>NC_090924.1:22461579-23776111 GCF_040938575.1 Ambystoma mexicanum
CACCCCCACCCCCCAGCAGTGCAGGGCACCCTCCACCAGGCCCCCACTCATGTCCAACTCACGTCTCCCAGCACCCCCACCCACCAGCAGCCAGGGGCACCCTCCACCAGGCCCCCACTCATGTCCAACTCATGTCTCCCAGCACCCCCACCCCCCAGCAGTGCAGGGCACCCGCAACCAGGCCCCCACTCATGTCCAACTCATTTCTCCCTGCACCCCCACCCACCAGCAGCCAGGGGCACCCTCCACCAGGCCCCCACTCATGTCCAACTCATGTCTCCCAGCACCCCCACCCCACAGCAGTGCAGGGCACCCTCCGCCAGGCCCCACTCATGTCCAACTCATGTCTCCCTGCACCCCCACCCCCCAGCAGTGCAGGGCACCCTCCACCAGGCCCCCACTCATGTCCCCCTGCACTCCCACCCCCCAGCAGTGCAGGGCACCCTCCACCAGGCCCCCACTCATGACCCCCTGCACCCCCACCCACCAACATCCAGGGGAACCCTCCACCAGGCCCCCACCCATGTCCCCCTGCACCCCCACCCCCCAGCAGCCAGGGGCACCCTCCACCAGGCCCCCACTCATGTCCCCCTGCACCCCCACCCCCAGCAGCCAGGGGCACCCTCCACCAGGCCCCCACTCATGTCCCCCTGCACCCCCACCCCCCAGCAGCCAGGGGCACCCTCCACCAGGCCCCCACTCATGTCCCCCTGCACCCCCACCCACCAGCAGCCAGGGGCACCCACCACCAGGCCCCCACTCATGTCCAACTCATGTCTCCCAGCACCCCCACCCCCCAGCAGTGCAGGGCACCCTCCAGCAGGCCCCCACTCATGTCCAACTCATGTCTCCCTGCACCCCCACCCACAAGCAGCCAGGGCACCTTGAAACACCTGTGTATAGGCACGTTACAAATGCCATATAATATCATATCATATCATATCAGGGGCACCCTCCACCAGGCCCCCACTCATGTCCCCCTGCACCCCCACCCACCAGCAGGCAGGGGCACCCTCCACCAGGCCCCCACTCATGTTAAACTCATGTCTCCCAGCACCCCCACCCCCCAGCAGTGCAGGGCACCCTCCACCAGGCCCCCACTCATGTCCAAATCATGTCTCCCAGAACCCCCTCCCCCCGGCAGTCAGGGGCACCCTCCACCAGGCCCCACTCATGTCCCACTGCACCCCCACCCACCAGCATTCAGGGGCTCCCTCCACCAGGACCCCACTCATGTCCCCCTGCACCCCACCCCCCAGCATCCAGGGGCACCCTCCACCAGGCCCCCACACATGTCCCCCACCACCCCCACCCCCCAGCAGTGCAGGGCACCCTCCACCAAGACCCCAATGATGTCCAACTCATGTCTCCCTGCACCCCCACCCACCAGCAGCCAGGGGCACCCTCCACCAGGCCCCCACTCATGTCCAACTCATGTCTCCCAGCACCCTCACCCCCCAGCAGTGCAGGGCACCCTCCACCAGGCCCCCACTCATGTCCAACTGCACCCCCACCCATCAGCAGCCAGGGGGCACCCTCCACCAGGCCCCCACTCATGTCCCCCTGCACCCCCACCCACCAGCAGCCAGGGGCACCCTCCACCAGGCCCCCACTCATTTCGAACTCATGTCTCCCAGCACCCCCACCCCACAGCAGTGCAGGGCACCCTCCACCAGGCCCCCACTCATGTCCAACTCATGTCTCCCTGCACCCCCAACCCCCAGCAGTGCAGGGCACCCTCCACCAGGCCCCCACTCATGTCCAACTCATGTCTCCCAGCACCCCCACCCCACAGCAGTGCAGGGCACCCTCCACCAGGCCCCACTCATTTCCAAATCATGTCTCCCAGCACCCCCACCCCCAGCAGTGCAGGGCACCCGCAACCAGGCCCCCACTCATGTCCAACTCATGTCTCCCTGCACACACATCCACCAGCAGCCAGGGGCACCCTCCACCAGGCCCCCACTCATGTCCAACTCATTTCTCCCAGCACCCCCACCCCCACAGCAGTGCAGGGCACCCTCCACCAGGCCCCCACTCATGTCCAACTCATGTCTCCCTGCACCCCCAACCCCCAGCAGTGCAGGGCACCCTCCACCAGGCCCCCACTCATGTCCAACTCATGTCTCCCTGCACCCCCAACCCCCAGCAGTGCAGGGCACCCTCCACCAGGTCCCCACTCATGTCCCCCTGCACTCAAACCCCCCAGCAGTGCAGGGCACCGTCCACCAGGCCCCCACTCATGACCCCCTGCACCCCCACCCACCAGCATCCAGGGGCACCCTCCACCAGGCCCCCACTCATGTCCCCCTGCACCCCCACCCCCCTGGAGCCAGGGGCACCCTCCACCAGGCCCCCACTCATGTCCCCCTGCACCCACACCCACCAGCAGCCAGGGGCACCCTCCACCAGGCCCCCACTCATGTCCAACTCATGTCTCCCAGCACCCCCATCCCCCAGCAGTGCAGGGCACCCTCCACCAGGCCCCCACTCATGTCCAACTCATGTCTCCCTGCACCCCCACCCACCAGCAGCCAGGGGCACCCTCCACCAGGCCCCCACTCATATCCAACTCATGTCTCCCAGCACCCCCACCCCCCAGCAGTGCAGGGCACCCTCCACCAGGCCCCCACTCATGTCCAACTCATGTCTCCCTGCACACCCACCCACCAGCAGCAAGGGGTACCCTCCACCAGGCCCCCACTCATGTCCAACTTATGTCTCCCAGCACCCCACACCCCAGCAGTGCAGGGCACCCTCCACCAGGCCCCCACTCATGTACAACTCATGTCTCCCAGCACCCCCACCCCACAGCAGTGCAGGGCACCCTCCACCAGGCCCCCACTCATGTTCAACTCATGTCTCCCTGCACCCCCAACCCCCAGCAGTGCAGGGCACCCTCCACCAGGCCCCCACTCATGTCCAACTCATGTCTCCCAGCACCCCCACCCCACAGCAGTGCAGGGCACCCTCCACCAGGCCCCACTCATTTCCAACTCATGTCTCCCAGCACCCCCACCCCCAGCAGTGCAGGGCACCCGCAACCAGGCCCCCACTCATGTCCATCTCATGTCTCCCTGCACCCCCACCCACCAGCAGCCAGGGGCACCCTCCACCAGGCCCCCACTCATGTCCAACTCATGTCTCCCAGCACCCCCACCCCCCAGCAGTGCAGGGCACCCTCCACCAGGCCCGCACTCATGTCCAACTCATGTCTCCAAGCACCCCCACCCCACAGCAGTGCAGGGCACCCTCCACCAGGCCCCCACTCATGTCCAACTCATGTCTCCCTGCACCCCCAACGCCCAGCAGTGCAGGGCACCCTCCACCGGGTCCCCACTCATGTCCCCCTGCACTCAAACCCCCCAGCAGTGCAGGGCACCGTCCACCAGGCCCCCACTCATGACCACCTGCACCCCCACCCACCAGCATCCAGGGGCACCCTCCACCAGGCCCCCACTCATGTCCCCCTGCACCCCCACCCCCCAGCAGCCAGGGGCACCCTCCACCAGGCCCCCACTCATGTTCCCCTGCACCCCCACCACCCAGCAGCCAGGGGCACCCTCCACCAGGCCCCCACTCATGTCCCCCTGCACCCACACCCACCAGCAGCCAGGGGCACCCTCCACCAGGCCCCCACTCATGTCCAACTCATGTCCCCCTGCTCCCCCACCCCCCAGCAGCCAGGGGCACCCTGCACCAGGCCCCCACTCATGTCCCCCTGCACCCACACCCACCAGCAGCCAGGGGCACCCTCCACCAGGCCCCCACTCATGTCCAACTCATGTCTCCCAGCACCCCCATCCCCCAGCAGTGCAGGGCACCCTCCACCAGGCCCCCACTCATGTCCAACTCATGTCTCCCTGCACCCCCACCCCCCAGCAGCCAGGGGCACCCTCCACCAGGCCCCCACTCATGTCCCCCTGCACCCCCACCCCTCAGCCGCCAGGGGCAATCTCCACCAGGCCCCCACTCATGTCCCCCTGCACCCCCACCCACCAGCAGCCAGGGGCACCCTCCACCAGGCCCCCACTCATGTCCCTCTGCACCCCCACCCACCAGCAGCCAGGGGCACCTCCACCAGGCCCCCACTCATGTCCAACTCATGTCTCCCTGCACCCCCAACCCCCAGCAGTGCAGGGCACCCTCCACCAGGACCCTACTCATGTCCAACTCATGTCTCCCTGCACCCTCACCCACCAGCAGCCAGGGGCACCCTCCACCAGGTCCCCACTCATGTCCAACTCATGTCTCCCAGCACCCCCACCCCCCAGCAGTGCAGGGCACCCTCCACCAGGCCCCCACTCATGTCCAACTCATATCGCCCAGCAACCCCACCCCACAGCAGTGCAGGGCACCCTCCACCAGGCCCCCACTCATGTCCAACTCATGACCCCCTGCACCCCCACCCAGCAGCATCCAGGGGCACCCTCCACCAGGACCCCACTCATGTCCCCGTGCACCCCCACCCCCAGCAGCCAGGGGCACCCTCCACCAGGCCCCCACTCATGTCCCCCTGCACCCCCACCCCCCAGCAGCCAGGGGCACCCTCCACCAGGCCCCCACTCATGTCCCCCTGTACCCCCACCCACCAGCAGCCAGGGGCACCATCCACCAGGCCCCACTCATGTCCCCCTGCACCCCACCCACCAGCAGACAGAGGCACCCACCACCAGGCCCCCACTCATGTCCAACTCATGTCTCACAGCACCCCCTCCCCACAGAAGTGTAGGGCACCCTCCACCAGGCCCCCACTCATGTCCAATTCATGTCTCCCAGCACCCCCACCCCCCAGCAGTGCAGGGCACCCTCCACCAGGCCCCCACTCATGTCCAACTCATGTCTCCCGGCACCCCCACCCCCAGCAGTGCAGGGCACCCTCCACCAGGCCCCCACTCATGTCCAACTCATGTCTCCCAGCACCCCCACCCCACAGCAGTGCAGGGCACCCTCCACCAGGCCCCCACTCATGTCCAACTCATGTCTCCCTGCACCCCAACCCCCAGCAGTGCAGGGCACCCTCCACCAGGCCCCCACTCATGTCCAACTCATGTCTCCCAGCACCCCCACCCCACAGCAGTGCAGGGCACCCTCCACCAGGCCCCACTCATTTCCAACTCATGTCTCCCAGCACCCCCACCCCCCAGTAGTGCAGGGCACCCGCAACCAGGCCCCCACTCATGTCCAACTCATGTCTCCCTGCACCCCCACCCACCAGTAGCCAGGGGCACCCTCCACCAGGCCCCCACTCATGTCCAACTTATGTCTCCCAGCACCCCACCCCCCAGCAGTGCAGGGCACCCTCCACCAGGCCCCCACTCATGTCCAACTCATGTCTCCCAGCACCCCCACCCCACAGCAGTGCAGGGCACCCTCCACCAGGCCCCCACTCATGTCCAACTCATGTCTCCCTGCACCCCCAACCCCAGCAGTGCAGGGCACCCTCCACCAGGCCCCCACTCATGTCCAACTCATGTCTACCAGCACCCCCACCCCACAGCAGTGCAGGGCACCCTCCACCAGGCCCCACTCATTTCCAACTCATGTCTCCCAGCACCCCACCCCCCAGCAGTGCAGGGCACCCGCAACCAGGCCCCCACTCATGTCCAACTCATGTCTCCCTGCACCCCCACCCACCAGCAGCCAGGGGCACCCTCTACCAGGCCCCCACTCATGTCCAACTCATGTCTCCCAGCACCCCCACCCCCCAGCAGTGCAGGGCACCCTCCACCATGCCCCTACTCATGTCCAACTCATGTCTCCAAGCACCCCCACCCCACAGCAGTGCAGGGCACCCTCCACCAGGCCCCCACTCATGTCCAACTCATGTCTCCCTGCACCCCCAACCCCCAGCAGTGCAGGGCACCCTCCACCAGGTCCCCACTCATGTCCCCCTGCACTCAAACCCCCCAGCAGTGCAGGGCACCGTCCACCAGGCTCCCACTCATGACCCCCTGCACCCCCTCCCACCAGCATCCAGGGGCACCCTCCACCAGGCCCCCACTCATGTCCCCCTGCACCCCCACCCCCCAGCAGCCAGGGGCACCCTCCACCAGGCCCCCACTCATGTCCCCCTGCTCCCCCACCCCCCAGCAGCCAGGGGGACCCTACACCAGGCCACCACTCATGTCCAACTCATGTCTCCCAGCACCCCCATCCCCCAGCAGTGCAGGGCACCCTCCACCAGGCCCCCACTCATGTCCAACTCATGTCTCCCTGCACCCCCACCCCCCAGCAGCCAGGGGCACCCTCCACCAGGCCCCCACTCATGTCCCCCTGCACCCCCACCCCCCAGCAGCCAGGGGCAATCTCCACCAGGACCCCACTCATGTCCCTCTGCACCCCCACCCACCAGCAGCCAGAGGCACCCTCCACCAGGCCCCCACTCATGTCCAACTCATGTCTCCCTGCACCCCCACCCCCCAGCAGTGCAGGGCACCCTCCACCAGGCCCCCACTCATGTCTAACTCATGTCTCCCTGCACCCTCACCCTCCAGCAGCCAGGGGCACCCTCCACCAGGTCCCCACTCATATCCAACTCATGTCTCGCAGCACCCCCACCCCCCAGCAGTGCAGGGCACCCTCCACCAGGCCCCCACTCATGTCCAACTCATGACCCCCTGCACCCCCACCCACCAGCATCCAGGGGCACCCTCCACCAGGACCCCACTCATGTCCCCGTGCACCCCCACCCCCAGCAGCCAGGGGCACCCTCCACCAGGCCCCACTCATGTCCCCCTGCACCCGACCCCCCAGCAGCCAGGGGCACCCTCCACCAGGCCCCCACTCATGTCCCCCTGTACCCCCACCCACCAGCAGCCAGGGGCACCATCCACCAGGCCCCCACTCATGTCCCCCTGCACCCCACCCACCAGAAGACAGAGGCACCCACCAGCAGGCCCCCACTCATGTCCAACTCATGTCTCCCTGCACCCCCTCCCCACAGCAGTGTAGGGCACCCTCCACCAGGCCCCCACTCATGTCCAATTCATGTCTCCCAGCACCCCCACCCCCCAGCAGTGCAGGGCACCCTCCACCAGGCCCCCACTCATGTCCAACTCATGTCTCCCGGCACCCCCACCCCCAGCAGTGCAGGGCACCCTCCACCAGGCCTCCACTCATGTCCAACTCATGTCTCCCAGCACCCCCACCCCACAGCAGTGCAGGGCACCCTCCACCAGGCCCCACTCATTTCCAACTCATGTCTCCCAGCACCCCCACCCCGCAGCAGTGCAGGGCACCCACAACCAGGCCCCCACTCATGTCCAACTCATGTCTCCCTGCACCCCCACCCACCAGCAGCCAGGGGCACCCTCCACCAGGCCCCCACTCATGTCCAACTTATGTCTCCCAGCACCCCACCCCCCAGCAGTGCAGGGCACCCTCCACCAGGCCCCCACTCATGTCCAACTCATGTCTCCCAGCACCCCCACCCCACAGCAGTGCAGGGCACCCTCCACCAGGCCCCCACTCATGTCCAACTCATGTCTCCCAGCACCCCCACCCCCAGCAGTGCAGGGCACCCGCAACCAGGCCCCCACTCATGTCCAACTCATGTCTCCCTGCACCCCCACCCACCAGCAGCCAGGGGCACCCTCCACCAGGCCCCCACTCATGTCCAACTCATGTCTCCCAGCACCCCCACCCCCCAGCAGTGCAGGGCACCCTCCACCAGGCCCCCACTCATGTCCAACTCATGTCTCCAAGCACCCCCACCCCACAGCAGTGCAGGGCACCCTCCACCAGGCCCCCACTCATGTCCAACTCATGTCTCCCTGCACCCCCAACGCCCAGCAGTGCAGGGCACCCTCCACCGGGTCCACACTCATGTCCCCCTGCACTCAAACCCCCCAGCAGTGCAGGGCACCGTCCACCAGGCCCCCACTCATGACCACCTGCACCCCCACCCACCAGCATCCAGGGGCACCCTCCACCAGGCCCCCACTCATGTCCCCCTGCACCCCCACCCCCAGCAGCCAGGGGCACCCTCCACCAGGCCCCCACTCATGTTCCCCTGCACCCCCACCACCCAGCAGCCAGGGGCACCCTCCACCAGGCCCCCACTCATGTCCCCCTGCACCCACACCCACCAGCAGCCAGGGGCACCCTCCACCAGGCCCCCACTCATGTCCAAATCATGTCTCCCAGCACCCCCATCCCCCAGCAGTGCAGGGCTCCCTCCACCAGGCCCCCACTCATGTCCAACTCATGTCTCCCTGCACCCCCACCCACCAGCAGCCAGGGGCACCCTCCACCAGGCCCCCACTCATATCCAACTCATGTCTCCCAGCACCCCCACCCCCCAGCAGTGCAGGGCACCCTCCACCAGGCCCCCACTCATGTCCAACTCATGTCTCCCTGCACCCCCACCCACCAGCAACCAGGGGCATCCTCCACCAGGCCCCCACTCATGTCCAACTCATGTCTCCCAGCACCCCCACCCCCCAGTAGTGCAGGGCACCCTCCACCAGGCCCCCACACATGTCCAATTCATGTCTCCCAGCACCCCCACCCCACAGCAGTGCAGGGCACCCTCCACCAGGCCCCCACTCATGTCCAACTTATGTCTCCCAGCACCCCACCCCCCAGCAGTGCAGGGCACCCTCCACCAGGCCCCCACTCATGTCCAACTCATGTCTCCCAGCACCCCCACCCCACAGCAGTGCAGGGCACCCTCCACCAGGCCCCCACCCATGTCCAACTCATGTCTCCCTGCACCCCCACCCACCAGCAGCCAGGGGCACCCTCCACCAGGCCCCCACTCATGTCCAACTCATGTCTCCCAGCACCCCCACCCCCCAGCAGTACAGGGCACCCTCCACCAGGCCCCCACTCATGTCCAACTCATGTCTCCCAGCACCCCCACCCCACAGCAGTGCAGGGCACCCTCCACCAGGCCCCCACTCATGTCCAACTCATGTCTCCCAGCACCCCCACCCCACAGCAGTGCAGGGCACCCTCCACCAGGCCCCCACTCATGACCCCCTGCACCCCCACCCACCAGCATCCAGGGGCACCCTCCACCAGGCCCCCACTCTTGTCCTCCTGCGAACCCAGCCCCCAGCAGCCAGGGGCACCCTCCACCAGGCCCCCACTCATGTCCCCCTGCACCCCCACCCCCCAGCAGCCAGGGGCACCCTCCACCAGTCCCCCACTCATGTCACCCGTCACCCCCACCCACCAGCAGCCAGGGGCACCCTCAACCAGGCCCCCACTCATGTCCCTCTGCACCCCCACCCACCAGCAGCCAGGAGCACCCTCCACCAGGCCCCCACTCATGTCCAACTCATGTCTCCCAGCACCCCCACCTCCAGCAGTGCAGTGCACCCTCCACCAGGCCCCCACTCATGTCCAACTCATGTCTCCCTGCACCCTCACCCACCAGCAGCCAGGGGCACCCTCCACCAGGTCCCCACTCATGTCCAACTCATGTCTCCCAGCAACCCCACCCCCCAGCAGTGCAGGGCACCCTCCACCAGGCCCCCACTCATGTCCAACTCATGTCTCCCAGCACCCCCACACCACAGCAGTGCAGGGCACCCTCTACCGGGCCCCCACTCATGTCCAACTCATGTCTCCCAGCACCCCCACCCCCCAGCAGTGCAGGGCACCCTCCACCAGGCCCCCACTCATGTCCAACTCATGTCTCCCTGCACCCTCACCCACCAGCAGCCAGGGGCACCCTCCACCAGGTCCCCACCCATGTCCAACTCATGTCTCCCAGCACCCCCACCCCCCAGCAGTGCAGGGCACCCTCCACCAGGCCGCCACTCATGTCCAATTCATGTCTCCCTGCACCCCACCCACCAGGAGCCAGGAGCACCCTCCACCAGGCCCCCACTCATGTCCAACTCATGTCTCCCAGGACCCCCAACCCCCAGCAGCGCAGGGCACCCTCCACCAGGCCCCCACTCATGTCCAACGCATGTCTCCCAGCACCCCCACCCCACAGCAGTGCAGGGCACCCTTCACCAGGCCCCCACTCATGTCCAACTCATGACCCCCTGCACCCCCACCCACAAGCATCCAGGGGCACCCTCCACCAGGACCCCACTCATGTCCCCCTGCACCCCCACCCCCAGCAGCCAGGGGCACCCTCCACCAGGCCCCCACTCATGTACCCCTGCACCCCCACCCACCAGCATCCATGGGGCACCCTCCACCAGGCCCCCACTCATGTCCCCCTGTGCCCCCACCCACCATCAGCCAGGGGCACCCTCCACCAGGCCCCCACTCATGTCCCCCTGCACCCCACCCACCAGCAGCCAGAGGCACCCACCACCAGGCCCCCACTCATGTCCAACCATGTCTTCCAGCACCCCCACCCCCCAGCAGTGCAGGGCACCCTCCACCAGGCCCCCACTCATGTCCAACTCATGTCTCCCAGCACCCCCACCCCCAGCAGTCAGGGGCACCCTCCACCAGGCCCGCACTCATGTCCCCCTGCACCCCACCCACCAGCATCCAGGGGCAACCTCCACCAGGCCACCACTCATGTCCCCTTGCACCCTCACCCCCCAGCATCCAGGGGCACCCTCCACCAGGCCCCCACACATGTCTTCCAGCACCCCCACCCCCCAGCAGTGCAGGGCACCCTCCACCAGGCCCCCACTCATGTCCAACTCATGTCTCCCTGCACCCCCACCCACCAGCAGCCAGGGGCACCCTCCACCAGGCCCCCACTCATGTCCAACTTATGTCCCCCAGCACCCCCACCCCCCAGCAGTGCAGGGCACCCTCCACCAGGCCCCACTCATGTCCCCCTGCACCCCCACCCACCAGCAGCCAGGGGCACCCTCCACCAGGCCCCCGCTCATGTCCCCCTGCACCCCCACCCACCAGCATCCAGGGGCACCCTCCACCAGGCCCCCACTCATGTCCCCCTGCACCCCCACCCCCCAGCAGCCAGGGGCACCCTCCACCAGGCCCCCACTCATGTCCCCCTGCACCCCCACCCCCCAGCAGCCAGGGGCACCCTCCACCAGGCCCCACTCATGTCCCCCTGCACCCCCACCCACCAGCAGCCAGGGGCACCCTCCACCAGGCCCCCGCTCATGTCCCCCTGCACCCCCACCCACCAGCATCCAGGGGCACCCTCCACCAGGCCCCCACTCATGTCCCCCTGCACCCCCACCCACCAGCATCCAGGGGCACCCTCCACCAGGCCCCCACTCATGTCCCCCTGCACCCCCACCCCCCAGCAGCCAGGGGCACCCTCCACCAGGCCCCCACTCATGTCCCCCTGCACCCCCACCCACCAGCAGCCAGGGGCACCCTCCACCAGGCCCCCACTCATGTCCCCCTGCACTCCCACCCACCAGCAGCCAGGGGCACCCTCCACCAGGCACCCACTCATGTCCAACTCATGTCTCCCAGCACCCCCACCCCCGAGCAGTGCAGGGCACCCTCCACCAGGCCCCCACTCATGTCCAACTCATGTCTCCCAGCACCCCTACCCCACAGCAGTGCAGGGCACCCTCCACCAGGCCCCCACTCATGTCCAACTCATGTCTCCCTGCACCCCCACCCACCAGCAGCCAGGGGCACCCTCCACCAGGCCCCCACTCATGTCCAACTCATGTCTCCCAGCACCCCCACCCCACAGCAATGCAGGGCACCCTCCACCAGGCCCCACTCATGTCCAACTCATGTCTCCCAGCACCCCCACCCCCCAGCAGTGCAGGGCACCCGCAACCAGGCCCCCACTCATGTCCAACTCATGTCTCCCTGCACCCCCACCCACCAGCAGCCAGGGGCACCCTCCACCAGGCCCCCACTCATTTCCAACTCATGTCTTCCAGCACCCCCACCCCCAGCAGTGCAGGGCACCCTCCACCAGGCCCCCACTCATGTCCCCCTGCACCCCCACCCACCATCAGCCAGGGGCACCCTCCACCAGGCCCCCACTCATGTCCCCCTGCACCCCCACCCACCAGCATCCAGGGGCACCCTCCACCAGGCCCCCACTCATGTCCCCCTGCACCCCCACCCACCAGCAGCCAGGGGCACCCTCCACCAGGCCCCCACTCATGTCCCCCTGCACCCCCACCCACCAGCATCCAGGGGCACCCTCCACCAGGCCCCCACTCATGTCCCCCTGCACCCCTACCCCCCAGCAGCCGGGGGCACCCTCCACCAGGCCCCCACTCATGTCCCCCTGCACCCCCACCCCCCAGCAGCCTGGGGCACCCTCCACCAGGCCCCCACTCATGTCCCCCTGCACCCCCACCCACCAGCAGCCAGGGGCACCCTCCACCAGGCCCCCACTCATGACCCCCTGCACCCCCACCCACAAGCATCCAGGGGCACCCTCCACCAGGACCCCACTCATGTCCCCCTGCACCCCCACCCCCAGCAGCCAGGGGCACCCTCCACCAGGCCCCCACTCATGTACCCCTGCACCCCCACCCACCAGCATCCATGGGGCACCCTCCACCAGGCCCCCACTCATGTCCCCCTGTGCCCCCACCCACCATCAGCCAGGGGCACCCTCCACCAGGCCCCCACTCATGTCCCCCTGCACCCCACCCACCAGCAGCCAGAGGCACCCACCACCAGGCCCCCACTCATGTCCAACCATGTCTTCCAGCACCCCCACCCCCCAGCAGTGCAGGGCACCCTCCACCAGGCCCCCACTCATGTCCAACTCATGTCTCCCAGCACCCCCACCCCCAGCAGTCAGGGGCACCCTCCACCAGGCCCGCACTCATGTCCCCCTGCACCCCACCCACCAGCATCCAGGGGCAACCTCCACCAGGCCACCACTCATGTCCCCTTGCACCCTCACCCCCCAGCATCCAGGGGCACCCTCCACCAGGCCCCCACACATGTCTTCCAGCACCCCCACCCCCCAGCAGTGCAGGGCACCCTCCACCAGGCCCCCACTCATGTCCAACTCATGTCTCCCTGCACCCCCACCCACCAGCAGCCAGGGGCACCCTCCACCAGGCCCCCACTCATGTCCAACTTATGTCCCCCAGCACCCCCACCCCCCAGCAGTGCAGGGCACCCTCCACCAGGCCCCACTCATGTCCCCCTGCACCCCCACCCACCAGCAGCCAGGGGCACCCTCCACCAGGCCCCCGCTCATGTCCCCCTGCACCCCCACCCACCAGCATCCAGGGGCACCCTCCACCAGGCCCCCACTCATGTCCCCCTGCACCCCCACCCCCCAGCAGCCAGGGGCACCCTCCACCAGGCCCCCACTCATGTCCCCCTGCACCCCCACCCCCCAGCAGCCAGGGGCACCCTCCACCAGGCCCCACTCATGTCCCCCTGCACCCCCACCCACCAGCAGCCAGGGGCACCCTCCACCAGGCCCCCGCTCATGTCCCCCTGCACCCCCACCCACCAGCATCCAGGGGCACCCTCCACCAGGCCCCCACTCATGTCCCCCTGCACCCCCACCCACCAGCATCCAGGGGCACCCTCCACCAGGCCCCCACTCATGTCCCCCTGCACCCCCACCCCCCAGCAGCCAGGGGCACCCTCCACCAGGCCCCCACTCATGTCCCCCTGCACCCCCACCCACCAGCAGCCAGGGGCACCCTCCACCAGGCCCCCACTCATGTCCCCCTGCACTCCCACCCACCAGCAGCCAGGGGCACCCTCCACCAGGCACCCACTCATGTCCAACTCATGTCTCCCAGCACCCCCACCCCCGAGCAGTGCAGGGCACCCTCCACCAGGCCCCCACTCATGTCCAACTCATGTCTCCCAGCACCCCTACCCCACAGCAGTGCAGGGCACCCTCCACCAGGCCCCCACTCATGTCCAACTCATGTCTCCCTGCACCCCCACCCACCAGCAGCCAGGGGCACCCTCCACCAGGCCCCCACTCATGTCCAACTCATGTCTCCCAGCACCCCCACCCCACAGCAATGCAGGGCACCCTCCACCAGGCCCCCACTCATGTCCAACTCATGTCTCCCAGCACCCCCACCCCCCAGCAGTGCAGGGCACCCGCAACCAGGCCCCCACTCATGTCCAACTCATGTCTCCCTGCACCCCCACCCACCAGCAGCCAGGGGCACCCTCCACCAGGCCCCCACTCATTTCCAACTCATGTCTTCCAGCACCCCCACCCCCAGCAGTGCAGGGCACCCTCCACCAGGCCCCCACTCATGTCCCCCTGCACCCCCACCCACCATCAGCCAGGGGCACCCTCCACCAGGCCCCCACTCATGTCCCCCTGCACCCCCACCCACCAGCATCCAGGGGCACCCTCCACCAGGCCCCCACTCATGTCCCCCTGCACCCCCACCCACCAGCAGCCAGGGGCACCCTCCACCAGGCCCCCACTCATGTCCCCCTGCACCCCCACCCACCAGCATCCAGGGGCACCCTCCACCAGGCCCCCACTCATGTCCCCCTGCACCCCTACCCCCCAGCAGCCGTGGGCACCCTCCACCAGGCCCCCACTCATGTCCCCCTGCACCCCCACCCCCCAGCAGCCTGGGGCACCCTCCACCAGGCCCCCACTCATGTCCCCCTGCACCCCCACCCACCAGCAGCCAGGGGCACCCTCCACCAGGCCCCCACTCATGTCCCCCTGCACTCCCACCCACCAGCAGCCAGGCGCACCCTCCACCAGGCCCCCACTCATGTCCAACTCATGTCTCCCAGCACCCCCACCCCCCAGCAGTGCAGGGCACCCTCCACCAGGCCCCCACTCATGTCCAACTCACGTCTCCCAGCACCCCCACCCACCAGCAGCCAGGGGCACCCTCCACCAGGCCCCCACTCATGTCCAACTCATGTCTCCCAGCACCCCCACCCCCCAGCAGTGCAGGGCACCCGCAACCAGGCCCCCACTCATGTCCAACTCATTTCTCCCTGCACCCCCACCCACCAGCAGCCAGGGGCACCCTCCACCAGGCCCCCATTCATGTCCAACTCATGTCTCCCAGCAC
Organism: Ambystoma mexicanum; assembly: GCF_040938575.1. Lineage (NCBI taxonomy): Eukaryota > Metazoa > Chordata > Amphibia > Caudata > Ambystomatidae > Ambystoma > Ambystoma mexicanum. Next base: position 22,476,492 of record NC_090924.1, read on the forward strand.
CCCCACCCCACAGCAGTGCAGGGCACCCTCCGCCAGGCCCCACTCATGTCCAACTCATGTCTCCCTGCACCCCCACCCCCCAGCAGTGCAGGGCACCCTCCACCAGGCCCCCACTCATGACCCCCTGCACCCCCACCCACCAACATCCAGGGGAACCCTCCACCAGGCCCCCACCCATGTCCCCCTGCACCCCCACCCCCCAGCAGCCAGGGGCACCCTCCACCAGGCCCCCACTCATGTCCCCCTGCACCCCCACCCCCAGCAGCCAGGGGCACCCTCCACCAGGCCCCCACTCATGTCCCCCTGCACCCCCACCCCCCAGCAGCCAGGGGCACCCTCCACCAGGCCCCCACTCATGTCCCCCTGCACCCCCACCCACCAGCAGCCAGGGGCACCCACCACCAGGCCCCCACTCATGTCCAACTCATGTCTCCCAGCACCCCCACCCCCCAGCAGTGCAGGGCACCCTCCAGCAGGCCCCCACTCATGTCCAACTCATGTCTCCCTGCACCCCCACCCACCAGCAGCCAGGGCACCTTGAAACACCTGTGTATAGGCACGTTACAAATGCCATATAATATCATATCATATCATATCAGGGGCACCCTCCACCAGGCCCCCACTCATGTCCCCCTGCACCCCCACCCACCAGCAGCCAGGGGCACCCTCCACCAGGCCCCCACTCATGTTAAACTCATGTCTCCCAGCACCCCCACCCCCCAGCAGTGCAGGGCACCCTCCACCAGGCCCCCACTCATGTCCAAATCATGTCTCCCAGAACCCCCTCCCCCCGGCAGTCAGGGGCACCCTCCACCAGGCCCCACTCATGTCCCACTGCACCCCCACCCACCAGCATTCAGGGGCTCCCTCCACCAGGGCCCCACTCATGTCCCCCTGCACCCCACCCCCCAGCATCCAGGGGCACCCTCCACCAGGCCCCCACACATGTCCCCCACCACCCCCACCCCCCAGCAGTGCAGGGCACCCTCCACCAAGACCCCACTGATGTCCAACTCATGTCTCCCTGCACCCCCACCCACCAGCAGCCAGGGGCACCCTCCACCAGGCCCCCACTCATGTCCAACTCATGTCTCCCAGCACCCCCACCCCCCAGCAGTGCAGGGCACCCTCCACCAGGCCCCCACTCATGTCCAACTGCACCCCCACCCATCAGCAGCCAGGGGCACCCTCCACCAGGCCCCCACTCATGTCCCCCTGCACCCCCACCCACCAGCAGCCAGGGGCACCCTCCACCAGGCCCCCACTCATTTCGAACTCATGTCTCCCAGCACCCCTACCCCCAGCAGTGCAGGGCACCCTCCACCAGGCCCCCACTCATGTCCAACTCTTGTCTCCCAGCACCCCCACCCCCCAGCAGTCAGGGGCACCCTCCACCAGGCCCCAACTCATGTCCCCCTGCACCCCCACCCACCAGCATCCAGGGGCACCCTCCACCAGGCCCCCACTCATGTCCCCCTGCACCCCCACCCCCCAGCATCCAGGGGCACCCTCCACCAGGCCCCCACACATGTCTCCCACCACCCCCAGCCCCCAGCAGTGCAGGGCACCCTCCACCACGCCCCCACTCATGTCAAACTCATGTCTCCCTGCACCCCCACCCACCAGCAGCCAGGGGCACCCTCCACCAGGCCCCCACTCATGTCCAACTCATGTCTCCCAGCACCCCCACCCCCCAGCAGTGCAGGGCACCCTCTGCCAGGCCCCCACTCATGTCCCCCTGCACTCCCAACCCCCAGCAGCCAGGGGAACCCTCCACCAGGCCCCCACTCATGTCCAACTCATGTCTCCCAGCACCCCCACCCCCCAGCAGTGTGGGGCACTTGCCAGCAGGCCCACACACATGTCCCCCAGCCAACACGTCATCACAATCCAAATCCCAGGCTCCTATGCCCACCCAAATCCCACCCCACGCCACCCCAGTCCAAACACCCAACCAAGCTTTACATCCATTCAAAATGGAAATACCCATTACATGATAGATACCAAACAAGCAGTATGCGCATGAGTACAAGTCCGTCAGACCCACACAATGGCAACACGACTGTGAAAACCCACATTCTGACAGGCATGAAACCAATGAGAGAAGTCCACACATTGAAGTAAGAAACAAAAATATATTACAGTGTAAATGAAGTGAATGAAATCTAAACAAACAATAATGGCAACAAATATTAAAATGCAGCATGTCCACAAAAATAATAAATAATGAAAATGGGACTCCAAAATAACCGTAAAGAAATTGTGTCCAAAGTCATTGTCCAACAAAGCAAATCCAAAGGGAAAGTAAAGTGAAAATCCATTGCTCCATGGTGAAAAAAATAATAAAAGATGAAGGCCACAAATCCACTGTCAAACTATGTACAAAGAGCAAATCCATGGTCCATGATCCCAACGATGTAAATGAAACCTACAATAAAACCTACCTAACTAATAACTATATACAAAAAAGTGGGGCATAGTCCAAGCGCCCCAAATGAAAAAAAAGAAATAAAACCTAACACTAATTAACTATATACAAAGGCGGCGGGCTAGTCCAGCGGCTCACTCCGTGGTGTCCCGGGCCAGGGCATCATCGAACTCCTGTTCGATGTCCCGGAGGCGGTCCTGTTCCATGGCCCCGAGGGTCCGCAGGGACGCCGACATGTCCTCCTCCAACTCCCTTCAGATTCCCTCAAGGCACTCGGCCCGCCTCAGGGCCCTCCGCATGGAGTTCTCCGCCCTGACCATCGTGAGCCGTGCCTCTTCCGCCCGCCGCCGCTCCGCACCTATATGCTGGCCCAACCGCTACCACACGGAACACACTTCCCGTCCTGGGTCCTCCTGCCCTCCGGCCGATGCCTGCCCCTGCGATGTAGATTGCCCCGAGCCATGATGCCTCCCACTTTGACTCCGCTGCTGCCTCCGACGCAACTGCCTCTGCCAGCACGACGTTATCCAGGCTGATGGAATCCACCAACGCCGTCGTGCACGTGCCCTGCCCAATGATGCCGGCACATCCTCCATCTGCTGGGGTCCAGTTGCTGTGGTGTCCACCCCTGCTGGACCTCCGACTCCCGACTGTGGCAGGGATGGGATCCCCACCAAGCTGGCTGCGTTGGTCAGGGCAGGTCCACAGGGGGCCCTGGTGGCATCTGGGCCTGAAGACGGCATAGAGTACGACTGGCGTATAGTCTCCACAGAGGAGGAGGGCCGCCAGATTGGTCGACACATGTATGAAACCCCCGACCACGGTCGATCCCAACTGGGCCACGTTGGCACGGTGCTCTTCGTGATGACGTGCAAGCTCCTCCCTGGAAGCATGCACGTCATCACGAATGACACCCGTGCGCAACGCGACACCAATCAGGACCTTCTCCATAAAGCCACGGGTCCCTTGGTGCACAGGTGGAGGTGAGTCAGATGACATGGACATCCCCCCTAGACAGGAAGCAATAGCAGCGCTTCTTGACTTTCTGGATGTTGCGGGTTGCCACCCCCTCCGCGTTGATGGCAACCACCAAGTCGTCCCAGATCCTGTCCCGTCCTTCCTTATTGGCGCGTGACGATCCGAAGAGGGCATCATACTGCCCCAGGACTTGCTCCACCAGGACACCAACTTCGGTGGCAGTGAAGCTGGTGCCCCTCTGCCTCTCTGGCCGGGGGTTGCCACTGGTGCCAGATGTTGCAGTGCCCGACATGGCAACCCCAGAGGCAGGAGTGGGTGGGCCACTGGGTCCTGGGGCTGGGCTGTGGAGCGATGGTATACCAGTCGGGAGTCTTCTGTTCCAGCAGGGGTGGACACAGCAACTGGACCCCTGCAGATGGCAGATGTGCAGGCACAAAATGGCAGGGCACGGTGGCAGCAGGCAGGCAGGCAGCAGCAGATGGCTCGTGGGAGGCTGCTCGGGGCTCTGGGGGGCAGTAATTCGTACTTCTGGGCAGGAGCGTGGTCTTCCGTGTGCTTACGCGTGGCCAGCTTGATACGGAGTGAATTGGCACGTGAAAATCCTGCACGTCAACGTGAAATTCAAGGAAAGGGCCTTAGCGCGTAAGCGCGTCAGCACGCATACACGATTCCATTGGACCAAAGGCCCTCAGCGCGTAAGCGCGTGTGTGATGTGACGCACGCGGGTGTTTCCCTCATAGCACCTGATGACAGAGCACATGTGGAAACACTGCACGTCAGAGTATCATTGCGTGTAATTGGATAAAAGTGCGCGTACCCGCAATTGGCCTGGGTACGTGTATTGCAGGGCTGCGCGGGAATTCTCACACGCGATTTGCTTGGGTACATGTATTACAGGGGTGCGCGGGAATTCTCACACGCGATTTGCTTGGGTACGTGTATTATAGGGGTGCCTGGGAATTCTCACACGCGATTTGCTTGGGTACGTATATTACAGCGGTGCGCAGGAAGTTTTACACGCTAGCCAACAACACGTATCCATGGAATTGAACGGGGCTAAGGCATGCGCACAAAAAAACTTGCTAATCCGGAAAAATGTACGCCAGCAGGAAGCAGGCATACGTCGACCCGCGCAGCATAAAAGTGCGCACAAACAACAAACAAGCTCAGTCGCCAGGATGAATATACCGTTCCTAGCAGCAGTGGCTGTGAGTTACCAAAGGAGTAGGAGGAGGATAGTGAGGGCCCGAATGTTCACACCCAGAACCAGCCTTTTTGGGATGCCTGATGACCAGGTGTATGGGAGGTACAGGTTTCCACCTCACATAATACTGGACCTGGTGAGTGGGAGGATTACCTCACATCACCCACCCTGTGCTCCCAAGCACTCAGCCCCCCGGAGAAGATCCTTAATGTACTGCACTTCTTGGCCACTGGATCATTTCAGCGGACAAGTGCCATAGTGGGTGGGGTGTCACAGGCCACGCAGTCACTCTGCCTACACCAGGTCTTGAACATCATCACTGCACGCCCATCAGTCCGCAAGCACATATACCTGCTCAGGACACCTGCAGAAAGGCAGGCTGCCGTCCTGGATTTCTACGGTGTGGCACAATTCCCCAAAGTGCTAGCTGCCATTGACTGCACCCATGTGGCACTACGTCCCCTCAGGTCATCTGAGCATATCTATAGGAACCGCAAGCACTGGCATTCCATCAACGTGCAGGTAGTATGTAATGCCAAGGGAATCATCACCTCAGTATATGCCAATTATCCAGGGTCCACCCATGACAGCTTAATTTACCGAATGTCTACCCTAAGCCGGGACCTAGAAGCTGGGCGTCATGGCGATACATGGCTGCTTGGTGAGTATGAATGCCACTGCACATGCATGCATGTCAGAGGCAGAGTTATGTCACTGCCCCACTAATGATACCCATCACCACCTCACCTCACCCTACGCTCTGAGCACCCACATGATGACGCCAATTCGGAACCCCATCACACCTCCCGAGGTAAGATACAACACAGCCCATATTGCAACCCGGGGCATAGTGGAGCGCACATTCGGAGTGCTCAAGTCATGCTTTTGCTCCCTTGACCGTTCTGGTGGGCAGCTGTTATATGCGCCCCCAGTAGTGTGCAGGATCATAGTGGCAGCATGTGTCCTGCACAATGTTGCAACACGCCGGGGCCTGGCTGTGGGCATGGTGGTGCCCCCCACATCCCCAACCACATGCACGCCCCCTGCGCATGGGAGGGGAAAGGGCACGGGGTGAGGCAGCCCATACGCAGCTGGTGGCTAATTACTTCACATAGAAATCACACCCCTGTAGAGTGCACACAGCCCTGGCACATACCATCTGATAAGCAATGATGACTCGACCTGACAATTATGACGAACAAAGGGACAGTGAACTGTCAGAACCATAGCAGCCTGAGATTGTTCATGCGGAAGCATCACAATGTGTGCATCCCTACCTACACAAACACCACCAATTCAGTGTCATCAAAAGACACACTTCCATGCAGCAGAAATGAATACCCACTTGCAAAATACTACATGAGAACAGTGCCATGTCACCTAACCCCTCCCCGGCACGGCCACACTACACACCATGGCATGTCATGCAATATGAGAGCAAACAAATTAATCCCCACAACATGCCCCAAGTGTCACCAACTACAGTGACCCTAATGGAAACTGGCCACACATGAAATGTTCACAGTAATGCAGGACCTACAACACACATTACCAAATACTTACCAAGAATACCAATCACCTACACAACCTCCAACCTACCTTAAACATGACAGTACAGACTTAAAAAATTGGTAGCCTCAGTTCCTGATAATGCCAGCACTTCAAACACTTCCAAGTATACAGTGTTAGCGCCACGCAAGAGTGTAGGTGCACTGCTTACAACATGGACTCCAGTTCCAAAGTAGACCGCCTTGTGAAGACATGAGAAATGGACCTGCAAATTAGGAGGATGAGATGGATGCAGAGGCACATATCAATACAGCATGCAGTGTACAATACAACAACAATATGCACTAGGAATGTATACACAGTATTAACTACAGACTGCCCACACATCAAATGGGAGTCCAACGTCACTGTGTACGTCAATGTCACTTGGGCACACCCTTTGCAAGCCCATGGAAACGGGAAGCAGGAGGGGTGTGTGTCACACAAACCCAAGCATCTGACCCAAATTCATGACAAGCCTGCATGTGCCCAGCCACAATACAGTGTATGCCCACGGGAGCCACACAAGGCAACACACTGTCCAAAAAATAAAAAAATTAAAAAAATATATATATAAAAAAAATTAAAAAAAAATTGCCATTAAAGGGCCCGGGGGGGGGGGGGGTGGGGGAGGCCACCCAGGAGGTCCGAGAACAGGGTGCACACCAAAACCCACCTGTGTGGATCTTGCGAAAAAAATTACCTCCATGGGCTCATGGCCTGCACGGCTACCCTATTGTGGGAGAATCGCTGCTGTCGCTCTCCTCACCCTCTGCAGCTGCATCAGGAGGTGGTGGCAGTATGGGAGGCAGCCCACGCAAAGCCCTAGTCTGGTCCTCCATGGCAGCAAGCATGCGGGTGTGGAAGGTCTGGTTCTGGAGGATAATTGTGCTTAGGACCCCATACAACAACTCACTGGATGCCCGGACCTCGCCCTAGTTGCCTGAATCTCAGCTGAGAGCGTACGTGTGAGCCGCTCCAGCTGCTGTTCTGTCCTCGTGTTAGCTGAAGCCTCAAGCTCAACCAGAGTTGCCCTGAGCTGACGGAGTTCCACCCTCAGGGCTTCCCTGTGGCCCTGGGACTCAATAGAAATGGCTTCCCGCAGAGTCTCCAGTGCTACCCGCCTGTCCCTGTTGGACGCCAACATGTCCTCCCTGTGTGACTGGCAGATGGAGTCTGTTGCCTGCTGTAGTCGCTCCATCAGCCTTTCTGCGGGGACAATGGAAAGTGGCCACCCTATCCATGGCCTGAGCCATCATCTCTGATGATGCTGCCTGTTGGGTTGCCATACCGTATATGGATTGCTCCCATGCAGTCTTGCCAGGTGGCGTACGGCCAAGACGTCGGCGGGCACCACACTGTCCGGGGCAAGGCGAACTGCGTCTTGCTGTGCCGGCACTGCCTGAGGCTGCAGGACTGCATTCCCCCTCTGATCTGCTGGCCCAGGAATAGGATCAGATGTTGCGGAGTGTGACCCTGCATCCGTAACCACCAAAGGCGTACCTGCCAACACTGACATCCCCATTGAGGGTTCTACCCCTGGTGCAGGTGGGTCGGACAGAACAGAATCCCTCCCAGGAACACTCACCTGCGACGCCACATAGGTCTCATCATCGAAATCGACACCTGAATACAGCTCGGGGGAGGTGCACCCAGAGACACCCCTTGAGAGCACGACCTGCAGCAGTTGTGGGTTCTCACCCACCACCACACCACGTCCCTCACTGGTGGTCGGTCAGCACTGAGACCCCTCCTGGGTCTGCACCATCTCCACAACCCCAGCAGTATCAAGTGCGTCATCCCCTGCAAAGACATAAAAGAAAAGAAATGGAAACAGGCATTAGCACTATGGCACACAATTAGGGCTGAGAAGCTACAGAACCAGTATTTGATTGACACATGTCGCACATGACTAAAACCCTCCCATGCATGCACCGTCACTGTGTATGAAGGGGAGGCAGATGGCACACATTGATGACACCAAGATGGAAGATGAACACATTTGCTGCATGCTGCCTAGCAGTGGCATCACACATTGGCCTGTGATTGGCAGGTCAAATACACATGCCATCACACAGATGGCATGTACCCTAGCCATAAAGTGAAGAGGGAGAGGAGGGCACCAATTGTTCATTCAGTCTAGTTTGCTCATGAAATTGCTTTTTTAAATGGTTCAAATGTTTAACCTGGAGCTGCCAGTCCAAAATCGTCCTATAGCACAGGGACATGGCTAAACAAATGATATCCAGGAAACAAAGTCAGTCCACTGTACCATAGCCATGTCAGACATGTGACAATAGGACTGAGAAATGCCTAGTAAAAGTGGTGGAATGCAAACAATCTGCCTGAATAAACAGAGAAAAATAAGCAACAATGTTGTGGCAAGATGACACTTCAAGGGCAACTGGCGTGTTGTTGGGCTGGATGTCTACTGTTGGCAGAAGGGATACTGCTATACCCAAATGCTGGTGCGCAGAATGTATTGGATGAGGCACATGGGTGACCCAAACCACTCAGGCACACACACCCTCACCTGGCACCCAAACAGAAGCCCTCACACACACACCATGCACATGGATGACACACACATGCATGTGCACTCACCGGACAATGCCTCGTAATCTGCCAGTTCTCCCACGCCTTTGATCTGTTCCTCCGTGATGTAGGTCGCAGCAACATGCTCATGTGGAGTGAGTTCTATGTCCTCTACTGGAGACCCACCTCCAGTCACTAGAGTAGCGGCATGACTTGAGGCCAGCTTATTCTTTGCCCTGCTCTTCAGGTCATTCCAGCGCTTGTAGCATTCAGTAGCTGTGTGCCTCACGATTCCAAGGGCACTTATGATGTCCGCGATGGTCTGCCAGTGTGCCAGACGTTGTGCAGGTGTGGTTTTGGATCCTGCAACAATCACAATTTCGCGGTCATGTGCGGACACATACTCTACAAGTGCATTCAGTTCGGCCTCATTGAAGCTGGGCTTCCTTGACGGGCCGGACTGTGTAGCCGTGTCTGGGGCATCAGCCTCTACTGGACGAGCACTCTTCCTCTTCCGCTTGGAAGGTGGTGGGGATCCTGAGTGTCCTACGCCGCTCTGGACACTAGGGGCAGGAGCCCCGGTGGACTCTGTACTAGGAGTGTGGGATTGCACACTCAGCATGGGAGTTGGTGCAGGCATTAGCTCAAGTGTGATGGTGTCAGGGGGAATGTCAGCAGGATGGACTTGGACCGACACTGTCCTGGCTGGGTGTGTGAGAGGTGGGGTGGATGGAGCTGCAGCTGCCCCTGCAGCCTCCCCACCCTGCCTACTCGGGGCAGCAGATGACCTAGCTGGCCCTGATCCACGTGACCTGATGACAACAACGTGCACCAGCGCACGTGGCCTAGACCTGCTGACCTGGAAGTCAGCCATGGAATCACCCTGTGCCAGGTCTGGTGCCACAGTGGGCTGGTCCAACAAGGGCTGAGCATGGATGGTGTCAGCCACGTTACCCTCAACCAAGGGGCGGGGGCATGGGTGTCCCTGACTGGTCCTCCACACATGGGGGGCTAGGGGCACTCTGCAAGTCACGGCCACGTCCCCTACCGGATCCACCACGGCCACCACTTGGGGCTCGGCCACCTTTGCCACCCTTACGGCTTGTTCACCTCCCAGCCATGGCACTGATGTTATTGTGCGTATGGGAGTCGCTGTTAACTATTGTCCTGGGCAATTGGGGGTCAAAGGGGTTGGGTACCAGATGGTAATCGTACCCTAGTGCTCTAGCAAGGCTGTATGTCACCCCTGGGGAAAGATGACGGGTCACGCAATGCACAGGCACCCCAAAAAAGGGAAGTAAGGTGCACGCAACCCCTCCTAGACCACATGTGTGGAAAAATAAACCTGCACTACGCTGTGCCACCCAGAAACACAAGGATGAAAGTATGCGTGTCACACGCAGCCTAGAATAACCTCTGAAGGGGTACGCGACACACGGGGCAAGCACAGATGTTAAATACGTGCGTGACTCACCGTCTGCCAGGAAAAAAGTGTGAAAAAGACGTGCGTGTGCGCTTTGGCAACACCCCCGCCAAAAGTAGAATTGTACGCTGTCTGAGGAGACAGGCCAACAGTAGAAGGGAACGATGTTTGAGGAAACAGGCCCAGGAAAAAGAGGAAAAGAGAAAAAGCTGTCAGAGGTAACAGGGAGTACGAACTTGAAACGCTGTGAAGTAAATCGCGTGTGAACCGACAAGAAGTACAGATTTCACCCACTCGCTCTCCACGAAAAGCACGTACAAGGAAATGGTGTTCTACACGTACCTTTTATGCACACGTCACAGATGTGCATACGCGATGAGGCCATTTCCACCAATTACACGCTTGACACTCAGACGTGTATTTTTTTTTAACACGCGCCATTCTCAACGGCCATGCGCTTGACGTCATAGACGCGCCTGGGGGCCTTTGGGCCAATGAATTAACGTACGTGTGCAGGCGCGCTTACGCGCTAAGGGCCTTTCCTCGAATTACACGCAGACGTGCTGGATTTTCAAGTGCCAAATCACTCCGTATCAAGCTGACCACGCGTAAGCACATGGAAGACCACGGTCCTGCCCAGAAGGCCGAATTACTGCCCCCCAGAGCCCCGAGCACGCTCCCACCTGCCATCTGCTGCTGCCTGACTGCCTGCTGCCCAGGTGTTCTGCCATTTGCTGCCTGCACATCAGCCAGGGGTGCTGTTTCTGTGACCACCCCTGCTGGAACCGAAGACTCCCGAATGGGATACCATCGCTCCACAGCCCAGCCCCAGGACCCAGTTGCCCACCCACTCCTGCCTCTGGGGTTGCCATGTCGGGCACTGCAACATCTGGCACCAGTGGCATCCCCCGGCCAGAGAGGCAGAGGGGCACCAGCTTTACTGCCACCGAAGTTGGTGTCCTGGTGGAGCATGTCCTGGGGCAGTATGATGCCCTCTTTGGAAGGTTGCGCGCCAACAAGGAAGGACGGACTCAGATCTGGACGGACATCGTGACTGCCATCAACGCGGAGGGGGTGGCAGTCCGACTATTCCATCATGTGAAGAAGCGCTGGGAGGACTTCAGGTCCAGGACCCTCAAGAAGGCCCGGCGCCTCCTGAAAGCAGCGGATGCTAAGGGGCGCCGGGGCCACTTGTCAGAAGATCAGATGAGGGTCCTGGAACGCATATCCCCAGCGCTCCACGTCCAGGTCCTTGAGAGGCAGACCCGTCTGGAGTCGAGCGGTAAGTGTACATGCATACTGATTGTAAGCTGTGTGTGTGGTGGTGTGGCAGGAGTGTGCAGGTTGCACATGTGGTTTTATGTGGCCAAGTATGGGGGGGTACAGGGCCGTGAGGCTGACACATGCGAGGGCTCTCATGTGTGACACATGGATGGTGCTTGTGTGTGTAGGCTTGCATGGCAAAGGATGTGGAAGTATGATTGGCAGGTGTGACATGGATGCCGATCTGAACACTGCGACAGTTGGTGGAGGTGTACACATGCATGCAAGTGTGGTGGTGTATGTACATGTGTAGTGCACTCCCTGTGTCGCATGTGATGTCTGGCTCACCTTTGCCTGCTCTTGCTGTTGTATGTGTATGGATGGTGCTGGCTGTTGCGATATGGCTGTGGTATAGCTCATGTGTGAAAGTTGAAATGACATGTGTGTTGGGGATTGTGATGCCATGTCTGAGGTTTGCCAATGCCACTCATGTACAACTGTCATGTGTTTATGAGTCCATTATACAGTGCCCTGATGCCTGTGTTTTATTTCTCCCTGTCTGCAGCGTCAACTGATGAAGAGGGCGGAGAAGCTGCTGTGGAGCACAGCAGCAGGGGTCGCACCACCAGCCGGAGACGCAAGGCCCGGCTCCCCTCCCAGGTTGTGATCTCGTCGGGGAGTGAGGAGTCCGGTGCCACGTCCGAGGCCGCAGCTGCCGGGGGGAGGTCCAGGAGGCGGAGGTTGGAGTTGGACTCCTCGGCAGCAGAAGGGGCAGCTGGGATCCCACGGGGCACAACGGAGGAAGATGGCACGGAGTCATCCAGGTTGGTGGGGGGTTTGGTGGAGGAGGAGGCCGTGCAAGCAACAGAGGTGGGGTCTGGAGGTGGGGATTCCACTGGTGCTAGTGGTGCAGTGCATGACCAGGGACAGGTGGCAGCACAGGCCGCTGCGGAGGTGCCTGTGTGCAATCATGTCCCTGCTCCTGTCACTGCATCATCTTGCACCAGCAGGGATGCCTACCTCCAGACCCGTTCTCAGGGAGGGGATTGGCTTACACCAACTGGCCTTCCTCTCCCTGCGGATGTGGCTATCCTGCAACAGGTTGAGCCTGTCCAGGGTGGGGTGGCGTTACGTCAACGGGCCATGCGAGCTGACCTGCAGTCTTTCCATGATGAGACCGCACGTCTTCTCGCATGGCTCGTTGACCGCATTGACCCACTGGGACAGCTCACCATGGCCGGATTCCTCCGTTTCCTGAACCTTGTTCCAACCCCCTCCTCAACGGAAGCCCCTATGCCCCAGTCGTCCTCCATGCCATCTTCCCACCCATGTATCACCTGGGTGCCCTGTGGAGCTGCCTCTGACCGTGCGGCCAGGCTGGTGGACAACAGATCCCTGCCACAGTCGGGAGTCGGACGTCCAGCAGGGGTGACCACATCAACAACTGCACCCCAGCTGGAGGAGGATGTGCAGGCACCATCGGACAGGGCACATGGAGAGCAGCAGCAGCAGCAGCAGGAGGCTGTAGGTGGGAGCCACGATGGCTCGGGGCCTTCGACATCGGAGGGGCAGGCATCGGCCGGAGGGCTGGAGGACCCAGGACGGGAAGTGTCTTCCTTGTGGCAGCGGTTGGACCACGCCATAGATGCGGAGCGGCAGCGGGCAGAAGAGGCACAGCTCACGATGCTCAAGGTGGAGAACTCCATGCGGAGGGCCCTGCGGCGGGCCGAGTGCCTCGAGGCAATCCGCAGGGAGTTGGAGGAGAACATGTCGTCGTCCCTGCGGACCCTCGGGGTCATGGAACAGGACCGCCTCCGGGACATTGAGCAGGAGTTTGATGATGCCCTGGCCCGCAACATCCAGAAGTGAGCCGTTGGACTAGCCTGCTGCCATTGTATATAGTTAATTAGTGTTAGGTTTTTTTTTTTTTTTTAATTTGGGGCGCTTGGACTATGCCCCACTTTTTTGTATATAGTTATTAGTTAGGTGCGTTTTATTGTAGGTTTCATTTACATTGTTGGGATCATGGACCCTGGATTTGCTCTTTGTACATAGTTTGACAGTGGATTTATGGCCTTCATCTTTTATTATTTTTTCACGATGGAGCAATGGATTTTCACTTTACTTTCCCTTTGGATTTGCTTTGTTGGACGGTGACTTTGGACACAATTTCATTACGGTTATTTTGGATTCCCATTTTCATTATTTATTATTTTGGTGGACATGCTGCATTTTGATATTTGTTGCCATTATTGTTTCTTTTGATTTCATTCACTTCATTTACACTGTAATACATTTTTGTTTCTTACTTCAATGTGTGGACTTCTCTCATTGGTTTCATGCCTGCCACAATGTGGGTTTTCACAGTCATGTGTTGCCATTGTGTGGGTCTGACGGACTTGTACTCATGCGCATACTACTTATTTGTTATCTATCATGTAATGGGTATTTCAATTTTGAATGGATGTAAAGCATGGTTGGGTGTTTGGACTGAGGTGGCGTGGGGTGTGATTTGGGTGGGCATATGAGCCTGGGATCTGGATTGTGATGACGTGTTGGCTGGGGGACATGTGTGGGGGCCTGCTGGCAGGTGCCCCGCACTGCTGGGGGGTGGGGGTGCTGGGAGACATGAGTTGGACATGAGTGGGGGCCTGGTGGAGGGTGCCCCTGACTGCTGGGGGGTGTGTGTGCAGTGGGACATGAGTGGGGGCCTGGTGGAGGGTGCCGTGCACTTCTGGGGGGTGGGAGTGCAGGGGGACATGAGTGGGGGCCTGTTGGAGGGTGCCCTGTACTGCTGGGGGGTGGGGGTGCTGGGAGACATGAGTTGGACATGAGTGGGGGCCTGGTGGAGGGTGCCCCTGACTGCTGGGGGGTGTGGGTGCAGGGGGACATGAGTGGGAGCCTGGTGGAGGGTGCCCTGCACTGCTGGGGTGGGAGTGCAGGGGGACATGAGTGAAGGCCTGTTGGAGGGTGCCCTGTACTGCTGGGTGGTGGGGGTTCTGGGAGACGTGAGTTGGACATGAGTGGGGGCCTGGTTGAGGGTGCCCTGCACTGCTGGGGGTTGGGGGTGCTGGGAGAAATGAGTTGGACATGAGTGGGGGCCTGGTGGAGGGTGCCCTACAGTGCTGGGGGGTGGGGGTGCAGGGGGACATGAGTGGGGGCCTGGCGGAGGGTGCCCTGCACTGCTGGGGGGTGGGATTGCAGGGGGACATGAGTGGGGGCCTGGTGGAGGGTGCCACTTGATGCTGGGGGGTGGGGGTGCAGGGGGACATGAGTGGGGGCCTGGTGGAGGGTGCGCCTGGCTGCTGGGGGGTGGGGGTTCAGGGGGACATGAGTGGGGGCCTAGTGGAGGGTGCCCTTCACTGCTGGGGGGTTGGGGTGCAGCGAGACATGAGTTGGACATGAGTGGGGGCCTGGTGGAGGGTGCTCCTGACTGCTGGGGGGTGTGGGTGCAGGGGCACATGAGTGGGGGCCTGGTGGAGGGTGCTCTGCACTGCTGGGGGGTGGGGGTGCTGGGAGACATGAGTTGGACATGAGTGGGGGCCTGGTGGAGGGTTCCCCGGCTGCTGGGGGGTGGGGGTACAGGGGGACATGAGTGGGGGCCTGGTGGAGGGTACCCTGCACTGCTGGGGGGTTGGGGTGCAGGGAGACATGAGTTGGACATGAGTGGGGGCCTGGTGGAGGTTGCCCTACAGTGCTAGGGGGTGGGGGTGCAGGGGGACATGAGTGGGGGCCTGGTGGAGGGTGCCCTGCACTGCTGGGGGGTGGGATTGCAGGGGGACATGAGTGGGGGCCTGGTAGAGGGTGCCCCTGGATGCTGGGGGGTGGGGGTGCAGGGGGACATGAGTTGGACATGAGTGGGGGCCTGGTGGAGGGTGCCCTGCACTGCTGGGGGGTGGGGGTGCTGGGAGACATGAGTTGGACATGAGTGGGGGCCTGGTTGAGGGTGCCTGTTAGGGAGAATTCTCTGTTTAGGCTGAATTTCGTAACCTAGTGAGTCCCCCAGCAGCTTTGCTGGATTTCTGGAGTTTGTTTTTTCCATCCTGCCAAGAGTGAGACTCTTTTTTCTCCCACTCTTGAACATGAATGTGTGTAATTCCTTTGACTGTCAAGGTGTTCTATGGGCTATGGGTCTTTTACTCCATAGGGTCTCATATGTTTTTCTATGTGTGTTACACCGCACCCTACGTGCCGTAACACTGGGGCGTCCTAGTGGACCCCCGTCATAGACTCCATCCCCAGGTACTGACTACTGTATCCCCGGTCATGTAAAGTCACCATTGGCTTTACTAGACCTAAATTTACTAACAGAACTAGTACAAACCATCCTATTGTGGACGTACTAGTAGGGGTAAGTCGATTACTCCTGGATCTGTTATTCGAGAGGGCACTGTCCCGTCCCCCCTCATCGAGTTTTGGCTGGTGTCAGTGGAAACTACTTGTTATGTTCGACCCTGAATATACCTCTATGGGATTCTTCCCATTGTTGGAGATTGATACTTTTTCTCGTTAGTCTCTAACATACCACCGGTCTACTTATCTTAAATAAGTCTATCGGATGGTATTTTCTGCCAGAACTCAGTTTTTTAAAATGGCGTCTGTGTTCGTCTCTGTGACTCCTAAACCAAAGGTTGAGTCCTTTGTTCCACTTTTGGCGGGCCTCTGTACAGAGACCCTCCAAGGTGGTGCCATTCTGTCTGGGTTACCACAGGGGTGTGGGAGGGGGTTTAGGCACCCTGGACCGAGTTGCCTTGCCAACTCCGGTCGCACTCTGGTGTGATTGGCCCAAGTGGTGAGCCTCCCCGCTCACCACTTAGCGTGTGTTGATTGACGGCTAAGCTGGATGAATGGGGGTTTTCTGCATAAAAGCAGGGCTTTTGGGACTGGATCTTCAGAAGTCGCCACAGGACCTAAGAATCCGACGAGGGTAAAGCTGAGCCGACCTGCAACGACGACACCTCCGGTGGAGCACTGCTGAACCGACTCACCACTTCCCAACGACAGAGGAGATCTCCCTGCCGGAGAGTCTCTTCCCCTGACTGGTGGGAACAACCAGTCCCCTTTGCTTTTTCTTCGCCTCAGGACGCAGTGGTCGAATTGCCCGTGCAGAGCACCTCGGCAACCGGATAGCCACTACACCTGTACCGCGACCAAAAGGTGGTGCCTTGTGACGGAGCACTCCGCGGCTGGTCTCTTCCCTGGTGGTGCACCGGACTTCACTTTTCTTCGACGACGAGATCATCTCTACTCTTGGTAAAGACCCGACGTGCGTCCACCACCAGGAACAACTGCCCCCGCCGGAGCTGTCTCTCCACAATCAAGGTACTGTGTCCGCCTGGCTTCCCTTGTTGCCGGATAGAGTGAGGTGTCTTAATCCTCGCCTCTCCATAGGGTCGCCTACTAGCTTTCTCTAGCGTATTGTTCTGAACTGGTTCAATCTTCCAATAACAATTTGCTACACAGACTCGAACATATTTCCACAAAGAGACTTTTGGGGACATATCGCCTTGCCTCTCTCCGAGTGGGCCTGGCTTCTGAACTTTATGATCTATTGTGGTTCTTGTCTTCTTGCCTTGCTTTTTTCCCGTGAAGTATTGAACTGTGTTGATTTCGTAACCTACTATTTTTCTCTCCCGTCCTAACGAATACTAGAGTGCCATCTAGGTGGCAGCATACACCTCTGTCTGCAAATAAGTGATGCTGGTAAAAACCTAGACTTATCAAACTATTGTTAGGGGGATTGATCTTTTGCTTCGTACAGTAATTGTAATTGAATTGTTTGCCGTGATAGTGCCAGAGTGATTTCTATAGATGTTCCGTTATAAATAAATACCTGTATATCTT
This sequence comes from Ambystoma mexicanum, assembly GCF_040938575.1. Taxonomy (NCBI): domain Eukaryota; kingdom Metazoa; phylum Chordata; class Amphibia; order Caudata; family Ambystomatidae; genus Ambystoma; species Ambystoma mexicanum. The sequence continues at coordinate 22,493,715 of NC_090924.1, forward strand.
TACACTGAAGCCTTGTTCCGTGTTTGCTTGTCTTACTGTGAAGAATTGCCCTATATTGTATACTCCACATACTGCTTAACTCTTCTTGAGGGAAGTCTGACTGCTCAGCCACAGCTACCAAGTGAATCTGTGTGGTACAGACTGCTACCAAGTGGGTTTACTGCCAAACACCTGTAGTCCTAAATCTTTTGCAGTGGTCCCAGAGGGAACTGCACAGGTTTCCGCCTAACAGTGCCCTGTACTGCTGGGGGGTGGGAGTGCAGGGGGACATGAGTGGGGGCCTGGTGGAGGGTGCCCTGCACTGCTGGGGGGTGAGGGTGCTGGGATACATGAGTTGGACATGAGTGGGGGCCTGGTGGAGGGTGCCCCTGATTGCTGAGGGGTGTGGGTGCAGGGGGACATGAGTGGAGGCCTGGTGGAGGGTGCCCTGCACTGCTGGGGGGTGTGTGTGCAGGGGGACATGAGTGGGGGCCTGGTGGAGAGTGCCCTGCACTGCTGGGGGGTGGGAGTGCAGGGGGACATGAGTGGGGGCCTGGTGGAGGGTGCCCTGCACTGCTGGGGAGTGGAGGTGCTGGGAGACATGAGTTGGACATGAGTGGGGGCCTGGTGGAGGGTGCCCTGCACTGCTGGGGGGTGGGGGTGCTGGGAGCCATGAGATGGACATGAGTGGGGGCCTGGTGGAGGGTGCCCTACAGTGCTGGGGGGTGGAGGTGCAGGGGGACATGAGTGGGGGCCTGGTGGAGGGTGCCCTGCACTGCTGGGGGGTGGGAGTGCAGGGGGACATGAGTGGGGGCCTGGTGGAGGGTGCCCTGCACTGCTGGGGGGTGGAGGTGCTGGGAGACATGAGTTGGACATGAGTGGGGGCCTGGTGGAGGGTGCCCTGCACTGCTGGGGGGTGGGGGTGCTGGGAGCCATGAGATGGACATGAGTGGGGGCCTGGTGGAGGGTGCCCTACAGTGCTGGGGGGTGGAGGTGCAGGGGGACATGAGTGGGGGCCTGGTGGAGGGTGCCCCTGGATGCTGGGGGGTGGGAGTGCAGGGGGACATGAGTGGGGGCTTGGTGGAGGGTGCCCTGCACTGCTGGGGGGTGGGGGTGCTGGGAGACATGAGTTTGACATGAGTGGGGGTCTGGTGGAGGGTGCCCCTGACTGCTGGGGGGTGTGGGTGCAGGGGGACATGAGTGGGGGCCTGGTGGAGGGTGCCCTGCACTGCTGGGTGGTGGGAGTGCATGTGGACATAAGTGGGGGCCTGGTGGAGGGTGCCCTGCACTGCTGGGGGGTGGGGGTGATGGGAGACATGAGTTGGACATGAGTGGGGGCCTGGTGGAGGGTGCCCTGCACTGCTGGGGGGGGGGGTGCTGGGAGACATGAGTTGGACATGAGTGGGGGCCTGGTGGAGGGTGCCCTACAGTGCTCGGGGGTGGGGGTGCAGGGGGACATGAGTGGGGGCCTGGTGGAGGGTGCCCTGCACTGCCGGGGGGTGGGATTGGAGGGGGGCATGAGTGGGGGCCTGGTGAAGGGTGCCCCTGGATGCCAGGGGGTGGGGGTGCAGGGGGACATGAGTGGGGGCCTGGTGGAGGGTTCCCCTGGCTGCTGGGGGTGGAGGTGCAGGGGGACATGAGTGGGGGCCTGGTGGCGGGTACCCTGCACTGCTGGGGAGTGGGGGTGCAGGGAGACATGAGTTGGACATGAGTGGGGGCCTGGTGGAGGGTGCCCCTGACTGCTGGGGGGTGTGGGTGCAGGGAGACATGAGTTGGACATGAGTGAGAGCCTGGTGGAGGGTGCCCTGCACTGCTGGGGGGTGGGGGTGCTGGGAGACATGAGTTGGACATTAGTGGGGGCCTGGTGGAGGGTGCCCTACAGTGCTGGGGGGTGTGGGTGCAGGGGGACATGAGTGGGGGCCTGGTGGAGGGTGCCCTGCACTGCTGGGGGGTGGGGGTTTTGGGAGACATGAGTTGGACATGAACGGGGGCCTGGTGGAGGGTGCCCTGCACTGCTGGGGGGTGGGGGTGCTGGGAGTCATGAGTTGGACATGAGTGGGGGCCTGGTGGAGGGTGCCCCTGGATGCTGGGGTGTGGGGGTGCAGGGGGACATGAGTGGGGGCCTGGTGGAGGGTGCCCCTGGCTGCTGGGGGTGTGGGTGCAGGGGGACATGAGTGGGGGCCTAGTGGAGATTGCCCTGCACTGCTGGGGGGTGGGAGTGCAGGGGCACATGAGTGGGGGCCTGGTGGAGGGTGCCCTGCACTGCTGGGGGGTGGGGGTTTTGGGAGACATGAGTTGGACATGAGTGGGGGCCTGGTGGAGGGTGCCCCTGGATGCTGAGGGGTGGGGGTGCAGGGGGACATGAGTGGGGGCCTGGTGGAGGGTGCCCCTGGCTGCTGGGGGGTGGGGGTGCAGGGGGACATGAGTGGGGGCCTGGTTGAGGGTGCCCTGCACTGCTGGGGGGTGGGGGTGCAGGGAGACATGAGTTGGACATGAGTGGGGGCCTGGTGGAGGGTGCCCCTGACTGCTGGGGGGTGTGGGTGCAGGGGGACATGAGTGGGGGCCTGGTGGAGGGTGCCCTGCACTGCTGGGGTGTGGGGGTGCTGGTAGACATGAGTTGGACATGAGTGGGGGCCTGGTGGAGGAGGCCCCTGACTGCTGGGTTGTGTGGGTGCAGAGGGACATGAGTGTTGGCCTGGTGGAGGGTGCCCTGCACTGCTGGGAGGTGGGGGTGCTGGGAGACATGAGTTGGACATGAGTGGGGGCCTGGTGGAGGGTGCCCCTGGATGCTGGGGGGTGGGAGTGCAGGGGGACATGAGTGGGGGCCTGGTGGAGGGTGCCCTGCGCTGCCGGGGGTTTGGGGTGCTGGGAGACATGAGTTGGACATGAGTGGGGGTCTGGTGGAGGGTGCCCCTGACTGCTGGGGGGGTGTGGGTGCAGGGGGACATGAGTGGGGGCCTGGTGGAGGGTGCCCTGCACTGCTGGGTGGTGGGAGTGCATGGGGACATAAGTGGGGGCCTGGTGGAGGGTGCCCTGCACTGCTGGGGGGTGGGGGTGATGGTAGACATGAGTTGCACATGAGTGGGGGCCTGGTGGAGGGTGCCCTGCACTGCTGCGGTGTGGGGGTGCTGGGAGACATGAGTTGGACATGAGTGGGGGCCTGGTGGAGGGTGCCCTACAGTGCTTGGGGGTGGGGGTGCAGGGGGACATGAGTGGGGGCCTGGTGGAGGGTGCCCTGCACTGCCGGGGGGTGGGATTGCAGGGGGACATGAGTGGGGGCCTGGTGAAGGGTGCCCCTGGATGCCGGGGGGTGGGGGTGCAGGGGGACATGTATGGGGGCCTGGTGGAGGGTTCCCCTGGCTGCTGGGGGGTGGAGGTGCAGGGGGATATGAGTGGGGGCCTGGTGGCGGGTACCCTGCACTGCCGGGGGGTGGGGGTGCAGGGAGACATGAGTTGGACATGAGTGGGGGCCTGGTGGAGGGTGCCCTACAGTGCTGGGGGGTGTGGGTGCAGGGGGACATGAGTGGGGGCCTGGTGGAAGGTGCCCTGCACTGCTGGGAGGTGGGGGTGCTGGGAGACATGAGTTGGACATGAGTGGGGGCCTGGTGGAGGGTACCCTGCACTGCTGGGGGTGCTGGGAGACATGAGTTGGACATGAGTGGGGGCCTGGTGGAGGAGCCCTGCACTTCTGGGGGGTGGGGGTGCTGGGAGACATGAGTTGGACATGAGTGGGGGCCTGGTGGAGGGTGCCCCTGGATGCTGGGGGGTGGGGGTGCAGGGGGACATGAGTGGGGGCCTGGTGGAGGGTGCCCCTGGCTGCTGGGGGGTTGGGGTGCAGGGGGACATGAGTGGGGGCCTGGTGGAGGGTGCCCTGCACTGCTGGGGTGGTGGGGGTGCAGGGAGACATGAGTTGGACATGAGTGGGGGCCTGGTGGAGGGTGCCCCTGACTGCTGGGGGTGTGGGTGCGGGGGGACATGATTGGGGGCCTGGTGGAGGGTGCCCTGTACTTCTGGGGGGTGGGGGTGCTGGGAAACATGAGTTGGACATGAGTGGGGGCCTGGTGGAGGGTGCCCCTGACTGCTGGGGGTTGTGGGTGCAGGGGGACATGAGTGGGGGCCTGGTGGAGGGTGCCCTGCACTGCTGGGGGGTGGGAGTGCAGGGGGACATGAGTGGGGGCCTGGTGGAGGGTGCCCTGCACTGCTGGGGGGTGGGGGTGCAGGGAGACATGAGTTGGACATGAGTGGGGGCCTGGTGGAGGGTGCCCCTGGAAGCTGGGGGGTGGGAGTGCAGGGGGACATGAGTGGGGGCCTGTTGGAGGGTGCCCCTGGCTGCTGGGGGGTGGGGGTGCAGGGGGACATGAGTGGGGGCCTGGTTGAGGGTGCCCTGCACTGCTGGGGGTGGGCGTGCAGGGAGACATGAGTTGGACATGAGTGGGGGCCTGGTGAGGGTGCCCCTGACTGCTGGGGGTGTGGGTGCAGGGGGACATGAGTGGGGGTCTGGTGGAGGGTGCCCTGCACTGCTAGGGGGTGGGGGTGCTGGGAGACATGAGTTGGACTTGAGTGGGGGCCTGGTGGAGGAGGCCCCTGACTGCTGGGTTGTGTGGGTGCAGGGGGACATGAGTGGGGGCCTGGTGGAGGGAGCCCTGCACTGCTGGGGGGTGGGGGTGCTGGGAGACATGAGTTGGACATGAGTGGGGTCCTGGTGGAGGGTGCCCCTGGATGCTGGGGGGTGGGAGTGCAGGGGGACATGAGTGGGGGCTTGGTGGAGGGTGCCCTGCACTGCTGGGGGGTGGGGGTGCTGGGAGACATGAGTTTGACATGAGTGGGGGTCTGGTGGAGGGTGCCCCTGACTGCTGGGGGGTGTGGGTGCAGGGGGACATGAGTGGGGGCCTGGTGGAGGGTGCCCTGCACTGCTGGGTGGTGGGAGTGCATGTGGACATAAGTGGGGGCCTGGTGGAGGGTGCCCTGCACTGCTGGGGGGTGGGGGTGATGGGAGACATGAGTTGGACATGAGTGGGGGCCTGGTGGAGGGTGCCCTGCACTGCTGGGGGGGGGGTGCTGGGAGACATGAGTTGGACATGAGTGGGGGCCTGGTGGAGGGTGCCCTACAGTGCTCGGGGGTGGGGGTGCAGGGGGACATGAGTGGGGGCCTGGTGGAGGGTGCCCTGCACTGCCGGGGGGTGGGATTGGAGGGGGGCATGAGTAGGGGCCTGGTGAAGGGTGCCCCTGGATGCCAGGGGGGTGGGGGTGCAGGGGGACATGAGTGGGGGCCTGGTGGAGGGTTCCCCTGGCTGCTGGGGGTGGAGGTGCAGGGGGACATGAGTGGGGGCCTGGTGGCGGGTACCCTGCACTGCTGGGGAGTGGGGGTGCAGGGAGACATGAGTTGGACATGAGTGGGGGCCTGGTGGAGGGTGCCCCTGACTGCTGGGGGGTGTGGGTGCAGGGAGACATGAGTTGGACATGAGTGAGAGCCTGGTGGAGGGTGCCCTGCACTGCTGGGGGGTGGGGGTGCTGGGAGACATGAGTTGGACATTAGTGGGGGCCTGGTGGAGGGTGCCCTACAGTGCTGGGGGGTGTGGGTGCAGGGGGACATGAGTGGGGGCCTGGTGGAGGGTGCCCTGCACTGCTGGGAGGTGGGGGTGCTGGGAGATATGAGTTGGACATGAGTGGGGGCCTGGTGCAGGGTGCCCTGCACTGCTGGGGGTGCTGGGAGACATGAGTTGGACATGAGTGGGAGCCTGGTGGAGGGTGCCCTGCACTGCTGGGGGGTGGGGGTGCTGAGAGACATGAGTTGGACATGAGTGGGGGCCTGGTGGAGGGTGCCCCTGGATGCTGGGGGGTGGGGGTGCAGGAGGACATGAGTGGGGGCCTGGTGGAGGTTGCCCTGTACTTCTGGTGTGTGGGGGTGCTGGGAGACATGAGTTGCAAATGAGTGGGGGCCTGGTGGAGGGTGCCCCTGACTGCTGGAGGTTGTGGGTGCAGGGGGACATGAGTGGGGCCTGGTGGAGGGTGCCCTGCACTGCTGGGGGGTGGGAGTGCAGGGGGACATGAGTGGGGGCCTGGTGGACGGTGATGAGTGGGGGCCTGGTGGAGGGTGCACCTGACTGCTGGGGGGTGTGGGTGCAGGGGGACATGAGTGGGGGCCTGATGGATGGTGCCCTGCACTGCTGGGGGGTGGGAGTGCAGGGGACATGAGCGGGGGCCTGGTGGAGGGAGCCCTGCACTGCTAGGGGTGGGGGAGTTGGGAGACATTAGGGTGCCCTGCACTGCTAGGGGTGGGGGTGCTGGGAGACATGCGTTGGACATGAGTGGGGGCCTGGTGGAGGGTGCCCTACAGTGCTGGGGGGTGGGGGTGCAGGGGGACATGAGTGGGGGCCTGGTGGAGGGTGCCCTGCACTGCTGGGGGGTGGGATTGCAGGGGGACATGAGTGGGGGCCTGGTGGAGGGTGCCCCTGGATGCTGGGGGATGGAGGTGCATGGGGACATGAGTGGGGGCCTGGTGGAGGGTGCCCCTGGCTGCTGGGGGGTAGGGGTGCAGGGGGACATGAGTGGGGGCCTGGTGGAGGGTGCCCTGCACTGCTGGGGGGTGGGGGTGCTGAGAGACATGCGTTGGACATGAGTGGGGGCCTGGTGGAGGGTGCCCTGCACTGCTGGGGAGTGGGGGTGCTGGGAGACATGAGTTGGACATGAGTGGGGGCCTTGTGGAGGGTGCACCTGACTGCTGGGGGGTGTGGGTGCAGGGGGACATGAGTGGGGGCCTGGTGGAGGGTGCCCTGCACTGCTGGGGGGTGGGGGTGCTGAGAGACATGCGTTGGACATGAGTGGGGGCCTGGTGGAGGGTGCCCTGCACTGCTGGGGAGTGGGGGTGCTGGGAGACATGAGTTGGACATGAGTGGGGGCCTGGTGGAGGGTGCCCCTGACTGCTGGGGGGTGTGGGTGCAGGGGGACATGAGTTGGACATGAGTGGGGGCCTGGTGGAGGGTGCCCTGCACTGCCAGGGGGTGGGGGTGCTGGGAGACATGAGTTGGACATGAATGGGGGCCTAGTGGAGGGTGCCCTACAGTGCTGGGGGGTGGGGGTGCAGGGGGACATGAGTTGGACATGAGTGGGGGCCTGGTGGAGGGTGCCCCTGACTGCTGGGGGGTGTGGGTGCAGGGAGACATGTGTGGGGGCCTGGTGGAGGGTGCCCTGCACTGCTGGGGGGTGGGGGTGCAGGGGGACATGAGTGGGGGCCTGGTGGAGGGTGCCCTGCACTGCAGGGGGGTGGGATTGCAGGGGGGGACATGAGTGGGGGCCTGGTGGAGGGTGCCCCTGGATGCTGGGGGGTGGGGGTGCAGGGGGACATGAGTGGGGGCCTGGTGGAGGGTGCCCCTGGCTGCTGGGGGGTGCGGGTGCAGGGGGACATGAATGGGGGCCTGGTGGAGGGTGCCATGCACTGCTGGGGGGTGGGATTGCAGCGGGACATGAGTGGGGGCCTGGTGGAGGGTGCCCCTGGCTGCTGGGGGGTGTGGGTGCAGGGGGCCATGAGTGGAGGCCTGGTGGAGGGTGCCCTGCACTGCTGGGGGGTGGGAGTGCAGGGGGACACGAGTGGGGGCCTGGTGGAGGGTGCCCTGCACTGCTGGGGGGTGGGGGTGCTGGGAGACACGAGTTGGACATGAGTGGGGGCCTGGTGGAGGGTGTCCTACAGTGCTGGGGGGTGGGGGTGCAGGGGGACATGAGTGGGGGCCTGGTGGAGGGTGCCCTGCACTGCTGGGGGTGGGGGTGCAGGGAGACATGAGTTGGACATGAATGGGGGCCTGGTGGAGGGTGCCCCTGACTGCTGGGGGGTGTGGGTGCAGGGGTACATGAGTGGGGGCCTGGTGGAGGGTGCGCTGCACTGCTGGGGGGTGGGGGTGCTGGGAGACATGAGATGGACATGAGTGGGGGCCTGGTGGAGGGTGCCCTGCACTGCTGGGGGGGTGGGGATGCTGGGAGACATGAGTTGGACATGAGTGGGGGCCTGGTGGAGGGTGCCCTACAGTGCTGGGGGTAGGGGTGCAGGGGGACATGAGTTGGACATGAGTGGGGGCCTGGTGGAGGGTGCCCTGCACTGCTGGGGGGTGGGGGTGCTGGGAGACATGAGTTGGACATGAGTGGGGGCCTGGTGGAGGGTGCCCTACAGTGCTGGGGGGTGGGGGTGCAGGGGGACATGAGTTGGACATGAGTGGGGGCCTGGTTGAGGGTGCCCTGCACTGCTGGGGGGTGGGGGTGCTGGGAGACATGAGTTGGACATGAGTGGGGGCCTGGTGGAGGGTGCCCTACAGTGCTGGGGGGTGGGGGTGCAGGGGGACATGAATTGGACATGAGTGGGGGCCTGGTGGAGGGTGCCCCTGACTGCTTGGGGGTGTGGGTGCAGGGGGACATGAGTGGGGGCCTATTGGAGGGTGCCCTGCACTGCTATGGGGTGGGAGTGCAGGGGGACATGAGTGGGGGCCTGGTGGAGGGTGCCCTGCACTGCTGGGGGGTGGGGGTGCTGGGAGACATGAGTTGGACATGAGTGGGGGCCTGGTTGAGGGTGCCCTGTACTGCTGTGGGGTGGGGGTGCTGGGAGCCATGAGTTGGACATGAGTGGGGGCCTGGTGGAGGGTGCTCTACAGTGCTGGGGGGTGGGGGTGCAGGGGGACCTGAGTGGGGGCCTGGTGGAGGGTGCCCTGCACTGCTGGGAGGTGGGATTGCAGGGGGACATGAGTGGGGGCCTGGTGGAGGGTGCCCCTGGATGCTGGGGGGTGGAGGTGCATGGGGACATGAGTGAGGGCCTGGTGGAGGGTGCCCCTGGCTGCTGGGGGGTAGGGGTGTAGGGGGGACATGAGTGGGGGCCTGGTGGAGGGTGCCCTGCACTGCTGGGGGGTGGGGGTGCTGGGAGACATGAGTTGGACATGAGTGGGGGCCTGGTGGAGGGTGCCCCTGACTGCTGGGGGGGGTGGGTGCATGGGGACATGAGCGGGGTCCTGGTGGAGGGTGCCCTGCACTGCTGGGGTGTGGGGGTGTTGGGAGAAATGAGTTGGACATGAGTGGGGGCCTGGTGGAGGGTGCCCTCACTGCTGGGGGTGGGGGTGCTGGGAGACATGAGTTGGACATGAGTGGGGGCCTGGTGGAGGGTGCCCTGCACTGCTGGGGGGTGGGGGTGCAGGGGGACATGAGTGGGGGCCTGGTGTAGGGTGCCCTGCACTGCTGGGGGGTGGGATTGCAGGGGGACATGAGTGGGGGCCTAGTGGAGGGTGCCCCTGGATGCTGGGGGGGTGGAGGTGCATGGGGACATGAGTGGGGGCCTGGTTTAGGGTGCCCCTGGCTGCTGGGGGGTAGGGGTGCAGTGGAACATGAGTGGGGGCCTGGTGGAGGGTGCCCTGCACTGCTGGGGGGCGGGGGTGCAGGGAGACATGAGTTGGACATAAGTGGGGGCCTGGTGGAGAGTGCCCCTGACTGCTGGGGGGTGTGGGTGCAGGTGGACATGAATGGGGGCCTGGTGGAGGGTGCCCTGCACTGCAGGGGGGTGGGGGTGCTGGGAGACATGAGTTGGACATGAGTGGGGGCCTGGTGGAGGGTACCCTGCACTGCTGGGGGGTGGGGGTGCTGGGAGACATGAGTTGGACATGAGCGGGGGCCTGGTGGAGGGTGCCCGACAGTGCTGGGGGGTGGGGGTGCAGGGGGACATGAGTTGGACATGAGTGGGGGCCTGGTGGAGGGTGCCCTGCATTGCTGGGGGGTGGGGGTGCTGGGAGACATGAGTTGGACATGAGTGGGGCCTGGTGGAGGGTGCCCTACAGTGCTGGGGGTGGGGGTGCAGGGGTACATGAGTTGGACATGAGTGGGGGCCTGGTTGAGGGTGGCCCTGACTGCTGAGGGGTTTGGGTGCAGGGGGACATGTGGGGGGGCCTGGTAGAGGGTGCCCTGCACTGCTGGGTGGTTTGAGTGCAGGGGGACATGAGTGGGGGCCTGGTGGAGGGTGCCCTGCACTGCTGGGGGGTGGGGGTGCTGGGAGACATGAGTTGGACATGTTTGGGGGCCTGGTGGAGGGTGCCCTGCACTGCTGGGTGGTGGGGGGGCTGGGAGCCATGAGTTGGACATGAGTGGGGGCCTGGTGGAGGGTGCCCTACAGTGCTGGGGGTGGGGGTGCAGGGGGACATGAGTGGGGGCCTGGTGGATGGTGCCCTGCACTGCTGGGGAGTGGGGGTGCTGGGAGACATGAGTTGGACATGTTTGGGGGCCTGGTGGAGGGTGCCATGCACTGCTGGGTGGTGGGGGTGCTGGGAGCCATGAGTTGGACATGAGTGGGGGCCTGGTGGAGGGTGCCCTACAGTGCTGGGGAGTGGGATTGCAGTGGGACATGAGTGGGGGCCTGGTGGAGGGTGCCCCTGGATGCTGGGGGTGGGGTGCAGGGGGACATGAGTGGGGGCCTGGTGGAGGGTGCCCCTGGCTGCTGGGGGGTGTGGGTGCAGGGGGACATGAGTGGAGGCCTGGTGGAGGGTGCCCTGCACTGCTGTGGGGTGGGAGTGCAGGGGGACATGAGTGGGGGCCTGGTGGAGGGTGCCCTTCACTCCTGGGGGGTGGGGGTGCTGGGAGACATGAGTTGGACATGAGTGGGGGCCTGGTGGAGGGTGTTCTACAGTGCTGGGGGGTGGGGGTGCAGGGGGACATGAGTGGGGGCCTGGTGGAGGGTGCCCTGCACTGCTGGGGGGTGGGATTGCAGGGGGACATGAGTGGGGGCCTGGTGGAGGGTGCCCCTGGATGCTGGGGGGTGGGGGTGCAGGGGGACATGAATGGGGGCCTGGTGGAGGGTGCCCCTGACTGCTGGGGGGTGCGGGTGCAGGGGGACATGAGTGGGGGCCTGGCAGAGGGTGCCCTGCACTGCTGGGGGGTGGGGGTGCAGGGAGACATGAGTTGGACATGAGTGGGGGCCTGGTGGAGGGTGCCCCTGACTGCTGGGGGGTGTGGGTGCAGGGGTACATGAGTGGGGGCCTGTTGGAGGGTGCCCTACAGTGCTCGGGGGTAGGGGTGCAGGGGGACATGAGTTGGACATGAGTGGGGGCCTGGTGGAGGGTGCCCTGCACTGCTGGGGGTGGGGGTGCTTGGAGACATGAGTTGGACATGAGTGGGGGCCTGGTGGAGGGTGCCCTACAGTGCTGGGGGTGGGGGTGCAGGGGGACATGAGTTGGACATGAGTGGGGGCCTGGTGGAGGGTGCCCTGCACTGCTGGGGGGTGGGGGTGCTGGGAGACATGAGTTGGACATGAGTGGGGGCCTGGTGGAGGGTGCCCTACAGTGCTAGGGGGTGGGGGTGCAGGGGGACATGAGTTGGACATGAGTGGGGGCCTGGTGGAGGGTGCCCCTGACTGCTGGGGGGTGTGGGTGCAGGGGGACATGAGTGGGGGCCTATTGGAGGGTGCCCTGCACTGCTGGGGGGTGGGAGTGCAGGGGGACATGAGTGGGGGCCTGGTGGAGGGTGCCCTGCACTGCTGGGGGGGGTGGGGGTGCTGGGAGACATGAGTTGGACATGAGTGGGGGCCTGGTGGAGGGTGCCCTGTACTGCTGGAGGGTGGGGGTGCTGGGAGCCATGAGTTGGACATGAGTGGGGGCCTGGTGGAGGGTGCCCTACAGTGCTGGGGGGTGGGGGTGCAGTGTTAGGGAGAATTCTCTGTTTAGGCTGAATTTCCTAACCTAGTGAGTCCCCCAGCAGCTTTGCTGGATTTCTGGAGTTTGTTTTTTCCATCCTGCCAAGAGTGAGACTCTTTTCCTCCCACTCTTGGACATGAATGTGTGTAATTCCTTTGAATGTCAATGTGTTCTATGGGCTCTTTTACTCCATAGGGTCTCATATGTTTTTCTATGTGTGTTACACCGCACCCTACGTGCCGTAACACTGGGGCGTCCTAGCAGACCTCCACCATAGACTCCATACCCGGGGACTGACTACTGTCTTCCCGGGCATGTAAAGTCACCATTGGCTTTACTAGACCTAAATTTACTAACAGAACTAGTACAAACCATCTTATTGTGGACGTGCTAGTAGGGGTAATTCGATTACTCCTAGGTCTGTTACTCGAGGGGGCACTGTCCCGTCCCCCCTCGTCGAGTTTTGGCTGGTGGCAGTGGAAACTACTTGTTATGTTCGACCCCGAACATAACCCTATGGGATTCGTCCCATTGTTGGAGATTGATACTTTTCCTCGTTAATCTCTAACATACCATCAGTTTACTTATCTTAAATAGGTTTATCGGATGGTATTTTCTGCCAGAACTCGGTTTTTAAAATGGCGTCTGTGTTCGTCTCTGTGACTCCTAAACCAAAGGTTGAGCCCTTTGTTTCACTTTTGGCGGGCCTCTGTAAAGAGACCCTCCAAAGTGGTGCCATTCTGTCTGGGTTACCACAGGGGTGTGGGAGGGGGTTTAGGCACCCTGGACCGAGTTGCCTTGCCAACTCCGGTCGCACTCTGGTGTGATTGGCCCAAGTGGTGAGCCTCTCCGCTCACCACTTAGCATGTGTTGATTGACAGCTAGGCTGAATGAATGGGGGTTTTCTGCATAAAAGCAGGGCTTTTGGGACTGGATCTTCAGAAATCGCTACAGGACATAAGAATCCGATGAGGGTAACGCTGAGCCGACCTGCACGACGACACCTCCGGTTGAGCCCTGCGGAACCGACTCACCACTTCCCGACAACAGAGGAGATCTCCCTGCCAGAGAGTCTCTTCCCCTGACTGGTGGGAACAACCAGTCCCCTTTGCTTTTTCTTCACCTCAGGACGCAGTGGTCGAATTGCCCGTGCAGAGCACCTCGGCAACCGGATAGCCACTACCCCTGTACCGCGACCAAAAGGTGGTGCCTTGTGACGGAGCACTCCACGGCTGGTCTCTTCCCTGGTGGTGCACCGGACTTCTCTTTTCTTCGACGACGAGATCATCTCTACTCTTGGCAAAGACCCGACGTGCATCCACCACCAGGAACAACTGCCCCCGCCAGAGCTGTCTCTCCACAAACAAGGTACCGTGTCCGCCTGGCTTCCCTTTCTGCTGGATCGAGTGAGGTGTCTTAATCCTCGCCTTTCCGTTGGGTCGCCTCCAAGCTTTCTCTAACGTGTTGTTCTGAACTGGTTCAATCTGCCGATAACAATTTGCTACAAAGACTCGAACGCATTTCCACTAAGAGACTTTTTGGGACATACCGCCTTGCCTCTCTCCGAGTGGGCCTGGCCTCTGAACTTTATGATCTATTGTGGTTCTTGCCTTCTTGCCTTGCTTTTTTCCCGTGAAGTATTGAACTGTGTTGATTTCGTAACCTACTATTTTTCTCTCCCGTCCTAACTAATATTAGAGTGCCATCTAGGTTGAGGCATACACCTCTGTCTGCAAATAAGTGATGCTGGTAGAACCTAGACTTGTCGAAATATTGTTAGGGGGATTGATCGTTTCTTCTTCGCAGAGTAATTGCAATTGAAGTGTTGCCGTGATAGTGCCATAGTGTTTTCCATAGATGTTCCATTATAAATAAATACCTTAATATCTTTACACTGAAGCCTCGTTGCGTGTTTGCTTGTCTTACTGTGAAGAATTGCCCTATATTGTATACTCCACATACTGCTTAACTCTTCTTGAGGGAAGTCTGACTGCTCAGCCACAGCTACCAAGTGAATCTGTGTGGTACAGACTGCTACCAAGTGGGTTTACTGCCAAACACCTGTAGTCCTAAATCTTTTGCAGTGGTCCCAGAGGGAACTGCACAGGGTTCCACCTAACATGCAGGGGGACATGAGTGGAGGCCTGGTGGAGGGTGCCCTGCACTGCTGGGGGTGGGATTGCAGGGGGACATGAGTGAGGGCCTGGTGAAGGGTGCCCCTGGATGCTGGGGGGTGGGGGTGCAGGGGGACATGAGTGGGGGCCTGGTGGAGGGTGCCCCTGGCTGCTGGGGGGTGGGAGTGCAGGGGGACATGAGTGGGGCCTGGTGGAGGTTGCCCTGCACTGCTGGGGGGTGGGGGTGCTGGGAGACATGAGTTGGACATGAGTGGGGGCCTGGTGGAGGGTGCCCTACAGTGCTGGGGTGGGGGTGCAGGGGGACATGAGTGGGGGCCTGGTGGAGGGTGCCCTGCACTGCTGGGGTGTGGGATTGCAGGGGGACATGAGTGGGGGCCTGGTGGAGGGTGCCCTGAATGCTGGGGGGTGGGGGTCCAGGGGGACATGAGTGGGGGCCTGGTGGAGGGTGCCCTGCACTGCTGGTGGGTGGGGGTGCTGGGAGACATGAGTTGGACATGAGTGGGGGCATGGTGGAGGGTGCCCCTGACTGCTGGGGGTAGGAGTGCAGGGAGACATGCGTGGGGGCCTGGTGGAGGGTGCCCTGTACTGCTGGGAGGTGGGGGTGCTAGGAGACATGAGTTGGACATGAGTGGGGGCCTGGTGGAGGGTGCCCCTGGCTGCTGGGGGGTGTGGGTGCAGGGGGACATGAGTGGGGGCCTGGTGGAGGGTGCCCTGCACTGCTGGGGGGTGGGAGTGCAGGGGGAAATGAGTGGGGGCCTGGTGGAGGGTGCCCTGCACTGCTGGGGGAGTGGGGGTGCTGGGAGACATGAGTTGGACATGAGTGGGGGCCTGGTGGAGGGTGCCCTGCTCTGCTGGGGGGTGGGGGTGCTGGGAGACATGAGTTGGACATGAGTGGGTGCTTGGTGGAGGGTTCCCTACAGTGCTGGGGGGTGGGGTGCAGGGGGACATGAGTGGGGGCCTGGTGGAGGGTGCCCTGCACTGCTGGGGGGTGGGAGTGCAGGGGGACATGAGTGGGGGCCTGGTGGAGGGTGCCCCTGGATGCTGGGGGGTGGGGGTGCAGGGGGACATGAGTGGGGGCCTGGTGGAAGGTGCCCCTGACTGCTGGGGGGTGGGGGTGCAGGGGGACATGAGTGGGGGCCTTGTGGAGGGTGCCCTGCACTGCTGGGGGGTGGGAGTGCAGGGGGATATGAGTGGGGGCCTTGTGAAGGGTGCCCCTGTATGCTGGGGGTTGGGGGTACAGGGGGACATGAGTGGGGGCCTGGTGGAGGTGCCCCTGACTGCTGGGGGGTGGGGGTGCAGGGGGACATGCGTTGGTGGGCAGTAGTGCAAGGTGACATGTGGGTTGGCTTGGGGGCATGGGCATGTTAGATGGGCTGCCTGCGGGACATGTGCAGGGTAGTCCCCTGTGGTGTGGGATGCCTGCAGGGGCCGTGGAGGGTGTAGAAGGAACACCTGGGAGGATCCACACGGGCAATTCACGTGTAGTGCTCCCCGCGCACCCCTGGAATACACGTACCCTGATGGATTTGCATGTGATACTTCCCGTGCACCCCTGAAATACACGTACCCTGCTGCTTTTGCGTGTGATACTTCCCGCGCACCCCTGAAATACACGTACCATGCTGCTTTTGCGTGTGATACTTCCCGCGCACCCCTGGAATACACGTACCCTGATGGAATCGCGTGTGATACTTCCTGCGCACCCCTGAAATGACGTACCCTGCTGCTTTTGCGTGTGATACTTCCCACGCACCCCTGAAATACACGTACCCTGCTGCTTTTGCATGTGATACTTCCAGCGCACCCCTGGAATACACGTACCCTGATGGAATCACGTGTGATACTTCCCGCGCACCCCTGAAATGCACGTACCCTGCTGTTTTTGCGTGTGATACTTCCTGCGCACCCCTGGAATACAAGTGCCCTGATGGAATCGCGTGGGTTACTCCCCGCACACCCCTGATGTACACGTACCCTGGACAATCGCGTGTGAAACTTCCCGAGAACCACTGAAATACACGTTCCCCGCTTGGCGTTTGCTGTTTGGCAGCCCTGTGAACTGGTCCAGGGTTAGCGCAGCCCTTTGCGATGATTTTGGAATTTTGAAGGCTTTTCCTTGAGCGTGGGCGTTCTTGGGGGCGTAACTGGCGCTGCTGCAGGGTCGCTGCGCCACTCTGCGCCACGGCTGGTTTTGGAGGCTAAAATCCATGAATACGCTGTGCGATGAAAAGGATTTTATCACACGCGGCTGGTGCAGTGTATCGCACGGGGACGCTGTGCGCCAGCCGCGTGCGCCACTTTTTTTTGCGAATTTCTATGAATTACCCTGAAAGCATTCTCTGCTACATTAATCTTCCTGTTTCTACTCCTAATTGATTGAAGAGATTGTTGATATTGTAATATTACCCATTGCTGATCATTGCATACATATTCATGTGTGAAGTGTGATATTCAGATATTATCCATATTTATAAAAGTGGGATATATATATTGTTCAATTCTTCAAATAAATCTTTTAATTTGCAAAACAAACCTATTTCTTGGTTCAGTGAGACCGGGGGAATTCAAAGAGAGGGTCGTTATATAAGGGTACATCATCCAGAATTAACTGAACTTTTCACATAAAAATATATAAATAAGGGTTTCCATTGGGCATCCCATACTAGGCATTGACTTAGTTGGAGTGCTGGATTGAAATCACTTACAGATTGGGGGCTCGTGCGTGGGATTTCTGGATTAGATCTACCACTGTGAAACTTAATACAGTGTGCTAACTAACAGGATACATAAATCCTGTTGGGCTACCAAACTGTGTTACACTGTAAAAGCACCCCTCAGAAGGCAACGCTCTAAGGAAACAGTCTGTTTTGAAAAGATAAATAAACTTCTGTAAATCCGGAAGGAAATTAATATTTTCAAAATGGCGACATTGGTAGACATCAAGATGGCTAGAGAACGCCTTTTGTATACGTTATTTGTGAGAGGTGAATGGACTGAGCAGGACCAGAATGTGTGGTTGCAGACAATCACACAACAGATCACTGCAACAGGGTTAGATATATGGCGAGACCGGGGTCCCTTACACATGGCCCTGAGTGAACTATATATGGCTCCTAAAGCCAAGGATGAGCAAAATAAGATTGCCAAGATAGCGGCATATCTATATTTATCTATGGCAGCCATACAGGATAAATATGCTGAAGGCCAAGCAAAGCATGTTGAACTAACATATTTAAAATACAATATTAAGAGTTAACATACTCAAACAAAATTGCATGCACACAGTATGTTCAAATATCAAACAAAAATACTTGTACAAAACATAAAATTCAATGTCTAAATTAAAATCATTGCTATATACAAACAAAATTACTTTTTGTTTTTCCTTTACAATTGCAGTGAAGACCACTCTCCTGAAAATAGGCAGCCAAATTTGAAGTACAAAGAACAACTAAGAAGAAACCTGCTCATTGCAGAAAAAAAGTAAGTTAAATACCACCATAATATTTGTACTATTACTCAAACACACTGTAAGGTTAATTCATGCTATTTCTGCACCTAAAAATAGAGATTGTGTACCATTCTGTCCACAAATCCCCATTTCTTAAACAGAGATTTACAGGCAGAATGGCACACAAATTCCTATTTTTCGGCGCACAAATGACCCAACTCAGCCCCTAGAATTTTGATATTATAGAACAAACAAGTGTTTTAATTGTATACCATTAGATTCACTATTTGTACTTCTCCACACCACTAGCTTACTTTCTAAATCATCTGAACCCCAGTTTAGTAGCGCATAAATTCAAGAATACCCATCCCAACTAGTTGTAGTTGCCGAATGCACAATCACACACCATCACATACACCTTTATCATCATACTCAGACACTCATGCACACAGCACACATACATTGCAGAAGACCCCAACCCATACCTTCTTCATTTTTTTCAACAGACCCTAAAGAGTGCCTACCAAAAATCAAGTCTGTAGAAAGCAACGCAGAAGCAGAGCAAATGAAAATAGAAGTGTCCAAAATAAGCATCCATCTCTAGCAGAATTTGTAAAAAAAGTTCAAACAAAACAGCTAATAGTCATTTAGCAAAACAAAACAAGCTTCAAGTACAGAAACTTTGCCTCCTCTATCAAAATGTAAAACGAACCAGAAAACAATTAACAAAAATTCGGCTACCACTACAGATAAAACTGCTCCTATAAATCTTGATAGGGTGCCAATCAAGCATACCAAAAAAAGTATTTTAGCAAAAATGTTCCGTCACAGAGTCCTTCAAAATCTTATAAAAACTGGAGAGAAATCAGGCACAACCCTTAAAACCACTCATAGGAAATTAATCTTAGAAGCTTTCATAGACAGTGCAATCCTTCTCAAAAGAAAGTTATTTATTTTAGTGTTAAACAAAATGAAACCACTAACAAAACTAATGGCTAAATTACAAAAAAGAATATAAACAGAAATAACTTCTTAAATATCTGTGGAGGTGAGTGGAGTCACACTACAAGCACAGAACCATGTTTTAATGAAGAATCATACAAACAAAAGCAAACAAATACAACTGCCATACATAGCAGTGGACGAGGTTATGAAAAAGTTAATAATACCATAATGGAACAAGAAATACTGCTTACAAACATATCCCCAGAAAACTTAGAATTACCTCTCCATTCAACTGAATCACAACGTCTAGTATACAAATGGCCATGCACGTCAATGTGTAACATTCCCAAAAAATCTTTCAAGTCTTTACGCCAATTCCTCAATCAATATGTGAAAGGCAAAGACAAAATAAAAAATGAAACTACTGCAAAACATGGATACCTGTCCAGTGCGCAAGTACACAGGACTACAAGGACGTTCATTGGCCTGCATTTCAGAACCTACTTGCAAAACCACCTTCCATTATATCAAAATGATATCAACACATCATTCAACTATAAGAAATCTAGTCTATAAACTGTACTATGCTAAAAGTCCTGCTTTAGCACTAGCCAATTTAAATAAAATTATTCTACATGGTACAGCAAAAGACCTACTTGAAGAAATCGACTATATCCAGAAAAAACATTTTGGAAGTGAAAGCCACTTACAGAATGAAATAGCTTTAAAACAAATTAGCAACAATTTTATGCATGGCAACCTTCTACTACACACATACAAAAAAGAAATACTGAAATTTAAAAGTACATCTGCTGAAGTACCAAACCATGTGTGTGTATGTTGCCGCAGAACATTTTATAAAAGTAACAGAAAAACTGTAGACCTAACATACAAAATAGAAGACAATGATGATTCTAAATGGTTTGAATTAGCTCTCTACCTTATAGCAGAAAACAAATACAAAATAACTGACCCCTTAATACTTTGCAGTTACTGCACTACAAAACTTGACAACAACCAAACTCCTTCATGTGCTATCACAAATAATTTGGAAATATTTCCACTACCAAAACCCCTATAACAACTCAATTTATATGAGAGCATCATAATTCATACAGTGCACCCCTTTCAAGCCATAATACGCCTTCAACCAAAAACAGCAAAATTACCTCCTTCTGAATTAGTGAAAGGTATTCGTGGAAAAGTAGTGTATTTACCATTAGATCTAAAACAAAATGTGCACACTCTAGGAGTGCAACGTTCAATGGAGCAATCTTTATCTTAGTAAATGGTGTACCTACAAAAGACAGAAAAATTTCGCAACAACTGGTAGATTTACATAAAGTTAGACAAGCCTTGCAATATCTAAAAGACAATAATGAATACTACAAAGAAATTAATATTGAAGAAAACTTGAAGGATACCACTGAAATAATTCAAGAATCACAAGTATAAGCTACAGTATCCAATACTTTAGACCATTATACAGTTCATCCATTGCACTCTAATGACATCTTAGAAGATGCACTAAAAACGTACCAAATGCGACAAACAAAAGGATCACCAATCAGCATATGGGAAAAAAGTACAGAAGCATGTTCTTTTCCTCCACTCTTTCCTACTGACAATGGAGGAAGGTACGATGATAGACCTATTCAAATAACAGCATCAGAATACCGCTCGTTATGGATGTATTTTAAAGATCCCAGATTTAGACAAAATGTGGAATACATATTCCACCTACTCTTTGAATGTGAACTAGCAACTTTATGTTACGGAGTTGCACACACATTAAAATCAGGATCCCACTTTCAAAATATGTCAGTAACACAATTATTACAAAAAGTGCAACAAAAAGATGAGGTTTTACAATCAAATATTACAAATCTATTAGCAAATATGCGTGGTACTAAAGAGTACTGGTTTCGACATCATGGAGATGTACGTTGTATAATAAGAAACCTTGGCCCACCCGCTTGGTTTGTTACAGTAAGTTGTGCGGAATATCCATGGGAAGATTTACATGATTTCTTACGCATATCAAACAAAAACAAAACAAACATAGATATACAAACACCTGCAGAACTTTGTTCTATAGATCCTGTCAATGTTTCAAGAAATGTTCACCATCGGTTCATTGCTATGCTACACTTTATTTGTAATAAAACTGTTCCTCCCCTCGGAGAAGTGCAACACTTCTTTTGGAGAAAAGAATACCAAGCCAGAGGAGCAGCACATATCCACATGCTTCTATGGATTAAAGATGCTCCTAAATTTGGTCAAGACAATGACGCCACTGTGTTACAGTTTATTGAAAAATATGTCACTTGTGAAATTCCATCAGAAGCAACAAATAGTGATCTTCATGCACAAATTTTACAATTTCAAAGACACAAATGTAGTAAATATTGTTGTTGCAAATAGAAAACAAAGGGAAATACTACACCAAATGCCGCTTTGGTTTCCCTAGACTGGTTGCAAAAACAGGTCAAGTGAACAGCTTCATGTCTTCAGTTAGACATAGTGTTAAAGGTAAATCACCTAAAAATACATATTACATAAAAAGAACAGAAAAAGAAAAATATATCAATGATTACAATGAAATCATTGCCTACTTATGGAATGCAAACAAAGATGTGCAGTACATTGCAGACAATTCCACTGCAGTTGCACGATATGTTACAGCATACATAACCAAAGCAGAAAAAACAGAGCTCCAAGACCACTGGAAAATCCTGTCATCAGACAAAACACTGTCTCAGAAATTATACAGCTTGGGCATAATAATGCTCTCCCATCGACAATGTGGCTCCTATGAAGCAGCAGATCGTTTAACTATTACTGCTTTGTATGGAAAATCTGAAAATATAGTATGGCTAAGTCTTGGCCCTGCTAAATCTAGAAAAAGAGTTCTAAAATCATACAAAGATATAGAAACAATAGCCAGACATGATCCCAACAACCAAGACATTTTAAAAAAACAATTTACTGGACACATACTACCCAAACAGAAGTACCACTTGGGAAACCAAGTATCTATACCACATAGCCCAAAACTTCACATATAAAAATAATGTAAAACCCGATGAAAAAAAACGGTAAATACAGAGTGTCAAATTGTGAAGGCAGTTTAGTAAAACTCACCAAACCAACTTTAATTAATCATATCAAATTGTCATTAAAGACTGCTCAACATAAAGAACTATATTACATGTCCCTGCTACAACTCTTTAAATCATGGAGAAAAGAAGTAGAAATACTAGATAACTATGACTCCTACGAAGACGGTTTCAAAGCAAATGAAAGCACTATAACCGATGTAAACTTTACACAGTGCAAAACAATGTTGCACAATGAACAGCAACACGAAGAAGAACTCCAGGCCCAACTAGATAAGGACACTCCTGACAGTAGTCAACCTTCTGTAACAGGAAGCCAAGAACCACTGGGAGAGCCACTTATAACAAATGAGGCAGAATTAGCTATGACGGAAGTAGAAAACACCATGCGTCAGTATGAAGATAAAGAAGACTTAACTATACTACAATCAAAACTAAACAATGAACAACGTAGCATTTTTGAAGAAGTAAAAAAAGAAATTGCACATGGCGTACAACATGAAAACAAAGATTTCACCTGCCAAAATTACAAACCTATACTACTGTACGTCAGTGGTGAAGCTGGTTCTGGCAAAACATTCTTAATCAAAATCATCAGTAAGTTCCTTCAACAAATGACAAACAACAAACTGTCAGCTGTTGTCACTGCCCCCACAGGTTGAGCTGCCTACAACATAGGTGGTGTCACTTTACACCGATTACTACTCCTGGCAGTAGAACACCAAAACAAATTAGACTATTACAAACTTTCTACAGAAGCTGCAATGGAACTGCGCAGAGTATTAAAACAAATGAAAATGCTACTAATACATGAAGTGAGCATGGTCTCCAACCTAATGTTGGCCTTGATTCGCCTCAGATTACAAGAAGTACTCAAAACAAACTACGAAGAGCTCTTATTATTATTATAATTACACATTATTGTTTTCGGAGATCTTCTTCAATTAACACCAGTCAAAGGTGAGCCTATTTTTAAAACCTTAGGACACAAACTCTGCCATAAAACTGTTGGCAGCATTGGAAATGTCAATGTTTGGCAACATTTCCAATACAGAGAATTAACAGAAAATATGCGGCAATCTGCAGATCTCACTTATGCCAACATCTTAAAAAGTATTAGAGTTGGTATATTATCTCAAGAAGCACAAACAATTTTGAAAACCCGGCACATTCATGCACTTTATGGCCATAATGCATGTGCTATGGATGTTATGGAACAATTAGCCCACAGAAATGTAAATTGTATGGCCTTAATGCCAACTCTTGCAAGCTCTTTCAAACTCAATGAAACAATGTTAAAAAAAGAAATGCAACCAATAATTGAAATTAGCGCCACAGACAAACTAGGCATACATGGTATAACACTACCCATGTGTGAATGAGCCACAACGAGGCTAAATAGTTTAGAAAATTCAATCTCCAACACAGCTGGATTGGAAAAAATATTAAAATTATCCTTAAATTGCAGAGTAATGCTTAAATGTAGCCTTGATGTGGATCAAGGAATAGTTAATGCAGCACTGGGTACAGTTGTTCACTTTCAAACATACCCACGTGACAACCACATTCAGTTTGTCAATATTCTCTTTGACACACTTTCAGAAGTGAAAAGAATAGGACGCCCAACAGCTCGATTCCTTCTCTTCAAAGACATGTATGTACAAAGAGAACAATTTTCTCTAACTCTTGCAGTCACCATTCATAAATCACAAGGTCTTACCCTAGACAAAGCATTGATAGACATTGGTAACACAGTCTTTAAAGAAGGCATGAGCTACACAGCACTATCACGCTTACGTACACTTGACGGTCTATTTCTAATCAACTTTGATGCAAGTAAAGTAAACGCTGATATTCCTTGCATTTAAGAATACAATAGACTGTGTTCACTATACACCCCCCATCTAAAAACATATCCTATTCCACAAGAAGTAAAATGTTCGAAAAGAAAACTAAATCAAACAGAAATGCAACAGGTTGTCACTGCAAATCCTCCAAAGAGATTAAAAGAAAGTAATACTTCATCAAGTACCACAATCAAAAAAGAATCTATTAGGGAAAGTAAACCAGGTACTTCTTCAAAAAAGGAAGACAAACTCCAAAAAAAGCACTCAGATACAGAACTACCTGGTCCATTTAAACTTTCAAATGTAAAGGGTGTAAGTTGCTACGCAAATGTAGCAATGAACATTCTATTTCAATTACCACCAATAGTTGGCAACATTTACTTACACAGTACGGACCAATTGTGTTTGCAAATGTTAGTACTTCATAGAAACGCAACAAACAATCCTGATAACACGTATAGTGTTTATGGAATAAGACAACAATTGGACTACTGTGCTTGAATGGTGAAATTCACTATAAACTCACAGGAAGATCCACAAGAATTTCTTATGTACTTACTACAAGTCCTGGAAAACAGAAACATATCCATAAATGAAATCTTCCATATTTCACACATGTGGAAACATACATGCACTCTGTGCAACAATGTGACACAAGAGCAAATCCCCAATGACGCTTTGTGTATGTATCAATACCTAATTGTGAATCCGTTCCATTTCAGCAACTTGTACAAAATGCAAACCATGGTAGATAATGTACTACCTGCAATTCAGATAATCACTCCACCTTACTAATACAAACACATAGTAAATACATAATACTAATGCTTCTACGTTACAATGCGAATGGTACCAAAAACAAGTGCAAGCTGACTGGACTCACACATGGTCAAGTATCACTTGGTAAAAACGCCTGCACACACAATAGTATAATCTACCACGCAGGAGCCACAACCAATGCAGGTCACTATACTGCATATATATAAAAGAATTGTGGATGGTTCGAATGTAATGATAGTACCATTACTCTAAAGCAGAGATTACCTGAAAATATTACAAACGCTTATTTAATCTTCTTAAAACCAACATTTATTAACTAAACTGTACTTAAACATTAACTAAACTTTTATTAGAAAACTATAAACTGTTACAATATGCCAACAGCTATATAACTGCCCCAAGATTCTACAACAACTAAACAAATAAATAAATACCACTAAATTATATCAAAAAATAAACAGAATACGCCAACTGGTATCTAACTACCCCAAGATTTTCAATAACCAAACAGATAAATCAATACTACTACATTATAACAATAAATAGACTGTTAGAATATGTCAACAGGTATCTAACTGCTCCAAAAATCTGCAACAAGCCAATATATAAAGCATTAGACAGAAACAACAACTGAACACTGAAAACAAACAAACAAATAGACTGTAGCATAACAAAAAAAGTTTTTTTTTTAAAATCCAACATGGATTGTTTTTTCTCCCACAGATCCAATGATTTTAGCAACAAACACAGAAACTGAGCGAATTGCACAGTACACTGGCCATGCTCCCAAAACTCTATGCCCTGGCCACAACCACCGCAGCATATCACACCCATAATCTTTGTAATCTACTAAATATGAGGGACAAAAATGTTGATTATTCAAGGTTATAAGTTGTTACAAAATACCAATACTAACATGATCTTTTCTTTTATCACAGAAATAAACAAGAAATACATGTACTACAGTTACTAAACCAAACAGTAAGTATATTATAGTAAGTACAACAATCACAGCAAATCACACCCATAGTGACTTTTAACTTTGCTGCCTATACATTTTATCTTGTCCATGCACCCAAGACTATAGACCCTGCCCACAACCACCACAGCATATCCCACCCATAGTGGCTTATAACTTCGCTGCTTATAAATTTGTTCTTGGATCCAAAAGTTATAAGCCACTATGGGTGTGATATGCTGCAGTGGTTGTGGCCAGGGCATAGAGTCTTGGGTGCATGGCCATATGGCCATATGGCAATGCCCCCAAGACTCTATGCCCTGGCCACAACCACCACAGCATATCACACCCATAGAGTCAAAAATTGTAACTATACCATATGGACACTTTTAATGTCCGCGGACATCATGAGTTCTTAGAACAGTTTCAACTTTGCTGCCTATAAATTTGATCTTGTCCATGCACCCAAGACTACAGGCCCTGCCCACAACCACCACAGCATATCACACCTATAGTGGCTTTTAACTTTGTTGCTTATAAATGTGTTCTTTGATCCCAAAGTTATAAACCACTAAGGGTGTGATATGCTGCGGTAGTTTTGGCCAAGGCATAGAGTCTTGGGTGCATGGTCATATGGCTATGCACCATCGCATTATATCACACCCATAGAATCAAACATTTCAACTATGCCATATGGACACTTTTAATGTCCGCGGACATCATGAGTGTCCTTAGAACAGTTTCAACTTGCCTACGAACAGTAAGGACTGACATAGCGTCCTCAGGACACCCTCATTTTGTATATTTACGAACATCCCAGGACACATAGGGGGTCATTCCGAGTTGCGTGGTAAGGGAAAAACGATGCCGGTAAAGGACTACTGGCATTGTTTCCCGTTAAAGCCCATTCTGACCCACCAGACCGTTATTTACGGCGCCGTAAAGTACGAGGCCGTAAATAGCGGTTTAGTGGTGCGCGCTGACACGCCATGCCGGAATTAGCGGCATGGCGTAAACCGGAGCTGATCCCAAGTAAAGCGGACATGGAAAAAATGGCCTCCACAAGACCGCAAAGTACCTTACCGCCATGGAGTAAATACCGGCATCGCCGAGAAGGTGTAAAGAACCCTGAGCAGTGTTTCCAAGAGGAACAGGTGCACTCAATCAGCACAGGTGGAGGCAATGGAGTCTGGCACAGCACAAAAGGAGCACACCCACACACCACACCCCCTCCCACACCAAGATGATACCAAATGTAGCAGCATTCCTGGAGCTGGAGGGTGAGACAGGCCCAGCATGCCCTACCAGTGCAGCCACCATTACCACGCCAGCAGCCCCCAATCCCCTGCATCAGAGCCACCCCCTTCAACCTCACACCAGAGCAGATCCACACCCTGTACCGGCTTGACTGGGACAACATTACCACAATAGTGGACCTGATACATGACGATATAGTGAGCCGCATAGAAATCAGCACTGCCATCCCCCCTCTACTGAAGGTAGTGTCTGTGCTCCACTTCCTTGCCACAGGCACCTACCAGCATACAGTGGGGCACATGCATGGCATTTCACAGCCCATATTTTCCCGGATACTCAACCAAGTGCTGGATGCCCTCCTCACCCACACAAGGGACTACATATCCCTACCCCAGACTCCCCAGGTGATATATGACACCAAAGTTGCCTTCCATGCACTGGCAGGCATGCCAAATTGCATAGGTGCCCTCGACTGCACCCACGTTGAATTGGTGGTCCCGCATGCCATGGAGGTGCCGTATCGCAACCGCAAGCAATACCACTCCATCAACGTCCAGATGGTGTGTAATGCCAGTAAAGCCATCACACATTGCAATGCCCGATACCCCGGATCAACTCATGACTCCTTGGTCCTGCGGAACTCAACACTACCACGCTACATGGAGCGACATGCTGGACGACATGCCTGGCTGCTTGGTGAGTAACCTGAATGGGCCATGGCAGTGCATTGGGGCTGTGAGTAGGTTGCCTGCATACTCCACCTGGGTGGTAAAGGGGGGGATGCATACTCCACCTGGGTGGTAAAGGGGGGATGCATACTCCACCTGGGTGGTAAAGGGGGGATGCATACTCCACCTGGGTGGTAAAGGGGGGATGAATACTCCACCTGGGTGGGAATGTCCATGCCAGTGCACGATGTTCACCTCACAGCACACTGTGCCCCAAGGCAAGTGACACGGCACATGACCACATAACCACACAGTGATGAATTTGAGCCGACACCTAACACTACATGACTAACAGGAAACCTGGCCAGATACCACAACACATGCACCACTCATCGGCGGACCTTACACACCGTAGCGGCATCCTGCACCATGCAGTGCAATGTCACTGACTCCTGCATCTCAACACACAGGACAGTCATCCCTGGGAGTGCATAGAAGTGAGACTAACAGGGATCCTACAGCGTGTCACTGGTCCTGCACCCCCATAGGATTGCTGCAAGTCACCATGTTAGGGATCCATGCAGAGTGACGAGTATGCTACCAAATACAGCCAACACCCCCTTTCACCAAGTCTCACGCAAGACATCAATGAATGCAGTCCAACACTGCTGCATGCTTATACGATGCACATGCAACACAACGTGAGTGCACACCATGACCCATCAGTGAGAAACTGCCCCCTCCATCATTCCTTTGCACATGACACATAGCCGGTCCAGTAATGGGGTGACTGTATCCTGGGACATGTGTGTATGGCCAGTAATCACCTGCGGCCATATAAGATATTCTCCACCATGAATGCACAAACACTTACCTTCATTCCACTCTCATGCAGGTGATGCTGGCTACCCTTTGAAGCCGTGGCTCATGACCCTGGTCCACAACCCACAGAACAGGCATGAGGAGGACTACAATAGATCCCATACCCGTACACGGGTACAAACAAAAATTAAGGAGCACCACAAAAACCTATCACTGCACCTCAAATCTCACACCACCACGAGCCACATGCCCACCCCTAGCTCGGGAACCACATCCACCAAAGCCCCCACTACCCCGTTCAAATTCAGGGAAGTCACAGAACACGAAGTTATTGAGATAATGAACAAGATCAAACCATCCAATTGTAAAGGAGACCCCTGCCCCGCCAGCCTGATCAAAGACTGCACTGAAACACTCGCCCCTTTCCTTAAATCATTCATCAATGCCTCTTTCAAAGCCAACACTGTCCCTGACAGTCTAAAAGAAGCCTGGGTGCGCCCGCTTCTAAAAAAAACCACCCTCGACCCTGAAGTAGCTACCAACTACAGGCCCATCACCACTGTGCCTTTCCTGCTCAAGATTCTGGATAAAATGGCCTACACACAAATCCAGGATTATCTCGAAACCAACCATATCCTAGGAAAAAGACAGTCAGGCTTCCGACCAGGTCACGGAACAGAGTCAGCCCTACTTGATCTGAAAATACAGCTTGCAGACACTATGGATAAAGGCAAACCGGCACTCCTTCTCCTACTGGATCTATCTGCCGCCTTTGACCTTGTCAACCACGATATCCTAGGCATGCACCTAAAAAATGAAGCACACTTCTCCCCGGAAGCCATTGCATGGGTTGCCTCATTCCTAAATGGCAGACTCATGAAAGTCTTCTCAGACACTGCCTCGGCAACCCCTACCACCATCCACTGCGGCGTCCCACAAGGCTCCTGCACCGCCCCCACTCTCTACAATATATTCACCCTTCCTCTCTTCAAGGACCTCGACTGTCGTAACATAGCGTACACCAACTACGCAGACGATACGCAGGTACTACTCCCTCTAACTGGGACCTACGAAGAAGATGCTACTGCATTAACCAAAATCTACACAGCCATCCAAACCTGGATGGCGGCCAACGGCCTCTGCCTAAACGGGGACAAAACCGAAATCCTCATAGTAGGGACCAATGAAATTCTCAACAAACTCCCCCCCCAATACAAATCCTTCAACATTGACAACTCCACCATCTCAGTCTCCAAGTCTGTTAAAACCTTAGGCGTTCACCTAGATGCCTCACTATCTATGTCTCGCCAAGTCAACGCCATTGCCTCTTCCTCAGCACTTACCACCAAGATGATAAATGCTGTCAAGCCGTTTCTCTCCGCCAAAAACTGCCTGTCCATCGCCAGAGCCACTATAGGTACAAAACTAGACTACTGCAATGCACTGTTCCTAGGCACCTCCGCCCACAACCTAAAAAAACTCCAAATCACGCAAAACAATGCGCTCCGGGCAGCACTGTCCATTCCAAAAAGAGAACACATCTCGCAAGCAAGGAGAGATGCCCACTGGCTACCTGTGAAGGAACGCATACTGTTCAAAGCCATGACCATCACACACAGATGCCTATCCCTGGATGCCCCACCCTATCTCGCAGAAAGAATCACACCGAAAGCCTCCATCAGACCCACCAGAGCTCACCGCACCAACATGATTGATGTCCCCACGTTTCAAAGATCCAGGGCGGGAGGAACCAGCTTCCAACACCTCGCACCAAAAAACTGGAACTCCCTACCTACCTCACTAAGGAACGAAAAATCATACCATACCTTCCGTAAAAACCTCAAAACCCTCCTATTCCGCTAAAGTCTGCCACATTCACTCTCATGCTTGCATTGTATCCACAGCATAGCATAACCTTTAAGCTCAATGTTTATTACCAATGTGAAATGTACTATGTAACTCGGTTACATCTGTAAACACATTCCTATGCTTGTGTTCATGACTAAGTCTGCTGTAACAGCGCCACGATGCCCCAGGGCAGTTCTGTGCGCTTTATAAATGCAAATAAATAAATAAATAAAATAAAATAGAGCAGACCTTCGGCCTGTTGAAGGCACGATTTCGTTGCCTCAGCCGGTCGGGTGGGGCACTCATCTACAGCCACGAGAAGGTGTCCAAGATCACCATGGCATGTGTAATGCTGCACAACATGTGCATCCGTCAGAACGTGCCACTGCCCCCTGACGTGGAACTGCTACCACCAGATGATGATGAGGGGGAGGAGGAAGGAATGGCAGGACAGCATCTCGGTGCCAATGCACAGGAGGGACGTTCAGTGCGGCAATCATTGATTGGACAATATTTCTGACTCACAAGTCAGCTGAGGGTGTGAGGATGACAGGACATTGGGCACTGGGTGTGGGGATACATGTACACCATGCACTGTGCGACATTAAAAGACACATGCACAATGATCAATGTCCACTCTGTTTTTTAGGGATGATCAACCAGTGTATTTAACAATAATGTAGAAATGTGTACAACAAAACCTCCACCCTCACCCACCTCCCCCTCCCCCCAACTCCCACACACACCCTGACCCCTGTCCCCCCAACTCCCACATACACCCTCACCCCCCTTCACCACCCCCCACAACAACCCCACAATAGTCCCATCAGTGCAACATAGGCCACATGTGTGTGGCAGTATGGTCAATGTGCACTTCCAGAGCCAGGGGATCCATGTTCTGGCGGCGCAATGTACGCAGTGACCGACGGACAGGGCTGGTCTGCGTGGAGGAGCTTTGGGAGGGTGGGTACTCCCACTGGGGCTGTGGTCTGGGGGGTGCTGCCTCCAGGGCATCTGCGATCCGGCCCAACACCTCACAGAGCCGGTTTGTGCTTACAGTGATCACCTCGCCCAGAGCCTGAAGGTCATTGTGCCACTCCGACCTAGATTCGCGGTTGTCCCATATAAAGTCCTCAATCAGGCCCGTGAGGTGCTGGGAGCGCACTGCATCCATGGCCGGTGTGGCCGATGTGCTTGGCAGGCTTGTTGTAGAGCCTGCAGCCCTTTCGGGACTTTCTGCAGGGGAGGTGGATCCAGGACAGACAGGTGGTACTCCTTGGCCTGTGAGCCCTGGGGTGTCACTCTCCCCGGAGTCGCTGTGCACAGCTGGCTGTAGGATGGAGTGTCTGGGCTATGTCCAATGTCATTGGGGTCCTCCACGTTGGAAACAGAAATTAATGTGGGGCTATCTGGCACATCGAGGAGGCACATGGCAGCATTCTCCCCTGCCACACTGGACTCCTCAGAGTGCACCATGGGGCATGTCTCCGGCGGCACTGCAGGCATGGGTAGGGGTGCGGGTGGGGGTTGTGCACCCTCCATGGGGGTTGATGGAGCAGGTGGGGTTGCCTGTGTTTTCTTCCTTCTTGCAGGTATACAGTGTCCCCTGGCTGTGCCCCTGGAGGTACAGGGCTGGGTGGCTTCCTGCTCCTCACTTTCATGCCCGCTGCCTGTGGGGGGGAAGAGAGAGATGGCATGAGCAATGATTTGGGGGTCAGCATTTCTTCAAGCCTATGGTATAACAATGGGATTGCAGCGTTTTGTTGACATTTGGGTGGTGAGTGGGACAGTGATCTGGGCTTGGATGGAAAATGCATGCAGATGTCTGGGTCACTCATGTTGGCGGAGTACTGTGCTGACTCACATTGACTGCCTCTTTGTGTGCTATGGCCAATATGGGTTGGAGCTTTGCACCTGATATCAGCCTGGGTCCCACTTGTTACGGCATGATTTAATTGGGGGGGGTTTCCCATACGTGATATGACAACTTGCCCAGCCCTTGGCGGTGCCTTACATTAGGAATGCATTTACTGTCTTGACTCATGACACTCACCTCCATCAGCGGATGACGGAGCACCGCACTCCATTTCGCCAACCCCTTCTATGGCTTCTGTGCACATCATGTCCGCACACGTTTGCTCCCAGGGCATCATCTTGATGGGAGAAGCTGGGCCTCCTCCTGTCTCCAGGGCCTGGGTTCGGTTGGCCGATAGGATGGCCTGCACCCTGAGACGGAGGTCATCCCACCGTTTCCTGCAGTCCTTCGTGGTGCGGGCGGTGTTTCCTACGGCGCTCACCCTCTGTGCAACCAAGTCCCAGATCTCCTTCTTCCTGACAACGGTGGGCCTACGCATTTCACTGCTGAATACTATCTCAGCATGTTCGTGCAGAGTGTCCACCAGGACCTGGAGCTCGTCCTGCGTAACGCGCTCCTTCCTTATGCGGGCGGCACCTTTTTTCAGTGCTTTCGGCATGATGCTGGTCTCTAATGGCTATTTTCCAGATCCAAATATGCCTCCAGGTCCTGTATGAAGAGGATGGCAATGGATTGTCTTTTTAAAGATGGCCGCAGCGCTCCTTCCCGTTCCTGTGCGATGGTGTAATTTCCGTATCCGTTAATTAGCGGTGACCGTAATTTACGGTATCCGTAAATTACGGTCACCGCTAATTACGGACGGCGAAGCTTCGATGGCGGTGTTGTAAAGAACGTCTCGCTTCATGCCGCTAAGGGGTTTAAAGGGCCCTTTAGCGGTATGCCGCTAGGGGATTTACCGGCATGGCGGAAAGCTCGTGCCCGCGAAGTCGGAATAGCCTGTAAATAGCGGTGTGGTACCAGATCGGACTCGGTCTTTCCGCCATGCCAGTAAAAACCAATACTTACCGCCAACCTCGGAATGAGGCCCATAATGTGTTCTAAGAACACTTTCAACATGCTTGCGAACATGTGTTCTTAGAACAATTTGAAAATGCTTGCGAACAGAACGGACAGGCATACCGTCCTCAGGACACCCCCATTTTATTTATTGACGAACATCCCAGGACACATCATGTGTTCTTAGAACACTTTCAGCTTGCTTGCGAACAGTACGGACAGGAGTAATGTCCTCAGAACACCCCCATTTCGTTTATTTAGAACATTTTAGAACATCTGTGTTGTCAGCGGACAAAGCGAGCACAACAGGGGGGGTCTACCACCTAAATAAATAAAACATTTAACCCATTTCTTACTCCCCTACCCCCCAAACACTTTCACACAACAACACACTGTAAAAAATAGTATTTTTCAACAAAGTTTCACCGCGCTGGTCACGGTGGCCGTGAATCCAAGATGGTGGGCGTTCCCGAAAATCTGACGTGTTTCACGCTCTTCACCATCCAATCAATGAACACGTTGCATGTCCGCGGACAGGACGCAAGCCGATTGGCCAATCAGGACACCGTCCGTGGAGCGAACAGGGAAGTGTGTCCGCGGACAGAACATAGATATCACTAATTTTTTGTGACCTACTTTTTGGTCATTTTAAAAAAAACTACTGGACAGATTTTCACCAAATTTGCAAAAGCACGCTTTCGGGACCAAGCCGCTGCTCCTGGTCCAAATTTGGTGAAAATCCATCCAGCGGTTTGGGCTGTAGGCGTGAGCAAAGTTTTTCCACATTCAGTCTATGGGAAAAAAATAAGTTATGGGACCCCCCTTTAACTTTGCCCCCCTTGGCCCAAACCTCACCAAACTTTGCAAGATTCAGAGTGACCCATATACTTTTTTTGCAAAGTCTGGTGAGGATTCGTTCCTGAGGAGCGAAGTTATAAGCCACCCAAAAAGGGCTCTTCCTATGGAAACAGCAACTTAACCATAACTACACAGCCACTACTGTGGCTGTGTAATATATATATTCAGTAAAAAAAAACTTTGTTAAAGTGACATTATGGATCCAAGTAAAAGCGAAAACCCCATGAACTTCGCCAGTTATGGTAAGCTAAGCAACCATAACTCGTGCCACCACCATACACTGCTAAGACTAACACCCAGGACATCAAAGATGACATCACAAATATCATTTATGACATCACTGATGACATCACATGTGCATTTACTTTTCAAAGAAGGGGTTGTGAATGTAATGTTGGCAGTATCAGGGATTATCGGGAAATGTGTAATAAACTACATTTGTATTCGTATTTGTTTTATTTGTATAGCACAGACCAGGCTCAGAGGCTACCGGGCGCATATCTTAGCAACAGTGGTTACATAATATTGCATTTCAGGTTACATTTAAATTGACATAGAAATAAAACACATTGGTAGTGTGTACAGAGATACATATGTAATCAAGTATTCAGAGTGCAGCTTGGTCATCAGATGTGACTAGCCAATGTTTGGCTTTGTGTTTGAAAAGATTCAAAGAAGGAATGTTTCTGATGGTAGGGGGGACAGAGTTCCACAATTTGGCTGCCAAAACTGGGAAGCTGGATCGACCGGCTGTTTGGAGCTTGTATCTAGGGATCGTTAGGCTCTGGTTGAGGGTAGATTTTAGAGATCGAGATGGGGTATACTGCGTGAACCGTGAGAAGAGGTAGATGGGGGCCGGGCTATTCATGCATTTGTAGGTCAGGGCAAGCGATTTTAGAGAGATCCTTTGGGTGACTGACAGCCAGTGAAGGTTCTTCCTGGTTTCAGAGATGTGGGCTGATCTCGCGATATTAAGGGCTGCTCTGATGGCGTTGTTTTGTATGACCTGGAGTTTGTCTAAATTGCCTTGATTAGTGCCTTGGTACAGTGCATTGCAGTAGTCCAGTTTGGACATGACCAAAGTCCTGGCAAGGATAGAACAGTTATGAGTGGAAAGAAAAGGGCGGCATGCTGTGATCAGCTTGCAGGTGTAAGCAGCGGCGGCCGAAACTGCATTTGTTTGTCTGTGGAGGGAGAGAGTGGAATCGAGGTAGATTCCGAGCGTTTTGGTGTCTTTGGAAACTTTTATGGAGTTTCTGTCGATATTAAAGGAGCTGAACAATGGGTTCAGCTTGTTAAGTCTTTGCTGTGTGCCTAGGATGAGGAGCTCTGTCTTGTTGTCATTGAGACAGAGCTCGTGTTGAGCCATCCAGGTTTGGATGACAAGGTATATGTCATTTAAGGATTTCTAGTCTACCGTGTAATCGCCCGTGATGGGGATGAGTATCTGGGTGTCATCGGCATAGTTAGTGTAAGTGACACCCAGATAGTCAAGCACATCAAACAGGGGTTTAGTGAAAACATTGTAGAGGGTAGGGGATACGCACGATCCTTGGGGGACCCCGCAAGGGACTGGCGCAGGGTCGGCAGAGGCGGTAGGGGAGAATACCCTCATCTGTCTGTTATCCAGGAAGGATTGAATCCAGTTAGTGGCCTTGTCAGAGAAGTGTGCAGCCGTTTTCAGGTGGTGACAGAGGATTTGGTGGTTGACCAAATCGAAGGCTGCAGATAAGTCTAATAGTAATAGCAAGGCTAGTTTGCCTTTGTCTTTAAAGTCCTCAATTTGGGTTTTGAGATCTAGGAAGGCTGTCTCCGTACCGTGTTTAGGTCTGAAGCCGGATTGTCTCGTGCCTAGTAGATTGTTCGTTTCCAGGTAGTTCTGTATCTGAAGATATGCTGCTCTATCTAAGATTTTTTGCAGAAAAAGGACCGTCGTGATGGGTCTGTAGTTGGTTGGGACCTCCGGATCTAAGGTAGGTTTTTTTAGGAAGGGGATGACCCATGCATCCTTCAAGTTGTTAGGGACCACCCCCAATTGAAAGGAGGCATTGATAAACGTGGTAATAAAAGGTGCAAGGTCATGAGCCGATTCCTTAACGATCTGGGCTGGACATGCGTCCCCTTGGCAATTGGATGGTTTTAAGTTGCAGATGATTTTTTCAACCTCCAGAACGGTAAGCGGAGTGAAGCTGAATGGCACCGGGGAGTCTGGGGTGGTTATTTTAGGTGGCAGGGTATTGCTAGAAATAGTAGTGTGGAGGGAGTTTTGTTTGGCGTTGATTTTGGGTTGATGTCCTCAATTATGTCCTCATGATTCATTACGCAATGTAGTGTTCTAAAGAACATTCCATTGCAGTGTTCTTTCTAGTACCGGAACGTACTCATACAGAAATGTAGGTATTGGCTGGAGTATATACCTCAGAGGTGCTATATTTGTAATTTGCCAGTTATATAATAAAAAAGTTGAATGTTCTGTATCAGACTTTTCCATACTGTAAAACATATACTAAGTAGCTACTAATGCATCACTTAATACATATTTCTACTAATACACACAAAACATAAATAGTCTACAATGAATACAAATATTGGGCTTATATATGGAGAGTAAAATAAGCATACAAGTGCCAGTATCATTAGCAACTGTGTATAATGTACATGATTGTATTCACGCACAAAAATGATTGCTGTGTTACAGGACTGCTTCTTCCTCTATATATGTACATCATAAGATGCAATTACATTCTAAGAAAAGTAGTGTAAGAACATGTTAGAATAGCAATATCTATAAATGGCTGTGAACAAAAAAGAAGTGGCTAGACATGTTACGTCATCAGTGATGTCATCAATGATATTTGTGATGTCATCTTTGATGTTCTGGGTGTTAGTCATAGCAGTGCACGGTGGTGGCGCGAGTTATGGTTGCTTAACTTACCATAACTGGCGAATTTCAAGGGTTTTTGGTTTTACTTGGAACCATAACATCCCTATAACAAAGTTTTTTTGCTGAATTTCATAGGTTTTTAGTAGCGCAACTTAACCATAACATCCATTTAACAACGTTTTTTCACTGAATTTCATAGGTTTTTAGTAGCGCAACTTAACCATAACATCCCTTTAACAAAGTTTTTTCACTGAATTTCATAGGTTTTTAGTAGTGCAACTTAACAATAATGACTTTCACTTTATATACATATCATATGGAACTGACTGAATCTCTTCTACTGTACTTGATGTCCGAGAACTCATTTAATGTTCGCGGACATGTTCGAAGAACAGTACCACTACCTAAAAAACTCTGGGGGGGTATGTTTGATTGTTATATCATAACATAGGAACATTTAACAAATTCAAAAAAAGCACACAAACACATTATATGTACTAATACATAAGAAATGTAACCCATATATACAACACACTAACCATTCATTTAAATGCACTATGTTCTAAAATGACATATACCACAAGAAAATAAATTGGCTTCCGACATAATTACCTCACAAACACAACAGAACTGAGAACAAGAGCAGACCCACTGAGTACATAGGACATATCTTACCTGAAATAGTAAGTGTACTTAATTTTATTCATATATTTATAAACTTTCTGTATTAGATAAAAAAATATATTATCTTTTTTTTTTCTCTTACAGAAATGTCTAGTACTCTGGAATGGCTAGAGGAACATTTCCCACATGAAGAAATGTCACAAGATAGTGAAACTAATGGTAAACACTTTATAATATAAACCATTTAATTATTATTATTTTGTATACATTTAACATATATATATTTTTTTTGCACAGAGCATAACAAAATAGAAACTACCTCTGAAGAAGCTGTTATGGAAAACACGCTTGACAGCATAAAAGAAAAAATTGATTTATTGTTGACCAATTTTAATAATTTGAAAACTATTGTTGAAGATCATTTTAAAACAAAAACGTCATACCATTGCCCCACATGTACTTGTCCCCCCTCACCATATCCCAGTCAATTATCCCCAAACCCTCTCCATAACCCAAAACAAGCACCCCTATAAAAGACCACGCCCTAGAGCTTATTCTCATTGTGTTTCTGGCTATTCATCAGAGCACAGCTATTTCTCCAGCAACTTGCTGATTACACCATCGAGATGGCATCCCTGGCTGCAGAACTGACACCTGGTGCTGCACCTGCTTCAGCACCACCCCCACCCCCTCCACCACCACCACCTCCCCAGGGGCCTGAAGAGGGGAACAGGAGTGAGGATGCGGAGGAGGAAGAAGAGGATGATGAGAATGAGGTAGAGGAAAACCCTACTACCCACACTAGGCGTGAGTCTTGGGTGTGGCGGTTATTTACCATTCATGGTAATGTTCCTAAGGCTCGTGCGAACCGTGTTACCTGCAATGAGTGCAAAATGATACTCAGTCGTGGGAAGCACGGTAAGTATAGCTTTGGGACCACTACTATGAAGCGACGCCTGAGGTCATTTCACTCTGGGGCTATTTGCAGGGTTGTACCTTGCGAAGAACGTAGCAGGTTGATTTCCTCTACTTCATCCTCTGTTTCTGATCCTGTCACCACAAGGACCACCTCTGTGGGACAGCCTCTTCCTCAAGCTGCCTCACAGGCCATATAGAATGCTGATGACCCTTACCTTTCGAGGGTCACAGTTGTATGTATGTACTGTGACACAGTACTTTGCAGGGGGGAGCGACTTCATAGTGCTTTTGAGACTATCGTCTCAGAGCACGAGAAGATCTGCTCACTACCCAAATAAAACCCACTCTACATCTTCCTCTCTCAGCTCGCCCTTTCTTATCCCTGTGGTTGGTGTCCCCCCTTACCTTCCTTTCCCCTCCTCCCCTAGTGTGTCGTGTATAAAAAACCAAAAAAAAGACAAAATATCAACAAAAAAAATATGGCTAATTTCAGAGCCGCCTTTCACAGTTAAAAAATAAAAGTGAAAATAAATGAAGCAGGGCCCTTTGTATTTTTTAGAAGTCCGCGGACAGTTCGCGAACATTTAAAAAATTGGGTTGCTACCCCATCACAAACATTGCAATTTTCTCTGGGAAGAAGTGGTGGCTCAGAAAAGAGCCTTTGGGTGGTGTTTGTAAGTCAAAAATTATAAATGCTTAACACCTACTTCAAAATGGTTGTTGTAATTCCAAAAAAGGTTGCAATGCATTTTGTACATTTCTCAGAAAAATCTGATTGCCAGCATAAGTAAGATGGACTCCATCTCTGCGAAAAATGTATGTACTACGAAACATAATATTTTCATTGTGAAAAGAGGACATGCCAAAAT
Source organism: Ambystoma mexicanum (assembly GCF_040938575.1). Classification (NCBI taxonomy): domain Eukaryota; kingdom Metazoa; phylum Chordata; class Amphibia; order Caudata; family Ambystomatidae; genus Ambystoma; species Ambystoma mexicanum. The sequence goes on from NC_090924.1 coordinate 22,532,197, forward strand.
CTCTTAGAAAGGCACAAACAGCCTTATTAACATTGCGCCTTGCTTTTTCCATTTGTGGACCAAATGAAGAGGAACGAAGCCTCATTTGTCTCTGCGCAATCCATGAAAATATCACTTGAGAATTAGGAAACATGTCCATAACCTTCCCAAGTCCTTCTTTCATAGCAAATTGCAAAAAAATTCCAGTCACATGTCCTAAACTGTTCCCTCCACAATGAATTACAATTATGTCTGGATGTTGCTCTGTCTCCAAAGTAGCACAGAGAGGTAGCAAGTCCAACCACTTCATTCCATGAACTCCATGCCAGTGTACTTCCACATGTGGGAATCCAAGATCTACAGCTACTCCACAGCTTTCTGCATGCACCTTCAACCAATGTATCCACGAATCTCCCAAAATCCAAACAATCTGTTTTCTGAAACACACAGCCATAGCTATCTTTTGTTCTCTCAGCAAAAAGAGTATCTGAGAAACTCTCTCCTGGCACAACACACCCACTAAACTTTCCCGACCAATCCCTTTCAGTGCTTCTTCTCATTTGCATGACTTCTGAACCCAAAAATCCCCGGATGTAACTCCCGATATCCGCGAACTACCGCCATGTCTGCGGACATATCGTAACATGAACAGCCCTTCTACCATTTCCACTTCACTCTCTCTGCCATTCCCTCATTGGATGTAGCTAAAAAATCACATGACCATGCACCAATCACATTTAAGACCTCTAGATCTAACTGCATCATCATAGATCAGCACTGCAAATGTACTGTGAATCTCTCTGAGTACAAGTGTCATATCATTGGCAAGCACCATTTACCAGAAATACTGTACAAGTCTCCAAGATTTCTACTTGCAGCTCCATGCATATCCATATGCATGAACACAAACTTCAGGTATGCATATTTTCTGTACAGTAGATGAACACATTTTCAAACAGACTTTTAGCTTGTGTAATCTGTAAAATGAATTCACTGTATTTTTTTTCAATATCCTAAAATCAACTATCACTTATAAACCTTTATACTACTTGCTTTCCTTATACACACACACTCAAATCATGTTAAACTAACATTTTTTAAATGAAATATATAGACTACATATATTCAAACAAAATTGCATGCAAGCACAATCTATGTTTAAATCTTTAAAAAAATACTTGTACAATTTCATATTTTTTGTTTTTATTTATTTATTTACCTAATTACTTTAATTTAGACATGACATTGAGGCGCTATTACCTAGAACAGCTTACTTACAGAAATAGTGGTATTCACTGGTATATTATAAATTTCACAAGACATAGTAAAGATATTTTTTTTGCTACAGTTAGTCATTCAATACAATTTGTTCATTAAGAACATATCATATGTACTGAACTGATGCAATGTATCTTATGTAAATAAATTAGTTTAATGGTTTTAAAGAAGGCACTGAGGATTTCAATTAAAAAAATCAATATCTAAATTAAAAACAGCGCTATATACAAACAAAGTTACTAATTTGAAGCTTTTACAATTGCAGTGAAACCAGTCTACTGAAAAGAAGCAGCCAAATTTGAAGAACAAAGAAGAACTAAGAAGTTACCTGTTAATTTAAGAAAAAAAGTAAGTAGAATATCACCATAATATTTTTATTATTAATCAAACATACTATAACATTAATACAATCTATTTTGGTGCCTAAAAATAGAGATTGTGTACCATTTTGTCTAAAAATCTTAAACAGCGATTTACAGCCAGAATGGCCCACTAATTCCTAGTTTTGGACACACAAATTACCCAACTGAAACGCTACAATTTTCATATTATAGAACAAACAACTGTTTTAATTGTATACATTAGATTTACTATTTGTACTTTTCCACACCACTAGCTTACTTTTTTTTGTCATCTGAACCCCAGTTTAGTAACACATACATTCAAGAATAACTATCCCTACTAGTTGTAGTTCCCAATGCACAATCACACACCATTACATACATCTTTATCATCTTACTCAAACACTCATGCACACATACATTCCAGAACACCCAAACCCATATCTTCTTTATTTTTTTCAACAGACCTTAAAGAATGCCTACCAAAAGTCAAGTCCGTAGAAAGCAACGCAAAAGTAGAGCAAATGAAAATAAAAGTGTCCAACATAAGCATCCATCTCTAGCAGAATTTGTAAAAAAAGTTGAAACAAAACAGCTAATACAGTCATTTAGTGAAACACAAGAAGTTTCAAGTACAAAAACTTTGCCTCCTCTATCAAAATGTAAAACAAACCAAAAAACAATTAACAGAAAATCAGTTATCACTACAGATAAAACTACTTCTTCAAATTTTAATATAGTGCAAAGTAAGCATACCAAGAAAAGTATTTTAGCCAAAATGTACCGTCACAAAGTCCTTCAAAATCTTATAAAAACAGGAGAGAAATCAGATTCAATGCTTAAAACCTATCGTAGGAAATTAATCTTAGAAGCGTTGATGGACAGTGCAATTCTTCTGAAAACAAAGTTATTTATTTTACTGTTAAACAAAATGAAACCACTAACAAAACTAATAACTAAATTACAAGAAAGACTTCTCAATAAGCGAAATGTCAACAGAAATAACTTCTTAAGTATCTGTGGAGGTGAATGGAATCACATTACGAGCACAGAACCATATTTTAATGAAGAAGCGTACAAACAAAAGCAAACAAATACAATTGACATACATAGCAGTGGTCGAGGTTATGAAAAAGTGAATAATACCATAATGGAACAAGAAGTACTCCTTACAAAAATATGCCCTGAAAACTTAGAGTTATCCCTCCATTCAACTGTATCAGAACGTCTAGTGTACAAATGGCAATGCACTTCAATGTGTAACATTCCCAAACTATGTTTCAAATCTTTACGCCAATTCCTCAATAAATATGTAAAAAGCAAAGACAAAATCAAAATTAAATTATTGCAAAATTTGGATACCCGTCCAGTGTGCAAGTACACAGGACTACAATGACATTCATTGGCCTGCATTACAGGACCTACTTGTAAAACCACTTTCCATGATATCAAAAGGATATCAACACACCATTCAACTATAAGAAATCTAGTCTGTAAACTGTACTATGCTAAAAGTCCTGCTTTAGCACTAGCAAAGTTAAAGAACATCCTTCTACATGGTACAGCAAAAGACCTACTTGAAGAAATTCACTATATCCAGAAAAAATATTTTGGTAGTGAAAGCCATTTACAGAATGAAATCGCTTTAAACCAATTAAGCAACAATTCTACACATGGCAACCTTTTGCTAAACACATACAAAAAAGAAATATTAAAATTTAAAAGTACATCAGCTGAAGTACCAAACCATGTATGTGTATTTTGCCGTAGAACTTTTTATAAAAGTAACACAAAAACTGTAGACCTATCATACAAAATAGAAGACAATGAAGATTCTAAATGGTTTGAATTAGCTCTCTACCTTGTAGCAGAAAACAAATACGAAATAACTGAGCCCTTAATACTTTGCAGTTACTGCACTACAAAACTTGACAACAACCAAACTCCTTCACGTGCTATCACAAATAATTTGGAATTATACCCAGTACCAAAACCCCTATAACAACTTAATTTATATGAGAGCATCATAATTCAAACAGTACACCCATTTCAAGCAATAATACGCCTTCAACCAAAAACAGCAAAATTACCTCGCTCTGAATTGGTAAAAGGCATTCATGGAAAAGTAGTTTATTTGCCATTAGATCTAAAAGAAAATGTGCATACTCTAGGAGTGCAACGTCCAATGCAGCAATCTTTAATTATCTTAGTAAATGGAGTACCTACAAAAGACAAAAAAATATGGCATCGGCTGGTAGATTTATATAAAGTTAGACAAGCCTTCCAATATCTTAAAGAGAATAATGAATATTACAAAGAAATTAATATTGAAGAAAACTTAAAAGATACAACTGAAATAATTCAAGAAACAGAAGAAGCTGGTCAATTTGAGCTACTAGATCCTGCTACAATATCAAATACTTTAGACCATTATACAATTCATCCTTTGCACTGGAAACTTACCAAATGCGTCAACCAAAAGGATCGCCAATCAGCATATGGGAAAAAAGTATAGAAGCACATGCTTTTCCTCTACTCTTTCCTACTTGCAAAGGAGGAAGGTATGATGATAGACCTATTCAAATATCAGCTTCAGAATACCGCTCATTACGAATGTATTCTGAAGATCCCAGATTTAGACAAAATGTGGAATACATATTCCACCTACTCTTTGAAAGTGAACTAGCAACTTTATGTTACGGAGTTGCACACATATTAAAATCAGGATCACACTTTCAAAATATGACAGCTACACAATTATTAGAAAAAGTGCAACAAAAGGATGAGGTTTTACAATCAAATATTACAAATCTATTAGCAATTATGCGTGATACTAAAGAGTACTGGTTTCGACGTCATGGAGATGTACGTTGTATGATCAGAAACCTTGGCCCACCCACTTGGTTTGTTACATTAAGTTGTGCAGAATATGCATGGGAAGATTTACATGATTTCCTATGCATATCAAATAAAAACAAAACAAACATAGATATACTAACACATGGAGAACTTTGGTCTTTGGATCCTGTTAATGTTTCAAGATATTTTCACCATCGGTTCATTGCTATGCTACATTTTATTTGTAATATAACTGTTCCTCCCCTTGGAGAAGTGCAACACTTCTTTTGGAGAAAAGAATACCAAGCCAGAGGAGCACCACATATCCACATGCTTTTATGGATTAAAGATGCTCCTAAATTTGGTCAAGACAGTGATGCCACTGTTTTACAGTTTATTGAAAAATATGTCACTTGTGAAATTCCATCAGAAGCCACAAATAGTGATCTTCATGCACAAATTTTACAATTTCAAAGACACAAATGTGGAAAATGTTGTCGTCGCAAATACAAAAACAAAGGGAAATACTACACCAAATGCCGATTTGGTTTCCCTAGACCAGTTACAAATGCAGGTCAAGTGAACAACCGCATGTCTTCAGTTAGACATAGGCCCTCATTACGACCCTGGCGGAGATCGTGGTGCAATATGCACCATGGAGCACGGCGGAAAGCTGCCAATACCGCCATGGGGGTTGGCGGATTTACCGCCCCATTCCGACCTTGGCGGGGCGGTAAATCCCCAATCCCCATTTTACCCTTCCCCATTCCCATTTTTGCCCCATAGGGTATAATGGGAGTGGGGAAGGCGTTAATTACGCCACCGTAAAATACGGTGGCGTAATTAACAACAAGGTCCCGTAGCGCCATGGATTTCACCGCCCGGAGAAACCAGGCGGAAAACGGCTCCATGGCGCTACGGGAACTCGTAGTAGGGCGGAAGGGTCCGCCGCGAATACCGCTGGCGTAAACCCACTCCGCCAGGGTCGTAATGAGGCCCATAGTGTTAAAGGTAAGCCACCTAAAAAAACATATTACATAAAAAGAAAAGAATAAGAAAAATATATCAATGATTATAATGCAATCATTGCCCACTTATGGAATGCAAACATAGATGTACAGTACATTGCAGACAATTCTACTGTAGTTGCACGATATGTCACAGCATACTTAACTTAAGCAGAAAAGACAGAGCTCCAAGACCTCTGGAATGACCTGTCATCAGATAAAACAGTATCTCAGAAATTATACAGTTTGGGCATAAAAATGCTCACCCATAGAGAATGTGGATCATATGAAGCAGCTGATTGTTTAACTGGTACTGCATTGTATGGTGAATCTGAAAATATAGTATGGCTAAGTCTTGGTCCAGCTAAATCTAGAAAAAGAGTTCTAAAATCATATGAAGATATAGAAAAAATAGCCAAACATGATCCCAACAGCCAAGACATTTTAAAAAACAATTGATTGGACACATACTACCCAAACAGAAGTAATACTTTGGAAAACATGTGTCTATACCACATAGCCCAAAACTACACATATAAAAATAATATGAAACCTGATGAAAAAAAAGGTAAATATAGAGTAACAAACTGTGAAGGAAGCTTAGTTAAACTCACTAAACCAAATGCAATTAATCATATCAAATTGTCATTAAAGACTCTTCAAACCATGGAGAAAAGAAGAACAATTACTAGATAACTATGACTCATATGAAGATACTTTCAAAGCAAATGAAAGCACTATAACTGATGTAAACTTTACACAGTACAAAACAATGTTGCACAATGAACAGCAACACGTAGAAGAACTCCAAGCCCAACTAGATAAGGACACTCCTGACAGTAGTCAACCTTCTGTAACAGGAAGCCAAGAACCACTGGGAGAACCACTAATAATAATTGAGGCAGAATTAGCTATGATCGAAGTAGAAAACACCATGTGTCAGTATGAAGATAAGGAAGACTTAACTATACTACAATCAAAACTAAACAATGAGCAAAGTATCATTTTTCAAGAAGTAACAAAACAAATTGCACATGGTGTAAAACATGAAAATAAAGAATGCTCCTGCCATAATTATAAACCTATACTACTGTACGTCAGTGGTGAAGCTGGTACTGGCAAAACATTCCTAATCAAAATCATTAGTAAGTTCCTTCAACAATTGACAAACAACAAACTGTCAGCTGTTGCCACTGCCCCCACAGGTTTAGCTGCCTACAACATAGGTGGTGTTACATTACACCGATTACTACTATTACCAGTAGAACACCAGAACAAATTAGACTATTACAAACTTTCTGCAGAAGCTGCAATGGAATTACGCAGAGTATTGAAACAAATGAAAATGCTACTAATAGATGAAGTGAGCATGGTCTCCAACCTGATGTTAGCTTTCATTCACCTCAGATTACAAGAAGTACTCAAAACAGACTATGAAGAGCTCTTTGCAGGAAAACACATTATTGTTTTTGGAGATCTGCTTTAATTAACACCAGTCAAAGGTGAGCCTATTTTTAAAACATTAGGACACAAACTCTGCCGTAAAACTGTTGGCAGCATTGGAAATGTCAACCTTTGGCAACATTTCCAATACAGAGAATTAACAGAAAACATGCAGCAATCTGCAGATCTCACTTATGCCAATATTTTAAAAAGTATCAGAGTTGGTATACTTTCTAAAGAAGCAGAAGCAATATTGAAAACCCATCACATTAATGTACTTTATGGCGATAATGCATGTGCTACAGATGTTATGGAACAATTAGCCCACAAAAATGTCAATTGTATGGCCTTAATGCCAACTCTTGCAAGCTGTTTCAAATTCAATGAAAAAATGCAACCAATCATGGAAATTAGCGCCACAGACAAACTAGATGTACACACTACCCATGTGTGACCAAGCCACAACAAGACTAAATAGTTTAGAAAAATCAATCTCAAACACAGCAGGCTTAGAAAAGATATTAAAATTATCCTTAAATTGCAGAGTAATGCTTAAACGCAACCTTGACGTGGACCAAGGACTAGTTAATGGAGCACTGGGTACAGTTGTTGGCTTTCAAACATACCCACGGGACAACAAAATTCAATATACTCTTTGACAAACTTTCAGAAGTAAAAAGGATAGGACGCTCAACAACTAGATTCCTTCTCTTCAAAGATATGTATGTACGCAGAGAACAATTTTCTCTAACTCTTGCATACGCAGTCACGATTAATAAATCACAAGGTCTTACCCTAGACAAAGCAATGATAGATATTGGTAACACAGTCTTTAAAGAAGGCATGAGCTATGTAGCACTATCACACTTACGTACACTTGACGGTCTATTTCTAATCAACTTTGATGCAAGTAAAATAAACGCTGATATTCCTTGCATTTTAGAATACAATAGACTTCGCTCACTATGCACCCCCCACCTAAACACATATTCTGTTCCACAAAAAGTAAAACGTTATAAAAGAAAAATAAATCAAACAGAAATGCAACAGGATGTCACTGCAAATCCTCCAAAGAGAGTAAAAGAAACTAATACTTCATCAAGTACCACAAGCAAAAAAGAATCAATTAGGGAAAGTAAACCAAGTACTTCTTTAAAGAAGGAAGACAAACTCCAAAAAAAGCAGTTAGATACAGAACTACGTGGACCATTTAAATTCTCAAATATAGTTGGCGTAAGTTGCTACGCAAATGTAGCAATGAATATTCTATTTCAATTACCACCAATTGTTGACAACATTTACTTACACAGTACAGACCCATTGTGTTTGCAAATTTTAGTACTTCACAGAAATGCAGCAAACAATCCTGACAACACGTATAGTGTTTTTGGAATAAGACAACAATTGGACTACTGTGCTGGAATGGTGAAATTCACTATAAATTCACAGGAAGATCCACAAGAATTTCTAATGTACTTACTACAAGTACTGGAAAACAAAAACATACCTATAAATGAAATCTTTCAGATTTCATACGTGTGGAAACATACATGCACTCTCTGCAACAATGTGACACAAGATGAAATCCCCAATGAACGCTTCATATATATATCAATGCCAAATTGTGAATCATTCCATTTCAGTGACTTGTACTAAATGCAAACCGTGGTAGATTATGCTCTACCTGCAATTCAGATACTCGCTCCACGTTAGTAATACAAACACATAGTAAATACATAATACTAATGCTTCTACGTTACAATGCAGATGGTACCAAAAACAACTGCAAGCTGACTGGATTCACATATGGTCAAATAGCACTTGGTAAGAAAACCTTCACAACAATAGGTATAATCTACCACGCAGGAGCCACAACCAATTCAGGGCACTACACTGCATATATAAAAAAGAAATGTGGAGAGTTTGAATGTAATGATAGTACCATTACTCTAAAGCAGAGATTACCAGGAAATCTTACAAACGCTTATTTGATGTTCTTAAAACCAAAATGTATTTAAACCCTTAGTAAACTTGTGTTAAAAAAATATTAACTGTTAGAATACTCCAAAAGCTATCTAACTGCTCAAAGATTCTACAACAACTAATCAGATAAATGAATACCACTAAATTAGACCAAAAAATACACAGTTAGAATACGCCAATTGGTATCTAACTGTCCCAAAATTTAACAATATCCAAATAGATAAATCAATACCACTAAAATATATCTAAAAATAGACAGTTAGAATACGCCAATTGGTATCTAACTGCTCCAAAATTTTATAATATCAAAACAAATAAATAATATGTTACTGCTCCAAAAAAATACAACAAGCCAAAGTATAAAGCATTAGCCAGAAACAACAGCCAAATGGCCATGTACCCAAGACTCTATGCCCTGGCAACAACCACCGCAGCATATCACATCCATAGAGTAAAACATTTCAACTATGGTCTATGGAAACTTTTAATGTCCGCGGACATTATGAGTGTTCTTAGAACTCTTTCAACTTGCCAGCGAACAATACGGACAGCGTTTTCAGGACACCCCCTACGAAAATTTCAGAACAAAGCGATAGTTCTTAGAACACTTTCAACTTGACAACTAACAATACGGCCAGTGTCCTCAGGACACCCCCATTTTGTTTATTTGCAAACATTTCAGGACACTGCGAGTGTTCTTAGAACACATTCAACTTGCCAGTGAACAATACGGACTACGCCTTCAGGACACCCCCTACGAACATTCCAGGACACTGCGAGTGTTCTTAGAAACGTCTTCAGAAAACCCCCATTTTGTTTATTTGCGAACATTTCAGGACACCGCGAGTGTTCTTAGAACACATTCAACTTGACAACGAACAATACGGACAGTGTCCTCAGAACACCCCCATTTCGTTTATTTGCGAACATTTCAGGACACCATGAGTGTTCTAAGAACACATTCAACTTGACAGAGAACAATACGGACAGCGTCTTCAGGACACCGCCATTTTGTTTATTTGCGTACATTTCAGGACACCGCAAGTGTTCTTAGAACACATTCAACTTGACAGAGAACAATACGGACAGCGTCCTCAGGACACCCCCATTTTGTTTATTTGCGAACATTTCAGGACACAGCGAGTGTTCGACAACGTCTTCAGAACACCCCCATTTTGTGTATTTGCGAATAATTCAGGGCACCGCGAGTGTTCTTAGAACATATTGAACTTGACAACGAACAATACGGACAGCGTCCTCAGGACACCCCCATTTTGTTTATTTGCGAACATTTCAGGACACTGCGAGTGTTCTTAGAACAGTTTCAGTTTGCTTGCGAACAAAACGGACACATATTGAGTCCTCAGAACACCCCCATTCAGTTTATTTAGAACATTTCAGAACACCCGTGATGTCCGCAGACAAAATTGAACACAAAAGGAACGTCTAACACATAAAAAACACAACTTTCATCCTATCTCATACACTCCCACCATCCCCAAACACTCCTACACACCAACACACTCTATTAAATTCAAATTTTGAACAAAGTTTCACCGCGCTGTCCGCGGACGACCGCGAATCCAAGATGGCGGGCGCTACCGAAAATCTGACGTGCTTTACGCTCCACGCCGTCCAATCAGTGAACACGTTGCATGTCCGCGAACATCACGCACGCCGATTGGCCAATCAGGATACTGTCCGCGGAGCGAACATGGAAGTCCGTCCGCGGACCGAACACAGATATCACTAATTTTTTTTTACCTCATTTTTGGTCATTTAAAAAAAAATCTACTGGACGGATTTTCACCAAATTTGCAAAAGCACGCTTTCCGGACCAAGCCGCTGCTCCTGGTCCAAATTTGGTGAAAATCCATCCAGCGGTTTGGGCTGTAGACGCGAGCAAAAATGTTTTCCCATTTAGTCTATGGGAAAAAAAAAAGTTTTGGGACCCCCCCTATAACTTTGCCCCCCCTGGACGAATCCTCACCAAACTTTGCAAAAAAATTCAAAGTGACCCAAATACTTGTTTTGCAAAGTTTGGTGAGGATTGGTCCAGGGAGAGCGAAGTTATAAGCCACCCAAAAAGTGCTCTTCCTATGGAAACAGCAACTTAACCATAACTACATGGCCACTACCGTGGCCATGTAATATAAGCTAAACACAGCATCTGCAATAATGACCAAATAGAAAAACACTACAAAAAACACACCCCTGTAGAAAGAACAGTGCTACAGGGGAAAAGGCAATAAAGAACAAAAATGATTTTAAAATGGATATGGTCTGGTGCAAAAAGGAATTAAAGGTGACAAAGGGATGGAACAATGGAGCAGTTACCATTCAATAATACCATTTGAATGCTGCAGTCACACTGTTACAGATTGGGTGCAGTGTTGAGCAGGGGATGAGCTGAAGTTTGTTGTTTGAAGCAACGCATAAAGAAGGGTGGATTGGGGGTCCACCAGGGTCTCTTTAACAGTCAGTTCAATGGCAAAGATGCTGGTGATTCGATGCAAGGTTCTAGATTGATTAGGTGCACAGGGAAACTCCGATTTTGAGTGCCACCAGGATCTGTTCGATTGTTGATTCGACAGCGAAGATTCTGGTGACCGGATGAACAGTTTCAGTTGGCCAGTTCGAGGCATCATTAGATTATCGCTTTCAGTTGACTAGCCAGTGCCCGTTTAACTGACAATATGGATTGGCAACAAAGATGCTGGAGGTTTGAAAGTCAATTCCAATGCAGCTAAGGCAATAAGGAGTTTCAAGTTCATACCAGGAAAATGACACACTCAGCTGGAATAGTGTGGCGGCAAACCAATTCTGGTGCTTGAGCCAGCAGCTCAAAGATTGCTCAAGTGCCAAAGGCATCTACAGAGGGTCCTGTTAGTTTAATTATATCAACTGGGCTTGAATCATGGTTCACAGAAGTTCAACAGTGCAAACACAAGGATCCAGACTTTCTTGACTCTCGGATGCTGTGAGTCCTAATCCAGGATCTCAGGGGCAAATACAGTCCTTGTTCTCAGGCTTGCAATGCATGGGAGGCAAACATGTGGGAGTCCTTCACCATGATGAAGACAGCAACGTGGCTGGCAGAGATGCAGGTCTTGTTCCAGCAGCAGGTTATCCCCAATTTGTCCAGTGGATGGGTAGGGAACAGAGCTTGTCTCTGTCTTAATCACTCATTCTTCAACTCACTGGCCGAGTCAACTCTCCCAGCAGAAGTCCAATGAATTGTTCCTCATGTGTTTTTTCAAGAGTGAGTCAAGGAAGGCGTGGAAGGCCTTTCTTTTAAAGGCTTAAGTCCACAGATGATTGAACTAAAGCAAGCCTGCTTCAAGGGGTTCTATTCCTGTTCTTGGGGCAAGTGATATTTGCCTTCTGACAACAAACCCAAAGTGCATTGTGCTAATGGATGTGGAGGTGATAGGATTGAGGGATAGAAATAGAGAGAAAGCACATTGGTGGAATCTTCCTCCAACCATGCAGAGCTCCCCCTGTATACACTACCTCTGCCCCCTTCCCTGTTCAATAGCATCAAATACTGTTCTTGTATGCAGCATACTGTTGTGTGAGGCAAGTCTTTTTTGGATGGGTGCACGCTTTGATGGCTGTTACCCAAGACAGCTTTGGTTGAGAGGCTGTCCTGCTGGAGGGAGGTGTTAGTAGACCTCACAATGGATCAAAGGAGGTTCTGTCTATTGCCTTTTGAGCTGGTAGGGCCAGATTGTCTGAATAAAATACAAATAACCCTTCCAGAGCTGAGCTGAGCTAACTGGGCTGTCATAGGTCCAAGATGAATTTGATGTGGCTTTAATCATTATGAGCGATACTAGTAACCATACCTTAAACTCATGTATGGCTTATGGTTCAAGTTTACAACGTCCACCAGGATCGTAATTCAAATAGTTATGTGGTTTTGTGAACAGGAATTCATATCTTAAATGCAGCTCCTGCTTTGCAATGGCTTGGCTGTCAATACATCTGCCAGAGGGCACCTGTGCCCACAGATTCTGCTCTTAGCCACTAGGGTGCAAGTGCCACAGATTGGGCTACTGATTCAGGAGGGCACAAGTGCAAACTATGCTTTGGGCATGGTTTATGTGGAGAGAGACTTCTGGTCAGCATACCACGTTTGCTGGGAGAGAATTAACGGCATAATTTAATGTTTAATACAAATAAAAAAGCCGGGGCTCTTTCAACCTTGCCAGATGGCAATACGTAACATTTTTTGATAAGAGTAAGGAAGATCTCCTTAGGCTTGCTTTGAATTGTAAGGACAAAACTATCCAGCAACCTCTGAGTGTGAAAGTCCATCTGCAGGTTTCAAAGGTAGGACCAGACAACAGATGATGGGACCACATTTCAAGGTACTATCTTTGTATTTCTCTGCTCAGATGGAATGAATATAGCTACTTTTCCTGATTGTATCATTTGGGCACATGACCCTCATGAAGAGCCACAGAATGTCATCTGCCAGGGTACACTTTCCATATTGTTTTCATTGCTGTAACACATAGTGGATGGTAGACATGATAATGAACAAAACTTAAATTGCATGTTCGGTGTGAAGGTTTTCATTCAGGATGGTCTACAGTCAAATTTCTGAGCATTTGTTCTTACCATACGAGAAATATTTTGTCAAGGTAGAAACACTTGTCTGGGGTTGCTAGTAGTATTCCTGTTCAGAGAAGTTTGCTTAGCATTTCTATGTAGATATAATTAAACTGATATAAAAATGGATATAGATTCCCTGTGAAAAGAATTACGAGCTGAAATGTGTATTTAGAACCTGCTAAGTGTGAACAATATGAGACAATAGGTTATTTGGCTGTGTTAATTATCAGAAGGTGGGCTTCCACAATTGTGGCAAAGTAAAGATGACCTCTCTGCATGAAAGTGTGTTCTTTTTTACCAGACTCAGTTTCAACATGTGGTTAAAAAGTGGTACCAGATGTTACACATGAGCAAACATCAGGCTGGGTGAGTGTGTAACATAATGACTGTAATAGATTTAGGGGGTAATTCATAGAATTCAGCGCACAAGTGGCGCACGCGGCTGGTGCACAGTGTGCGCGTGCGAATCCCTGCGCCAGCCGCGTGCGCCAAAACCCATTTCCGCGCACAGCGTATTCATGGATTCCAGCCACCAAAACCAGCCGTGGCGCACAGTGGCGCAGCGACCTTGCAGCAGCGCCAGTTACGCCCCCAAGAACGCCTTCCGCGCAGGGAAAAGCCATCAAAATCCCCAATCCAGCGCAAAGGGCTGCGCTAACCCTGTACCAGCACGGCAAGCGGGCTACGTGTATTTCAGGGGTTCACGTGAAGTTTCTCACGCGATCGGGCCTGGGGGAGCGGGCTACGTGTATTTCAGGGGTGCGCGGGAAGTTCCACACGCGAATAGCGTGGGCGCGTGTATTACAGGGGTGCGCGGGAAGTTCCACACGCGAATAGCCTGGGCGCGTGTATTTCAGGGGTGCGCGGGAAGTTTTACACGCGAATAGCCTGGGCGCGTGTATTTCAGGGGTGCGCGGGAAGTTTTACACGCGAATAGCCTGGGCGCGTGTATTTCAGGGGTGCGCGGGAAGTTCCACACGCGAATAGCCTGGGCGCGTGTATTTCAGGGGTGCGTGGGAAGTTTTACACGCGAATAGCCTGGGCGCGTGTATTTCAGGGGTGCGCGGGAAGTTCCACACGCGAATAGCCTGGGCGCGTGTATTTCAGGGGTGCGCGGGAAGTTCCACACGCGAATAGCCTGGGCGCGTGTATTTCAGGGGTGCGCGGGAAGTTTTACACGTGAATAGCCTGGGCGCGTGCATTTCAGGGGTGCGCGGGAAGTTCCACACGCGAATAGCCTGGGCGTGTGTATTTCAGGGGTGCGCGGGAAGTTTTACATGCGAATAGCCTGGGCGCGTGTATTTCAGGGGTGCGCGGGAAGTTTTACACGCGAATAGGCTGGGCGCGTGTATTTCAGGGGTGCGCGGGAAGTTCCACACGCGAATAGCCTGGGCGCGTGTATTTCAGGGGTGCGCGGGAAGTTCCACACGCGAATAGCCTGGGCGCGTGTATTTCAGGGGTGCGCGGGAAGTTTTACACGCGAATAGCCTGGGCGCGTGTATTTCAGGGGTGCGCGGGAAGTTCCACACGCGAATAGCCTGGGCGCGTGTATTTCGGGGGTGCGCGGGAAGTTCCACACGCGAATAGCCTGGGCGCGTGTATTTCAGGGGTGCGCGGGAAGTTTTACACGCGAATAGGCTGGGCGCGTGTATTTCAGGGGTGCGCGGGAAGTTCCACACGCGAATAGCCTGGGCGCGTGTATTTCAGGGGTGCGCGGGAAGTTTTACACGCGAATAGCCTGGGCGCGTGTATTTCAGGGGTGCGCGGGAAGTTCCACACGCGAATAGCCTGGGCGCGTGTATTTCAGGGGTGCGCGGGAAGTTCCACACGCGAATAGCCTGGGCGCGTGTATTTCAGGGGTGCGCGGGAAGTTTTACACGCGAATAGCCTGGGCGCGTGTATTTCAGGGGTGCGCGGGAAGTTTTACACGCAAATAGCCTGGGTGCGTGTATTTCAGGGGTGCGCGGGAAGTTTTACATGCAATTTCAGCAGGGTACGTGCATTTCAGGGGTGCCGGGGAGTCCTACATGTGATTTGACAGTGTGGGTCCTCCCAGGTGTTCCCTGTACACCCTCCACGGCCCCTGCAGGCAGCCCACACCACAGGGGACTACCCTGCATCCCTGGTCATGTCCCGCAGGCAGCCCACCCAACATGGGCATGCCCCCCAGCAAAGGCACATGTCTCCTTGAACTAATGAACACCAACTCATGTCCCCCACCACCCCCACCCCCCAGCACTGTGGGGCACCTGCCAGCAGGCCCCCACCCATGTCCAACTCATGTCCCCCACCACCCGCACCCCCCAGCACTGTGGGGCACCTGCCAGCAGGCCCCCACCCATGTCCAACTCATGTCCCCCACCACCCCCACCCCCCAGCACTGTGGGGCACCTGCCAGCAGGCCCCCACCCATGTCCAACTCATGTCCCCCACCACCCCCACCCCCCAGCACTGTGGGGCACCTTCCAGCAGGCCCCCACCCATGTCCAACTCATGTCCCCCACCACCCCCACCCCCCAGCACTGTGGGGCACCGGCCAGCAGGCCCCCACCCATGTCCAACTCATGTCCCCCACCACCCCCACCCCCCAGCACTGTGGGGCACCTGCCAGCAGGCCCCCACCCATGTCCAACTCATGTCCCCCACCTCCCCCACCCCCCAGCATTGCGGGGCACCCTCCACCAGGCCCTCGCCCATGTCCCATCCATGCCCCCCTGCACCTGGGTCCCAACAATCCCCAATCATGTCCGTAATGGCCATCCTCCCCTGCCAAAAGGCCCAACCAACTATCACATCCACCCACATATCAAAGGCAATTACATGTTACACACCCAATGTAAATAATGCAAATGAACACATGTCTGTCACACACAATGGCTGCAAGTGAATGTTAAAACACCCAACATGACATGCATGAAAGTAATGAGATGATACGACACATTGAAGGATGAAAATAAAAATGTATTGAAAATCAACTAGAATGGAAATGAAATTAGAAAAACCACAAAGCAAAACAACAAAAAGAAGATGAATGTCCATGAAAAAAATCCAAAAAATCAAAAAATCCATAGAAGAACTATTTACAAGACAATCCCGGGTCCATGAGCCCAACCAAATGAAACCTAACTATGTCAACTAACTAAAAACTGAACTATATACAAAAAAGTGGCTCATTGTCCAATCGCAACCAAATAAAAAAAAAATAATTTAAAGGAAACCTACCACTAACTATATAACTATATACAATGGCAGCGGGCAAGTCCTGCGGCTCACTCTGTGATGTTGCCGGCCAGGGCATCATCGAACTCCATGTCGATGTCCTGGAGGCGGGACTCTGTCCTGGCCCTGAGGTCTCGCAGGGATAACCCCATGTTCACCTCAAACTCCCTGCGAGCTTCCTCGAGGCACTCAGCCCGCCTCAACGCCCGACGCATGGAGAACTCCGCCCTGACCATGGTGAGCCGCTCCTCTTCCGCCCGCTGCCGCTCTGCACCTATCCGCTGGACCAACTGCTCCCACACGGAAGACACTACCATCCCAGGGTTCTCCTGCCCTCCGGCCGATGCCTGCCCCTCTGATCTTGATGGCCCCGAGCCATGATGCCTCCCACGTCGAGCCTGCTGCTGCCTCCGACGCCACTGCCTCTGCCAGCACGACGGCATCCAGGATGATGGAAACCACCAACGCCGTCGTGCACGTGCCCTGCCCGATGATGCCGTCACATCCTCCATCTGCTGGGGTCCAGTTGCTGTGTTGTCCACCCCTGCTGGACCTCTGACTCCCGACTGTGGCAGGGATGGGATCCCCACCGAGCTGGCTGCATTGGTCAGGGCAGGTCCACAGGGGGCCCTGGTGGCATCTGGGCCGGAAGACGGCAAGGAGAACGACTGGCGTATAGTCTCCACAGAGGAGGAGAGGGCCGCCAGATTGGCCGACACATGCAGGAAACCCCCGAACATGGCCGATCCCAATTGGGCCACGTCGGCACGGTGCTCTTCGTGATGACGTGCGTGCTCCTCCTGGGAAGCACGCACGGCATCACGAATCACAGCCGTGCGCATCGCGACCCCAATCAGGACCTTCTCCACATGGCCAGGGGTCCCCTCGTCCGCAGGTGGAGGGGAGTCAGATGACATGGACATCCCCTCTACCTGCGGAGGACGGTCCTGGGACGGGGCATCCCTGCTGGTGCAAGGTGGTGCACCCACAGGTTCAGGCACAGCGACATGCACAGGCCCCTCCACGGTGACCTGTGCTGCCTCCTGCCCCTGCCCCTGGACTGCACCACTTGCACCAGCAGGTATGCCCCCACCAGGCCCCATGTGCGCCTCAGTGGCGGCCTCCTCCTCCTCTGTGGAAACCACCAGCCTGGATGGCTCCTCGGCGTCTACCGCCGTAGCAGGCCCCTGTGGGGGCTCACCCACCCCTTCCGCTGCAGCCGTGGGGGCATCCCCGCCGCCTTGCTCCACAGCGCCGTCTCCGCCCTCTCCTTCACTAGCCGCTGCGTAGACGGAGACATAGAACACAAGCATCAGGGTACTGTACAATGGTCCCCTAGACAGGAAGCAATAGCAGATGAGTGCCACTGTCAAAGTACACTTCCATCATGTCACACCACAACACATGTGTCAGTCCAGGCAAAACACACACAGTGACAGTCATGGTGCGTGCCATGGACATTTCAATGCATGTCCAATGGACTCTCGAATCATACAATGTAATGGGGCTCACATGCATCATGGGTCATGCCTATCACATGCACACACTTCACCTCAGTCACATCCATCTGGCCCCGTACACCCCTATCACAGTGCATACAAGGATGACTAGGCTGCATCAGTGAATCTGTACATTGTCACAGACATGTGTCATGCATCCATGGCACTCACAAGACACAGACACGCAGGTCAGGCACACAGACATGGATACTACATATGTATCTGGCATCAGCACCCATCCCTCGCCCCCACCCATGTCCAGGAACAGAGACTGCCATGCTCTCATGTGTGCAATCTGCACAGGGCTCCCCATGTCGCATTCAAACACATGCAACAACCGTGCGGTTCACACATTACAGGTCGCACATGCATTCCCATGATTTCCCTGCACACATACATGCGTGGCCTATGTCACACATGCAGGCAAGTATCAGACAACCAGCACACTGCAACATGCCCTGTCTCACACAGCAATGCTTGGCCACTTACCGCTCAACTCCAGACGGGTCTCCCTCTCAAGGACCTGGGCGTGTAGCGCTGGGTGTGCGCGTTCCAGGACCCTCAACTGGATGGAACTCATGCGGCCCCGGCCCCCCTCCACGAGGCGCCGGGCCTTTATGAGGGTCCTGGACCTCAAGTCCTCCCAGCGCTTCTTGACCTTCTGGATGGTGCGGGTTGCCACCCCCTCCGCGTTGATGGCAACCACACAGTCGGCCCAGATCCTATCCCGTCCTTCCCTGTTGGCGCGGGACGATCCGAAGAGGGCATCATACTGCCCCAGGTCTTGCTCCACCAGGACACCAACTTCGGTGGCAGTGAAGCTGGTGCCCCTCTGCCCCTCTGGCCGGGGGTTGCCACTGGGGTCAGATGTGGATGTGCCCGACATGGCAACCCCAGGGGCAGGAGTGGGTGGGCAACTGGGTCCTGGGGCTGGGCTGTGGAGCGATGTTATTCGAGTCGGGAGTCTTCTGTACCAGCAGGGGTGGACACAGCAACTGGACCCCTGCAGATGGCTGATGTGCAGGCACCAAATGGCAGGGCACGGTGGCAGCAGGCAGGCAGGCAGCAGCAGATGGCACGTGGGAGGCTGCTCGGGGCACTGGGGGGCAGTGATTCGGCCTTCTGGGCAGGAGCGTGGTCTTCCGTGTGTTTTCGCGTGGCCAGCTTGATACGGAGTGATTTGGCACGTGAAAAATCTGCACGTCAGCGTGTAATTCGAGGAAAGGCCCTTAGCGCGTAAGCGCGTCAGCACGCGTACGCGATTTCATTGGACCAAAGGCCCTTACAGCATAAGCGTGTCTGTGACGTTTTGCGCACGGGCGTTGCCCTGGCAGGGCTTGGAGATCCCGCGTGCCTTTATGTTCTTTACGTGCTTTTCGTGCGGTGCGTGTGTTTTCCATCCGTTGGGGTTCACACGCTATTACTTCACAGCGGGTGTTGGCTACGCGTTCTACTACACGCAAGGCAGACGGTGAGTGGTACCCCACTCCCCCAGGCCCGATCGCGTGAGAAACTTCACGCGAACCCCTGAAATACACGTACCCCGCTCCCCCAGGCCCGATCGCGTGAGGAACTTCACGCGAACCCCTGAAATACACGTACCCCGCTCCCCCAGGCCCGATCGCGTGAGAAAGTTCACGCGAACCCCTGAAATACACGTACCCCGCTCCCCCAGGCCCGATCGCGTGAGAAAGTTCACGCGAACCCCTGAAATACACGTACCCAGCTCCCCCAGGCCCGATCGCGTGAGAAAGTTCACGCGAACCCCTGAAATACACGTAGCCCGCTCCCCCAGGCCCGATCGCGTGAGAAAGTTCACGCGAACCCCTGAAATACACGTAGCCCGCTCCCCCAGGCCCGATCGCGTGAGAAAGTTCACGCGGACCCCTGAAATACACGTAGCCCGCTCCCCCAGGCCCGATCGCGTGAGAAAGTTCACGCGAACCCCCGAAATACACGTGCCCCGCTTGCACAATTGCTGTATGTTGCCACTTTTGTAATGCGCAGGGACGCTACCGCCTGCCTTCGTGTGGCGGACGTGTATCGGCTTGTGCGTGTCTTTCGCTGTGCGTGGCTTTGCCCTATTCGGTTCCATGAATACGTGTGGTTCGGGTGCGTGTGGGCGTTCCCTCTGCTTCCCTGCAGTACATCCCCAGTTACGCCCTTGTTTTCGCAAGTTGTTCCCCATTCCGCGCGTTACGCCCCGTGTTCCGCCCACTTTCTAGTGTATGCGGAGAGGTTGTGCGCTTTCACTGTGCGCGTCGCGCACGTCTTTCGGGATGTTGCAGTGACGTGTGCGCCATGCACGGGTTTGGCGCACATCCCGAGGAAGACACGTGCAGGGACTTCCATGAATCGCACGCGTGCGCGTGCGCCTCTTTTTTTCCGCTTGCGCCTGCTTGCGCCTGCTTGCGCCTGCTTGCGCGTAGATTTTCGGCGCACGTTTGTTCCATGAATCGGCCCCTTAGTGAAAACATGATGATTTCCTCTGTGAAAACTCCAAAGACAAATTAGCAGTTGAAAGGGTAATTGACCCTTTTTAAATGCCAAAGTTCAATTTTGATTCAAACGTGAACATGAAAAAACTTTGTGGCAGCTTCTGGTAGACTCTCTCTTTAGAAATGTGTTTGGCCACAGGGAAGTTGACAACTATCACACTGATAACTATTGGGACTTCTGACCCTATCAGCTACCAAAAGAGGGATTTGGCTAAGAGACTTTTTAGGGTATGCAATTAACCATGAACATCTTCTATGGCCTATATTCATCTGACAACAATGCAGTTCTATATACATTGCTAATCATATGTCATACCTGGTGTCAGTGTCCTAACACACTTTATATCAGATGCTAGATTAATCTAGATGTAAAGCAATAGTCAACCCAATATCTGCATTGTATTGTGAAGAAAAGTTTGCACATTTTTCAGTTACCATTCTTAATCTTGCCTTGCACTCATTGGTTTGCTAAATGAAAACAGAATCTGCTAAGAAATTGTACTGAAAAAAACATCAATATAAATCACGAATTTTAAATAGCATGAAGAACTACAAAGCATGCATACTAATATACAATTAGCATGATGTCCTTAAAGTAACTTTTCATTAACACATCATATAAAGATATTGTTAAAGTGTTCAATAGTACAACATGTAGCAACCATTCCTATTAAATCAAATCACCCTTTTTCCCGAGAGCCAAATCAACAATACAATGTGTATGAAGTAAATAACACATAACCAAAGAATTGCAGCTCTTTAACAGACCTGTTTTGATTTCTAATTAAGCAAGGCCTGAAGCGGTAATACCACCCCTGCAAGCCGCTTATTGCTATTAGTGCTCCGACCTGTAAGACCAGAGTATTAAAAGTCTTTTTTTCAGTTTCGAGACCCCGTCAGCGTTTCGCAACTGAAAAAAAAAGAAAAGAAAATGCCGGCATCAAATGGGGAGAAGGGACTACACGATTTGATGCCAGCATTAATTATTTAATGCTCTAGAGGACAGAATTGACTAACAAGTAAAATACTAAAGGGGTTATCAGATAATGTTTGTAGTTCATCATGCCAAGAACAAAAACAATGAAAAATGCATATTAAGAAACAAATAAAATAAATTGCTACCAGATAAGGATATACATGGTAAAAACACTTTAAAAGTTGATTTAAAAATGCCTTGCTCATGAAAGTATAAGTATTATGATTCTGCTTAAAACATGCTTTATGAATTCGTTTTTTAGAGCTAGATGCAATGTGTGTAACATCATAAAAAAGATACGAGTAGATACTTTAGCTAGGAGAGTGAAAACCTATTTAAGACATCAGATTCCCATGCAGTTAGTTGGTGTGATCACTTTCCTTAAAATGTATTATGTGAAAGTGGCTCAATGATTAAGCCAAACCACAAATCATAGATAAACAAGATTGATAAAAATAGTATGATTGATAGACATCAAATTAGGCTCGGAGTACTGCATTTCACTTATAGTACTTTTATACAATCCTAAAAACTTATTTTGAAACAAAACATCTGTTGCTTCAAAGTCCTGCAACCATGCATGCCCGCTCACTCGTCTGGCACAAAGAGCAATGCTTCTAATGTTAGCCTCACACACCTTTAAATTAGAAAGAGCAGCATCCCTTCCACGATTCACTTCAGAGCTAAGAATACCTTTGTTGACTTCATGACACAAAGAGATTGTTATCTTCCAATGATTTCAGTCCCTATAAAGAAGCCCTTTGATATCCTCAAAAGAGACTGTTATTCCTCACTAGAATGTGCAGAGGATGATTTCTTAAGTTTGGGCTAAACCTATGTCAACTACATTGAGCCTATTTAACAGCAGAAAGAGGCAGGTCAGTTGCAAGAAGAAGGCTGTTGTATTCTAAGAGGCAGGCAATAAACGGAGCTAGGGCAGCATGGGAACTCTTGTACAAGGAAATCCTTTTCACTATTTTGGTCTCTCCCTACAAACATATGATGGATACTACTCAAGGAAGGTATCCCCCTGGGAGTCTAGCAGGAGGCATGGAAATCAATATTCCCCTTCTAGAATTTACCTAAAACATGAACATTTAGTACCATATGTTGCCTGCACTTCACGTCATGTACACAAGATTATTTTGTAAAGGGACATGGAATCTTGAATTATACATATGTTTCATTTGAAATAATCACTTTATAACACCGGAAAATAATTATGGTCTTATTAGATATTTAGAAATCCCTAGAAAGAAAATATCATTATTATTACTATAATTATTATTGTTATCATTATTAATATTATTATTATTGTTACTATTATTACTGTTAATGTATTTATTGAGCAAAGACCTAGCCGAATTTACAGCTGAATTGACACCAAACTCATAATGAGGCCCAATGTCGATTTAAGATTAGATATAGAATAGCAACACATGAATGAACATACAAACACAAAATGAACTATTTTAAGTGAAACGTTTGCCATTTCCAACATATGTTTTATGCCACTTTGGCACTTTTGCAAGACCATTTTAGAGTAATCATTACTCTGACATTTATGCTTGCGGTATGGCTGCCTCTTTGTAAAGGCACTGAAAGCTTTCAGTGATGTAAAAAATCAGTAAAGAGACTTCCTCTTCAAAAGTGAAAGACCAAACTGGGTCTGTGTTTCTATTACGATTCCTTGTGCAGGTTATCCTATTGGGATCTAACACCTTCTAAAAATGATTCCTTGCTGGAGAAGTTTAGTCACAACACGTACATGTTCAACTGAAGAAGGAGTTGAAGAGCTGCAAGCAGGACAACTTTGCCCAGAAGCTTTACAATTACAAAACATACATCCACCTATTTATATATCCACAATATACATAATTGTGCCATCAGCTCGGTCACTATTCTCTACATTGTTTACTTGTTTGAACCTGTTGGAACTGTACAGTCCAGAGTTGTCCTGCCCCAAACATTGGCAAGGATACCCCCCTAAATCCCATGCTCTGCATCATCTATTGTCACCTTTTAGCCAACATAACTATAACCTAAATTGCATATAGTGTAACTTACATGCTGTGAAGCATTAGATATCAGAGAATAGCAGTGCATCACAATCACATCTCCTGCACTGTACATGGTCAGATTCTATAGAGCACAGCTATCCCCCATAAATCACACATATGCCGTACATTCAAGCCTTAGACAGCAGTGCTAACCCCATTCATCATATGTTCTGCACTGTGTACATGGTTAGAAGCATACCTATCTCCCTGAATTGCATATATTGTGTCTCATTTCAACAATGCTGTGTAGGGGGAGACACTAGAGATGAGTAGGGAAAGATAATGGAGAAGTAGTAACACTGTGTATGAAAGACAGCAAATGGAAATGCACTTTAAGCACATTTAAAATTAGCCATTTTATGGTGAATGTGCCATCTGTCCAGTCTGCACTGAATATATATTTTAACCTAAATTATTCAACTAACACTTTCCCATCAAATAACACTCCCCAGTAATTAATAATGTGCACTTTAACAAAGCAGTGCAAAATGCTTCAGATGACAGATTCAGTTTTTGTTCAGTGGAAGTTTAAACCTGAAGGCAGAATGCATTAGCTTTGCTTTCATTCAGAAGGCACTATTGTGCTCCAGGAAGCAATGGATACAAACATATTTGAGAGGTGGTTTTCAGAGAGAACAAATGCCATGCTTCTAGAAAAATTAGCTGGGGTGATATGAGACATCGTGAGAAAGGGCATGATGTAGTTTGAGTGACACAGCTATATCTATAAATGTAGGAGGCAGATGAGGCAAGGCGGTCTTCTTCTTTCTGTCCGGAGGAGAGCGGTAGAGTGGCAGACAGAGAGCAGAGCCAGGCAGTCCAGGCTTTTAGATGAAGCTGGGGCTCTGAGCTGACCTTCTTGGGTGGTGAAAGCAGTGAGGAATTGGTGACACACCAGCTTGCAGATAATCCACTTCAGAGAGGGGGCTTTACTGATAATAGCACAGAATTTTCACACTTGAATGTAAGTATCTTTGAAATTGAAGAGCGTGTGGAGAATGGGGTTTATCTTTTCTGTCAGTCAGTCAGGATTAGGCAGTTATTTTTTAAACAGAGATTTTTTTTCTTCTTTCGCATTTGTAATTGAGAAACACTGCATAACAGGGAAAAAGTTGGCATGCTGTGCTATTTGCTTTTGTCTCTTCTTTTAGGTGGTACATTTTGTCAACTGTCTCAGGGTTCAAGGTCTGGGTAAGAAATGAAAACGGAAGGACAGACCTTAATATGTGGATGACAAAATCATGACTAGTTTTGTCCTGATTCCATCAATTAGCTGTAGCACCCTTAACTTCAAGGTGACAGAGAGACTGCACCTTAGAGATTGCAGTACTATTTGCATGTCCATCCTACCCCCAAATAACCCTTTCTGTTACTGGCAGCATGTTGCTCTTCACCTCCCTGCAGCTGCCATCCCACTTTTAGGCTAATTTGCCGAACATTCAATGGAATCCACATGCCACCTTCTTTCTTTTTTGCTCCTCATATCATTGTGAAGATATTATGCTGCCTCAAAACCTGGTGAGTTAGGAGCAAGGGTGATGCCATTTTCACTTGTCTGAGAAGTATTGTGGGGCTTGAAGGAGACCGCAGGATAAACCTTTAGGAGGAATGATCAGGGAGGCTGGTCCATACCCTGACAAACACCTTTTTGCCCTTCACAAGATGGGCCCTGCCTTTGATGGACAGAAGTCCCAGCAGGCCATTGAGCACAGCACCTGAGAATGCTGAGCAAGATTTAAGACATCTGTCAGCCTTCCAGCCAAAATACTCAGGAAGGTGAAATGGGTGACTGCAGGTCTCAAATGTCAAGAAGCCCGTCCTCTGAATCAAAGGTTCTTTCCTCTCATAACCCTCAGCAGGCAGCTTATGGTAAATGAAAGATTGTGTGAGAGAGATAGAGAGAGAGCGTTTGACATTGACGGTGGCAATGTGGCCTAGTGATAATAGCCAGGTCTGCAAGAGGACAGCAGAGGGAGTGAAGGCCTTCCCATGTCTAACCAATTCCCTTCTAAGATCTTCTACCACCTGCCACTACACACTTATACCCCCACAGACATCCACAACAGGCCTGTTTATTAGCACAGTCACACTAACTGAACCATGTCTAAGCTCTCCTGTTTAGCCCGTTCACACTCATCCACATGAATTGCTACAAAGGCTCAAAGCACTGTAGTCTATCAGATATTGGGCTCTTCCCTATAGATAAACTGCGTCAATTTGTCTTAGCCACCCCAGAGAATGCAGTTAGGAAGAGAGAAACTGTGTACTTTTGACCTGCACCAATCACCACCATAGGTTTGCACCTGCCTGTTCCACTGTCCCAATAATTACCCTCCCTCCATTTTTTTATTACAGAGTTAAGTGCAGTTTCTGCCAGACATAGTGGCAGAAGGGCACTATGCAAGACCACTTCCATTACATTGTATTGCAACTAAGGAAGAAATGATACTCTTTCTTTAACATCCCTGAGGAACATACGCAACACAAGGAACACAAGCTGGAAGAATGTTAACCCTTGCCTGCACTCTCAATAAGACAAATACTAGGACACCTAAGTACCCAGAGGGAGTCAGTGTGCCTTGAGGTGCCCCAGCATCCCTCATTTAGAAGGGGACGTGCATAAGAGAACCTCAAGCTCATAGTGGTTCGCCTAGTAGAACTCCAGCACACTTAATATCTAAAGGCATTTACTTTGGCTCATGAAACCTAAAGAAGAGCTCATGCCTTCTAGGAGACATTAAGCCACCTTCAAGCTAGGAGAAAATCCATATACTTGACTGACTTGTGTATTTTGCACTATGGTTATACTTATCGAGCCACCTGAGGAAAACAGTCAAATAGCCCTTTTTGAGGTAGTTCCTACTAGGACCATGCTGATTTGAGTCACATGCCACATAGAGACATCTGGACATAGCCTTCCACTGTGCCTGTGATGGAGGCATCCATCAACAATGTAGAGTCATTCTGACTTAAACTGCCATAGTACTCAAATACCAATTTGCAATCCATGCCATGCTGCTCAAATTCGACGAAGCCAGCTTTCCACCTATGAAGGGCAGGTAAACCCCATAGGAAGCACCAAGAAGACTAGCTTAAAGCTGCCAAGACTTCTAAATGAAGACTATGTTAGTGAACTGATTGACTAGGGTGTTTTTCAGCACTGTAGATAACCTGACACACTGGATTTACCATGGACTCCAGTGACTAGTTTGTTAACATTTCCTACATCACCCAAACATGTTTTTAATTAAACAAAACTGTGCTCTTCTTATCTTAGGATAGTTCCTATGGCATTCCTCCTGCAGCTTAGATCCCAGACTATTCAGCATATATATAGAGAACCTGTAGTTCTCTGTGTTTTCCTTGGCGGATTGGTTCTTTAGTGTAGTTGGTTATTGTTTGTGTTTTATATATTTTTGATGGAAACTTTCTTGATAATAACCTCACATTTGTTGTTTGGAAAATTCCAATGCTGACTCAAATTATTAGAGAGTAAAGCTTCTACTTGTGTGCCTTGGCACTGTTAAAGAGAGGAATAAAGTTTGCTGATCAATGTTATTAGTATTCCATTTATGGCTGACACACGTCTGAGCCATGTTGTGCTACCAATGTCGGCATATTGCATTGTATATCTTCTGTTCAAGGTAACATTTCATCAGAAGAAACAAGACACTAGGGGTCAGACAGTGGTACCCATAAGTAGACATCCATACAAATTGGAGCTTGTATTATAGCACTGATTATAACTGTACCTAGTTTTGAGGCAACCTTTTGTTGCAACAATTACCCATCACCTAGCTATGACCCATATTTCTGAGCATGCCTAGCACCATGGTTAAACTCTATATCAGCCTAATTTTGGAAAGAGCAAAGTGGGAACAAAAGGCTTAACATACAGTACAATGCGTTTATGCTTTGTTTTCAAAATCCAACCCATTTACCGGCCGACACAAGTTGGAGGCCAGGAACTCAGCAGAGATAGGTTCTCAACTGATCGCACCTCCTCCACATTGTTTAAGCCCTTGATTGTATGCCTGCATCAGATTTGTATGCAGGTGCAAAAAAACAAAAGGTTTTCTACGAAATCCACCTGGGTTTTGCACCTGGTCAAGACTAGGTGGATTCAATGGGAATCCATCATTAAATACAGGCAGCAAATTGTATTTGCAAGTGGTGTTTACTTTTTAAAGGGAGAGACAAATGAAAGAGTGAAATTCTTGTTTATTCTTTCCTTCTTCCCTCAGAAGAATTAAAATTGCATACATAATGCAACTGCTAATATTGGTGGTTCTCTACATGCAATTTACACGTTTAATGAAATTACCCTAAATCTGTCATTGGGCCAGTGGGACAACATTTTGCTTTGTGTATACACATTGAAGACTACTAATGAGCCCACTACTGCTTTGAACTCATGGTTGGCACCAACCTTAATGATTAGTGACGTTTGAGCAACAACAAAAGTAGAAGTGCGTGCTTTCTCAAATCAGGGACAATATTTTTCCTTAGATCCTTGAGATAGGCCTGATGAAAACATTGACAATTACTCTGTGCATCTTTCTATTTTGCTGTGAAGTCAGAGGCAATAATTCTCATTCTCAGCATGTTTAGCCTTCTGCTCCAGTAAAAGAGACACCACTACTCATTATGTTTAATATTACCCTTAACTATGCACAGTTAAAAATCACAAAGGGACAGTCATAAAGAGCTGTATAGACTCCAGTGTAGAATCAATGTACGATTCATCTCTACTTCACAGTGTTTATTTTAACTGCAGAACTGTCCCACTGGAATCAGCTGTCACACTGATGTGTGCTCACGATCCCAAACTATTGAGAATATGCATGCCAGTCATTGAAGTGTGCAGTTTGCCCCGGTTTGTTGGATGATATAGTAGAACACACAGGAATTCTGCCTATATTGCCCTTAAGTCTTGAGGAGGATACCAACTTAAACCTATTATGGAAAGATGTGTTTTCCAGGAATAGAGTGGGCATCATGGCCACCAATGCAACTACACAGATGAAATGCCCCAAAAATAACTTACACAATCTAATTGTCACAGTGTGGCCATGCAGGAAAAAAGTAAGTAGCATGCTGTAAATTATTTTCAAAGAGATGGTGGGAGAAGTAGAGGGCCAAGTATTCTGAATAGTTTCCCTTGGGTACAATGGTTGCCCACCTCTATCAACAATGACACATAAAGGTATAACTTGGTTAAATACGTTTGTGATGGGTAGAATATGATTGCAATACATTATTAGTAAATTTGCTAATAAACTTTATGAGCAAGACTCAGATTTTAAGGACGCTCACTTATTTCTAAATTAATATAGCTTATTTCTTGAAGTGTGGATAGAATAATTAAAAGTATGCCAATAAAAAGAGCTAACTGTTAGGGCGAATTCTCATAAATGTGCCAATTCCCTTCACCTTAGAGACCCCCGACAACTTTGCCGGATTTTGAGGACTTGATTTTATTTTCCTGGAAAGAGTGTGAGCCTTTTTTCCCACTCGTTCATGTATTTTGATGTGTGTTTTACACTTGAGTTCATTGATTATGGAGCCATAGGCATCATCTTTTCAAGTGTGTTACACAGCACCCTCAGTGCAGTGACACAGGGATGGCTTTTAGACTTCCCAAATGTTTAAATACCTTCTCTGGGATAAGCTACTGTTTCCTTCTAAGAGAATGTAAAGTGACCTTAACTTTACTAGTCTTTCCAAATTCCTAGACCCAGCACACACCATCTTACAATGTAGTGCTGGAGGGGTTACATAGTATCCCCTCTGTCTAAATGCTCATGTAGCAGTCAAATGCTACCCTTTCCTATTGAAACGGTTGGTGGCAGTGGTTTTACAACAAACTACCATGATTTTTCCCGAACCTGAACAAAAGTAGCTAAAAATCATGGGAGGCATGTTTTTCAAGATGGTGCCTTATGCCCCCTTTGTTTAAACGGGTCCCGGTCTTCTTTTTTTGCCATTTCTTTTTGGAAAGATCCTTCTAGAGTTTGTCTCTGCGCGCCAAACCAGGTTTGGTCCTTTTGTTTGTGTGCCTTTGCCGGCTTCAGAACTGAAGACCGCCTCTGGTGTCTGAGTGTCTGGGGTGGGCAGGAAGGGAGGGAGGAGCCCGGAACACCCTTTGCTTGGTCTTCTAGGAGACCGAAATGAACTCTGGCGTGATTGGCTGGCTGACTGTCTGGCAAGGACAGCCACCCTGCTGGGTGAGAGACAGCTAGGCTGGAATGAAAGGGAGAGAAGTGTTTAAAAGGCGAGTCTCTTGGTTTGGAAAGCAGAGTCGACCACTGGAACAAAAGAAATGAAGAAGAGCTGGAAGAGGACGGCTGCTGCAACTCCTGGACCATTGGTTTGCCCGGTGAAGCCCTGCTGCAGGTCCAAATTGCCAAGTTCATCTCGACAGAGAAGCCCCTTCAAGGACGACTTCTCCCTTTGAGTTGGTGGGACCAATCAACCGGTAAACCACCTGGATACCATTCTCAAGGCTGGTTAGGATTAACCAGGGAGAGGGACACCAGCTTGCCTGCTTGAATCTACAGCTACTGGAACAGAAGTGACTCCATTTTGTTTGCGTTTTCCGACGATCCCATGCAATGTTGGAGTCCCCTGACGTCCTCCCTCTTGTCCCCATGACTGAGGCTCAGGAACAGTGAGATCTGCAGGAACTGCCAGGAACCAACAACTTCAGCTGCTTTTGTTTCTTCATACTAAGGTGTTGTGCCAACCCGATTGAGAGAACGCCACTCTTGCTGTGAAAGTTTGTTAAACTTTCCAAACTTGCAGGCCTAATCAGCTTGTGACCCAGCATATGATTCTTTTCCCCCTAAACTACTTCTCAGAACTTTTCCAAAGACTTTACCGTTTGATACCAGAACTGCTCTTTCCTATCCAGAATACTAGTCCATCGACTTTGGCCTAGGCCTATTGACTTGAATTGAACTCTTCTGGTGAACTGAAACTATCTGCACTGTCTAACAAGTATATGTGATCTATTCTACTTACCTTATACCTTTTTGCTCACTTCTAAGTAACTGAACTGCCATTTGGCTCCTACTTCAGGGAAGCTCAAACTTGTCAGAGTTTTATATTGAAGTGTATTGGTATATAATATTAAGTTACCTCCTTCTAGTGAAATGTTTTCTAAATGACTGTGTAATAAATGAATAAGCGTTTTTACCAAGAAACCTTGAGTATAAGTGTTTACTTGAACCATTGTGATTGAAAGTCCTCTGTGTAATGACTTGTACTGCACACATTTACTCTTGAGATAAGCCTGGCTGCTCAGCTCGCTACCAAAAACTGTGTGGTACAGACTTACACCAAAGGTTGGTTTGGCTTACACCTGTAGTCCTAATTGTGTGTAGTGGTCCCAGAGGGTACTGCATGCAATTCTGCCTAACACTAACTTCTTGCAGATCGTGTTTATAAAAGATTCTGTATATATGTGAATCTAACAAACATTCCCAACACAAAGTTTGTTAGAAGGATTTAACCTGCAATCTTATCCTGGCACTTGCACTATAATTACAGTGGTGGATTGTGTATCCATTATCTAAGAACTAGAAGTACAAAACATCAGAACTCTTAGAGAAATTATGTTTATTTCAATTTTCAAAACATCTTAAAATAGCTTAAGGTACTTTTGTTTATTGAACACCTTTTCAGGAAATATCCCCTTTTATGGATTGGTGCAATCAGATTAAAAACCCAACCAGCATTCATAGTAAAAGTGTAAAGAATGCTAATGTCCAAACTAAGTAGAAAATAAGAATGCACATTTATGTAATCTAAGTGCCATAAATGTCAAGACAATGCATGGATTTACAGAAAAACATTGGAGACAATCCCCTAAGGAAACTATAAGAATAATGCTGGCAAGATTTTTCAATTGAAAGTCAATGTATATCCTGGGAGGAGTGATGTAATTCGCAGGAATTGTAATTAAATAAGAAAACAATGATTAACTGTAGCACTGTTTCCCCATAATGTAAACAACTCAAAAGCAGCCACAGTCGGATACAATTATGAGGTTTGTGCTGGCTAGAAAAGTAGTCCCCTGACTAATTTTTATGGAAACAAAACCACTGCAGTGCTAACCGTAGCAGGGCTGCCCCCAACGAGGGCCTTTCTACAACAATGCACTGATGGAAATGGAAACAAGTGGTAAAGTTCTAATGCAGAAAATGGAGTGGGAGAAGTCAAGAGCCGTTACCTTTATAACAAAGAATGTCCTAACAGAAAAATTGATATGGTCTCATTTTTTCCGAGTTTGTTTTTTAGACCATTCTCATACAGACTAACACATAGTGGAAACACATAAATATGTCATGTCCAAATGCAGAACCCAAACTAGTACAGTGCATACATTAATTCTGTGTGTGTGAAAAACATACTCAATTTCACCAAAGCATGATCATGGAAAACACATACACAATTTCAAAGATGACAGTGAACAACATAATATATTACACGAACTGCGGTAGCAGCTGTGTAGTTATGGTTAAGTTGCTAAATCAATAGAAAGAGTGCTTTTTGGCCAGCTTAGACCTTTGTTCCCCCTGGACGAATCCTCACTAAGCTCTGAATTTTTTTTTTTGCAAGTTTGCTGAGGTTTCGTCAAGGGGGGCAAAGTTATAAGGGGTGTCCCATTTTTTTTTTTCATAGACATAATGGAAAGATTTTTGCTCATGGTTTACAGCCCAAACCGCTGGACGGATTGTCACTAAATTTCCACCAGGAGCAGTGTCTTGGTCCTGAATGCATGATTTTGTAAATTTGGTGTAAAACCATCCAGTATTGTCTTTTAAAAAGACCAAAAAGTAGGTCAAGAAAATGCGTGATATCTGGCTCTGCTTCGCAGACCCATTTCCTTGTTCGGTCCGCAGACAGCATCCAATTGGCCTAGAAGACGACGTGACATCCGCAGTCATCGAATGCGCCCCCTGATTGGATGGCAAAAAGCATGAAGTGAGTCAGATTTTTAGAAAAGCCCGCCATGTTGGATTTGCAGACATTCCAGCGGACACTGCAGAAGAAAAATATATTTCTGCATTACTTGGATGGCTTATAACTTTGGCGTCACTCAATGAAAATGCATGAAATGTTGCAATTGTATTATAGACTTGATTCTGAATGGGTGAGGAGCTGTTTTGTCAAGAGGGAACACATTTAGAGGGGGTCCCAAAATATTGTAAAGGCTTATAAATGTGGTGCCATTTGACGAATCTGCACACAAGTTTGCAAAATAATTTTAAATCTAGATGTCAATGTTTTTGTAAAGTTTGGTGAGATTTTCTCAAGAGTGGGCTAAATTAGATGGGGGTCTCTACATTTTTAGATGGCTTATAACTTTGTTGCTGTTTGACAAATGTGCACAAACGTTTTCAGAAAGATTATAGACCCAACCTTCAATGTTCGTGTAAAGACTGAATGAATTTTGTCGAGTGGGGGATAGGTTATTTGACTATTCTATGTACATACACTTTGACATTTTGGAAAAATAAAGCATGGGTGGATTTCAAGCAAACTCATGTAAGGAGCATTGGCAAGGACCTTAAAGCATGGTTTTGCAAATGTGCCAGTGTTTTATTTTTTGACAAGTTTCATAATGTAGCTACATAAAATAGTGATATACCTTTGTTGACTGAGGTATAGCCTATGGCCATGGGCAGTGACCATATTGTCCGGATGATGGTATAAGCTCATGTCCCAGAAAATCTGGCTACTGTCCATGACCACGAGGGACGGAAAATTGTGTTAAAGTGGCCATGTCCACCTAGGACTGGCTATGTGGTAAAGTTATTCTAAAGTAGGATATGTTTGAAAGGGAAATAAATGTGCTTGTGTTAATATGATCATAGGGTTCTCACTTCACCTTCTGCAGGCTGCCATGGAAAGGGAAGAGTGGCTGTGGATGGAGCCTGCCTTCTCTTTCCATGGTGGCCATCTTGGAAAAGGATTTTCCTTCCTACAGCAGGATGCCGAAGGCATCCCACAGTAGGAAGAACAATCTATTTTTTAGCACCCCAGGTTCCTGCTTTGGGAACCAGTGGTGCTAATGGTCTTTATCCCCCCATTGCAGGGGCTGCAATGGAGGATAATGGTCTGGGGTCCTTGATATTTATTTATTTAATTATTTATTCATATTGCACCGAAGCCCACAGGCATCAGGGTGTACACAGACACACTTCGCTTGGCCTGATAACTTGGGCTGCCGGGCTATCATCCCCCATTCTGGTCCCTGGAATGGAGGATGAATGTCACATTATTCACATTAACATAACACAAAATGGTAATGGAAATGTTGGAAGGACGTATTGAGCCTATGTACTTTACTGAGAAATGTAAAGTGATGGAGTCTATAAGATTTTTCTTTTTTAGTTCAATTCTTTAACCGTGAAAGGTGGTTCCTAAAGGAACCTTTCTTTTGTTGTTTTAAAAAAAACAATTTTTGCAGGAATGGTTAGAGAGGAAGGTGAGAAGGGAAAAGAGGGAAGAGGCACCAAGCACTAATATGGAGGGGCAGGTGGACAGTGGAAGATGTATTACTTTTAAGGTAGTGGGCAGTGTTTCTCATGCTCCTTCATAACAGCTTCAAATGCACATTGAAATTGCTTCCCCCTGCAGAGTGGTGTGTTGCAGTACATACAGAGGACTGTTGTCTTCGACGAAAGATATGGATCAACAGCCTTGTTTATTGCTTGCAAGGTAGCTGGTGGGATTTTGTGTCCCACAGAAGTAGGCTGTGTGGTTACAGTATTGGATGAGGAAGATGATGTGGAGGAAGATAGCCTACTACTTGCTAAGAAAGTAACAATCATTCTGAGAGCATTGCAGTAGTTGGATTTGGTGCGGTGGCGCATGGAGGTGGTCCCGTAAGAGTTATGTCCAGGTAGTCCGCGACTGAGTACAACGTTGCACTCAGTGCATTTCACTTTTGTAACTTTAGCCTTTGGTACATTTCCATCGGTGGTAAAGAACTTTCACTCCCATGATTCTCTCTGGGTGGTAGAGGTAGGCACGTCCTCTACCTCATCTTCTTGGTCCTCTTCATTGTCTTTGGAAATGCTGCACTTTTTTTGTTGTGTGGGTCATCCAGCTGGTGGTGGCTCTTGGGGAGGAGGGCTAGCTGATGCCATTTTTAAGATAAATTGCAGTTTTGCTACTATTCTTCTAAGTATGTGCTTTGTACTAGAGTGTCAATGTATAATGAGGAAGAATAGGTCTAGGAGCTGGGCAAGGGTACATTTTGAGCTTGAAAGTTTCTGGATCAGTAGAAAATGCAGTTCCAAACTCTCCTCAAAGCAAGGACCCGAATGCAAAGTGCAAACGCATTCATGGACATGTCATCTTGCCTCGCATAAGCACATTTTCACGTGGCACTGTCTGGAAGGTCCACAATGATATCAGACATTCGCGGACGTCGACGAAAGCAAGAACGGTGGAAAAAGTATAGAAGTGTTAAAAATTATGCTAGAAGGTGGGAAATGGCAGAGTTTTAAGGTGAAACATTGTAAATTGGACAAAAATGTTGCTAAATTGGGGTAAGTATGATATTAGTAAGTTGTCGGAAAATAGCATGCACTGGCAAAAACTCATGGAATTCTCTGAAATAAAAGTTGTTAAAGAGACGTTATGGTTAAGTTGCAACTATACAAACCAATAAAATTCAATGAAAACACTTTGTTAAAGGGACTTTATGGTTCAGTTGCACTAATAAAACCCTATGAAATTCATTGAAAAAACTTTGTTGAAGGGACATTTTGGTTATGTTGCACTAATAAAAACCTATAAAGTTCACTGAAAAACTTTGTTAAAGGGACGTTATGGTTAAGTTGCACTACTAAAAAGCTATAAAATTCACTGAACCAACTTTGCTAAAGGGACGTTATGGTTAATTTGCACTTATTTAAACCTATAAAATTCAATTAAAACTCTTTGTTAAAGGGACATTATGGTTAAGTTACACTAATACAAACCTAGGAAATTCAATGAAAAAACATTGTTAAAGGGAGGTTATTGAAAAGTTACACTAATAAAAACCTATGAAAGTCAATGAAAAAACTTTGTTAAAGGGATGTTATGGTTACAAGTAAAACCGAAAACTCCCAGAATACACCAGTATGGTAAGTTGAGCAACCATAACTCGCACCACCATCGTGCACTGCTAAGACTAACACCCAGGACATCAAATGTCATTGATAAGGAATTTTATTTGATCCACTATATATATAATGAGGTGAAGTGTTGAATGAGTCACCCCACCTAAGACATTTTGCACCACCTGAAGAATAGCCATCTCACTGCTGTGACTAGGAGGACATCTGAATTGGGTAAATGCAAAGAGTTCTCATGTTTCATTGTGTTTCATTGTGGGTCTGCAGTTGCTTGGCTAATTCCTCTAAAAAGGCAGGTCAGTAACTGGTCGAAAGTTACTTAATACAGTCACATCTAGACTTATTTATATTTTTGATCAAAGGTGGAAACGGCCCATGGTTTCATGAGTGCAGTATAAGTCCTTCA
The DNA here is from genome assembly GCF_040938575.1 of Ambystoma mexicanum. Taxonomy (NCBI): domain Eukaryota; kingdom Metazoa; phylum Chordata; class Amphibia; order Caudata; family Ambystomatidae; genus Ambystoma; species Ambystoma mexicanum. The sequence continues at coordinate 22,568,481 of NC_090924.1, forward strand.
GAAAGTGGAACACTTAGAACAATCAGAAGAGTCTCGGCAAATACACTAGTTTACTGTTTGATGAATTAGTCAGGAATTATAACGTCATGACAGAAAGTAGGTTTAGGTTTACAGAACAGGTTCGATCAAATGAAGTCTTTCAAATGTGTTCTATGTAGGAATGGTGCACTATAGTGATGGAGTGATGTTATTTACAGTGACTGTAGTCTTGACTATGCTCTAATGTATATACTTTTCGCCAGGCAGAATATATAAGAGTACAGGCTTCAGTGGACAACTGAACTGCAGATGATGCAGTTGAACTGGAACAACGCTTTACTATCTGAAACAGTGAACATGACTTATTCAGCTCTGAGATTATTTTATTTGAGTTCTTTAGATTGATTTAGAGCTAGGGAGTACGAGGTATTTGTATGGTGTTCCCTTCACACATTTCTGTACAACATGGCAGTACTGTTTAAGGGAGACTCAAGATTAGAAATACGATCACGCAATATTTTATTGATGTCTCCTATTTCCACAAATATAGAAAGCACAGATGGAAGAACTTCATAGCATTGTTCCTCTGATAAGTGTGAACAATGTCACTTTTTTTCTCATGGATTTTTTAAAGCTAGCAACAATGATGGATTGTTTGAATGTGGGTTGAAAAAGAATAATTGATCCGTCCTGGCTTAATAATAATAATAATAATAATAATAATAATAATAATAATAATAATAATAATATACATGTTTTATATAGTGCACCTTTTACTATGAAAACAGTTTCAGAGCACTTGTTAACTGATATTACTTGTTACCATTTGCATTACAATTGTGGTACTGGTAGTGCATTTCCAACATGGTAGAATGGAGGCATGGGTCGGCCAGGAGGTGAATTCAGGTGTTGATTGAATTTCACCTTGTGGTGCGTACGATTTTTGTGAGAATTGCTTTCATATGTCGCCTAGGCCGTATACTTTTTGCTCACAGTATTTGTTGGAATTTGTCTTTTAATTGTTTAGATTATAGCATCCGGTTTTAAGTAAGTGTTACTCAGGGATATCCGTGCAAATGAATGTTCTTGGTAAGCATCTTCCTATTTTGAATTTTTGTTTTTATTTTGAGCGTGTGCAGTTTGCTGAAAAGCTTTGGATTTGTTATTAAATTGGAGCAGAGTTTGCACGGTGAAAGGGTTAGTTGGTACTTGTGGGCCCTTAATGGTGTAAAATAGCATATTTTGAACACGTTGAAGTGTATGGTGTGGTTGTGTACAATGGGCTCACCTTTTGATGTGGTTCAAATTTTGGAAATGGTTACATTAATTTGATTTTGGGCATGTTGGAGTGCACACTGGTGATTGCAATTTGAACTGCAAAGACATATTTAAGTAGTGGCCACATACATTATAATATTTTTTGCGAAACACTTTTTAATATGTTTTTGAATTGCTGTTAAATTTCAATTATTGCTGTTAATTATGGAATTGACCACACACATGTGGGTGTCTTTTTTCACTTGCTTTAAATGCTCTCTTGTGTTGCGTGTTTCCTGTTTCTTTTTTAAACTTGTTGAATGATTTTTTTTTATTATTTGTTCTAAAATAGGTTAATGTAATCAGCCCGAAGAAGACAACAATTGTTTGAAACACGAGTTGGCTGAATGTCCTTGCAATACATGCTTAAGATTTTGTCGCAACCCAATATTTTATTACGATATTAATTCTTCGTAAATCAAGTTTTATATCTGTGCTTGGAAGAATTATTACATGCACGTTGAGCGCGGATTGAAAGTGGCATAGACAACCCCAGATTATTTGCGTTCATTTTATTGTAAAGAATTAGTGGTTTTAAAAATTCAGCAACTCTTTATGGAAAATGGTAGTATATTTACCGAAATCACATAAAAAGGAACACCAATCTTATGCATGAATCAGTCAAGACTGGGATGTTGAGACATTATCAGGGTGACTTGCAGAGGTTTTGTGTTGAGGGGCTCAAGTGCAGTGGTGTGGTTTGTAAAACACATACATGAAATGCTTGTGTAAAGGTTTTACTCGTGCTTTTTATGAACCTCATTATATTCCTGGATGTATGTCTGTAAGGGAGGTGTGGATCCTCACCCCGTACTCCATCATGCAAATCTGATTGCAGCTCCATCTGCGTACAATTTTGATGGGGACAGAGATGCTATGGAATGCCATGAAATTGGAAAGCTTTTTACACCGGCAGCAATCTATCTGATTTTAGAGATATCCATGTAAATGCTTTACACAATATATGCAAATGGCAGGACTCATTTTCAATTGTACTGCAAGGTGTACAAAAGCAAGACAATCGAGTTCACCTGGATATACTTAACCTATTTTCATTTTGTAATGCAATCGTTATTTTGCCTAGAGAACTGCATTCGTGTCGTGCACACGGATTAGGTCTCCTCCATGTAAAAAGTGGGATCTTGGTAAAGAGCCACAGAATACTTAATATGTTAATATTATAATAATTCCTGAGCACACTGAGGTGTCTAGAAAGGCCTGCATGTTTTGTGCGAAGCAACACTTACTTCAATTGTTTGTACTCTCCCTAATACAGGACGTTGGAGAGTTTCTAGGATTGGCATAAAGGGCCCGAATCATGGAATGTTTTGCACGGTTCAAAGTGATTTTGCACTGCTGAAAAGTGACTTTACACTGCTGACACAAACCCTTATTCATGGACTGCAAAAATTACGTTGTACTGACTTGCACTGCAAAAATACACTTTGCACAGTTGCATGAATACGGGTTTGTGTTGGCCGTTCAAAGTCACTTTTCAGCACTGCAAAGTCACTTTGAATCGTGCAAATAATTCCATGAATCGGGCCCAAGGGGTCTTATTTATAAAATATTTTTGCACCACGCAAAGTGAATTCGTACTGAAAAAGTGCACTGTGCATGGCAAAACATTTCTGAATGTGATTTACAAAAGCCACCCTATGCAGCTTGCGCCTCGCTGGAGCATGTTGCGGCCCACAGAGTTAGCAACACATTAGTGCACAGGAAGGGCCAAGGCAAAGGTGGAGAAAGGGCGGTATATGCATGAAGCATCATTAAAAAGTGAAAAAGGGGAGTCAGATAGGAATGGGCAGGGATGCACCGAACAAACTTGCAAACACACCCACGAAAGTGCACAACACACCTAATTCACAAACATTATTGTGCCACCACGCAAAGTATAAAAGGCATATCTCAGTACAGCCTGTGCAATGGAACATCACTTTTCGTGGAGGAACATAACTGCATAACAAAACAATATGGCCACATCAAAACAGAGCACATTACATATAAAGAACTACACTGCCAACAAAACCCATTGGACCCGCAGACATCCCGAACACCACAGTCAAAGTCAATGCAACAGCAAGGTAGGCCCAAACTATTAGCATGCATACCACATTTAATGCAATTCAGGAGAGGCAACATGTCCACAGTCACTGGGACCCACAATAATGTGGTGTATGCTGGACAGAGAGACCACCCAAACCATGCAGTGTCGAAGTCTGATCCACCATTTCCACATAAATAATAACAGAGAGGCATGCAGCAATCTGCCTGTGTTCTTGTGAATGTCTTTCCTCAATGCACACATCTCCTGACAAAGATCCCCCAATGGCTGCTACCACTGCATTGTCCATCTGTGTCATATGCTGCGAAAATTCTACAGGACTTGTCCCTTTCTACTGGTCACATTGAGCAGCTCTACCACCCATACGGATTCGCTGGCAGTCAAGCAGCCCCCAAATGTGAGCAGCGAGCCAGGCATGATGAAAGTGGTCTGCCTTGTTGAAATAACACAATAGTCTGTGGCTGATGTCCTGTACCAGAAATACTGAGCCCACTGAGCACTGTGAACTCCGCTGATATTGGCAATGGTGAAGACCCATATGCAGGCCTTGCAACCGTGAACAAACCAAAGCAAGCCACATAAGAGTTTTGAACCACATGTATTCTATTGTCCCTGGCACCAATAGAAGATGCGGCCTGTTGTGCCATGGTCACACCAAATGAGGGAACAGTTGCATGGGTTGGTCCCTCCGACCCACACACTGACATGAGCAGGAGTACCTCTTCCTCATCCTGGCTAGATATCTAGGGTCCAAGAATGAGTTCATAAAATATGTGATCCACATCAGTAGCCACATTATTTGAGGAGATGAGTCATTTAGGGATTATTGCCTGCAGGCACTGGTTATGTTCGCAAGACAGTGCTAGCTGTTCTGTGCATGCAGATGGTGCACCCTGTTCAACCTCTGGGGAGTCCTCACCTGCAAAGGAACAAACAATAATGATCATAAAACTCAACATTTACACAAATAGGCTACTGCCCTCCTACTCCACCAAGATGATGTAATGGCTGTTTGACACCATATCACAGTGTCCTATAGACATGTGCATGGTTCATAATTGGTACTTGTCACCAGTCATTTCCTATTGATAATTGAGTCTTGCTCAGTGAGTAACGGGGGACTGTGTGTATTTGTGTAATTCAGGTGGCCAGTGACTTATTATGGCTGTCTAGTAGCTTGTAACTTGATAGTTTTACCCCTGGATATGAGTATACATGTGTGTGTGGTGATGTTTTTCTCTTGTTATTCTTTTTCGGTGTCTCAGCAGCTGAAGGCAGATCCACAACTCCACCAGATGCCACTTGGGACCCCAGGAACTCTCCATGACATATTGCTCCATTGAGGGGCAAATGCCTTGGGCTGAGTTGTCCCCCAATGGAACAACTGCTTAGGGAGCGGAGGTATGTGAGATTATTCTTGTGGACACCTCAGCAGGAGAGGGAGGGACAGGGAAGTGTCTCCCAGTAGACAGCATGGCCACAGAGCCTGGACATCTCAATTGTGGTGTAAGTCTAGGGAGGAGGAGGACATTGTGGGCCTCCCCTCTGTGTCTGATGCAGGATTAGAGGGGATGCATGTTTGTTTAGATCAATTTCCATTTATTTGTGTGCATATGTTCATATGTTCTATGTCTAGTGTGTTTATTGATTACATTTCTTACTTTCCATGACATCTCTGGTGTTGCATTAGTATTGGTGCATGTGGCAAATTCATTTGCTTGCAGTTGAAATTGTGTCTGATTGAATTTGTGTGCATGTTGCTATGTTTTTGGTACCTCGGTTCCATGTTCTTGGATAAATAGTATCAGTATTACAAGGTTAGATGCAGCACTGTGCGGCTCAACCAGGTAATTGATATGTTTCTGCTGGCCATGTGCCCATGGTTCATGGAGTGTTTTAGGTATGTATCATTGTATCATGGTCATTGTATGTAGATGGTAACTGAATAGTGTTAGCAGGTGACGTCTTCGCAGTTTTCACATATTTGTGTCTTCCATTGCAGCTTCCATTGCTTGGTTGATAGGAAGGTAGCACATTCCTGCAAGTGGTAGACAGGTGAGTGAGAAGGTGACATTGTAGTGAAATGTTTTGAACATTCATTCATATTTCCATTTGTATGTTTAATGTATGTGAAGCTTGCTTTAGGAAGCTAGGGTGTGCTTCCATGGTCATATGGTGATGTGCACATGAATGCCAGCAGTTAGCAAGGGATCCATAGAAGGGTGTTGGGATGTATCCATCAGGGCCTGACAGCATATATGCAGCTGATATGTGATTGCAAGCAGGTGATGTAGCATGGAGATGAACAGGTCCAATGTCATCGCTGGTGGAGAGGGGTGTGTGTGTTGAGGTGGGTTTTATGGAGGAGCCATTCCTTGTGAATTATGGTATAGGACTAATTCTTCAGAGGTGGGAGTGAGATGGGGAGTCAGACATTGAAGGCAAGGGTTTAGCAGGGTCTGTGGGCAGAGACAGAGAAGGCCTCTGTTTCCCTTCCTTCATTCCTGGTCCTTGCATCTGGTATATTGTAGGGCTGAGGTCATCAGCATGGTGGATTGTGGACTTACCATAGACAGCCTTGTAGATGGTGCATGATATTTTGTAAGTGAGCTGCCTTTGTGGTGGGAGGCAATGGTGTACAATGAGGGTTGTTTAGTTGTCCTAGACTTAGCTGACCCTTGCTGAATGATGTTGCTACATGTATGAAACCTTTCAGGTGTGTGACAGTGGGGTCCAGAAGGCCTTAAGGGGGACATGTACCTCATCCAGGTGGGAGGGAGGGAACATTTTGGTGACAGATTTGATAAATTACCTAGGATAAGGGAATTGGGTTTCATTATGGGTGCATGTTGTTAGTAATGTGCTTTCTGGTTATCTTCTATGTGTACCTTGAAGGTAAGGTGTCTGACATTGTGGGAGACACATGCCCTTGACCAGGCGGAAATCTGGTGCAAGTGATTGTAGATGAAGTGACCTCTGCCACACCCACCTGTGCTACCATGCCCTTGCTTTCCTTTTATCACAGTTATGTCACTGCACATCCCTCTCCCACCTCTCCAGACATTATACAGGCTAGTTCCTGTGCGAAGTCAGTTTAAACAGGGAGGTAACACAACACTATGCCCTGTCCCTCGCATATTGGGTATCACCCTTGTAATTAATTCAACAGGACTATGTCTTCTTAAACACCAATCACAATCTCCACTCATTAGTGATGCCACTGGTCACAGCCATCATCATTGACATGGTATTGTGGCTATCTCAGACATGCAATCATAGGTACCATCATGGCTACATCTTTTCTTGAGATGTGCTGTTCCCATACATGCAATCAACTACCAGAGACACATTATACATTGCCATACTGAACACCACACATGACCTTTACACCTTATTCATGGCTGAGACCTGCATGAGGTAGATACAGGACAGAGATCCTCCTGAACAATATGTGCAACTTGCTATGAAGAGATGAAGAGACTGCCCAAAGATGATGGTTGGAAGCATCCCCATCATTCACTATGGTCATGCAAATGCAGCCTATTGAAACTTCAAACCAGTGACCGTTTATTAGGATGGTCTGGCAACTTCCTACTTTCATCAACAAAGTCAGCTTCAACATCATGTGATTCCCACACAAGTACAGTCAATGTTCCATTACATATGTCTCAGACTTGTTCACCACAATGTCTCTCTATCACCCCTACACCTACTTCCTAAGTGTGTTCGATCTTCTTGCCAAACCTATTGACTATTGGCTGTAGGAAAGTGTTAAGTGCATTGCCAGCACTCTGAACGAGCCACATTACATATAAGAGAAAACACACATGAGAAGTCGAATCCCTTTCCTTAGCAGGAAGCCATAACCATCCTCAAGGGTGTCCATTTTTAGTTTGTGCTATTAGGTGGCGCTGAAAGCGCTTTGTTTAAGCCACAACAATTGTCATTAAAATAAGATCTTTAACTTAAGAGCTTCAAGTATGGACTTTGAATGGCACAACGTCCTTTCATCGCGGGATGTTTTTTCGCAGTGTTTTGCCGCAAACATTTTTCGGTAAAACCCATTGCATTTTTTAGGGTAGGTTAGTACATTTTATATATGGGGTGTGGGTGTTTGAGAATACATACAAATTAAAGAAAATGGCAGGGTTGGGGGGAAATTCCCCCCAAAAATAATTTAAAAAATATTCGATGGGTTTTTTTGTAAAAAAAATTGCAGTAAAAAACCCCACGAAAAAACATTGCATGATGAAATGACATGGAACCCTTTGAATGAGGGTCTGAAATGCTTTTCCAATGGAGATGACATTTGAACAGAGATATATAGTTGTTAGGTTATTGAATCCCTCTCATTCCCTGCTCCTATCCATGCTAATCCATATGGCTAATCCCACCAACTCCTGGCCATCTCGGAACTCTTTGAGCTCTTCCAAGGAGGCAGCCATCTTGGATTACTGTCTCTAAAGAAGCTCTCTGGAAACAATCCAAAACTAGTCATCATCTTTGAACAGGAAAGATACCATGCATCTTCCAAATAAAATGATACATTGAATCAAATAAGTATAATCTTTTTATAAAATAGCTAAAGTAATTTATAATACTTTCAACAGCAGTAAATATTTCTATCCTTTCTGCATTTCCTTTCCTTATTTTTTTTAAATATAGCTAGGGCTGTTGATCATCCTTTTTCAATCAGTTTTAATATCTATCAGTGTCTAACAACACAAAATCGGCAATGTTGTGATTTATTTAATTAATTGTTTTTTAGAAAGTGCCTAATACAGTACCGCAGTTCGGTTTCTAAGCGCAGATTCCAGTTTCAAACCTCTGTTACTCTGCGTGGCCTTGCTTCCAGGACCAGTGTGTTGCCCCTGTGCTATCCTGGGTTCACATGTGATACATTGAAAGAACAAAGAAATATCGAGGCTGAGTACCACAAATAAAATACACCAAGCACAGGCTGAAAAGATGCAAGTATCTTTTATTACTGTACAGTTTACAAAGCAAAACAGATAGCTGTCTGGCTCCTAACACCTCGCAGTGTGTACCAGCCGACACAGAGAGGAGAGAGAGTGCTGGACATCTAAACACATGCACATTGATACAATTTCTACAATATTGTCCAGCCTCTCTTCACGTTAATGTTTCACAGGCTAGAATTCATGCCTAGTTCACATGACAGAATTTATAATATTATGCAAAGGATTATACAGGTTTACATTTCCATGAAAATACAATGATGCTGTAGGGTCTCGGATCCGCGGTAAGCCTTATTTCAAGAGTCACTACAATACAGTTCAGCTAAGGCATACGATTGACGTTTGCACTTCATTGTCTCAATGTTTATACAAGGATGAGGCTTGTGAGCACAGACAACACATGAATGGCAGTTTGTATGAAGCACAAGGTTTCTTTGCATATCTTAAACAGTCGGCTTTTGGTCAACCTAAACATTAACGAAGCTCAAAGGTTGTTCAGCTCGACTGCAAGTCGAACACACAGTCCAACATTTTAGAACATGGAACATGAGTTGAAATCAAAATGGCAGATGAGTCTCAAAATGGCGGCAAAGTTAACCCAAAAATCAGAACCTTACAACGCAATTTTCCGTGTAACGCGAATGGGTTTAGGCCAATATTCATAATAAGGAGGCACCATATGATTATGATTTAACAAACCCTCCTTTTGGCCTAAGCCAAGAGCTTTACTAAAACATTTGCTTTACTCAAAACCCCATGTTTCAATGTCCATACATCCTGAATCACATTCTTCAGAAATATCAATCGCCATTAGGTCCTTGACAGTAATATCTTTCATCACAAAATCATTAGTCATTTTCTCAGGTGCATGTGTTTTTGATCCCAATATACCTACAGTTTGCGCACAACATCCCCCTAACATTGAACATATGGCAGGAAGACATTGTATGCAACAACAACAGAACAGTAGAATTCCAAGGATTACCACTAAGTCTGAAAAGAGTTTCCATCCCCATGACCGTAAAAAGTCCCAGAACCAAATACTAAGATCCCAATTTCCCTCGGGAACATGTACTTCTGTACTTAGCATATGCATATTTTGTGGTTCCTTTGATGGTTCCCTCCAATACTCTTGCCAGTCTCCTAATATCTCCGGAATTCATGATCTGTCCCCAAAATGGCACAAAGGATTTTGCTACATCACCCATGACCTGTGAAGGAGTATCACCATTCTCGTCCCGCCTTGGACGAGCTCTAGAGACCCGAGGTGCTGGCTCCAAATACCCCTGGTAACAAGATACCCAAATAATAAGTACCCTGCCAATCTCTAGGTAGCCAAGGATAAGCTTCATTGCCACAGACAAAATACACAGGATCGCCTACATACAAAGGTTTGTCCTCACTGGTTAGATTTGCAATATTGGTACCACCCTCAAAAGTACCCATTGACTGAGAATCATCCCTTTGTATGCAGAAGGAAACAGAGTTGGGGCTGTGATTAATAGTGTAAGAAGGAAGCATGGCATCCCGGTTGCCTACGGGAGCCATTTTGAAAGAAATCAACGATTGGAAAGGTCTAGAAATTCTATTGGAAGGCTTATTAGAAGCAACATTGAGCTTGCTCCTATTTGCAAAAAGGAAACATCCCAGAGGCGTCAGGACTCATTTTCAAACTCATTCAAATTAGTTCCATTGAGGGTCCCACAGATGCTATCATCATAATGACCAAAGAATAGTGCCCTTGGAGAGTTTAGCATGCAGTAGTTAAAGATAGAGGATGAATATACCAGCCCAACCTTTTTTCCACATGTTGAGGCAAATACAAACATATCCAGCAATTTGTTCTGTTCAGAATTGCATGGGTCGCATTCATAATTAACAAAAGTGTATTGTTTTGGTAACTCTGTCTGTGTTGGGAATCCCTAGAAGATAGAGTGTGCAGGTGCACGAAAGGAGAAGACATAGTGGGAACACTTTCAGTGGGTATCAGAGTCTCAAGTGGATGCAATCCCTCAATGTACCAAAAACCCAAGCGCGATCACAACTGTTAGACCAGTTAACAAGAAAACAATAAGTCCTCAAGGACCACGATTTTTTCTGTTCAATGTCTTTGTTAGCCACACAATCAATTGGTTGCTTCGTACGAGTAGAGTTAGTGACAGGCATTGTTCTTCAAATTTTGTTTCGAAAGGTTTCTGCAACAGACTCCTTGAGTTTGTTCGTTGGTGATCTCCTGACTACGTGGTTTATCTTGATTGAAGATAGCTGTGCCGGTCTCAGCCACTTACTTATGTTTCAGTGAGTGAGTGGCAAGGGACTAGCTCAACAGTCATTTCCTGTGGGCACAGCCATGCTGTGCTGTAAGTCTAGTGCCGTGGATGTAGATCGTACCTCAAGACTCCAGGTATGGCATGATCTGCGAACAGAGTGTCATTGCTTCCTGATAGAAGTGGTGAAACAGAGGCAAGATTACTCAAGGATGCAGGAATATCGAAAGAAGAATTCAAAGACAAAACAGCAGTCTCCCCAGACCCCAAGGGCTCAGTAAGAATCTCCAAAGCCCTTGGTGTTGTTGAAGACAGGTTTATCTTGCGAAGCAGAACAAACAGTTTCTTTCTTTTCTTCTTCGTCGAGTGGCAAAGGAAAAGGTATTTTCTTGACGTGCTTCATGTTTATCCAGTGCTGTTTTCCTTCTACTCGTACAGTGGTCTGTGTGGCCAACAGGACCTGGAAAGGTCCTCTCCAACGTGGTGCAAGGCTGAATGCTGTTTTGAAATGTTTGGTAAGCACCCATTCCCCAGGTCGAAGTCGATAACCTGGCCCCTCATATTTAACTGGGAGGGCTTCTCGCACCTGTTGATAAATCAAATACAAGTTTTGAGTTAACTGTTCACAGTATTCTGCAAGAAGCAAATGTGCTATTTCTTTCAGTTTCTTGGGCTTAGACAAATTCCAAATATTAGCTGGTCTCCCCATCACAATTTCATAGGGGGAGAGTCCAATTCTAGTCTGTGGGGTCGTCCGCATGGACAGTAAAACTACAGTTAAGGCATTTGCCCATTTCAAGTTGCTGCTGGTGCAGACTTTTGCTAGCTTGTTCTTTAGGATACCATTATGGCGTTGTAGAAGTCTGGCACTCTGAGCGTGTCTAGCCGAATGGAACCGTTTATCGATCTGCAATCCCGCGCATACTTACAGGATAACAGCAGCGATAAAATGTGGACCAATATCCGACCAGATGACCCTCGGCATACCAAACATAGGAACATATTCCTTAAGCATGGTTTTCGCTGTTGTCATTGCTGTGGCATCTTTTACAGGTAAGGCTTCAACCCACTTGCTAAAGGCACAAACAACTACCAGAATGTACTTATAGTTATAGCAGCGTTCCATTTCGATGAAGTTGGAATTTATCACTTCAAAGGGCACAGAGGGGGGGACCAAAATTACCCCTCTGTGTCGTTGTACCCTTCCCCACATTATGCTGTAAGCATACCATACAGTTTTGGAGCAGACGCTCAGCAGTTTTCAAAATATTGACATTTACCCAAACAGGTTCTAACAGTTTGCAGATTTTCCTAGCACATATATGAGTGGGACCATGAGCCTTTGTAACCATAGCAGAGACATATGCATTGGGCAGCATCCATCTTCCTTTTAAACTGTCTACCTAACACCCTTCCTCATCCAAACTTGCTAAACCCTCTGCCCATTGTTTTAGTTATTCTGGAGTGGAATCAGCTTGAATATTTTTTATCGAGTCAATCCCTTCATCTATTATACAGGTATGTGTAGTTTCTTTTGTTATATAGATTTCTGAACATAAATCAGTAGCAGTCTGTTTAGCTATCCTGTCAGCAAAAGCGTTTCCTCTCCCTAAATCATCTGTTACTTTCTGATGTGTGGCGCACTTCATGATTGCTAGTTGAGTAGGAAGTGCAAGTGCTAAGAGTAGCTGAACTATCAAGGTGCTGTGATGGATTTTTGCTCCGTGCAAGGTCAAGAACCCTCGTTCTGCCCATAGTGTACCGAAGTTGCGAACCACCCCAAAGGCATACTGGCTATCTGTAAATATATTTACTCTAAGCCCTTCGGAAAGTTCACAAGCTCGAGTCAGTGCGATAATCTCTGCGGCCTGCGCGGAGTTATGCAAAATTCTCTTGGTTTCCACGATCGTGCTTAGTGTAGTGATGGCATAAACAGCAGTGTATGTACCTTCTGGAAGTTTGAAGCAGGAGCCATCGCAAAACAGCTCCCCTTGTGGACCATTCAAAGGTGTATCATTTAAATCAATCCTGCCTTTGGTTTCTTGCTCTGTGGTATATAGGCAGTCATGTGACAATTCTCACTGCAAGCAATGTCTTGCGGAAGAGGCGATAATTAAGCCGGATTCAATATGCAACACCTCTTAATTTGAATATGCAGTACAAATAGGATCAGTTTGTATGTTGTTAATCGTGTGGAAGTAAGGTGTTGCGTTTTCATTCTATTTAATAGAACATCTACGGAGTGGGGTACCATCTCGGTTAAAGAGTGACCTAAAACCATACCCTCACTTTATTTTACGGACGCAGCAGCAGCAGCGACAGCTCTCAAACATCTTGGCAAAGCGCATGCAACAGGATCAAGTGTGGAGGAAAAATAACTGCACGGTCTATTCTTGCCCCCATGTTCCTGCGTTAACACAGCCAAAGCACATCCATCACATTCATGCACATATAACACAAAGGCCTTGTCATAATTTGGTGTGCCCAAAACTGGTGCTGAACACAGTGCAGTCTTGAGAAGATCAAAAGCTTTCTGGTGTTCCAAGATCAACGGTAATGGCAAAGAAATGCCCATCTTTGTCAATGTCATCATTGGTTTTATCACTAGTGAAAAATTATGGATCCTCTATCTACAGTATGAAACCATTCCTATCAAGGCTCTGACTTCTTTCTGTGTATTTAGGACAGACATGCTAGAGATGCTTTTTATCCGTTCAGATGTCAATCTTCTTCCCTCCTTCCACAGGAGATAGCCTAGATAGGTGACCTCCTGTCGACAATACTGAAACTTTTTTAATGAAGCTTTGTGCCCATGCTCTGCTAGATGAATAAGCAACAACACAGTACCTTTCTTGCAAGCAGTTTCTGAGTCTGCAGCTGAGAGAAGATCATCAACATATTGCAACAATGTACAAGTGGAAGACAACTCAAGTGTATCGAGCTGCTCTTTCAAAGCCCTACTATAAATGCTCGGGCTCTCCGTGTACCCTTGTGGTGCACGCGTGAATGTAAGCTAGCGTCCCCCTAGGGTGAACGCAAACCAATATATACTATCCACGTGTATGGGAATGCTAAAGAAGGCATTCTTAAGATCCACCATAATGGAAAATGAAACAAAAAGGAATTGCATTATCCCCTTTTTTATACACCGGTAAAATCGGGATATTGCACAAACTTCCTGCAATTTCCTCAATTACTCCACGATGGACAAAATCAGAAACTATGCTCTTCAGAGCTTGCTCACTGTCAATGGAAATCTTATATTGTGGAATATGTGGCAACTTAGCTCCAGGTTTCAAAACAATTTTAAGAGGCTCAATTTGCAAAATTCCCACATCATTATCGTCAACTGCCGATAAACATGCCAGAACTTCACTAAATGTAGGCGGTAAAGGTCTAGTCAAAAACTGTGAGACAGAAGATTGCTGGGGTGAAATCATTGACCCTGCTTCGGGCTGTCCTAACGAAAAGAATATATCGTCGGAGAAGAAATCTTCTGAAAGATAGGCAGTTGATTGAAGGATTATCAAAAATATTTCTGCTATCTATACTAGGTTGCTGATTATCTTGCGAGAATGACTATGGGTTTTGAGCGAATTGGCTTCTACCAGGACCCCATACCCCAGGGTGGCCTCTGGATTGTCTTACCCATGATACCACATGTGTTATTCGACCTTTTCTGAAGGATCGGGCATTGTGCTCACCAATGACCCTCTTGTCTGCAATAAGCACATTTGTTCACATGTACAGGACCCAACTACGCATTACTTTGTGGAACAAATTGACCTTGAAACTGAGTATTCCCACCTCCAGTCCCTCTAACTATCTGTTGCAATAATACTTTGGTTTTCAGGACTCCCTTTTTCTTTTTAATCCTCTCTTTTTCACTATTGACCCTATTTTTGTAGTATTGAGCCATATGCAATACTTCGGACTGCGATTTAGCTTGCCAAGCACGTTCGGAAGGCATGATTTGTGACTGGATATCAGGCAACAAGTCCACGCACAAATGTATCCATTAACAACCTTTTTCCTGACTCAGTGCTTAAATCCTGTCCACTAAAATCTGAAAATACTTGTTCGAACTGATTAAGGAATTCAGTAGCACCTTCAGATTTTCCTTGGGTACAAGCAGTGACTTTGTCCCAAACAATCCTTCTCTCAGGGACCAGAGTTTTTAATTTTGTTACTATCCTGTATGGCAAAGTCAGTATCACTTGCGGTGGTCTCTCACCAGCTTTCCTTTATCTGTCTAACCTCACCAAGTTAACCCATGTGCCACCCAGCCTTGCTTGATCTTCTACAGTCGTAATCTGTTTCCATAAATCAGCAGGTAGGTTTACAGGACCCATACATATCACCCAGAGTGAAAACTGACAAATGCAAGACATATTCTATTTCTTTATAAAACCCTGTTGGATTGTTCCTAATGTCTGGAATCGAC
This sequence comes from Ambystoma mexicanum, assembly GCF_040938575.1. Classification (NCBI taxonomy): domain Eukaryota; kingdom Metazoa; phylum Chordata; class Amphibia; order Caudata; family Ambystomatidae; genus Ambystoma; species Ambystoma mexicanum. The sequence goes on from NC_090924.1 coordinate 22,583,535, forward strand.
TGCCTAATAGTGTTCACTTCCTGTCTGGAGAAGGGCACATGAACAAATTGTGATACATAGTGAGCTTCAATAGTAGTGGCTGCTCTACCTGCTGCAACATTAGCTGCAATCTCAACTTTAGGAACACATGTCGGAGGAACCTCTCTCATAGGCAACTGAGAAGTCGGTAACTCCGAATGTTTGTTAAGCAATAAAGCCAGATCGTGGTGGAAAACAGTAGCGGGCGCAAAGGCTCTCTTATAAATAATCATCAATTCTGCGGGACAACAAATCTTTTTCTTCATACATTCATCATGCAGGTATTCTACCATTACCTGTAACACTTTCTTCTGCATTTCTGGAGTATACTGACTAAATGTATCATATACTTCTATGAGAGATATCGACACATCTAAAATCCATCAAAGCGCATCTCTGGTGTAAATTCGTGTCTCTTCACTCGTTGATTTACAAGGAGGAAGGAACAGTTTCTGCACATACAAAGTGTCCAATCTATCACCATCTACTTCATCATTCTGTAACTGTTCTAACTCCCTTCTTAACTCAAAAACCCTCTCAACATGTTCATTTACTTTCTCTGTAGTATCCCTTGAATAGGCTAAAAAACTCAAATCCCTCAACTCTTGTGGGACATCCATGTCCGTCAAATTATTCCACATTACAGCCAAATGTATTCCCATTCCCTAATGAAAACATCCTGTTCAATAATACTTTCTAGATCAAGAAGTGTAGGTAAGACAGCTGATTTTTCACCTTTCTCTATACATTGCTTAGCGCATGCATACAAATCTCTCTTCTTATCTTTAGAAACTGTACTACGAGTCACTACTTTGATTCAGCACTCGCTCCTTCATCAGCTACACGTGGAGCAGAACCGCTTGGGAAAGAGAGAGTTGACAAATCCTGTACAACAGGTAGTGGAGACACTACCGTTGCAACAAAGACGGAATCACAGGAACAGTAATAGTTGGTAAAGGTGGAAGTACAGAAGGAGAAACGACAATAGGAAGAGTAGCAACAGCTGGCAGCAGAGGAACAACAGGAAGAATAGGGATTGCAACGGGAGAAGGTGCAACCGCAGGAAGAGGTAAGACAGCAGGAAGAGGTACATGCGGAGGTGGTGCAGTGGCACCAGGACTACGTTCATTTAAAAGTATATCAATTAGTTAATCTGAGACATGAAATTCTTTAGACGGATATATTTTCTGTACACCAAGTTGAAAAGCCCTTTCCGTGTTTCTAACAGACTCTGACTGTTTTTGTTGATCATACATTAATGCCTTCTCTGAATATGACATGTGATGACGTGCATGATTCTCTTTACTCTTTACTCTTAAATTGCTGCATAGCTTCTTTTTTCCAATTCTGAATTACATCAAATGCTGCAGGTCTAGCTTTTTTCTTCAACAATATGGACTCTAAATACTCTATTTGACAAATCTCAAAACTATCAAATTCAGAAGCATGTCTAGTTTGTCTGTGCCAAATATTGTTGAATACTATACTACAAATGCCATACTTACAGTACATAGTCCATGCCGGTGACCCCTCCTGTGGCGCCGGTCAGCCAAATTCAAAAGATTGTCTGTCTCTGCAGAATAATCCCCTGAATTAGGCAGACAATTTCACAAGCATATCAGATCACTGGTGTTACCTGGCGTTGTTTGTGCTTGCGAGTACAAATCTGCAACTAAATATCAGGATACTTAGGAATCGGGGCATGACTCATCTGATTGCAGAGGACTACATGACAGAGTTTATAATGTTATGCAAAGGATTATACAGGATTACATTTCCATGAAAATACAATGATGCTGTAGGTTCTCGGATCTGTGGTAAGCCTTCTTTCAAGAGTCACTACAATACAGGTCAGCTAAGACATACGATTGATCTTTACTTTTCATTGTCTCAATGTTTATACAATGATGAGGCTTGTGAGCGCAGACAACACTGAACTGTTTAACACTTTGCATATGTTAAACAGTCGGCTCTCGGTCAACCTAAACAATAACGAAGCTCAAAGGTTGTTCGGCTCGACTGCAAGTCGAAAACACAATCCACCATTTTAGAACATGGAACATGAGTTGAAATCAAAATGGCAGATGAGTCTCAAAATGGCAGCAAAGTTAACCCGAAAATCAGAACCTTACAATGCGGTTTTCTGTGTAACGCGAATGGGCTTAGGTCAATATTTATAATAAGGAGGCACCATATGATTGTGGTTTAACAACATGTCATCTAGTGCTCAAACCCTTACTAGCTCAATGATTGCCTCTGTTAGCTGAGAAGGGTCATGCAGATGCTTGCCCCACATGGTCCCGCAATCCAACTGGTTGTGCTCGGTTTCACACATACATTGCCTTGCTTAAACCACCTCTATTTTTAGAAGACGCTAGCAATGTTCTCTGTGTGTTTGCAGGATTTTGCTTGCATTCAGGATTAATAGAGCCTCGCTGCCTGTATGCACCGTGTTGCTAACAGCTGAGAGCTAGAAATGCGAAGTGCGACCAATATCCTAAGTACTGGGGTGGCAAGGAGGTCTGAAGAAGAAAGGCTTGCCAAGCCGTTCTCGTATGCGCATTGGTGGCAGTATATAATCACAAACCATGTTTGGCATTTCCGAAGAGCCTTTCACAAGTGCTGTTAGCTGTTAGCTGTGACTGCTGTACCAGAAGCCCTGCACATTTTTATTTGGACTTTACCTGGACTTTGGAGAAAACGTATGAGCCACTGTATGGACTTATACTGATAACTGATCCTTGTTACTGTGGAACGTGATATTTAGTGTTCCTGCAAAGCTTTAATATATTAATTTTTCTGTTGTAGGAAGTTGTTACCCTTTGGTTCCTCCCCCTTACCCAGAAGGCAATGTATACAGACATGTGCACCTTTCACAAGTGCTGTTCACTCTTCGGGGGCTCGAGGGGACAGCGGTCTCGGGTGTGAGGTACTGACCAATTCCGTTACTTCGGTTAAATAGTAAGTTGGACCACTTCCTGTGTTTTTCTGTTTTTGTTACAGGTTCACTGATCCTGAGCAGATACTGCATTTGTGAGACCGATAGTTAGAACTTCAGTACTACACTGTTGGTCGATAGGCGCAAGTGCCTGTCATACTTGTTACAGTGGTCTGCTGCTTCAAATGATCTGAATTCCTGCTGAATTAGTGTATTACTTCCATGTACCCTGCTAGAATTATCAGTGTTGTGCAGTCCCAACGCTGTTGACAGGAAGCACTGAATGTTTGAGTTACCAAACCTTAATCTCACCCCTCTCTCCTATTTACTTTCCGTATACCCTTTTTATTTCAGCTGTGTGTGTGGTAGCAGTTAGACTGTGTGTGGTAGCAGTTAGCAGGTAGTGAGGTACAGGGGGGACAGGTGACATCTTGGGAACTTTGCTTTATTTATTTCTTTATTGTGTTTTAGTCAATGAATTCGACTCCTCACAAAATTAGAATTAAAATAGCAGTATGTATTAAATTACAACTATCACTGTATAAAACAAGAGAAAGGAAGAAAAGAAAATAGAAGAAAATTAAAGGATGCAGCAGCAAAGAACATGTCTTTGTATGTTGCATTTCTGGATTTTTCATCTGACTATGATCTCATGGTAAGGGAGAGGCAGATCACCTGTAAGTGGACTCAGCCTTTTTCGACCAACTGCAAGTTGCTACTTGTTTTTGTGTGGGGCAAGGGGATGTGTGTGTCTCTTGGAATGGAAGGATGGGGATTTCAAAGAAAGGGGAAATCTTCTTTGTACCTCTGAGTAAGCCCTGTAATGGGAGTAGAGGGACCAAGTGTGTGATGTTGCTGCTTTGACTGTCCTCCGGGGGGTGGGGGGTAGAGCAAACAAGGAGGTTGAGCGATGGCAAGCCCGCCCCCTTATAAGCACTCCCCTGGTCTGCGGCTGGATGTGTCGGACCCGAGGGATGCCTAGTAGGTGGGGTGTATGTGGACCCAGGGGGGTGGCCAGAGGGGCAGCCCGCTATGTGGGCTACCCCTTTAGTGCCCCTGCAAGGGCCGGGCCAGCCTCTCACGGTGAGTCTGGTCCCTCTAATTCCATCTCATGCTGGCTTCAGAGCCTAGCCTTTCTCTGCCTTTTTTCATTCTGAATGCAGAGCCGGACTCTCTTCCTTTCTCGTTTAACATTTGCTGCAAAGCCTGATCTATTTGATTCTCTCATATGTTACTAGGATGGCAGAGCTTTGGTCCTCTGCCCTGTTACATTATTCAACAAGTTAGACAGACTGGGTGTCACCTACACTAATTACGCTGATGACACCCAGATCCTCATCCCCCTTTCGGACAACTTCCTGGAGGACTCAGCCTTAGTAAATAAGATATACCACCTCATTCAGGCATGGATGGCATCCCATGGCCTCTGCCTGAATGACGTAAAAAATGAACTCCTAATCCTAGGCTCTGAGATGGCCATAAAATAAATCAACTCCAACCACGCCACCTTCAATATCGACAACAACGACATTAAAGTGGTACCTGCTGTCAAAACACTTGGCTTCTATCTCGACTCTGCGCTTTTACTCAAGAAGCAAGTCAACTCACTAGCATCCTCCACAGCTTACACCTGCAAATTGATCCGAGCCTGCCGACCATTCCTCTCTGAAACCAATCGCATCACCCTAGCCAAAGCACTAATACTATCGAGACTGGACTATTGCAACGCGCTATATGCGGGTTCCAATAAATACATCAAACACAAACTACAAAGACTCCAAAACAATGCCCTAAGAGCAGCTCTCAATATTCCTAACAGAGATCATATCTCTGCATTCAGGATAAATGTTCACTGGTTCAACATAAAAGACAGAGTCCTCCTCAAAACACTATCCCTGACATCCAAATGTCTAAATAACATTGCACCACCATATCTCACAGAGAGAATCAACAGGAAAACCTCTAACTGACCCATGAGATCAGCCAACACCTTCACCCTTGAGATTCCTAGATACAAACTGAACACAGCCGGCGGCTCCAGCTTCCCAGTTACGGCTGCCCAGTCCTGGACTAAACTCTCACTTGAGCTCAGAACCGACCAACCCTACCCCTCATTCAGGCGAAAACTTCTAGCATGGTTATGGTCCAATGATGCCTAAACCCAGCGCCAGGGATATCTCCCCTACCCAGACTTGGCACCATACCTCCCACTAATGGCCTACATGCCATCCTACCACCAGTAGATACTCTACCTACTGCTCTCAGTAACCTGATCACCTACCGTAATCAAGTGAACTGATGACTCTGCCTGTATTATAACCTGTATATAATCCTGTTTTGTATATAAATACTGTGCATGTAAATCCTGTATATTTATAACAATGTGTAACTAAGCTGATAAGTATCCTTGTAATGCTTGCGCCCAACTACCTTCGGGTCTCGGCTGTGCCATATCAAATAAACAAACAAACAAACAAAGAGGCCCTCTGGCCTTTCTTTGCCTCTCCCTTGTCTCACTGCTTGCTTGCTTAATACATACCTCCTTGCTTGAGCACTCAACATATTCTCCCTAACACAGCAAAGCAGCTGCAGTATGTATTAACTTCGGATTGTTCTGTGTCTTGAATTGGCCTCTTATTTCCACTTTTCTGTCTGCAGGGGAAAGGCGTTTGCCAGTCACTGCCATGATGGTTCTACCTGACCATAAGAGGGCAACAGCTAGCCAATATTGGAAGAACATTGGCATATTATGCCAGAGGCTGGCAACTGCCTTCCTAATGCCTACATAAGAGACACAACTCTTGCCTTTGTTTCTAACAGTAATTCAGTGGATGAAGAAACGCAAGAGCACACATATTGCTTATAAAGGAAGGGGATGATGTCACACTTAGTTAAGACATTTTGATCATGCCAGGAACAAATTTACAGCTGCAATTAAGTGATTACCTTTTAGACTTCTGGCTTTAAATAACGTTAGTATCACCTGAAAAGCAGAGGTTGCTCAACAGGGTTCCTGGAGCACGAGGGGTACCCTACTCATGGGCATGGATGATTGGAGGGCATTCTTGTCCTGTTTTGGAGCCTGGCCCCTACAGCCATGATGGTGGGAGGGGCTTATTACTTTTGGTTGTACGTACCCTTTGAGGGTAGGCAGACATTGCCTCCTGCTTTAGCCCACTAACAGCTCTGCTTTGCAACTTTATCACACATACCTGTCAGGTGGCATGTAACTCAATGCTACTAAGGTTATCAGCCTCAGAAGTCTGGAATCCTTTGCCACATCAACTGGGTACAGGCTTGCCACCTGAGACTTACCCATGTCTGAGTCGGCACCTGTCGCCCTTTGGGGAGGACACACACAGAAAGAGCAGGTCACAGTGCCCTTGTGGGTTTTTCACACTTCTTCCTCGGGGTGGGAACAATTCACTCCGCAGAGAAAGTGGCACATGCTGGGCAGCATTCTCCCACTTTGACAATGTCACCCAAAGAGCGAAATTGGCCATTTAATATACCACTGTCGACTTATTATTGCGCAATCCACACTAATGGGTTTAAGCACCTGCTTAACGCGAGATGGCAATTAAGGGCATTTGCCAATGCACTCAAGAAGCACAGGACACCCTCTTACCAGCGACATGCCATGCTCACTCATTCTGATCATGAATTGCCATTTATCTGGGGTCATGTTAAATGTATTTATTTATTTATTACATGTGTAGCATCACGCAAACCCCCCAAGCATAAAAGCGCAAAGTAAACTGCAAGGAGTGGACCACTTCCATTGGCGAACGTTTTTACTTTTCTGCCACAAAATGGAAGATTTTAGCGTAAAGGCAGGTGAAATCACATTGCTTTTCCACTTTGGAAGAGTGTAAATACCTCACACAATTATCGATTGCTGGTGGAATTGACAATGGTTTCCGCTGGACTCCGCCCACTTTTGCCAGGTTTCATTTCCAAGCAGATCCCAGAGGAATCCCTTTCCTTATTTCCAGCATGAGAATCCATGCTGGCAGTAAGGCCGTATTTGTCTGGTGGAGCGGGAAATACAGGGGGTCCTGGTGTGTCCACTTGTCTCCCGAACTCCACCCAGAAAATGCATGAAAATCTGGCCAATTAGAAAAAGCGACAGGAATAGTGTTTTCCACCATTTTTTCTGAACCAATTGACCTGGAAAATACTGTGTTGCATCGGAAGCTAAATGCATTCACTCTGCCTATTATCCCACCGGAAGATGAAGCCAGGTGCTGAACACAGGTGTTACACATTCCTTTGCACAATCTGCATTTGGAGCATTAACTAATTGAGCTACCTTACAAATGATATCTCCTCTGGGGCTTCACTGTCTTAACCCCTTAACTGCCATGGGTATTTCCCCCAGTGCCAAGGCCTTTGAGTGATTTTGGTATGTTGCCATTCAATCCCTTGTAACTTTTTTGTTACATGAGATATCTCTGCCAAATTTGGCCCCTTTATTCCCCACATGTACACATGTAAGCGGCCGTAACGACACCCAGGAATCCGAGTTTGCTTGGGGGGAGGGGGGGGCGGTGAAGGAAAAAAACCAAAAAGAACATTTGTTTTTTTTAAATGCCAATAAAATGTTGTACAAAGAATCCTGTGGTGTTTTCCTTGTAAGAGCTAGGAACAAATGGCTTGCTGTGCTGGATTCGCCATTTTCCAGGCTTTCAAGAACAGATTGAGTGGAAACCAAAATAACATATTTTGATACATACATTTCTGAAAAGTAGACAATATTCCAACTTTAGGAAGGGGTGATTTGCGCAGGTCTGGCAACAACTATGTATGGAAAGATTCCATAGTTTGGGGAGAAATCGGGAAAATGACAGAAAAAAACACAATTTCCGCACATTGCACTCTGGTCACCCACCGAAACATGCAGCCAACAACACTTGGCCTACCATCCCGCGTTCCCACAGGTTTCCCGATGAAAACAGTACCTCACATGAGTGGGTGCACCTACCTGGGTGCAAAGGGAAAAGCCTAAAACAATGGTAACCCCAAGTCAGATTTTCAGGAATTTTGCTCATGTGGACAACCTACAGATTTGGGCCTAGGGTGTCAAAGCCACAAAGGAAATCAGGGAACCCCAGTGGGTGGCCAGAGTGAAATGTCTGAAAATTGTAGTTTTTTCCACCAAATTTCAGAGACATTTCCCTCTGCCCACCCACCGAAAAACTCTGCCAACAAAAGATTTCCTACCTTCCCACGTTCCCACAGGTATCCCAATGAAAACGGTGCCTCACATGTGTGGATACACCTACCTCGGCACAAAAGGAAAAGGCTAACCCACTGATAACTCCACGCCTTTCGGCAAAGCATATTTTGCTCATGTGGACCTAAAGATTTCGGCCTAGAGTGTCGAAGCCACCAAGGAAAACAGAGAACCCCATGCATTTCCGAAAAGAAGATACCCGTGGGCACCCCCCTTTCCACTAAAAACATCAATGGTGGTTTAGTGACCCCCACATCCACCCAAAACAAGTTATCATTTGTTTTATTTTTGTTTTGCCTCTTTCCTATGGGGCAGATTGTGCTAGAAATCCACCCCCGGGGAGGGCTACATGAGATGCCCCCCATCCATTTGGGGTAGGGGGGAGAGGGTCACCCCCCTTTCCACTAAAAACATCCATGGTTTAGTGGCCCCCCACACCCACCCAACACAAGTTATAATTTGTTTTATTTTTGCTTTGCCCCTTTCCTAGGGACAGATGTGCACGTGTATGTGGCCATCTACCCCCCTGGGGGGCAAAACATACTGCCCCAGGCTTGGGGGGTAGCTCTCCCAATATTTGCAGTGGCCTCCCCCCACCCCAAATGGATGGGAGCATCTCATGTACCCCTTCCTAGGGGCAGACATCTGCCCCCAGGGAAGGCTACATGAGGTGCCCCCATCCACTTAGGGTGGGGGAAAAGGGCCACCCCCCTTTCAAACACAAAAAATCCTGGTGGTCTAGTGGGCCCCCCACCCCCACCCAAAACAAGTTATAATATATATATTTTTGTTTTGCTCTTCCCTAGGGGCCGATGGGCACATGTGTGTGACCATCTGCCCCTAGGGGGGTGGCAAAATATACTTCCCCAGGCTTGGGGGGCGGGGGTGGCACTTCCAATATTTGTAGTGGCCTCTCCCCTCACCCCAAATAGATGGGGGCATCTCATGTACCCCTTCCTAGGGGCAGAAATCTGCCCCCAGGGAGGGCTACATAAGGTGTCCCCATCCACTTAGGTTTGGGGGAGAGGGCCACCCCCTTTCAAAAATCCCTGGTGGCTAATGGTCCCACCGGCACCCACCCCACCCAAAACTACTTTTTTTAAAAAAAATCTATTTTTTTTGTTAGGCCCCCCCTTCCCTGGGGGCAGATGATCACCCATCTGCCCCCAGGGGATTGCCCCCATGCTTTGGGGGGTAGGGAGGAGAGGGCAGTTTACATAGTAATCAGCCCCTGCCCCCATTTCAAAAACAGATCCCTGCACAACACACCAAACACATATTCTGGGGGGGATAAATGACTTGACATCCCCCCACTTAAAATTGTGGGGGGGATTTGTCCCCCCTGTAACCCACATGTTCTACGCCCATGGTGAGGTAGCGCTGTGCTGTGTGTTCCCCTTGCCTATAGTTCAGCTCAGCTGAGTGGGAGATACCTCTTGCACCAAACGTGAGTCGGATTTCAGTCAGATTTCAGTACCAATAAACTTTTTTTATATAGTTTATAAAAGCCATACTTGCTTTGAGTTCTCGCTGTCTAAAGATGGCAATATGATGGCTGCACTATTATAACTTTTGAAATATACATGGTTGAGCGGTTGCATTACTGGTTTTTGTTGTAGTCCATTTGTGCGAGCGGGGTACGTGTATTTCGGGGGTGCGCGGGGAGAATCACACGCGATAGGGCCTGTGCAAGCGGGGTATGTGTATTTCGGGGCTGCGCTGGAAGTTCTACACGCAATTGGTCTTGTGCAAGCGGGTACGTGTATTTCGGGGGTGTGCTGGGAGAATCACACACGATAGGGCCTGTGCGAGCGGGGTACGTGTATTTCGGGGGTGCGTGGGAAGTTCTACATGCAATTGGCCTTGTGCAAGTGGGGTACGTGTATTTCGGGGGTGCACGGGGAGAATCACATGTGATAGGGCCTGTGCGAGTGGGGTACGTGTATTTCGGGGGTGCATGGGAAGTTCTACATGCGATTGGCCTTGTGCGAACGGGGTACGTGTATTTCGGGGGTGCGGGGGAAGTTTTACATGCGATTGGCCTTGTGTGAGCGGGGTACGTGTATTCTGGGGGTGCGCGGGAAGTTTCACATGTGATTGTTCTTGTGCGAGCGGGGTACGTGTATTACGGGGGTGTTCGGGAAGTTTCACACGCGATTGGTCGTGTGCGAGCGGGGTACATGTATTCCGGGGTGTGCAGGAAGTTTTACACGCGATTGGCCTTGTGCGAGCGGGGTACGGGTATTTCGGGATTGCACGGGAAGTTTCACACGCGATTGGCCTTGTGCGAGCGTGGTACATGTATTTCGGGGGTGCCCCAATGAATTGCCAGTGTGTGTCCTCCCAGGTGTGCCCTCTCCCCCCTCCCCAGGGCCTGCAGGCAGACCACAACACAGGGGAACACACTGCACCCCTGGCCATGCCCCACGGGCATCCCATGCACCCTGTCGAAGCCACCCGGCAGCCCACATGTCACCACGCACAAGTAAGCACTGACATATGTCCCCCAACACCCCCACCCAACCAGCATTGATGGGCACCTGCCAGCAGGCCCCGACTGAAGTCCCCCAGCACCCCCACCCACCCATCATTGACGGGCACCTGCCAGCAGGCCCCGACTTATGTCCCCCAGCACCCCCACCCACCCAGCATTGAGGGTCTGTCATGATCTCTGCTTCCAAAAGGTCAGGGTTTTCCCAACTCCCTTGGAAGCAGATCCATAACCCAGGTTCCGAGTGCCAACCAGTCCCAATTGGGACCTTTTGGACCCAGTCTTGGCGCCAGTGGCACCAGGCTCATAAATATGCCCAGTCCCAGCGCTGGAAGCGCCGGGCTCATAATGCTTGGGTGGACTTACCTTCAGCAGACCATGCTGCTTACTTGCCTGCCAGTTGAGCCTCTGATCCTCTTCTGTTTGGAACTACTTTTCCTGTTGGGTGGTGCTGGAGCCACTCCCTAGATTCAGAACACTGGAACTCTTCTGGAAGGCAGGAACTCTTTTCTTACCAGGAACTCTTTTCTTACTTGGGCGTGGCTGTGGAAGGAGACAACTAAGCACTACAGGAGGCTATTTAAACCACACCCGGTGGATGAATCTTGCTTTGCGTTATTCTGCAACCTCTGCAGCAGAACGCTCATCGTGTCTTCTGCATCCGGTCCTGGGCCTAAGGAAAAAGGCTTACCATCCTGAATCCAGTCTTCAGCAACACCTATAAAGACAAGAAAGAACAGGTTAGCATTCCGGCATCTGAAAGGCAAAGGCTTACCATCCTGAATCCAGTCTTCAGCAACACCTATAAAGACAAGAAAGAACAGGTTAGCATTCCGGCATCTGAAAGGCAAAGGCTTACCTACTCTTCGTGCGCTCCGGAGGTGTTCACACTGCATTCCGGCATCTGAAAGACAAAAGTTTACCAACTCTTCGCACGCTCCGGAGGCCTTCGGCGCTGCATCCCGCATCTGAAAGACAAAACAAGGTGCGTTTAAAGACATTGGGGAACTTTAATACTCACGTGCCATTACTCCTTTTCACATCTAATCCAGTGGGTATTCCGGCACCCTGCAGCCGCTCCGAACTCGTACCTGCAAAATAAAAAGACAGTTAGAGCGCATAGTGAAGCAGGCAACAAGCGCTTACTTACGTGCTTCCAGGCGCTTCTATTCATCACACGGGCTCCATCTTCAACTCACTTCAGCCCGTCATCCGCCATCGCCGGAACCCTGCAAAACAAGAGACATCATTACTAAAGACTTTAAAGACATTTGAATGACTCGAAACTTACCGTTCGTGCAGTAAACGACGGACAGCAGTCCTCTGAAGTCAAGAGGCCTGCGCTACCTATCCAGTGAAGAAACTGGTTACAGCACCCTGCCCTGAGGCAGATGGAGAGCTCGGCATTCACTTACCTAAGGTGAGAGCGTTAACCTTTGGGGGTCTACAGGAGAGGAGAAGAGGAAAGAGATAGGGACACCCCAATAACCCCAGTTCATTAACCCCATATTTTCTATCTGCAGACATCTTACTCTACACGTCAGGCATACAGTGCACAGAGGTCCAACCCAAAGAGCCAACCGGGTGCTACACATCACCTTTGAAGATACGGTAGTCGCCCAGTCAAGACCGGCGCCTCTGCGAGAATCAGGTGAGCGTTACAGAACGCAAAGCCTACCGCAAAACTCTCGCCCAGGCGCTATGGAAACCTCGGATACTGACCCCCTAGCCCGGTTACTTGGGAAACTCAATGGCCTGAGGACAAAAGGATTACGCTGTTTTATAGAGGTCTACGTGGAGAGCTCAAAGACGTTTTAGCCCAAGTAGTGAATCCCCCACAAGACTGTTCGGATTATATAGACTTGGTCGTTCAAATAGATCACAGGCTGCAGAACAGGAAGGCCGATCGTTCCAAGTTTGATGCTCGAGTATTTTCCAAACCGCCAACTCCTTCCAAAGGAGTAGACTCCGGGGAACCCATGCAAATAGGGGGTCTGAAAGGTCCTCTAACACAAAGGGAGCGGGAAAGGAGGAAACAGTTGCAATTATGCCTATATTGCGGAAACTCAGGGCACTTTCTTCGAGACTGTCCGGTGAAACCTGCCAAGAAGGCAGTAGGAGCTGCAGTTACCAAAGTTACAAACTCTGAGCAGGGAAACGACCTCGCCCGACAAGAATAGAGGTCCTCTTGCCGAGCGTGAAAACCAGTTCCGTGACCTCGCATTTCGTGATACCTATGGTCCTCATTAGCCCTGATAATCCGGATCGATTACATGCAATTGAAGCTTACGTCGACAGCGGTGCCATCGGCAATTATGTGGATCATGAAATGGTTTTGAGGATGAATCTACCTCTTTGTCCCAAGGCTGTAAAGGACGTCATTACTACGGTGGATGGTACGGAGATAGCCTCCGGGCCAGTAACGCATACCACTCAAGAGGTGACGCTAGTAAGTCAAGATGGACACCATGAGAAGATCGTGTTCGATGTGATCAAGGCCCCTCAGTTTCAGATTATTCTAGGAATACCTTGGTTAGAGAAACACAATCCTCTGATCGATTGGCGAGCAAGAACGGTCCAGTTTCCAGAATGTGTCTCTACTTGTCACCCTCCACCTGGTGTTGCACTGGCCGCAATTTCTTCAGAGACTCCCCAGTTACCTCCCGAATACCGAGAATACCAAGATGTTTTCCGGAAGGATCAGGCTAACTCTCTACCTCCTCATAGGTCTTATGACTGCCAGATAGACCTGATACCTGGATCTACTCCTCCTTGTAGTAGAATTTATGCCCTCACCGAGCCTGAGAACCTTCACCTTCGACAATACCTGGATCAATACCTGGCAAATGGGTTTATTCGTCCTTCCAAGTCCCCTGCTTCTTCAGCTTTGTTCTTCGTTCCAAAAAAGGAAGGAGACCTTAGAACTTGTATCGATTATCGCTCCCTGAACCAGATCACCGTTAAGAATAGATATCCGTTACCTTTGATCCCTGAACTCCTGGACCAAGTCAGAAAAGCATGCATATATACAAAGCTGGATCTTAGAGGAGCTTACCACTTGGTACGAGTAAAAGAGGGCGATGAATGGAAGACGGCCTTCCGCACCAAGTATGGGCTATTTGAATATCAGGTCATGCCCTTCGGACTTTGCAATGCCCCGGCCGCCTTTCAATATTTTATGAACGATGTCCTCAGAGAGCTCATAGATGTATGTGTTGTTGTTTACATTGACGACATCCTCGTTTATTCTTCATCGGAATCTGAACATCGGAAACATGTGAAAATGGTCCTCGAAAGATTGCGTCAACACAAACTTTTCGCTAAATTGGAAAAATGTGTTTTCAACGTGACTGAAGTTGAATTCTTGGGATTCATATTATCACCTGGCAGAGTGCGTATGGATTCAAAGAAGGTCGATGCAGTTCTCAAATGGCCATCACCATCCTCCGTAAAAGGTGTGCAAAGCATGTTAGGCTTCGCTAACTTTTACCGCAGGTTTATCCCCGAATTCTCTCGAATAGTCCAGCCCATCACTGCCTTGTTAAAGAAAAACAAACGTTTTGAATGGTCTACCGAGGCGGAACAAGCTTTCCAGGATTTGAAGACTAAATTTATCTCTGCACCAATCTTAAAACACCCTTGCCCCGAACTCCCCTACATCGTGGAAACTGATGCTTCAAGCCTTGCCATGGGGGCAGTTCTATCACAAAAGGACCCGGTTACCAATCAGTTGCATCCCGTGGCATTTTGGTCCCGCAAATTCTCGCCTCCTGAAATCAATTACACGATTACTGACAAGGAACTTCTAGCTATCAAGTCTGCCTTTAAGGCTTGGTGGCATTATCTGCTGGGGGCCCGACACACCGTTACTGTGATTACGGATCACCGAAACCTGCAATATTTGAAGACCGCAAAAGCCCAATCCTCTAGACAACTCTGTTGGGCATTATTCTTTGCCGAGTTTGACTTCATAATTACCTATCGACCTGGTACAAAGAACGGTAAAGCCGATGCCCTTTCTCGAATTGGAGTGGAAGAACACTTAGTCAGCCCTAAACCTGTACCAATCATTCCCGAACAAAGAATTCTGGGTGTAATCGCCACAGAATCCATAGAGGAAGTTAAGGATAAAGCCAGGCAACTTGTAACTCCAGCAGACATACAGAATTGGCATCTGCAGGGAAAGGACTTTGCAGTAAAGGACAACTTATTGTATTTCCAAGAACGATTATACCTACCCAGCACAGATTTACAGAAAAAAGTAATCTCTTGTTATCACGACTCTTTAATGGAAGGTCATCCCGGTATAGCCAAGACCTCAGAAAAGATCAAGCACTACTTCTGGTGGCCGTCTTGGAAAAAAGATATCAGAGACTTTATAATGTCCTGTGGAGTATGCGCCCAAAACAAGAGTCAAAAGGAAAGACCAGCAGGCCTCTTACGCCCTATTGACATCCCACCTCGCCCTTGGCATACGCTTTCTATGGACTTCATCACCGATCTACCTCCATGCTCCGGATACAATACGATTCTAGTAATCGTGGACTTATTCTCCAAGATGGCGCATTTCATTCCGCTCAAAGGCTTGCCAACAGCAGCAACTCTGGCCCGAGAATTTCTCGAAAACATCGTCTGACTGCACGGTTTTCCTTCGGTTCTAATTTCGGATCGAGGTAGTCAATTTATTTCTCATTTTTGGCAAAGTTGCTGTCGGTCGGCTCAAATTGATGTGAGACTATCGACCAGTCACCACCCTCAGACCGACGGACAAACCGAGAGGACCAATCAAACTCTGGAACAGTATTTACGCTGCATGCTGCAACAAACTGAAAAAACTTGGAAAGATATCCTTTGGATAGCCGAGTATGCCTACAATAACTCTGTCCATTCGGGAACTGGGAAAACCCCGTTTTTTCTTTTGTACGGCAGTCACCCTCGAACCTCGGAGTTGGATCCCCTCCAAGATCTTGAAACACCAGCAGTAGACTACCTGCATTCTACAATCACCCAAGCCTTTAAGGAAGCTGTTTCTCACCTTCAAAGGGCTAAAGAACAATACAAGAAAGGAGCAGATCAACATCGGAAGGAAGCCCCTCACTATCAAGTAGGGGATCAAGTCTGGTTATCCACCAAATATCTATCTCTAAAAGGGCCACGCACATTCAACCCAAGATACCTTGGTCCCTATTCCATCACTACCATAGTAAACCCAGTAGCGGTCAAGTTGGACTTGCCCCCGCACATGAAGATACATCCGGTCTTCCACGTCTCTCTATTAAAACCCATGCAACCTCAAACCCGACTAACCAAATCTCCAAAACCTATCCTAGTGGATGGAGAACTCGAGTTTGAAGTCAAAAGCATTCTGGACTCCAAGATCTCCAAATCTAAACTATTCTACCTAATTGACTGGAAAGGCTACGGCCCCCAAGAGAGATCCTGGGAACCTGCTGAATATGTCCACGCTCCTCGCCTAATCAAAAGATTTCACCGAACATTTCCTGACAAGCCAAAACCCCCGGAGAAGCCCGGTTTGGGAGGGGCCTTGAGGGGGGGTACTGTCATGATCTCTGCTTCCAAAAGGTCAGGGTTTTCCCAACTCCCTTGGAAGCAGATCCATAACCCAGGTTCCGAGTGCCAACCAGTCCCAATTGGGACCTTTTGGACCCAGTCTTGGCGCCAGTGGCACCAGGCTCATAAATATGCCCAGTCCCAGCGCTGGAAGCGCCGGGCTCATAATGCTTGGGTGGACTTACTTTCAGCAGACCATGCTGCTTACTTGCCTGCCAGTTGAGCCTCTGATCCTCTTCTGTTTGGAACTACTTTTCCTGTTGGGTGGTGCTGGAGCCACTCCCTAGATTCAGAACACTGGAACTCTTCTGGAAGGCAGGAACTCTTTTCTTACCAGGAACTCTTTTCTTACTTGGGCGTGGCTGTGGAAGGAGACAACTAAGCACTACAGGAGGCTATTTAAACCACACCCGGTGGATGAATCTTGCTTTGCGTTATTCTGCAACCTCTGCAGCAGAACGCTCATCGTGTCTTCTGCATCCGGTCCTGGGCCTAAGGAAAAAGGCTTACCATCCTGAATCCAGTCTTCAGCAACACCTATAAAGACAAGAAAGAACAGGTTAGCATTCCGGCATCTGAAAGGCAAAGGCTTACCATCCTGAATCCAGTCTTCAGCAACACCTATAAAGACAAGAAAGAACAGGTTAGCATTCCGGCATCTGAAAGGCAAAGGCTTACCTACTCTTCGTGCACTCCGGAGGTCTTCACACTGCATTCCGGCATCTGAAAGACAAAAGTTTACCAACTCTTCGCACGCTCCGGAGGCCTTCGGCGCTGCATCCCGCATCTGAAAGACAAAACAAGGTGCGTTTAAAGACATTGGGGAACTTTAATACTCACGTGCCATTACTCCTTTCCACATCTAATCCAGTGGGTATTCCGGCACCCTGCAGCCGCTCCGAACTCGTACCTGCAAAATAAAAAGACAGTTAGAGCGCATAGTGAAGCAGGCAACAAGCGCTTACTTACGTGCTTCCAGGCGCTTCTATTCATCACACGGGCTCCATCTTCAACTCACTTCAGCCCGTCATCCGCCATCGCCGGAACCCTGCAAAACAAGAGACATCATTACTAAAGACTTTAAAGACATTTGAATGACTCGAAACTTACCGTTCGTGCAGTAAACGACGGACAGCAGTCCTCTGAAGTCAAGAGGCCTGCGCTACCTATCCAGTGAAGAAACTGGTTACAGCACCCTGCCCTGAGGCAGATGGAGAGCTCGGCATTCACTTACCTAAGGTGAGAGCGTTAACCTTTGGGGGTCTACAGGAGAGGAGAAGAGGAAAGAGATAGGGACACCCCAATAACCCCAGTTCATTAACCCCATATTTTCTATCTGCAGACATCTTACTCTACACGTCAGGCATACAGTGCACAGAGGTCCAACCCAAAGAGCCAACCGGGTGCTACACATCACCTTTGAAGATACGGTAGTCGCCCAGTCAAGACCGGCGCCTCTGTGAGAATCAGGTGAGCGTTACAGGGTCAGGCCCCTGACTCATGTCCCCCAGCACCCCCACCCACCCAGCATTGATGGGCACCTGCCAGCAGGCCCCGACTCAGGTTCCCCCAGCACCCCCACCCACCCAGCATTGAGGGTCAGGCCCCGACTCATGTCCCCCAGCACCCCCACCCACCCAGCATTGATGGGCACCTGCCAGCAGGCCCCGACTCATGACCCCAGCACCTCCACCCACCCAGCATTGCCGGGCACCTGCCAGCAGGCCCCGACTCATGTCCCCCAGCACCTGCATCCACCCAGCATTGCTGGGCACCTGCCAGCAGGCCCCGACTCATGTCCCCCAGCACCCCCACCAACCCAGCATTGACGGGCACCTGCCAGCAGGCCCTGACTCAGGTCCCCCAGGATCCCCACCCACCCAGCATTGAGGGTCAGGCCCCGACTCATGTCCCCCAGCACCCCCACCCACCCAACATTGATGGGCACCTACCAGCAGGCCCCGACTCATGACCCCAGCACCTCCACCCACCCAGCATTGACGGGCACCTCCCAGCAGGCCCCAACTCATGTCCCCCAGCACCTGCATCCACCCAGCATTGCCGGGCACCTGCCAGCAGGCCCCGACTCATGTCCCCCAGCACCCCCACCCACCCAGCATTGACTGGCACCTGCCAGCAGGCCCTGACTCAGGTCCCCCAGCACCCCCATCCACCCAGCATTGCCAGGCACCTGCCAGCAGGCCCCTATTCATGTCCCCCAGCACCCCAACCCACCAGAATTGATGGGCACCTGCCAGCAGGCCCCTATTCATGTCCTCCAGCACCCCCACCCACCCAGCATTGACGGTCAGGCCCCGACTCATGTCCCCCAGCACCCCCATCCACCCAGCATTGCCGGGCACCTCCCAGCAGGCCTCGACTCAGGTCCCCCAGCACCCCCACCACCCAGCATTGATGGTCAGGCCCGGACTCATGTCCCACAGAACCCCCATCCACCCAGCATTGCCGGGCACCTGCCAGAAGGCCCCAACTCATGTCCCTCAGCACCCCCATCCACCCAGCATTGCCGAGCACCTGCCTGCAGGCCCCGACTCAGGTCCCCACCCAACATGTCATAAAGATGCACATTCATGGACCTCATGTCCAACAAAATCCCACTGCATGCCACCCCAGTCTTCAGACACAACCACGTTTCCCATCCACCCCACACTGAAAGGCCTATTACTTGTCACTAACCAGTAAACCATAGAGCAAATACCAGACATGGAAGTAAGAAATCAAACTGTAATGTGCACAAAAATATCAAAAAAGTTTAAAAGCATGTAAAGAATCAGAAACAAGAAAAAAAGGCATGTCCTAAAAAAATAAATAATAATGATGACCCAATCAAAATGAATCCAAAATAAAGTTTGTCAAAAATCCTTGTCCAACAAAGTAAATCCAAAGGAAATCAAAATTCAAAAATCCATTGATCCATGGTGAGGGTAAAATATGTTTTTAAAAAATTAGACTGTCCAACTATGTACAAATATTGCAACAAGAGTTCATGAGCCCAACAACTGAAATCAAACCTATATAAAAAACCGCACCTAATTTACAACCATATACAAAAACGTGGGGCATTGTCCAAGTGTCCCAAAAGGAAAAAAAAAGAGAAAGGAAACCGCTCACTAACTAACTATATACAATGGCGGCGGGCAAGTCCTGCGACTCACTCTGTGATGTTGTGGGCCAGGGCATCATCGAACTCCATGTCTATCTCCTGGAGGCAGGCCTCTGCCCTGGCCCCGAAGTCTCGCAGGGATGCATCCATGGCCTGTTCCAACACCCTGCGAGTTGCCTCGGGGCACTCAGCCCGCCTCAATGCCCGATGCATGGAGAACTCCGCCCTGACCATGGTGAGCCGCTCCTCTTCTGCCCGCCGCCGCTCCGCATCTATCCACTGGCCCAACCGCAGCCACACGGAAGACACTCCCATTCCAGGGTCCTCCTGCCCTCTGGCCGATGCCTGCCCCTCTGATGTTGATGGCCCCGAGCCATCATTGCTCCCACCTAGAGCCTGCTGCTGCTGCTGTCCATGTGCCCTGTCCGATGATGCCTGCACATCCTCCATCTGCTGGTCTCCATTTGTTGGGGTGTCCACCCCTGCTGGACCGCCGACTCCTGACTGTGGCAGGGATGGGATCAACACCAAGCTGGCTGTGTTGGTCAGGCCAGGTCCACAGGGGGCCCTGGTGTAATCTGGGCTGGAAGACGGCAAGGAGAACGACTGGCGCATAGTCTCCACAGAGAAGGAGAGGTCTGCCAGAGTGCGCGACACATGTAGGAACCAACTGACCATGGCCCCTCCCAACTTTGCCATGTTGCCACGCAGCTGTTCGTGATGGTGTGCGTGCTCCCCCCAGGAAGCATGCACGTCATCACGAATGACACGCGAAGCAACGTGACACCAATCAGGAGGGAGCCCATACGGTCATGGGACTCCTCACCCGCAGGTAGTGGAGAGGCAGATGACGTGGGCCTCCCCCCTAGCTGCGGACGGGCCTGGGACGCGGCATCCCTGCTGGTGCATGGTGGTGCAGTCACAGGGTCAGGGACAGCGACATGCACAGGCCCCTCCGCCGCAACCTGTGCTGCCTCCTGACCCTGGCCCTGGACTGCACCACTCGCACCAGTGGTACTACCCCCACCAGGCCCCATGTGCGGCTCAGTAGCGGGCTCCTCCTCCTCTGTGGAGACCACCAACCTTGATGTCTCCGCACCATCTTCCGCCATTGCAAGCCCCTGTGGGGACTCACCCGGCTCTTCCGCTACAGCCGTAGTGGCAGATGCGGCACCAGTCACCTCTCTCCCGGATGATGGCAATTCCTGGGAGGGTGGCTGGGCCTTGCGTCGCTGCAAGGTGGAGGCATCCCCGCTGCTTAGCTCCACAGCGCCGTCTCCGCCCTCTTCTTCACTCGACGCTGCGTAGAGGGAGACATAGAACACACGCATCAGGGTACCGTACAATAGTCCACTAGACAGGAAGCAATAACACTTGAGTGGCACTGTCAAACATCACTTCCATCCTGTCCCTCCACAACACATGGGTCAATGCACGCAACACACATGCAGAAACAGGCATGGTGCATGCAATCAACATCTGCATGTACAAGGGCCTCTGTTACCAAAAATGTTGCCTTAAAACTCACATGCATCATGGCTCATACTGATCGCATGCACACACATCACCAAGGGTCATGCATCATGGCCCCTACACCACAGACACAGTGGATACAACGGTGACTGCACTGCATGAGCAAATCTACACATCGTCACGGACATGTGTCATGTATCCATGGCGTTTTAAAGTCACATACACACTTCTCAGACACACAGACATGCACACCATACATGTACATGAGAGCAGCACCCATCCCTCACCCCCCATCCATGTCCAAGAACAGGGACTGGCATGCATTCATGTGTGCATTCTGCATGCATCTCCCCATGTCTCATTGGAGCACATGCACCATCCATGTGGTTCACGCATTTCTGGTCTCATGCATTACCATGATGTCCCGGCGCACACACATCCATACATGGCCTATGTTACACATACAGGTAAGTAGCTGACTACCAGCACACTGCAACATGCCCTGTTTCACACAGCAATGCATGGCCACTTACCGCTCGACTCCGGACGGGTCTTCTTCCGAAGGATCTGGGCGTGGAGTGCTGGGCTTATGTGTTCCAGGACCCTCATCTGGATGTTGCTCAGGTGGACCCGGCACCCCTCAGCATCCTCTTCCTTCACGAGGCGCCGAGCCTTGTTGAGGGTCCTGGACCTGAAGTCCTCCCAGCGCTTCCGGACGTGCTTGATGTCGCGGGTTGCAACCCCCTATGCGTTGATGGCAACCACGACGTCCTCCCAGATCCTCTCCCGTCCTTCCTTGTCGGCGCGCAATGGTATGAAGAGGGCATCATAATGCCCCAGGACATGCTCCACCAGGTCACCAACTTCCTTCTCACTGAAGCTGGTGGCCCTCTGCCTCTCTGGCTGGGGGTCGCCAGTGGTCTCGGATGGTGTTTGCCACGACATGGCGACCCTGAGGCAGGCGTGGGTGGGCAATTGGTCCTGGGGCTGGGCTGTGAAGCGATGGTATCCCAGTCGGGAGTCTTCTGTTCTAGCAGGGGTGGACACAGCAACTGGAACCCTGCAGATGACTGACGTGCAGGCACCAATTAGCAGGGCACGTGGGCAGCAGGCAGGCAGCAGCAGATGGCAGGTGGAAGCGTGCTTGGGGCTCTTGGGGGCAGCAAAATGACCTTTTGGGCAGGAGCATGGTCTTCCGTGTGTTTTCGCGTGGCCAGCTTGATACGGAATGATTTGGCACGTGAACAAAGTGCACGTCAGCGTGTAATTTGAGTAAAGGCCCTTAGTGCGTAAGCGTGTCTGTGATGTAACACGCACAGGCGTTTCCCTTAACACGGGTGCACAGTGGATCAGCACGTGAAAAAACCATACGTCCGTGTGTGAATGCATGTAATTCAAGTAAAGGGCCTAAGCGCGTAAGTGACGTGACACACGTGGTGTTTCCCTCAGCACAGGTTAAAGATGAGCGGGGCCAGCAGTTCAAACAGGGCAGGAGGCAAACCATAGGTGCACGCAGGGCTGCCCTGACCGAGACACGTGTCACTGGGGCAGTAATGTCATCTGCTGCCCCGACAAGCCGGGTGTTGGCAAGTGCAGGGGAAGATGCAGCCAACAACACCCAGGTTGTGAGTCTACCAACTGGACAGTCGTGGTCAATGACCCTGCCACAGTGGATGTTGCTGTGCAGGGTTCATTAGAGGACACCCAGCTGCCACTGACGCAAGTCAGGCCTTTGGTCATCCCTCCACCTGCCACTCCCTTGGCTCAATCCACCGGTGCCACTGGCCATACTGATCAGGGCAGCATTTGCCAGCCAGGGTCTGTGCCACAATCCAAGAGGAGGAAGGTTGCACTTGCAGCACAGGCTGGGACCCCACACACAGCCACGACCTCCTGCATGTCAAGGAAGAAGCCTTTCTGCAACCAGGAACTGGACTTCCTCATGGACTTCGTGCAGGACCACAGCCGTGACATGCTAGTGGGGCCTAATTGTCAGACTACGAATGCCCACCATGATACCCACTGGAAGTTAGTTACGGAACATGTGAGTGCATTCGGCCATGAGGTGCGCATGCCGCAAGAGTGCCAAAAGAATTGGAATGACCTCAAACGCAGCGCTAAGGCTAAGCGTGCCTCAAATTACAACTTGACTCTGGTGACTGGCAGTGGGCCTACACCTGAGGAGGAAGCCCTCACTCCGCACAAGTCACTCGTTGCAGAGTTCATACCACCTGAATCAGTCGAAGGAGTGGGAGAGATGCCGGAGTTTGATGCCCAGTCCAGTGATTGTTGCTGCGTATTTGTTGAGGACATGTGTGTTTTACTTGTGTGATGTGTTGTGCATGACTGCCACTACATGTCATGTGTACATGGTCCTGATGTGCAAGTAATGCAATGCTTCACTGATGCATGGCTGCTGTGCAGAATGGTGGACATGTGGAGCAGACGGGGACTGTCCGCATCACCACTATTGCACCCTACTCACATGCTGGTCACCAGGATGCCCCTCCGGTCCATGTTCCAGCTCACGGCCCTTCTGCATGTAGCCTGGGGGGACCTTCCTCTCAGCCCTGGGACTATGTCATAGCATGACTGACGTGCATGTGTCCTCTGCCTGCATGCGGGTACTCCACATAGGCATGCTCCCTTGCCCCTCCACCCCCCTCTGCACCCCAATTTCACCTCTGCACTGGTCTGCATCAATTTTGCCGTTAAGTACTTGCCTGTTCATGCGTCCTGTCTACATGCTAACTTCCACCAGCCAACCTGCCAGGCATATGCTGTGTGGTACATCCTTTGTACTTTATGCAGGGTGTCTCACTTGGACTGTGCAGATGTCAGATGCTCCACAGGGACATGAGTGGCCATTCTTGCTCCATGTGCATTCCATGCATGCCCCTATGTGTCCTTGACTTGATGATCATTGTAGTACGTGTCCAGGGTGACCTACATTACATGGCATTTCAACAGCCTTCCCATGGCCACTGTGGCTCAGTCCTGCATCACACACATGTTTAGGGTGTGACAGTCTGTGTGGGTCACAGGCCTCAGCCTGTTTCATGCCCAATGACTCTGTCCAACTGGTGTAGTGTCTTCTTCACATGTGGGTGTACTCCGGAGGTTTCATCATGTGTCCTGCTTACTGTCCCATCATCATCTGCTGTGTTGTCACTTGACTCACATGATGCAATTGATGCTAGTCAACACTGTCTGTCAAAACACAGGTCTATAGTCATCCTTTTGATACCATGCAAGGCATCCCTGCATTTGCACTTGGGGGGAGGGCTGGTTTGCTTGTAGCCATGCTACCCATTGCATGTACATTGCACGTGATGCCTGAAGTTGACCTTGCACTGCCTTCACATTTTCTGATACACATCATGAAGTACTTATACATGTAGATAGTGAGTAACATGCACATTTGATGTACTGCATCAACCCACTTCTGAGCGATATAACACCCTTATACATGCCTAATCACAGAAGCAATGTCAAGTTGACCCAGCATGCATGGAAAGTTCTCTTTTGTGTGTGACATGTCTGCTTGATGTGTTTGGTGTCTGTGTGATGTCTATGTGTGTGTGTGTTGTGTGCTTCTAACATGTGTAGTGACCTTTTTTCTCTCTACTTTTCAGATGATGACGCAATGGAGCCAGAGGATGGTGTTGTCATGCCAGGCACAGCGTTGTTATCACTATAGCAACCCGGCACAGTGGGGGTCGTGGGGTGGTAGGCCACGAAAACCCACATGTGCTACAGTCCATCTTGTCTTTGGCTGGCAATGAGTCCAGCCCTGATGACCACTCTGAGGTCCATGTCGAGTTGGATGTGCATCAGGTCCATATGTCAGGGGTGAGTGATTCTGATGTGGGCACTCCTCTGTCCGTGACATCTGCACTGAGGGGTCAGACAGTGTTTGAACCTCTGCCTGTGGTGGATCAGGAGGCAGGGTCACCCTCCACACCAGTCACTGATGTGCCTGGGCCATCACGTCGACGGGGGCATGTAGTTGTGCAGCCGCAGGCAGTGCCAACACAACGAGGACACCCGGTCCTTGGGTCTCGCAGGTGTCAAGCCCAGCAACGCAGTGGACGCGTGCTACTGCGGTATACTGAGTGGGAGCAAAACATGACTGCCAATGCTGAACGCCAGGGGGCAGCAATGGAGAACATCGCAGTGAGCATGGAGCCTGTGGCCTAATCTGTGCTACCCTCTGCTAGGCAGGTGCTTCTCCAGCAGTGGGCGGCACGGTCCACTGCCCGCTCGCTCAGGCTGGGCACGGCTGCTTCAGACAGGGCACGCCAGGCTGAAATGTTGTCTCTGTGTCAAGCAATTGCTGCTCACGCAGAGGCACACATGGAGGCCCAGAGGGCTGAGTATGAGTCCCTCAGATCCACTCTGGGTGTCCTCTTGATATCCCAGAGGGCGCGGTCAGAGGAGAGGTTTGAGCAGCTTGAGCGTACCATCTCGGCTGAGCTATGTGCTTGCCGGGAGGTGCATCAGTTGTCCAGCCAGGAATTGCAGGAAGAACTCTGTGTTACACGTGTTACCTTGCAAGAGGAAGCATGTGTATCACAGGAGGTTCTGCATGCAGACCTACGTGTCATCGCCACACAGAACCAGGCTCACCCATCCGGCAGACTTGCTGCCGACGAGGGGAAAGCTGCAGCTAGGCGTGGTCAGGTGTGCCACGTCCTCCTTTCCAGGAAGAGCCAGACTCGGACGACGAGGTATCTCCCACATAGGTCGGGCTGTGCAGGCGTTGAGCCCATGGAGGTTTTTTTTTCCTCAACATCATCGCATGTGGGTGTTGAGCAGCACCCTGTACCTCCCCCCTCCTGGGTGCCTCTCCCCTCCTGGGTCGTATGTGGCCATTTTTGATTTTTCTTTTAGTTTAGTTAGTTAAGTTTCAATTT
The DNA here is from genome assembly GCF_040938575.1 of Ambystoma mexicanum. NCBI lineage: Eukaryota > Metazoa > Chordata > Amphibia > Caudata > Ambystomatidae > Ambystoma > Ambystoma mexicanum. The sequence continues at coordinate 22,609,302 of NC_090924.1, forward strand.
GATAGTTAGTTTAATTAGGTAATGTAGGTTTTTCATCGTTAGTCTAATTAATTAATAGGGTTTAAAATTGCTTGTCTATTGTGCTTTAATGTGACGGTGTGGTGCTTTGTGGCTTTTGAAAGCTTCCACTGTCTTTTCCAGCTGGTCCCTTCAAGCTTGTCTCGTGTATGTGTTTGCAGCTTAGGGCCCTGACTCACATATGCCACTCCTGCTTCCTTTATCCATGGGCTCGCAAGGATGGTTCGGTGTTACAGCCTATTGCACAAGGGCTTTGGACTGTCATATCTGTGGCATGTCTGCTGCTGTACTACTTATGTTGAATCCCCTAGTGGGGATGTTAGGGGTGATATTGACCACAGTTCTTCCTTTGCTAGATGGGTGGTTTCATGATTCATGTGTGCATTAATTGCTATACATTGTGTAGTATGTTTGTTATCTTTGTTGTACATGTGCTTGATGCAATTCATGCTGTAGACAGTGGCTAACACACTTTGCCTGTGAAAGTCGCACTGATGGAGTGATTTCTGATGTACGTCTCTGACATGGTCCAGTCATGACATGCCTGAGGAGACACACACAAGGACATGTCATGCATTAATCATGTGTTTTCTGCCCTTTCTGCAGGGGAATGAGCCTCCAGACCACCTTTCCCAGCAGACATGGGCCATTGGACGTCTGGAAGATGGCCAGGTTTGGTGGTGCAGACATGTGCATGTGTGCACAGGCAGAGCCACAGGGATTTCGCTCCTACATCCTACAGAAACTGACGTGTTTCAAGGAACTCCAGGCAAGGTAAGCAGCACAAGAGGGCCACACCGCAGCCAACCGTCCACCGGGCCAGTTGCACATGCATTCTAAGTAGCACCACTGACGGTGAGCTTGGACAGATATTGGTGTTGAAGCGCACAGTACAGCTAAGATGCGTTGGTGGACTAATGGCTAGTTTAAGGGAAAGTTGTCAGGGGCACATGCAGGGGCAGTGGCACATATCCTCCGGTCCACCATGGTCCATTGAGGCAGTTGTATTAGCCATGTAGCGTTCCAAGACAGGGAAAGAAGCAGCCCACAGGGACAGACAGCGAGGGACAGACTCGTGTGCAGTGCATTTCATTTTCAGGTTGAAATTGCCACATGCAAAACCTACTTTATTTAGGTTATGCTGGAACACGACTTGTACTGAAGTTGTAACTTGCTAAATGCATCTGGCTGCTTACCCAGGGAACATTGGATGTTGTGTGAATCTTGACACATTGGTCTTCCATTTGCCACGCACCCACCGGCGCCTGACTTACTGCATTGACTGTGTATGAACCATCACAGGCGGAATCTTACGTATGGGTATGAAGCACCACACCAGATCGTTTGTTTGTACAGTATTTTGTTACTTTGGGGCATGCATGGTGGTGTGTGTGTGTTATGGGCCTGCACAGATTAGTGACTCTGGCTCTCTTTGCTGCAGTGAACTGCTCATGTTACCGGACCTGAGAGTGTGCAGGCAGGAGGCCAGCACTCACCGCAGAGATAAGTTTCTCTTTGACTTCAATTTGAGTAATTTGGTACTATGTGCATGATTTACACGTTTGGTCTGATTGTGTATGTGTTAATGTGATTCTTATGTTTTTGTACATTCCCTACTTTCCCTTGTCAATCCTACTCCCCTCTCCTGCCCCTCATTCCGGTTATCCACTATACCAATGCCTGTCCCGACTGCATATCCCTGACCCTCCTTCCCCACCAGGGTCTCAGAGGCCTGTGTGATTTTGACCTTGCAGGTACCCAGACCACGGTGGGGTGGTTGGTTCATGCCACTCCTACACCTGTACCCAGGAGCTGTGACAGTACACATCAGTTCATGGTGCACAATTCTATATTATGTACCACACATGGTACACATCCTGTTGTGACATTGTTTTACTGTGCTACCTTGGTTGTTCCATCATTGTGCTAGTACTTGGCCTTTGTGACGTACTGCTACTTCAAGTCATCTACTGGAGGCTCTTCTGGTTTGTTTTGCTGCCTGCAGGCTTTTTGCTTGGCTTCTGTGTTTGCCTGCTTTGAGTTCTCTTTGATTTTGTGTTTTTGCAAGTCAAGGTGGCCTCTGAGGGTGCTGTACACTTTTTACACACAAGGTGGAAGATGGAGTCGAAGGGGAAGAGTGATCCTGTGGCCAGGTGAACTTCAAGGATGAAGGCTACATACCCCATGCGCAGTAGTTCAGTGGGTCATGGTGATATGTGAGGAAGGGGGAGTATTTTGTTGTTGGACAGTTGCCTTGCCCCACAGTGTGATGGGCACTCTGACATTGTAATTGTGGTATCCTATGTACATGATGTATTCTGCTGATGAATATCTGTTCATGTGTTGTGTTTACCTTTCAGGTGTGAGGGTATAGTTGTGGTTTGACATGCTGGGGTGTAAACATGGGCAATGTTCGCATGTGATGAGGACACTGATGGTCACTTGATTGCACATGCATGTATTGAGTGCATGTCCCTACTGACACACACACTCGCACTATGATCCACAACATGTACAACCAACCTTCCATGTCCACATGTGCACTCAGTTTGCCTTCTGGGGCCCACTGTGTCCCTGCAGCACATGATCTATGACCTTTTGTGGATCCTTTACATGCGTGATTTTTTTTAAATTTAGTTTGTCGTTTTCATGTGATGCTCAGGTGTGCGTCACACACAATGGCTGGTCACTATGCTGTGTGCTGAGCAGTGTGTTGCAGGCATTCATTGTTATGTTCAAGCTACAACTGCTGTTATGTATTTGGGTATGACTTGCTTTGTGTGGGAGGTTGTTGGTCAGTAATTTCATCTGATTCCATGTCAGGCATCATTGTCTGACGCCACTTTGCATTTTTCACATGTCAATGGGTACATTATTGTTACTGTGTTGGTGTTTTGCTATTGCTTGCCATGTCATGTTGTGGTTTTGGTGGCTTTGTGTGACATACCAGTGATTGTCATGGCCTGTTTTGCAGATCTGTGTGATACACACCTTGCATGTGTACCTTTTGGTCACACAGGATTGGTTAGGTTTGAGTAGCTAGGGATTCACACAATGTGGCACTTCCATGGCAACACTCTCAGGGTGGTAAGGTTGTAACAGTTGACTGTCTCTTTGTTATCATCGATTGTCACCTGGTATGTGCCAGGCCTACGTGCACTCCACAGGGGTGGGAGTTTAGGTGAAAAATGTGGCCACAAGCTGGGTCTGGGCTGCCTCGCCACATGCCCTATCTCCTACCATGGGCAGCGCCTGTGCCTGTGGTTGGGGATGTGGGGGCACCACCATGTCCACCGATATGCCCTGCCATGTTGCAACATTGTGCAGGACACATGCTGCCACAATGATCCTGCACACTACTGGGGGTGCATAGAGTAGCTACCTGCGAGAGCGGTCAAGGGAGCGGAAGCGTGACTTGAGCACTCTGAATGTGCGCTCCACTATGGCCCTGGTTACAATATGGGCAGCGTTTTATCTTACCTGGGGTGGTGTGGTGGTGTTCCGGATTAGCATCATCATGTGGTTGCTCAGAGAGTAGGCACTGTCTCCTGGAGAGGTGATAATGGTTGTGATTATTGGGGTTTGTGTATTTGTCTGTGTGTGACATGCATGCATGCATGTGCACGTGCATTTGTACTCACCTAGGAGCCATGTGTCGCCATGCTGCCCAGCTTCCAGGGCCCGGCTCAGGGCGGACATTCTGTATATGAAACCGTCACACCACCTGCACATTGATGGAATTCCAGTGCTTGCGGTTTCGGTGGATGTGCTCAGTGGCCCTAGGTGGACGTAGGGCCACATGGATGCAATCTATGGCACCGAGCACTTTAGGGAAGTGTGCCACCCTGTAAAAGTCCTGGACAATGACCTGCCTTTCTGCGGGTGTTCAGGGTGGAGCAGAGGGTGGGGGATGTAAGGTAATCTTTCCACTCCCTGACCAGGTCTAGGATGATACGAGATGGAAACCTATACCTGCCGTAGACCTGGTCATCAGACATCCCAAAAAGGCTAGTCCAGGGGGAAAAAATGCGGGCCCTGGCTATTCTCCTCCTCCTGCGGTGTCCCACGATCAGTGCTGTGACAAATGGGGCATTCATCGTAGCGGTATGTACGTGTTTGTTGTTTGTGTGCGCTTTTATACTGTGCGTGGGGATGCTTACGCCTGCCTTCCTGTGGCGGACGTGTTGATGCCTGTGCGCGTCTTTTAGCGTGCGCTTGTTTCCCTTATTCAAATCCATGAATATGAGTTGTTCGCGTGCGTGTGGGCATTCCGTGTATTTGCCTGCAGTACTTCCCCAGTTACGCCTTCTTTTTCATGCGTTGTTCCCCATTCCGTGCATTACACCCTGTTCCCCGCCCCCTTTTTGGTGTGTGCGTGGACGTTGTGCGCTGTCCCTGTGCGTGTCGTGCACAGCGTTCGGGTTGTTGCAATGACGTGTGTGCCCTTGTGCGCCACTCACGGATTTGGTGCACAACCAGTGGAAAATACGCACAGCGCCTTCCTTTAATCGCACGCGTGCACGTGCACTTGCTTTCTCACGCTTACGCCACCTTGCGCCAGCTTGCGCCACTTTTTTCGAAGCACATTTGTTCCATGAATCGGTCTGTAAATGTCAAAGGGAATCCGTGGATGAACTGACTAACCCCAATAATTTTATAAATGAAATCAGAGAAACCCCTGATATCATTGAGGAAGTAGAAAATAAGAAAAACATACCATCTGACCAATCTGGGTTGGTCAAAGTTATGATACACTAGGAGGCAGCTACGTGCCTTGTAGATTTGAATGAAAATATTAACCTCCCCCCTGTGAAGGAGGAGGTGGAATACCTCACCAATGTAATTGACATCACATCGACCCTGTATGTTAAGTCTACTGAACCACAGCTCTTCTTTGAAAACATGTTAAATGATGACGTGAAGTTGAGAATGAAGTGACAAATGATAACATGCATAGTATGGGTGCATCCTCCTTTGTCATTTGATCCCTGTGCTACATATGATGTTAAGGCCACCTAATGAAGAAACAATAGCATCTGTGTTGTCAGAGAGTAGTTTAACTAGCATGTCCTCTAACACGATATTTCTCGCATTTGAATGTCTATTAACAACCTTAATGACTACCTGCGCTAAACTCAAAAACAAGCTTGAAATTCAGTCAGTACTCCTTCATAAATGTATAAATAAGAGCCTTAAGACATTGCGTGACCAGAGCACTAATACCGATCTCTCTGGGAACGTGATGAATACTAACTTTATATTTTATGCTCCTAAATCTACACAGATAGCTGTGAGTCTACCATCTAAAGACCATGAGATATATAAAACACTGACTATTACTAAACGTGCAACTTATAGGGGAAAAAAACTAAGTTGTTTCACATGCTTTTATGTATGCGAGATAGGCCAAACCTATGAAAAATGCATGGAGTGTAAAAATGAGGAATGTGCCTGGGAATACTATTGAATCACTTGACTCTGAATCCAATGTCAAAAGTATATCCATTATGGGTAACGTGCAGGAAAGCGCTATCCATCTTTCCTGTAATAAATCGGAACTAAAAATATCTTCTAATGTCTCCCTACTGCCGGCTGGAATGTCTTCCAGTGCTAAAGTTTTTGAGGACTTAGGCCCTCATTACGACCCTTGCGGAAATCGGAAAACGATGGCGGAAATGCAATACCGCCATCGAATAGCGCTCGGTGCGACTATGACCCGTCACCGCAAAGTACGAAGCCATTAGCGACACCGTAGTGAACGCCAACGCTAACTGCACCAAGCACGCGCGCGCGCGCCATGCGAAACCGCAAACACCACCATGGCGCAACGGTACGCCAATTCCGACCCTAGCGGACATGTACCTAACGCCATCAGGCATGGCGTAATGTACCATTCCGCCATGGTGAGAAGTACGGCATCGCGAATCAACCGTAAACGGCCCCACTGAGTGCCTGTACACCGCTCCCTGCCCACAAAGTACAACTCCCCGTAGGTGCAATGAAGCCACAATGCAACCATTGAAATGTACAAGTCACCCATGCATGGCAACGAACAAAAGAAACACAAGAGGGGCCAATGGGAGCTGCAGGGCACAGATGGCACGAATACAGAAGCCATCCCAATGGACATGACCACAGTCCCCCACCAAGAAACGCACGCAAACACAGGCACCTGTGACCAGCCATATTCCGAGAATCACATCATTCCACCAGTCCACCTGGCTGACCGGCATCTGTTACACAAAACCCAATCCCCCGCCCCTGAGCATGACAACATTCAAACTGTCATATTGGCAGCCCCCATCCCTGACCTCACGGGCTTAGTAGGCAAACGCGCCCAGTACAGTACCACGCAACTAAACTCCGAAGCTGGAACCCAATGCAGATCTCCTCACAATACATCGCCCCCCAAATAGGCATATGCCACATCACTTGCAAAGAAAAACGCTACACGGGCCAAATCAGAATAGAAATTTAATGCACATCAAAGTCACCAAGCCCATACAGCCATCAGGCCATGAACTCCTAAACACCAATCACCATTGTGGGCTGCATCCGCAAGAAATGACCAGCCACTACTTGTGTGTCGTCCTGTTCCCTCATGGTACACAGAGCCACATTCACGTACGAAAAGGCAACATGGAAGCGCACAGAACCGCAGGGCCGTCCCAATGGGGAGGCACTAGTCCAGCTGAAAGGCCGAAATGTTGCTCCGAGCCACCAGTACTGCGTAAGGGCATGTGGGCCATTGGCGATCGTCCCATAAGATCGTAATGCTGCTCCACTGATTAACACGAAGCAGCAGGTGTCGGGAGTAAAACCCATCTGCAGGAGTGGCATACAGATGGCAGTGGCAAAAGGGGAGGAGATACCTGTCAACCAAAAGAAAAGAAAAAGAACAGAATGGCCATCAGAACTACATTCCAACAACTCACTTCAATGATCACACGAAATCCACAGCCATATGCATGCTAGCCCACTCCAAAGGATCATCACCACCCCAAAACCACTTGCGACTCCTAACCATCTATATCGAGGTGCAAACACCATCACAAACGAGTGTACCTGTGCATGCGTCTGTCAAAACAGAATCCATCAGATGGGAATGTTAATGTGCATGGACACAAGTGTCTGAGGGCGTGTCGAGACAGGGAGGGCTCAACAAGGCCAGATAGACGATGGTCCCACCATGGCAGCCCTGCATCACATAGCGTAGGGGAGGCGGATAGATCCCAAGAAGCCCTGTACATGGCAAACTCTGTATCAAATCACCTGCCCATGCATCCATTCATCATTCCCTCATCCCGGAATCAAAACGCCTGAATAATTACTCACATAACATTAGAAACATCCATTGAGTCTGTGCGTTATGCAGCCTGCAAAATCCACAGTGCCCCAGCCCGTAATTCCAGTGTTGTGAAGTAACATGTATGTGGGAACGGCCGGCCTCATCGCCCACGTAGCAATTGCGCATCCCAAACTATTCATATCAATCATTGCTTCCTCGCCATGGGCCCTGTCTCAAGGACATTGAACAACAGAACGTTATATTTGCAGTCAGACCTGTGGGCATCTCCTCGCCGCTAGCTGGAAACCGAAAGCGCCGCCCTTGGAATTCCACATTTGCAACATCACGCCGAAAAGGCATCTGTGGCCGTTTGAAATCACTAATTATTCCATCGAGTGCGGCTGAGTGTGAAAATGGCAACTGCCTTCACCCACAAATGGGACGCCCCGCCCGTCATTGCAACTCGGTACAGTGAAGCATGAGGGCCCACCGTTACTCGAGTACTACGTTCCACTGACCCTTCACAAGTCTGTTCGCGACTGCACAGATAGTATGTGCAACAATGGGACCACAGCAGAATGAACATGTCAACCAATGTTACACGGCCATCGGGTACAAATACATGATTGCAATAGCAAGATGCCATTCCCAGATTTGCAGCGTTGTGCGCGGGACGTGCTCGGCCAAAGGGGAGAGCAGCTTGCACAGGTGGAATTAATCACCACAGGTGGAGGCCATACAGCCTGAAAACACATAAATTGCACAGCCAGTCTCCTCCCACAACCACACCGAAATGCTACCGGCAGGACTCGCGATGTTGGCCCTGGGGGACCTGATAGCACTGCAACTACTCCAACTCCAAGAAGAAGACGAACACCAACTGCTACCGGCCGCACGAAGGAGACGCAGGAGGAGGAGGAGGCCAAGGCAGGGCCAGCAAGGGCCGCCAGCACAGCCACTACCACCACGCAGGCAGCCCGCAATCCCACGCCTCCGAGCACATCCGTTCAACCTCACTGATGAGCAGATCCACACCCTCTACCGTCTGGACCGGGACACCATAGCCGCCATTGTGGACATGACACAGGCTGACCTTGTCAGCATGATAGATAGCCCAACCGCCATCCCACCCCTACTGAAGGTGGTGTCTGTACTCCACTTCCTGGCCACAGGCACCTACCAGCACACAGTCGGACAGTTGCATGGCATTTCTCAGCCACTGTTCTCACGGACACTATTGCAAGTGCTCGATGCCCTCCTGCAGCACGCAGACGACTACATCTCTCTACCACGCTCGGAGCAGGAAATTACCAACACAAAAGTGGGATTCCATGCACTTGCCGGCATACCGGGTTGCATTGGTGCCATCGACTGCACCCATGTGGAATTGGTCGTCCCACATGCCATGGAGGCCCAGTACCGCAACAGAAAACAATTTCATTCCCTGAATGTACAAATGGTGTGTGACTCCAACAGGATCATTACACATTGTTGTGCCCGATTCCCTGGATCAACCCATGATTCTATGGTCTTGAGGAACTCTACAATACCACGCTACATGGAGCGACACGCAGGGAACAGATCCTGGCTACTCGGTGAGTCTCATTACATGCATGATTATGTGGGGAATGTGATTTGGCAATGACCTGGCAGGAAGGGGGGGGGTGTGCGTACGTAGCAATGGCATTCCACATCATACGTTTCTCGTCCACATACAGGTGATGCTGGATATCCACTGAAGAGATGGCTCCTCACACCAGTCCGGAACCCACGGGACCAGCATGAGGAGGACTACAACCATGCCCACTCACGTACCCGTGTAGTCATTGAACAGGCATTCGGCCTACTGAAGACCCGTTTCCGCTGCCTCAGCAGGTCTGGCGGGGCACTCCTGTACCGCCATGAGAAGGTTGCAAAGATGGTCATGGCATGTGTCATGCTCCACAACATGTGCGTACGTAGAAATGTGCCCATGCCCCCTGACGCAGAACTGCAAGCACCTGAAGATGGTCATGATGAGGGTGGGGATGTGGCAGCACCTCATGGAGTCTGCGAGGCACCGGAGGCCCGTGACATTCGTCAGCATCTCATTGATGTATGCTTCTAGCACTCACGCCTGGTGGCTGATACATGGACACGGGACTCGTGGCACTGTGCGTGTCTGGGACATGCACAATATGGACTGTACGCCTATGATGGCCTAGTACACAGAAATCAATGTCCACACATCTCATTGGTTGATCGTGCACTTTTTATGGCATATGTGATGTCATGTTGAACACCCTATCGACCCGCCACCCAAGTGAGCCCAACACACCCCCTCCACCCTCCTACCTCCCCCACGAACCCCAGTGTCCAAAGATGCTCATTGTCAGTGGGCTGTCGCTATTGCAAGCCCCCTCTGCGGGTATCAGGGGCACCCCTGCCTGTGGAGCGCAGGTTCCTTCCAGATCTACGTTGGGGGCTGCCCTGGACGGAACTTGCAACGGATGATGTGTCTGCCTGCTCACGTCCATGCATGTCCCTAAGGGTTTGCGAGAGCTCAGTGAGCACACGGCGCACTGCGGCAAGTTCGGCACATACGTCTTTGGACGTCGCATGCAGTTCCCCCCTCAGGCTCTCGGTGCTTCTCTCCATTTGGACTCTCAGGCTCTCGGTGCTACTCTCCATTTGTGCCCTCAGCGTCTCTGTGCCTCTCTCCATTTCTGCCCTAAGTGTCTCAGTTGATGTTTCTATGTCTGCCTTAGTGCCCCCACATTCATCGGCATGGTCCTTGAGGAGCGTGGCCATTTGCTGCTGTTGCACGATTAACTGGTCGAGGGACTGTTGCCTCTGCTGGGCCATGCCCATTTGCGGGGGTGTCACAGAGGGGCTGTTGTCCTCATGTTGCCTTGCCACAGGGCTTGGGGGGGATGGCCAGTCGTTGTCTTGTGGGTGCCCCTGCGTGGTATCCTCATGTTGTACGGGATGGGACAGACAGGGGGATTGGGACAGGTCATGGATGGATCTGACTTCGACATCCCCGTTTTCTGTGTCGGAGCATGCTGCCATCAATGGGGTGTCACCTATGGTGCTGCTGCCACCAGAGGCAGTGCCTTCTGTGGCATCCATTGGGGGGACCTGTGGTGGTGGTGTTGTGGGCATGCTGGCTGCTGGGGTGCCTGTTGATGTTCCCTCCTCTGTGCTGCCACCTGATTTGTGCTGCTGCCGTGTCTTGATGCGTGCAGCTGAGGTGGAGGGTCTCTGGCCGTTGGTCTTGGCCCTCTTTGCAGGTGTGCTGGTAGGGGTGTCCTGTAGCTCGTCGTTTGGATCGGACCCTGTGGTGGAGTAAAGGAGGGCGAGGGTTAATGATGGGTCTGTGGGAATTGGAATGGCATTGTATCACATGCTCTGGGGTGGTACCTGAGGGTGATTTGGGTCGGGTCCTTGGAGGTGCTTTGATTTGTGTGTGGAGTGAGGGTGCAGTTGTTTGGCAGCCTGCAGTTAGGGTGTGCCTGCTGCACGTGTAGTGCGTGTATTAGGGGTTTTTAATTATTTATGTATTTATTGTGGGTTTTAACGTGCGCTATCAGGCCGATGTGTGTGGCCGTTCTCCTGGACATGTGTTTCTGTTGCACTATGTGGACGCATGGTACTTCACATGGATGGACTGTGTGGATTTGGCATTGTTTTATCTGGTACACCTACCTGAATCTTCGGATGTCTGCACTCCTTTCTCCATCCCTCCGACTCCCTCTATGCTCTCCATTCCGATGGTGGAGGCACAGATTTCTTCCCAGGGGGTCAACTTGATGGGTGATTCAGGACCTCCCCCGGTGGCTGTGGCAATGTTGCGGTTGGCAGAGAGTATGCTGCGGACGCGTATCCGCAGGTCGTCCCATCGCTTGCGGCATTGCTGTGGGGTGCGGGGTGCGGTCCCCACCGCACTTACCCGCTGTGCCACCAGAGCCCATATGGTCTTCTTGTTTGCAAGTGCCGTTCTGGTCATTTGCGTGGAGAAGACGACGGCAGCATTCTCCTGGAGGGTCTCTGTTAGCACGGTGAGTTCCTCGCGGGAGAAGTGGACCTGCCGCTTGCGGTCGCACGCTTTCTTCGCTACTTTTCCCATTTGTCTTGGTTTCGCTAGGGTGGGTGACGGGTTGGGGTGTGTTTCAGGGTAGTGATTTTAGTGGTTGTGTGGTTTTAGTGGTTTTATAGGTGTACGCCGGGATGTTTCCCGTTCCGGGCCCATGTTTTAACTTCCGTTTCCGTATATTTCCGGTCACCGTACTTTCCGGTAGGCGCACACTGCGGTGACCGCTAAGAGGGGTGGCGGTATTGCACCTAGGGCGCCGTACGGCGGCGGTGTGGGCCGTTTTGGGGTCATTTCCGCCATCGCGGACTTTGCACTTCCGCCGTGGCGTGGTGCTCGTGCCCGATGGGTCGGAATGGGCCGCACTTTGCTCCTTCGTGCAATGGCGGAAACGCTATTTACGCTGTGGCGCTCCGGTCAGTCGCTTTCCGCAAGGGTCGTAATGAGGGCCTTAGTCTCTAGTCTGCCTAAAAAAAAATGTGGTATTTCCTCCTCTAATCAAAATGTGCTTGATGACCAATAGGGCCAAAAAAAACTGACAGATCCCTGGTCCATGAATAAATCTAAATCCACCTTATTAACCCATGTGGAGGTACCTAAGAAAACATTCCACATAAAATCCATCATGGCGGATGAATATCTTCTCCTCTGAATAGAGCAGCAGTTTTAAGTATACTTCACTCAGTTATAGGATCCAGTTATAGGATCAGGTGATATTAAAATAGTGGACCAAATAGACTATATATCAACAAGTTATTTATTTATTTATTGTTAATGTGATATAGTTTAAAAATAAACTTTACACTTTTTTAGATATAAATAAAACATAACATAATACAGATTACAATTACAATTGCAATTATAGAATAAAAAGCCAATTCATAAAACCAAATAACAAGCAGAGAGAAAAGAAAGATATATATCGAAAGGAGAAAGCTGAAAGGAAATATAAAAATAACTCATAGTACACATGTAATAACATATATAACACAAACATGAAATACATTATATTTTCATAAATCATACTTAGTCATGTTTGTGAGCTAAAAATCAGCTATGCGTACTTCTGTTCATTTCAACTCTTAAGGGGCTTTGCATTTATGAGTGGGAGTCGTATCTCATGCATAAGAAAGGGGATATTTCAGCAACTAATAGCCCTATAATGAATAATACTCAGACTCAGCTTAAATCCTCCTTTAGTGGTTTTACACGCCCCTGTTTGTCAGCTCAAGCTCCAGTTCAAAACCCATCTTATACTAAGACTAAATTGTTGGCTTATATCGAAATATCCAATAAAGTTTCAATCTTTAGCCACACATTATATATTGCAATAAGGAGCTTAATGCTTTTAGTGTTAATACATAGAAGCCAGAAGGTCATTTCCCCAATCTTATCTAAACTATGGACATAATGACTGAGATAAAATTCGTAGTTCGTTGACATCTCAGGGCATTCAGTCAGCAGATGTTTTGCTGTCTCTAGTTTTTCTCGATTTTTACATATACGACAGGATCGATCAAGAGCACGGATCTTACTAATAATTCTATCATTGCAACTGTAATTGTAATCTTTATTCTTTTATGTTTTATTTATATGTAAAAATGTGTAACGTTTATTTTTAAACTATATCACATTAACAATAATAAATATACCAACAAGTATCTCTAACATCTGGTTCAAATCCGAAGCAACGCTTGAATACATTCTAAAACATGAGACTGAATTATGTCGTTTAGGTTTCATATGCAGTATAGTAGACATTTATCCAGAGAAAGTTAGAACGCATGGAACATTATATTCCGAAGGAGATAATACCCAAGGAAATGGGGCAAACAAAGACATGGTAAAAGAAATTGTAGATCACAAACCTCCAATTCAGAAGTCACTAGAGCAGCCCATATACAAAAACATAAAACAATGCGGCGTACTGTAGCTGATATGAAATACATTATAGGAGCTGATGCTGGCGGTTTTGCTAAAATGAAGACGCTAATAAAGAAGATGGATATTGGCAATTCTTTCCACTAGCTTTCAAAACACACTTTTCTGTGTTAAGTCAATGACACTGACATAATGTATTCCTGGAATACCCGTGGTTTCTTGAAACTATTCAGAGAAAATAGTCTGTGGTCTAATATGGAATTATTCTCAATCATCGTCTTGCAAGAAATATGGCTAGTAGAGAATCTTCTCTTAGATGGAAGAGTTACAGTGCAAGAAAAAGCAACAAAAGGTCGCCTGGGTCAGCCTAAGGGTGGACTGATGATTTCTGTCCGTCAACCTTGGTCAATGGTTGAAATTCCCCGTGAGCAAGAAAAAGAAAAGGAAAATAAGTGGGCACCACAAGGTAAGTACTATTTGTCGTCCTTTGTCCGTATTATATTTTAATTTTAACAAAAAAATAAAAACACTTGCAGGAGCAGGCTGTGATGGGTCTGGAGCCACCCTGACCCGAAAACAAGTGAGGCAATAGACTAGATGGGAAACCTATTCACACAACCGCTCTCCGTTTGTACCCGATCTGGGTACAAACGGAGAGCGGTTGTGTGACTAGGTTTCCCATCTAGTCTATTGCCTCACTTGAAATTCCCTGTGAATCTCCATTGGACTCCATCGGGAGGCTGTTTATACTGGGTCTTACTATTATATTCATTTATGTGTATGACTCTCCGAATGGCGCTGCCATAAAAACTAATATGTATGCTCTCAGAAAAGTAATTGCAAAGTTTCCGAAACATTTCCAATTTACTATATGAGAGATTTCAATGCAGATATTACCCTAACACATACAGATATCAGGTACAACTTATATCCAGCTCAAATAATCAACATACATCTCCAAGAGTTGCCAGTCCATGGATCACTATGCTCAATTTGCATTACATGATTGGTCTGAATGGGCTATGTCCTGGTGATGGTCATAGAGCATTTACACGTATAAGCGGAAAGAGCACTTCTACTCTTCACTATAACTTTGTAAATGGCACTGGACTAAAAATGGTTCTCAATATGGCAAAAATCGCACGCATAGAAAGCAATCACTTACCTTTATGTGTGCTGTTTAAAACCATGTGTAAACCAAATAACCCGGCAACACATGATGTGTAACCACATTCAATGGCACCAACTACATTTAGCCAAAGGTAAATTGGCCTCTGAGTGACTGATCCCTACTGATTAAAAACACAGTTGCCTCCAAAGGAGAATTTAAAACACTTTATGAATTCACTAATAAAATATACAATAGACGGAATGACTATGATCCTAAGATTAACATCGCCAAAACACAACTCTGTGGTTCCATCTCGATTTTACTCTCTTCCACTACATGGGTATATAGTGCCTCTGAGATAAATGGAAGAATTAAAGAGGCTAAAGAGGCTAAAATTATATACAGACGCTGGCTTCGGCAACACAAAAAAAGCTGTGAAAACGAACGTTGGCTACATATTGCTCACTTAACCACGACTAATAAAACTGTAGCCAAAAGGCCAAGCAATACAAGCGGGTAATGCAAGGGAAGTCCCTATTAACGGTGTCCCTGAAGAAAGAAGGATTGATCACATTAGGGCTACATTAGGGACTGGTGATGAAAATGACACCGTATTGGAAATCCCTAATAACATATGGGTATGTAAAGCTACTATTCTGGACATAACAATAATAATTGAAAAGTTAAATAGATCACAGGCATGTGGCCCTGATGGGATAAACAATGGACCATTGAAGCTTCCTGCAGGTATGTGGTCAGAGGCACTGTGGTTGGTGTTTGTGGACATAGGAAGGACAGGACTACTGCCAGCAACATGGCGGAAGAGTCATATCCATCCTGTGTACAAGAAAGGGCAGCGCAGTGACCCCAGAAATTATCATCTGCTTGCAATGTTGGACATACCTGCAAAAGTGTTTGCATGAATACTATTAGTAGAATTGGAATATTGGATAAATACAAATGACATCCCAAGCAAATATCAAACTGGCTTTAGACTGAAATCTATGACATCACACAATATACTCATGTTAGTATCATCAGTCAAATATGCCTGGTCTTGTAGGCAAACCATAGTGTACAGTGCCTTCATAGACTTCAGCACCGCTTTTGATACAGTGGTGAGACATAACCTTTGGCGGAAATTAATGATATGGAAGATCTCATTGGGATTGTTGAGAATGGTAATGCTACTTCATTCTGAGACTAGTGTAAAAGTGTACTGAATGCTGTTGGTCGATTATCTGTCTTTTCCAACTGTCAGAGGAGTAAAGCAGGGAGGATACATTGTCGCTGAAACACTTTTTAATCTGTAAAATAGATAAGTTTTGTCTCAGGATTGCGCTATTTCTCTGTGTAAAAAGACCAATTCCAAAATGGCGAATCTCAAAAAATGATTTAATTTTGAGAAAAGAAAAAAGGTTTTTTTGAACAATTTAATTATTTTAGGACAGTGTAGTTAAAGTTCACTATCTGTCAAATGGTACACTAGACAAAGTGTACTTCAAATTATTAAAGTTTATGTCCAATCTCAAAGTCCATTTTTTAACCTTGTGGGTGCTTATTTCAGTCTTTAATGTTACTGCTTGAAAGTCTTTATAGTCGTTGATTCCAAACCTCTTGAGTTGTTAATTCCAGTCCTTAATGTTGCCACTTCGTATCCTTGTGGTTAAGTTTTTGATTTAAGTTGTTGAATCCGAACCTCAACACGTGTTTCCCTACTCAGGTTCATGAGTGGTTCCTCAGGAGGTAATTTGATCAGTTTTGCAATTCATTTTATGATGTTCCAATTTCAACTTAAATTCGATATTATTTAGGACGTTGTGCAACCTTTGTTAACCTGTAAGGTAAGGTATGAGTAAATACGTTGCAAATATAATAATAGTGACAAATTGATACGTGATTAATGAAAAAGAATACTCGCTCAGATATGAGCTTCAAATGTCTTCAGTGAAAACGTGGTTAAATGCTTTAGGTGTACAGTCCCTTGTTAGACGGTTTGTAACAATGTGATGTTCCTAAAACAAAAAAAATGATATAAGTGCCAAATTTTGGCCTGCATTCAGTATATTTCTCAATTTCTAATTCAAAAAGATTGATTATTTGTATGCCTTGTCATGTGAGTGTCCAGGTTGCCCTAAGCTCAGGGTTATCAAAAGATAGTTGCACTCTTAGGTTTCCTATCACCCATGTGTGCAGAAAATGTTGCATTGCTGAGTATAGCAGGGACATTGTCCATTCATTGTGTTAAATGTTAACTAGTTTAAAAATAAGTAAATTCGAGTCAAAATGTTCTGATATGATATGATATGATATGATGTGGCATTTATAACGCGCCTATACATAAGTGTTTCAAGGCGCGACGAGGCAGGGGGGGGACAAGGGGAGACAGACAACGATCCTACTAGGCCAGGTGTTATTCAGATCGCGCAAGTGCAAGGGTAGAGGGGAGGGGAAAAGTGCAAGGGGGAAAGGAAGAGGGGAAGTGCAGTATATGGTTAGTAGAATAGCAAAAAATAAATAATAAGGGCCAGCTGGTGGCAAGTGCAAGGTAAGTGCAGACAAGTGCTGGGAAGGAGGGCTGTAGGGATACAGAAACAGTCCCACAGTGCAGGGGTTGCCAGGGAGGCAGTGCGGGGGAGAGTGGCTGGGCCAAGGACCGAGTTCGGTGGGTGGCCCAGTAGCAGATTCAGTGCAGTTTCAGTAAATTTAGCAGGGTAGAGGGGGAGAGAAAGCGGAGGCAAAGAGGAAGGTTTTGAGGTGCTTCCGGAACCGGAGATGGTTCTCCTCAAGTTTCAGGGAGGCAAGAAGGCTGTTCCAGAGGGAGGCCCCTGCTGCGGAGAGAGATCTACCCCCAACTCGTTGCTTGGAGAAGCGGCTGACCCTGAGGGAGTTGGAGGCGGATGAGCGGAGAGCTCGAGAAGGAAGATACTTTGGAAGAGAGAGTTGAAGGTATTTTGGCCCAAGGCCTCAGAAGGCCTTGTGGACAATGCAGAGGGTTTTGAACTTAATCCTCGCAGCCACTGGGAGCCAGTGTAGCGATTTCAGTCCTGGAGAGATACGGTCCCTGGGCTTGAGGCCAAGGACAAGTCTCGCAGTCCTGTTCTGGATGAGTTGTAAAGGGCGGAGAGTAGAGGCAGGCAGATTTAGATAGAGGCTGTTACAGTAGTCCAGCTTCGAGAGAACCAGGGCTCTAGGGACAGTGAGCTTCTGGGGGAAGGAGAGGAAAGGAAGGATACCTCTGAGGAGGTGTAGCTGGTAGTGAGACTTCTTAGAGACGTCAGATATGTGAGGAGAGAAGGAGAGTGTGGAATCGAAGATGACCCCGAGGTTTTTTGCCTTGTAGGTAGGAGCAGGAAGAGGGCCAAGAGAGGCCGGCCAGAGAGCTGCAGGGAAGGAGGGAGTGGGTGTGCCGATGAGTAGAATCTCAGTCTTACTGGCGTTAAGGCAGAGTTCATTGGCGGCACACCATTCCTGGATAGCAGAAAGACAGTCAGAGATGAGGAAAGGAGAAGAGGAGGCAGAGGGTAGCCTGAAAATGAGCTGGGTGTTGTCCGCATAGCACTGACAATTGGGGCAGAGAGCGGCGATGCGGTGGGCAAGAAGTGCCAGGTACTGGTTAAACAGCCAGGGAGAGAGGTTAGATCCCTGGGGGACACCACAGGTAGAGAAAAAGATGTCGGAGAGGAAGGACCCCAGTTGGACCTGGGAGGGTCGATTGGAGAGGAAAGAGGTCAGCCACGCCAGAGCCTGACCAGTGATACCCAGGTTATCACGGAGACGGTTGAGCAGGATGGTATGATTGACAGTATCAAAGGCAGAAGAGAGATCAAGTAAAATGAGAACACATGGAGTATTAGAGTCAAGGTTCGAGAGCAGGTCCTCACGGATGTTCAGGAGAGCAGTTTCCGTGCTTCTGGCGGCTCTGAAGCCAGACTGATGGTCGTGAAGCATGGGTGGACCTGTTTTGATGAGACTTTCATAGATCGGACTTGTGCTCCTCCAAATCTATCAAGGACCACATCGACTCCTTGGCTCCTGCCCTGGCTAAATTCTGCAATCACTCCTTCGCCTCTGGAGTCTTCCCATCCCCCCTCAAGCATTCCCTTGTGCACCCCCTTCTTAAGAAACCCTCTTCCGACCCCTCTTGCCCAGCTAACTATCACCCAATCTCTATCACTCCCTTCCTAGGCAAGCTCCTGGAGAAGCTGGCCATCTCCCAGCTTAATCTCCATTCAGAATCTGTTGGTAGTCTTCACGACCATCAGTCTGGCTTCAGAGCCGCCAGAAGCACGGAAACTGCTCTCCTGAACATCCGTGAGGACCTGCTCTCGAACCTAGACTCTAATACTTGTCAGCAGAAAAAAGGGGAAAGGCAGAGAAGGGGGGAGGAGGGGTGGCTGCAGAAGGGCCAGAGGAAGAGCAGGGAATAGAGGGGGGGGAGGTGATAGGAGGAGAGTGAGGATAGGATGTCCTGAGTTTTTGAGATGAAGTGAGAGGTCAGTGCCGTGCAGAGGGCCTGGGAGGGGACAGGAGCGGTAGAGACTGCAGCAGGGTTGTCCAGCTCCTTGCAGATTTTAAAGAGTTCGGCCGAATTGTTAGATGCCGCAGAGATGCGGGCTTGGATAAGGGCTCTCTTCTTGGTGAGAACGGAGAGCCGGTATTGCCTTTGGAGCAGGCGGCAGGCCAGTTTGTCAGAGGATGCACATGAGGCATGCCATTTCCTCTCTGCCACCCTGCACTTGCGTTTAAGGGTGACGAGATCCGAGTCAAAGCAGGAGTTACATTTGGCTTTGGGCTTCAGGTGGATTCTCATGACAGGGGCAAGGATATCAAGATTATCTGATATAGCAGAGTGAAGAGTCGAGAGGGCTGTGTCAGGGTGGGAGTCAGCCGAAGGAGGAGGGGGGGGCGAGAAGGTGGCAGCGAAAGCCTCAACTGACACGCGCTTCATGGGTCGGATGACCGAGAAGGAGGGTGGCAGTGATGAGGGTGGAATTGCCTTTGGTGTAGGGAAGGTGAGGTGGGAGGATAAGAGAAAGTGATCACTCCAAGAGAGAGGAGTGGAGAGAGGGACAGAGAGGGGAAGGTCAGAAGAGATCAGAGCATCAAGAGTGTGCCCTGCAGAATGAGTCGGCCCAGACGGGAGAATAGAGAGTGAGAGAGAGTCGCAGAGGTCGCAAAAGAGTCCAGAGTGGGGACAGGAGACATCCAGGTGGATGTTGAAATCTCCAAGAAAGAGGAGTTGAGTGGTTGAGGACAGGAGTGAGGAGGAGAGGTCCGCCCACTCGGAGAGGAAGGGGGAAATTTGACCAGGTGGCCGATAGATAGTAGCCACGGTAAGGGAATGGCTAGGAGAGAGAGAGAGAGTCGGCAGACAAGGCATTCAAAAGAGGAGTAAGTCTGCGTAGGAGTGACAGTGGCAGGAATCCACTCAGGGAAGATAAGGGCCCCACCCCCCCCCAGCACGGTTGGGCCTGGGCACAGAGAGGATCTTGTAGCCGTCAGGTAGGAGTGTGTCAAAGCTGGTGACAGAGCTGTAAGTGAACCAGGTCTCAGTGAGACCGAGGACGTCAAGGTCCAGTTCCTCCAGAAGGCTACAGATGTCAGAGGAATGTTTGACGGCAGAGCGAAAGTTAAGTGGCAATGTGGAGAAGGATGCCAACCTTGAAGGACTTTCGGGGAGGGGTACAGATCAGAGGAACGCCCTGCGCAGGTATGGAGGCAAGGTAGCTGAGGAAAGAGGAGGGGAGACAGCAGGAGAGGAAAGGAAGTTGATGAGGCGCGGGAAGCGTCTATCAAAGAGGTGAAGGTTGGCCTGATAGCCTTGGACCAAGACGATCCCATTTGCGTAGCCATTAATAATGTCCTTAGAGGAGTGTAAGGAGGCCAAGAGGACATCCCAACGGGTGCCACCATTAATGGGAGACAAGGAGAAAGGAGAGAGCACAGAGACCATATGAAGGGTCCATAGGTTAGGAGAAGGCACGAAGAAGAGGATGTCAGTGAGAGTTTCCTTGGAGGAGGCACTGGTGTAGGTATCAGTTATAGGGAGGCCTGGGTTAGAGACCAGGATGTCCTTTTTAAACTTTTTCCTACCAGATTTAGTGAGGAGAGCAGGATAGTCAATGGAGAAGCAGTTAGAGAAGGTAGGCGAGATAGAGAGCACCATAGAATAGGAGGGACAAGACAGACGAGTGCAAGCGGACAGAGAGTGAGCCGCAAGCCCTGGTTTACCACATTTCAGAACAACAGTAAGCACAGTAATGAGTATCAAGTATCCAGTGGAGAGGCCGTCTAAGTTTGAGAATCCTGCGAGGGGAGAAAAAGCCCTAGTTTACCACAAGTTGCAGAGCACAGTAAACACAGTAATGAGTATTAGGTAACCAGTGGAGAGGCCACCTAAGTTTGAGAATCCTGCGAGGGGAGAAAAAGCCCTAGTTTACCACAAGTTGCAGAACACAGCAAGCACAGTAATGAGTATTAGGTAACCAGTGGAGAGGCCACCTAAGTTTGAGAATCCTGCGAGGGGAGGAGCCGCCCTAGTTTACTACAAGTTGCAGAACACAGTAAACACAGTAATGATTATTAGGTAACCAGTGGAGAGGCCACCTAAGTTTGAGAATCCTGCGAGAGGAGAAAAAGCCCTAGTTTACCACAAGTTGCAGAACACAGTAATGAGTATTAGGTAACCAGTGGAGAGGCCACCTAAGTTTGAGAATCCAGCAAGGGGAGAAAAAGCCCTAGTTTACCACAAGTTGCAGAACACAGAAAACACAGTAATGAGTATTAGGTAACCAGTGGAGAGGTCACCTAAGTTTGAGAGTCCTGCAAGGGGAGAAAAAGCCCTAGTTTACCACAAGTTGCAGAACCCAGTAAACACAGTAATGAGTATTAGGTAACCAGTGGAGAGGCCACCTAAGTTTGAGAATCCTGCGAGGGGAGAAAAAGCCCTAGTTAACCACAAGTTGCAGAACACGATATGCGGGTGGTACCAATTACAATTAATTTAGTGCTGCCTAAAGTTGAGAATCCTAGAGGGAGAAAAGGCCTAGGTTTCACAATGCAATTTTTTTTAGAAGTGAAGATATAAGCAATTTAAAACAGTGCAATGCAATTTATAGTGGTGCAGCTTCAAGCAAATTAAAAACCAGTGGAAAGCCACCTAAGTTTGAGATTTCTAAAGAGGGAGAAGAGGCCTAGGTTTCACAATGCGGAACTAGAGGCAGGCGGTTTATGCAAGTAGAACTGCAAGGGTGTAGTTGTCGCTAGTGAGTGGTGGGAAGGGTGGGCAGGAGGTCAGAAGGGAGGTGGCTGGCGCCTCGCGTCCCCAGCGGACACCTGCAGGCACCAACAGTAGGAGCCAAACAGTGCCTAACAAATGTGGATCTTTCTCTTCCGAGTATAGTGCAATGCTACGATTGCCATGGCTCTATTTCCTGAAATGAAATGTTATCTATTTTATGTTAATACAGCCCTGGTCAGCCTCTGAGGAGATCCTAGGTTGCAGCACTTTCTGTAGCAACTTATGTTCAGCACATTTTCTTGAATAAGGTAACTAAGGAGGGCGCCACCACTGTCCATGAGGCTGAATATTTCATAGTAGACTTTTTAATCTGTACCAGACCGACCTTGATTATGTTTTCAATCTAGTATGATATGTCCTGTTAAAGTTGGGCTGCAGTGCATCAGCTGGCTGGCATATGCAGATGACCTGTTGCTCTTAGATTATACACCAAAGGGACCTCAATGCATGATTAATGGCCTCAGTGACTTAAAATCCTGTAACTATTTAGGTCTCCTTGTGGATGAGGGACTAAATTGGAAATTACACTGGGAGAAAACCAAACGGAAATGTTGGAGTCTGGTTGGGGTGATAAGCGTGTTTATTGGAAGGAACAGAGGGTTCTCAGTAAAAACAGTTGTACTTTTATATGCAATGAAAATAGTACCTGTGCTCGCCTATGAGGTATGGGGTCATAGTTCTTTAACAGAGCTTGTGAGATTTTAAGCAAAAATGCTATGCGGATTGTTCTGTATGCCACAATCGTTACCAGTGGAGTATTTTTATCTAGAATTTGATCTGACCTGTATTTCTTCGATTCTAATAACTAGGTTTTTCATGTGCTCTGTAAATGTATGGCACAATCATGGTAGATTATGTAAGAGCCTTTCTGGGTATAGACCACTATGTACGGATTGGAGTTTGGGGACAGATCTTCACCCTATTCAATCACTGGAAGGGTGGATGTGGTTCTGCTATGACGAATATCGCATGGATAAAACCCTGGTTCAAAAAGAAAATTATATTGTTTGATCAGAATAATAATCTGGTACAATTATCCACTAAAATTAATAGTGGGTCTTTCATTAAGTATATACATCTCTGCAACAGCCCTCCTAAATACATTGTGGCTTTCCCAGAGTTGTGGGTAATATGGCAGTACAGCCTGCTAAAGTTCAGCCAATGTAGGGCCCTAGAGGTGAGGGGCGCGAGAAAAGGTATACCACGCGATGAGCGTCATTGTCGGTTGTGCAGAGAAAACACAATTGAATCATTAGAGCATATCCTGACAAGATGCAAAAGCCTTATTCCGATTAGTGATAAAATCTTGAAATTTTACAACAATTGCTTTGTTTGTTAAGAACCTTCGCTGCTGTGGCAAATATTTATGGATGGCAATAATCAGAATTTTATCTGTTTTATTTCAAAAATGTTAGCTGAAATGTGTTGAGATATTTGAGTTATGTGAATCATGATACAATTGTGGTTTTTAACAGATATTTTAACCCATTGATTATTGGTTTTTAGTGTAAGCCTATGGGATCAGACATGTTTAATGTTCATGTTTTATGTGTCTATGTATGTATGCACTTATATGTATTTTATATATTGAGAACCTTGTTTTAATGTTGTATATACATAATAAACAGTTGAACAGTTGTATGTACATTAATAAATTGAAAACAATTGAAATAAGAATTTGCAATAAGACATGAAACCCCACAGTGCCCATGGTGTATAGAATCTCAGGGTCTTAAGCCCTGAGATCCTCTGTGAAGTGAGCACTGTCCTCTGTGTGTTTGCAGGATTTTGCTTGCATTCAGGATTAATAGATCTCTGCTGCTAGCATGCGCATCATTTCCCACAGTAGGGAGCTAGAAATCCAAAGTGCAAGCAAAATACTGCAATCACACAAAGGACAGTGCTCACCAATTTTGAGCACTGTCTTCTGTGTGTTCAGCAGGATTCTGTACACAATCACATTGTAAACTGAAATGACAAATATACACCTACTTCTGTGAACCAGAAATAGTATGACAGCAATGATGTCACCCTAAAATAAATGTCTATGTGCTATGCAGCTTTACAGGCAAGTCATAAAGACAACCAAAAACAAATCTGTGTGGCAATGCTAACTGTTATGGGTCAATCAATGTCAATGCTTCCACAATAAATGAAATACTTGTAGATGTGCCTTCTGACTGCTTGGGAACTGTCATTCAAACATTCCACCTGCTTGAGAAATGTTAAGCAAGCATTTCTGTTGCGATAGCGCAATTTTGCCTTTGCTGGGTGGCTCCCCTTTTCTTAGCGAGTTTGTTAGCTAGGGTGGCTTTTCACCTTCCTGAAGCGCAAATACCACATAACAGAGATGCAAGGTGTGGCTGGTGCAGGAAGGACAGGTCAGCCCTTGGGACAACTTAGCAAGTTACGCTTGATTGCGTGTATCTTTGATTAGTTACCTCCTTGTTTGAAACATATTAGAGCTTAAATGTTCATCTTCCCCCCTGCCACCTGGTGAGCAAGGTAGGTGTCCTCCCCCCAAGGTGACTCTGAGAACCTGACAAAGATATGAGTTGAACTCTTGTGTCTTCAACTGAAGGCACAGGAGCCTTGAACTCTGCTCCAATACCCACCACAGGACAGTAGTACAGAATGCCAGTAAGTGTGCCGGCTCATCTCCCGGAAAGTATTTCTGTGTCAACTAAAGCTGGCTACTTTGCCATTCTGTGATGAAGCTAGGGTTTATGCCACTTACCTGCACTAACAATCTGTGGTGAGACGTGCGCGTCTCCCAATGCCCCCCGCCCCTAAACGTATTGGCTTGCTTATGCAGCAGTGGTCTCTGGCAGCACTTTCCTGGAAGGGACACTCTTAAAGCAGGCGCTACATGCATTTTGTATTCTCTTTAGCAGGAGAACGCTCGGGATCTCAGGGTTGTTTTTGTTCCAGTCAGCAGGCATCACTGGGCAATCTGGAGGCTTGCCAGCATTTTAAGCTCATCTCCAACCCACTTATCACCAAGACAGGAATGCCCCACACTATCTCTGCACCTTTCACCTGTCCACCTGGACATAGATAAATTAAGGACAACCAACATTGGACATCTTTAAGTACAGGTAGGCAGTACAGCCAACTGTGCTTAGGATGTGACCATGATGGGTGAAGTGCTAGAGTGAAGCCAGAGGAAGTGGGGGCAGGTTGCAGGTGATGGAAAAATGTTAGCTTTGATAGCTAGGATAAATGGCTGGGTTGAGCGAATGCTGCTGACTGAGGACAGCATGCAATCTGTAGGTCACTTATTTGAATCCCATTGAGGTGGAATCAGCATGTCATCAATCTGTGATTGAACAGAATTAGGACAATCACATTTGGGGATATTCTTTTCTTTTTAGTAGCGCAGAGCTGAAGCCTATGTTTTTCTTGCTGGCTCAGTGGCAAATGCTCTTTTGGTTGCTAGCCTATCTTGCAGCCAAGCAGAGCCCAGAATGAATTACTTGAAGTTACGGGCGCTGCCATCTTTGTTGATTTTTTTTGCATCTCTTCAGATTGTGTGAGTATTGTATGTTGGAGACGACACAAAGCTTGTGGGTGTTTTTGTTTTTTGCCCACCCATTGATTGACTATGTGTAAGAAATATTAGGTATTTTACAGGCACTGGTATGCCCACAGAAGCCCAAACTGTTGGCATTGTTAATGCTTGTTACTGGACCTGTTGGTCAATGTAACATCAATGGGCAAGGCAACAGGCAGACATTCAGATCATTCAATTGCTTCCCTGTGTTAGCTGTCAGGGCACACCTCCGCAACTTCCTCCTAACATGGGCCGATGGCAGTGAAAGTACCATGACTGCAAGTTGCTTGTGCAAACAATGTACTACCATGTTCCTGTAGCCTTGACCTTCTGTAGCCTCCTACACTGAAAGCTTCAACCTCTATGATTTTGGCATCTGTATTGAAGGAGTGAGTTAGGTAGTTCCCTTCACCACATCCATGCATTGACAGGTCAGGTAAGAGTGCACTACACACAGAGAACTGGTAACCAACGCCAAGGCAAAATGATGCATTACATCCATAGGCAAGGAGAGCAACAAAGACAGATTCCTCTTGAGGCGATGACACATTTAATGAATATACACATACTGTGGTCCATGGATAATTCCAAGATTGATATCAGTGTCTTCAGGCTATTGTGGATCCATGGGCACCTGAGTCAGCAAGAGCACAAAGGACTGTCTGTGTTCACTAAAGGGCACATTGTTGGTGGTCTGCTTCATCACTGCCTGTGTACTCCAGACCCTTCTACCTCAACACTGAAGCCTAGGAAAGGCTTGCAATTGGTAAGTGACCAAAAGTGAACCCCAAATGACTCGTCAGGTACTGGTCCATCATCAATTTGCCCTTCATGGGTTTGCCCCTTGAGTGTTCAGTAGCCATGCTTGTGTTCCACCAGATTCCGGCCAACAGCATAGTTCAGTGTAAGCAATGTTGCCTCAGAGCAAGATGCTGCACCGGCACTGCTACCATCAGTACTGTTGTTTGAACAGTTTATGATGTAATTGGCTTTCACATCATCATGCAATGTGTTGAGGTGACTCACACTTGGCAGTCCCTCTTTCAGGTTTATTTCATGTTTCTAACGGTGAGCACTGATATGCTGGGCCACTCACAAGACTGCATTTGCCTGGAGCTTGGGACGAGGGTGGTGGGTGACAATTTATTAATTGAGGCATTCTGTATGATTGTGCCCCTCACTTGCTGGAAGTACCTATTTAGGGTCTTCTGTCATGGTGAATTTGTGTGCAAGTTGCCTCCATTGCGGCGCAATGTGGGCACATGGTGCACTATTGGGCTGGTCTGGCAGAGTGTTGCGGTTGTGGAGTGTGCTACAGTTTCCCCATTGTGCCATTGGGGTTTGTGCAGCATTTATTTTGTATATCATTTCACTGTGCAATACATTTGCGTTTTTCAATCTTAGTAGTGCGCTAAGCGTGTGTGATATTGTTGCGCTTTTATTGTAAAATCAGCCAAAATCAGGATCTGTTGCATTACAGTCACTGAGACTAACAGATTATCTCAGCCAAAAACATGCACCGCGCATGGCCTGGCAATATTGCACCGGGAATAAATCTGCATGATGCATTTTGTTTGAAAGTATTAGAACCTAGCCCTGGTGATTGGCAGATGCACTAAGCAGCTGGAGCAATACATCATTTCTCTTAAACTGTCATGGCAATAATGTGCAGCATTGTGGATCCGGAAGTCAAGAGTGGAATTGCAATTAATTATCCTGCAACACACCACTCTCAAAATGAGAACCCCAATACACGAAGGAAATCTGGATGACAGGGGTCGGGTACGTTCATATCTCTCACGACCGAAGTGAGTGAGCGTATGGAGCAGTTGCTTCTTAATTGTTGACAATCCACGGAGCCATTTTAGCTCTTTGCAGTGATTTGCACCAGCTCCCATTTAAGTGCATTAGGTAATAGGCTTTATGCTTCCTGTTTCAATCCAAGTGATGTGTGTTTGGCTTCAGACCAGAGCTCTGGGCTTGCAGTATGGAATTGCCATAAATCTGCCGCGGCAGAAAGTATTAAGTGCAGTCAATAGCGTGCGGGCATGAACACTTCAGCGGCTTCTGTACCAATGCCTCCCATTCCCAGCAAATCTCTCTGAGACAAAATTAATGTATCTCATATTGTATTGATTGCAGCTAATAAGTGCCCAAATGATTTGATGCTAGACAGAGGGATTATGATGGGAAGAGATGAGAAGCAGCTTGAAAGAAAGATGTGGTTTCATTATGGGATGGATTGCGCCAGTCTTTCTCCCCCCCAGGAATTTAACAAGTGGGCCTAAGTGCACTTAGCTGTTCTTGACATCTGTTGAAATGGTATCTGCCTGCGAGGAGCGAATCGTGGGATTTGGTCAGAGCGTATTGTCAGGATCTGCCAGCCACAGTAAACTGGCTTCCCGTTTACAAAATTAGACGGAAGAAAAGGCTACATTCGCACTTTTGGGTTAAACTACAACGATCATGGTGTTGCTCTACGAATTTAATGACGCTGGCTCCATCTTTGGCAGAAAGCAAAAAAAGGCAGTTATTTCAGGGAGTCAGACTATATGTGCGTGCGTGTGTGAATAGAGGAGTCAATCATGGTACTCCTAATGCTTCCAATGGTGGTTGGTGGATGTGAGGTGTCCAATTATAATTCACTAAAGTGACATTTTGAATGGTCGTCAAACGTGGGATTTTTTCTTTGAAGTACATAAATGATGATAAGTGAGGACGAACTCGAGTGGTTCGAGCCACTCTAATATTTGTTGAAAGCGCTTGGTCCAGCTCAATTCCGTAATGGTGGAAAAGAGCATGCCTAGCAGGGTATCATGACATGCTGCAATTACTTGTTACCACCCTTTCACGGACTGGAGGTGTGGTAGATACCTGCACATACATTATTGACTCTTGTTCTCTTTAGACAACGACATAAGTAAAACAGAGACTGCTGGAGGGACTGCTTTTTTCTGAAACGCATTTCATCTTCTGAAGAGAATCTTAATTTAGTGGTTGGTATTTGGTTATGGGATAAACAATCCTTCGTCCGGCTACTTATTATTTATATGCATTGAAGAAATCAAAAAAACGTGATGAAAATAGGATGCTTTTTAAAGCGGACTCTTCTGTGTTGATTTGGTGTGCTTATTTGACACATACAAGACTTTGTTCTGTGGAATTGCAGATTTAGGGCCCGATTCATGGAATAATTTGCACTGAAAATCCCTGTTCGTCGATTCATGGAACTCAATGCGCAGGGCTTACACGGGACTTGCGAGGAATCCGCACCGGTCCAAAATGTCACTGCGACCCCACAAACCCCTATGCACGAGACTACAAGCAGAGGGCCGGCCGGGCCTGCGCAGTCAGCTAAAAAAGGGGCAGAACATGTGGAATGAGGAAGAAGTGAAAATGTGGGCGTTACGAGGGACGTTCCACAGTCAAACAATCACACCACCCACGCGTGCGCAAATCAACCGTATTCATAGAATAGAACAGGGATTACCGGTGTGTGAAAAACCACGCACAAATCCCAAAACACCTACGCCATGCGATAGCAGGTATAAACGTCAACGCACACACAAACAAATGCATAAAAAGCATGCACGTTCAACAAACACACGTATACAGCCTTGATGAATGCACCATTTGTTGCAGCAGTCATCCTGGGACACCGCAGGTGGAGGAGGATGGCCAGGACCTGGATTTTCCACCCAAGGACCAGCCTTTTTGGGATGCCTGATGACCAGGTCTATGCCAGTTATAGGTAGCCCCCATATCATCCTAGACCTGGTCACGGAGTGGGAAGATAACCTCACATCACCCACCCTGTGCTCCTTGCAAAAGTTGCTCACTGTACTGCATTTTTTAGTCACTGGCTCATTCCAGTGGACCACTGCCATAGTCGGTGGCATCTCACAGGCCACACAGCCAGAATGCCTACACCAGGTGTTGGCAATAATAACTGCACGTCCATCTGTCCGCCGGCATATCTATATGCCCAGAACACCTGCAGAAAGGCAAAAAAAGGTCCAGGATTTTTATGGGGTGGGGCAATTCCCAAAAATGCTAGGTGCCATTGATTGCACACATGTTGATCTACATCCACCTGACGCAACAGAGCACATCTTCCACAACAGGAAACACTGGCACTCCATCAATGTTCAGGTTGTGTGTGATGCCAAGGGCATCATTACTGAAGTGTATGCCAACTATACTGGCAGCACCCATGATAGTTACATCTTCAGTATGTCCCCTCTACACCGGCCCTTGAAGCTGGGAAGCATGGCAACACATGGCTCATTTGTGAGTATGAATAGCCATACACATGCATGCATGTTGCACACAGACCAATAGAAACTGGGGGTCATTACGAGGTAGGAGGTCACCATGCCGCTATTAGCGGCATGGCTACTCCCTTACCGGGTACCGGGTTCCTTGAATGAGGAATTACCGGGCCATTCCGACCTTGGAGGGCCAGGTAATTCCTCATTCAAGGAACCCATCCCCATTCCCATTCGAGCCCCCATAGGGCTCAATGGGAATGGTGGAGGGTGCTAACAACGGGCGCATTAAAAACGGGCCCGTTGTTAGCATCCTGGCCTGCTTGCGGGACCCGCTAAGGGCGCCTGCTAAAACCAGGCGTCCTTAGCGGGTTCCCGTGAGCATACTCGTAATGGGGCGTAAGGAGTTCACGGCTTCGGCTCCTTTACCGGCGCCGTTAACCCCTTACCACCCAGGTCGTAATGACCTCCACTGTCAAACTTTTGGCAATGACAACCATTCTCACCTCTACAGGAGACAATGCCTACCCACTAAGCACATATATGATGATGCACATACACAACCCCAACACAACTGCCAAGGTAAGATACAACACTGCCCATATTGCAACTCAGGGCATATTGATACTGATATTGATATTTTATTTCTTTCGCGCTTGTACACAAGTGTTTCAGACCGCATAGTGGAGCGCACATTCGAAGTGCTCAAGTCACATTTCCGATCCTTCGACCACTCTGGTGTTGTGTTGCTATATGCACCACCAGTAGTCTGCAGGTTAATTGTGTCAGCCTATGTCCAGCACAATGTTGCAACATGGCGTGGTCTCCCTGTGGACATGTGGTGGCATCCCATCCACACCCACAGGTTCACCACTTGCGTATGGCTGGGCAAAGGACACATGGAGAGGCTGCACGTACTCAGCTTGTGCAATCGTATTTCACCTAAAATCCCTCCCCTGTGGATCACACACAATCATGCTACATCACAGGTGCCATTCAATGATGACAATGGGCCAATCCACTGTGCCCACAAAACCACCCTGAGAAAGTGCCCTTGGAAGTGCTACATTGCTTGCATCCCTTAGAACTAAAATCCCATTCATCTTGTGTTTCAAAAAGAAACACATTGCAGAGGGAATACCCTGCTACCACCATGCCAACCATTCAATTAAATCACCTATGTGTCGCCAAAATCATCCCATATGTAATGTAAAATGATATTTGTACTGTGCACCATACCCCCTGTAGGGGTCCCCTTCTGCTATGGTAGATCTGAGTAGCTAACATACAGTCAAATGTGTAAGCACCGATAAATACAGAAACATCATGTCTGAGCTGCAAGCCATACATGGCCTCAACTATTTACATGTACACAAAATTCAACAACCACAATTGCAAATAAATGCACACATGTCCTAGATTGTGCATTATGCCCTATTGTGGAGTGTAAAAAAGAAGTGCAGTATTGACCCACAGGTTCCTCAACATTCCATAACAATCAATATAAAAGAACATCTTACCTGACTCTTGGCATGCAGTTGACAGTCTAATTTCATCCAATGAAATAGCCATCATTCCCTGATGGAAGGATCTGCAGACAATAAACAACATGAAACATAGTGCAGCTAACACATCTTTGCACCAAAAAATGGAAGGCCCACAGGCATCCCTCAGTGACATACAAAACATGCAAACAGCAACTCACAAGACAACCACCAACATATGTCCCAGCACACATGCACACGCATTGCAAATCAAACACACAAAACACACACACTGACCAAAAACAACATCCCACACACTGCCTGTCACCCTCAATGACATGCAGCAAATGTGGATGTCACATTTCCCCATTCACTAGATGATGGCACATACACAATGCATGCATTAGTCAACATGCTGCATGAAAATGAGAAGACATCACATATGCAGATAATTGATCCCACAAAAAAGCAAGACCACCAATGACATTATAAGGCATTCCATTACCTGCATAGTATTGCGACAGTGCACTGCACACAGTCATGGGAGCACATTATTAATAAACATATGTATTGGTAACATGTTAGGCTCTTATACAATTACCCAAAATGTTTCAAAGTGCCCACAGGGCAAAAGGGTGGGGCTGGGGTAGGTAGACAATGGATTACTAACAGAGATAAATAATAGAATCAATATTACAAACAAATCATGACAATAACTCAGAGGGGAGACAAACCCACTATGCCCTGTGAGTGTTCCCAACGTGCACAGGGGAGGGTAGTAATGGAAAAAGGTTCTGAGTTGTTCATGGAGAACAGCTTCGGGTGAAGTGCTAAGAAAATAAAAGATACATGTAATTGCAACATCCCATGGTGAGGCTGAGCGTGAGCAATGCAGTATATACACAGTTGCTTTGATGATACATGTGGGGGGTCAGGCCCCTGAGGAAACATAAGGGCCCTGCACATCACTCACAGTACAGTATGATTAGCATGGAGGAGAGGGGGAGAAGAAAAAGGAGAAGAGAAAGGACTTGAGGCTTATTGTGAACTTAAGGAGGTCCTGCTCAAGACGCTGAGGGAGAGAGAGGCTATTACACAGAAGGCAGCCCACTGAGGAAATGGATCCACCAACATCCCTTTCTATAGCAAAGCGCTTCACATGCAGGAAGTTGTTGCCAGTGGAACACAGGAGGCTAAAAGGGGAGTATTTGACCAGGAAGCATTGAAGATAGCGTGGTACCCAGCCCCAGATAGCCCTGTGTATGATACAGAGGGATTACAATGTAATCTGTGCTGAGACTGTGAGCCAGTAAAGGCTTTGTAGGACAGGAGAGATATGGTCCTGGGCCTGAGGCCAAGGATAAGTCTTGCTTCCCTATTCTGGGTAAGCTGGTGGGGTCGCAGGGTGGACCAAGGAAGAATAGGGATAAGGCTGTTGCAGTAGTATAGGCTGGAGAGAACCAGCACACAGGTAACATCGAGTCTCTGGGGGAAGGTGTGGAAGGGTACAGTTACTTTGAGAAGGAAGAGCTGAAAGAGGGACATCTTGACAATGTCCAGAATATGAGGGATGAAGGAAAGGGTGATGTCAAAGATGACTTCAAGATTCCTGGCTTCGGAAAAGAGGGGGCTGGGGGTAGCCCATGGAGGAAGGCCAGAGTGAATGGAAGAAGTCAGCTGCAGGGCATCGAATAGGGAGACTCTTGGTTTGGATAGTGTACACACCAAGGTCATTTGCAGTGCACCAGGCCAGGATGTCAGAGAGGCAGTCATAGATGAATGAAGATGCAAGTGTGTCAGTAGGAACTTTGCTGAACAGTTATGTGTCGTCAGCATAGCATTGGAATTTGTGGAGAATGAGGCAATGAAGATTTGCAGCAGGGAAATGTATATGTTAAAGATGCGTGGCAAAATAATGGAGACCTGGGGGACGCCACAGGTGGAGGAGGAGGTAGGGATCGAGAAACGGCACAGAATGGTTTTGTAGCAATGGTTGGTTAGGAATGAGCTAAGCCAGTCCACTGCCCGCTCCGAGATAACAAGTGTATCATGGAGCATTTTAATGAAGATGGAATGGTTCACTGTGTCAAATGCAGATGGGATATCAAGGAGAATGAGGACAGCAGGGGATTAGGAATTGAGGGATGTGAGCAGTTCTTTGTGGGTGTTCAGGAGAGCAGTGTGTGTGGATCAGGAAGCTTGGAATCCACACTGGTGTACATGTACAGCGCCAACAAGTACCTTATGGATGTTCATTTGGGGGAGGGTCAACTTCTCGAGCAGTTTGCCCAGGAAGGGGGTGATTGAAATGGGGCAGTAGTTGGCTGGGCAGGAAAACTCTGCAGATGTTATTGTAAGGATGGGGCGCACAAGGGAGTGCCTAATGGAGGATGGAAATGAAACAGCAGGAAATGAGTGATTACAGAGATCAGCAAGAGCAAGGGCCAGAGAAGAGATGTTGCCCTTGATGGTTCTGGATGAGCATGGGCACACCTGTTTGGAAGAGACCTTCATGGAATTGACAACTGTGGTGACTTTTTCAGGGTAGACAGGAGCGAAGGAGGAGAAGGAGGAAGGAGGAAGGTGAGTGGTAGGGGAGGCAGAGGGAGGAGGTTTGTGTTGGAAGAGCCTGTCACAAGGATGTTCAGTATGTCCTGGCTTTTTGAAAATAACTGAGATGCAAGTGCATTAAAAAGGGACTTTGAAGAAGTAGGGGCAGAAGATACAACGGATGGGTTGGCAAGTTGGCAGCACATTTTGTAGAGTGCAGCCATGATGCAAGTACACAAATACTTCATGCACTCCCAGCAGGATCATGCTTGACGCATACATTCATAGAGGCCGATGTCACAATGGAATGCTGGCCACCGATGGGACTGCCATGGAAGACATAAACAGACAACACAAAGCAATGTGATACAGCAAGCAAGGATAAATGCATGCTAAATCTAGGATGCAAACAAAAAGTACATGGTCAATGCAGACTTCATTGTCACAGCATACAATTGGTCAAACACTGCATTCAATAGAATGCTGCAGTACCCTGCACCCAGCTGCAGCCAACTTGAAGCTGCAAACACCATGGTGCAGCACACATGGTACATGCATGAGAAAGCACCAACACCACTAACCCTAGTGTGCTGGTACAAAACACAGCATCCAAAAAAGTGCATAAGTACCCACATCTTTGTGGCTTTTAACTGTGCGGCACACTGTAAAGGTTGATCCATAATCAAGACAGCCCAAATTTACTATCGATTGATAACTACTCAAACATTGCAAGAGATGTGAAGTGGCGCTCGTTCCACATGCTCAAAGTGCCATGAGACACACGCAAACACAAGCAGCAACAACTGTCCCAGGCCACAAACAGCCAGCCATGCAACCCACTCCCAAACACCCATGAAAGGCCCACACAGTTTGAAAACCCCCAATTTAGAATATGAAACCAATGGCCCCATTAATCCATCAAAACAACACCATGCCCAGACCCATCATCAGAAGCACACCCTGTGGAACATGCACCACTGAAGAGGCATAAGTGCTCCACAAGACATGTCACTCCCAAGTGATCACACACAGTGCTAAACTCCCATGCAAACACCACACAAGCATCTGCTAATTCCCTTCACTTACCTGTACAGGGTACCCACCTGCCTTGCATACAATGCACACCATCGGGAGACACTTCCCCTTAATGCAATCACATGTATAGTAACAGCAGAAACAAAATGCACATCCATGACAACACATCATTTGATACAGAAAATATGCAGAGACCATGCACTGCAGGAGTACCACACAGTGAAAGAGGTTGACAGGACATAGATTGTGATCAGTCCAGTAGTGTAGCATACCACATCAGAGAGAGGGAGAGAGAGTGACACTGAGAGGGAAGCCCAAGGAAATGCCACATCAAGGAGTATACTTCCTGGATTGGAGATAGACAATGACATGCTCAACACCACTGTAGGTGCGGCCATAGATTAATTCACCAATGTAGGTAACACAGTGACATGAACACCACTTATATAACCATATTGGCATGTTAGCATGCAAAGCACATATATGTTAAGAAACACATGCAGCAAACATGCAGACCAATCATGCATGCTCAACATGCAAGACAGTGCTCATGCTTAGCCGCTGACTGTGCCGGCATGGGGTGAATCCTGCATCACCTTCACCTGGAACTGTGTCTCATATCAGGTACAGGTGTGACAGTGCCTGGTTGAGGTCATGGGGAGCATGGACGTCAAGGGTGCCCAGTGTCTCCCCCGGGACAGCAGTCACCGCCAGATCACAGATTACTGAAACAACATGGGAGAAGACATTACAACAGGCATAGTGAAGTACCATTCACACAACACACATGTGTGATGGAACAAAGAAACCATATTTTCCTGCACATGCCATCCTGCGCACCAACATGCAAACATGCAAGTTGACCTCACTATGCATGCCTGCATGCTCACCACTGCAAACATCATGGCCTTGAGATGCTAACAGCACACCTCAAAGAAAAAAAAAGAAAAATAATAAAAAATAAACCAGGAAAGGGCAACTCAAAAATAAAATGCCAGCATCCGGGTCTGGGGTGAACAAAAGTATCCAAAAACAAAAATAAAATCAAAACACAAAAATCAAAAATCTAAAATGTCTATCATGGACCGCTGGGGTCTACCCAGGAGTGGGGAGAGGCAGGGTGCATGTCAACTTCCACATGGGTGGATGTAAACACAAATAAAAACCCTCCATAGGCTCACAGACTGCACAGCTATGGTGGACCGGGAGGCATGTGTCTGCTGGCACCACCATCATGGGTTGAATCAGAAGATGGTAGTGGTGCTTGAGGCCAACCACACAGTGCCCTGGCCTAGTCCTCAGTGGCAGCAGCCACCAGCTCACAGAGGGCTTGGAGGTCACCATGCACATCATCAAGGTATGCGCAGTTCCACCAAGATATCCTACCTCAATGTTAGCATCTCCTGTTAGAAAAGTCCCCTAGTGGCTGCCTCTTCCTCATGGATTGCAGCTCTGTGGGCCCACAACTCTTTCCTCAGGGCTTCCCTTTGTGCCTGACCCTCTGCAAGTAGGGATGCCTGCAGAGACCGCAGATATCCCAGTCAGCTCCTGATGTCGGACTCCATGTGCACCCTGTGGGATTGGCATGTGGACCACATTACCTGCAGCTGTTGGTCCACCGGTGTTGCTGGTGGGATCGTGGAACGGGCCATCCTATCCATGCCCTCAGCCAAACTCTCAAAGGCAGCACCCTGTCGGTGTATGGAACGCAACATCTGCTGCTCCCACTCAGTCTGCCCAGGCTGCACACGTCCCAAATGTGTGCAGGGCACATGCCTGCCTGACTCAAGGGAGCATGGCCCTTGCTGTGATTCCACTGTCTCTAGCTGCAGGTCTGCAACCCTCCCTTGGACATCTGCCCCTGGACCAGAAACCAATACATTGGAGTGTGGCCTTGGTCCATAACCACCACCGTTTTCCCTGACACCACTGACTGGCCTTGTGAAGGCACCTGACCCCGTGCAGACTCACAGGTCCCAAGTGCTCCAACAATTGGTGCACTCACCTCCGCCAGCATTGAGGACTGCACATCCGTTTCAGCATCAGAGCTACTGGAGTTCAAAGAGTCAGAATTGTATGCAGAAAGGCCCAGGATGGTCTGTAGCACCAGTAGATTATCACGGCCTGCCAAGCCACGTCCTCCACTGGTGGTCTGAACCACCACAGACTATTCTTCCTCCTTTTCCTCTGCATCTGGTGCTTCCTCACCTGCACATGGACAGAAAAAG
This sequence comes from Ambystoma mexicanum, assembly GCF_040938575.1. Lineage (NCBI taxonomy): Eukaryota > Metazoa > Chordata > Amphibia > Caudata > Ambystomatidae > Ambystoma > Ambystoma mexicanum. The sequence goes on from NC_090924.1 coordinate 22,646,093, forward strand.
ACATGAGGATTCATGTGCAATGTGTCTACAGTAAACACGTGTATCACACTGCTGTCATGCAACAAAATGCAGGGCATGTCACCATGAGAAAAACAGCATCCACACACTACATACAAAAAGCCATCTGATCATGGCATATTCAGACTGGCAACAAGATCTCCTGCTCAGGGCCATGCAGCCAGTGGACACATTGCCAACAAACATGGTCGTTAGCAAGCACATTATGGCACATGGCAGAGCAAACTATTGACTAATACCAGTGAAATGGGCATGACCATGTGGCTGTGTGACATGCTATCACATGACACGTCTACAGGCAGATACACATATTCACATCCAAGTCTGCATCCATCACATGCCACAAAAGTGATGACCTGGCACAGAGACTGCACACAATGGGAACATGTTCTAAGTGTGGAAAAAGGAAAACAGTTGAAGTATGACCGTAAGAGTAACACCTAGCCAAGGTCTGTTAAGGGAAGAGAGTAAGTAAATGGAGTTGGAGATAGGAAGAATGTACAGTGACCCACAAGAGGGACAAGGGCAGGGACTCATGGAGTGTGTGCTGAGTGTCAGAGGGTAACAGGTATCAGGCCTCACAAGGATATATTGCCATAGTAGCAGCTGGTATTTGCACAATCTAGACATATGCACACTCACTCTTGGCATGCCTTGAGGTATGTTAGTTGTCTTCCTGGATGTTCTATGTAGAATGGAAGCACATACATACATGTGTGAATAGAGAATCTATACACTGCAGTACATGAAGTGTAACTCATGTTTCAGACACAAGCAAATGCCTAACAGAGCAGAGTCACTGACATCAAGGATGCAACTAACAAGAGGGCATTGTTTGGGAGAATTCTCAACATGTGCTAATTTCCCTTACCTTCTGAGACCCCCAGAAACTTTGCTGGATTTCTAGGATCTGATTATTTATTTTACCTGGGAAGAGTGTGAGCCTTTTTCCCCACTCTCCCATGTATTTTGTGTGTGTTTAACTTTTGTGTTCTTTGGTTATGGAGTTTTAAAACAACTCCAGTGGCATCATCTTTTTCTGAGTGTCACACAGAACCTTCAGTGCAGTGGCACATGGATGTCTTTCAGACTTCCCAAGGTTTAAATACCTTCTCTGGGACTGACTACCATCTCCCAGAGTAGGTCAAGTTAAATTGCCTTTACTAGTCTTTTTAAATTTACTGACCCAGCACACACTATCTTCCTTCAGAGTTCTGGGTTAGCTTCCCCTGAGTCAAAACACTCATGTAACGGTAAAATGTTACCTTTTCCTACTTTAAATGGCTGGTGGCAGTGGTGTAGATCAACTACCATGATTTTTCCTGACCGCTAACAACGGTAGCTAAAAATCGGGTCAGCCATGTTTTTCAATATGGCGCCCCAGACCTGTCTGTAAAAACAGACTCTGGTCATCTTTTTTTGCCATTTCTTTTAGGAAAAGTCCTTCTTGTTTTTGTTTCTGCACGCCAAACCATGTTTGGTCCCTTTATTTGTTGGCCTTTGGCGGGCTTCAGTGTTGAAGCCCTCCTCTGGCACCTGAATGTCTGGGGTGGTCAGAATGTGAGGGAGGGGCCCAAAACTCCCTGTGCTTAGTCACCTAGGAGACCTGAATGCACTCTGATGTGATTGGCTGTCTGGCTGTCTGGAAAGGACAGCCACCCTGCTGTGTGAGTGACAGCCAGGCTAGAATGAATGGGGGGAAAACTGTTTAAAAGCAGGTCTCTGGGACTTGGAAAGCAGAGTCGACCACTGAAACGAAAGAACCGAAGATGAGCTTAAGGAAGAGGACTGCTGCAACTCCTGGATGACCGGTGAAGCCCTGCTTCAGGTCTGAATTGCCTGAAACTCCTTCGACGGAGAAGCCCTTCAAGGTTAACTTCTTCCCTTGAGTTTGGTGGGAACAACCAACTTGTAAGCCACCTGGACACTGTCCCCATCTGGTCGAAATTTCATCAGAGTGCTGTTGAAAACTGGATAGCCAGAGGGAAGGAAACCAGCTTGTGGACTTTAAGGCACTCACACCTTAAACCAATGTCTTGCTATAGCTTTTGGCCTCATCCCTGGGCAGTGAAGGATCCTCCCGACGTCTTCCTTCTTGTCCCCATGACTGAAGCTCGGGAACAGCGAGATCTGCTCGAACTGCCAGGAACAAATGCCTCAGCTACAGCTTTTCTTCATTAAAAAAAGGTACTGTGCAAATGCGGTCTGGAACTATTTTCGGCCATCGAGGAAGTGCGCGAAACTTTCCTCAAATTCGAAGGCTTGTCCTTCCCTAAACATTTGTCAAACTTATCGCCTAGCGAAATTCTTCTATACTCCCTGGCAAAGACTTAACCATTATCTACCAGAACAGTGCTATCCTAAACAAATACTCTGAACCATTGACTTTGGCCCAGGCCTATGAGAAAAATTGCTGGTTGTATTTAACTGAAACCCTTTGCCCTGCCTATGAATGCATTTGGGCTGTCTATTCTTATAACCTTGTCTTTTTATTCCTTGCATAAGTAACTCAAGTCCCACTTCAAAGGAGCTGAACTTCAGTTACATAGCGGTTGGATTTTTGTGGTGTATTAGTGTGTGATATTGAGATGCTTATGCTAGTGTAATGTTTTCTAGCGGACTGAGTAAATAAATGTATATTCTTTTACCAAGAAACCTTGAGTAAGTGTTTACTTGAATCACGGTATCAGTTGGTCCTTTTTGTAACTTGTTCTACTGCTCACTTAAACTCTTGAGATACGTCTGGCTGCTCAGCCATCACTACCACTTTACTGTGTAGTACAGGCTTGCACCAAAGGTGAAATTGTGATTACACTTGTAGTCTTAATTGCCTGTAGTGTTCCCAAAGGGTACTGCAGGTGGTTCTGTCTAACAGGCATGTTGTGGTATCATGGTGCAGATGTTGGGTGGGTATGCTAGTGGGAGATGAGTACTGTCACACGTCCATGTTCAACTGATGAAAAACACATGGGTTGGATCCACTCTTCAGTACACTAGACAGGAGTAAGTACACCACAACATGGTTCACACAGGGCAGTCATTCAAATGCAGCCAGATGAGCAACACAATCATAGATCTTGGTTATGCTTTACTAGATGTATTCAGGATGCACAATCTAGGTCACTCACCGGACGTGCCGTTGTAAGTTGGCAGGCCTCCCACACCTTGCACCTGCTCCATTAGAATGAATTGGCTCATAGTCTCTTCATGCTGGGTGAGCTCCTCCTCCTCTGGTGACCCCTCTAGTTGCCATAGCAGAGGCGAGGTTGGCTCCCAGAAAGTGGCGGCTAAAGCCTAGACTGACACATGCTTCATGGGTCAGATAACCAAGAAGGTAGGTGGCAGTGCTGAAGGTGGCTTGGCCTGAGGGGTAGAGAGGGTGAGCTTGGAGGAAAGGAGAAAGTAATCACTCCAGGAGAGAGGAGTGGTGAGAGGGATAGAAAGGGGAAAGTCTGAAGAGATCAGAACATCAAGATTGTGCCCTGCAGAGTGAGTCGGGCCAGAGGGGAGAATAGAGAGTCAGAGAGTGTCACAGAGGTTGTAAAATAGTTCAGAGGATGGACAGGAAGCATCCAGGTGGATGCTAAAGTCTCTAAGAAGGAGGTGTTGAGTGGTCGAGACCAGAAGGGAAGAGAAGAGGTCCGCCCACTCAGAGATGAAGGAGTAGATCTGACCAGGTGGCCAATAGATGGTAGCCACAGTAAGGGAATGGCCAGGAGAGAGAGGGAGCCTCAGACGAGCATTCGGAAGAGGAGTAGGCATGCATAGGAATGACAGACAGTGGAATCCACTCAGGCAGATAAGGGTTACACCCCCCTCTGGAATGGTTCAATCTGGGTGCAGAGAGGATCTTCAAACCCTAAGGCATCGATCTCCCCCGTGACATGCTGCCAATGCACCATACAAAGAGCAAGTGAATAGGTGCTCCCCGGTTGCAGGCACATGTCATGGTGGTGCTTGGTCACGTAGTCCATGAGGATCTGGAGTTCTTCAACACTGAAGTTACTCTTGCTCAATGTGCCAGTGTCCTGTGCCATGGGCTTGAGACTGTTCCTGCTGTGCAGGCTTTGCCTTCTTGCCACGTGGTGTTGGTGTTAACACTGTGTGGCCGGGATCACTCTGGGATCAAGATGCCAGACCACTAGTGGCCTGGTGCATGGAATTACCTACTGGTTCTGGGACAGCTGCTTCAGCTGCATGCCCCTTACCCTTCTAGGCTGGGACAGCTGCTTTAGCTGTGCGTCACTTACCCTTTGGGGATGGGATAGCTGCTTCAGCTGCATGTCCCTAGACCCCTGGGCCTGGGACAGTTGCTTCTGCTGCACCTCCATGGACCCTTGGCCGTGGGACAGCCGCTTCTGCTGCACGTCCCTGGACCCTTGGGCCTGAGACAGCTGCTTATGCTGCACCTCCCTGGACCCTTGGCCTAGGACAGCTGTTTCAGCTGCACGTCCCTGCACCCTTGGGCCTGAGACAGCTGCATCTGCAGACACTCTAACCCAGGACACCTCTGCCACCTTTCCCTCTTGGTGCCATTTCACTCATGTTCCAGGTGTAAGGGAACAATGGAAGGCACACCACGCAATTGTCCTGGGCAATTAGAGCGAGTGGGGTGTGTACATGATGGAAGACATACTTCTGTGGTCCAGCAAGGCTTAAAGGTAACCCAGGTGACAAACATACAGGATGTGTAACGCACAAGCACCCCAAAATTGTGTATGCAAGACCAGGATAGCTTCCATAAAAAGAAAAAGCATTACACGAGACGCAGTGGCACTCAGCACCACAAAAAGTGCATACTTTTAGAGGTAATGATAGAGGTATGCGATACACAGTGACACCTAAAGTAGGAAAAATATGTACACCACTCACTGTTAGCCTCTGAAAATACAAAAGTAGATGTGCGTATGTGCGGAGGCAAAGCCCCCACCAGAATAAGAAGTTTGTGCAGTCCCTGATGTGAAAGAATTGCGTTGCACCCCAAAATGTGCAGTATTCCACTTGTCCGTCTCCTCCCTTTGGCATGTACAGTCAGAGTTGCTTCTACACGTACTTATGTATCCCCGATTCTGGCGTGCTCAATGCCAGCCTGCAGCCTGTTTCATGTAAGTTATGCGCTGAGGACCTTTCCTCGGATTTCACGTGCCCACACTCATTTTTTAGGTGCAAAGTCCTGTACCTTTGTGTATGGCTGCCCTTGGATTAATGCACGGAAAAACACCAGTAGACAGGAAGTGTGGTAGAGTAACACTGTCTCAATTGAAGTCCAGAAGAGGCCTGTGATTAGGAGGTGGTTCCCAACAAGAAGGTAGGCTCAGATCCGTACAGAAGGAGCAGGACGAGATAACTGCCCAGCGAGTCAGTTGGGCGTTCCCACACGGAGCCAGAAAAGGAGGCGAGGAGACGAGACTCCCAAAAGAAGGTAAGGTGGTTTGCCAAGGTGACCAGATAAACAGCCAAGTAGCCAGAATGGGGTGAGCAAGGTACACAGAAAGAACACCGCACAACGGGGGAAGGGAAGTGAGAAAGGGAAAAGAAAAGGCAGAAAGGAGTAAATGAAGCGGAAAGCCTGCAACAATGGGAAAGTGCCTGTGGGTGGTGTTGCAGGTGAGGGGGCTGTGGGGTGGTGTCCAGTCTCGAGGGGGCTGCCTGTGGGTGATGTCACAGGTGAGGGGGCATGAGGGTGGTTTCCCACCTGGAGGGGACTGCCTGTGGGTGGTGTCCAGTCGGGAGGGGGTTGTGGAGTAGTGTACAGTTTGGAGGGGACTGCATGTGGGTGATGTCACAGGTGAGGAGGCATGAGGGTGGTGTCCCACCTGGTGAGGACTGCCTGTGGGTGGTGTCCAGTCGGGAGGGGGTTGTGGGGTAGTGTACAGTTTGGAGGGGACTGCCTGTGCGGGTTGTCTCATCTGGAGGGGGCTTCCTGTGAGTGTTGTCACAGGTTAGGGGGCTGGATGTTGGTGTTCCATCTGGAGGAGGCTGCCCATGGAGGGGTCTTGGGTGATGGGGTTAGGGGTGGAGCCTCATCAGGAGGGGCCTACCTGTGGGTGGTGTCACAGGTGAGGGGGATTGGGGTGGTGTCAAGTCTGGAGGGGCCTGCCTGAGGGGGTGTCGCATTTGGAGGGGGCTGCCTGTGGTGGGTGTTCTATCTGGAGGGGGCTGCCTGTGGGGGGTGTATAGTCTGGAGGAGGCTGCCTGTGGGTGGTGACACATGTGAGTGGGCCTGGGTGGTGGTGTGTGGACTTTGGTGGTTCATGTGCAGTAGGGGATATGTGGATTTACAAGAGGCTGTGCAATTTTTTTAGTGGTACAGGTTTGATTTCTGAGGGAGGAAACGTGTTTTCATTTGGGGTGCAGCCTGGGATTGTGAGATGAGGTGTGCTATTTCACTGGGGTACGGGCTGGGATTGCGAAGGAGTGCAGGCGTTTTCTGTGGGTAGCGGCCTGGGATTGTGAGGTGAGGCACACAATTTTGCTATGGTGCGGCCTGGGGTTGCATGGGACAGCCCATGCTTTCTCTGCGGTGTGGCCTGTGATTGCGGGGTGAGGTGTGCGATTTTGCTGGGGTACAAGCTGGGGTTGCGAGGGAGGGCATGCATTTTCTCTGAAGGTGCAACCTAGGATTGCTAAGTGAGCCACGTGATTTTGCTGTGGTGCGGCCTGGGCTTGCGAGGGAGGACATGCAATTTCTCTGGGATCCTGACTGGGATTGCGAGGTTAGGTGTGTGCCTTTGCTAGGTTACTGGATGCCTGGCCAGGGGTGGCACTAAGGCTTGTGCCGTATTAGTTCTTTGCCTTGCTTTTTGGTGTGCGTGGGGGCATGTTGTAGGTGTTCCTCGCGCAACCTGTTGTGACTTGCACAACGGCTAGTAATGTATCTTGGAATCCATTAATACGTGTGGCGTACAATATTTTTCCAGCACCACAGCTTGTGCAGGGTCCTTCTCGGCGCGCAGCCCTTTCACCATTTATGCGCCGAATTCCATGAATCGGGCCCTTAGTCTCATCGGGCATGACAAAAAGATGTGTGCCTGTGTCAAAAATCATTCAACACAGACTTCTTAATGACAGACTCATTTGCAATATGTTTTTAATTCTAGTTTCAGAGTTTTGAGATTTTAATTAGTACCGTTACAGGTTTACATGCTTGCTTATAATCTCACATTCGTTTTGCATTCTAGTTGTTTCAGTCCTATAGTTATAATGTGAACAGCACTACATCTACATTACGGGAATGTAAAATGGCATCAGCTACAATCCGAAACGTGCAGAAAATCAATTGCAAGCTCTGTCTCTGCTTATTATTAAAAGTCAGTGCAAACGATCAATGATTGATGCTATGTGAGAAAAGTTGGAATTACTTTGTCAACATTGTTGTTTTATTGTGTTCCAGAATTGTCTCTTCAGTAGTTGCTTTTCATGCCATACTGTGTGACAGAAAAGAAAGCATGTGCTACTACAACTGCTCATCAAATTAATTTAGTCCAAGGGGCCAGGTACATTACCAATCATTGAAAGGAGTTATTGCTTTCACGCTGTGTCTTCTATCATCATTTCCTGTGACTTTAATTGGGCACTTTGCCCCTGCAAATGATATAAGGAAGTCTCAAACTCTTTGATCTTACTGTTTTTCTTGCAGCAGAAATGTTTAAACAACCCCTGTGCCGTAATGAGTGAAGCATATATGAACTCAATGAAGAGTTGATCATTTTCACTGCTAGCTTGCATCTTAACAAGGCTAGGGCAAGGCGAGAGCAATCTTCACAGTCACCTATTTGTCTGTGTAGATGGGGGCCCTAAAGGCAGCAACTGCCATTGCTTATTAATTACCTTGGAGTGGAGTCTGAAGGATCTGCTTCTGGTCACAAGGCTCTTTGTTCTCCCAACATAAGCCCCAGGGCACTGGAGACCAACCCAAGAGGATCTGCAGAGAACCACCCTCCCCCATAGATATATGTTATCTGTAGATATTATATTTGGGATGTGTTGGAGATTATTTTGGGTTATATTTAGAATCTTGTGGTATTTTCTAGTATTTTGCTATGGTGGTATTCTGTGGTAATATATGGTGGTAAACTTATTGGGGTATTTTTTATTGTGGTGAAACTAACTTCAGAACACTGCGTAATAATTATTTCGCCATGGTCACTAACGGTAAACAAATACATACTGGACCTGGTACACTCTAAATTATTGGCTCATTCTCCCCTGTGATATCTGTAATATCACTCTTATGCACTTTTTTCTGTGTTAAACATTAAACATGCAAGTGAAAATACAAAACATTCATTCAGCCTCTCTAAGTTAAACAATTTACTGTGGATAAATTTGCTTTGAGATTTTCTTACTGCATGTTTATCTCTCTTTTCATGTCAAAACAATGAGACTGAATGCAGAAGAAATACACTGAAACTAAATTACCTTTTCAAATTATTGTTCTTTATCTTAAACTGGAACTATGCATGTTACACTGGATGACATGTGTGCCCACGTTGTCATTCACAACATAAACACAGTTTTCCTGCAATGGAGTTCAATGCATTATCTGTGATACAATGCAGAGCCCTGCCTGTTATCAGCCTTGACTTCACAACAAAGTTGGCAGAATAAATACACTCTGACTTGCAGGAAGATTTAGAGAAATATAAACACAGTTCTACATGCACGTTTACGTTTCAAAATGAACTGAATTATTTAACCTATGCTACATAGTATAAAACATCCTCTTCACACGCCCCTCAATTAACAGTAACATTACCCAGGTCTGTTGGCGATATTCCCAGACTCAGCTTGGAAGTGACCTAAAAAATTCACAGATAGGTTTCTTTGAGACTGCGGCTCTTTGAAGGACTGCCAACCCAGGAGAGAGAATCCCGCTGCCCTGAAGACTCAGTCTGTCCAGGAACCAGACTTCTCTTCCTTCCAGCACTTCTGCCTCCTTTGTCAGTGAGTGGATGGAATGCCCAGTTCTTTTTCACAAAGCCCTCTGTCACTCAAAAAGCACTTCCCCTTGACAAGTGCATCCCACTAAAATAGCACTTGATTTTCCTCTGTGCCTTAACTCGAAACACAAACTGCATTTCTGAAGAGAATTTGTTACATCTCTCTGGCACTTCCTGCTCCAAGACAATGCCATGTCTTTAGCAGAATGGATCTCTCATTCCACATCTTACAACACAGCGCAACCAAGGCTGCATGTTTAAAGTTTATTTTTCTTTCTAGACCACCATGCATTATCTGTCATGCTGGATCCAGTTTATATTGTGGACTAATTTGCACTGAATGTTATTATGTGTATCTGTTACATGCTACATGGGTAAGGTAAATTAGTATATTTGTTTGATGTTAGTTTAATTTTGTCAGTGCAACTCAGCCCATTAATAGCATCGTGGAGCAAAGTGATCATGTTCCAGCACGTGTTCTGTTCATTGGCATCTATTTAGATTCAGCCTGAGTTTCATACCCTTGAGTCACATGTATGAGTCTCACACCCTTGGCAGTGGTTATATTTCAAACCTTTGCTAAAATGTCAATTGTTGAAATGTGGAGCCTGGATGTTGAAATATTGAGCCAGCATTCCTCCTACACAGGCTCTTTTTAGTGAAGGGTAATTGAAGTCATTGTCAGATATTCTGTGAATACAAATTTGAATTCTACAAAGGCTGAATCCCCTGATCTAACACCTCCTATTAGACATTCAAACCCCAAAACTCTGGAACAAGAAAGCTACATTTGCAATTAATATTTGATTTGTATTAAAATGATATGGGTGGTCCCGTATTTTTATGCTGGGGAAGTCTTCAGCAATGTTGTATAACAGTCGGCTTTTTACAGAAAAGAAAATTAACCTACTGGTAAAATACTCTCTAATGACCTGATATGACCCCCTGCTAACCTGTCTTCTGTCATCTTGTCTTTCAGGCCGATTCATGGAATTAATGAAATTTTCAGCGCAAGCGTGCGAAAGCGCGCAAATCGCAGTGCCAGTGCGAAAATCGCAGTGAAACCCGCACAGAGCGATTCATGGAAGTCCGTGCGCGTGTAAATCCCAGGATGTGCGCCAAAATTCTGCGTGGCGCATGCTGGCGCACACGTCTCCAAACAGCGTGCGCTACGCGCATAGCGAAATCGCACATAATGCGGCGCACACAACAAAAGTAGGAGGAACAGGGGGTATGACACACAGAATGGGGAAAAACGCGTGAAAATGTGGGCGTCACGGGGGAAGTACAGGAGGCAAATGCGCGGAACGCCCACACACACGTTCAAAACACGTATTCATGGAATCGAACGGGGCTAACGCTTGCGCCAAAAAAGACGCGCTAATCCGGAAACATGTACGCCAGCAGAAAGCAGGCGTACGTGGACCCACGCAGCATAAAAGTGCGCGCAAACAACAAACAAGCTCAGACGCCAGGATGAATATACCATTCCTAGCAGCAGTGGTCGTGGGACACCGCAGGAGGAGGAGGAGGATAGTCAGGCCCAGAATTTTTACACCCAGAACCAGCCTTTTCGGGATGCCTGATGACCAGGTGTGTGGGAGGTACAGGTTTCCACCTCACATAATACTCGACCTGGTCAGTGAGTGGGAGGATGACCTCACATCATCCACCCTGTGCTCCCAAGCACTCAGCCCCCTGCAGAAGGTCCTCAATGTACTGCACTTCTTGGCCACTGGATCATTTCAGCGGACAACTGCTATAGTGGGGGGGGGTGTCACAGGCCACGCAGTCACGCTGCCTATACCAGGTTTTGGCCATCATGACTGCACACCCATCAGTCCGCAGGCACATATACCTGCCCAGAACACCTGCAGAAAGGCAGGCTGCCATCCAGGATTTTTACAGAGTGGCACAATTCCCCAAAGTGCTAGGTGCCATTGATTGCACCCATGTGGCTCTACGTCCCCCCCGGGCATCTGAGCACATCTACAGAAAACGCAAGCACTGGCATTCCATCAACGTCCAGGTAGAATGTGATGCCAAGGGAATCATCACCTCAGTATATGCCAACTATCCAGGGTCTACCCATGACAGTTTTATTTACAGAATGTCAACCCTAAACCGGGACCTAGAAGCTGGGCGGCACAGCGATACATGGCTGCTCGGTGAGTATAAATGCCTCTGCACATGCATGCATGTCAGATACTGAGTAATGTCACAACCCCACTAATGATACCCATCATCACCTCCCCAGGGGACAGTGCCTACCCTCTGAGCACCCACATGATGACACCAATTCGGAACCCCACCACGCCACCCGAGGTAAGATACAATACAGCCCATATTGCAACCCCGGGCATAGTGGAGCGCACATTCAGAGTGCTCAAGTCACGCTTTCGCTCCCTTGACCGTTCTGGTGGGCAGCTACTATACGCTCCCCCAGTAGTGTGCAGGATCATAGTGGCAGCATGTGTCCTGTACAACGTTGCAACACGCCGGGGCCTGCCGGTGGACATGGTGGTGCCCCCACATCCCCAACCACATGCACACCTGCTGCGCATGGGAGGGGAAAGGGCACGTGGTGAGGCAGCCCGTACGCAGCTGGTGGCTAATTACTTCTCCCAAAATCACACCCGTGCGGAGTGCACACAGCCCTGGCACATACCAGCTGACAATCAATGATGATGACTTAAGGGACAGTCAACTGTCACTGCCATACCAGCCTGAGATTGGTCACCTGGAAGTGCTAGATTGTGTGCATCCATATCTACTTAAACACAACCAATGATGTGTGATAAAAAGACACATTCATGCTGCATGAATGACTACCCCCTTGCAAAATACAACATGAAAATAGTGCCATGTCACCCAACCCCTCCCCATCTCAGCTACCCAACACACCATTGCATGTCATGCAATGTGAAAGCAACCAAATGAAAGCACAACACATGACACAAGTGTCACAAACTGCACTGTCCGAAATGGAAACAGGCCACAGACAAAATGCTCCCAGTAATCAATAAGAAACAGCACACATGAACAAATACTTACCAGCAACACAATACAGAAACACAGGATGGAACAGTGGCAAAATATGACAGTACAAATTCAAAGTAGTGCAAGTCTTACAACCTGAATACGCCAGCACATCGACCCCTTCCAACTGTACAGTGTTACTGCCACACAAATGTCTCAGTGTACTGCATACAACATGAACTCCATCTGCAAAGTAGACGGCCTTTTGAAGACATGAGGAAGGAAACTGCAAATTAGGAGGAAGACATGGATGCACAAGCACATATCAATACACCATGCAGTGTTCAAAACAACAACAATATCCACTAGGAATGTCTACACAGTATTGACTACAGACTGCCCATAAAGCTCATGGAAGCCCAACGTCACTGTGTGATTCACTGTCACTTGGGCACACCCTTTACAAGCCTATGGAAACAGGAAGCAGGAGCGGTGTGTGTCTCATGAACCCAAGCATCTAACCCAAACTCAGGACAAGCCTGCATGTGCCCAGCCGGAATACAGTGGATGCCCACAGGAGCTACACAAGGCAACACACTGTAAAAAAAAAAAAAAAAAAAAAATCAAAAATGGCCATGTGGGGGCAGGGGGGTGGGGGAGGACAGGGTGCACACCAACACCCACCTGTGTGGATGTTGTGGAAAAAAAAAACTCCTTGGGCTCATGGCCTGCACGACTATGCCATTGTGGGAGAACTGCTGTCGCTCTCCTCAGCCTCTGCTGCTGCATGAGGAGGTGGTGGCACTATGGGAGGCAGCCAATGCAAAGCCCGGGTATGGTCATCCATGGTAGCAAGCATGCAGGTCTGGAAGGTCTGATTCTGGAGCATTAATGTGCAGAGATCCCCATGGAGCACCTCACGGGTTGCCTGAATTTCTGCACGCATGGCCTCGCATGATGCCCGAATCTCCTCAGGTGTTTCCTGCATCTCAGCTGAGAGCAAACGTATGAGCTGCTCCAGCTGCTCTTCTGCCCTAAGATTGGTGGAAGCCTCAAGGTCAACCAGAGTCAGCCTGAGGGTATGTAGTTCTTCCCTCTGGGCTTCCCTGTGGGCCTGGGACACTATTGATATCGATTGGTGCAGAGTCTCCAGTGCTGCCCTTTGGTCCCTGTTGGACGCCAACATGTCTTCCCTGTGTGAATGGCAAATGGAGTCTGTTGCCTGCTGTTGTTGCTCCATCTGCCTTTCAGGGGGCAGAATGGAAGTGGCCACCCTCTCCATTGCCTGAGCCATCATTTCTACTGATGCTGCCTGTTGGGTTGCAATACCATACATGGAGTTTTCCCATACTGTATTGCCTGGTGCCGCACGGCCACCGCGTCGACGGGCACCACACCTGTTTGGGGCAAGACGATCTGCACCTTGCTGTGCTGGCACTGCCTGTGGCTGCAGGACTGCATTCCCCCTCTTATCTGCTGGCCCAGGAACAGGACAGATGCTGTGGAGTGTGACCCTGCATCCGTAACCACCAAAGGCACAACTACCAACACTGACATCCCAATAGAGGGTTCTACCCCTGGTGCAGGTGGGTTGGACAGAACAAAATCCCTGCCAGAAACACTCACCTGCGAAGGCACATAAGTCTCATCATCCAATTCAGCACCCGAATAGAGGTCTGGGGAGGTGCACCCAGAGACACCCCTGGAGAGTATGGTCTGCAGTAACATTGGGTTCTCACCCACCACCACACCACGTCCCCCACTGGTGCCTGGTCGTGCCAGAGATTCCTCCTGGGTCTGCACCATCTCCTCAACCTCAACAGCATCAAGTGCGTCATCACCTGCAAAAACATGAAAGACAACAAATGGAAACAGGCATGAGCACCATAGCACACACATAGGCCGTGACAAGCCACAGATCCATTACATGATCAACACATGTCCCACATGACTATAACCCTGCCATGCATGCACTGTCAAAGAGTTGGAAGTGGAGTCAAAAAGGCAGACTCTGGGGAGAGCAATATGGAAAAGCAACAAATTTGTAGCATGTTGGGTAGCACTGGCATCACACATCAGGCTGTGAGTGGCATGTCCAATACACATACATGACACATGGCCGCACACAGATGTCATGTAGCATAGGCACGGTAAAGTACACACATCCATGTGACATCGACATGATGAGAAGATTAATGCTGAATAGTCTTTCAAAATATGCATGTGCCACACACAGAAACACATCCAGTGTCCAAAAATACTGTCATTCTGGGCTGATCAATGGTTGGTCACTTTGACATCACAGGAAACATCTGTCATGTTCCACATGCAAACAGCCCCTTATAATAATTTTTATGAAGGCCAATACTCCATCAGCCTGAATGGTGTAATCATTAAAATAACCAGGTAATAATTGTGCCCCAGTGTGGCCTGTAAACAATGACCGAAGCATATCACATATGTCGCAATAGGGCATAAAATTGTCTTGCAAAAAGGGGAGAGTGCAAACAATCGGCATGAATGAAGACTTACAAAATCAGACCAATGTAGTTGCAAGACAACAGTTCACGGTACAGTGCACAAATGTGGGCTTAATAGGCAACTGTGGCCAGAAGGGATAAAGTCATACCCAAATCCAAGGCACCTGAATGTATGGGAGGAAGCACATGGGTGACCCATACCACTCAGGTGCACACCCCCTCACCAAGCACTCAATCTGAACCTGTCACCCAAACAAAATACACATGGATCACACACACATGCATGGGCACTCACCGGACAATGCATCATAATCAGGTGGTTCTCCCAGGCCTTGGATCTGTTCCTCTGTGACGAAGGCCCCAGCAACAGACTCATGTTCAGTGAGTTTGTTGTCCACTTGTGGAGACCCACCGCCAGTCACCAGAGTAGCGGCATGATTTGAGGCCAGCTTGTTCTTTGCTTTGCGTTTCAGGTAATTCCTCCGCTTGTAGCAATCATCAACTGTGCGCCTCACAATTCCAAGGGTACTTTTGCGGACGGCGAAGATCTTCCAGTGTGCCTTACGTTGACCATTTGTGGTCTTGGACCCTGCAGTCACCAGAATTTCAGGGCTATGTTCCGACACATAGGACACAAGTGCATCAAGTTCCGAATCATTGAAGCAAGGCTTCCTTGACGTGCCGGAGTGTGTAGCCGTGTCTGGGCTCTCAGCCTGTCGTGCCAGAGCACCCTTCTTCCTCTTCTTTAAAGGTGGAACGGAGCCAGAGTGGCTTATGCCGCTCTGGTCAGTAGGGGCAGAAGCACCGGTGCACTGGGTAGTAGCAGTGTGGGAATGCACAATGACCATAGGTCTTGGTGCAGGCATTGGTTGCAGGGTAATGGTGGCAGGGGGAACGTCAGTTTGATGGACCTGGACCGACACTGTCCTGGCTGGGAGAGTCAGAGCTGGGGCGGATGGAGCTGCAGCTGCCCCTGAAGCCTCTCCACCCTGCATACTTGGGGTAGCAGATGACATAGCTGCCCCAGATCCACATGGCTTGGTGACAACAACTTGCACCGCCACACGTGGCCAAGACTTGCTGACCTAGAAGTCAGCCTGGGGGTCATCCTGTGCCAGGTCAGGTGCTATAATAGGCTGGTCCAACAGGGGCTGAGCTGGGATGGTGTTAGCCACGTTTCCCTCAACCATGGGGGGGCATGGGTGTCCCTGATTGTTCCTCCACATATGGGGGCATAGGGGCACCCTGCAAATCCCAGCCATGTCCCCTACCGCGCGCACCATGCCCACCTTTTGAAGGTCGGCCACCTTTGCCTCCCTTACTGCTTGGTCGCCTCCCAACCATGGCACTGATGTTGTTGTGCATATGGGAGTTGCAGTAAACTATTGTCCTGGGCAATTGGGGGTCAAAGGGGCAGGGTACTAGATGGAATTCGTACCCTAGTGCTCTAGCAAGGCTGTCTGTGACCCATGGGGGAAGATGACGGGTCACGCAACGCACAGGCAGCCACAAATCAAAAATTAACGTGCACGTAACCCCTCGTAGACCATGTGCTTGAAAAATAGAACTTGCACTACGCTGTGGCACCTAGAAACACAAAAATAAGTGTATGCATAATACACGCAGCCTACAATGACCTCTGAAGGGTACCGCGACAAACGGGGCAAGCACAGTTGCTAAGTACGTGTGGAACTCACCGTCTGCCTGGAAAAATAACGTGAAAAATATGCGCTTGTGCGCGTTGGCAACACCCCCGCCAAAGGAAGAATTGTACGCTGTCTGAGGAGACAGGACAAAAGGAGAAGGGAACTCTGTTTGAGGAAACAGGCCCAACCAAAAATCAGAAAAGAGTGTCAGAGGTAACAGGGAGTACGAACTAGAAACGCTGTGAAGTATTTGCGTGTGAACTGACAAGAAGTACAGATTTCACCCACTCGCTCTCCACGAAAAGCACGTACAAGTAAATGGCGTCCTACACGTAGCTTTTAAACCAGCCCACACGTACACGTCAGATACGCGTGTACGTGGGCCCTTTCCTCCAATTACACGCGATGACACTCGGACATGCAGTTTTTCCACGTGTGCTCTGTCATCACGTGCTATGAGGGAAACATGTAACTTACGTGCTTATGCGCTAAGGGCCTTTGGTCCAATGAAATTGCGTATGTGTGCTGACGCGCTTACGTGCTAAATCCCTTTCCTCGAATTACACGCTGACGTGCAATTTATTCACGTGCCAAATCACTCCGTATCAAGCTGGCCACGCGAAAACACACGGAAGAACACGCTCCTGCCCAGAAGGCCGAATTACTGCCTCCTAGAGCCCCGAGCACGCTCCCACCTGCCATCTGCTGCTGCCTGACTGCCTGCTGCCCACGTGCCCTGCCATTTGCTGCCTGCAGGTCAGTCAGGGGTGTAGTTGTTGTGACCACCCCTGCTGGAACCGAAGACTCCCGACTGGGATTCCATCGCTCCACAGCCCAGCCCCAGGACCCAGTTTCCCACCCACTCCTGCCTCTGGGGTTGCCATGTCCAGCACAACACCATCTGGCAGCACTGGCAACCCCCAGCCAGAGAGGCAGAGGGCCACCAGCTTCACTGCCACTGAAGTTGGTGTCCTGGTGGAGCAAGTCCTGGGGCAGTATGATTCCCTCTTTGGAGGTTTGCGTGCCGACAATGAAGGACGAACCAGGATCTGTATGGACATCGTGACTGCCATAAACACGGAGGGGGTGGCAGTCCACGACTTAAATCATGTCAAGAAGCGCTGGGAGGACTTCAGGTCCAGGACCCTCAACAAGGCCTGGTGCCTCACTAAGGCAGCGGATGCCAAGGGGCGCTGGGGCCAGCTGTCGAACCATCAAATGAGGGTCCTGGAATGCATATGCCCAGCGCTCTACGTCCAGATCCTTGAGAGGCAGACCCGTCTGGAGTCGAGCGGTAAGTGTACATGATGGTGATAGTATGCTGTGCGTTTCGTGGTGTGCCAGTAGTGTGCAGGTTGCACATGTGTTTATGTAGGTCCATGTAGGGATGTGTATGAACATGGGCGTGAAGCTGCCACATGTGAGTCCTCTCAGTTGTGAGACACATTGATGGTGTATGTGTTGGTAAGCATGCTGGGCAAATGCAAGTGTGGGAGCACACATGTTTGAATTTCTGTGTATGTACATTGGCATGGTTGTGGCATGGATGGTGGTTCATAATGCATGTATCTGCACTGTGTACATGTGCATGTATGTGTATCTGACAAGTGTGCAACTGTGATGCAACATGAATGTACGCGACACTGATATGTAGAAGGATGAATGGCAGATGTGACATGTATGGCGATCTCATCACTCTAACAGTTGGAGGAGATGTAGACATGCATGTAAGTGTGGTGGCGTGTGTGCATGTCTAGTGCACTCCTTGTGTTTCATGTGATGTCAGGCTCACCTTTGGCTGTTCATGCTGTTGTATGTGTATGGATGGTTCTGCCTGGTGCAATATTGCTGTTGAAATGGTAATGTGTGTGAGTTAAAATGACATGTGTGTCATGGAGTGTGATGGCGTGTCTGAAGTTAAACAATGCCACTCATTTGCAACTGTCATGTGTATATCAGGCCATTGTACAGTGCCCTGATGCTTGTGTTTTATCTCTCCCTGTCTACAGCGTCAAGTGAAGAAGAGGGCGGAGAGGGTGCTGTGGAGCACAGCGGCAGGGATCGTCTCGCCAGCCAGAGACGCAAGGCCCGGCTCCCCTCCCAGGTTGTCATCTTGTCGGGGAGTGAGGAGTCCGGTGCCGCGTCCCAGGCCGCAGCTGCCGAGGGAAGGACCAAGAGGCGGAGGTCGGAGTTGCACTCCTCTGCAGCAAAAGGGGCAGCTGAGACCCCACAGGGTCCGATGGAGGAAGATGGCACAGAGTCATCCAGGTTGGTGGGGGGTTTGGTGGAGGAGGAGGCCATGCAAGGGACAGACACAGGGTCTGGAGGTGGGGATTCCACTGGTGCTAGTGGTGCAGTGCAGGGGCAGGGACAGGAGGCAGCACAGGCCACCGCGGAGGTGCCTGTGTGTAATCCTGTCCCCGATCCTGTGACTGCATCATCCCGCACCAGCAGGGAAGCCTACGTCCAGACCCGTTTTCAGGGAGGGGATCCGCTTACAACAACTGGCCTTCCTCTCCCTGCGGACGTGGCTATCCAGGACCGGGTTGAGCCTGTCCTGGGTGGGATGGCGTTGCGTCAACAGGCCATGCGAGGTGACCTGCAGTCTTTTCATGAGGAGACTGCACATCATCTCAAATGGCTCGTTGACTGCGTTGACCTACTGGGACAGCTCACCAGGGCCAGATTCCTCTGTTTGCTGGACCTTGTTCTGACCACCTCCTCAACTGAACCCCCTATGCACCAGTCGTACTCCATGCCATCTTCCCACCAATGTATCACCTGGGTACCATGTGGAGCTGCCTCTGACCCTGCAGCCAGGCTGGTGGAGGACAGATCCCTGCCACAGTCGGGAGTCGGACGTCCAGCAGGGGTGGCCACATCAACAACTGCACCCCAGCCGGAGGAGGATGTGCAGGCAGGAAGAGCCAGGGCACAGGCAGAGGCACAGCAGCAGCAGCAACAAGGTGGGAGCCATGATGGCTCGGGGCCTTCGTCATCGGAGGGGCAGGCATTGGCCAGAGGGCAGGAGGACCCAGGACTGGAAGTGTCTTCCGTGTGGCAGCGGTTAGGCCATGCTATAGATGCGGAGCGACAACGGGCATAAGAGGCACATCTCACGATGGTCAGGGCGGAGAACTCCATGTGGAGGGCCCTGAGGCGGGCCGAGTGCCTCGAGGCAATTCGCAGGGAGTTGGAGGAGAACATGTCGTCGTCCCTATGAACCCTCGGGGCAATGGAAGAGGACCGCCTCCAGGATATTGAGCAAAAGTTTGATGATGACCTGGCCCGGTAAATCCGAAAGTGAGCCGTCGGACTAGCCCGCTGCCATTGTAGATCGTTTTTAGAGTTAGGTTTCCTTTTCGTTTTCCTTTTATTTGTGGTCAATGGACAATGCCACACACATTTGAATATAGTTATATTTTTAGGTAGTTTCTTAGGTAGGTTTCATTTGTTTTGTTGGGCTCATGGACCCTTTACATCATTGGACAATGCATTGATTTATTTTTGGGATTTTTGCACTTGGATTAATGGATTTTTATTTTGGACAATGGATTGTATATAGTTACATCATGGATTCATTTGGATTTTTTTCTTCATTATGGACATGGAGTAATGGTTTTTTTTTTCAGGACAATGTATTGTAAATAATTGGACTATGGATTGATTTCGCATTTTTATTTTTCATTATGAACATGAAACAATGGATATCTTTTTTTTACCTTTTTTTGGATTTGGTTGGTGGAGGGAGAGTTTGAACTGTTTTTCTTTTCAAATTTCATGTTTGATATTTTGGTATGCATTCATTTCATTTATTTATGTATGTACATAATACATTTTCATATTTTAGTTCCATCTGTGGGATTTGCTCATTGGGTTGATGCATGTGAAATTGTGGGTTTACACAAGCAATGCCAACCAGTGTATGTGTGTGATGGACATGTGTTGATGTACATAGTTGAGTTTTGGTTTGTGTCTTGAGATAGGCATGTCAGTGTGGGGTGGATTGGGAAATCTTTGCGTCTCAAGAATGGGGTGGCGTGATGTGGTATTTTTTGGTGAAGAAGTGGGCCATGATTGTGGATCTTTATTTTGTGTAGGGGGGGACATGAGTGGGACATGAGTGGGGGACTGATGGCAGGTGCCCCGCACTGCTAGGGGGTGGGGGTGCAGGGCAACATGAGTGGGGGCCTGCTGGCAGGTGCCCCGTACTGCTGGGGGGTGGGGATGCAGGGGGACATGAGTGGGACATGAGTGGGGGCCTGATGGCAGGTGCCCTGCACTGCTGGGGGGTGGGGGTGCTGGGGGACATGAGTGGGGGCCTGCTGGCAGGTGCCCCTGACTGCTGGGGGGTGGGGGTGAAGGGGGACATGAGTGGGGGCCTGATGGCAGGTGCCCCACACTGCTGGGGGGTGGGGGTGCAGGGGGACATGAGTGGGGGCCTGATGGCAGGTGCCCCGCACTGCTTGGGGGTGGGGGTGCAGGGCGACATGAGTGGGGGCCTGCTGGCAGGTGCCCTGCACTGCTGGGGGTTGGGGGTGCAGGGGGACATGAGTGGGACATGAGTGGGGGCCTGATGGCAGGTGCCCCTGACTGCTAGGGGGGGCGGGTGCTGGGGGACATGAGTGGGGGCCTGCTGGCAGGTGCCCCTGACTGCTGGGGGGTGGGGGTGCAGGGGGACATGAGTGGGGGCCTGCTGGCAGGTGCCCCGCACTGCTGGGGGGTGGGGGTGCAGGGAGACATGAGTGGGACATGAGTGGGGGCCTGATGGCAGGTGCCCTGCACTGCTGGGGGGTGGGGGTGCAGGGGGACATGAGTGGGACATGAGTGGGGGCCTGATGGCAGGTGCCCCACACTGCTGGGGGGTGGGGTTGCTGGGAGACATGAGTGGGGCCCTGCTGGCAGGTACCCCTGACTGCTGGGGGGTGGGGTGAAGGAGGACACGAGTGGGGGCCTGATGGCAGGTGCCCCACACTGCTCGGGGGTGGGGGTGCAGGGGGACATGAGTGGGACATGAGTGGGGGCCTGATGGCAGGTGCCCCACACTGCTGGGGAGTGGGGGTGCAGGGGGACATGAGTGGGACATGAGTGGGGGCCTGCTGGCAGGTGCCCCACACTGCTGGGGGGTGGGGGTGCAGGGGGACATGAGTGGGGGCCTGCTGGCAGGTGCCCCTGACTGCTGGGGGTTGAGAGTGCAGGGGGACATGAGTGGGGGCATGATGGCAGGTGCCCCGCACTGCTGGGGGCTGGGGGTGCAGGGGGACATGAGTGGGGGCCTAATGGCAGGTGCCCCGCACTGCTGGGGGGTGGGGGTGAAGGGGGACATGAGTGGGACATGAGTGGGGGCCTGATGGCAGGTGCCCCGCACTGCTGGGGGTGGGGGTGCTGGGGGACATGAGTGGGGGCCTGCTGGCAGGTGTCCCTGACTGCTGGGGGGTGGGGGTGCAGGGGGACATGAGTGGGGGCCTGATGGCAGGTGCCCTGCACTGCTGGGGGGTGGGGGTGCAGGGGGACATGAGTGGGACATGAGTGGGGGCCTGATGGCAGGTGCCCGCACTGCTGGGGGGTGGGGGTGCAGGGGGACATGAGTGGGACATGAGTGGGGGCCTGATGGCAGGTGCCCCACACTGCTGGGGGGTGGGGGTGCAGGGGGACATGAGTGGGACATTAGTGGGGGCCTGGTGGCAGGTGCCCCGCACTGCTGGGGGTAGGGGGTGCAGGGGGACTTGAGTGGGGGCCTGCTGGCAGGTGCCCCTGACTGCTGGGGGGTAGGGGTGCAGGGGGACATGAGTGGGGGCCTGATGGCAGGTGCCCAGCACTGCTGGGGGTGGGGGTGCAGGGGGACATGAGTGGGGGCCTGATGGCAGGTGCCCCGCACTGCTGGGGAATGGGAGAGCAGGGGAACATGAGTGGGACATGAGTTGGGGCCTGATGGCAGGTACCCCGCGCTGCTGGGGGGTGGAGGTGCAGGAGGACATGAGTGGTACATGAGTGGGGGCCTGATGGCAGGTGCCCCACACTGCTGGGGGGTGGGGGTGCTGGGGGACATGAGTGGGGGCCTGCTGGCAGGTGCCCCTGACTGCTGGGGGGTAGGGGTGCAGGGGGACATGAGTGGGGGCCTGATGGCAGGTGCCCCGCACTGCTGGGGGTGGGGGTGCAGGGGACATGAGTGGGGGCCTGATTGCAGGTGCCCCACACTGCTGGGGGATGGGAGTGCAGGGGACATGAGTGGGACATGAGTTGGGGCCTGATGGCAGGTGCCCCGCACTGCTGGGGGGTGGGGGTGCAGGAGGACATGAGTGGGACATGAGTGGGGGCCTGATGGCAGGTTCCCCGCACTGCTGGGGGGTGGGGGTGCTGGGGGACATGAGTGGGGGCCTGCTGGCAGGTGCCCCGACTGCTGAGGGGTGGGGGTGCAGGGGGACATGAGTGGGGGCCTGATGGCAGGTGCCCCATACTGCTGGGGGGGGTGCAGGGGGGCATGAGTGGGACATGAGTGGGGGCCTGATGGCAGGTGCCCCGCACTGCTGGAGGGTGGGGGTGCAGGGGGACATGAGTGGGTGATCAGTAGTGCAAGCTGACATGTGGCTTGGCTGGGGGGCATGGCCATGGTAGATGGGCTGCCTGCGGGACATGACCAGGGGTGCAGGGTAGTCCCCTGTGGTGTAGGCTGCCTGCAGGGGCTGTGGAGGGTGTAGAGGGAACACCTGGGAGGACCCACACTGCCAATTCACGTGTAGGATTCCCCGCGCACCCCAGAAATTCACGTACACCACTCTGACTGCAAAATCGCGTGTGAAACTTCCCGCACACCCCAGTTATCCATGTACCCCACTCGCACAGGGCCAATCGCGTGTGAAACTTTCCGCGCACCCCCGAAATACACGTACCCTGCTCAAATCGTGTGTGAGACCACGCAAAACCCAGTTATCCACGTACCCCATTCGCACAGGGCCAATCGCGTGTGAAACTTCCTGCGCACCCCCAAAATACACGTACCTTGCTCAAATCGCGTGTGAAACTTCCCGCGCACCCCAGTTATCCATGTACCCCACTCGCACAGGGCCAATCGCGTGTGAAACTTCCCGCTCACCCCCGAAATACACGTACCCTGCTCAAATCGCGTGTGAAACTTCCCGCGCACCCCAGTTATTCACATACCCCAATCGCACAGGGCCAATCACGTGTGAAACTTCCCGTGCACCCCCGAAATACACGTACCCTGCTCAAATCGCATGTGAAACTTTCCTGCGTGCCCCAGTTATCCACGTACCCCACTCCCACATGGCCAATCTGTTAGGCGGAAACCTGTGCAGTTCCCTCTAGGACCACTGCAAAAGATTTAGGACTACAGGCGTTGGCGGTGAACCCACTTGGTAGCAGTCTGCACTACACAGATTCACGTGGTAGCTGTGGCTGGCCAGTCAGACTTCTCTCAAGAAAAGTTGAGCAGTATGTGGAGTATACAAAATAGGGCAATTCTTCACAGCAAGACAAGCAAACACGCGACGAGGCTTAGTGTAAAGATATTAAGGTATTTATTTATAACAAAACGTCTATGAAAAACACTAAGGCAAATCACGGCAAACAAATCAAACACAATTACTCTACGAAGTAGACGATCAATCCCCCTAGCAATATCGACAACTCTAGGTTCTACTGGTACCACTTATTTTCAGACAGAGGTGTATACCTCAACCCAGATGACACTCGAATATTAGTTAGGACGGGAGAGAAAAAGATAGGCAGGTTATGAAATCAACACAGTTCGATCCTAGCGGATAAAATGCAAGGCAGGAAGGCAAGAATCACAATAGATCGTAAAGTTCAGACCCCATAGCCCATCGAACACATTGACATTTCAAAGGAATTACACACATACATGTCCAAGAGTGGGAGAAAAGAGTCTCACTCTTGGCAGGATGGAAAAAAACAAACTCCAGAAATCCAGCAAAGCTGCTGGGGGACTCACTAGGTTAGGAAATTCAGCCTAAACAGAGAATTCTCCCTAACACTCGCCCCCCCCAGACTAAGGAACAGGAGGATTTAATCCACTCCTGGTTGAATCTCATACCTCTAGTCGATGACATACATCCTAGAGAGACCATCAGCATTTTGGTGGTGACACCCTGACCTGTACTCAATGGTGAAATCAAACCCTTGCAGGCAGATCGACCATCTCAGTAGTTTTGGGTTTTCCCCTTTCATTTGCATTAACCATCTCAAGGGTTGGTGGTCAGTCTGAATGACGAAAGTAGAACCATACAAGTACGGCCTAAACTTCTTCAGAGCCCACACGATAGCAAAGCACTCTCTTTCGATTGTTGCCCACCTTGTTTCAGGATCCTTCAGCTTGCGGCTGATGAAGCAAACGGGGTGCTCCCTACCTTTCCCATCCAGTTGACTGAGTATGGCACCTATTCCTACATTTGAAGCATCTGTCTGCACAATGAAGTGTTGGCGGTAATCAGGAGCTCTGCGTAATGGGGCTTGGCAAAGAGCCTTTTTCAGGTTTTCAAAAGCCTGATTGCACTC
This sequence comes from Ambystoma mexicanum, assembly GCF_040938575.1. Classification (NCBI taxonomy): domain Eukaryota; kingdom Metazoa; phylum Chordata; class Amphibia; order Caudata; family Ambystomatidae; genus Ambystoma; species Ambystoma mexicanum. Next base: position 22,670,693 of record NC_090924.1, read on the forward strand.
CTCGTTCCATTTAACCTTTTTAGGGAATTTGGGCGAGGAGATGACATTCAGTGGAGAAGCTATGGTCCCATAGTTCTCTATGAAATTCCTGTAATACCCAGTGAGGCCTAGGAAGGCTCTCACCTGGGTTTGAGTAGTCGGTGTTGTCCAATTTTGCACAGCTTCAATCTTACTGAGCAAAGGCCTTATTTCTCCACCGCCTACCTCATGCCCAAGATAGACTACCTTACTCTGTCCAATTTGGCATTTGCTTGCCTTTATGGTCAGATTGGCTCATCCAAGAGCCTGCAAAACATCTCTCAGGTGGGTTACATGTTCTTCCCAGGAATTGCTGAACACTGCGATGTCATCCAAGTATGCCATGCAGAAGTCCTCCATCCCATTTAGAACCTGGTTTACCATCCGTTGAAACGTAGCAGGTGCATTCTTCAGTCCGATAGGCATTACCTTAAACTGGTATAAGCCAACGGGGGTAGAAAATGCAGTTTTCTCCTTGGCATGGTCTGTCAGGGCTATTTGCCAATAGCCTGACGTCAAGTCAAATGGGCTGAGGAACTTGGCGGCGCCAAGTTTATCCACCAACACATCTGTTCTTGGCCAAGGGTGGGCATCAGTCTTGGTGACTGCATTAAGAGCTCTATAGTCCATGCAGAATCTAAGCTCTTTTGATCCGGCCTTTGGTACTAACACAACTGGGCTAGACCATGGATTAGTAGAGGGCTCTATTACCCCGAGATCGAGCATCTTGCTGACCTCACCTTTGATGTGGGTTTGTATGTTTTCTGACATGCGGTGTCCTCTGCTTTTGACTGGCAGACAGTCACCAGTGAGTATGTCGTGCTGGCCCCAAGGGGTCAAGCCTGGCGAAAGCGAGAACAGGGAGGCAAACTGATTCAACATAGCTTTGCACTCCTCTTGTTGCTCGGGTGTCAGATTGGAGGAGAGATTCACTCCTTCAATTTTTTCATCTAAAGGTAAGCCTTTGAGGAGATCCGGAAGAGCTTCACTCTCTTCTTCTTCCTCGGATGACGCTAGAAGCAACGCTCCTACATCAGGTCGCGAGACATACGCTTTAAGTCGGTTGGTGTGAAAGAAAGTCGGAGCCTCCTTGGGATTGCCCAAGTCCACCAGATAGTTAACCTCTCCGAGTTTACCCACTACTCGGAAGGGTCCCATCCACTTATCTTGCAAGGCCCTCTGCCTTGTTGGGATCATAACGAGAACGAGCTGGTCTTGAGCGAACTCAACCATGTTAGCCTTTTGATCGTGCCAGTGCTTGACCAATGCTTGTCCAGCTTTCAAGTTATCGCTTGCTTCTGTCATCATGTGCGACATTCTCCTCCGGAGACCTATCACGTAGTCAGTCGCTCTGACTGGCTTGGGGGAAGGAGCACTCTCCAACCCCTTCTTGATCAGGGCCAATGGAACTCTGACGGGATGACCATAGAGTAGTTCGAAGGGAGAGTAACCTACTCCCTCCTGAGGGACTTCTCTATAAGCAAAGAGAAGGCATGGCAGTATAAGGTCCCACTTACGCTTAAGGGGTTCCTCTAAAGCACCTATCATGCTCTTCATGGTTCGGTTGAACCGTTCTACCAACCCATTGGTTTGTGGGTGATAAGCTGTTGAGAACTTGTAAGTAACTCCACAGGTTCTCCACATGGCTTTCATGTAGTGGGACATACAGTTTTACCCCCTGTCAGAGATTACTTCCTTAGGAAACCCGACCCTAGTAAAAATACCAAGGAGGGCCTTAGCCACAGCCGGAGCTGTAACAGTCCTCATAGGAATTGCCTCAGGATACCTAGTAGCATGGTCTACTACAACAAGTATAAACCTGTTGCCTGAGGAGGTTGGAGGATCAAGGGGACCAACAATGTCAATCCCTACTCTCTCAAATGGGACTCCCACAACTGGGAGAGGTACTGACGGTGCCACATTCTTGGAGCCAAACTTTCCAGAGATCTGGCAGGTGTGGCAGCTCCTGCAGTGTTTTTCTACTTCGGCCCCCATCTTTGGCCAATAGAAGTAGAGCGAGAGCCTTTCCTTAGTCTTCTTGAAACTCAAGTGACCAGCCAAAGGAATCTCGTGGGCTAACTGCAAGAACTGTGGTCTGTTCTCTTGGGGTACTACAAGTTGTTTGTAGTCTCCAGGTGCAGACTCGGTCGGTTCACTGTAGAAGAGGCCATCTTCCCAGTGCAACCTGTATTTCCCAGGCTCTTGCCCTTCAGCCTGAGCTTCTGCCTGGTGGCGAAGACCTTCCAGAGTTGGACATTCTCTCTGTCCCTTACTGAAGTCTGCCCTGTTGGGTCCACCTTCTGCCAGTAAAGACTGCAGCTCAGGATGGTCAACAGGATCCAGATCTCCAATGAGTTCCTGGCCTTCCATTAGCTCTTCCTCAGAGTCTAATTCTACCACACAGGGTTGTACCTCCCTCTCAGCCTCGGCTGGAGGTGGAGTTACGGGTGTAACTTTGGACAACCGCGGGGAAGTCCGTGTTGGCTGCACTGGAATGCTGGCTGCTGGTTTCGGGATAGAAGTTTTAGGTTTCCCTTTCGCTTCTGATTTCTTGGAGACAGCGGCCGACAATTCCAGTGGAGCAGGAGTGATATCTTTCTTCATCATCTCCTGGAGAGTTCCGCGCATGGTCCTCTCTCTTGCGGGTCTGGTTAGCTCCTGTAACCGTTTACTAAGAGGTCTGGGAGAATGCGATACAACTCCGAGAGTTTTCAAATCGTTACCCAACAGTACGCGTCCTGGTACCTCACTCTGTATGCTGACAGGTATCTTCACAGTCATGTCGTTACACTGGATGAGAACTGGTAATTGGGGAAGCATCTGCACAGGCCCTCCAGCTAACTTGGTGAGGCGTTTGGGTGCCTTAGCAACATCCTCGGCCTGAAAAAACGATTTATCCACCACAGTTATGCTGGCCCCAGTGTCCCTAATGGCAGGAGTCTCCTGACCATTCACCTGGACACTGTCCTTATAATACTCTTTAGTATTATCGGGGATAGAATTATAGACATCTAAATTCTGTTGTTCCCACAACCCCAGAGATACTAAAGAAACGCTGGCTGAGACTCCAATGGGTTCGTCAGCTAGCAGTAGAAAGTTTCCACTTGCCATTTGGACTTCCTCCTCTGGAGCGAAGGCTAAGGAGACAAGCTGGACCCCTGAAGGTTTACCCTTACATCTGGGATCTCCTTTCACGTGATCAGTCGAGCCACAAACAAAGCATTTACCAAATGCTTTCTGGAATGATGGCTTGTTCTGACCTCCTTCCGGTTTGGCACCAGAAGACACACTATTCTGCTGTGGTTTTCCCGGTGGCTTACCCTTCTGGTTTTGTTTGGGGCCCTCTTTGGAATGGGAGTTATTCGAATTCTCTTTTGAGTCTTTTTTAGGCTGTTTTCCCTCATCCTTTTTCTGAGTTGCCCCAGAATCCTTATGAGTAGCCCTGTTGGCAACCCACAAGTCAGCAGCCTTAGCTAGCTCCCTGGAATCCAATTCCTTCGAATCAGCCAAGTGCTGTCTGAGCTCAGGAGAACAGGCATCATAAATAGACTCCAACATAAAAAGATTTCTCATACCCTCATAAGTGTTCACTTTGTAACCCTTAATCCATCCCTCTAAGTTTTTCAACCCTTCACTCACCCAGGTAGCCCAAGGGGTACCATCATGCTTTTTGAGGGTTCTAAACCTCTTAAGATACTTGGAAGGGGTCTTCCCAAATCTAGCTATTAAAGCTAGTTTCACACTTTCGTAATCCGTCTTATCCGCCTCCCCCAACTCCATTACCACATCAGTCGCAACAGGAGGGAGCCTAGAGAACAACCAGGGGAGCAACGCATTCCCTGTGATGTCCTAGAGCCCATGATTGTATTCAAACAGTTTCAACCAATCCAACACATCCAATCTCGGTTCATACATACCCACTAATTCCTTCGGCATCCGGGGTCTTTTGGGACTGGAGTTCCTAGAGGAACCAGAGGAGAGAGAAGCATTTTCCATAGACAACTTTTTCATCTCTAACTCGTGATTAAGTTCTATTTCTCTGAGTCTTAACTCAGCTTGCTTCTGCTCAGCCTGGGCATTCATCCGTCTGAACTCGAGCTCTTGGTTTTGTTCAGATTGAGCCAAGAACCGTTTATATTCTAGTTCGAGCTACATTTTTTCAAGTTCAAAATAAGCAGGGTTACTTGTGGGACCTGGTATTGGCCCCGTAGGCACAGCTGGTAAGGCAGGTAGAGGAGCAGGGGAGACAGTTTCGTTAGCCTCTCCGCCCTCGTCAGCCTCTTCATCGCTATCATCAGAATTACGATTCAGATCAATACCATTACTGTTATCTACAGTTGCTGGAGAGATTGGTTCCTCTGAACCAGTACCCAGACTTTGGTTCGCCAGCAATCTCTCGATTAGTTCTAACTTCTTGCCTCTTACAGGGAGATTCTCTTGCCTACAGAGAGCTCGCAGACTCTCAGTATTTTCACTTGAGAAAAACTCTTGACTGTAAGTTTCCATCGTAGACATGTTTTTTGAAAGTTGCTTTTTGTGCAAAGTTTTGTGGTTAGTTATCCTTCAGTGTTGAAAAGCACTCTAAAGTGTATACTCGATACAAATCCCACCGCTGTACACCAGTGTTAGGCGGAAACCTCTGGGACCACTGCAAAAGATTTAGGACTACAGGCGTTGGCGGTGAACCCACTTGGTAGCAGTCTGCACCACACAGATTCACGTGGTAGCTGTGGCTGAGCAGTCAGACTTCTCTCAAGAAAAGTTGAGCAGTATGTGGAGTATACAAAATAGGGCAATTCTTCACAGCAAGACAAGCAAACACGCGACGAGGCTTAGTGTAAAGATATTAAGGTATTTATTTATAACAAAACGTCTATGAAAAACACTAAGGCAAATCACGGCAAACAAATCAAACACAATTACTCTACGAAGTAGACGATCAATCCCCCTAGCAATATCGACAACTCTAGGTTCTACTGGTACCACTTATTTTCAGACAGAGGTGTATACCTCAACCCAGATGACACTCGAATATTAGTTAGGACGGGAGAGAAAAAGATAGGCAGGTTATGAAATCAACACAGTTCGATCCTAGCGGATAAAATTCAAGGCAGGATGGCAAGAATCACAATAGATCGTAAAGTTCAGAGGCCAGGCCCACTCGGAGAGAGGCAAGGCGCGATGTCCCAAAAAGTCTCTAGTGGAGATGCATTCAAGTCTGTATCGCAAATTGTTATCGGTAGATTGAACCAGTTCAGAACAAAGAATGAGAAAAGCTTGGAGGCGACCCAACGGAACGGAGAGGATTAAGACACCTCACTCGAACCGATCAAAAGGGAAGCCAGACGGACACGGTACCTTGTTGTGGAGGGCTGCTCCGGCGGGGGCAGTTGTTCCTGGTGGTGGATGCACGTCGGGTCTTTGCCAAGAGTAGAGATGACCTCGTCGTCGAAGAAAATGAAGTCCGGTGCACCACCAGGGAAGAGACCAGCCGCGGAGTGCTCCGTCACAAGGCACCACCTTTTGGTCGCAGTTCAGGGGTAGTGGCTATCAGGTTGCCGAGGTGCTCTGCACGGGCAATTCGACCACTGCGTCCTGAGGCGACTAAAAAGCAAAGGGGACTGGTTGTTCCCACCAGTCAGAGGAAGAGACTCTCCGGCAGGGAGATCTCCTCTGTCGTCGGGAAGTGGTGAGTCGGTTCCGCAGGGCTCCACCGGAGGTGTCGTCGTGCAGGTCGGCTCAGCGTTACCCTCGTCGGATTCTTAGGTCCTGTGGCGACTTCTGAAGATCCAGTCCCAAAAGCCCTGCTTTTATGCAGAAAACCCCCATTCATTCAGCCTAGCTGTCAATCACATGCTAAGTGGTGAGCGGGAAGGCTCACCACCTGGGCCAATCACTCTAGAGTGCGACCGGAGTTTGCAGGGCAACTCGGTCCAGGGTGCCTAAACCCCCTCCCGCACCCCTGTGGTAACACAGACAGAATGGCACCACTTTGGAGGGTCTCTGTACAGAGCCCGCCAAAAGTGGAACAAAGGGCTCGACCTTTGGTTTAGGAGTCACAGAGACGAACACAGACGCCATTTTACAAACCGAGTTCTGGCAGAAAATACCACCCGATAAACCTATTTAAAATAAGTAGATCGGTGGTACGTTAGAGATTAATGAGAAAAAGTATCAATCTCCAACAATGGGACGAGTCCCATAGGGTTATGTTCGGGGACGAACAAAACAAGTAGTTTCCACTGCCACCAGCCAAAACTCGACGAGGGGGGACGGGACAGTGCCCCCTCGAGTAACAGATCCAGGAGTAATCGAATTACCCCTACTAGTACGTCCACAACAAGATGGTTTGTACTAGTTCTGTTAGTAAATTTAGGTCTAGTAAAGCCAATGGTGACTTTACATGCCCGGGGAGACAGTAGTCAGTCCCCGGGTATGGAGTCTATGGTGGGGGATCCGCTAGGACGCCCTTGTGTTACGGCACGTAGGGTGCGGTGTAACACACATAGAAAAACATATGAGACCCTATGGAGTAAAAGACCCCATAGCCCATCGAACACATTGACATTTCAAAGGAATTACACACATACATGTCCAAGAGTGGGAGAAAAGAGTCTCACTCTTGGCAGGATAGAAATAAACAAACTCCAGAAATCCAGCAAAGCTGCTGGGGGACTCAATAGATTAGGAAATTCAGCCTAAACAGAGAATTCTCCCTAACACAATCGCGTGTGAAACTTCCCGCGCACCCCCGAAATACACGTACCCTGCTCAAATCGCGTTTGAGACTTCCCGCGAATCCCAGTTATCCACGTACACCACTCGCACAGGGCCTATCGCGTGTGAAACTTCACGTGAACCCCAGTAATATCTGTTCCCCGCTTGGAGTTTGCTGTTTGGCAGCCCCGTCAACTGGTCCAGGGTTAACGCAGCCCTTTGCGCTGGATTGGGGATTTTGATGGCTTTTCCTTGCGCTAGGGGCCTTCTTGGGGGCGTAACTGGCGCTGCTGCAGGGTTGCTGCACCACTCTGCACCACGGCTGGTTTGCGAGGCTAAAATCCATGAATACGCTGTGCGGGGAAATGGATTTAAGCGCACGCGGCTGGCGCAGACATTCGCACACGCACACTGTGCTCCAGCCGCGTGTGCCACTTGTGCGTGAAATTCTATGAATTACCCCCATCGTCTTTCATGTTTTATTTGTGTGGCCTGAGGCCTACCGGCATGTGTGGCGTGTTAGAAGAATTACAATAAATAAATAAATAATGTGCAAAACAAACAATTATTAGTATAAATCAGATCTTTATTCAAATCTAATTTTGTTAAAGGAACCTTATGATTAAGGTACTCTAATAAAAATTCAGAGAACAAACAGAGATATTCAGAGAATAAAGCAAAGCAATAAGAGTTCACGCCCCCACCATGCACTGCTCAGACTAACACCCAGGACATCAAAAATGACATCACATATGGCATCATCTAAGACATCACTGAGGACAACTCATATGACATCACTAATTTGTAACAATCCTGCCAGACAGTCCTTACAAAGGCTACCACTGTGTGCAGCTCCAAAATGTGTTTTGAGTTGGATTAAAATGACACCTCGCTCTGATTTCAAATGCAGTGAGAATGCACTGTACATTTCCCATTTAATCAATTTTTTTTTTGTATCAACTTCCTAAACACCTTCATTTCTGGGACTCAAAAGGAAAAATAAACATGGTCGCTAGAAAGTGGCTATAACTTAATTTTTGGAATTCTCATGCTCACTTTGGATTAATATTTAAAGGCGCAAAGGCAGTAGAATCCCCCAAGTGTTACCAGGAAAGCCTCAGTCAGCAGTCCCCTCTTGGTCTGCTTCCATGAAGTAAGAACTGCCTCTGGTGCTCCTCTCTGTAGTTTCCATTATGGATTGGACTCATCTCGTTGGAAAAGGAATCATACCCTCTGCAGCCCTTTGTCTCCCTCATTAATCCATCCATACTATGGAAACAGGCTGTCTTCTTTACTGCAGCTTTTTCAAACGTCAGAATCCTATCCACTGTTTGCTCCCACGTTTTAAAGTGTAAATAATTCCCATTTGTACTTCATAAGTATGTCACACTATGAGATTAGTCAGACTCTCCAATGAAATTCACTACCAATTGTCATTGCATGGTCATACGTTGTATATTTGTGACCAGGAAAAGGTGGGGGCACAATCATCGGCTAATAGTTTTTACTGCAAATTCGAGTATGCTCCATAATTCATGGTCAAAACCTGCCACCTTAATGAGAAATGGATTGCTGTACTTTGTCAACACAAACACAACCCTGCATATGCAATATTGATGTGTGCAATACATATTCATATTTTTTATGAATAGTAACAATTGGCTCTTTGTTTCAAAATTCACCCAGCCCTATTTTTGTAACTGGTATGCTTCAATATTATGAGCCAGATTCTTTTTTTCATATTATATAATATTGTTTGTCATGAATAGTAAAAAGAAGAACCCCAGGAAAATATTTACAAGGGCTACATGCTACCATGGATTCAACATATGATGTAATCACAATGTAATCAGCAGTGAGCTTTTGGGGGCATCATTCATGGAAGTACCAATAATTTAGAAGCTGAATCATTACCCACTTACGTCTTGTTGCAACATATAGGAAATTAATAATTGTGTGAATCTATGGAGGCAATACGTGAATTGACCCAGTATAGGATTGAGGTGTATGAAAGAGACAGAATGTGTGAGTATGAATGAAATCATGAAGAAGGTGTAATGCCTTCAATAAGGAAATTGAATGTTTGATTGTTTTTATTCATAAAATTAAAGATACAAAATATGTTCATTGTATTTCCAGAAATTAAAATAGATATATATTCTTGTATATTGTTTTGGAACTGTTTTGCATTGATGGTCCGGGGACACCACCCTGGGGAAAAACCTCATGCAACTTGGTGGGGGACCTCACTGCTCATTACATTTTGATTACATATTTTTATTTAATTTTCCTTATGAATAACATCTCATGACTCATGTCATGACTCATGTAAAGAAGTCTATATACTGGATTCAGTTAAATATTGATTCCAAATGAGATGATAGGCTTGTTTTGTTCTGCTACATTAGCCTAACAGATGGCCAGATGTATTGCTCTGCAGAGTTCAAAAGGGTGCACGTTTAATAGAAGCATTTGCTCATAAAAGTCAATAATAAAACTAACAGGTCAGTCAGACAGATGTTAATCTTGTGGAGGACCACAGATTGGATTTTAGTTTGAAAAGATTTAGAGTCGTTTTCTAAGAGTCTCCTGTACCAAAGAGTTTCTGAAGGTGGGAACTATTCTAAGGTGAAATTCCGATCAATTTGAAGTCAGCACAATCTCGGGCTGCATAGACACAAACATTATTCAAGCCATAAAAAAGAACCATTGCTTTTCGACACATTCACAATATAATATATATGATATCCACCATGTTTTAATAAACTTTACACAATAATTGGAGATCTGTTGTAGAAATGAATACACTGTTACATTAGAGAAAATTAATACAGCACTGTTCCATTGTTGCCTTTATTTTCATGTAGAGCAGGGAAACATAACTCTAAAATGAAGATTTCTGTAACACATGCCATGTTCCTTTATTGATAGGGACAGTTTTCCACAATGTAAAGTTATTCTAACTCATTCTTAGGGTGAACTATTCTTGGGATGGTTCAGTTTGTGGAACTATCCATACCATATGTAGAGTGCTGTCTCCCAGGGTGGTTACCTGTGTCCCAAAGGGGCAACCTATGGGTAAGAATTGAAGAAATAATACATAAGTGAAGCAATAAAACCACTATTCTTTCAGCTCTCAATATGAATTCAAGCAGTCTGTGTTTGCCTTTGGTTTTCTCCTACAGTGTTCCATCTGACTCACACTTGAAAGATGCAGTAAATTGGTTTGGCATTGGTTTGCTTTAGGGAAACATTGTTGGTTTCCATTTATCTTCACAGACTACATTTTCACACACTGTGGCATCTGATGTCATCATTTTTGATTGATTGAGTCAGTCCATTTGTCCTTATTGCTCATTGCACACACAAGGTTGTATAGACACTTCCAAGGGAAACACTCCCTGATTTCATAGTGACAACATATTAAGAATTGTAAGATGGGTGGTTCGATAAAATGTTGGACTCAAATCCATATTTCTCCTGTATCTCTTGGTAGGAATATTTCCCATTATTTTCATATGGATTTTCATTCTCGGACAATTGACTTATTGTACTTATGGCATGAAAGATAGAAAATGTATTAAAGTTATATATTTTTATTAATAATTGATAAATATTGATATATTATGTTTAGTCTCATATTGTGAGCATTGCCCTGACTGAGTCTAGAATGGTGTTCCCTTTTTATTCACCACATCATTGTAAGGTTACAGAGAAGACAATATGCATGATAGTGTAATTTTATACTGATCTTAGCTTCATTTTTGCCCATTAAATATGGAGGCTTCATTTCAGCTTAATTAATTGAACAGATGTCTAGCACCCATGAAGTTGAAGGCATTCATTATGAATTAACAGATGGTGGCTTCACGGCCAAGTCCTTTGAAGGTTTGTTTCTGAAAGCAGGATTTTGAAAATGTGACCAACTCCCAGTTATAAAATGAATAAGGGATTGTGATAATACTTTATGTATTTATTCTGCTTTTTCCAAGTCTTGAACAAGCCACCATGTTGAAGCAAGCCATCTTTAATGGGGTTATATTGAGCATACGTCAAAGTCTGGTTTACACAGGTAGTATCTATGTATTACCTCCTTAAAACAGGTTGCAACTCAATCTTGCCCTGTAAGGGATATGTTAAGAACAATTCAGGGATATTATTTATCTTAAGACTAAACTATCTATGATATACCTATATTTATAGTATGCAAGTTTAACATTGTTCTAAAATATAATCGTATGCACCGGGAGCATTTAAAAGAGTGCAGGCTTTCATTTAAAAATGCATAACAATCATTTCTATAATGTCACATTTGTATAAACATAGAATTCAGGGCATATCTGTTTATGTAAATACACATTATCTAATTTGCTTGATTGTCACATGATTTTAAAAGACATTTCAACAATAGAGTCTGAATTCTCCTTAATATACATGGCATTATTGTTTGCATGTTGTGCTGAACAGACACCAGGCCCCTAGTGCATATTTCCTTGTGATAATAAGAGCACATTCTATTAGTTTCCAGTCATTGTTATATGTAGGTTCTGTATAATTTGTATGGATTTGAGAAAAGCACAGCACACACAGATGCAGCAAGGCACCATCACATCACCCTGTGCCTTGGCTCAGCAAAAGACATTCCATCAACGTTAAATGTCATTATATAACCATTATGTCTGAAGAGGCCTGAATAATGTTTAATGTTTGGGTGATAAACACTATGATGACTGCATTTTTATTCTGACAGTCGACGAACGAGCTCTAGTTAGCTATACACAACTCTGCCGCCTTTCAGATAATAAAACGGTGTGAAACAAAAAAAAATATGTTTTATGCTATCTCCCTTATTGTGATGTGTTTGGGGTTGATTCATGGAAATAATATGCGCCGAAAATTCCCGCACAGAGGTGCCAAAACATGCGAATCGCAGTGCAAGTGCGAAAATCGCAGGGAAACCAGCGCACATCGATTCATGGAAGTCCGTGCGCGAATAAAACATTGGATGTGCGCTAAAAATGTGCGCCGCGCACGCCGGCGCACAGGTCATCCAACAGCATGCACCACGGCCACTGTGAAATCGCACATAGCGCGGCGCACATCACAAAAGTGGGCGGAACACGGGGCGTAACACTCGGAATGGGGAACAATGCGTGAAAATATGGGCGTCACGGGGGAAGTACAGGAGGCAAGTGCGCGGAACGCCCACACGCTCGCCTACAACCCGTGTTCATGGAATCGAATAGGGCAAACCAGCGCACGGTCAAAGACGCGCACAGGGCCAAACAAGTACGCCACAAGAAAGCAGGCGGTAGCGCCCCTGCGACTGAAAAAAATGTGCGCCAAAATGTGCGCTAACAGAAAGCACCCACATACAGCCATGATGAATGGGCCATACAGTGGCCCTCTAGGACAAATGAGGTGCAAAGGGGCACCGACAAACACGGACACCCGCTGTGTGAAAAATAGCGTGTGCGCGTGTTCCTGGGTGCGCGGAAAGTTCCACACGCGATTGGCCTGGGTACGTGTACTTCGGGGTGTGCGGGAAGTTCCACACGCAATTAGCCTGGGTACGTGTACTACGGGGTGCGCAGGAAGTTCCACACGCGATTGGCCTGGGTAGGAGTACTTCGGGGTGCGCGGGAAGTTCCACACGCGATTGGCCTGGGTACGTGTACTTTGGGGTGCGCGGGAAGTTTCACACGAGATTGGCCTGGGTATGTGTATTCCGAGGTGCGCAGGAAGATTCACACGCGATTTCAGCAGGGTACGTGTATTTCGGTGGTGCCGGGAAATGCTACATGTGATTTGGCCATGTGGGTCCTCCCAGGTGTTCCCTCTACACCCTCCAGGGCCCCTGCAGACAGCCCACAGCACAGGGTACTACCCTGCACCCCTGCTCATGTCCCACAGGCAACGGATCCACCATGGCCATGCCCACCAGCCAACCCACAAGTCACCTTGCACTACTGATCATCAACACATGTCTCCCATCACCCCCACCCCCCAGCAGTGCAGGGGCAGCCTCCAACAGGCTCCCACACACGTCCCCCTGAACCCCCCCCAGCCACCAGGGGCAGCCTCCACCAGGCCCCCACTCATGTCTCCCATCACCCCCACCCCCAAGCAGTGCAGGGGCAGCCTCCACCAGGCCCCCACTCATGTCTCCCATCACCCCCACACCCCAGCAGTGCAGGGGCAGCCTCCACCAGGCCCCCACCCATGTCTACCACCACCCCCACCCCCCAACCACCAGGGGCAGCCTCCACCAGGCCCCCACTCATGTCTCCCATCACCCCCACCCCCCAGCAGTGCAGGGGCAGCCTCCACCAGGCCCCCACCCATGTCTACCACCACCCCCACCCCCCAGCCACCAGGGGCAGCCTCCACCAGGCCCCCACTCATGTCTCCCATCACCCCCACCCCCCAGCAGTGCAGGGGCAGCCTCCACCAGGCCCCCACTCATGTCTCCCATCACCCCCACCCACCAGCTTTGCAGGGGCAGCCTCCACCAGGCCCCCACCCATGTATACCACCATCCCCACCCCCCAGCAGTGCAGGGGCAGCCTCCACCAGGCCCCCACTCATGTCCAACTCATGTCTCCCTGCACCCCCACCCCCCAGCAGTGCAGGGGCAGCCTCCACCAGGCTCCCACACATGTCCCCCTGCACCCCCACCACCCAGCCACCAGGGGCAGCCTCCACCAGGCCCCCACTCATGTCTCCCATCACCCCCACCCCCCAGCAGTGCAGGGGCAGCCTCCACCAGGCTACCACCCATGTCAACCACAACCCCCACCCCCCAGCCACAAGGGGCAGCCTCCACCAGGCCCCCACTCATGTCTCCCATCACCCCCACCCACCAGCAATGCAGGGGCAGCCTCCACCAGGCCCCCACCCATGTCTACCACCACCCCCATCCCCCAGCCACCAGGGGCAGCCTCCACCAGGCCCCCACTCATGTCTCCAATCACCCCACCCCCAGCAGTGCAGGGGCAGCCTCCACCAGGCTCCCACCCATGTCCCCCTGCACCCCCAACCCCCAGCAGTGCAGGGGCAGCCTCCACCAGGCCCCCACTCATGTCTCCCATCACCCCCACCCCCCAGCAGTGCGGGGGCAGCCTCCACCAGGCCCCTACCCATGTCTACCACCACCCCCACCCCCAGCCACCAGGGGCAGCCTCCACCGGGCCCCCACTCATGTCTCCCATCACCCCCACCCCCCAGCCACCAGGGGCAGCCTCCACCAGGCTCCCACATATGTCCCCCTGCACCCCCACCCCCCAGCCACCAGGGGCAGCCTCCACCAGGCCCCCACTCATGTCTCCCATCACCCCCACCCCCCAGCAGTGCAGGGGCAGCCTCCACCAGGCCCCCACCCATGTCTACCATCACCTTCACCCCCCCAGCCACCAGGGGCAGCCTCCACCAGGCCCCCACTCATGTCTCCCAACACCCCCACCCCCCAGCAGTGCAGGGGCAGCCTCCACCAGGCTCCCACACATGTCCCCCTGCACCCCCACCCCCCAGCCACCAAGGGCAGCCTCCACCAGGCCCCCACTCATGTCTCCCATCACCCCCACCCCCCAGCAGTGCAGGGGCAGCCTCCACCAGGCCCTCACCCATGTCTACCACCACCCCCACCCCCAGCCACCAGGGGCAGCCTCCACCAGGCCCCCACTCATGTCTCCCATCACCCCCACCCCCCAGCAGTGCAGGGGCAGCCTCCACCAGGCCCCCACCCATGTCTACCACCACCCCCATCCCCCAGCCACCAGGGGCAGCCTCCACCAGGCTCCCACTCATGTCTCCCATCACCCCCACCCCCCAGCAGTGAAGGGGCAGCCTCCACCAGGCTCCCACACATGTCCCCCTGCACCCCCACCCCCCAGCCACCAGGGGCAGCCTCCACCAGGCCCCCACTCATGTCTCCCATCACCCCCACGCCCCAGCAGTGCAGGGGCAGCCTCCACCAGGCCCCCACTCATGTCTCCCAGCACCCCCACCCCCAGCAGTGCAGGGGCAGCCTCCACCAGGCCCCCACTCATGTCTCCCATCACCCCCACCCCCCAGCAGTGCAGGGGCAGCCTCCACCAGGCCCCCACCCATGTCTACCACCACCCCCACCCCCCAGCCACCAGGGGCAGCCTCCACCAGGCCCCCACTCATGTCTACCATTACCCGCACCCCCCAGCATTGCAGGGGCAGCCTCCACCAGGCCCCCACCCATGTCTACCACCACCCCCACCCCCAGCCACCAGGGGCAGCCTCCACCAGGCCCCCACTCATGTCTCCCATCACCCCACCCCCCAGCAGTGCAGAGGCAGCCTCCATCAGGCCCCCACTCATGTCTACCAACACCCCCACCCCCCAGCAGTGCAGGGGCAGCCTCCACCAGGCCCCCACCCATGTCTACCACCACCCCCACCCCCCAGCCACCAGGGGCAGCCTCCACCAGGCCCCCACCCATGTCTCCCATCACCCCCACCCCCTAGCAGTGCAGGGGCAGCCTCCACCAGGCCCCCACTCATGTCTCCCATCACCCCACCCCCAGCAGTGCAGGGGCAGCCTCCACCAGGCCCCCACTCATGTCCAACTCATGTCTCCATGCACCCCCACACCCCAGCAGTGCAGGGGCAGCCTCCACCAGGCTCCCACACATGTCTCCCTGCACCCCCACCCCCAGCCACCAGGGGCAGCCTCCACCAGGCCCCCACTCATGTCTCCCATCACCCCCACCCCCTAGCAGTGCAGGGGCAGCCTCCACCAGGCCACCACTCATGTCTACCACCACCCCCACCCCCCAGCCACCAGGGGCAGCCTCCACCAGGCCCCACTCATGTCTCCCATCACCCCCACCCCCAGCAGTGCAGGGGCAGCCTCCACCAGGCCCCCACCCATGTCTACCATCACCCCCACCCCCCAGCCACCAGGGGCAGCCTCCACCAGGCCCCCACTCATGTCTCCCAACACCCCCACCCCCCAGCAGTGCAGGGGCAGCCTCCACCAGGCTCCCAAACATGTCCCCCTGCACCCCCACCCCCCAGCCACCAAGGGCAGCCTCCACCAGGCCCCCACTCATGTCTCCCATCACCCCCACCCCCCAGCAGTGCAGGGGCAGCCTCCACCAGGCCCCCACTCATGTCTCCCATCGCCCCCACCCCCCAGCCACCAGGGGCAGCCTCCACCAGGCCCCCACCCATGTCTACCACCACCCCCATCCCCCAGCCACCAGGTGCAGCCTCCACCAGGCTCCCACTCATGTCTCCCATCACCCCCACCCCCCAGCAGTGCAGGGGCAGCCTCCACCAGGCTCCCACACATGTCCCCCTGCACCCCCACCCCCCAGCCACCAGGGGCAGCCTCCACCAGGCCCCCACTCATGTCTCCCATCAGCCCCACCCCCCAGCAGTGCAGGGGCAGCCTCCACCAGGCCCCCACTCATGTCTCCCAGCACCCCCACCCCCCAGCAGTGCAGGGGCAGCCTCCACCAGGCCCCACTCATGTCTCCCATCACCCCCACCCCCCAGCAGTGCAGGGGCAGCCTCCTCCAGGCCCCCACCCATGTCTACCACCACCCCCACCCCCCAGCCACCAGGGGCAGCCTCCACCAGGCCCCCACTCATGTCTCCCATCACCCCCACCCCCCAGCAGTGCAGGGGCAGCCTCCACCAGGCTCCCACACATGTCCCCCTGCACCCCCACCCCCCAGCCACCAGGGGCAGCCTCCACCAGGCCCCCACTCATGTCTCCCATCACCACCACCCCCCAGCAGTGCAGGGGCAGCCTCCACCAGGCCCCCACCCATGTCTACCACCACCCCCACTGCCCAGCCACCAGGGGCAGCCTCCACCAGGCCCCCACTCATGTCTCCCATCACCCCCACCCCCCAGCAGTGCAGGGGCAGCCTCCACCAGGCCCCCACCCATGTCTACCACCACCCCCACCCCCAGCCACCAGGGGCAGCCTCCACCAGGCCCCCGCTCATGTCTCCCATCACCCCACCCCCCAGCATTGCAGGGGCAGCCTCAATCAGGCCCCCACCCATGTCTACCACCACCCCCACCCCCCAGCCACCAGGGGCAGCCTCCACCAGGCCCCACTCATGTCTCCCATCACCCCCACCCCCAGCAGTGCAGGGGCAGCCTCCACCAGGCCCCCACCCATGTCTACCATCACCCCCACCCCCCAGCCACCAGGGGCAGCCTCCACCAGGCCCCCACTCATGTCTCCCAACACCCCCACCCCCCAGCAGTGCAGGGGCAGCCTCCACCAGGCTCCCAAACATGTCCCCCTGCACCCCCACCCCCCAGCCACCAAGGGCAGCCTCCACCAGGCCCCCACTCATGTCTCCCATCACCCCCACCCCCCAGCAGTGCAGGGGCAGCCTCCACCAGGCCCCCACTCATGTCTCCCATCGCCCCCACCCCCCAGCCACCAGGGGCAGCCTCCACCAGGCCCCCACCCATGTCTACCACCACCCCCATCCCCCAGCCACCAGGTGCAGCCTCCACCAGGCTCCCACTCATGTCTCCCATCACCCCCACCCCCCAGCAGTGCAGGGGCAGCCTCCACCAGGCTCCCACACATGTCCCCCTGCACCCCCACCCCCCAGCCACCAGGGGCAGCCTCCACCAGGCCCCCACTCATGTCTCCCATCAGCCCCACCCCCCAGCAGTGCAGGGGCAGCCTCCACCAGGCCCCCACTCATGTCTCCCAGCACCCCCACCCCCCAGCAGTGCAGGGGCAGCCTCCACCAGGCCCCACTCATGTCTCCCATCACCCCCACCCCCCAGCAGTGCAGGGGCAGCCTCCTCCAGGCCCCCACCCATGTCTACCACCACCCCCACCCCCCAGCCACCAGGGGCAGCCTCCACCAGGCCCCCACTCATGTCTCCCATCACCCCCACCCCCCAGCAGTGCAGGGGCAGCCTCCACCAGGCTCCCACACATGTCCCCCTGCACCCCCACCCCCCAGCCACCAGGGGCAGCCTCCACCAGGCCCCCACTCATGTCTCCCATCACCACCACCCCCCAGCAGTGCAGGGGCAGCCTCCACCAGGCCCCCACCCATGTCTACCACCACCCCCACTGCCCAGCCACCAGGGGCAGCCTCCACCAGGCCCCCACTCATGTCTCCCATCACCCCCACCCCCCAGCAGTGCAGGGGCAGCCTCCACCAGGCCCCCACCCATGTCTACCACCACCCCCACCCCCAGCCACCAGGGGCAGCCTCCACCAGGCCCCCGCTCATGTCTCCCATCACCCCACCCCCCAGCATTGCAGGGGCAGCCTCAATCAGGCCCCCACCCATGTCTACCACCACCCCCACCCCCCAGCCACCAGGGGCAGCCTCCACCAGGCCCCCACCCATGTCTCCCATCACCCCACCCCCTAGCAGTGCAGGGGCAGCCTCCACCAGGCCCCCACTCATGTCTCCCATCACCCCCACCCCCAGCAGTGCAGGGGCAGCCTCCACCAGGCCCCCACTCATGTCCAAGTCATGTCTCCATGCACCCCCACACCCCAGCAGTGCAGGGGCAGCCTCCACCAGTCTCCCACACATGTCCCCCTGCACCCCCACCCCCCAGCCACCAGGGGCAGCCTCCACCAGGCCCCCACTCATGTCTCCCATCACCCCCACCTCCCAGCAGTGCAGGGGCAGCCTCCACCAGGCCCCCACTCATGTCTCCCATCACCACCACCCCCCAGCAGTGCAGGGGCAGCCTCCACCAGGCCCCCACCCATGTCTCCCATCACCCCACCCCCTAGCAGTGCAGGGGCAGCCTCCACCAGGCCCCCACTCATGTCTCCCATCACCCCCACCCCCAGCAGTGCAGGGGCAGCCTCCACCAGGCCCCCACTCATGTCCAAGTCATGTCTCCATGCACCCCCACACCCCAGCAGTGCAGGGGCAGCCTCCACCAGTCTCCCACACATGTCCCCCTGCACCCCCACCCCCCAGCCACCAGGGGCAGCCTCCACCAGGCCCCCACTCATGTCTCCCATCACCCCCACCGCCCAGCCACCAGGGGCAGCCTCCACCAGGCCCCCACTCATGTCTCCCATCACCCCCACCCCCAGCAGTGCAGGGGCAGCCTCCACCAGGCCCCCACCCATGTCTACCACCACCCCCACCCCCAGCCACCAGGGGCAGCCTCCACCAGGCCCCCACTCATGTCTCCCATCACCCCACCCCCCAACATTGCAGGGGCAGCCTCCATCAGGCCCCCACCCATGTCTACCACCACCCCCACCCCCCAGCCACCAGGGGCAGCCTCCACCAGGCCCCCACCCATGTCTCCCATAACCCCCACCCACTAGCAGTGCAGGGGCAGCCTCCACCAGGCCCCCACTCATGTCTCCCATCACCCCCACCCCCAGCAGTGCAGGGGCAGCCTCCACCAGGCCCCCACTCATGTCCAACTCATGTCTCCATGCACCCCCACACCCCAGCAGTGCAGGGGCAGCCTCCACCAGGCTCCCACACATGTCTCCAATCACCCCCACCTCCCAGCAGTGCAGGGGCAGCCTCCACCAGGCCCCCACTCATGTCTCCAATCACCCCCACCTCCCAGCAGTGCAGGGGCAGCCTCCACCAGGCCCCCACCCATGTCTACCACCACCCCCACCCCCAGCCACCAGGGGCAGCCTCCACCAGGCCCCCACTCATGTCTCCCATCACCCCCACCCCCCAGCAGTGCAGGGGCAGCCTCCACCAGGCTCCCACCCATGTCTACCCCCACCCCCACCCCCCAGCCACCAGGGGCAGCCTCCACCAGGCCCCCACTCATGTCTCCCATCACCCCACCCCCCAGCAGTGCAGGGGCAGCCTCCACCAGGCCCCCACCCATGTCTAACACCACCCCCAGCCCCCAGCCACCAGGGGCAGCCTCCACCAGGCCCCCACTCATGTCTCCCATCACCCCGACCCCCCAGCAGTGCAGGGGCAGCCTCCATCAGGCCCCCACTCATGTCTCCCATCACCCCCACCCCCCAGCAGTGCAGGGGCAGCCTCCACCAGGCCCCCACTCATGTCTCCCATCACCCCCACCCCCTAGCAGTGCAGGGGCAGCCTCCACCAGGCCCCCACCCATGTCTACAACCACCCCCACCCCCCAGCCACCAGGGGCAGCCTCCACCAGGCCCCCACTCATGTCTCCCATCACCCCCACACCCCAGCAGTGCAGGGGCAGCCTCCACCAGGCTCCCACACATGTCCCCCTGCACCCCCACCCCCCAGCCACCAGGGGCAGCCTCCATCAGGCCCCCACTCATGTCTCCCATCACCCCCACCCCCCAGCAGTGCAGGGGCAGCCTCCACCAGGCCCCCACTCATGTCTCCCATCACCCCCACCCCCCAGCAGTGCAGGGGCAGCCTCCACCAGGCCCCCACCCATGTCTACCACCACCCCCACCCCCCAGCCACCAGGGGCAGCCTCCACCAGGCCCCCACTCATGTCTCCCATCACCCCCACCCCCCAGCTGTGCAGGGGCAGCCTACACCAGGCCCCCACCCATGTCTACCACCACCCCCACCCCCAGCCACCAGGGGCAGCCTCCACCAGGCCCCCACTCATGTCTCCCATCACCCCCACCCCCCAGCAGTGCAGGGGCAGCCTCCACCAGGCCCCCACCCATGTCTACCACCACCCCCACCCCCCCGCCACCAGGGGCAGCCTCCACCAGGCCCCCACCCATGTCTCCCATCACCCCCACCCCCTAGCAGTGCATGGGCAGCCTCCACCAGGCCCCCACTCATGTCTCCCATCACCCCCACCCCCAGCAGTGCAGGGGCAGCCTCCACCAGGCCCCCACTCATGTCCAACTCATGTCTCCATGCACCCCCACACCCCAGCAGTGCAGGGGCGGCCTCCACCAGGCTCCCACACATATCCCCCTGCACCCCCACCCCCCAGCCACCAGGGGCAGCCTCCACCAGGCCCCCACTCATGTCTCCCATCACCCCCACCTCCCAGCAGTGCAGGGGCAGCCTCCACCAGGCCCCCACCCATGTCTACCACCACCCCACCCCCCAGCCACCAGGGGCAGCCTCCACCAGGCCCCCACTCATGTCTCCCATCACCCCCACCCCAAAGCAGTGCAGGGGCAGCCTCCACCAGGCTCCCACCCATGTCTACCACCACCCCACCCCCCAGCCACCAGGGGAAGCCTCCACCAGGCCCCCACTCATGTCTCCCATCACCCCCACCCCCCAGCAGTGCAGGGGCAGCCTCCACCAGGCCCCCACCCATGTCTACCATCACCCCCACCCCCCAGCCACCAGGGGCAGCCTCCACCAGGCCCCCACTCATGTCTCCCATCACCCCCACCCCCCAGCAGTGCAGGGGCAGCCTCCACCAGGCCCCCACCCATGTCTACCACCACCCGCACCCCCCAGCCACCAGGGGCAGCCTCCACCAGGCCCCCACTCATGTCTCCCATCACCCCCACCCCCCAGCATTGCAGGGGCAACCTCCACCAGGCTCCCACACATGTCCCCCTGCACCCCCACCCCCCAGCCACCAGGGGCAGCCTCCACCAGGCCCCCACTCATGTCTCCCATCACCCCAACCCCCCAGCAGTGCAGGGGCAGCCTCCACCAGGCCCCGACTCATGTCTCCCATCACCCCCACCCCCCAGCAGTGCAGGGGCAGCCTCCACCAGGCCCCCACCCATGTCTACCACCACCCCCACCCCCCAGCCACCAGGGGCAGCCTCCACCAGGCCCCCACCCATGTCTGCCATCACCCCCACCCCCCAGCAGTGCAGGGGCAGCCTCCAGCAGGCCCCCACCCATGTCTACCACCACCCGCACGCCCCAGCCACCAGGGGCAGCCTCCACCAGGCCCCCACTCATGTCTCCCATCACCCCCATACCCCAGCCATGTGATTGGCCTCGGTACGTGTACTTCGGGGTGCGCGGGAAGTTCCACACGCGATTGGCCTGGGTACGTGTACTACGGGGTGCGCGGGAAGTTCCACATGCGATTGGCCTGGGTACGTGTACTACGGGGTGCGCGGGAAGTTCCACACGCGATTGGCCTGGGTACGTGTACTTCGGGGTGCGCGGGAGGTTCCACACGCGATTGGCCTGGGTATGTGTACTACGGGGTGCGCGGGAGGTTCCACACGCGATTGGCCTGGGTACGTGTACTTTGGGGTGCGCGGGAAGTTCCACACGCGATTGGCCTGGGTACGTGTACTACGGGGTGCGCGGGAAGTTCCACACGCGATTGGCCTGGGTACGTGTACTTCGGGGTGCGCGGGAAGTTCCACACGCGATTGGCTTGGGTATGTGTACTACGGGGTGCACAGGAGGTTCCACACGCGATTGGCCTGGGTATGTGTACTTCGGGGTGCGCGGGAAGTTCCACACGCGATTGGCCTGGGTACATGTACTTCGGGGTGCGCGTGAACTTCCACACGCGACTGGGCCTGTGAGAGTGGGGTACGTGTATTCCAGGGGTGGGCGGAAATATTTACTCGCGACTGGGCCTGGGAGAGCATGCTACGTGTATTCCTGGGGTGGGCGGGAAGATTCACACGTTCGCCTACGACGTGGCGAAAAATAAATGGTCCAATCCTGAAACACTTACGGCAGCATGAAGCAGTCGTACGTCGACCCGCGCAGTATAAAAGTGCGCGCAAACAACAAACAAGCTCATACGCCAGGATGAATATACCGTTTAGTGAGGGCCTGAATTTTCACTCCCAGAACCAGCCTTTTTGGGATGCCTGATGACCAGGTGTATGGGAGGTACAGGTTTCCACCACACATAATACTGGACCTGGTCAGTGAGTGGGAGGATGACCTCACATCACCCACCCTGTGTTCCCAAGCACTCAGCCCCCTGGAGAAGGTCCTCAATGCACTGCACTTCTTGGCCACAGGATCATTTCAGCAGACAAGTGCCATATTGGGTGGGGTGTCACAGGCCACGCAGTCACGCTGCCTACACCAGGTCTTGAACATCATCACTGCACGCCCATCAGTCCGTTGGCACATATACCTTCCCAGGACAGCTGCAGAAAGGCAGGCTTTCACCCTCGATTTCTATAGTGTGGCACAATTCCCAAAAGTTCTAGGTGCCATTGACTGCAACCATGTGGCACTACGTCCCCCCAGGGCATCTGAGCACATCTATAGGAACCGCAAGCACTGGCATTCCATCAACGTGCAGGTAGTATGTAATTCTAAGGGAATCATCACCTCAGTATATGCCAACTATCCAGGGTCCACCCACGACAGCTTCATTTTCCGAATGTCTACCCTAAGCCGGGACCTAGAAGCTGGGTGGCCTGGCGATACATGGCTGCTTGGTGAGTATGAATGCCACTGCACATGCATGCATGTCAGATGCAGATTTATGTCACTACCCCACTAATGATACCCATCACCTCCTCTCCAGGGGACAGCTCCTACCCTCTGAGCACCCACATGATGACGCCAATTCGGAACCCCATCACGCCTCCAGAGGTAAGATACAACACAGCCCATATTGCAACCCGGGGCATAGTGGAGCGCACATTCGGAGTGCTCAAGTCACGCTTTCGCTCCCTTGACCGTTCTGGCGGGCAGCTGTTATATGCACCCCCAGTAGTGTGCAGGATCATAGTGGCAGCATGTGTCCTGCACAATGTTGCAACACGCCGGGGCCTGGCTGTGGACATGGTGGTGCCCCCACATCACCCAACCCCTCCCCGGCACGGCCACACAACAAACCATGGCATGTCATGCAATGTGAGAGGAAAGAAATTAATCCCCACAACATGCCCCAAGTGTCACCAGCTACAGTGTCCCTAATGGAAACATGTCCACACATGAAATGCTCACAGTAATGCAGGACCTACAACACACATTACCAAATACTTACCAAGAATACCAATCACCTACACAACCTCCAACCTACCTTAAACATGACATTACAGACTTAAAAACTTGCTAGCCTCACTACCTGATGATGCCAGCCCTCCGAACACTTCCAAGTATACAGTGTTAGCGCCACGCAAGAGTGTAGGTGCACTGCTTACAACATGGACTCCAGTTCCAAGGTGGACCGCATTGTGAAGACATGAGGATTGGACCTGCAAATTATGAGGATGAGATGGATGCAGAGGCACATATCAATACACCATGCAGTGTACAATACAACAACAATATGCACTATGAATGTATACACAATATTGACTACAGACTGCCCACACAGCTTATGGGAGTCCAATGTCACTATGTACGTCAATGTCACTTGGGCACACCCTTTGCAAGCCCATGGAAACGGGAAGCAGGAGGGGTGTGTGTCACAAAAACCCAAGCATCTGAACCAAATTCATGACAAGCCTGCATGTGCCCGGCCACAATGCAGCGTATGCCCACGGGAGCCACACAAGGCAACACACTGTCCCAAAAAAAAACAAAAAAAAAAGAAAATCAAAAATGGCCATTAATGGGCCCAGGGGGGTGGGGGAGGCCACCCAGGAGGTCTGAGGACAGGGTGCACACCAAAACCCACCTGTGTGGATCTTGCGAAAAAAAAACACCTCCACGGGCTCATGGCCTACACGGCTACCCTATTGTGGGAGTATCACTGCTGTCGCTCTCCTCACCCTCTGCAGCTGCATCAGGAGGTGGTGGCACTATGCGAGGCAGCCCACGCAAAGCACTAGTCTGTTCCTCCATGGCTGCAAGCATGCAGGTGTGGTAGGTCTCGTTCTGGAGGATAAGTGTGCAGAGGTCCCCATGTAACAATTCACGGGATGCCCGGACCTCCGCCCTAGTTGCCTGCATCTCAGCTGAGAGCGTACGTGTGAGACGCTCCAGCTGCTGTTCTGTCCTTCTGTTTGTTGAAGCCTCAAGCTCAACAAGAGTCGTCCTGAGGTGAAGGAGTTCCACCCTCAGGGCTTCTCTGTGGCCCTGGGACTCTATGGAAATGGCTTCCTGCAGAGTCGCCAGTGCCGCCCGCCTGTCCCTGTCAGACGCCAACATGTCCTCCCTGTGTGACTGGCAGATGGAGTCGGTTGCCTGCTGTAGTCGCTCCATCAGCCTTTCGGGGGGGACAATGGAAGTGGCCACCCTATCCATGGCCTGAGCCATCATCTCTGATGATGCTGCCTGTTGGGTTGCCATACCGTATATGGATTGCTCCCATGCGGTATTGCCAGGATGCTGACGGCCACCACGTCGGCGGGCACCACACCTGTCTGGGGCAAGGCGAACTGCGCCTTGCTGTGCCGGCACTGCCTGAGGCTGCAGGACTGCATTCCCCCTCTGATCTGCTGGCCCAGGAACAGGATCAGATGTCGCAGAGTGTGACCCTGCATCCATAACCACCAAAGGCGTACCTGCCAACACTGACATCCCCATTGAGGGTTCTAACCTTGGTGCAGGTGTGTCGGACAGAACAGAATACCTCCCAGGAACACTCACCTGCGATGGCACATAGGTCTCATCATCCGAATCGACACCTGAGTACAGCTCGGGGGAGGTGCAGCCAGAGACACCCCTTGAGAGCACGACCTGCAGCAGTTGTGGGTTCTCACCCACCACCACACCACGTCCCTCACTGGTGGTCGGTCGGCCCTCAGACCCCTCCTGGGTCTGCACCATCTCCGCAACCCCAGCAGTATCAAGTGCGTCATCCCCTGCAAAGACATAAAAGAAAACAAATGGAAACAGGCATTAGCACTATGGCACACAATTAGGGCTGAGAGGCTACAGAAACAGTACTTGATTGACACATGTCCCACATGACTAAAACCCTCCCATGCATGCACCGTCACTGCGTGTGAAGGGGAGGCAGATGGCACACATTGATGACACCAAGATGGAAGATGAACACATTTGCTGCATGCTGCCTAGCAGTGGCATCACACATTGGCCAGTGATTGGCAGGTCAAATACACATGCCATCACACAGATGGCATGTACCCTAGCCATGATGTGAAGAGGGAGAGGAGGTCACCAATTGTTCATTCAGTCCAGTTTGCTCATGTAATTGATTTTTTCATTGAAATGGTTCAAATGTTTAACCTGCAGCTGCCAGTCCAAAATGGTCCTATAGCACAGGGACATGTCTAAACTAATCATGTCCAGGAAACTAAGCCAGTCCACTGTACCATAGCCATGTCAGACATGTGACAATAGGACTGAGAAATCCCGAGTAAAAGCGGTGGTATGTAAACAATCTGCCTGAATAAACAGAGGTAAATAAGCAACAATGTTGTGGCAAGATGACACTCCAAGGGCAACTGGCGTGGTGTTGGGCTGGATGTCTAATGTTGGCAGAAGGGATGCTACTATACCCAAATGCTGGTGCCAAAAATGTATAGGAAGAGGCACATGGGTGACCCAAACCACTCAGGCACACACACCCTCACCTGGCACCCAAACAGAAGCCCTCCCACACACACCATGCACATGGATGACACACACATGCATGTGCACTCACCGGACAATGCCTCGTAATCTGCCAGTTCTCCCACGCCTTGGATCTGTTCCTCTGTGACGTAGGTCCCAGCAACCTGCTCATGTGGAGTGAGTTCTATGTCGTCTGCTGGAGACCCACCTCCAGTCACTAGAGTTGCGGCATGACTTGAGGCCAGCCTATTCTTTGCCCTGCGCTTCAGGTCATTCCAATGCTTGTAGCATTCATTAGCTGTGCGCCTCACGATTCCAAGGGCACTTATGATGTCCGCAATGGTCTGCCAGTGTGCCTGATGTTGTGCAGGTGTGGTCTTGGATCCTGCAACAATCACCATTTCGCGGTCATGTGCGGACACATACTCTACAAGTGCATTCAGTTCGGCCTCATTGAAGCTGGGCTTCCTTGACGGGCCGGACTGTGTAGCCGTGTCTGGGGCATCAGCCTCTACTGGACGAGCACTCTTCCTCTTCCACTTGGAAGGTGGTGGGGATCCTGAGTGTCCTACGCCGCTCTGGACACTAGGGGCAGGAGCGTGGGATTGCACACTCAGCATAGGAGTTGGTGCAGGCATTAGCTCAAGTGTGATGGTGTCAGGGGGAATGTCAGCATGATGGTCTTGGACCGACACTGTCCTGGCTGGGTGTGTGAGAGGTGGGGTGGATGGAGCCGCAGCTGCCCCTGCAGCCTCCCCAGTCTGCCTACGCGGGGCAGCAGATGACCTAGCTGCCCCTGATCCACGTGGCCTGCTGACACCAACGTTGACCGGCGCACGTGGCCTAGACCTGCTGACCTGGAAGTCAGCCATAGAGTCACCCTGTGCCAGGTCTGGTTCCACAGTGGGCTGGTCCAACAAGGGCTGAGCATGGATGGTGTCAGCCACGTTAACCTCAACCAGGGGAGGGGGGGCATGGGTGTCCCTGACTGTTCCTCCACACATGGGGGGCTAGGGGCACCCTGCAAATCATGGCCACGTCCCCTACCGGATCCACCACGGCCACCACTTGGGGCTCGGCCACCTTTGCCACCCTTACGGCTTGGTCGCCTCCCAGCAATGGCACTGATGTTATTGTGCGTATGGGAGTCAATGTGAACTATTGTCCTGGGCAATTGGGGGTCAAAGGGGGTGGGTACCAGATGGTAATCGTACTCTAGTGCTCTAGCAAGGCTGTATTTCACCCCTGGGGGAAGATGACGGGTCACGCAACGCACAGGCACCCCAAAAAAGGGAAGTAAGGTTCACGCAAGCCCGCCTAGACCACGTGCGTGGAAAAATAAACCTGCACTACGCTGTGGCACCCAGAAACACAAGAATGAACGTATGCGTGTCACACGCAGCCTAGAATGACCTCTGAAGGGGTACGCGACACACGGGGCAAGCACAGATGTTAAATACGTGCGCGACTCACCGTCTGCCTGGAACAAAAGCGTGAAAAATATGCACGTGTGCGCGTTGGCAACACCCCCGCCAAAAGAAGAATTGTACGCTGTCTGAGGAGACAGGACAACAGTAGAAGGGAACGCTGTTTGAGGAAACAAGCCCAGGAAAAGAGAAAAAGCTGTCAGAGGTAACAGGGAGTACGAACTGGAAACGCCGTGAAGTAAATCGCGTGTGAACCGACAAGAAGTACAGATTTCACCCACTCGCTCTCCACGAAAAGCACGTACCTTTTATGCACACGTCACAGATGCGCATACGCGATGAGGCCAATTCCACCAATTACGCGCTTTGACACTCGGACGTGTATCTCTTTTTTTTTACACGCGCCATTCTCTACGCCATGCGCGTGATGTCACAGCTGCGCATGGTGGCCTTTGGGCCAATGAAATTGCATATGCGAGCACACGTGGTAAAACTGCACGTCCGAGCGTCATCGCGTGTAATCGGAGTGAAGTGAGCGTACACGCGATTGGCCTGGGTACATGTATTTCTGGGGTGCGCAGGAAGTTTCACACGCGATTGGTGGAAATCCACATGTGCTCTGTCATCACGTGTAATGAGGGAAACACCTGCGCGTGTCACGTCACAGACACGCTTACGCGCTAAGGGCCTTTGGTCCAATGAAATCGCATATGCGTTCTGACGTGCATATGCGCTAAGGGCCTTTCCTCGATTTACACGCAGACGTGCAGGATTTTCACGTGCCAAATCACTCCGTATCAAGCTGGCCGCGCGTAAGCACACGGAAGAACACGCTCCTGCCCACAAGGCCGAATTACTGCCCCCCAGAGCCCCGAGCACGCTCCCACCTGCCATCTGCTGCTGCCTGACTGCCTGCTGCCCAGGTGCCCTGCCATTTGCTGCCTGCACATCAGCCAGGGGTGCTGTTGCTGTGACCACCCCTGCTGGAACCGAAGACTCCCGACTGGGATTCATCGCTCCACAGCCCAGCCCCAGGACCCAGTTGCCCACCCACTCCTGCCTCTGGGGTTGTCATGTCGGGCACTGCAACATCTGGCACCACTGACAACCCCCGGCCAGAGAGGCAGAGGGGCACCAGCTTCAGTGCCAGGGAAGTTGGTGTCCTGGTGGAGCAAGTCCTGGGGCAGTATGATGCCCTCTACAGAAGTGTGCGCGCCGACAAGGAAGGACGGACTCGGATCTGGACGGACATTGTGACTGCCATCAACAAGGAGGGGGTGGCAGTCCGCGACTTCCAACATGTCAAGAAGCGCTGGGAGGACTTCAGGTCCAGGACCCTGAACAAGGCTCGGCGCCTCTTGAAGGCAGCGGATGCTAAGGGGTGCCGGGGCCACTCGTCGGAAGATCAGATGAGGGTCCTGGAACGCATATCCCCAGCGCTCCACGTCCAGGTCCTTGAGAGGCAGACCCGTCTGGAGTCGAGCGGTAAGTGTACATACATCATGATTGTAAGCTGTGCGTGTGGTGATGTGCCAGTAGTGTGCCGGTTGCACATCTGTTTGTATGGGGCCGAGTATGAGTGGGGGTGTACAGGACCGTGAGGCTAACACATGCGAGGGCTGTCATGTATGAGAAATGGATGGTGCTTGTGTGTAGGCTTGCATGCCAAATGCAGTTGTGTGGGCACACATGTTTGGATGAATTTGTATGTAAGTGGGCATGTTCGTGATGTCACGCATGTATGTTGTTTTCAGCTGCATGTATCAGCACTGTGTACATGTGCATGTGTGTGTATTTGACAAGGGTGCAACAGTGATGCAACATGGATGCATGTGACAGCGGGATGTGGAAGCCTGATTGGCAGATGTGACATGGATGCCCATCGGAACACTGCGACAGTTGGCTGAGGTGTACACATGCATGCAAGTGTGGTGGTGTGTGTGCATGTGTAGTGCACTCCCTGTGTTGCATGTGATGTCTGGCTCACCTTTTCCTGCTCATGCTGTTGTATGTGTATGGATGGTGCTGGCAGTTGCGATATGGCTGTGGTATGGCTCATGTGTGCAAGTTGAAATGACATGTGTGTTGGCGATTGTGATGCCATGTCTGAGGTTTGCCAATGCCACTCATGTACAACTGTCATGTGTGTATGTGTCCATTGTACAGTGCCCTAATGCCTGTGTTTTATTTCTCCCTGTCTGCAGCGTCAACTGATGAAGAGCGCGGAGAAGGTGCTGTGGAGCACAGCGGCGGGGATCGCACCGCCAGCCGGAGACGCAAGGCCCGGCTCCCCTCCCAGGTTGTGATCTCGTCGGGGAGTGAGGAGTCCGGTGCCGCGTCCCAGGCCGCAGCTGCCGGGGGGAGGTCCAAGACGCGGAGGTCGGAGATGGACTCCTCGGCAGCAGAAGGGGCAGCTGGGGCCCCACAGGGCCCAACGGGGGAAGATGGCACGGAGTCATCCAGGTTGGTGGGGGGTTTGGTGGAGGAGGAGGCCATGCAAGCAACAGAGATGGGGTCTGGAGGTGGGGATTCCACTGGTGCTAGTGGTGAAGTGCAGGACCAGGGACAGGAGGCAGCACAGGTCGCCGCGGAGGTGCCTGTGTGCAATCCTGTCCCTGATCCTGTCACTGCATCATCTTGCACCAACAGGGATGCCTACGTCCAGACCCGTTTTCAGGCAGGGGATGAGCTCACGACAACTGGCCTTCCTCTGCCTGCGGACGTGGCTATCGGGGTCCGGGTTGAGCCTGTCCTGACTGGTGTGGCGTTGCGTCAACGGGCCATGCGAGGTGACCTGCAGTCTTTTCATGAGGAGACTGCACGTCATCTCAAATGGCTCGTTGACCGCGTCGGCCTACTGGGACAGGTCACCCAGGCCGGATTCCTCTGTTTGATGTGGCTTGCTACAACCCCCTCCTCAACTGAACCCCCTATGCGCCAGTCGTCCTCCGTGCCATCTTCCCACCCATCAGTCACCTGGGTGCCCTTTGGAGCTGCCTCTGACGGTGCGGCCAGGCTGGTGGAGGAGGCATCCCTGCCACATTCGGGAGTCGGACGTCCAGCAGGGGTGGCCACATCAACGACTGCACCCCAGCCAGCGGAGGATGTGCAGGCAGCAGAAGGCAGTGCATGGGCAGAGGCGCAGCAGCAGCAACGTGGTGGGAGCCATGATGGCTCGGGGCCTTCCACATCGGAGGGGCAGGCATCGGCCGGAGGGCACGAGGACCCAGGATGGGAAGTGTCTTCCGTGTGGCAGCGGTTGGGACACGCCATAGATGCGGAGCGGCAGCGGGCGGAAGAGGCACGGCTCACGATGGTCAGGGCGGAGAACTCCATGCGGAGGGCCCTGAGGCGTGCCGAGTGCCTCGAGGCAATCCACAGGGCGTTTGGGGGGAACATGTGGACGGCCCTGCGGACCCTCGGGGCCATGGAGGAGGAGCGCCTCCGGGACATTGAGCAGTAGTTCGATGATGCCCTGGCCCGGAACATCCCGAAGTGAGCCGTCGGACTAGCCCGCTGCCCTTGTAAATAGTTCTATAGTTAGTGTTAGGTTTCCTTTGGTTTAGCATTTTTTTTGGACCTTTTGGACAATGGGCCACCTTTTTGTATATAGTTATTTTATTTAGGTAGTGTTATTAGATAGGTTTCATTTCTTCGGTTGGGATCATGGACCCTGGATTGTTTATCTGTACATAGTTGACGTTTGGATTTTCAATTTTTATCATGATTTCGCCATGGAGCAATGGTTTTCGATTTTAATTATCCATTGGATTTACTTTTGTGGACTGTGACTTTGGACACCTTTCCTTTGCATTATGATTTGTGGTTTTGCATTATTTCACGGACCTGCTATTTTTTTTTTTAATTTCTATTATTGTTTGTTTATTTTTGATTCAATTTATGTTGCTTTTAATACATATTTTTTCTTCAAAGTTCAATGTGTAGTATCATCTCATTGGTTTCTTGCATATCATGATATGGGTTTTGACATTCACTGACACCCATTGGGTGGATGTGAGGGACATGTGTTCATTTCCAAACTTGCAATTGGGCTTCTATCATGTTTTTGCCATTTCTAAGTGGGTGGATGCAATACTCGGGCGGGTGTTTGGCATTTGGAGGCTGACCATAAGGGCCAGGGATCTACATTGTGGTGACATATTGGCTGGGGGACATGAGTGGGGGCCTGGTGGAGGCTGCCCCTGCACTGCTGGGGGGTGGGGGTGATAGGGGA
The DNA here is from genome assembly GCF_040938575.1 of Ambystoma mexicanum. Classification (NCBI taxonomy): domain Eukaryota; kingdom Metazoa; phylum Chordata; class Amphibia; order Caudata; family Ambystomatidae; genus Ambystoma; species Ambystoma mexicanum. Next base: position 22,702,446 of record NC_090924.1, read on the forward strand.
CATGAGTGGGGGCATGGTGGAGGCTGCCCCTGGTGGCTGGGGGGTGGGGGTGGTGGGAGACATGAGTGGGGGCCTGGTGGAGGCTGCCCCTGCACTGCTGGGGATGGGGGTGGTGGTAGACATGGGTGGGGGCCTGGTGGAGGCTGCCCTTGGTGGCTGGGGGGTGGGGGTGCAGGGAGACATGAGTGGGGGCCTGGTGGAGGCTTCCCCTGCACTGCTGGGGGGTGGGGTGGTGGGAGACATGAGTGGGGGCCTGGTGGAGGCTGCCCCTGCACTGCTGGGGGGTGGGGGTGGTGGTAGACATGGGTGGGGGCCTGGTGGAGGCTGCCCCTGGTGGCTGGGGGGTGGAGGTGCAGGGAGACATGAGTGGGGGCCTGGTGGAGGCTGCCCCTGCACTGCTGGGGGGTGGGGGTGGTGGGAGACATGAGTGGGGGCCTGGTGGAGGCTGCCCCTGCACTGCTGGGGAGTGGGGGTGGTGGTAGACATGGGTGGGGGCCTGGTGGAGGCTGCCCCTGGTGGCTGGGGGGTGGGGGTGATAGGGGACATGAGTGGGGGCCTGGTGGAGGCTGCCCCTGGTGGCTGGGGGGTGGGGGTGATAGGGGACATGAGTGGGGGGTCTGGTGGAGGATGCCCCTGGTGGCTGGGGGGTGGGGGTGGTGGGAAACATGAGTGGGGGCCTGGTGGAGGCTGCCCCTGGTGGCTGGGGGGTGGGGATGCAGGGAGACATGGGTGGGGGCCTGGTGGAGGCTGCCCCTGCACTTCTGGGGGGTGGGGGTGATAGGGGACATGAGTGGGGGCCTGGTGGAGGCTGCCCCTGGTGGGTGGGGGGTGGGGGTGGTGGGAGACATGAGTGGGGGCCTGGTGGAGGCTGCCCCTGGTGGCTGTGGTGGGGGTGATGGGACACATGAGTGGGGGTCTGGTGGAGGCTGCCCCTGGTGGCTGGGGGGTGGGGGTGCAGGAAGACATGAGTGGGGGCCTGGTGGAGGCTGCCCCTGCACTGCTGGGGGGTGGGGGTGGTGGGAGACATGAGTGGGGGCCTGGTGGAGGCTGCCCCTGCACTGTTGGGGGGGTGGGGGTGGTGGGAGACATGAGTGGGGGCCTGGTGGAGGCTGCCCCTGCACTGCTGGGGGGTGGGGGTGATAGGGGACATGAGTGGGGGCCTGGTGGAGGCTGCCCCTGGTGGGTGGGGGTTGGGGGTGGTGGGAGACATGAGTTGGGGCCTGGTAGAGGCTGCCCCTGGTGGCTGGGGGATGGGGGTGCAGGGAGACATGAGTGGGGGCCTGGTGGAGGCTGCCCCTGCACTGCTGGGGGGTGGGGGTGGTGGTAGACATGGGTGGGGGTCTGGTGGAGGCTGTCCCTGGTGGCTGGGGGTGGGGGTGCAGGGAGACATGAGTGGGGGCCTGGTGGAGGCTGCCCCTGCACTGCTGGGGGGTGGGGGTGGTGGGAGACATGAGTGGGGGCCTGGTGGAGGCTGCCCCTGGTGGGTGGGGGTGGGGGTGATAGGGGACATGAGTGGGGACCTGGTGGAGGCTGCCCCTGGTGGGTGGGGGGTGGGGGTGGTGGGAGACATGAGTGGGGGCCTGGTGGAGGCTGCCCCTGCACTGCTGGGGGGTGGGGGAGATAGGGGACATGAGTGGGGGCCTGGTGGAGGCTGCCCCTGGTGGCTGGGAGGTGGGGGTGATAGGGGACATGAGTGGGGGCCTGGTGGAGGCTGCCCCTGGTGGCTGGGGGGTGGGGGTGGTGGGAGACATGAGTGGGGGCCTGGTGGAGGCTGCCCCTGCACTGCTGGGGGGTGGGGGTGGCGGTAGACATGGGTGGGGGCCTGGTGGAGGCTGCCCCTGGTGGCTGGGGGGTGGGGGTGATAGGGGACATGAGTGGGGGCCTGGTGGAGGCTGCCCCTGCACTGCTGGGGGGTGGGGGTTGTGGTAGACATGGGTGGGGGCCTGGTGGAGGCTGCTCCTGCACTGCTGGGCAGTGGGGGTGGTGGTAGACATGGGTGGGGGCCTGGTGGAGGCTGCCCCTGGTGGGTGGGGGTGGGGGTGATAGGGGACATGAGTGGGGGCCTGGTGGAGGCTGCCCCTGGTGGGTGGGGGGCGGGGGTGATAGGGGACATGAGTGGGGGCCTGGTGGAGGCTGCCCCTGGTGGCTGGGGGTGGGGGTGATAGGGGACATGAGTGGGGGCCTGGTGGAGGCGGCCCCTGTACTGCTGGGGGATGGGGGTGGTGGTAGACATGGGTGGGGGCCTGATGAAGGCTGCCCCTGGTGGCTGGGGGGTGGGGGTGCAGGGAGACATGAGTGGGGGCCTGGTCGAGGCTGCCCCTGCACTGCTGGGGGGTGGGTGTGGTGGGAGACATGGGTGGGGGCCTGGTGGAGGCTGCCCCTGGTGGCTGGGGGGTGGGGGTGGTGGTAGACATGGGTGGGGGCCTGGTGGAGGCTGCCCCTGGTGGCTGGGGGTGGGGTTGCAGGGAGACATGAGTGGGGGCCTGGTGGAGGCTGCCCCTGCACTGCTGGGGGGTGGGGGTGGTGGGAGACATGAGTGGGGGCCTGGTGGAGGCTGCCCCTGCACAGCTGGGGGGTGGGGGTGGTGGTAGACATGGAGGGGGCCTGGTGGAGGCTGCCCCTGGTGGCTGGGGGGTGGGGGTGCAGGGAGACATGAGTGGGGTCCTGGTGGAGGCTGCCCCTGCACTGCTGGGGGGTGGGGGTGGTGGGAGACATGAGTGGGGGCCTGGTGGAGGCTGCCCCTGCACTGCTGGGGGTTGGGGTGGTGGTAGACATGGGTGGGGGCCTGGTGGAGGCTGCCCCTGGTGGCTGGGGGTATGGGTGATAGGGGACATGAGTGGGGGCCTGGTGGAGGCTGCCCCTGGTGGCTGTGGGGTGGGGTGATAGGGGACATGAGTGGGGGCCTGGTGGAGGCTGCCCCTGGTGGCTGGGGGGTGGGGGTGATAGGGGACATGAGTGGGGGCCTGGTGGAGGCTGCCCCTGGTGGCTGGGGGGTGGTGGTGGGAGACATGAGTGGGGGCCTGGTGGAGGCTGCCCCTGCACTGCTGGGGTGTGGGGGTGGTGGGAGACATGAGTGGGGGCCTGGTGGAGGCTGCCCCTGCATTGCTGGGGGTGGGGGTGATAGGGGACATGAGTGGGGGCCTGGTGGAGGCTGCCCCTGGTGGGTATGGGGTGGGGGTGAATGGGGACATGAGTGGGGGCCTGGTGGAGGCTGCCCCTGCACTGCTGGGGGGTGGGGGTGGTGGGAGACATGAGTGGGGGCCTGGTGGAGGCTGCCCCTGCACTGCTGGGGGGTGGGGGTGGTGGTAGACATGGGTGGGGGCCTGATGGAGGCTGCCCCTGGTGGCTGGGGGTGGGGGTGATAGGGGACATGAGTGGGGGCCTGGTGGAGGCTGCCCCTGGTGGCTGGGGGGTGGGGGTGATAGGGGACATGAGTGGGGGCCTGGTGGAGGCTGCCCCTGCACTGCTGGGGGTGGTGGTAGACATGGGTGGGGGCCTGGTGGAGGCTGCCCCTGGTGACTGGGGTGTGGGGGTGCAGGGAGACATGAGTGGGGGCCTGGTGGAGGCTGCCCCTGCACTGCTGGGGGGTGAGGGTGATAGGGGACATGAGTGGGGGCCTGGTGGAGGCTGCCCCTGGTGGCTGGGGGGTAGGGGTGCAGAGAGACATGAGTGGGGGCCTGGTGAAGGCTGCCTCTGCACTGCTGGGGGGTGGGGGTGGTGGGAGACATGAGTGGGGGCCTGGTGGAGGCTGCCCCTGAACTGCTGGGGGGTGGGGGTGATAGGGGACATGAGTGGGGGCCTGCTGGAGGCTGCACCTGGTGGGTGGGGGTGGTGGGAGACATGAGTGGGGGCCTGGTGGAGGCTGCCCCTGGTGGCTGGGGGGTGGGGGTGATGGGAGACATGAGTGGGGGCCTGGTGGAGGCTGCCCCTGGTGGCTGGGGGGTGGGGTAATGGGAGACATGGGTGGGGGCCTGGTGGAGGCTGCCCCTGGTGGCTGGGGGGTGGGGGTGCAGGGAGACATGAGTTGGACATGAGTGGGGGCCTGGTGGAGGCTGTCCTTAATGGCTGGGGAGTGGGGGTGATGGGAGACATGAGTGGGGGCCTGGTGGAGGCTTCCCCTGGTGGCTGGGGGGGGATGATGGGAGACATGGGTGGGGGCCTGGTGGAGGCTGCCCCTGGTGGCTGGGGGTGCAGGGGGACATGCTTTGGTGGGCAGTAGTGCAAGGTGACATGTGGGTTGGCTGGGGGCATGGCCATGGTGGATGGGGTGCCTGCAGGACATGTGCAGGGTAGGCCCCTATGGTGTGAGCCAACTGCAGGGGCCGTGGAGGGTGTAGAGGGAACACCTGGGAGGACCCACACGTGCAATTCACGTGTGGTGCTCCCCGCGCACCCCTGTAATACACGTACCCTGATGGAATCGCGTGTGATACTTCCTGCGCACCCCTGAAATACACGTACCCTGCTGATTTTGCGTGTGATACTTCCCGTGCACCCCTGAAATACACGTACCCTGCTGCTTTTGCGTGTGATACTTCCCGTGCACCCTGGAATACACGTACCCTGCTGTTTTTGCGTGTGATACTTCCCGCGCACCCCTGGAATATACGTACCCTGATGGAATCGCATGTGATACTTCCCGCGCACCCCTGAGATACACGTACCCTGCTGCTTTTGCGTGTGATACTTCCCGCGCACCCCTGAAATACATGTACCCTGCTGTTTTTGCGTGTGATACTTCCCGCCATCCCTGGAATACACGTACACTGATGGAATCGCGTGTGATACTTCCCGCGCACCCCTGAGATACACGTACCCTGCTGCTTTTGCGTGTGATACTTCCCGCACACCCCTCAAATATACGTACCCTGCTGCTTTTGCGTGTGTTACTTCCCACGCACCCCTGATGCACACGTACACAGGACAATCGCGTGTGGAACTTCCCGCGAACCAAAGAAATACACGTTCCCCGCTTGGCGTTTGCTGTTTGCCAGCCCTGTAAACTGGTCCAGGGTTAGCGCAGCCCTTTGCGATTATTTGGGGATTTTGAAGGCTTTTCCTTGCGCGAGGGCGTTCTTGGGGGCGTAACTGGCGCTGCTGCAGGGTTACTGCGCCACGCTGCGCCACGGCTGGTTTGGGATGCGAAAATCCATGAATACGCTGTGCGCGGAAATCGATTTTAGCGCACGCGGCTGGCACAGACATTCGCACGGGCACGATGTGCGCCAGCCGCGTGCGCCACTTTTGTGCGAATTTCTATGAATTACCCTGTAAATGAGTGGGTTTGTTTTTTTTCCAGAACTTCACATTTTCTTCAAATCATATATAATAACAAACAGTATGCTTGTGTCAAACAATGACTAAAAGAAGACAACTGTATCATACCTTCAGGTGTGGTGCTTCATGTATTGAAAGTACATTTTCAAAATTCAAAGTAAATATGCTAGCCTCACAATATTTTGGCATGCGCAGTTCTGCATTCAAGACAGGAAAAGATATTTCTAGTCAGATTTATTTATGATCTTTGCACCTTTGAAGTCAGCGTTATAAAAGGGAATCTTCTTGAAAGCTTGCTTACCAACAGATATTTCTACCACGTACAGTCAGGGCCATCTTAACAGTTTCTGTTGCCTAGGACAAATGCAGCATTGAGGGTCCCCCTCTGAAACCCATGTCCTACTCCCACCCCCCTTGAAACCCATTTTGCCCTATCTCCCGTAACCCATGCCCCCGTCCCAATCTGAAAAATGAAGGGATTACATACCTCAAGTCAAATTCAACAAATATTCACTAAGCTTGAAATGGAGTATCTAGTTGTTAATAAAATACATTCTTCAGTACCATTTGTTCATAAACATGTAGAAGTGGCTGCCTCATCATGTGAGGGACTCTCTGTGCCTGCATGGGATGTAGTTATTGTTTTCCAATCTGGGGCCATTTATTGCATTTCCAGCTCTTTCCACCTGCTTCCATCTGTGCTGGCCGGACTGCAGTTAGTGTGCAAAGATGAGATTACCACCCCACAATGATTACCAGAGTGGACAGCCTGCATACACCTTATCTCTGTGTCTCCCCATGAGCTGGGCTCCTGTTCAGCTCTAGCGTATCAGACTTGACGGCAGTGCACTGGTAGACAAACCTGACTCACCACACCCAAACCTGGTTCAATCCACATCTGGACCACCTCAAAGACTGGCTCAACACTGTTGAACAAACTACACATGGAATCAGGCCCTTTTAAGTGACGCTGTCCCCCTGGTGCACCTTTTGTAGCCCTAGCGAGTGTTTTTTTTTCCTTCAAGACATATCCTTTTTAAACTCCATGTTGCATTTCTTGACTGATTTTCCTCCCTGGCAAATATCCAGAGTTTTTATCATTACATTTTGTATTTACTCTGTCTTACTTTACAGTGGTGGGTTTTTAGTAGTGTTTTTGATACTTAAGTGTACACATGATTTCTGTAATCTATATGTATATAAAAAAGGTGTGTTTGGTTGTTGGTTTTTATGTGTGTTGAACTTGGGGACATAACTCCTCATGAACAGTGAGATCTGTCATCATGAATTTTGCATGGAATATTCTTTTTTCATCGTCGAATTAATGCAACTATTTCTTGCTCGATAGGTCATCCCGTTTCTGAGAAAATTGACTGTTTTTTTTGACATTATGTTATGTGGTGTTCCATGCACCATCTACAGGTCATTTGTACAAAGTGCTCATCATTGCGCTGTCTTTGCTTAACTGGTATTGTGTTTTTTGTTTTTTTCTAGTTTTTTCAGTAATTAAACACCACATTTTAATGTACCTTCAAATTAAATTCTCACATGAATATTATATTCGTATGCTTACTCTGATTATTTTCACTGTGTGTTTAGCAGCGACAATGGCCACCACTACTTACAACATTGCAAATAATTAGAGTAAGCATACAAATATGATATTCATGTGAGAATTTAAATTGGAGATAAACGAAACTTTAGTGTTCAATTAATTAGTGAAATTAACATGTATTGTGTTTTACCTTTGTGGCAAACAACAATATTTGTAAACTTTTTTGGTGGAATATTAAATTAAATCAGAGACTAGACATCCTGGGCGAAGCCCGGTACTTAGGCTAGTTCAAGTATAGTTTTTTAAAGAACCTTGATAGGACATTATTTTTATTTCGGAACTGTGTACTATTGCTATTTTGGTTGTTACTGGCTCTCATTCACTTCACTTGTGAGAGTATAGCCTTCTCTCGGCCAAGCAGAAGTTATTTTGTCAAAAGGGTCCTTTTGTCTGTCCCGTCCTCTGACACACCATGATCTATCCACAGTCCAGGAGCAACCAGCATGCTTCTCCTCTTGTTCACCTATTCTAACTGTTGCACCACAGATACACCACGAATAGTGGAATATAAAAGCTCATACTGCAATATAAATGATATGATCATTTGCAGTGGGACCTTCGACAGCCAGGTTCAGTCACTACATTTGTGATTGCTATTTCGAATCTGTATTGGAGAGCCAGTTTTTCTGATTTGGTATGAATGTGCTAACTACGGGTGAAATTAATGTTATTAGAAGTAGAGGAGGGTAGGCTTACCTGAAAATTGTTGCAGGTATTTTGATACAATAGGTGTTCCTGTGGATTTTGTTCACTTAGTTCAGGGGTCCCCAACCTTTTGTGCGCAATGAGCAAAATGTGTATATCAAATGAAATGTTGAGCAACATCAATTTTTCAACAGAACATATCGGTGCTCAGTTGGAGGATAAATTATTGCAACACAAATTAGAAATGTAATAAACTAAAGACTGCTAATAGAACATTTTATTTGCAGTACTTAACACTTATCTAAACATTTTATTTGCAGTACTTAACACTTATCTAAAGCACGTTCAATTGTAGTAACATACATTTACAATGGCTTTAACTTATTTTGACATTAAGTGGTTTACAGAAAATGTTGAGAATATTGAGTGGCCAGTATGACATTTCTAGACAGATGCAACCACTAAAGTTATTCTAAAATATAGTTGGACTAAATAAACATTACCAGGGGCTTCGGGTTCTCAAGCAAAATATTTTTAAGAAATGTATTGCAAATGTTTCCTTGTATTGGACAGTACAATTGGTCACAAATGGAGCACTGATTTTCAGGTGCACTTTGGGATTCTGCCAAAGGATTTTCTGGAATATATAGTGGCAAATGGTGCATTCTTAAGCATACAGGACCAGTATTACTGTTCCTCAGTCATTGATTGCTGTATTATGGACTGCTTTTTCTTCAGGAATGTTAAGAAAGTTTGCATTTCTCATTGAAAGATTGATCACTATCCTCTTGAGTTAATTTTCCAATGGTCAGGGGTATAGGCACCACAAAGATGATGTCTGACAGCTAGAGGGGCTGGTTGGTGATGCCTATGCTAAAAAAGAAGGCATTGGGAAGTATTACTAATTCACAAGAAATTAAGATATTCTCTCAAAACTGTTAAACAGATCAGAGGCCACAAACAGAAGTGTCAGTTTGAGTCTTTGGTTAAAACTATCTGGCACTGAAATATTGGCAAACATTGTCTCCCAGTTCAGGAGATCCAAGTTATAGAACAGAATGCCCCATGGTTTGATGCAGAATGTAGAATCTTGAACAGAACATTGAACCATGATTTAATGAGTGGTGTGTACACGGCTAGTCAGATTTATAGTTGCAAAAGAAACACAAAAATGTATGTATTGAGAAATAATTAAAGCTTTTTTTGAAGGACAGCAAATTGATGTATGCTTAATGCAATTGTAGGTGCAGGCATTATGCCATCTCCTTGGACAAGTTGCCCTTGGATGACCACCCCCCATCCATACCCCTTCCATGGTTATAGTCCAATTTTCTTACTGACAATTGCCAGTAAGATATTCTACAAATGTGTGTTGCTCAGACTGGAGATGTTGGCTCAAAGTAACAATATCTTAAAGCCCTCCCAAGTGGGTTTCAGGGGAGGGCTTGAGTACATGGACAACTGCTTCACTCTGAGCACCATCATGGAGAAATATGGAAAGGTTAAGGAAGGAATATTATGTGTGTTTTATTTTCAGATTTGGAGAAAGCGTTTGATTTGATTGATAGACTCATATGGTGTAGGAATTTACCTTTTATTGGGGTACTTAATGGTTCATTAAATCATATTCAAATGTGATAAGCACACATCTCTGTGTCTGTTCAATATGCAAAATAGGGAGATTATACATTGTTTTCCCCCACCAATAAAGGTGAAAAACAGGGGTGTCAGTTGGCCCCAATGTATTCCTTAAAGACATTGACCCTAGCACTCCTCTTGCTTCTTTATGCTGACACATCTATTTTGGACTTGGCAGGTCTCCAACATGGACTGCTATGCGCAAATTACTATTTTGGGAGCTATAGTTTGAAATGAAATATAATAATAACAAAAACGGTGGTATTCTGGAAAAGGGTGACACCTTGTAGCTGGTTTTTAAATGGATGTAGAAATGAAGAGGTATTTTCATTTTTATTTGAGCCTACTCTTCTCAAAGAGTGGTGCTTAGGTCAATAATTCTAAGGAGGCAGCTGAAAGGGCATCATTAAGGATGAAAGGGCTATTTACATTTTTATTTCACGTTTGGGGTATTCAGATTGGACATGTGCCTGGAGGTATATACCAGGTCGACCTCAAGGTACACCTGGTAGCACCATATGAGCTGAATCGGAGGTGTTAATTTAAAGGTGTCAGGCAAGTTAAGATATTTTACTTATTTATTAAAATCGCATAAATGTGGCCTCCTCTGGTAAAGAAAAAAGAAAAATACTCCTGGTGCTTGGTGTTAGGGGGGGTTGTAAGGCACTGTCCATTTGGATAGGGCAGTGGGATATAACTACCTTTGGCACATTAAGTTAATGCTAAATATTCCTTAAAACAAGAAATTGTCCGATGGGGAGAGAGGCAGTTGTCCACAATATGCAAAAGCTCCCCTCTTTAGCTTTATATGCAGACTTACATACACATAGAAGACAGCAAGAAGAAATCTGTAAAATAAGATCCCCAGAATGCAGGAGGCTGATACTATTGGTATGTTTGAATGTACACACCGCATCAATAAATGGGAGTCCCTGAAGATTTGGTTCATTTTCTGTTAATTTGTCATTGATCAAGTTTTTATATATAGCTTGGTTGAATATGTTAAAGCTGATTTTTTATTTTGGGATTGTTCTATAGGAATTTTATGAAAGATGATACATGTGTTTAAATGTTGCTAACTTAATGAAGAAATCAAATTAAATAAACACTGATTGAGTAATACTGGTCATTGTATCCTTTAAAGATCACTTCACTTGTGCTTTGTAGGTTACACCTAAGAATTCTTTATTTTTCATGTAATGACAAATAATGCATTTTAAAGGCACTGTGGCCTGTTACATTGGTGAAAAGAGGCTAGAAATAAACATGATAATTTTCTGAAGGATTTGTAGCCTCTTGTCTCTGCCCAAAAGGGATTTTACACAAAAAGTAGTTGCAAACATTGGTAAAAACTTGAGCATTTGATGACCACTTCATAGAGGGGTGTAGTAGTGTTAACTAGGCATTTGGATTAATACATTAGCATGTTAATTTTACTTAATTGGATTTGAACATAGGGACAATTAATAATGGAAAAGTGCCACATTGAAAGATTATCAAACAATGACAATGTTTCAACTAGGACACTATGTAATAAATATAGGTGACACTAAAAAGTAATATTTATGATAAATGTAATGCATGGTGGCATCAAACAGAAATCTGACTTGTACAAAAAGCAGTACTTGCAAATTGTTAATAAAGGACATTTGGGTATGGGTGCAACCTTTGTGCCCATTATACTCCTGCAAGCTAGGCAAAGAAACAGAATAGGACCATTTCCTACAGGACCCAAACAAGGTTCATTTATTTTGCTCATTAATACATTTGTCAGCTGTGCAAAGTATCTAAAGATGACAGGGTTTTAACAATGACACTGCTTTAATAAGTAAGGACATTTACTGAAAAGTAATTTGCATGGTGGAAACAAACTCAAATCTTGCATCTACAAAAATAATCCAACTGGAACCACAGCAGGCTCATTGGCCAACATTCTTGCACAGTCCGGGACCCTGTCCTGGTTATAATGCTACAGAGGTCTCATCCCTTCAGCACCTCCATCTAGGCTTCCACACCATGGCCCAGAGCAACTGGCGAGCAACAATTTAGGGTGTTGTGAGCAAAATGTTGCTTCCGAGCTACACGTTGGGATCATTGACTTAGTTGCTGACTGTCCTAGCCTGCAATCCCAAAGGCATCAGTTTTTGATACATTTGTTTTTGATACTAGCTGGATTAATTCACAGGCTTTTTGGCAACGGATTGTAGCGGGAAATGAATTAACGTAGTCACTTGCAGTGTTGTGATTTTCAAATGATATTAATTTCATTTTGTAATTGTTTTAAAATAAAAAGTGGTTCTTCTCCCTCGTGTTGGATCGCACATGGTCTTTAAAATGATTTTGAACTGTTTTTTTTAAAAAAAAGATCAATAGTACATTTTGTTAATTGAATGTATCATTAAGGATTATGCTTTGTATAGCATAACCTGAATTTGTATTAATATGTGCAAAACGTGTCTTTGTAATCTAATAAGCACATTGAGTTACATTTTTTTAAAAAAAAACGTTGTTTAGGCACTTCTACTTTACTTTATCTTGCACCTTACTAAAATTAGCAAAACATGCACACTTTGCTCTAAATCTAAAGATTCATAGCATTATTTTAAGTGACACAAGTACCTTCCTTGGCTCCCATACCTGTTCCATGACACAATAGAGTTAAGATATCACCTAAGCTATTTAGCCCTTATCAGTCATACAGTAGTAAATATCAATCCCATGTCGAATTAAACTCTTCGTTCTTGTTCTGTAACCTATATGCTGATCTTTCCAAAGAGACAAGGTCGACATTTGCATAAACCAAAGATATACTCCGAAGTGGTAGTTACATTTCCAGATACTTAGAGAAATTATCTTTGTGTCCACAATGCCTTTTTTGATCTACAGTCACACGACTTGGTAATGCCTTGTAAAGTAACTTCTGAGGATACCTTTGAGTATTAATATATATGCAAATTAGGGTGCCCCTCAAGTATTTTGTCACACAATGCCTTGCAAATCCTTAAACCTCTTCTGCTTCTTTAGGACCTTTATTCACAATAATACCTGTTTGTTTGCACTTAATAATTACAGCATGAGATAACTATGCAGTGCTCCTAAATATAATGTGTACACACTTTACCTAGAACACTATTCATAGAGAAGTATTGGTATTGAAGTGTTGTGCATGCTCATAAACTCTTAGGGAAACGCACAGCTCATACTCTTCCAGATGCCCCCCTACTACAAGTCACCTGCCGAATGACCTAGCTATTATGGTGAGAAACTAATCAATTCATTTTGTATAAGTGGTGGCTCACCAGTATGGATGAAGGGCATCACCACCTCACCTGAGTGGCAGGTTCACAGTCCACATGTGTGTTGTATTTGCCTGGTGCACTGTGATGCTTGCCTCTGAGAGGAGGCGCTCCAGCTTTGGGCTCCACAACAAACTAGTGCAAGGCAATGAGAGGCCGGTTGGGCAGAGAATCCTGGCCTGCTGCCACTCATTATTGTGCTAACAGTTTAGAAAATAAACTGACTGGAGAGAAGTCAGGAGCATACATATCGATTAGTTTCATTCCTTTTGGTGGATGGAGACAGGGCCATGCAGCAATCAGGCACAAAGCAGGGCAGCACCACATTTCTGGCATCCCTCCTTCCCAGAAAGAGAGATATGCAAGGAACGCAGTGTTGCAGTGCTATCTCTGCGATCTAGAGAGAGGAAGGCACTCCAGGGATGTCTTCTGGATCTCTATGTGGAATAGTGCATCAGTTCAAGGTTTGATTTCGGAATTTGCTGAGAGCCCAGATAGGTCTGACTAATGATTGGGACAAGTACTTTATCTGGTTTAAAATAGGATTGAATTAGTGTTATTAAGGTATGACAAAAACAGATTAAGAAAGACGCAAGATGCTTTTATTTGCAACATTGAATCTTTGATGGAAGAAGAAGCAGAACATATTTATTTCAACTTCACAACATTAAAAGGTTTCTCATAGATTCCCCGAACTAAAAGGGACATCTGTTCAGAATCCGTTAGAATAGACGCACAACAACATATATCATGCACGGTAATGATTGCATCACCTTAAGTGCAACACAAAATATCTATCGTTTTGAAACAATAGGGCAATAGATGAAATTATATCTTGCCTTAATAATAAACATAACATCTGGATGGTTTGGACTGAGCACTCACAAAGAGCATACAATTGATTGGCGGTCACTGTTGACATGCACTGGGGTAGGTGCAAATCAATGCTCTGGTGGTGACTTGAACTAGATAACAATAAAACAGACTCTAAAGTAATAAAAGAACCAAGTGTGATCAGCAAGAACAATGTTTTCATTACAACTGCAGGCAATTTATACAAATCAAGGGAGATGCACATTTCCACTGTGCAACCACAGGCTAATGTGTGCATTCCATATCCGAATTAGTAAACCACGGATAACTTCTGCATTTAATAAATATGTGTAAAAGCTTAGTTGAAGGCACGTCAGGGAAAGATATATTATGCTCTGCAAGTGTGTCATAATTAATACTTATAACTTGAGAACATTTCTCGTGCTTTGTTCCTGGCCATTGCTCATTTCCCAGAAATTGAACAGAACAGTACTTTTCCAGGAGGTGTATTATGAATCTTCGTTGAAGTATAATTAAGCCAAGCATATATTTGTTTTTCTTTCTTTCATCGTGTAAATATCTGTGTGGTTCCAATAGAACCTACATTCGCTACAAAATAGATGGTTGTACTAACTATTTGAAGCTAATGTTTTGGTTTTCCCCCGGATCTCTACTGAAATTGCTATGGGTATTATTACATGTGGTTTTAAAGTAACAAGTATGCACTATGGTAAGTGACTTCTCTGGTCATTATTCTAAAAACAACTGTATACGCGTACTCTTTTTATGATATTTTTTAAAGCTCTTCAGATGGAATTACCCAATCTGACTGTTTACATGTGGTTGTAGGGTAATTTTGACCGAATTACTGGTCTTACTTTTGACAGTTTTACTTTTTGACCTCATTACATGAACATGAGGAGCAAGGTTTGCAGGGGTGTCCCTGCTCCTCATGTTCAAGTATCTGCGCCCTCGGGGGTCCACTGCATCCTTAACCATGGAGGTGGGGAAAAAAAATTGCTCAGACCCCTGCTTTCAATGAACGGTCAAAACGGGGGCCCAAGCAGTTTGACTTCAGGCAGTCTGTCCGCGAACAAAATGTTTGCGGGCAGATCGTATACATCCCTTCAGGCATTGTCAGCTCCAGTACTGTTAACTGTTGGAAAACATCATTTGCAGAACATTATACTTTACTAGATGGATCAGATTAATTGCATGTATCCAAAAGTGACTAGCAACCAATGCGCAACAGATGCACAAATTACAAGTTTTGATATGCACATGTAGGAGATGCACATTTGTATTACCGATGTAGCTTCAAGACCCCATCTTTAGTACCAAATGTAAACTTTGAGAACTGTACTGAAAATAAGGTGAGCCTTTACTTGCATGGGTGCCTAACACATGTCAATGATAAATCCCTGTTGCCTATGTGCATGCATTGTATTAACATATCATACAGATGGGTAATTAGGCATTAGGGGCGTGTGATGCACTTACCCCACACAGGACATGGCATTAAGGCAAAGTTCACAAACTTTGATGTATTTGAGAGAGGAAAACAGTGTCCCAGGTACCTCGAGTGGATTGTCCGAAAATGCTCCATCCAGGAGAGTCACACATGCAGAGTACACCGAAGGTTGCCATATACTAGTGATGAAAGGATTGACATATGGAATCTTTTGTGGCCAACTTCACAGAGTGAGGAAAGATACACATGGCAACCATACCATAGTAGGGCAGATAGCTCCCATCTATATTAGAACCAGGTGCACCCATTGTGATGGAAGGGTGTTGTGTTTATTTTTAACAAATAAATGGTACGGGTAATTCAGATTCTAAAATTAGAGGTGAGAAATAAAACTTAATACTCTGATTCAATGTTCATACTCCTCCATGCCAAAATGTATAATGCACACATGTACCTTGCAGGGACCATCCCTCGCCACTCATAGAAATGGCCATGCAGAGGCAGCAGTGCAACATCAAAAGTCTTGTGTGCACCCCTGAATATAGCTGCTGAAATTCAAAATTCGAACAGGCAGAGGGGGTATTTTATAGTCTTGCAATTCTGGTTAAAAATAACATAATTGTTTAACTGAGACAATGTTTTGGCATGTATTATAATATAAATAGAAGCCTTATGTGGTTTTGACATGTTGGTTACAGAGATTATACAATTATACAGCCGCACGCATTTTATGTCATATTAGTGTTAGCTTGGTAATCAGTGGCTCATGCAAGACAGCACTGTGTGTGTAGTGACCATCTGGCCTGGTTGTACCCACAACAACTATGTAGGACCAAGTCCAGGATATTTCTTCTTTTATCGCCCTGTGGAGAGTCAACACTCTATTTTCCAAGGAGGAGCCTTTGTAGTATGCATACAAAGGAAGGGGGTAGAGTTAGATTAGCCCAGAAAAGAGGTTGAAACCACTGAAGAGTCTCACAAGCTTGGATTTTCTAGGGCGCCCCAAAGCTTCCTCTCTCACCCTCACTGGGTATGAAAGCAGCAGACAAAAGACATATTTTACAACAGCCTGCATTGGAACCTTGACAACAGGCTTTCTCAGAAACAATCCACTATAGTATTATACATTTATAGAGGGTGATACCATTTATCCTTTGGAACATTTTGAATAAGGATTCATTGGAACGTGATTGGGAGTGCAGTTCCCACCAAGGTTGTCTACGATATAGTTGAAGAAAGAAGCTCCAAGGAAGGAAAAAGCTATTTTCTCTAACCAACCAAAACCTGGTTTAATGCAGAAAAGCCTGGTTTCAAGGTATCAAATGCCACACGGAACATAATGAAGATGAATATGCACGCTCCACCAGGTCTGCTTTAAATGACTTGGGTTACTTTTTAGCAAACCCCTTCTCTAGCTTGTCTAGCATTTAAAGTCATTTGCTGGTTTGGAAACAAGGGTGCCGGTAAACTCACTGCCACAATTGTTTCCGGACCAGCAAACCCTGTCAGCTCAGACCCTGCCAGGTGCTGTGGCCATGGTAGGCAAACTGTTCACGAAAGCACCGGCATGTTGCTAATGGTGCCGTTGTTTCCCTTTCCCCACTCCCATAGAGTCCAATACTCTATGGGGATGGGGACTTTCAATTTGCAGGTGCCTGACTTCCTGGGCTGCCGGACTTTTAATGATCCGGTGGCACTGGGAAGTCAGACGTCAGTAAAATAGTACGGGTCTGGCAGCAACCCACCGGTAGCTCCGGCAGGGTTACTGCTGGATCCGTAATGAGGCCCATTGAAATTTTTGCAGATTGAACCTGTGCCTGAGCCCTTCTGTCAACAAACACATTGGGGGTCATTACGAGGTAGGAGGTAACCATGCTGCTATTAGCGGCATGGCTACCCCCTTACTGGGTTCCTTGAATGAGGAATTACCGGGCCATTCCGACCTTGGAGGGCCCAGTAATTGCTCAGTCAAGGAACCCATCCCCATTCCCATTCGAGCCCCCATATGGCTCAATGGGAATGTGGAGGGTGCTAAGAACAGGCCCGTTAATAAGGGCCCATTGTTAGGACCCTGGTCTGCTCGCGGGAGCCGCTAAGGACGCCTGGTTTTACAAGGCGTCCTTAGCGGGTCCCGCGAGCAGAACGCGTAATAAGGCAGTAAGGGGTTGACGGCTCCGGCACCTTTACCGGCGCCGTTAAGCCCTTACCGCCAAACTTGTAATGACCTCCATTGTGTCCCTTGATTTTAAAGTGTGCTTTCTCTGTGTTTTTACATACCAGGGTGTCCCAGATGTGTTACTAGTTGTGTGCATTTTTATAACTTTGGTTGGACATTGTTTAATTTTGGTAGTACTGTACTATTGTTGTTTGGAGTGCTTCTGTATGAGCTAAAACCCCGTCTGAAGATTATAGCCTGCTCTTGGCGTATGTTAACAAAATAACCGAAGGAGATATACCTGTTGAGCTTTGCCTGTTCCACCGATTGTTATCACTTCTGATTTGATAGTATAATGGGGGAGAGAAGGCTCTTTGTCCACTACCTGTCTCTAGATTCCTGTGGAAAAGAAATAATATCTTCACACTGGTGGACAGCATTTGTACTTTATGACTGCACTTTGCACTTATTCAGCCGAAATAAAATATACCAATACATGGAACTGAGCATAAACTAGGTGAAGGGCATGATGTCCAACGCCCTTCATGGGGTAAGCTAGACTGGTGGAGGGCACCCAGTGCTGGTCCGCCCTTGTGGGTCGGACAAAGACTGATATGCAAATGTAAATATCTCCTCTACGAAGGGTGAATTGAGCTAAAACGTGGTTGTAGACCGTCCTGAGTGGAAGACATTCCATAAAACAGGGTATTTGACCCATGTTCATTCTCAGGGTTCAGTGGAGGGGCTCCCACAAACCTTTGTAATTTTGTTAAACATGCGATTTCGCCCTAGGTAATCCAGGATAATACAGACATGGACCCCTTGTTCACTTTGCTTAGTGAGGAACTGTTTCAGTTTACTGATGATACCGGACTAGGCCAACACACGTTTCTGTGGTTGCTGATGGTACTCTTATTCAGAGGGAAATTTTCAAGCATTTTGGTGCTGGACTGCCCTTGTGCGTGTAACAAAGACTGATATGGAAATGGGTAGTTCTCCTCTCTGAAGGGTGCAATGAGCTAAAACATGGTTTTACACCATCCTGAGTGGAAGAAATTACATAAAACAGGGTATTTGACCGTGTTCATTCTCAGTTTTCAATACAGGGGCTCCCACAATCCTTTGTAATTCTGTTAAACATGTGGTTTCACCCTAAGTAATACAGGGCACTACAGACATGGACCCCTTGCTCACTGTGCTTAGAGAGGCACTGCTTCACCTTACTGATGAGACCGGACTAGGCCAACACACGTTTCTGAGGTTGCTGATGGTACTCTTATTCAGAGGGGAATTTCCAGTCAGTTTGGTGCTGGACTGCCCTTGTGGGTGGAACAAAGACTGATATGCAAATGGATAGTTCTCCTCTGTGAAGGCGAATGAGCTAAAACGTGATTGAAGACCCTTCTGAGTGGAAGAAATTCCATAGAACAGGTTATTTGACGCATGCTCGCTCTCAGTAGAGGGGCTCCCTCACTCCTTTGTAATAGTAGTACTATTTAGCCCCCAAGTCAGGCACCCATTCTAGTGGGGGCATGGAAGTGGATGGGTCCAGTGATAGTGATTGTTGTTCCTGCCACTCTTCTTAAAGAGAGCATAGTGTGGTTTCCCACAAATCCCTGTGTTCAACTAGATCACAGGTTTCTATTAAGTCATGAGCCTCAGCCATGCTCCATGGTGGTTTATCTGGTGCAGAGCTGGCTGCAAGTAATTTCCTTTTACAATAAAGTAGGGTGGCCATAGACAACACAAAAAGAGGGTTTGGGTAATGATGGTGCTGTACAAGCTATAGACTTAAGGAGACACAGCAAACACAGAAACAATCTTCTGAAGTGGCAGGAAGGATTTCCAGTGGTAGCACACACGAAAAGCCCAGGTACCACAATCCCATGGACTTAGTCTAGCCATATAGTGTGGGAAAAGACATATTTGACTAGTTTGGAACACTTTATTTAGCATTCTAGCTGCATAGAGTTGATTGTAGGGTTCAGCCCTAATGATCCATCTAGCGACGCCATGATCAGGTGTCATAAAAAAGTTGGCTTCTGAGGAAAGGTCTATTCATAGAAAAATGAATGCCACCATGTTCAGGAAGATCAGAAATACCTCATAGCAATATATTAAGAGCCCTAGAGAGTTGCAAAGAAGGGCAATCAAACCTCTGAGGCATTCACACACATGTTCTTGAAGTGTCTGTGTAGCTCTGTGACTAGTTACCTAGTTGACATTTGTCAGTGGATGTTTAATATGCTTGCATGTAAGCATGCCCTAATGTATTGTGAGACCTAGGGCCTCATTACGACGGTAGTGAGTTAACAGGGCCGGTAGAGCAGCCAGCCCTGTTAACCAACTACCGCCTCATTATGAGTTCTGCTTGCAGGACCCGCTAAGGACACCTGGTAAAACCAGGTGTCCTTAGCAGGTCCCGCAAGCAGACCAGGATGCTAACAGGCCCGTTGTTAGCATCATCCCCATTCCCATTGAGCCCTGTAGGGGCTTAAATGGGAATGAGGATGTACCGGGTCCGGGTTCCCTGAATGGGGAAATACCAGGCCCTCCAAGGTCAGAATGGCCCGGTATTTCCCCATTCAGGGAACCCAGACCCAGTGCCCAGAATGGGGGTAGCCGTGCCGCAAAAAGCAGAATGGTTACCTCCAGGGTCGTAATGAGGCCAATAGTGTCATCACCATCTAGTGGACATGCTTATCAAAGGAGCTTTCAAATGCTGCTGACTGGTATGTGAATACACATGTTCAGAAAAGGGCTCAGGCAAGCACACACAAAGAAGAAGGAAATACGTCTGATAAAAGTAAACACACGGAGGGTGAGGACACACATTCTGACTCTTCTGCCAGGAAATACACTCAAAGACATCAAGGAGAATCCCAGCTACATGGTTTGTTAGTCACAACAAAAAATAAGAATGAGGGTACCTATATCACTGAGGCACACACATGCACAACACTCAGAGAATGTTTTCTTTGTGAGGACTTCACATATATGAAGAAGAGAGACTTGACATGCCAGTTTAAACCCCAAAAGATCATTGTGACTACTGATCTCATTTTAAGAGACTATAGTCAGTGTGAGTGTCCTAGTAGAAAAGATCCCACAAGGTTAGGGAATGGCACAATGTTCCCTAGTTACTCTGCGTACTGGGTCACCTGAGGTGGCCACAGTTCCTTCAAATACTCAGATAAGTAATCAATCAAAGAATCTTTATTTCGGCTCAGAGCCATAAAATATTTATTTGACATCAAATCATACTATATAATAAAAGGCCAGATGTATGTTTGTCTGAAGCCACACATCACCTGTTGTCACTGCTAGAGGGTACTGTTCCCTAAGTAAATATGTGGGGTCTTACTGTGTGAATAAAAATCTAGGATACTGCCTGAATGCACAGAATGCTGTGAGGTTGAGTTATGAAGGATTTCAGCTGTTTCTGTTGGTATTTCAATGGATGTGGAAGTGAAAGTGGGACCATGACTCCAAACGCAGAGGGAGAAAGCAGCTCTGTCACACCAGTGCAATGGTCATGTCAGGAGAAGAGGAATGAGGGGCATAAGGGCCGGGTGGGAGAGAGCATCTGTGGCACTGGAGGAAAGGGCAGCCTTAACGTGACTCCAAAAGCTCTGGAAAGAGTATACCAAAATACATATTGACACTCTTAAAAGTACTTTCTTTAAACACTTTGGCCTTTGACAAAAAGGGTTGCTCTTCCTTATTCACGTGTGAAGGATACAAAAGTATTGTGTTTTCCATTTTTTTGTATTTCTTTATTGTGATACAAGTCTTAGTTGTGAAATCGGAATAACCTCTTCAGTTTTCGATTTTGTACGCTTCTTGATTGTGATACAAGTCTCAATTGTGAAGGAAAAATACTCTCGACAAATCTAAATTGTGAAAGAGAAATAACCTCATGACAGGTTTTACCACTTCTCATATGGATCTTCAGGAGGTGAGTGATTATAAATCATGATTACTTTTTTCTTTCCAATATTTTGGCTGGAATTGTTGGCTCTTTAGCTTTAATCCTTATTGTCTTGGGATTTCTTATTTGAGTTAGTTAAACTACCAATTTCTTGAAAGTTTATAAAGGAGGATCAAGGAGAATCATTCCTTCTCTCCCTTGGCTGTGCGCCCTTTGGCCTTTGTACACATGTTTTTTTTTTCTCACAATAGTTTGTTTATACATTTTGCAATGACCTCAGTCTTGTGTGCAACAGCTGGCAATGTGATATATGTTTGGAGACAATGGGATGGGAGTACGAATGGCTGTAAATGCCAGGCTCAGACCACCCTGTAAGAGAATGTGATGGTCTTAACTACTACTCATTGGCAATAGTACAATTTTGCTGGAGGCAGAAAACTTCCTGATGCTGTGTATGAGTAAAATACGTCATTCTCGTGGGTTGTCTGTTGGATAATGCCAACAATTAAGATAACAGTTCACAGCAAAGCAGGACATTTAAACAGTGGTTAAGGCAATTGTTTGGTGTTAGGGCTTGCACCATTGTTATGTGTAGCTATTAGCACCCCGACACAGGAGCAAGTATCAAGTTATTACATCAAATTGGGCGACTGTGCTCTGAACACAAAAATGAAATCTGAATCCACCCCAAAAAAGTTCACAACATGATACCAAAATTTTGAGTTGAGTTGCTTCACATTTACAAGTTGGTTAGGTTACTTTTCTTTCATGGAGGTTCTCTATCCCATTTGACAGAACTAAAGTTTTCCACAATAGAGTGTCATAAACTGGAGCTGACAGCCAAGAAACAGCGAGGAATACTGCAGAGTAGAAGAAAATGGCTTGAGCAAGAGCATAGGCAGAGAAGGACATTAGAATCGGAAGTTTAGGATGGAACTCAGAGCACACACTGTTTGAGGATGTCGGCCAAAATGATTCTTGAAATTATTGTTAATTACCAATTATAGGGACAAAGATCCTAATTGATATGATAATGGGCCTAATAAATCCCATTACATGACTAAGATGTTTAAATGTTTAGTCTTAAAATAGGTACATAAAGCACTTGGGATTTGTAGTCTTCGAGTGGTTCCTCTGCTTTTTCTCTCAAACTTGAAGGAGGATTCCACCATCCTAGCCCAGGCTTCCTATTCTACAACTGCCTATTCCAAGATCAGTTGACTACATCCAGCATAACCTTGCTGTCTAATACTTTCCCTTGCCTTAGAGAGGAATAAAGGCTGTAGCCTTATCTAGCTGACATCCTCTGGGATGTCCTACAAGACCTACCAGGGTAGTTTGGTTTGTCTAGCACCATTCTCCTGATTGCTCTTACTTAACCTTATCATTTCTCTCCAGTCTCATCTCTTCTCCCATCCTCCCATTCGCTCTCTACCACTCTATCTTTCTCCCTCTCACTCACTCAACACCCAGTTGCTTCATCTTATGGTTCTCTTCCCCTACTCCTGTCTGAAAACTCCAACTGATCTCTCACCTCTACCTATACTCCATCTCCTGGTCTTAGCACACACTCTCTCTCTCTCCAGACATGGTCCCTTGGTCTTCCCATTCTGTCATTCTAATTTCCTGTCTACACCTGCCAACTCCCTTCTGGTTGCTCTTTTCTCCAGATACTCCTAACACTACCTCTGCCTCTATTCTCCTGTACCCTTCTCCCTCTCACTTCAATCTCTCTCTTTCAGACACCCAGCTTCTCTCATACCCACTCTCACCATTCCCCTGATTCTACTCTCCCCCAAACTCCCTTTACACAGTTTGTCACTCACCTATAACCAAATTGGTACCAATCTCTCGGTTCCAACACCTTTCCTTCACTCTATGAAAGCACAAACAGTCCTCTCCAACTCCTCCTCACTTGCTGCACCCTTCTTGCTGGTCTCTTGATCCAGCATTTCCTTTTCCAACCTCACCTGCATGCCATAATCTCTGAATTTGATTGTGCTTGATTTTATGAACTTCCCCTTCCTGCGTACGAGCTCCCCATATCTTCTATTGAGTCCCTAGATCCACTGCTCCCCTGGGCCATTCACTACAGGAGCTTTATTGTTGAGGGCCAGGAATGCACATGGAAGACTTCAAAAAGCCATCGAACCACACCCTCTTTTCAGTCTATATTTTCATTAGCAAGCCATGTGGTCAGAGGGATTATTTCCCCTTTTTATACATTTATTTCTGTACGTGGTGAGTCTCTATCTAAACAGGATTTGGGGAATATTCCTTGGTCTCCTCTGTCACCAAGTATCCTTTGAATCCCCTCCCAGTTCCAGTTTTTATGCTGCAGTCCTATTGCTCTGCTGTAAACCCTGGTGGGTTTTTGGTGTTGCATTCAGCTTCTGAAGAGACAATCACTGTCTATTCCCGTTTGGGAAATGAATCTGTTCCACATGCTCCGTGTCTGTGGGGACCAGGCGAATCATGGCACTCACAGACACAGTGGGCCTCATTACGACCCAGGCGGTAAGTTACCGCCTGCGTCGTACCTTTACCACCATGGCGTAAACTACGTTTACGCCATGGTGGTTGGCGGATTTACCGCCCCATTCCGAGGTGAGTGGGGTGGTAAGTCCCCATTAACCCCTTTACCCTTCCCCATTCCCATTTTTGCCCCATAGGGCATAATGGGAGTGGGGAAGGCGTTAATTATGCCACCGTAAATTACGGTGGCGTAATTAACAACAAGGTCCCTTAGCGCCATGGATTTTAACACCTGCTAAAAGCAGGTGTTAAAACCTCCATGGCGCTAAGGGACCTCGGAATCAGGCGGTAAGGGTCGGCGCTGTTTACGCCGCCGTAAACCCCTTACCGCCTGGGTCCTAATGAGGCCCAGTGTTCTTTTACTTTGTACTGCATCCCAGGTTCCATGGTTGACAGTCATTATATTACTTGATATAATGGAAAAAGAGAGAGAGAGACACAGATCTGGGCATACCGGACAGCCAGGGACAAAGGCCCCTTTCAACTCCCCTAATCAGCTAGTGACATAATGGTAATCAACAACGTGGACTGGCAGGAGCAGCAAACAAATGGTGTGAGATATAATATGTATGGGCATGAGAGGGTGGTGAAACAGAACAGGTAGGACATATGAAAGCATGACAATGAAGAATGCCTTATTGTTAGCAAATGTGGTTCCAGGAACATGAAATTGAAAACTCTAAGGACTCCCATGCAAAATATAACTTCATAATTCTGATATCACGCACCCATGCACACTTTTGCTCCTGCTGTTGCCTTACTATTTTGAGTTTGTCCTGCATCTGACGATCATCAACATCAATATTATCAATATGTTTATGTTATACTTGTAGCTCTATAAAAGTACGTCATTCATAAATATAAATTACACACACAAATATAAAAAACCAGTATCATTAAAGGTAAACATCCAAATTACAAGAGACAAAGCGTATGCCTGTGAAATCTATTTTACTAAAGTAATAACATAGAATAAAATAAACAGTTCAGATATCGTTAAGCAGTTTCCTCTGTGGTCTAGCAATGATCCTAGGCAAAGGTTATGCAGAGGATTACATTTGAGTATTACATCTAAGACCCTTTGTATTGTCCACAAGGCTTTCTGCGGCGTGGGTCGAAATAGCTTCAGTTGTCCCTCCGTAAATACCTTGCATCTCTAGCCCCTTGCTCCTCCGCCTCTAACTCACTCAGGGTCAGCCATTTTTCTAAGAAACAAGCTGGGGGTAGATTGCTGTCTTTGGCTGGGGCCTCCCTCTGGAACAGCCTCCCTGCCACTTTAAAACTTTAGGAGAACCACCTCTGGTTCCGGAAGCACCTCAAGACCTTCCTCTTTGCTTCTGCCTTCTCTTCTCCTCTACCCTGTTGATCTGTTCTGTCTCGGCATCATGCACCTGGTCTCCCTCTGTCTTCAGGGCTCAGGCCTGCTCAACCTGCCACATAGCTGCACTGCCTCCGGGAAATCACTTACACTGGGGCATATATCTGTAACCCTACAGTCCCCCAATCCTTTAGTTTTCTGCACTTATTCAGATACACTCTGCCTATTGCCTTATCCTTAGCACTAGTCACTTGCTGGCTGCACTACAACTGTTTGTTGACTTTGTTATTTATTTATTTATTTGTGTTTTATTTTCTTATTTTTATTTTTGCTCAGCACTTTCCATCTCCCCCTTCCTTGCACTTACACCTATTCCTCTCCCATACGCTTGCGCATTCTCAATGTTACTGAGCCTAGTAAGATTGTTGTTTTTGTTCTCCCTTGTACCCCTCCCTTGCCTTGTCAAGCTCTGAAAAAAGTGTGTACGAGCTCAACACAAATAAAATATCAATATCAATATGATCTCCGCTGCAACTACTGTGTCCATTCCCATTCAGCATGTTACCCAGATGAACCATTAAATAGCTAGTTCATTTTGTAACACAACTTTGTACAGTGCTTAGAAACTCTCCACATATTTTGTACAACTAGGGACAAGTAGTATTTTGTTTTCTTTGTTCTTGTTAATTATTTCCCATAATAATGTGTGTACTTGTAAGGTTTTGAAAAGTGTACCACTGGAATGGACAGCCGACATTGGTGTTTTGGTACTCACCATTACAAGATATCACATATTATACATTTGTATGAATAGTTTTTGATATAGTTACATTTATTAAGAAGAAAAAAGTATCTCTCTCTCTCTGTTTCTCTTTCTCTCTCCATCTCTCCCACTCTGTATGTAAATGTCATGTCATCACTGAGAGGCAAACAGCAGAATTGGAATTGTGTGTACAAACGGCGAATAGCTAAGCGAGTCTGTTATTCCACACATATTATTCTCCAGATATCATATGCAGATTTCGCTCATGCGGCTTTCATAATCTTTACTATGATATCACCTTTCCACTGGTAACTCCAGATGCGTGGAGCATTGTGATGTGAACCTTTAAGAAAAAAAAATGGAGGGGGACAAATAGACATATCTTGGGTGGGCATACTGCATTTATCTGTATTATACAAGCGTTAGTGATATGTTATATCATACCTCATTGTCAGCTCCTTCTAATATGTATATATTACTGGGCCTGCGGTAGCGGCCCAGTAGTTATGGTTAAGTTGCTCATCTGATAGGAAGTACACGTCTTGGGTGGCTTATAACTTTGCTCCCTCTGGATGAATACTCAGTATATGGCAAGCTCTGAATTTTTTTGCAAAGTTTGTTGAAAATTGGTAAAGGGGGGGGGCAGAGTTATAGGGGCTGTCCCAACATTTATTTTTTTCCCATAGACTGAATGGAGAAAAACTTTGCCTACAGCCGAAAAAAACCTGGACGGATTTTCACCAAATTTGCGGCAGGAGCGGTGGCTTGGTCTCGAAAGCGTGCTTTTGTAAATTTGGTGGAAATCCGTCCAATTTTTTTTTTAAATGACAAAAAAGTAGGTGCAAACAAATGTTTGATATCTGTGTCTTGTTCGCGGACACACTTCCCTGTTCGCTCCATGGACAGGACACCGATTGGTAGGTGGGTGTGTGTCATGTCTGCGGACAGGCAACGTGTTCGCTGATTGGTCACAGTGAAGCGTGAGGTGCATCACATTTTCTCGATGCGTCTACCATGTTGGATCTGTGGACATCTGCGTATATCACAGTGTGGAACAGATCTGGAATCCAATTTTGGGGAGTGTGTGGTGTGGAAGAATGGCTGGAGAGTGTGAGGGAGTGAGAGATGGGTCAAATGCTGTATATAATTAGGTGGGAAAAGGCTGTTATGTGATCGCAGTGTCTGCGGTCTTCGCGGCTGTTCGCGGACATGCTTAGAAGGGCCCAAGAAGCAGTCTGCTGGGGGTTGGGTGAGCAGTGTGAGAAGGACCAGGGGTGCAGAGATGGGCCCAAGAAGCGGTCTTTTGGGGGCTGGATGAGCAGTGTCTGAAGGACCAGGGTTGCTGGGAAGAGTAACAAGAAGCAGTCTGCTGGAGGCTCAGTGAGCAGTGTGAGAAGCAGCAGGGGTGCAGAGAGGATCTTGCTGGCATTTGAACCTGTGTCCTGTGAGAACCTTTCTCAGTTCTAGGTCTTGTTCATGCTCCCACTGGCTCTTTCCTTTGCTGCCCTTTCCTAGGCATCACTTCTCTGGGTCGACTTCCCCCTCCCCCTAGATTTTGGTTTGAATCTTTATTGTTGTGAATTCTCACTAATTAGCCAAACAGGGCAGTGCCGTTCATCTAGATAGTCCCTCTCTCACTTCATCTCTCTCTCTCTCTCTCTCTCTCTCTCTCTCTCCCTCTCTCTCTCTCTCTCTCTCTCTCTCACGCACACACACACACACACTCTCTCTCACTCTCTCACACACACACACATTCTCTCTCACTCTCTCATACACACACATACACACACACACACACTCTCTCTCTCGCTCTCCAGATTTTACTTCAATGAATTGGAGTTTGGGAGGGTACTTCGGCTCCAAACCTCGAGCTCCCAGTTCTGATAAGTTTGAAAAGTTTCATACCGGCAAACCATTGTCTGCACTACTGAGTATTCTATAATGCTCTGATGTATTGGTTTTGGGTAGTTAGTTGAGTATTGAGTGGAGAAGGGTATGCATTGAAAAGTTGTGCATTGGCTGCAAGTACTGTATTAGTATGTCAAGTGAAGTGGATAGGGTTTGCGGTGGTTATGTTAACTTTTTTGGTTGTGGCGAGTTGGCAGGTGTTTGCCTTCAGCCATGCACCCAAGACTCTAGGCGCTGGACACAACAACCACAGCATAACACACCCATGCAAGCAAACATTTTGACTGTGGTATGTGTGCTGCATAGGGGGTATGTTTTAAAACGTTTGTGTATTGGTTGCCAGTAGTGTAATAGTATTTATAAGACAGTGAACATGGTGTGTGGTAGTTGGTTTGTTGGACTGTGTTTAGAATGTTGGTATATAAGACTCTAGGCATTTTGGGTTGTAGTTAGTGGTCAGATGTTCACTTGCATGGATGTGCTATGTTGCGGTAGTTGTGACTCCAATCATTGTATACTTACTTTTTGCTTTGTTGAGGATTTATGCAGTGTTTTGTCCATGCCATGCACCCAAGACTGTAGGCACTGGTCACAACCATCGCAGCATAAGACACCCATGCAAGCAAGCATTTTGGTTTGTGGTGAGTAGTCAGGTGTTTGCTTTCATGGGCGTGTTATGTTGCAGTGTTTGTGACTCAAATCATTTTATACTGTTTGCTTTGTTGAGGTCGTATGCAGTTTTTTCAGGGTATGGGAAATTGGAGCATACATTGTTTTTCATTCTCTGTGATAAAAGAAAAGATCACATTTTAGTTAAGGTAGTTTGTATTGAGTTATTGCATTACATAGCAGACATTTCTCACTATGCTTGAAACCAGTGTACTGTGCAATTTGCCCAGTTCTGTGTTTGTATGTAAAATCATTGGTTCTGTGGGAATACAATCCATGAGGATTAACAAAAAAACGTTCTACATTATGATACAATATTTTTCGGTGGTTGATTTCAGGAGGAGGAATTCAATAGGTGTATGGTTTTTGGTTTGGAAGTGGTGGTACTATTGTTGTAATTAGATACCAGTTGGCGTGATCTAATTGTTTATTTCTTGTTGCATTTTAGCAATATTCATTTATCTATTTGGTTGTTGCAGCATTTTGGAGCAGTTAGATACCTGTTGGTGTATTCTAACTGTTTATTTCTTGTTGCATTTTAGCAGTATTCTTGTATCTGTTTGGTTGTTGCAGAATTTGAGGCAGTTAGATACCTGTTGGCGTTTTCTAACTGTTGATAGTTTTGAAGTTGCTGAGAGTATTTTTATACGTAATAAGTGTTGTAGGGTTTCCTTAGAAAAATGTATATTGCAGTTGTCTGGTTGTAGTTAGATGCAGGTTGGTGTATTCTAACTGTTTACAGTTTTTCAGTGTTAGATAGCTGTTGTCTTATTCTATTAGTTTATGGATTTAAAGGTTATTGAGGACATTTTGTAGATGTTTAGTGAATACATTTTGGTCTTAAGAATATTAAGTAAGCATTTACAAGATTTGCTGGTAATCTTGGTTTTAGAGTAATGAAAGTAGCATTACATTCAAACCATCAACATTTCTTTTTTATATATTCAGTATAGTAACCTGCATTGTTTGTGGCTCCTGCGTGGTAGATTATGCTTACTGTTATGAAGGTTTTATTACCAAGTGATACTTGTCCATGTGTGAATCCAGTCAGCTTGCAGTTGTTTTTGGTACCATCTGCATTGTAACGTAAAGGCATTACTAGTACGTATTCACTATGTGATTGTATTTGTAAAGTGGAATGATTATCAGAATTGCAAGTAGTACATCATCTGCCATGGATTGCATTTTGTACAAGTTGCTGAAATGGAATGGAGTCACAGTTAGGTATGGATATATACACAAAGCATTCATACGGGATTGTTCCTGTGGCATATGGTTGCAGAGAGTGCATGTATGTTTCCATATGTATGAAATCTGGAATTTCATTCATAGGTATGTTTTTGTTTTCCAGTTCTTGTAGTAAGTGCATTAGAAATTCTTGTGGATCTTCTTGTGTGTGTTATAGTGAATCTGACCATTCCAGTACAGTAGTCCAATTCCTGCCTTATTCCAGAAACACTGTAAGTGTTGTCAGAATTGTTGGTTGCAATTCTGTGAAGACTAACATTTGCAAACATAATTGGTCTGTCCCGTTTAAGTAAATGATTTCAATGATTGGTGGCAATTGGAATGCAATATTGATTGCTACATTTGCATTGCAATTTACTCTAGTTGTATTTGAAAATTTGAATGGACCAGACAGTTCTGTGTCTAAGACATTTGTTGGAAGTGTGCGTTTCTTTGAAGATGTAGTTGGTTTTGTTTGTGCATTAGATCCTTCTTTGGTTGTGGTCATTGATGAAGTATTAGCTTCTTTTAATTTCTTTGGAAGTATGGTTGTTAGATCCTGTATAATTTGAGTCTGAACTTGTTTTCTTTTACAAACTTTTCCTTTTTGAGGAACAGGATAGGTTTTGAGATGGGATGCTTAGAGTGCACATAGTCTATTTTATTGTAGAATGCAAGGAATATCAGAGTGTACTTTACTTGCATCAACGTTGACTAAAAATAGTCTTTCAAGCGTACGTAGGCATGATAGTGCTATATAGCTCATGTTTTCTTTAAACACTGTGTTGCCACTATCTATCAATGCTTGATCTTGTGATTTATGAATAGTGACTCCGTATGCTAGAGTTAGAGAAAATTGTTCTCTGTGTACATACATGTCTTTGAAAAGAAAGAAGCGGGCTGTTGAGCGTCCTATACATTTATCTTCTGATGGTTTGTCAAAGAGAATATTGACAAACTGAATGTTGCTGTGATGTAGGTATGTTTGAAAGCCAACAACTGTACCAAGTGCTCCATTAACTAGTCCTTGGTCCACGTCAAGGTTATGTTTAAGCATTACTCTACAGTTTAAAGATAATTTTTGTATTTTCTCCAAACCAGCTGTGTTAGAGATAGAGTTTTCTAAGGTATTTAGCCTTGTTGTGGCTTGTTGACACATGGTTAGTGTCATACCATGAATGTCCAGTTTTTCTGTGGAGCAAATTTGACCTATTGGTTGCATTTCTTTTTTTAACATGGTTTCATTGAATTGTGAACAGCTTGCAAGAGTTGGTATCTAAGACATACAGTTTACATTTGTGTGTGCTAATTCTCCCATGACATCAGTAGCACATGACTTATGGCCATAGAGTGCATGGATGTGCCTGGTTTTTTATATAGATTGTGCTTCTTGAGATAGTACAACACTCTAATACTTTTTAAAATGTTGGCATATGTGAGGTCTGCAGACTGACGCACGTTTTCAGTTAATTATTTGTATTGGAAATGTTGCCAAAGGTTGACATTTCCTATGCTTCCACAAGTTGTATGGCATAGTTTGTGCCCTAAGGTTTTAAATATAGGTTCACCTTTAACTGGTGTTAATTGAAGAAGATCTCAGAAAACTATAATGTGTTTTCCTCCAAAGAGTTCTTCATAGTCTGGTTTCAGGACTTCTTGTAATCTGCGGTGAATGAAGGCTAACATTAGATTGGAAACCATCCTTACCTCATCTATTAGCAGCATTTTCATTTGTTTCAAAACTCTGCGTAGTTCCATTGCAGCTTCTGGAGAAAGTTTGTAATAGTCTAATTTGTTTTGGTGTTATACTGGAAGGAGTAGTAATCAGTGTAAAGTGACACTGCCTATGTTTTAGGCATCTAAACCTGTGGGGGCAGTTACAATAGCTGACAGTTTGTTTTTTGTAAGTTGTTGGAGAAACTTGTTGATGATTATGATAAAGAATGTTTTGCCTGAACCAGCTTCACCACTCACGTTTAGCAGCATAAGTTTGTAGTCTTGGCAGGTACAATTTTTAGTTCATGCTGCACACCATGTTCAATTTGTTTTGTTATTTCTTGGAAAATGCTACGCTGCTCATTGTTTAGTTGTGATTTTAGTAGAGCAAAGTCTTCTGTAGATTGCTCATACTGACACATGTTGTTTTGTACTTCAGTCATGGCTAATTCTGAGTCATTTGCTATTAGTGGCTGTCCACGTGTTTCTTGGCTTTCTGTTACAGAAGGTAGACTGCTGACAGGAGTGTCCACATCTAGTTGCACCTGGAGTTCATCTTCTTGTTGCTGTTCATTGTGCAACATTGTTTTGTACAGTCTAAAAATTCACGTCTGTTATAGTTCTTTCATTTGCTTTGAAAGCGTCTTCATAGGATTCGTAGGTATCTAGTAAATCTTTTTCTTTTCTCCATGGTTTGAAAAGTTGTAGTAGGGACATGTAATACAGTTCTTTATGTTGAGGAGATATAATGACAATTTGATATGATTAATTAAGCTTTGTTTGGTAAGTTTCACTAAGCTGTCTTCTCAATTTTCCACTCTGTATCTACCTTTCTTCTGATCTGGTTTAATATTATTTTTGTATGTGAAGTATTGGGCTATGTGGTATAGACACTGGGGGGGGGGTAATTCATAGAATTTAGGGCACAAGTGGCGCATGCGGCTGGTGCACAGTGTGTGCGTTTGAATCTCTGCGCCTGCCGCTTTCGCTAAAATCCATTTCCGCGCACAGCGTATTCATGGATTTCAGCTACCAAAACCAGCCGTGGTGCACAGTGGCGCAGCGACCCTGCAGCAGCGCCAGTTACGCCCCCAAGAACGCCCCTCACGCAGGGAAAAGCCATCAAAATCCCCAATCCAGCGCAAAGGGCTGCGCTAACCCTGTACCAGCACGGCAATTGGGGAACGTGTATTACTGGGGTCGCGGGAAGTTTCACACGCGATTGGCCCTGTGCGAGCGGGGTACGTGTATTACTGGGGTGCGCAGGAAGTTTCACACGCGATTTCAGCAGGGTACGTGTATTTCAGGGGTGCGCGGGAAGTTTCACACGCGAGTTCAGCAGGGTACGTGTATTACTGGGGTTCGCGGGAAGTTTCACACGCGATTGGCCCTGTGCGAGCGGGGTACGTGTATTACTGGGGTGCGTGGGAAGTTTCACATGCGATTTCAGCAGGGTACGTGTATTTCAGGGGTGCGCGGGAAGTTTCACACGTGATTTCAGCAGGGTACGTGTATTACTGGGGATCGCGGGAAGTTTCACACGCGATTCCAGCAGGGTACGTGTATTACTGGGGATCGCGGGAAGTTTCACACGCGATTGGCCCTGTGCGAGCGGGGTACGTGTATTACTGGGGTGCGTGGGAAGTTTCACACGCAATTTCAGCAGGGTACGTGTATTACTGGGGATCGCAGGATGTTTCACACGCGATTGGCCCTGTGCGAGCGGGGTACATGTATTACTGGGGCGCGCGGGAAGTTTCACATGTGATTTCAGCAGGGTACGTGTATTTCAGGGGTGCGCGGGAAGTTTCACACAGGATTTCAGCAGGGTACGTGTATTTCGGGGGTGCCGGGGAGTCCTACATGTGATTTGGCAGTGGGGGTCCTCCCAGGTGTTCCCTGTACACCCTCCATGGCCCCTGCAGGCAGCCCACACTACAGGGGACTACTCGGCACCCCTGGTCATGTCCCGCAGGTGGCCCACCCAACATGGGCATGCCCCCCAGCAAAGGCACATGTCTCCTTGCACTACTGATCACCAACTCATGTCCTCTTGCACCCCCACCCCCCAGCAGTGCGGGGCACCTGCCAGCAGGCCCCCACTCATGTCCCACTCATGTCCCCTTGCACCCCCAACCCCCAGCAGTGCAGGGCACCTGCCCGCAGGCCCCCACTCATGTCCCACTCATGTCCCCCTGCACCCCCACCCCCCAGCAGTGCGGGGCACCTGCCAGCAGGCCCCCACTCATGTCCCACTCATGTCCCCCTGCACCCCCACCCCCCAGCAGTGCGGGGCAACTGCCCGCAGGCCCCCACTCATGTCCCCCTCATGTCCCCCTGCACCCCACCCCCCAGCAGTGCGGGACACCTGCCTGCAGGCCCCCACTCATGTCCCACTCATGTCCCCCTGCACCCCCACCCCCCAGCAGTGCGGGGCACCTGCCAGCAGGCCCCCACTCATGTCCCCCTCATGTCCCCCTGCACCCCCACCCCCCAGAACTGCGGGGCACCTGCCCGCAGGCCCCCACTCATATCCCACTCATGTCCCCCTGCACCCCCACCCCCCAGCAGTGCAGGGCACCTGCCCGCAGGCCCCGACACATGTTCCCCAGCCAACACGTCATCACAATCTAGATCCCTGGCCCTTATGGGCAGCCTCCACATGCCAAACACCCACCCAAGTATTGCATCCACCCACTTAGAAATGCAAATTACATGATACAACCCCAATGGCAAGTATGTAAATGAACACATGTCCCTCACATACACACAATGGGTGTAAGTGAATGTCAAAACCCATATCATGACATGCATGAAACCAATGAGATGATACCACACATTGAAGTTTGATGAAAAAATGTATTAAAAGCAACATAAATGGAATTAAAAATAAACAAACGACAATGGGAATTAAAAACGAAAAGCAGCATGTCCGTAAAATAATGAAAAACAACAAATCATAATCCAAAGGAAAGGTGTCCAAATTCACAGTTCAAAAAAGTAAATCCAAGGGAAAAACAAAACGGAAAACCTTTGCTCCATGGGTAAATCCAAAATAAAAAGTATAATCCAACAGTCAACTATATACAGATAAACAATCCATGGTCCATGATCCCAACTGAAGAAATGAAAATAAAAATACTATATAATAAAAAAACTATATACAAAAATGTGGTCCATTGTCCAAAAGGTCCAAAATAAATAAAAAAGCAAAGGAAACCTAACACTAACTACATAACTATTTACAAGGGCAGCGGGCTAGTCCGACGGCTCACTGGTTGATGTCATGGGCCAGGGCATCATTGAACTCCTGTTCAATGGCTTGGAGGCGGGCATGTTCCCTGGCCCCGAGGTCTCGCAGGGATAATGCAGTTTCCAGCTCCAACTCCCTGCAAATACCCTCGAGGCACTCAGCCCCCCTCAGCGCCCTCCTCCGCCCTGACCATTGTGAGACGTTCCTCCTCTGCCCGCCGCCGCTCCACACCTATCTGCTGGCCCAACCGCTCCCAAACGGAAGACACTCCCATTCCAGGGGTCTCCTGCCCTCCGGCCGATGCCTGCCCCCCTGATGTTGATGGCCCCGAGCCATGATGCCTCCCACGTCAAGCCTGCCGCTGCCTCCAACGCAACTGCCTGTGCCAGCACAACGGCATCCAGGCTGATGGAATCCACCAACGCTGTCGTGCACGTGCCCTGCCGATGATGCCATCACATCCTCCATCTGCTGGGGTCCAGTTGCTGGTGTGTCCACCACTGCTGGACCTCCGACTCCCAACTGTGGCAGGGATGGGATCCCCACCAAGTTGGCTGCGTTGGTCAGGGCAGGTCCACAGGGGGCCCTGGTGGCATCTGGGCCGGAAGACGGCATGGAGAATGATTGGCGCATAGCCTCCACAGAGGAGGAGAGGGTCGCCAGAATGGCCGACACATGTACGAAACCCCCGACCACGGCCGCTCCCAACTGGGACACGTTGGCACGGGGCTCTTCATGATGACGTGTGTGCTCCCCCCGAGAAGCACGCACGTCATCACGAATGACACCCGTGCGCAACACGACACCAATCAGGACCTTCTCCATACGGCCAGGGGTCCCCTCATCCGCAGGTGGAGGGGAGTCAGATGACATGTACATCCCCCCTACCTGCGGACGGGCCTCGGATGGGGCATCCCTGCTGGTGCATGGTGGTGCAGTCACAGTGTCAGGGACAGTGACATGCACAGGCCCCTCCACGGCGACCTGTGCTGCCTCCTGCCCCTGGACTGCACCACTTGCACCAGCAGGGATGCCCCCACCAGGCCCCATGTGCGGCTCAGTAGGGGCCTCCTCCTCCTCCTCTGTGGAAACCACCAACCTGGATGGCTCCACCCCGTCTTCCGCAATCGCAAGCCGCTGTGGGGGCTCACCCACCCCTTCCGCTGCAGCCGTCGGGGCATCCCCGCCACTTTGCTCCACAGCGCCGTCTCTGCCCTCTTCTTCACTTGGCGCTGTGTAGAGGGAGACATAGAACACAAGCATCTGGGTACTGTACAATGGTCCCCTAGACAGGAAGCAATAGCAGATGAGTGGCACTGTCAAAGATCACTTTCATAATGTCTCTCCACAACACATGGGTCAGTGCAGGCAAAACACATGCAGTAACAGGCATGGCGCATGCTATGGACATTAGCATACATGTCCAAAGGACACTTGAAACATACAATGTTGTTTTGGAACTCACATGCATAATGGGTCATGCCTATCACATGCATACACTTCACCGTAGTTTCATGCATCTGGACTCGTACAGCCCAGAAACAGTGGATGCAAGGATAACTAGGCTGCATCAGTGATTCTGAACATTGTCACAGACATGTGTCATGCATCCATGGCATTCACAAGTCACAGACACGCAGATCAGACACACAGACATGGGCATCATACATGTACATGGCATCAGCACCCATCCCTCACCCCCACCCATGTCCAGGAACAGAGACTGGCATGCTCTCATGTGTCCATTCCGCATAGGGCTCCGCATGTGGCATTTAAACACATAAACCAACCATGTGCTTCACACATTACTGGTCTCACATGCATGACCATGATGTCCCTGCACACACAAATGCGTACATGGCCTATGTCACGCATACAGGCAAGTATCAGACAACCAGCACACTGCAACATGCCCTGTCTCACCCAGCAATGCTTGGCCACTTACCGCTCGACTCCAGACGGGTCTGCCTCTCAAGGATCTGGGCATGGAGCGCTGGGCGTACGCATTCCAGGACTCTCATCTGGATGGCACTCATGCTGCCCCGGCCCCCCTCCACAAGGCGCCGGGCCTTTTTGAGGGTCCTGGACCTCAAGTCCTCCCAGCGCTTCTTGACTTGCTTGATGTTGCGGGTTGCCACCCCCTCTGCATTGATGGCAACCACAAAGTCGTCCCAGATCCTGTCCCGTCCTTCCTTGTCGGCGCGTGATGATCCGAAGAGGGCATCATAATGCCCCAGGACAAGCTCTACCAGGACACCAACTTCCTTCTGACTGAAGCTGGTGGCCCTCTGCCTCTCTGGCTGGGGGTCGCCAGTGGTCTCAGATGGTGTTTGCCCCAACATGGCGACCCCCGAGGCAGGCGTGGGTGGGCACCTGGGTCCTGGGGCTGGGCTGTGGAGCGATGGTATCCCAGTCGGGAGTCTTCTGTTCCAGCAAGGGTGGGCACCGCAACTGGACCCCTGCAGATGGCTGATGTGCAGGCACCAAATGGCAGGGCACGAGGGCAGCAGGCAGTCAGGCAGCAGCAGATGGCAGGTGGGAGCGTGCTCGGGGCTCTGGGGGGCAGTGATTTGGCCTTTTGGGCAGGAGCGTGGTCTTCCGTGTGTTTTCACGTGGCCAGCTTGATACGGAGTGATTTGGCACGTGAAGAAATTGCACGTCAGCATTTACTTCGAGGAAAGGCCCTTAGCGCGTAAGCGTGTCTGAACGCATACGCGATTTCATTGGACCAAAGGCCCTTCAAGCGTAAGCGCCTCTGTAACGTGATGCGCGTGGGCGTGCACAGGAGTTTCAGCGCACGTGAAAAACTGCACGTTCGCGTGGGAATGCGTGTAATCTGAGGAAAGGGCCCATGTGTGTAAGTGACGTGATGCGCGCGGGCATTTCCCTCAGCACGGGTTAAAGGTGAGTGGGGGCAGCAGTTCGCTGTACGTGCCTTTCGTGGAGACCGACGTCTGTTGCTGCTTCCTGTTGTTTTGCACGCCATCACAACTTCACAGCTATCAAGGACATATCTCTTCTTTTGGCGGGGGTATTGGCTACGCGTGTTTTTCTGCATCGCACTAGTCAAACGGTGAGTCGGACACGCTATTTTTCCCACTGCGGGTGCCCCTGTGTATCGCACCCATTTTCGAGGTGATAGTAGCCTGCGTCTCCCACGCGTATGCGTTATTCGTGTTACTTGGTGCCACCGCGTACTGCGGGAGGTTGATTCCACGCACGTAGGCTGCAGGGTTGCGTGTACGGTTTTACTGCAGTTCTGGGGTGCCTGAGCGTTGCGTGACCCGTCACTACTTCACCGGAGTCACATACAGCCTTTCAGGTGCAGGGGGGCTGTTAACAACTTGCTTCCCACCCCCTTCACCCCAATTGCCCAGGTCAATTGTGGTGTACACCTCCCATTGGCACTACTCCATCTGTGCCATGGTTGGGAGGCCACCAAAGGTGAGGGGCGCCTCAGCTGGGCGTACTCCTTGTGGCAGGCGTGGTCGGGGACGTGGCCGTGGTGACCAGGGAGTAGGGGGACTCCAGGGTGTCCAGGGCAGCCACAGAGGGGGAAGAGGCAGGGGTGCGCCACTTGAGCACAATGTTGTGCCATGTGTTGGTGCAGTCATGCCACCACCCCCTGTGGTTCCGGGGGATGCAGCTTCTGTATCTGGCACTGGCGCCCGTGTGACGCGGCAGTCCGTTTCATCGACTGCCACGGGCCCAAGGGTAGTTGTAGCTGCAGGTGCAGCTGTGTACACCACCACCCAGGCTCAGGGTCTGCCAGCGCAGTCTGCGTTGGCACTTGAGGAGCCCTTGGTAGACTTCCAACAGACCAGGAGGGAAACCATAGGGGCACACAGGGCTGCTCTGACCAAGACACGTGTCCCTGGGGCAGTTATGTCATCGGCTGCCCCGGACAGCCGGGTGTTGGCAAGTGCAGGGGCAGATGCACCCAACAACACCCCGGTTGTGAGTCTGCCAACCAGGACCGTTGCGGTCAATGACCCTGCCACAGCGGATGTTCCTGCGCAGGGTCCATTAGAGGGCACCCAGATGCCACTGACACAAGTGAGGCCTTTAGTCGTCCCTCCACCTGCCACTCCCTTAGCTCAATCCACCGAACCCACTGGCCATACTGGTCAGGGCGGCATTAGCCAGTCAGGGTCTGCGCCACAGTCCAAGAGGAGGAAGGTTGCACCTGCAGCAAAGGCTGGGACCCCACACACAGCCACGACCTCCTGCACGTCGAGGAAGAAGCCTTTCTGCAAGCAGGAACTGGACTTCCTCGTGGACTACGTGCGGGGCCACAGCCGTGACATGCTAGTGGGTGCCAATAGTCAGACTACGGCTGCCCACAGTGACACCCACTGGAAGCATGTTGCGGAACATGTCAGTTCATTCGGCCATGAGGTGCGCACGGCGCAAGAGTGTAAAAAGCGTTGGAATGACCTCAAACGCAGCGCTAAGGCTAAGCGTGCCTCAAATTACAACTTGACTCTGGTGACTGGCGGTGGGCCTGCACCAGAGGAGGAAGAGCTCACTCCGCATGAGTCACTCGTTGCGGAGTTCATACCACCTGAATCGGTCAAAGGTGTGGGAGAGATGCTGGACTTTGATGCCCAGTCCAGTGAGTGTTGATGCGTGTTTGTTGAGGACTTGTGCGTTTTACTTGTGGGATGTGTTGCGCATGATTGCCACTACATGTGACATGTACATGGTTCTGATGTGTAAATAATGCAATGCTTCCATGATGCATGTCTGCTCTGCTGGATGGTGGACATGTGGAGCAGACGGGGACTGTCCGCATCACCACTATTGTACCCTACTCACATGCTGGTTACCAGTATACCCCTCCGGTCCATGTTCCAGCTCACTGGCCCTTCTGCATGTGGCGTGGGGTGACCTTCCTCTCAGCCCAGGCACAATGTCATAGCATGACTGACGTGCATGTGTCCTCTGCCTGCATGCGGGTACTCCATGTAGGCATGCTCCCTTGCCCCTCCTCTGCCACTCCGCACCCCAGTTCCACCTTTGCACTGGTCTGCTTCAATCTTGCCATTGTGTACTTTCCTGTTCATGCGTCCTGTGTACATGCTAACTTCCAGTGTACAATCTGCCAGACATATGCTGTGTGGTACAGCCTTAGAACTTGATGCAGGGTATCTCACTTGTACTGTGCATACGTCAGATGCCCCGCAGGAACATGAGTGCCCATTCATGCTCCATGTGCATTGCACACATGCCCCTATGTGTCCTTGACTGGATGATCACTGTAATACAAGTCCTGGGTGACATACATTGCATGGCATCTCATCAGCCTTCCCATGTCAACTGTGGCTCAGTACTGCGTTGCACACATGTTTAGGGTCTGACAATCTGTGTGGGTCACAGGCCTCAGCCTGTATAATGGCCAATGACTCTGTCCGACTGTTGTAGTGTCTTTCATTATGTGTCCTGCTTACTGTCCCATCATCATTTGCAGTGTTGTCACTTGAATCACATTAAGCTGTTGATGCCAGTCAACACTGCCTGTCAATGCACAGGTCTATGGTCAGCCTTTTGATACCATGCTAGGCATCCCTGCTTTTGTACTTGGGTGGAGGAGTGCTTTTCTTGTAGATATGCTACCCATTGAATGCACAGTGCACGTGATGCCTGAATTTGACCTTGCACTGCCTTCACATTTCCTGACACACACCATGGAGTCCTTGTACATGTAGGTAGTGAGTGACATACACATTTGCTGCACTGCATAGACCCACTTCTATGCAAACTGCCACCTTTCAACAGGTCTGATCACATAAGCAATTCAAAGTTGACCCAACATGCATGCCAGGTTCTATTTTGTGTGTCACGTGTCTGCCTGATGTGTTTGTTGTTGGTGTGTGTGTGTGTTGTGTGCTTCTGACATGTGTAGCGACCTTTTTTCTCTATATTTTTCAGGTGATGACACAATGGAGGCGGAGGATGGTGTTGTCATGCCAGACACAGGGTTGTTACCACTACATCAACCCGGCACAAGTGGGGATTGTGGGGTGGTAGGCCACGAAAACCCCCAAGTGCTACAGTCCATCTTGTCTCTGGCTACCTATGAGTCCAGCCCTGATGACGACTCTGACGACCATGTCGAGTTGGATGAGCATCAAGTCCATGTGTCAGAGGTGAGTGATTCTGATGTGGACACTCCTCTGTCAGCGACACCTGCACTGAGTGGGAGCAAGACATGACTGCCAATTCAGAACGGCAGGGGGCAGCAATGGAGAACATCGCTGAGAGCATTGAGCGTGGGGCCCGATCTGTGCTCCCCCCTGCTAGGCAGGTGCTTCTCCAGCAGCAGGCGGCACGGTCCACGGCCCGCTCACTCAGGCTGGGCATGGCGGCCTCAGACAGGGCACGCCAGGCTGAAATGTCGTCTCTGCGTAAAGCAATTGCTGCTCACGCAGAGGCACACATGGATGCCCTGAGGGAGGAGTATGCTTCCCTCAAATCCACTCTGGGTGTCCTTATGATGTCCCAGAGGCAGCGGGCAGAGGAGAGGTTTGCATAGCTTGAGTGTACCATCTCGGCTGAGCTACAGGCTTGCCGGGAGGTACAGAGGTTGTCCAGCCAGGCCTTGCAGGAGGAACTCCGTGTTACACGTGCTACCTTGCAAGACGAAGCACGTGTATCACGTGAGGTTCTGCATGCAGACCTACGTCACATCACCACACAGAACCTGGCTCACCCGTCCGGCAGACTTGCTGCCGTCGAGGGGCAAGCTGCGGCTAGGCGTAGCCAGGCTACTGTGCCACGTCCTCCTTTCCAGGATGAGCCAGACTCGGACGACCATCTATCTCCCACATAGGTCGGGCTGTGCAGGCGTTGAGCCCATGGAGGTTTTTTTTTGGCTCAGCATCATCGCATGTGGGTTTTGAGCATCAGCCTGTAGCTCCCCCCTCCTGGTTGCCTCCCCTCCCCCCCGGGCCGTATGTGGCCATTTTTGATTTTTCTTTTAGTTTAGTTAGTTAAGTTTCTGTTTGATAGTTAGTTTAATTAGGTAATGTAGGTTTTTCATAGTTAGTGTAATTAGTTAATATAGTTTAAAATTGCTTGTCTATTGTGCTTTCATGTGACTGTGCGATGCTTTATGGCTTTTGAAAGCATCCACTGTCTGTTCCAGCTGGGCCCTTCAGGCTTGTCTTGTGTATGTGTTTGCTGCTTAGGGTCCTTGACTCACATATGCCACTCCTTATCCATGGGCTCGCAAGGATGGTTCGGTCCAACAGCCTATTATACAAGGGCTTTGGACTGTCGTATCTGTGGCATGTCTGGTGCTCTGTAACTTGTGTTAACACCCCTAGTGGGGATGATTGCGGTGTTACTGACCACTGTTCTGCTTTTGCTAGATGGGGTGTTTCATGATTAATGTGTACATTCATTGCTATGCATTGTGTAGTATGTTTCTTATCTTTACTGTACATGTGCTTGTTGCAATTCATGCCGTAGATAGTGTGTTCCACACTTTGGATGTGAAAGACGGACTGATGGTGTGATTTCTGATGTACGTCTCTGACATGGTCCAGTAATGAGATGCCTGAAGAGACACACACAGATGACTTTAAAGCATTAATCATGTGTTTCATGCCCTTTCTGCAGGGGGATGCGCCTCCAGACCACCTTTGCCAGCAGACATGGCCCATTGGATGTCTGAACTGCTGACGTGTTCCAAGGAACTCCAGGCAAGGTGAGCAGCACAGGGGGGCCACAACACAGCAAAACTTACACCAGGCCAGTTACACATGCAGGCTTAGTAGCAGCACTGACGGTGAGCTTGGACGAATATTGGTGTTGAAGCACACAATACAGCTCAGATGTGTTGGTGGACTGATGGCTGTTGATTGTAAGGTTGTCTGGGGCACCTGCAGGGGCAGTGGCACATACCCTCCGGTCCACCATGGGCCATTGAGGCACGTGTGTCACCCATGTAGCCTTCCGAGACATGGAAAGGAGCAGCTCACAGGGACATACAGCAAGGGACAGACTCGGGTGCAGTGCATTTCATTTCCATGTACATTTTGAAACATGCACTGCCTACTTTGTTTTGGTCATGGTGGAACACGACTTGTTCTGAAGTCATACCTTGCTATATGCGTCTGTCTGCTTATCCAGGGGACATTGCATGTTGTCTGAATTGTGACACATTGGTGTTCCATTTGCCACGCACCCACCGGCGGCTGACTTACTGCATTGACTGTGTATGACCCATCACAGGGGTAATGTTACATATGGGTACGAAGCATCCACACCAGATTGTCTGTTTGTAGAGTAGTTTGTTGCTATGGGGCATATTTGGTGGTGTGTTTTTGTGTTATGGGCACACACAGATTATTAACTGTGGCTCTCTTTGCAGCATTGAAGTGCTCCTGTAACCGGACCTGAGAGTGCGCAGGCAGGAGGCCAGCACTCAAAACCAGAGCTAAGTGTCTTGTTGCTTTTCTTTCAAACTGCTCTGCATAGGCTTGCTGGGGGTGCACTAATGCATGGATGAATGTGTATTTCAATTTGGTATGTTTTTTTTCCCTAATCACCCCGAGTCCTATCCAATTCTAAACCCTGAACCCTGTACCCGGTGTTCCTGCTTTCCGTACCTATCCAACCAACGTTCCCTAACCCTCTTTCCCCGCTGGGGTTGCGGATGCCTGTGCAAGCCCCAAGCTTGCAGGCGCCGAAAACCCTAGAGGGGGTGGTTGGTTCGTGCCACTCCTAAGCCTGGACTCCGGAAGGCCCTGACAATGTTAGGATTGTGTATGTGTTCATGCAGGTAGTACATTTTCGTGCATTCCCTACTTGTCATTCCTTCTCCCCT
The DNA here is from genome assembly GCF_040938575.1 of Ambystoma mexicanum. Lineage (NCBI taxonomy): Eukaryota > Metazoa > Chordata > Amphibia > Caudata > Ambystomatidae > Ambystoma > Ambystoma mexicanum. The sequence goes on from NC_090924.1 coordinate 22,745,509, forward strand.
CTCCTGCCACTCATTCCAGTTATCCAGTGTGACAACGCCTGTCCCGACTGCATATCCCTGACCCTCCTTCCCCACCAGGGTCTCAGAGGCCTGTGTGAGTTTGACCTTGCAGGCACTCCAGCCACGGTGGGGGTGGTTGGTTCGTGCCACTCCTGCGCCTGTACACGGGAGCTGTGACAGTACACATCCGTTCGTGGTGCATCATTCTATGTTATGTACCACACATGATTCACATCCTGTTGTGACATTGTTTTACTGTGCTACCTTGGTAGTTACATCATTGTGGTAGTACTTGGCCTTTGTGAGGTATTGCTACTTCAAGTCATCTAATGAAGGCTGTTCTGGTTCGTTTTTCTGCCTTGGATTTTGTATTTTTGCAAAACAAGGTGGACTCTGAGGGTGCAGGCAACTTTTTACACACAAGGTGGGAGATGGTGACGAAGGGGAAGGGTGATCCTGTGGCCAAGTGAAATTGAGGCTTGAAGGCTCCATGACCGAGGTGCAGTTGTTCAGTGGGTCATTGTGATTTGTGAGGGAGGGGGGGTGTTTTGTTGTTGATAGTTGCCTTGCCCTGCAGTATGATGGGGACCCTGACATTGTAATTGTGGTATCCTATGTACATGATGTGTTCTGCTGATCAATGCCTGTTCATGTCTTGTGTTTACCTTTCAGGTGTGAGGGGATAGTTCTAGTTTGACATGCTGGGGTGTACACATGGTGATTGTTCACATGTGATGTGTAGAGGACACTGATGGTCACTTGATTGCACGTGCATATGTTGAGTGCATGTCCTTACTGACCCACACACTCACACTATGATGCACTACATGTACAACCACCCTTGGATATCCACGTGTACACTCTGTTTGCCTTCTGGTGCCCACTGTGTCCCTGCAGCACATGTTCTGTGACCAATTATGGATCCTGTACATGCCTAATTTGCTTTTTGATGCGGTTTTCGCTTAGATGTGATGCTCAGGGTGTGCATCACTGTTAGGGAGAATTCTCTGTTTAGGCTGAATTTCCTAACCTAGTGAGTCCCCCAGCAGCTTTGCTGGATTTCTGGAGTTTGTTTTTTTTCCATCCTGCCAAGAGTGAGACTCTTTTCTCCTACACTTGGACATGAATGTGGTTGATTCCTGTGAATGTCAATGTGTTTTATGGGCTATGGGGTCTTTTACTCCATAGGGTCTCATGTGTTTTACACATGTGTATTACACCGCACCCTCTGCGCAGTCCTAGGGGACCCCCACCATAGACTCCATACCCTGGGACTGACTACTGTCTCCCAGGGCATGTAAAGTCACCATTGGCTTTACTAGACCTAAATTTACTAACAGAACTAGTACAAACCATCCTATTGTGGACGTACTAGTAGGGGTAATTCGATTACCCCTGGGTCTGTTATTTGAGGGGGCATTGTCCCATCCCCCCTCATCGAGTTTTGGCTGGTGGCAGTGGAAACTACTTGTTATATTCGACCCCAAATATAACTCTATGGGATTCTTCCCATTGTTGGAGGCTAATACTTTTTTCCGTTAGTCTCTAACATACCGCTGGTTTATTTGTCTTAAATAAATCTACCGGGCGGTATTTTCTGCCAGAACTCGGCTTTTAAAATGGCGTCTGCGTTCACCTCTGTAACTCCGAACCAAAGGTTGAGCCCTTTGTTCCACTTTTGGCGGGCTTCTACACAGAAGCCCTCCAGAGTGGTGCCATTCTGTCTGGGTACCACAGGGGGTGTGGGAGGGGGTTTAAGCACCCTGGACTGAGTTGTCTTGCCAACTCAAGTCGCACTCTGGTGTGATTGGCCCACGTGGTGAACCACCCCGCTCACCACTTAGCGTGTTTTGATTGACAGCTAGGCTGAATGAATGGGGGTTTGCTGCATAAAAGCAGGGCTTTTGGGACTGGATCTTCAGAAGTCGCCACAGGACCTAAGAATCTGACGAGGGTAAAGCTGAGCCGACCTGCAACGACGACACCTCCGGTGGAGCCCTGCTGAACCGACTCACCACTTCCCAACGACAGAGGAGATCTCCCCGCTGGAGAGTCTTCTCCTGCTGACTGGTGGGAACAACCAGTCCCTTTGCTTTTTCTTCGCTTCCAGGGCGTAGTGGTCGAATTGCCCGTGCTGAGCACCCTGTCAAACGGATAGCCACTAGCCCATACCGCGACCAAAAGGTGGTGCCTTGTGACGGAGCACTCTGCGGCTGGTCTCTTCCCTGGTGGTGCAACAATCTTCAACCATCCTTCGACGACGAGATCATCTCATCTCTTGGCAAAGCCCCAACTTGCATCCACCACCAGGAACAACTGCCCCTGCCGGAGCTGTCTCTGCACTTACAAGGTACCGTGTGGCTTCCCTTGTGACGGTTAGCGTGAGGTGTCTTAAATCCTTACCATTCCATTGGGTCGCCTCCAGACCTTCTTAACTTTTTGTTCTAAACTGGTCCAACCTTTCTGTAACAATTTGCTACAAAGACTCGAAGTGCGTTCCCACTGTGATACTTGTTGGGACATATCGCCTTGCCTCTCGCCGAGTGGGCCCGGCCTCTGAACTTTGTAATCCGCAGTAGACCCTGCCTTGCGGGCCTTGCATTTGCTTTGTAAGAGTGTTGGTACTGAGTTGGTTTCATACCCTGCCTTTTCTCTCCCGTTCTAACGAATATTAGAGTGCCATCTAGGTTAAAGCATTCACCTCTGTCTGCAAATAAGTGGTTCCGTTGAACCTAGACTTGTCGAAATATTGTTAGGGGATTGATATACTTATAGTGATTGTAATTGAAGTGGTTTGCCGTATTAGTGCCAGAGTGTTTTCATAGATGTGTCCTTAAAATAAATAATTATATATCTTTACACCCAAGCTCTGTTCCGTGTCTGCTTGTTCTACTGTGTAAATTGCTCTATCTTGTATACTCCACATACTGCCTAACTCTTCTTGACGGATGTCTGACTGCTCAGCCACAGCTACCAGGTGAAACTGTGTGGTACAGACTGCTACCAAGTGGTTTTACTGCCAAACACCTGTAGGCCTAAACCTTTTGCAGTGGTCCCAGAGGGAACTGCACATGTTTCTGCTTAACACTGGTGGCAGCGGTGGGATTTGTATCGAGTATACAGTTTAGAGTGCTTTTCACCACTTTAGGATAACTAACAACAAAGCTTAACACCAAAAAGCAACTTTCAAAAACATGTCCACTATGGAAGTTTACAGCCAAGAGTCCTTGGCAGGCGAAAGTACTGAGAGTTTGAGAGCTCTCTGTAGACAAAGGAATCTTTCTGTAAGAGGCAAGAAAGTAGAACTTATAGCGAGACTGCTGGAAAACCAAAGTCTGGGTACTGGTTCAGAGGAACCAACTTCTCCAGTGAATGTAGAAAACAGTGATGGTATTGATCTGAATCAAAGTCTTGATAATGAGTCAGAAGAGGAAAGTGAACCTAATTAAGTTAGCCACTCTGAGCCTCTGCCTGCCTTACCTACTGTACCTACGGGGCCCATACCAGGTCCCACATGTAACCCTGCTTATTTTGAACTTGAAAAAATGAAGCTCGAATTAGAGTACAAGCGTTTTTTAGCCCAATCTGAAAGAAACCAAGAGCTAGAGTTCAGACGAATGAATGCCCAAGCTGAGCAGAAGCAAGCTGAGTTAACACTCAGAGAAATAGAACTTAATCATGAGTTAGAGATGAAAAAGTTGTCTGTGGAAAATGCTTCTCTCTCCTCTGGTTCCTCTAGAAGTTCCAGTCCCAAAAGACCCCGGATGCCTAAGGAATTAGTGGGTATGTATGAACCGAGATTGCATGTGTTGGATTGGTTGAAAATGTTTGAATATAATCATGGGCTCCAGGACATCACAGGGAATGAGTTACTTCCCTGGTTGCTCTCAGGGCTTCCCCCTGTAGCAACTGATGTGGTAATGGAGTTGGGGGAGGTGGATAAGAAGGATTACGAAAGTGTGAAACTAGCTTTGATAGCTAGATTCGGGAAGACCCCTTCCCAGTATCTTCAGAGGTTTAGAACCCTCAAAAAGCATGATGGTACCCCTTGGGCTACCTGGGTGAGTGAAGGGTTGAAAAACTTAGAGGGATGGATTAAGGGTTACAAGGTGAACACTTATGAGGGTATGGAGAATCTTTTTATGTTGGAGTCTATTTATGATGCCTGTTCTCCTGAGCTCAGACAGCACTTGGCTGACTCGAAGGAATTGGATTCCAGGAAGCTAGCTAAGGCTGCTGACTTGTGGGTTAGCAACAGGGCTACTCATAAGGATTCTGGGGCAACTCAGAAGAAGGACGAGGGAAGACAGCCTAAAAAAAGACTCAAAAGAGAATTCTAATAACTCAAATTCCAAAGAGGGCCCCAAAAAAAACCATAAGGGTAGACCACAAGGAAAACCACAGCAGAATAGTGTACCTTCTGGTGCAAAACTGGAGGGAGGCCAGAACAAGCCACCATTCCATAAAGCATTCGGTAAATGCTTTGTTTGTGGCTCGACTGACCATGTGAAAGGAGATCCCAGATGCAAGGGTAAACCTTCAGGGGTCCAGCTTGTCTCCTTAGGCTTCGCTCCAGAGGAGGAAGTCCAAATGGCAAGTGGAAACTTTCTACTACTGGCTGATGAACCCCCTGGAGTCTCAGCCAGTGTTTCTTTAGTGTCTCTGGGTTTGTGGGAACAACAGAATTTAGATGTCTATAATTCTATCCCAGATAATACTAAAGAGTATTATAAGGACAGTGTCCAGGTGAATGGTCAGGAGACTCCTGCCATTAGGGACACTGGGGCCAGCATAACTGTGGTGGATAAATCTTTTTTTCAGGCTGAGGATGTTGCTAAGGCACCCAAACGCCTCACCAAGTTAGCTGGAGGGCCTGTGCAGATGCTTCCCCAATTACTAGTTCTCATCCAGTGTAACGACATGACTGTAAAGATACCTGTCAGCATACAGAGTGAGGTACCAGGACGAGTTTTGTTGGGTAACGATTTAAAAACTCTCTGAGTTGTGTCTCATACCCCCAGACCTCCTAGTAAATGGTTACAGGAGCTAACCAGACCTGCAAGGGAGAGAACCATGAGAGGTACTCCCCAGGAGATGATGAAGAAAGATATCACTCCTACTCCACTGGAATTGTCAGCTGCTGTCTCAAAGAAATCAGAAGCGAAAGGGAAACCTAAGACTTCTATCCCAAAACCAGCAGCCAGCATTCCAGTGCAGCCAACAAGGACTTCCCCGCGGTTGTCCAAAGTTACACTCGTAACTCCCCCTCCAGCTGAGGCTGAGAGGGTGGTACAACCCTGTGTGGTAGAATTAGACTCTGAGGAAGAGCTAATAGAAGGCCAGGAACTCATTGGAGATCTGGATCCGGTTGACCATCCTGATCTGCAGTCTTTACTGGCAGAAGGTGGACCCAACAGGGCAGACTTCAGTAAGAGACAGACGGAATGTCCAACTCTGGAAGGTCTTCGCCACCAGGCAGAAGCCCAGGCTGAAGGGCAAGAGCCTGGGAAATACAGGTTGCACTGGGAAGAGGGCCTCTTCTACAGTGAACCGACTGAGTCTGCACTTGGAGACTACTAACGACTTGTAGTACCCCAAGAGAACAGACAACAGTTCTTGCAGTTAGCCCACGAGATTCCTTTGGCTGGTCACTTGAGTTTCAAGAAGACTAAGGAAAGGCTCTCTCTCTACTTTTATTGGCTGAAGATGGGGGCCGAAGTAGAAAAACACTGCAGGAGCTGCTACACCTGCCAGACCTCTGGTAAGGTTGGCTCCAAGAATGTGGCACCTTTAGTGCCTCTCCCAGTTGTGGGAGTCCCATTTGAGAGAGTAGCGATTGACATTGTTGGTCCCCTTGATTCTCCAACCTCCTCAGGCAACAGGTTTATACTTGTTGTAGTAGACCATGCTACTAGGTATCCTGAGGCAATTCCTATGAGGACTGTTACAGCTCCGGCTGTGGCTAAGGCCCTCCTTGGTATTTTTACCAGGGTCGGGTTTCCTAAGGAAGTAATCTCTGACAGGGGGTCAAACTTTATGTCCCACTACATGAAAGCCATGTGGAAAACCTGTGGAGTTACTTACAAGTTCTCAACAGCTTATCACCCACAAACCAATGGGTTGGTAGAAAGGTTCAACCGAACCATGAAGAGCATGATAGGTGCTTTAGAAGAACCCCTTAAATGAAAGTGGGACCTTCTCTTGCCATGCCTTCTCTTTGCTTATAGAGAAGTCCCTCAGGAGGGAGTAGGTTATTCTCCCTGTGAGCTTCTCTATGGTCATCCCATCAGAGGTCCATTGGCCCTGATTAAGGAGGGGTTGGAGAGTGCTCCTTCCCCCAAGCCAGTCAGAGTGACTGACTACGTGATAGGTCTCCGGAGGAGAATGTCGCACATGATGACGGAAGCAAGTAATAACTTGAAAGCTGGACAAGCGTTGGTCAAGCACTGGCATGATCAAAAGGCTAACATGGTTGAGTTCACTCAAGACCCGCTAGTTCTCGTTATGATCCCAACAAGGCAGAGGGCCTTGCAAGACAAATGGATGGGACCCTTCAGAGTTGTGGGTAAACTCGGAGAGGTCAACTATCTGGTGGACTTGGGCAATCCCAAGGAGGCTCGACAGTCTTCCACACCAACCGACTCAAAGCGTATGTCTCGATACCTGATGTAGGAGCGTTGCTTCTAGCATCATCAGAGGAAGAAGAGAAGAGAGTGAAGCTCTTCCTGATCTCCTCAGAGGCTTACCTTTAGACGAAAAAATTGAAGGAGTGAATCTCTCTTCAAATCTGACACCCGAGCAACAAGAAGAGTGCAAATCTATGTTAAATCAGTTTGCCCCTCTGTTCTCGCTTTCACCAGGCTTGACCCCTTGGGGCCAGCATGACATACTCACTGGTGAATGTCTGCCAGTCAAAAGCAGAGGATACAGAATGTCAGAAAATGTACGAACCCACATCAAAGGTGAGGTCAGCAAGATGCTTGATCTCGGGGTAATAGAGCCCTCTACTAGTCCATGGTCTAGCCCAGTTGTGTTAGTACCAAAGGCAGGATCTAAAGAACTTAGATTCTGTGTGGATTATAGAGCTCTTAATGCAGTCACCAAGACTGATGCCCACCCTTTGCCAAGAACAGATGAGTTGGTGGATAAACTTGGTTCAGCCAAGTTCCTCAGCACATTTGACTTGACGTCAGGCTATTGGCAAATATCCCTGACAGACCATGCCAAGGAGAAAACTGCATTTTCTACCCCCGTTGGTTTACACCAGTTTAAGGTGATGCCTTTCTGATTGAAAAATGCACCTGCTACATTTCAACGGATGGTAAACCAGGTTCTAAATGGGATGGAGGACTTCTGCATGGCATACTTGGATGACATAGCAGTGTTCAGCAATTCTTGGGAGGAACATGTAACCCACCTAAGAGATGTTTTGCAGGCTCTTGGACGAGCCAATCTGACCATAAAGGCGAGTAAATGCCAAATTGGACAGAGTAAGGTAGTCTATCTTGGAAATGAGGTGGGAGGTGGAGAAATAAGGCCTTTGCTCAGTAAGATTGAAGCTGTGCAAAATTGGACAACACCTACTACTCAGACCCAAGTGAGAGCCTTCTTAGGTCTCACTGGGTATTACAGGAATTTCATTGAGAACTATGGGACCATAGCTTCTCCTCTGAATGTCATCTCCTCTCCAAAATTTCCTAAAAAGGTTAGATGGAACAAGGAGTGCAATCAGGCTTTTGAAAACCTGAAAAAGGCTCTTTGCCAAGCCCCAGTACTCAGAGCTCCTGATTACCACCAAACTTTCATTGTGCAGACAGATGCTTCTAATGTAGGAATAGGTGCCATACTCAGTCAACTGGATGGGAAAGGTAGGGAGATCCCCGTTTGCTTCATCAGCCGCAAGCTGAAGGATTGTGAAACAAGGTGGGCACAATCGAAAGAGAATGCTTTGCTATCGTGTGGGCTCTGAAGAAGTTTAGGCCATACTTGTATGGTTCTACTTTTGTCATTCAGACTGACCACCAACCCTTGAGATGGTTAATGCAAATGAAAGGGGAACACTCAAAACTACTGAGATGGTCAATCTGCCTGCAAGGGTTTGATTTCTCCATTGAGCACAGGTCAGGGTGTCACCACCAAAATGCTGATGGTCTCTCTAGGATGTATGTCATCGACTAGAGGTATGAGATTCATCCAGTAGTCGATTAAAACCTCCTGTCCCTTAGTCTGGGGAGGTGGGGTGAGTGTTAGGGAGAATTCTCTGTTTAGGCTGAATTTCCTAACCTAGTGAGTCCCCCAGCAGATTTGCTGGATTTCTGGAGTTTGTTTTTTTTCCATCCTGCCAAGAGTGAGACTCTTTTCTCCCACTCTTGGACATGAATGTGGTTGATTCCTGTGAATGTCAATGTGTTCTATGGGCTATGGGGTCTTTTACTCCATAGGGTCTCATGTGTTTTACACATGTGTGTTACACCGCACCCTCCGCGCAGTCCTAGGGGACCCCCACCATAGACTCCATACCCTGGGACTGACTACTGTCTACCAGGGCATGTAAAGTCACCATTGGCTTTACTAGACCTAAATTTACTAACAGAACTAGTACAAACCATCCTATTGTGGATGTACTAGTAGGGGTAATTCGATTACCCCTGGGTCTGTTATTCGAGGGGGCACTGCCCCATCCTCCCTTGTCGAGTTTTGGCTGGTGGCAGTGGAAACTACTTGTTATATTCGACCCCGAATATAACTCTATGGGATTCTTCCAATTGTTGGAGGCTAATACTTTTTTCCGTTAGTCTCTAACATACCGCCGGTTTATTTGTCTTAAATAAATCTACCGGGCGGTATTTTCTGCCAGAACTCGGCTTTTAAAATGGCGTCTGCGTTCACCTCTGTAACTCCGAACCAAAGGTTGAGCCCTTTGTTCCACTTTTGGCGGGCTTCTACACAGAAGCCCTCCAGAGTGGTGCCATTCTGTCTGGCTACCACAGTGGGTGTAGGAGGGGTTTAGGCACCCTGGACTGAGTTGCCTTGCCAACTCAAGTCGCACTCTGGTGTGATTGGCCCAAGTGGTGAACCACCCCGCTTACCACTTAGCGTGTTTTGATTGACAGCTAGGCTGAATGAATGGGGGTTTGCTGCATAAAAGCAGGGCTTTTGGGACTGGATCTTCAGAAGTCCCCACAGGACCTAAGAATCCGACGAGGGTCAAGCTGAGCCGACCTGCAATGATGACACCTCCGGTGGAGCCCTGCTGAACCGACTCACCACTTCCCAACGACAGAGGAGATCTCCCCGCTGGAGAGTCTTCTCCCCCTGACTGGTGGGAACAACCGGTCCCTTTGCTTTTTCTTCGCTTCCAGGGCGCAGTGGTCGAATTGCCCGTGCTGAGCACCCCGGCAACCGGATAGCCATTAGCCCATACTGCGACCAAAAGGTGGTGCCTTGTGACGGAGCACTCCGCGGCTGGTCTCTTCCCTGGTGGTGCAACGATCTTCAACCTTCCTTCGATGACGAGATCATCTCATCTCTTGGCAAAGCCCGACTTGCATCCACCACCAGGAACAACTGCCCCCGCCGGAGCTATCTCTGCACTTACAAGGTAGCGTGTCCACCTGGCTTCCCTTGTGACGGTTAGCGTGAGGTGTCTTAAATCCTTACCTTTCCATTGGGCCACCTCCAGACCTTCTAAACTTTTTGTTCTAAACTGGTCCAACATTTCTGTAACAATTTGCTACAAAGACTCGAAGTGCGTTTCCACTGTGATACTTGTTGGGACATATCTCCTTGCCTCTCTCGGAGTGGGCCCAGCCTCTGAACTTTGTAATCCACAGTAGACCCTGCATTGCGGGCCTTGCATTTGCTTCGTAAGAGTGTTGGTACTGAGTTGGTTTCATACCCTGCCTTTTCTCTCCCGTTCTAACAAATATTAGAGTGCCATCTAGGTTAAAGCATTCAACTCTGTCTGCAAATAAGTGGTGCCGTTGAACCTAGACTTGTTGAAATATTGTTAGGGGATTGATATACTTATAGTGATTGTAATTGAAGTGGTTTGCCGTATTAGTGCCAGAGTGTTTTCATAGATGTGTCCTTAAAATAAATAATTATATAGCTTTACACCCAAGCTCTGTTCCGTGTCTGCTTGTTCTACTGTGTAAATTGCCCTTTCTTGTATACTCCACATACTGCCTAACTCTTCTTGAGGGAAGTCTGACTGCTCAGCCACCGCTACCAGGTGAACCTGTGTGGTACAGACTGCTACCAAGTGGGTTTACTGCCAAACACCTGTAGGCCTAAACCTTTTGCAGTGGTCCCAGAGGGAACTGCACAGGTTTCTGCTTAACAATCACACACAATAGCTGTTCACTGTGCTCTGCGCTGAGCAGTGTGTTGCAGGAGTTGGACACAGCACACAGAAGCTGCAGTGTTGATTTTGCAATGCACAATGTGCATGTAGACAGGCATTCATTGTAATGTTACGGCTACTAATTTTGTAATGCATTTGGGAATTACTTATTTTGTGTGGGAGGTTGTTGGTCAGTCATTTCATCTGATTCCATGTCAGGCATCATTGTCTGATGCCAATGTACATTTTTAACATGACAATGTGTACCTTATTGGTACTATGTTGGTTTATGGCTATTGCTAGCCATGTCATTTTGTGGTTTGGGAGGGTTTGAGTGACATAACAGTGATGGTCATGGCCTGTTTCGCAGGTGTGTGTGATTCACACCCTGCATGTCAGGGTCAGCCGCTTTTCGAAGCAAGGAGCTGGGGGTAGATCTCTCTCCGCGGCAGGGGCCTCCCTCTGGAACAGCCTTCCTGCCTCCCTGGAACTTGAGGAGAACCATCTCCGGTTCCAGAAGCACCTCAAAACCTTCCTCTTTGCTTCTGCTTTCTCTCTCCCTCTCCCTTGCTACATTCTTCACTGAAACTGCACTGACTCTGCAACTGGGCCACTCTCACCAACCTCGGTCCCTGGCCCAGCCACTCTCTACTTGCACTGCCTCCCTGGCAACCCCTGCACTGCGGGACTGTCTCTCTATCCCTACAGCCCCCCCTTCCCAGCACTTGTCTGCACTTACCTTTGCACTTGCCACCAGCTGACCTATTTATTTGTTTTTTATTCTACTTACCCTGTACTGCACTCCCCCCTCCCCTTCCCCTTGCACTTTTCCCTTCCCCCTACCCCTGCACTTGCGCAATCTAAATGACACCTGGCCTAGTAGGATCGTTGTCTGTCTTCCCTTGTTCCCCCCTCCCTGCCTCGTCGCACCTTGAAACACTTGTGTATAGGCATGTTACAAATGCCATTTCATATCATATCATATGTCATATGTGTGCCTTTTGGTCACTCAGGATAGCTTGTGTTTAAGTAGCTAGGGATGCAGACAATGTGGCACTTCCATGGCAGCAATCTCAGGGTGGTGAGGTTGTGACAGTTGACTGTCTCTTTGTCATCATCGATTGTCACTTGGCATGTGCCAGGCCTGAGTGCACTCCGCAGGGGTGGGAGTTTAGGTGAAAAATGTGGCCACAAGCTGGGTCCGGGCTTCCTCACCACGTGCCCTGTCCCCTCCCATGGGCAGCGCCTATGCCTGTGGTTGGGGATGTGGGGGCACCACCATGTCCACCGGTACGCCCTGCCGTGTTGCAACATTGTGTAGGACACATGCTGCCACAATGATCCTGCACACTACTGGGGGTGCATAGAGTAGCTGCCAGCCAGAGCGGTCAAGGTAGCGGAAACGTGACTTGAGCACTCCGAATGTGCGATCCACTATGGCCCTGGTTGCAATATGGGCGGCATTGTATCTTACCTGGGGAGGTGTGGTGGGGTTCCGGATTGGCATCATCATGTGGTTGCTCAGAGGGTAGGCACTGTCCCCTGGGGAGGTGTAAATGGTTGTGATTATTGGGGTTTGTGTATTTGTGTGTGTGTGTGTGTGTGTGTGTGTGACATGCATGCATGTGCAAGGGCATTTTTACTCACCTAGGAGCCATGTGTCGCCATGCTGCCCAGCTTCCAGGGTCCGGCTCAGGGCGGACATTCTGTATATGAAACTGTCATGGGTGGAGCCAGGGTAGTTTGCATAGACAGAGGTGATGATTCCCTTTGCATCACATACCACCTGTACATTGATGGAATGCCAGTGCTTGCGGTTTCGGTAGGTCTGCTCAGTGGCCCCAGGTGGACGTAGGGCCACATGGGTGCAATCTATGGCACCAAGCACTTTGGGGAAGTGTGCCACCCTGTAAAAATCCAGGACAACGGCCTGCCTTTCTGCGGGTGTTCTGGGCATGTATATGTGCCTGCGGACTGAGGGGCGCGCTGTCATGATTGGCAAGACCTGGTGTGGGCAGCGTGACTGCGTGGCCTGTGAGACCTACCCCACTATGGCAGTAGTCCACTGAAATGACCCAGTGGCCAAGAAATGCAGGACATTGAGCACCTTCTCCAAGGGGCTCAATGCTTGGGAGCAAAGGGTGGGGGATGTAAGGTCATCTTCCCACTCCCTGACCAGGTCTAGGATGATATGGGGTGGAAACCTATACCTGCCGTAGACCTGGTCGTCAGGCATCCCAAAAAGGCTTGTCCGTGGTGCGAAAATGCGTGCCCTGGCTATTCTCCTCCTCCTGCGGTGTCCCATGATCAGTGCTGCGACAAATGGGGCATTCATCGTAGCTGTATATACATGTTTGTTGTTTGCGCGCACTTTTATACTGTGCGCGGGGACGCTTCCACCTGCCTTCGTGTGGCATACGCGTTGACGCCTGTGTGCATCTTTTGCCGTGCGCCGGTTTCCCGTATTCCAATCCATGAATACGGGTTGTTCGCGTGCGTGTGGGCGTTCCGTGTAGTTCCCTGCAGTACTTCCCCAGTTACGCCTTCTTTTTCACACGTTATTCCCCATTCTGCGTGTTACGCCCACTGTTCTCCCCACTTTGGTTGTGTGCGCCGCGCTATGTGCGCTTTTGCTGTGTGCATAGCGCACGCCGTTTGGTGGAGTGTGTGCCCGCGTGCGCCATGCAATGATTTGGCGCACGGACAGCGGGAAACACGCGCAGCTGGGTTTTTCACGCTTGCGCCACCTTGCGCCTGCTTGCGCTGGGATTTTCGGCGCAAGCTTGTTCCATGAATCAACCCCATGGTTTCTAAAGTGGTACTTCTGTTTGGGTAGTATGTGTCTAGTAGGTTGTTTTCCAAACTGTCTTGGCTGTTGGGATCATTTTTGTCTATTGTTTCTATGTTTACACATGATTTGAGAATTCTTTTTCTAGATTTAGCAGGAAAAAGACTTAGCCACGCTATATTTTCAGATTTTCCATACAAGGCATACTGGTTAAACAGTCTGCATCTTCATAGCAGTCACATTCTGTATGGAAGAGCATTTTTAAGCCTTAGCTGTACAATTTCTGTGATAGTGTTTTGTCAGATGATATGTCATCCTAGAGGTCTTTGAGCTCTGTTTATTCTGCTTTGGTTAAGTAGGTTGTAACATATCATGCAAGTGCAGTGGAATTGTCTGCAATGTACTGCACATCTATATTTGCATTCCATAGGAGGGCAATAATTGCATTGTAATCATTGATGTATTTTGATCATTCTGTTTTTTATGTAATATGTGTTCTTAGGTGATTTACCTTCGACACTATGGGCCTCATCACGAGTTTGGCGGTAAACCTTAAATGTGGCGATAGCGCTATTACTGCCGCATTTAAGGGTCCACCACATCACGGGTATGGCAGATTTCCCCCCAGCTATGAGCTGGGGGGAAATCCGCCGAAATTTCGCGCTCTTACCGCCGGCCCAATGTGGAATGGGGAATTCCCAAATAGGCTCAGTGGGGAATGGGCAATACCCATTCCGCCAAACCTATGACCCGGCACTATTAGCGCTGGGGATTTGGTGGTAGGGCTATTAACGCCAGCACTATTAGCGCCGGTGTTACCGCCCAACTCATGATGAGGCCCATTTGTCTAACTGAAGACATGAAGTTGTTTTCCTGACCTATTGTTGAAACTGGTCCAGGGAAACTAAAGTGGCATTTCGTGTAGTATTTCCCTTTGCTTTTATATTTTGCGATGACAATACTTCCCACATTTGTGTCTTTGAAATTGTAAAATGTGTGTGTGAATGTCACTAGGGGCCTCATCACGAGTTGGGCTGTATTCCCGGGTGTAATACTTCCGACTGTAATAGCCCTAGCACCGACTGGCCTGGTGGTATTACCACTGGATCATGGGTTGGGCCTTAACAGTAAATCCCCATTCCTGATTTGGTAGCTTGGATCCAATGGGGAATTTTTGGGGCTAATACTGCGGGCTAATACAGCCAGCTGTAATACCACATAAAACAGGGAATTTTACCTCCAGAAAAAGCTGGAGGTAAAACAGCCGATTTAGCGCCCAACTCGTGATACGGTCAGCCCTTAAATGCGGCGGTAATACCGTTACCACCGCATTTAAGGGCTACAGCCCAACTCGTGATGAGGCCCTATGTGTCGTTTGGGAAGGGATTTCACAAGTGACATATTTTTGCATGAACTGCAAAACAGTGGCATCACTGTCCTGACCAAATTTAGGAGCATCTTTTATCCACAAAAGCATGTGGATGTGAGGTGCTCCTCTGGCTTGGCGTTCTTTTCTCCAAAAGAAGTGTTTTATTACAAATGAAGTGTAGCATAGCAATGAAGCGATGATGGAAATAGCTTGATAGATTTATAGGATCTAGAGAGCAGAGTTCTCCTGGTGTTTTTCACATCAATATTTTGTTTGCTATGCATAGGAAATCGTGTAAATCCTGCCATGCATATTCTGCACAACTAAGGGGGTAATTCATAGAATTCGGCGCACAAGTGGCGCACGCTGCTGGCACACAGTGTGCGCGTGGGCAGTCTGCGCCAGCTGCATGCGCCAAAACCCATTTCAGCGCACAGCATATTCATTGATTTCAACATCCAGAACCAGCTGTGGCACAGCACCAGTTACGCCCCCAACCCCACCCTGTGCGCCATGAACAGCGCACAAATACTGTACATGGCGCACAGGCCAGTGGACCAGCATACAGCCCCCAACCCCTAAAACGCGTGTAAAAGTCCCTGTGCACCCTTCAGAATACACGTACCCCTCTCGCGCTAGCGAAATCACGTGTAAAACTCCCCGTGCACCCCCAGAATACACGTACCCCTCTCGCACTAGCAAATTCGCGGGGTACATGTATTCCTGGGATGCGCAGAAATACCACACGTGAATTGGCAGTTTGGGTTCTCCCAGGCGTGCCTTCTCCCCCATCCCCGGGCCCTGCAGGCAGCCCACACCACAGGGGACTAACCTGCACCCCTGGCCAAGCCCCACAGGCAGCCCATCCACCCTGGCCATGGCCCGCAGTGAGCCCACACCACAGGGGACTACCCTGCACTCCCTGGCTATGCCCCACAGGCAGCACACATGGCACCATGCACTAGTGAGCCCTGACTCATGTCCCCCTGTAAGCATTGACGGGCACCTGCCAACAGGCCCCGACTCATGTCCCCTCCCCCCCCAGCATTGACGGGCACCTGCCAGCAGGCCCTGAATCATGTCCCCCTGCCCCTCCACCACCCTAGCATTGACGGGCACCTGCCAGCAGGCCCCAACTCATGTTCCCCTGGCCCCCCACCCACCCAGCATTGACGGGCACCTGCCAGCAGGCCCTGACTCATGTCCCCCTGCCCCACCCACCCCCCAGCATTGATGGGCACCTGCCAGCAGGCCCCGACTCATGTCCCCTGGGACACCACCCCCCAGCATTGACGGGCACCTGCCAGCAGGACCCGACTCATGTCCCCCTGCCCCCCACTCCCCAGCATTGATGGGCACCTGCCAGCAGGCCCGACTCATGTCCCCCTGCCCCCCACAGCCCCAGCATTGACTGGCACCTGCCAGCAGGCCCCGACTCATGTCCCTCTGCCCCCCATCCGCCAGCATTGACAGGCACCTGCCAGCAGGCCCTGACTCATGTCCCCCCCAACATGCCTTATGGCCATCCAAATCACACCCCACGCCACCCCTGTCCAAACACCCAACCAAGTATTCTATCCACCCCACATAGAAATGCCCATTACATGATACAACCCAAATGGCAAGTATGCACATCAACACATGTCCGTCACACACACACAATGGGTGCAAATGAATGAGAAAACCCACATTGTGACATGCATGAAACCAATGACGGAATACGATGCATTGAAGGATGAAAAAAAAATGTATTGAACACAAAAGCAAGGGGATTAAATCAAATCACACAATAATGGAAATGATAAATAAAATGCAGCATGTTCCAAAAAAATGAAATAAAAAATATGAAAGCAGAATCCAAATAAATCCAAATGAAAATGTGTCCAAAGTGTCCGTCCAGCAAACCAAATCCAAAGAAAAAAAATTAAGAATAATCAATTTCTCCATGGTGAACAAAAAAAGGATGATGAGAAATGCAGTCTTCAACTATATACAAAGATCAAATCCAGGGTCCATAAGCCCAACTGTTGAAAGGAAACCTACAAAAAACCCTACCTATTAAAAGAACTATCTACAAAAAGGTGGGGCATAGTCCAAGCGCCCCAAATGAAAGAAAAACAAACATGAAACCTAACTCTAATTAACTATATTCAATGGCGGCGGGCAAGTCGTACGGCTCACTAGTTGATTTCCCAGGCCAGGGCATCATTGAACTCCCGTTCAACGTCCTGGAGCCGGGCCTGTTCCCTGGCCCTGAGATCTCGCAGGGATAACGCCATGTCCACCTCCAACTCCCTGCGAATTTCCTCGAGGCACTCAGCCCGCCTCAGTGTCCTGTGCATGGAGTTCTCCACCCTAACCATAGTGACCGTGCCTCCTCTGCCCACCGCATTTATCTGCTGGCCCAACTGCTGCCACACAGAAGACACTCCCATTCCAGGGTCCTCCTGCTCTCCGGCTGATGCCTGCCCCTCTGATGTTGATGGCCCCGAGCCATGATGCCTCCCACGTTGAGCCTGCCGCTGCCTCCGATGCACTGCCTCTGCCAGCACGACAGCATCTAGGCTGATGGAATCTAATGGCACCATCGTTCATGTGCCCTGCCCGATGATGCCGGCACATCCTCCATCTGCTGGGGTCCAATTACTGGGGTGTCCACCCCTGCTGGACCTCCGACTCCCGACTGTGGCAGGGATGGGATCTCCATCTCCACCGAGCTGGCTGCGTTGGTCGGGGCAGGTCCACAGGGGGTCCTGCTGGCATCTGGGCCAGAAGACAGCATGGAGAACGACTGGCGCATAGTCTCCACAGAGGAGGAGAGGGCTGCCAGAGTGCCCGACACATGTACGACACCCCTGACCAAGGCCCCTCCCAACTGGGCCACGTTGGCACGCAGCTTTTCTTGATGACATGCGTGCTCCCCCAGTAAGCACGCACGTCATCACGAATGTCATGCGTGCGTAACATGACACCAATCAGGAAGGTCTCCATACGGTTACATGTCCCCTCGTCCACAGGTAGAGGAGTGTCAGATGACATGGACCTCCCCCCTACCTGCGGACGGGCCTGGGATGGGGCATCTCTGCTGGTCCATGGTGGTGAAGTCACAGTGTCAGGGACAGTGACATGCACAGGCCCCTCCACAGCGACCTGTGCTGCCTCCTGCCCCTGCCCCTGGACTGCACCACTTGCACCAGTGGTACCACCCCCACCAGGCTCCATCATCGGCTCAGTAGCAGCCTCCTCCTCCTCTGTGCAAACCACCAACCTGGATGGCTCCACACCGTCTTCTCGGGTCGCAATCCACTGTGGGGGCTCACCCACCCCTTCCGCTGCAGCCGTAGTGGCAGACGCGGCACCAGTCCCCTTGCTGCCGGATGATGGTAATTCCTGGGAGGGTGACTGGGCCTTGCGTCACCGGCTGTTGGAGGCATCCTCGCCGCTTTGCTCCACAGCGACGTCTCCGCCCTCTTCTTCACTCGCCGCTGTTTAGAGGGAGACATAGAACACAAGCATCAGGCTACTGTACTATAGTCCCCTAGACAGGAAGCAATAGCACATGAGTGGCACTGTCAAACATCACTTCCACCATGTACCTCCACAACACATGGGTCAGTGTAGGCAACACACATGCAGAAACAGGCATGGCGCATGCAAAGAACATGTGCATACCTGTCCAAGGAACTGTTGAAACATACAATGGTGGTTTGAAACTCACATGCATCATGGGTCATACTGATCACATGCACACACATCACCGTAGTTTCATCCATCTGACCTCGTACACCCCAGACACAGTGGAGACAAGGATGACTAGGCTGCATCAGTGAATCAGATGGCATTTACAAGTCACACACACGCTACTCAGACGCATGGGGCCTCATTACGACCCAGGCAGTAAGTTACCGCCTGGGCCGTGACTTTACCACCATGGCGTAAACTATGTTTACGCCATGGTGGTTGGCGGACTTACCGCCCCATTCCGACCTTGGCGGGGCGGTAAGTCCCCAATCCCCATTTACCCTTCCCCATTCCCATTTTTGCCCCATAGGGCATAATGGGAGTGGGGAAGGCGTTAATTACGCCACCGTAAATTACGGTGGCGTAATTAACTCCATGGTCCCTTAGCGCCATGGATTTTAACACCTGCTAAAAGCAGGTGTTAAAAGCTCCATGGCGCTAAGGGACCTCGTACTCAGGCGGTAAGGGTCGGCGCTGTTTACGGCGCCGTAAACCCCTTACCGCCTGAGTTGTAATGAGGCCCATAGACATGTACACCATACATGTCCTTGACAGCAGCACCCATCTTTCACACCCCATCCATGTCCAACAACAGAGACAGGCATGCATTCATGTGTGCATTCTGCATGTTGCTCCGCATGTTGCATTGTAACACATGCACCATCCATGTGGTTCACGCATGACTGGTCTCACATGCAGCACCATGATGTCCCTGCACACACATATCCATACATGGCATATGTCACACATACAGGCAAGTAGCTGACTACCAGCACACTGCAAAATGCCCTGTTTCACACAGCAATGCATGGCCACTTACCGCTCGACTCCAGATGGGCCTGCATCCTTAGGATCTGTTGGCGAAGCACTGGGAGAATGCGCTCCAGGACCCTCATCTGCTGGTTGGTAAGCTGGCCCCGGCGCCCCACTGCATCCTCTGCATCTAAGAGGCGCCGGGCCTTCTTGGGGGTCCTGGACTTTTAGTCCTCCCAGTGCTTCTGGACGTGTTTCATGTCGCGGGGTGCCACCCCCTCCGTGTTGATGGCACCCACTATGTCCGTCCAGATGCTCCTCCATCCTTCCTTGTCGGCGCGCAATGGTGTGAAGAGGGCATCATACTGCCCCAGGACTTGCCCCACCAGGATGCAAACTTCTTCAGAAGTGAAGCAGGCAGCCCTCTGCCTCTCTGGCTGGGGGTTGCCACATGGTGCCGGAAGGTGTTGTTTCGGACATGGCAACCCCTGAGGCAGGTGTGGGTGGGCAACTGGGTCCTGGGGCTGGGCTGTGGAGTGATGGAGCACCAGTTGGGAGTCTTCTGTTCCAGCAGGTGTGGTCACTGCAACTGGACCCCTGCAGATGGCAAATGTGCAGGCACCAAATGGCAGGGCACGGTGGCAGCAGGCAGGTAGGCAGCAGCAGATAGCTCATGAGAGGCTGCTCGCTCTGGGGGGCAAGAAAATGGCCTTCTGGGCAAGAGCATGGTCTTCCGTGTGTTGTCGCATGGCCAGCTTGATACAGAGTGATTTGGCACATGAAAAAACTGCATGTCAGTGTGCAATTCGAGGAAAGGCCCTTAGCACGTTTCCCTCGTGATGGGTGCATAGTGAATAATCACGTGAAGAAAATGCACGTGCCCGTGTCGATGCATGTAATCTGAGGAAAGGGCCTAAGCGTGTAAGTGACGTGATGAGCGCGGGCGTTTCCCTCAGCACTGGTAAAATGTGAGCGTGGCCAGCAGTTCGCTGTATGTGCCTTTCATGGAGAACGATGTGTGTGTTGCTACTTCGTATTGTTTTGCGCATCATCTCGCCTTCACAGCGGATCAAGGAAGTATCTCTTCTTTTGGTGGGGCTATTGGCTACGCATGTTTTTCATTATCACGCTAGTCAGACGGTGAGTCGCGCATGCTATTTTTCCCACTGCGGGCCCCCCTGTGAATCGCATACCGTTTTCGAGGTCATAGTAGCCTGCATGTCCCACGCGTATGTGTTTTTCGTGTCCCTGGGTGCCACCGCGTACTGCGGGAGGTTAATTCCACACACGTGGGCTACCGGGGGTTGCGTGCACCGTTTTACAGTAGTTTTGGGGTGCCTGAGCGTTGCGTGACCCATCACTTAATCACCAGGGTCACATACAGCCTTGCAGGTGCAGGGGTGCTGTTAACATTTTGTATCCCACCCCCTTGACCCCAATTGCCCAGGGCAATTGGCATGTACACCTCCCATTGGCACTACTCCATCTGTGCCGGCAATACTCCATCTGTGCCATGGCTGGGAGGCCACGAAAGGTGAGAAGCGCCTCAGCTGTGCATACTCCCTGTGGCAGGTGTGGTCAGGGACGTGGGTGGGGTGACCAGGGAGTAGGGGGACTCCAGGGTGTCCAGGGTGGCTGCAGAGGGGGAAGAGGCAGGAGTGTGCCAGCTAAGCATGATGTTGTGCGACATGTTGGTGCAGTCATGCCACCACCCCATGCGGCTCCGGGAGATGCAGTTCTTGCATCTGGCACTGGCGCCCATGTGACCCAGCAGTCTGTTTCATCGACTGCCACGGGCCCAATGGTAGTAGTAGCTGCAGGTGCAGCTGTGGACACCACCACCCAGGCTCAGGGTCTGCCAGCACAGACTGCATTGGCACTTTAAGAGTCCATGGAAGATTTCCAGGAGGCATACCGTAGGTGCACACAGGGCTGTCCTGACCGAGGCACGTAACCCTGGGGCAGTAATGTCACCTGCTGCCCTGACCAGCTGGGTGTTGCAAGTGCAGCGGCAGATGCAGCCGACACCACCCCGGTTGCGAGTCTACCAACCAGGACAGTACCGGTCAATGACCCTGGCACAGCGGATGTTGCTGTGCAGGGTCCATTCCAGGGCACCCAGCAGCCACTGATGCAAGCCAGGGCTTCACTCCATGTTCCACCTGCCACTCCCTCAGCTCATTCCACCAGCGCCACTGCCCATACTGATCAGGGCGGCATTTGCCAGCCACGGTCCGGACCAGCGTCCAAGAGGAGGAAGGTTGCACCTGCAGTAGAGGCTGGGACCACAGACACAGCTACGGCCTCCAGCACGTCAAGGAAGAAGCCTTTCTGCAAGCAGGAACTGGACTTCCTTGTGGACTACGTGCGGGAACACAACCGTGACATGCTAGTGGGGCCAAATTGTCAAACTACGGCTGCCCATCGTGATACACACTGGACGCAAGTTGCGGATCATGTGAGCGCATTCGGCCATGAGGTGTGCACAGCGCAAGAGTTCAAAAAGCATTGGCATGACCTCAAACGCAGCACTAAGGTGAAGTGTGCCTCTAATTACAATATCACTCTGGTGACTGGCAGTGGGCCACCACCTGAGGAGGAAGAACTCACTCCGCACGAGTCACTTGTTGCAGAGTTCATACCAACAGGAATGGTCAAAGGAGTGGGAGAGATGCAAGACTTTGATGCCCCATCCAGTGAGTGTTGTCGCCTGTTCATCAAGGACATATGTGTTTTGCTTGTGTGATGTGTTGTGCTTGACTGCCACTACATGCTATGTGTACATTGTTCTCATGTGCAAGTTATGCAATGCTTCATTGATGTGTGCCTGCTGTGCAGGATAGTGGACATGTAGAGCAGACAGAGACTGTCCTCACCACCACACTTGCACCCTACTCACATGCTAGTCACCCAGCTGCCCCTAAAGTCCATGTTCCAGCTCAAAGGCCCTTCTGGATGAAGCCTGGGGTGTGTTTCCTCTCAGCACTGGGACTATGTCATTGCATGACCAATATGCAAGTCTCCTCTGCATGCATGCGGGTACTCCACTTAGGCATGCTCCCTTGCCCATCCACCACCCCTGCACCCCAATTATCAACATTGCACAGGTGTGCATCATGTTGGTGTACTGCAATGGCCCGTTCAAGACTCCTGTGTACATGCAAACTTCCACCAGCCAACCTGCCAGACACATGCAGTGGGGTACATCCTCTGCACTTCATGCAGGGTGTCTCACTTGGACTGTGCAGATGGCAGATGCTCCGCAGGGACATGAGTTCCCATTCATGCTCCATGTATATTCCATGCATGCCCCTATGTGTCCTTGACTGGATGATCATTGTAGTACATGTCCAGGATGACCTACATTTCTTAGCATTTGATCATCCATTCCATGCCCACTCTGGCTCAGTCCTGCATCACACACATGTTTAGGGTGTCAGAGTCTGTTCAGGGCACAGGCCTCTCCCGTTTCAGGCTCACTGACTCTGTTCAACTGGTGTAGCGGCTTCTGCACACATGGCTGTACTACTGAGGGGTTATCATGTGTCCTGCTTTCTGTCCCATCATCATCTGCTGTGTTGTCAGTTGACTCAGATGATGCAATTGATGCTAGCCACAACTGTCTGCCAATACACATGTCTCTGGTCGCCCTTTCGCTGCCATGCAATGCATCCCTGCATTTTCACTTAGGGGGGGGTTTGCTTGTAGCCATGCAACACATTGCATGCACATTGCACGTGATGCCTGAACTTGCCCTTGCAATGCATTCAAGTTAATTGAAACACATCATGATGTACTTTTTCATGTAGATAGTGGATAACGTACATGTGTTCTGCACTGCATCAACCCACTTCAGAGCCGTGTTACACTGTCCTACATGACCACTCCCTGACGCTATGTCAAAGTGACCTGGCATGCATGCCAGTTTCACATTTGTGTGTAACATGTCTACTTCATGTGTTGGCTATCTGTGTGATGTCTATGTGAGTGTGTGTTATGTGCTTCTGACATTTGTACTAATGTAAATTGTTCTCCACTTTCCAGATGATGACGCAATGGAGCCAGAGGATGGTGTTGTCATGCCAGGCACAGGTTTGCTATCATACCAGCAACCCGGCACAAGTGGAGATCATGGGGTGGTAGGCAACAAGAACCCATATGTGTTACAGACCATCTTGTCTGTGGCTGGCAATGAGTCAAGCCCGGATGATTACTCTTACAACAATGTCGAGTTGTGCATCGGGTCCATTTGTCAGGGGTGGGTGATTCTGATGTGGACGCTCCTCTGTCCGCGACACCTGCACTGAGGGGCCAGACAGTGGTGGGACCTCCGCCTGTGGTGGATCAGGACACAGGGCACCCTCCACACCAGTTGCTGATGTGCCTGGGGCATCACATCAACGGGGGAATGTAGTCCTGCAGCCGCGGCGGTGCCAACCCAACAAGGACATCAGAGCCTTAGGACCTGCAAGTGTCAAGCCCAGCAACATGGCAATTTAGAACACCAGGGGGCAGCAATTGATAACATTGCTGAGAGAATGGAGCGTGTGGCCCAATCTGTGATACCCCCTGCTAGGCAGGTGGAACGCCAGCAGAGGGCGGAACAGTCCATGGCCAGCTCGCTCAGGCTGGGCATGGCGGCCTCAGACAGGGCATGCCAGGATGAAATGGTGTCTTTGCGTCAAGCAATTGCTGCTCACGCTGAGGCACACATGTAGGCCCTGAGGGTTGAGTGTGAATCCCTCAGATCCACGCTGGGTGTGCTCTTGATGTCCCAGAGGGAGCGGTGAGAGGAGAGGTTTGCGCAGCTTGAGCGTACCATCTCGGCTGAGCTACGTGCTTGCCAGGAGGTGCATCAGTTGTCCAGCCAGGTCACGCACGAAGAACTCTGTGTTACACGTGTTACCTTGCAAGAGGAAGCACGCGTATCACTGGAGGTTCTGCATGCTGACCTACGTGACATCGCCACACAGAACCAGGGTCACCCGTCCGGCAGACTTGCTGCCGACGAGGGGCAAGCTGTGCCTAGGCGTGGTCAGGTTCCTGTGCCATGTCTACCTTTTCAGGAAGAGGCTGACTCGGACGACGAGATATCTCCCACACAGGTCGGGCTGTGCAGGCGTTGAGCCCATGGAGGGTTTTTTTTCTGAACATCATCGCATGTGGGTGTTGTGGTGCACCCTGTACCTCCCCCCTCCATGGTGCCTGCCCCCCTGGGTTGTAGGGGGCCATTTTTGATTTTTCATTTTAGTTTAGTTAGTTCAAATTGTTTTTGATAGTTAGTTTAATTAGGTAATGTAGGTTTGTTATAGTTAGTTTAATTAGTTAATATAGTTAAAATTGCTTGTCTATTGTGCATTCATGTGACGGTGTGGTGCTTTGTGGCTTTCGAAAGCATCCACTGTCTGTTCCAGCTGGGCCCTTCAAGCTTGTTTCGTGTATGTGTTTGCAGCTTGAGGTCCTGACTCACATAGGCCACTCCTGCTTCCCTTAAACATGGGCTCGCAAGGATGGTTCGGTGTTACAGTCATTTACACAAGGGCTTTGGACTGTCATATCTGTGGCCAGTCTGCTGCTGTACTACTTGTGTTAACACCCCTAGTGGGAATTGTGGGGGGTTTATCCACAGCATGTCTGTATTAGATTTGGGTGGGTTCATGATTGATGTGTCCATTCATTGATATACATTGTGATGTATGTTTCTTTTCTTTGCTGCACATATACTTGATGCACTTCATGCTGTAGACAGCGGCCGGCACCCTTTGCCTGTCAAAGTCACACTGATGGTGGGAGGAATTCTGATGTAGGTCTCTGACATGGCCCAGTCACAACCAGCATGGAGAGAAACACACAGGGAACTTTTCAACGTTGATTATATGTTTTGCGCCCTTTCTGCAGGAGAATGAGCCTCCAGACCACCTTTGCCAGCAGACATGGGGCATATTACTACAGACAGCTGGCCACGTTTGGTGGGGCAGACATGCACAAGTGTGCACAAGCAGTGTTACAGGGCTTGTGCTCAGACGTCCAACAGTAGCAGACGTGTTCCCAGGAGATCCAAGCAAGGTGAGCAGCACAAGGGGACCACACCACAGCCAGCCTTCCACCAGGCAACTTGCACATGCATGCTAAGTAGCGCCACTGATGGGGAGCTTGGACAGATATTGTTGTTGAAGCTCACAGTAGAGCTAAGATGCGTTGGGGGACAAATGGCAAGTTGCTTTCCAAGTGGTCAGGGGCACACGCAGGGGCTGTTGCACATATCGTACGGTCCCCCCTGCTCCATAGAAGCAGAGTTATTAGCACAGTAGCGTTCCTAGCCAGATACTTATACAGCACACAGGGACACCCAGCGAGGCACAGACTTGTGTGCAGTGCATATCATTGGCATGTGCAAATTGACACGTGCACTACCTATTGAAATCTGCGGATGCCAGAACAGAACTTGTACTGAAGTCGCACCTTGCTACACGCTTCTAGCTGCTACCCTCCATGAGCGCAATAACAGACTCAGCGCTAGACTCCCCACCACTTCCAGCAAGCTGCCTGCCACACCTATGACCAAGACTACAACTAAGGACAGCGCTAATGCCACTAACACAAAACCTCTAAAAGGTGCACTACTCAATGTTAGATCCCTAGTAGCCCACCCCACCGAAATTGCCGACATTATCCTATCAGAAGACCTCGACTTCCTTGCCACTACAGAAACATGGTTACATGAAGCAGCAGGACCTTACCTCACAGACCTAATGCTCGCGGAGGAGGTGTAGCAATTATATTCAAATCCTCTCTCGACCTCAGACCGATAACTTCCCCATCGCTAAATTCTTGTGAGCACCTCACCATCAATGTACAAACTACCCCTAAGAGTAAAATTACTCTGCAACTAATATACAGGCCCCCAGGCCAAACAGGCTCCTTCGAGGAAGACATTACCACTCTCATAGCAGAGATTTCCAAGCTCCACTCCCAAAATATTATTTTAGGAGACTTTAATCTAGGGTATAATGACCCTAACGACACTCCAGCCGCCTCTTTGGCTAACGCCCTATCCGAGCACAACTTCACTCAAATCATTACACTACCTACCCACCAGAAAGGTAGAACCATTGACTGGGTCGCAGCCCATAACTGCAATATCACCTGCAAAGCCCCACAACCTCTTGTATGGACTGACCACTCCCTCATAATATTCAACATCAACCTAAACAATCCTAACCCCAAGCAGCGCCCCCTCGCACCAGCCTGCCTGACTAGAAACAAATGCAACATCACTGCGGAGACCCTCACTCCTCTGATCCTCTCCCTCCTCAACACACTCCTAGCCACAGCTGACCTTTATCTTCTAGTCAACACTTACAATGATGCCCTAACTAGCGCCATTGATGCCTAGAACACCCATCCCGATCAGCAACACTTCTGACTTCACTTTCAAAATGGTCACTATACCCGAAATCCAAAAAATCATAGCATCCCTCAAACCATTTAATTGCAAAGGGGACAGTTGCCTCACCCAGATCATCAAAGATGTTGCGCGAGACCTAGCCCCCTTCATCTCCAAACTAGTAAACCTATCCTACTCGACCAACTCTGTACCTAACAACTTGAAACAATCATGGGTTCTCCCCCTTCTAAAAATACAATCTCTCGACCCTTCGATTCCCACCAACTACAGGCCCATCACCACGGTCCCCTTCCTGCTAAAAATCCTTGACAGAGTTGCCTACCTGCAAATTCAAGATTATTTAGAGTCCAATCAACTGCTAGGCCTGCGTCAATCTGGCTTTCGTCCTCAACACGGAACAGAAACTGCCCTTGTGGACCTCAAAAGTCAGGTTGATGACATCAAGGACAAAAACAAAGCAGCTATCCTACTCCTCCTAGACCTCTCAGCAGCCTTCGACTTGGTTGTCCACAAAATACTCTGCAACCACCTCTCATCTGCTGCCCACTTCTCCCCCTCTGCTGTCATGTGGATACAATCCTTCCTAGCCAACAGAACCATGAGAGTCCAGAAAGCATCCCCATCACCTACGGTGTACCACAAGGGTCTTGCATCTCCCCCACCCTCTATAACATCTTTACAAAACCTCTCTTTGATAAGCTGGGCCATCTGGGTGTCACCTACACCAACTACGCAGATGACACCCAGGTACTCCTCACCATCACTGGCAACTACAATACAGACGCCACCAGGATTAACAAAATCTTCGCCATCATTCTGCCTGAGTGATTAGAAGACCGAGCTCCTCCTAGTCGGATCCCCTAATAACTTAGAGAAACTTAGTCCCGATTACTCCAACTTTATCATAGATGGCAACATCATCCCAGTCGTGAAAAATGTGGAAACCCTAGGCTTCTACCTCAACGCCAATACCAACCTCTCCAAACAAGTTAATATGACCGCCTCAGCCACCGGCTACACTGGAAAACTAATTAGGGCCTGCAGACCTTTTCTATCCATGAACAGCTGCCTCATTCTGGCTAGGGCCCTTATACAATTGAAGCTTTACTATTGCAATAGCCTCTACCTTGGTGCCAGCCAACTATAATCAAGAAACTTCAGATCCTCCAAAATAATGCGCTGAGAGCAGCGTTAAATAATCCCAGGTGAGAGCACATCTCCTACATAAGAATATCCTGCAAATGGCAATCCATTCAACAAAAAATCGACTTAAAAACCCTCTGCCTTACCTATAAAGCCCTAAACCACCTAGCCCCCCCGTACCTCACCAACAAACTCACCTTAAAACCAAACACAAGAATCACTAGATCCTCTAATACTCTCTGCCTCACCGTGCCCAGATTCACCACCAAAAGAGCTGGGGGCTCGAGTTTCACTGTCTTTGCCCCTCAACTTTGGAACACCTTGCCGCTGAATATTAAATTGGCCAAAACCTTCCAATTGTTCAGAAAATTAGTAATTAGTTGGCTTCTGGAGAAGGCAACCCTCAGATAGACTAAGCCTATTACTAACTGTATATATTGTACATACCCTGAAATGTTTAACCGTGAAATCTAACTACCTGCTTGTACATACTGCATATAGCATATTACCGCCACAATTGTATAATTGCAATCATTTTCTATATATACTGTAATACTGTAACCATGTAACCTGTCTTTAAGTGCCCATTTACCCCTGGATCTGGAGCGCTATACTAAATAAAATAAACAAACAAACAAACCCTTGGACCATTGTATGATGTATAATTCTTGAAGCATTGGTCTTCCATTTCCCGAGTGCCCACGTGCGCCTGCCTTGCTGCATTGACAGTGTATGAACCATCTGGGGGGCAAGCTAATGTATGGGTAAAAAGCAGCAGACAAGAGTGTTTGTTTGTGGAGGAGTCACTTACTTTGGGGCATGAATGATGCTGTGTGTGTGTTGTAAACACACACAGATTAGTAATTCACACTCTCTTTGCAGCATTGAACTGCTCCTGTTACCGGACCTGAGAGTGCGCAGGCAGGAGGCCAGCACTCACCCCAGAGATAAGTCTCTCTTTGGCTTGCATTTGACTCATTTGGTACAATGTGCATGATGAACATGTTTTGTCTGATTGAGTATGTGTTATTGTCAATAGTTGTTTTTTGTATTTTGCCTACTTTCCCTTGACAATCCTACTCCCCCTCCTGCCCCTCTTTCCGGTTATCCTGAATACCAATGCCTGTCCGAACAACATATCCCTGACCCTCCTTTACCGCTGGGGTCACAGAGGCCTGTGTAAATTTGACCTTGCAAGTGCCCAGACCACAGAGGGGGTGGTTGGTTCGTGCCACTCCTGCGCCTGGACACTGGAGCTATGACACTACCCATCAGTTGTTGCATCATCATTGTATATTATGTACCGAACATGGTACCCATCCTGTTGGAGAATTGTTGAACTGTGCTACCTTGGTTGTTCTATCATTGTGCTTGGACATGTGCTTGGACATTTTCTGCTACTTCAAGTCATCTACTGGAGACTCTTCCAGGGTTTTTTGGTGCCTACAGGTTTTTTCCCTGGTTTGTGGGTTTGGCTCTTTGGAGTTCTCTGTGATTTGGTATTTTTACCAGTCAAGGTTGCCTCTGAGGGGGCTGGACCCTATTTACACGCAGGGTGGAACATGGTGACCAAGGGGTAGATGATCCTGTAGCCAGGTAGACTTGAAGGAAGAAGGCTACATACCCCAGACACAGTTGTTCAGTGGGTCATGGTGATGTGTAATGAGGGAGGGCCTTTTGTTGTCGGACAGTTGGCTTGGGCTACAGTGTTTTGGGGACTCTGACATTGTAATTGTGGGGTGCTATGTACATGATGTGTTCTGCTGGTCAATGCCTGTTCCTTTGTTGTCTTTACTTTTCAGGTGTCAGGGGAGTGGTGTGGTTTGACATGCTGGGGTGTACACATGGTCAATGTTCACATGTGATGTGTACAGGACACTGAGAGTCACTTGATTTCACATGCATGTATTGAGTGAATGTCCCTAATGACACACACAGTTGCACAATGATCCACCATATCTACAACCACCCGTCCATAGCCACAGGTACACACAATTGCCTTCTGGGGCCCGCTGTGTCCCTGCAGCGCATGATCTATGACCATTTGGGGATCCTGTACATGTGTCAATTGGTTATTTATTTAATTATTCCTTTTCATGTGATGCTCAAGGTGTATCTGCAACACAATGGCTACTCACTGTGCTGTGTGTTGAGCAGTGTGTTGCAGGAGACACAGACAGCAGACAGGTTCTGGAGTAGGGATTTTGGCTTGCCCAATGTGCATGTGAACTGGCATTCAGTGTTATGTTCATGCTACGACTGGTGGAAAGCATTTGTGTATGACTTGGTATGTGTGGGAGGTTGTTGGTCAGCCATTTCATCTGATTCCATGTCAGGCGTCATTGTCTCGAGCCACTTTCCATTTATCACATGTCACTTCGTATCTTATTGGTCATGTGTTGGGCTTTTGCTATTGCATGCCATGTCATGGTGTGGCAGACAAGGGTGATGAGGGTTGGGAGGGTGTGGGTGACATACCAGGGATTGTCATGGCCTGTTTTGGGGGGGGAGGGTGGTGATACACACCTTGCATGTGTTCCTTTTGGTTACACAGGATTGGTTACGTTTAAGTAGCTAGGGATGGACACAATGTAGCACTTCCATGGCAACATTCTCAGGGTGGTAAGGTTGTGACAGTTGACTGTCTCTTTGTCATCATCGATTGTCAGCTGGTATGTGCCAGGCCTGTGTGCACTCCGCAGTGGTGGGAGTTTAGGTGAAAAATGTGGCCACAAGCTGGGTCCGGGTTGCCTTGCCACGTGCCCTATCCCCTCCCATGGGCAGCACCTGTGCCTGTGGTTGGGGATGTGGGGGCACCACCATGTCCACAGGTACACCCTGCCACGTTGCAACATTGTGCAGGACACATGCTGCCACAATGATCCTGCACACTACTGGGGGTGCATATAGTAGCTGCCCGCCAGAGCGGTCAAGGGAGCGGAAGCATGACTTGAGCACTCCGAATGTGTGCTCCACTTTGCCCCTGGTTGCAATTTGGGCAGCATTGTATCTTACCTGGGGTGATGTGGTGGGGTTCCGGATTGGCGTCATCATGTGGTTACTCAGAGGGTAGGCACTGTCCCCTGGGGAGGTGATAATGGTGGTGATTATTAGGGTTTGTGTATTTGTCTATGTGTGACATGCATGCATGTGCACAGGCATTTGTACTCACCTAGGAGCCATGTGTCGCCATACTGCCCAGCTTCCAGGGCACGGCTCAGGGCGGACATTCTGTATATGAAACTGTCATGGGTGGAGCCAGGGTTGTTTGCATAGACAGAAGTAATGATTCCCTTTGCATCGCATACAACCTGCACGTTGATGGAATACCAGTGCTTGCGGTTTCGATAGATGTGCTCAGTGGCCCTAGGTGGACGTAGGGCCACATGGGTGCAATCTATCGCACTGAGCACTTTGGGGAAGTGTGCCACCCTGTAAAGGTCCTGGACCACGGCCTGCCTTTCTGTGGGTGTTCTGGGCATTGAAGGCGAGTGTCCCCAAATAGCGCGACCCTCCCCGCAATGAGAGGCAATAATGGACTCTCCCAAAATGGGAATAAGGCTAGGACCAAGTGCGGGTGAGCTTAATGGAAGTTTTATCTAAGTCAAATAGGGCATGCAAAGAACTCTGCAAACTCCGAGATCGCTCTGTCTGACAATCGCAAAGACGGGCGTTTATATTTGCAAAAGGTGTCATAGGCACCTACACACTATAGGGGGCACATGTACATGGGGATTGGGTGGCGTCGACTAACTATATGTGCAGCTGTGATGCGTTGCTTCGTGGTTGGTGGACACCGCCGGGTGCCAACGTGGGGTGGGCAGGTCAGCTGGGCTCATCCGGGAGGAGCTGTCAGGCCAGGCGTGGTCAGTGTCATTGATGGACGTCTTTCTTGGCTTTCTGCCCTAATGGCCATGCACACCCCATTCATTCAATGCTGCAATGTCAGTTGTCCTGTAAATCCTACAATAGTTTATTCTACAGGTTAATACAACACAGGAGGAATGCACATTAGGTGGAATACTTTGACGATACATCAATACATGGTTACTGTTTTCCTGTTGACTAGTTATCATGGGCCATGGGGTCGGGTCTCAGGGCACGGGGTAAGCTGTCCGAGCTTTAAGTCTCATTAGAAGTAATGACAGATGCATTTACACAATGTTGGTGCAATATTAGGTGTCTTATTTTACAAGCATCATTAATCTGGGGTGACCTGGTGGGTCAATGGACCTATGAGGGGGCACCTCTGGCCTTTGGTTATGACTGGGTTATACTGCTGGGCTGTAAATAATTCAGGTGGCTGGTCGTGGCCATGTGAGCTGCGGGGGAACATGAATGCTTGAATCGGCTCCAGCCGAATTGGGGGAGGTGAGGCGGTGTAGCTCGGGCCTATGCTCTCTCTGGCAGGCTTCAATGGGAAGGGAGGGGAAGTGACCTTGGATATGCCCACGATGATACTCTTCTCGTATGCTGCAAATTATATTGAAAACAAAGGGATTCGTATAATGTATAATGCTTATTGATTTTCTAAAGGGTTACACGTCTATATTCTTTGCACCGTTACATAGTCATTTCAAAACAGCTCTTGCATTATATGGTAAACATGATACGTGAGGTAGCATTAGGGTTGGTGTAGCACTCAGGAGCAACAGACCAATATGGTTGGTAGCAGTATTACACGCTAAACTCGTACATTCACATTTGATGGTATTCTATGTATCTCTTTAAACAATTTACATGAGCTTACAATACTGTTGCACTTGTGTTCCTTTGCACTCTAGCAGCATCAGGATAATCATGGCATAAGGACTTAATATCACTCTCTTTACATTACCCCTAGAGAAGCACATAGTAGGAGGCCAGGGGCACTGAGTATTTGCACATAACTGAGGGGGTTTTAGTATTGTGACCATGTTCTCACACAATAACACATTCTTCTTTTCTTACAGTATTTGTAGGTTTTTGACAAGGGGGTTGTGCAGAAGGAATATCATTATAATGCAATATATATATATATATATATGTATATATATATATATATATATATATATATATATATATATATATATATATATATATATATATATATATATGTATAAACAGTTTCTTGGTATAGGATTGAGGCTTTTGTTTAATCGAGGACGATTTGCAGTTATTTTCCAAGCCAGCCCGCTACCCGGGTCACGCTGAGGATAATGATGCACTGCGGAAGGTGAAAGATACAGTGTTTGCTCTAACACTAGCTCATGTCCGACTGTTCCTGGGAATGGGCTTTCAGCGGATCTGCCAGGGAGCGGAGGCAACGGGGGAAGGCGAGAACTCTCTGAAGGTGGGGGCCGTGCTGCAGTGCACGAGGAATCATGTCTTAAGATGGCGTTCTGGTTTTCAAAATGGTTTCCAGGATCTAGCCTAATACAGTACGTTTGGTCCATGTGTCGGCTAGTGGTCCACCTACCACCTGGGCCCTGGTGGCAGGGGGTCCCCAGATAAGTCATGGACGTCATAAGGAGGGGACTGCAGGGGAGGGGGGTCTCTTGGACCTGTCCTCCCATATATTTCCCCCCTTTCTTTACTTAAGTAACGAATACTGTAACTCCCCCAACCTGTGACATTCCTTTTCATCGGCCACCGCTTCGTCCCATGCCAGGGTGCCCTTTATGGGCATCCACGCCCTACACACCCCCCTAAGGTTTTCCCCCCTTCTAGCATATTCGTCTGGTGAGCAAGGTGTCAGGTATATACAGTCCCCACCCCCTCCAAATCCACCCACACCTCCTTATACCATTCAAGTTCCCGCGGCTCTCTGATTGTTGTGTGCCATAATCTGTCTATTATATCCCCATTACGGTATACTGGCACCATCTGGTATTTGGGGCAACCCTCTCCTCCTGTTTGCACTTGAGCTTCCTGCATAGCTTGCACTGTACCTCGAGTATTGCCCATTGTCACCATCATCAACGTACCATTTGGTACAGTGTTTGCACAACATCGAAGGCCCATCTGGCACACCCAAAAGATTAGAAGCAAAAACACAACTGTGGGCATTAGTAGTTTGACAGTCATTCCCAGCCATGATGGGACCCAGGAGAAGAGGTTGACGAACCTTCGTTTTTCATTCTTTCTCCTAGGTTGTGCACTGCTGCGATCACGTGAGACAATGTACCATTATCTGCGTCTTCAGAAGGTACAAAAGTGCAACATGCACTTCCGATTTTTCGGCAAACACCTCCGTCCATCGCTGTTAATAAGTCTAGGACATACCTTTATTATAAAAAATGGTTCTTTCAGGCATATTACGCCTTCCACCTTCAGGTAGCATGTTTTTTCATTCTGCAGCATGCTAAAAGTTATTTCATGTGCCTGGAAGGTGTACTTAATTCTGCACAGCGTAAGATGAAGGAGACATTGGGCATTTATAAGAGGCAATTCTTTTGGTAGCATCACCTTGGGTGTTCCTGAGGCATGGGGGATAAGGGAGCAGACATAACAACTCTCAGTTGTTGTTTGCTTGGCAGTTGCGCTCATTTCTGCATACCATTTATTAGTCTGGTGAGGGCGTCTTGGGTCTTCCATTTTATCTAAACCCAGACCATAATACTCGTCATACTTCCTACTCCTCACCTCCCATTTCCTTCTATTATTTCTAAGGTCTCTCGCAGCTTCATGGACGATGTGTAATCTAGACCCCTCTTTTCCCAAATCCCCCTCTTTCCATTCATCATACAGAGATGCAAACTTTTCAGCCATCTTTTTGTTCTCTTCTTTTACTCTATGATGTAATGTACTGTCTGCTGTAGGCGTGGTTACTTGTGTGGGCGGGGTAGTGAGGGTATTGTAAAGCCACGATATGACAGAAGGATTGCGGTCATTTAGGCTGTGGGCATTGTAGTCAGAGACGTTTGACAGGGGAGTTGTGCTAACATTCATTTCAACACTGCTTTTCTTGGAGTGGTTGATTGTTTTGGGCGGTTTCGTGTTATAACCACATACAAGCTGGTATCCGTTCCATACCAAAAAATCACCTTCTTTTGCCCTTTTAGTTGTTTACTTTCATTTGTCATATTGCTTCTGTTCCCCCCTCCCCTCTCATTCATCTCGACAGAGATGAATGCTATGAACCAATAAGTGCTTATGCCAAACAGTATCACAAAAAATAATACGATGCACACAGACAGTCCACATTCATACGAATATCTGCAACTTTTTACTATAGCATCTCTACATCTAGATAATCTATTGCTATCCGTTGGGGGCTGCCCGTTTGTTGCCATGGTTGTTCCTATTTAAAACATAAAAGTGCATTAAGTAAATACATGTAAACATTTTCTTTTGTACTGTATTTACCAGAGAAATATAGGTAGAGAGAGAGGGAGGGGGTGGGACGGGTGCAGAGAGAAAAAGAGAGAGAGAGAGAGAGAGAGAGAGAGAGAGAGAGAGAGAGAGAGAGAGAGAGAGAGATTATCTCATTCATATTTGATCACTTTTTTTTGTATATTTCATTTCAATCATGACCGTTATCCAGTTATCTTTTTTCTTTTACCTGCAAGTTAATTTGTTCGTTAGCATATTAATATACCTTTTACACTCACTTTTACCTGTACCTTTTCATTCAACATTTTCATTAGTTATTGTTTGCTGTTGTCTGTGCCTCCTCATTCACTTCCTCCTGAACATTTTTGTTTGCCCTCCGTAAATCTGTTAAATGTATCCAGTACCTGAGTCCTTTCACTTTGACTGCGGTGGGTGTACAAAAGACTACCTCGTATGGGACATGGAATCTTGGGGCGTCCCACCTACGTACAAAATTTCTAACATAAATGAAATCCCCTGGCATTAGTTGTCCTTGGGGGCTCTGTTCCACAAATGACACAGCTGTGTTCCCTTCTTCCCTTGTGAAAGGCGGTGAAAGTTGTCTTGAGATTATGCGCGCTGCCCTAGTCAGTTTTTTCAAATAATCAGTAAACTCATCTCCTAACATCGTGGCACTTCTCTGTGCATCTGAGTCTCTGCGCAGCGGAGAATGTACTGTGTGCTTTCGGCGTCCCGTCACAATCTCGTGCGGGGACAGGTGGTGGTCCTTGCTTAGCTGATTTCTCAGCTCGAATAGTGCAAGGGGTAAACAATACACCCAGTTCTTTTTAAGTGAGAAACATAATTTACACAACCTTCCTTTTAACAGGCCGTTGATCTTCTCGACAACGCCATTACTTTGAGGGTGATACATCGAGCAAAGCTTATGTTTAATCCCCAACAACGCAGTAACTTCTTTGAACAGCTTGTTCACAAAATGAGTGCCGTTGTCTGAGCGAATCACGTCGCAAATTCCCCAGCGCGGGAACACCTCTCTCACTAGGAACTTTGCGGCACATTTAGCATCAGGGCGTGCACATGGACCAGCCTCGACCCACCTAGAGAATGGACATACAACTACTATCATATAGCGTGCCCCATTACACCTTTCCCCCATGTCTAGGTAATCAATATGCAGTTCCCGGAAGGGCCCTGTAGGTTTTGGAATTGTCCCTCTGATTGTCCGTAAGGTCATCCCAGAATTGGATATCTGACATGTTGTGCACTCCATTGCTAATCTTGATATATGTTCCTGGAGCCCTGGCACAAACCACTCTTCCTGTATCTCTGCTGCTATGTGTTGTTTGGCATTGTGTGCTGGAAAGTGTAATTGCTGGAACGCTATCTCCATCAGTTTGATGGGCATCACCACTTTACCTGTGTTATTTTGGTGCCATAATAAGTCTGTCGCCGACTGGCTGCAACCCCTTTTTTCCCACAATGCTTTTTCCTCATTGCTCGCTCCTTCCTGCAACTCTAGTATTTGTGATATGGGAATGGCATTGTACCCTTCTGGTAGTTCCTCACTGGGTTGTTGCTGCAATAGGTACTCACCTGCAGTTTCCTTTTGGAAATATGACGTTTCCTTGGCCGCAGCGTCTGCTGCCGCATTCCCCAAAGATACAATATCTGTATTAGACGTATGGGCTTGGCACCTGACGATTGCCACCTTTGTAGGTTCTTTCAGTGCCTCAATTAATTCTTTTAATAGTTCGGCATGTTGCACTGGAGTCCCATCCGCCCTGCAAAACCCTCTCCGCCCCCACCGGGCCAGACCACCGTGTATGGTGGTAGTCATGTATGCTGAATCTGTGTATATGGTGACTGTGCATCCCTTGGCTGCACGTAATGCTTCAATTAGGGCGATAAGTTCTGCTGCTTGGGCTGAAAAGTGCGATGGCAGGTGATATTGTACTAGCACCTCATACTCACCTTCTTCTAATCTCACTACCGCCATTCCCACGTGTTTTTCACCTGTATCCATGTCAATTGATGCTGATCAATCTACGAAGTACACTTCTCCTTCCGTTAGGGCATTTTCACTTACCACCGGGCCCTTTCCCTGTTCTCCTGTGTAGGTTGCACAATCGTGCTCTACATGTCCTCTAATGTACACGGTTCTGTGATGAATGTTGCTGGGTTTACTGTTCTGCACCTTACTATGTGGATGTTGGCGCTGGACAGTATTATCACGTATGCTGTTGCCCGCTGTGTTGTTAGTGTGCTTTTTGATCTTTCCAGTATTGCGAAAAGGGAACTTTCCACAAATAAGGTAACGGAACCCCCCATTACTATAGTGGCACTTTTCTCAATGGCGAACGCGGCAGCAGCGAGAGACTGTTCGTACGCGAAGTGACCTTGCATTACTGCGTCTAGCGTGCCACTGTAGTAAGCTAATGGCTTGTGTCTCATGGATGTCTTTTGGGTCAATACAGCTGTCATAAGAGTTCCTTTGCAGTGGGAGAACAGGTAAAATTTGCGCTCATAGTCCGGGTTGGCGAGTACTGGAGCACTTGAAATTAACTGTCTCAGTGACACAAAGGAGTCACTCATTTCTTTTGACCATTTTATTTCTCTGTTCTCCCGCTGGGCCTCTTTGAGTGCTTGTAATAAGGGCCTTGTGTATTATGCGTAATCTAGTATCCATGCTCTGCAATAGTTGCACATTCCTAGACATTTTTGCATTTCTTTCACTGCTTTTGGCTCTCCTACTGCTGTGATCGCTTCTACTCTGTCAGGTATTATCTTTTTGTCATCCTTTGACATCAGCTGTCCCAGGTATAATACTTCTGGTTGACAGTATTGTAGTTTCCCTCTGTCCACCTTGTACCCTTTGTGGGCCAGCAGTATTAGGAGTGTAACTGAGTCCTTCCTGCACTCATCCTCATTCTGTGCGCAAATGAGCAGGTCATTTACGTACTGAATGATGGTGCTTTCAGCTGTCAAGTTTCCCAAGTCTTCGTGGAGGATACGATTGAATATGCTGGGACTTTCACAGTAACCCTGTGGCAACCTGCAATGCTCATATCTTTTCCCCCCTAGTGTAAATGCTGTCAAGTATCTGCTTTCTTCTGCCAAATGGATGGATAAAAATGCATTTTTCAAATGAACTACTGTGAAATGTGAGGCGTTTTTTGGGATACTGCAAAGTATCGATGCAGGGTTCGAGACTAGAGGAAACTCTTTTTGTATGACGTCATTTAGTGGGCGTAGATCCTGGATCATCCTCCATGCCCCTCCCTTTGCTTTCTTTCTTGCTTTCTTGATCAGGTAAATGCAAGTATTACATGGGGAATTTGAGGGTATTATTATTCCCTGGGCCAATAAGGCACTTATCGTTTCCTTTATCCCTTCCTCAGCTTCACAGGACAATGGGTACTGTTTGACTTGGGGCAGGATTGCTCCTGGTTTAAGCTTTATTGTGACTGGGGTAACTCCGTGCAACAACCCTACATCATGGGGACCTGTAGTCTACAAGTTGCTTGGCACTAATTTCATGTCATCATCAAAAAAGGAAGGTGGTGCTCCTACCACTGCCATCAACTGTATGGGCACTTGTCTCACTTGTATCAAGATATCACATGGTATTGCTATTTCCATTATTATCTCTCCGTCACTTTCTAAGTCAGAAAAGAGATCCTCATCTGATAGATCACGTAAGGCAATGTTAGCATTGATGCACAACACAGTGAGCCATTCACATCCATCTATGTCCATGCCAATTACTGCAATTCTTTTGGCTGATATCTGTACAGCATGCAAATCTAGAGATATTACTGAACCAGGTGCAATGTCTGGGCGTACTATTGGGCGGAAGATGAATTCTGCTGGCACCCGCCACTCTAACCTTTTTAGCTCAGGTACTACTCGGGCTAATGTTTTCAATTCTTCAATGAACACATTTGCGTCTACCGGCATGTCACGTATCTCTGGTGCTGTTGCTCGCGCATGTACCACCAGCCTTACACGCAGCGGGCATATTCCTGGGGTGGAGCAAATTATCCCTCTTTCTGTGAAGGATATGGTCATATTGAGCTTGCTGAGAAGGTCCCCTCCGAGCAAGTTGATCGGTGACTGTTCATAATATAGTAGGGTTGCCCTCAATGTTTTACCACCCACTGTCACATACAAATCTTGTGTGTAAGGAACTTCGACGACAGCCTCAGAGAACCCCTGCGTCTCCAACCTACGGTTAGATAGCGGAAACTGGCCTTCCCGTATGCATGACTTTTCGGCTCCTGAATCCACCATAAATACGAATTGCTTGTCTCCTATCTGCGCCCCTACTAATGGTTCCTCCTCTGCATTGTAGGTGGTAGATAGAACGGGACACGCAAGTGTTCCCTGTGGGCTGTCCTATGCTGGCTGCCTCATGGCTCCCCCTTGACTAAAGACATTGCCTGACACTACTGCAACACCGCTGTAGGGGGCTGGGGCCGGTGCCCCGTTCGTAACTGTAGCAAAAGGGTTTCCTGGCGTGTTCTGCATAGGTTTGTTGTTCTGTGGGTGGCCTTGTACTCTATTGTGTTGAACTGGTCTTTCGTCTACATACCCTTGCTCCTGTTGCCTCTGTTGTCTTCCCATTGGGAGGCCGTATGGGCTCCCTGGGTGGGGGTTACCGTATTGCTCCATATCCTGAAATACGTTGTTTGCTCTGTTCCTACATTCTCGTAAGAAGTGCCCCACCTCCCGCAATTCCAGCAGCTCCCTTGTGCACCTCTGGGGCCTTGCCCCCCCATACCCTCCATTACCACCGTACCCCTGCCCACCTCCTCTATGACCCCTGTACCCACCTCGTCCCCCTTGAGGGGCCCAATCTTGCCACTGTGGACCTCCCTTTCGGCTCCTGTCCGTTCCACTGTGGTTGTCCCGCTCCTGCCCAATTCGCTGCCATCCTCCCCTGTATTGCTACCAGCCCCTACTCCTCCTCTTCTCCCTCCCTGTTATGTGGGAGCGCCGCTACTGCTGCAGCGACCTTCACCAGTTTCGTTTGTACTAACTTGGCCTCATCTGCCAATCTTTTTTGTGCTATTTCTTTTTCTCGCTCTTTTATTCTCTTACAGTGGTGGACTATTATACTCTGTATTTCGGCCACCCCTTCGCCTCGATCCCTGCAATTTTGTTGAGTGCTTTCTGTATCTCTTTAGGCAGACCTCTCTTTATTATGAAATAAAATAATGATGTTGACTGATACCAGGGTGTGCCCGTATCCGCTCTCCACATCTCATGTACCCGGAAAATGTAATCCATAGCATCTTCCCCCTCATTCATTGTACATTGCATAACCGACTGTAAGTCTGGTGTATCTGGAAATGTTTCTCTTAATGCGTCCCACACTCGTGCTTGCACTGTGTTGAATGAGGCACCATCATGGCTGTCACAGTCTAGTGTTATCCCCGGGAACCCAGCTTTTACCCACACTCTGTCTGCCTGGTCCCCAACTGCTGATACTAGCAGGCTTTTTACATCCCCTACCGCCAAGGGGACTCAAGCGGTGTGCTTCTCGAATGCATATATCCACTTACTTGCCACTCCTGACAGCGGTGGTAACAGTTTTAACAATTTGGCCTTATCCATCTGAGCCCACGGTATGTAATTTGGTCTCCCTCCTCCTCTGTGTATCAATGGGAGTTGTAACTTCCCCTTTGTCACTTTGCTTGTACGCACCTTCGTTCCCTTTTTTCCTAGTGGAGCCATTCTCCCCAATCTATTCCTTAATCGTCCTGTCCATTCCTCATCCATTGTTCTCCCTAAAGATGCACCATCCATCCTCCCACTCTCTCCTCCCATTGCCACACTTAATCTCGCACCTTCTTCTTCATCATCCTCCACATCACACCACAAGTCCTCTCTTTCCCCTGTGACCATTATTTCATCATTCGCATGTTCACTTGCCACATCTATTACTATTATTCGCGTGGGCTCTTCTTGTATTCTGAACAATATTTCTCCCTTCTTCCACCCCTCCTCAATTGTCCTGTCATGGCTCTGTGCCCTGGGTGTGTGCTCTGATCGGGCAACATTTGTCCCACTTTGCTCACAAATGTTTTTAATTCTTGATAATTCTTCTCTTGCTAATGAGAGCCTGGAATCTAAATCCTCTGTTAGCATTTCTATGTCTACTGTGGGTGTACTTATCTGTCCATGCTGTCTATGGTTATCATACGGTGGGGGTGCAGTCGGGCCATGTGTTGTGGTAGCTGGAGTTGGAGGCACATATGTGTGGTCACTATACCCTTCTGCGGGCACCGGTTTATTAAGTATAGGGTACAACTGTGTCACTTCACCTGGCTTTCCTTCCTCTACCACCTCTTTGTCAACTTTGGGTATCAGTAATGGGTTATCGGTGGTGGATGGCAAATTGGTCCCTGACTCCTTCTTTTTGAGAGGGGGCACTTCTTCAAACAATCGCCAGAGATCTAATATCTCCTTCCTATTGTGGAACTGCTTTCCCTTATATTTCATAAAAATACAGGTAGCCACCATAAGTAGAACATTTTTGTCAAACGATCCTCCTTCGGGCCATATTTGGGGCAGACCTTCTCCCTTTAACTCTGTGACCCACTGATCGTGGTATTTTCTAATGCGTTCAGCATACCCAGTTAAACTCTTACAAATATGGGCCAGGGGTGTTCTGCCCCCGTTGTATGCGCTTGGCTCGTATATCAAAATATATATATATATATCTTTTAAAACCTTGTGCGTTTTCAACACCTGGGCAATAAGGGAGTGCGTGTGTGTAGCTTATACTGAAAATAACTTAGGGGGCACATACAAGAGCAAACCACCTTTTGCACACTACCAATATTTTCAGCACAAATATTCAAAAGAAACAGCTTAATTCATTGGGCTTACCACCTTATAATGTCTCCTGGTCACACTAACCATGACCACTCCATAATCATGCACATTTTACCATTCACTAAAATCATCTTAACATGGCTACTGTTTAACACATATAATGCATATACAATGATAGTCAATACCCTATTGATAGTTAACCTTAATCTCTTTTTTTCTGCTCAGTATTACTCTATTTTTATTTATAGACCCAGAAAGAATGAAAGAATAGCAGT
Organism: Ambystoma mexicanum; assembly: GCF_040938575.1. Classification (NCBI taxonomy): domain Eukaryota; kingdom Metazoa; phylum Chordata; class Amphibia; order Caudata; family Ambystomatidae; genus Ambystoma; species Ambystoma mexicanum. The sequence goes on from NC_090924.1 coordinate 22,787,485, forward strand.
TTCTAATATACTCACCATGTCTCCCTTTTCTACCAGACACCTTTATCTTATTCTCCACTTATTCATATATTCCCAGTACTAGTCAAGATAGCACTATGCGCACCGCCTTCTACCCCCTTGAAGAGCTAGGTTCCCGTCTCTTTATCTCTTTTCACCTTTTGATCCTAATGGCCATATGCAAAGAAAAAGTAAAGAAAATGTAGAATAGTTTTTAGTAGTCCCAAAAATGTCCCCTTTCAAATGACCTTGTTTTTTATCCTGTTCCCTTCCCCTACTCCCATTATGGTGACTGGCACTTAATACTCACGTGCCCGTCTTGAACCGAGAGTCTCCGAACTGGGTTCGTCCAGGCAGCGCTGCCACACGCTCAACGGCCAGCCCCAGCTCCGGCAAGCGGTACTCAAAGGGGATTTTTTGAAACGGGATCCCATACCCTTTCTCTGGTGTGCGCACTTCTAAGCGTACCAGTTGCCGTAGGCGGGTAGCTTTCCGGAGCAGGCATACCATGCGTCTCCCCTTTAGACCGGAGATTTTCGTGCCAGAGGGGACGGAAGGGATATATTGGGAGATGTAATCACGCAATCGGGGTCACCACTGAAGGCGAGCGTCCCCAAATAGCACAACCCTCCCCGCAATGAGAGGCAATAATGGACTCTCCCAAAACGGTAATAAGGCTAGGACCAAGTGCGGGTGAGCTTAATGGAAGTTTTATCTAAGTCAAATAGGGCATGCAAAGAACTCTGCAAACTCTGAGAGCGCTCTGTCTGACAATCGCAAAGACGGGCGTTTATAAAAAGTGTCATAGGCACCTACACACTATAGGGGGCACATGTACATGGGGATTGGGTGGCGTCGACTAACTATATGTGCAACTGTGATGCGTTGCTTTGTGGTTGGTGGACACCGCCGGGTGCCAACGTGGGGTGGGCAGGTCAGCTGGGATCATCCGGGAGGAGCTGTCAGGCCAGGCCTGGTCAGTGTCATTGATGGACATCTTTCTTGGCTTTCTGCCCTAATGGCCATGCACACCCCATTCATTCAATGCTGCAATGTCAGTTGTCCTGTAAATCCTACAATAGGTTATTCTAGAGGTTAATACAACACAGGAGGAATGCACATTAGGTGGAATACTTTGATGATACATCAATACATGGTTACTGTTTTCCTGTTGACTAGGTATCATGGGCCTTGGGTTCGGGTCTCAGGGCACGGGGTAAGCTGTCCGAGCTTTAGGTCTCGTTAGAAGTAATGACAGATGCATTTACACAATATTGGTGCAATATTAGGTGTCTTATTTTACAAGCGTCATTAATCTGGGGTGACCTGGTGGGTCGTGGGACCTATGAGGGGGCACCTCTGGCCTTTGGTTATGACCGGGTTTTACTGCTGGGCTGTAAATAATTCAGGTGGCTGGTCGTGGCCATGTGAGCTGCGGGGGAACATGAATGCTTGAATCGGCTCCAGCCGAATTGGGGGAGGTGAGGCGGTGTAGCTCGGGCCTATGCTCTCTCTGGCAGGCTTCAATGGGAAGGGAGGGGAAGTGACCTTGGATATGCCCACGATGATACTCTTCTCGTATACTGCAAATTATATTGAAAACAAAGGGATTCGTACAATGTATGATGCTTATTGATTTTCTAAAGGGTTACACGTCTATATTCTTTGCACCGTTACATAGTCATTTCAAAACATGTTAACTATACCAACATTTCTATTAATCGGTTTATAGTGAAAAGACCGGAAAAAAAATATTGAAAAAAAAGGTTGAACCAAAAAATCTCCCCAAAAAAAATCACATTTTTTTTTTCAATATGTTTTTTTTTCGAAATGGGGGGGGTTCCCCCCAACCCTCCTTTTTTCATTTTTTTTATTTTACCCCTTTTTTTTACTTACCTGACCCCAAAAATACATATAAATGAATAAATAAAAAATGTGATTTTTTTTTCGAGATTTCTTTTTCAATATTTTTGTCATTCAGTATTTTTTTTTCGCCCTTTTGACTGACCACCCTATTAATCACTACAGGGTAAGTATATGCAAAAATAGCAGCTCTTGCATTATATGGTAAACATGACACGTGAGGTAGCATTAGGGTTGGTGGAGCACTCAGGAGCAACAGACCAATATGGTTGGCAGCAGCATTACACGTTAAACTCGTACATTCACATTTGATGGCATTCTATGCATCTCTTTAAACAATTTACATGAGTTTACAATACTGTCGCGCTTGTGTTCCTTTGCACTCTAGCAGCATCAGGATAATCATGGCATAAGGACTTGATATCACTCTCTTTACATTACCCCTAGAGAAGCACATAGTAGGAGGCCAGGGGCACTGAGTGTTTGCACATAACTGAGGGGGTTTGAGTACCGTGACCATGTTGTCACACAATAACACATTCTTCTATTCTTACAGTGTTTGTAGGTTTTTGACAAGGGGGTCGTGCAGAAGGAATATCATTGTAATGCAATATATATATCAGTTAAAAAAACGTTGTTAAAGGGACGTTATGGTTAAGTTGCACTACTAAAAACCTATGAAATTCAGTAAAAAAACTTTGTTAAAGGGATGTTATGGTTAAGTTGCGCTACTAAAAACCTATCAGATTCAGTAAAAAAACTTTGTTAAATGGACATTATGGTTCAAAGTAAAAACGAAAAACCCCTGAAATTCGGCAGTTATGGTAAGATAAGCAACCATAACTCGCGCAACCGTACACTGCTAATACTAACACCCAGGACATCAAAGATGACATCACAAATGTAATTGATGACATCACATGTGCATTTACTTTTCATGAAAACTCTGTAGGAGGGATTCTTATAATGTTCACCAAAAAGTGTCAAGGATCATTTGAATAAATATCATGAGCTAACTAGTGCATTAAGCAATGCATTGATATAAATAGCATTCTATTATGAAGTTCTATCCAGTATACTAAGCAACTCATGCAGAAACTTAGGCAGTGTGTGCAGGATACATGATGAAGGTGCAATATTCATAATCTTGCCATGTAGAATAATGAAATGATAACTGCTTTCTTATTAGAATTTTGCGTACTGTGAAACATGTGATAAGTAGCTAATAAAACCCACTTAATACATAATTACACATAATACAGAAAAAACACAAAGAGACAACAACACATACAAATATGAGTGTATACAGGGACAGAGAAGTAAGCAAAAAAGCAGAAGTAGTAGCAGAAAGAGTTCATAACCTAATTGATTATCTTTATGCGGAGAAATGATTGCTCTGTTTCAAAGCTGCTACTTATTGTATGTATGTGTATCAAATGATGTCAGTGAACCCTAAGGAAAGGAGTTTGAGTACAATGTATACAAATATGAGCATATACAGGGAAGGTATAGTAATAAAAATAAAACTATGAGAAAGTGCTTATAACTCTAATGATTATCGTCATGCACAGAAAGGATTGCTCTCTTTCAAGCCTGTGCCTTCCGCTATATATATGTTTCATATGACTTGACCCTAAAGGCCTCATTACGACCTTGGCGGAGGACCATGGCGCTATTAGCACCATGGTCCATGCCGCTAAGGTCCCAACTCCGCCATGGTGGATGGCGGAATTACCGCCCCATTCCAAGGTGAGTGGGGCGGTAATTCCCCATTCACCAATGGCCCCTTCCCCATTCCGATTTTTGCCCCATAGGGCATAATGGGAATGGGGAAGGCGATAATTACGGCTCCGTAAATTACAGTTGCCGTAATTATCGCCAAGGTCCCTTTGCGGCATGGTTTTTAACGCCTGCAAAAAGTAGGCGTTAAAAACACCATCCCGCAAAGGGACCTCGGAATCAGGCGTTAAGGGTCGGCGCCGTTTACGGCGCCGTTAACCCCTTAACGCCTGACTCGTAATGAGGCCCTAAGTCTACAAATATAGTACCTTTTCAATTTTTACTTCCTGACTGTTACTGAAGAAAACTATGTGGCTTAGATATGTCAGTAAAGGAAAAAAAGGGAGAGCCAGCCATGTGATGTCATCAGTGATGTCATCAATTACATTTGTGATGTCATCTTTGATGTCCTGGGTGTTAGTGTTAGCAGTGCACAGTGGCGCGAGGTATGGTTGCTTATCTTACGATAACTGCTGAATTTCAGGGGTTTTTCGTTTTTACTCTGAACCATAACGTCCCTTTAACAAAGTTTTTTTACTGAATCTGATAGGTTTTTAGTAGCGCAACTTAACCATAACATCCCTTTAACAACGTTTTTTTACTGAATCTGAAAGGTTTTTAGTAGCGCAACTTAACCATAACGTCCCTTTAACAAAGTTTTTTCACTGAATTTCATAGGTTTTTAGTAGCGCAACTTAACCATAACATCCCTTTAACAAAGTTTTTTTACTGAATTTCATAGGTTTTTAGTAGCGCAACTTAACCATAACGTCCCTTTAACAAAGTTTTTTTTACTGAATTTCATAGATTTTTCGTAGGGCAACTGAACCATAACGTCCTTTAACAAAGTTTTTTTACTGAATTTCATAGTTTTTTAGTAGCACAATTTAACAATAATAACAAATCCACAAAGCAGCACACATACAAATTATATGTAGTAATACTTAAGAAATGTAACCCATATATGTAACACACTAACCATGTTCTAAAATGGAATATACCAAAAGAGGATAAAGTGGCTTCCAACATAATTACCTCACAGACACTCCACAACTAAGAGCAAGACCAGACGTACAGACTACTCATCACATACTTTCCTGAAATAGTAAGTGCACTTCATTTTACTCATATATTTACAAACTTTCTGTATTAGATAAAAAAAAAATTTACTTTTTTGTTTTCTCACAGAAATGTGTAGTACTCTGAAGTGGCTAGAGGAGCATTTCCCACAAGACAAAATGTCAGAAGATAGTGCACCTAAATGGTACACACTTTACTATATAAACCAATAAAATATTATTTTGTATACATTTAACATATACATTTTTTTTTTACAGACCATACAAAAATTGCCACTACCACAGAAAAAGAAGCGGTGGATAACACTCTGGAACACATTAACCAAAAAATGGACCAATTTATGGCAAATTTTAACGATTTAAAGAACTTTGTGGAAGATCACCTAAAACTACCAACAACATACCATTGTCCCACCTGTACTTGTCCCCCCTCACCATATCCCACTCATTTAACCCCAAACCCTCTCCATGGACCAAAACCTTTTGGTGACATGTCCATCCCTTCTTCACCTGATCCCAATTATGTTGAAATCCCTAATTCTCCTGTTTTTGTTTTCGTTTCTTCAACACCTTCTCAGTCATAAATTGTTTATATATGTCAAATAAAGTTACTTTTTTATATTGTGTTGTAATTACTTTCAGTTCTTTGTGTTAAAACTAATTTAGGTGTCCACGGACAGCGCAGTTGTTCAGAAATGTTCGTAAATAAACGAAAATGTAAGTGTCCTGAGGACACTATATCTGTCCGTAATGTTCTCATGCAAGTTGAAACTGTTCTAAGAACACTTGTATTGTCCTGAAATGTTCGTAAATAAACGAAAATGGAGGTGTCCTTAAGAACACTATGCCTGTTTGTAGTGTTCGCTAGCAAGTTGAAACTGTTCTAAGAACACTCCTGGTGTCCTGAATTGTTTGTAAATAAACGAAGATGGAGATGTGCTGGGGACGCTATGTCTGTCCGTATTGTTCGCAAGTAAGTTAAACTGTGCTAAGAACAAACGGCTGTCTGTAACTGTTCGTTTTACGTGTGACGCACTTTTAATTAGTTCATGACGTAAACACTGTCCGTAGAACATCAACACGCATGCGCAAAACAATGTCCGTACATTGGGTGTCCTGCGGACGGCCGCTTCCTTAGCGAACATGCTCACGAAGCAATCATGTGACCGCACCCATGCTGATCGCGTGTTCTGAATGCAGACACTGTTCGTATCCATGAACAGTTTAAAAGTACATTTCCAAGTAATCCACAATATTTCTCATTAAAAACTCACCATACCACAAATCCCACATACTAATCCTAAGTTTCCACATACTTTTTGTGACTTTTTGAACTTTTTTGGTGTTCGATCTGTCTTGCGGATGTCGCGCATGTCCGCGAACGGCATACAAGCACCCCTATAAAAGACCATGCCCTAGAGATCATTCTCATTGTGTTTCTGGCTATTCCACAGAGCACACTGCATTTTGCTGCATACTTTGCAGATTTTTAGATTTCCATCAGCAAGATGGTGACATCCATGGCTCCACTATTACCACCTGGTGCTACATCTGCCTCAGCAACACCCCCACCCCCTCCACCACCACCATCTCCCCAAGGGCCTGAAGAGGGGAACAGGAGTGAGGATACAGAGGAGGAAGAAGAGGATGACGAGAATGAGGTAGAGTAAATCCCTACTACCCACCTTCGGCATGATTTTTGGGTGTGGCGGTTGTTTACCGTTCATGGGAATGTTCCCAAGGCTCGTGCGAACCGTGTCACCTGCAATGAGTGCAAAATGGTACTCAGTCGCGGGAGGTATGGTGCGTACAGCTTTGGGACCACGACCATGAAGCTACACCTGAACTCATTAAACACTGGGGCCATTCGCAAGGTTGGACCTTGTGAAGAGCATAGTAGGTTGATTGCCTTACCTTTCGAGGGTCACAGTTGTATGTATGTACTGTGACACAGTACTCTGCAGGGTGAGCGACTTCGGAGTGCTTTTTAGACTATCATCTCAGAGCACAAGAAGACCTGCTCACTACCCAAATAAAACCCACTCTACAGCTTCCTCTCTCAGCTCTCCCTTTCTTATCCCTGTGGTTGGTGTCCCCCCCTTTACCCTCCTTTCCCCTCCTCTCCTAGTGTGTCGTGTATAAAAAAAACAAAAAAATACAAAATAAGAAAAATCAAAAAAAAAATAAGGCTCTTTTCAGAGCCGCCTTTCACAGTTAAATAATAGAAGTGAAGATAAATAAAGCAGGGCCCTTTGTATATCTTAAAAGTCAACGGACAGTTCGGGAACATAAAAAAAATTGGGGTGCTACCCTATTGTAACCATTGCATTTTTCTCTGGGAGCAAGTGGTGGCTCTGAAAAGAGCCTTTGTGAGGTGTTTGTATGTCACAAATTATAAATACTTAACACCTACTTCAAAATGGATGCTGTATTTCTGAAAAAGGTCACAATGCATTTTGTACATTTCTCTGAAAAATCTGATTGCCAGCATAAGATGGACTCCATCTCTGCGAAAAATGTATGTACTACGAAACATAATATTTTCATTGTGAAAAGAGGACATGCCAAAATCTCTTAGGAAGGCACAAACAGCCTTATTGACATTACGCCTTGCTTTCTCTATTTGTGGACCATATGAGAAAGAACAAAGCCACATACGAAGCCACATTTGTCTCTGTGCAATCCGTGAAAAAATTACTTTGGAGTTTGGAAACATGTCCATGATCTTCTGAAGTCCTTCTTTCATTGCAAATTGCAAAGAAATTCCAGACACATGTCCTAAACAGTTCCATCCACAAGGAATTACAATTATGTCTGGATGTTCCTCTATCTTCAAAGTTGCACAGAGAGGAAGCAAGTCCAACCACTTAATTCCACACACTCCATGCCAGTGCACTTCCACATGTGGGAATCCAAGATCTATAGATACTCCACAGCTTTCTGCATGCACCTTCAACCAATGTATCCACGAGTCTCCCAAAATCCATTCAATCTCATTTGCATGCCTCCCCACACCAAATTCCCCGGATGTAATATGCGGTGTCCTAGAACTACCGCCATGTCCGTGAACATATCGTAACATGGACAGCCCTTCTACCATTTCCACTTCACTCTCTGTACCATTCCCTCATTGGATGTAGCTAAGAAATCACATGACCATCCACCAATCAAATCCAAGACCTCTGCATGTAACTGCATCATCATAGATCAGCACTGCAAATGTACGGTGAATCTCTCGAAGTACAAGTCTCATACCATTGGCAAGCACGATCTACGAGAAATACTATACAAGTCTCTGAGATTTCTACTTGCAGCTTCGATCATATCCATATGCATGAACACAAACTACAGGTATGCATATTTTCTATACAGTACATGAACACATTTTCTAACCGACTTTTACCTTGTATAATCTGTAAAATGAATCTGCGATCATTTTTTCATTGTCCTAAAATGAACTGTGACTTACAAACCTTTATACCGTTTAATTTCTTCATACACACACACACACGCAAATAATGTCAAACCAACATTTTTGAAATAAAATATATAGACTACATATAATCAAACAAAATTACATGCACACTCTATGATCAAATCTCAAACAATAATATTTGTACAAACACATAATTGGTTTTAATTTTTTCAATGTATATAATTACTTACATTTATATAGGACAAGCAGGTTATGACATTGACTCACTATTGCATGGAAAAGCAGGCTATGACATTGACTCACTATTACGTGGAAAAGCTTAGTTACAGGAATAGTGGTATACAGTGGTACATTATGATTTTCACAAGCCATAGTAAAGATATTTTCTTTCCTACAGTTAGTCATAAGATAGTTTTAATGGTTTTGAGGAAGGCGCTGAGCATTTCAATTTAAAAAATCTATGTCTAAATTAAAAACAGTGCTATATACAAACCAAATTACTAATTTCTTTCCTTTACAATTGCAGTGAAGACCATTCTCCAGAAAAGAAGCAGCCGAATTTGAAGTACAAAGAACAACTAAGAAGCAAACTGCTCATTTTAGAAAAAAAGTAAGTAAAATGTTACCATAATATTTGAATTATTACTCAAACACGCTGTAAGGTTAATTCATGCTCTTTCTGTGCCTAAAAATAGAGATTCTGCACCATTCTGACCAAAAATCCCCTGTCTCAAACAGTGATTTACTGGCAGAATGGCCCACAACTTCCTATTTTTCGACACACAAATTACCCAACTCAGCCGCTAGAATTTAGATGTTGTAGAACAAACAACTGTTTTAATTGTACAGCTTTAGATGTACTATTTATACTTCTCCAAAAAACTGGTTTACTTTATTCTGTAATCTGAACCCCAGTTTACTAACACATTAATTCAAGAATACCCATCCCTACTAGTTGTTGTTCCCAATGCACAATCACACACCATTACATACATCTTTATCATCTTACTCAAACACTCATGCACACAACACACATGCATTTCAGAACACCCCAACCCATACCTTCTGTATTTTTTTCAACAGACCCTAAAGAATGCCTACCAAAAAGCAACTCCGTAGAAAGGAACACAGAAGTAGAGCAAATGAAAAGAAAAATCTCCAACATAAACATCCATCTATAGCAGAATTTGTAAAAAAAAGTTGAAACACAACAGCTAAAACAGTCATGTAGTGAAACAGAAGAAATTTCTAGTACAAAAACTGTGCTTCCTCTATCAAAAAGTAAAACAAACCAAAAAACAATTAACAGAAAATCAACTATCACTACAAATAAAACTTCTTCTATAAATCTTGATCTAGTACAAAGTAAGCATACCAAGAAAAGTATTTTAGACAAAATATTGTGTCACAAAGTCCTCCAAAATCTTATGAAAACAGGAGAGAAACCAGGTTCAACACTTCAAACCTATCGTAGAAAAGTAATCTTAGAAGCGTTGATAGACAGTGCAATTCTTCTCAAAAGGAAATTATTTATTTTAGTGTTAAACAGAATAAATCCACTAACAAAACTAATAACTAAATTACAAAAAAGACTTCTCAATAAACGAAATGTCAACAGAAATAACTTCTAAAATATCTGTGGAGGTGAATGGAGTCACACGACAAGCACAGAACCATACTTTAATGAAGAAGCGTACAAACAAAAGCAAACAAATACAATTGGCATTCATAGCAGTGGTCGAGGTTATGAAAAAGTTAATAATACCATAATAGAAAAAGAAGTACTCCTTACAAAAATATGCCCTGAAAACGTAGATTTACCCCTCCATTCAACTGAATCAGAACATCTAGTGTACAAATGGCCATGCACGTCAATGTGTAACATTCCCAAAAAAATGTTCAAATCTTTACGCCAATTCCTCAATCAATATGTAAAAAGCAAAGACAAAATCAAAATTAAACTACAGCAAAATATGGATGCTTGTCCAGTACGCAAGTACACAGGACTACAAGGACCTTCATTGGCCTGCGTTACAGGACCTACTTGCAAAACAACCTTCCATGATATCAAAAGGATATCAACACATCATGCAAGTATAAGAAATCTAGTTTATAAACTGTACTATGCTAAAAGTCCTGCATTAGCACTAGCCAATTTAAATAACATTCTTCTACATGGTACCGCAAAAGACCTACTAAAATAAATCGACTATATCCAGACAAAATATTTTGGAAGTGAAACCCACTTACAAGATGAATTAGCTGTAAAACAACTTCGTAACAATTCTGCACATGGCAACCTTTCACTACACACATACAAAAAGAAATACTAAAATTTGAAAGTACTTCAGCTGAAGTACCAAACCACGTGTGTGTATGTTGCTGCAAAACTTTTTATAAAAGTAACACAAAAACTGTAGACCTATCATACAAAATAGAAGACAATGAAGAATCTAAATGGTTTGAATTAGCTCTCTACCTTATAGCAGAAAACAAATACGAAATAACTGACCCCATAATACTTTGCAGTTACTGCACTACAAAACTTGACAACAACCAAACTCCTTCACGTGCTATCACAAATAACTTGGAATTATATCCACTACCAAAACCCCTTCAACAACTTAATTTATATGAGAGCATCATAATTCAAACAGTGCACCGATTTCAAGCAATAATACACCTTCAACCAAAAACTGCAAAATTACCTCCCTCTGAATTAGTGAAAGGTATTTGTGGAAAAGTAGTGTATTTACCATTAGATCTAAAAGAAAATGTGCACATTCTAGGAGTGCAACGTCCAATGCAACAATCTTTAATTATCTTGGTAAATGGAGTACCTACAAAAGACAAAAAAATGTGGCAACAACTAGTAGATTTACATAAAGTTAGAGAAGCCCTGCAATATCTTAAAGAGAATAATGAATATTACAAAAAAAATTAATATTGAAGAAAACTTGAAAGATACCACTGGAATAATTCAAAAGACACAAGAAGCTGGTCAATTTCAGCTCCTAGATCCTGCTACAATATCAAACACTTAAGACGATTATACAATTCATCCATTGCACTCTAATGACACCATAGAAGATGCACTGGAAACGTACCAAATGCGTCAAACAAGTGGATCACCAATCAGCAAATGGGAAAAAAGTATAGAAGCACATGCTTTTCCTCTACTCTTTCCGACTGTCAAAGGAGGAAGATACGATGATAGACCTATTCAAATATCAGCATCAGAATATTGCTCATTACGAATGTATTCTGAAGATCCCAGATTTCGACAAACTGTGGAATACATATTCCACCTACTCTTTGAAAGTGAACTAGCAACTTTATGCTACGGAGTTGCACACATATTAAAATCAGGATCACACTTTCAAAATATGACAGAAACACAATTATTACAAAAAGTTCAACAAAAAGATGAGGTTTTACAAGCAAATCTTACAAATCTATTAGCAAATATGCGTGGTACTAAAGAGTACTGGTTTCGACGTCATGGAGATGTACGTTGTATGATCAGAAACCTTGGCCCACCCACTTGGTTTGTTACATTAAGTTGTGCAGAATATGCATGATGAAAAGATTTACATGCTTTCCTACGTATATCAAACGAAAACAAAACAAACATAGATATACTAACACCTGGAGAACTTTCTTTTCAGGATCCTGTTAATGTTTCAAGATATTTTCACCATCGCTTCATTGCTATGCTACATTTTATTTGTAATAAAACTGTTCTTTCCCTTGGAGAAGTGCAACACTTCTTTTGGAGAAAAGAATACCAAGCCAGAGGAGCACCACATGCCCACATGCTTTTATGGATTAAAGATGCTCCTAAATTTGGTCAAGACAGTGATGCCACTGTTTTACAGTTTATTGAAAAATATGTCACTTGTGAAATTCCATCAGAATACACAAATAGTGATCTTCATGCAAACATTTTACAATTCCAAAGACACAAATGTGGCAAATATTGTCGTCGCAAATACAAAAACAAAGGGAAATACTACACCAAATGCCGATTTGGTTTCCCTAGACCAGTTACAAATACAGGTCAAGTGAACAAACTCATGTCTTCAGTTAGACATAGTGTTAAAGGTAAGTCACCTAAAATACATATTGCATAAAAAGAAAAGAAGAAGAAAAATATATCAATGATTACAATGCAATCATTGCCCACTTATGGAATGCAAACATAGATGTGCAGTACATTGCAGACAATTCTACTGCAGTTGCACGATATGTCACAGCATACTTAACCAAATCAGAAAAGACAGAGCTCCAAGACCTCTGGAATGACCTGTCATCAGATAAAACAGTGTCTCAGAAATTATACAGCTTGGGCATAAAAATGCTGTCCCATAGAGAATGTGGATCCTATGAAGCAGCTCATCGATTAACTGGTACTGCATTGTATGGTAAATCTGCAAATATAGTATGGCTAAGGCTTGGTCCAGCTAAATCTAGAAAAAGAGTTCTAAAATCATATGAAGATATAGAAACAATAGCCAAACATGATCCCAACAGCCAAGACATTTTAAAAAACAATTTATTGGACACATAATACCCAAACAGGAGTAGCACTTTGGAAACCATTGGGGTCATTACGACCCAGGCGGTAAGTACACCAACTTTATCACTATGGTGTAAACTACGTTTACACCACGGTGGATGGCGGATTTACCGCCCCATACCAAGGTGAGTGGGGCGGTAAATCCCCATTTCCCATTTACCCTTCCCCATTCCCATTTTTGCCCCATAGGGCATAATGGGAGTGGGGAAGGCGCTAATTACGGCACCGTAAATTAAGGTGCCGTAATTAGCACCAAGGCGGTTTATCGCCATGGATTTTAACGGCTGCTAAAAGCAGCCGTTAAAATTGGAATCAGGCGTTAAGGGTTAACGACGGCGTTAACCCTTAACGCCTGAGTTGTAATGAGGGCCCATGTGTCTATACCACATAGCCCAAAACTACACATACAAAAATAATATAAAACCTGATGAACAAAACCGTATATACAAAGTGAAAAACTGTGAAGGCAGCTTAGTAAAACTCACCAAACCAAATGTAATTAATCATATCAAATTGTCATTAAAGACTCCTCAACATAAAGAAGTATATTACATGTCCTTGCTACAACTCTTTAAACCATGGAGAAAAGAAGAAGAAATACTAGATAACTATGACTTATATGAAGACACTTTCAAAGCAAATGAAAGCTGTACAACTGATGTAAACTTTGCACAGTGCAAAACAATGTTGCACAATGAACAGCAACACGAAGAAGAACTCCAGGCCCAACTAGATAAGGACACTCCTGACAGTAGTCAACCTTCTGTCAAAGGAAGCCAAGAACCACTGGGATACCCACTAATAACAAATGAGGCAGAATTAGCCATGATAGAAGTAGAAAGATAAAGAAGACTTAACTATACTACAATCAAAGCTAAACAATGAGCAACGTAGCATTTTTCAAGAAGTAACAAAAGAAATTGCACATGGTGTACAACATGAAAACAAAAAATGCACCTGTCAAGATTACAAACCTATACTATTGTATGTCAGTGGTGAAGCTGGTTCTGGCAAAACATTCCTAATCAAAATCATCAGTAAGTTCCTTCAACAATTGACAAACAACAAACTGTCAGCTGTTGTCACTGCCCCCACAGGTTTAGCTGCCTACAACATAGGTGGTGTCACTATACATCGATTACTACTCCTGCCAGTAGAACACCAAAACAAATTAGATTATTACAAACTTTCTGCAGAAGCTGCAATGGAACTACGCAGAGTATTGAAACAAATCAAAATGCTCTAATAGATGAAGTGGGCATGGTGTCCAACCTAATGTTGGCTTTGATTCACCTCAGATTACAAGAAGTACTCAAAACAAACTATGAAGAGCTCTTTGCAGGAAAACACATTATTGTTTTCGGAGATCTTCTTCAATTGACACCAGTAAAAGGTGAGCCTATTTTTAAAACATTAGGACACAAACTCTGCCGTAAAACTGTTGGCAGCATAGGAAATTTCAACCTTTGGCAACATTTCCAATACAGAGAATTAACAGAAAACATGCACCAATCTGCAAATCTCACTTATGCCAACATCTTAAAAAGTATCAGAGTTGGTATACTTTCTAAAGAAGCAGAAGCAATATTGAAAACCCGGCATATTCATGCACTTTATGGTGATAATGCATGATATTAAAATGATCCTTAAATTGCAGAGTAATGCTGAAACGTAACCTTGACGTGGACCAAGGACTAGTTAATGGAGCACGGGGTACAGTTGTTGGCTTTCAAACATGCCCACGTGACAACAAAATTTAGTTTGTCAATATTCTCTTTGACAAACTTTTCAGAAGTAAAAAGAATAGGACGCTCAACAGCGCGATTCCTTCTCTTCAAAGACATGTATGTACGCAGAGAACAATTTTCTCTATCTCTTGCATACGCAGTCACCATTCATAAATCACAAGGTCTTACCCTAGACAAAGCAATGATAGACATTGGTAACACAGTCTTTAAAGAAGGCATGAGTTATGTAGCACTAACACGCTTACGTACACTTGATGGTCTATTTCTAATCAACTTTGATACAAGTAAAATAAACTCTGATATTCTTTGCATTTTAGAATACAATAGACTTTGTTCACTATACACTCCCCATCTAAACACATATTCTGTTCCACAAAAAGTAAAACATTATAAAAGAAAAATAAATAAAACAGAAAAGCAACAGGATGTCACTACAAATCCTCCAAAGAGAGTAAAAGAAAGGAATACTTCATCAAGTGCCACAAGCAAAAAAGAATCAATTAGGGAAAGTAAACCAGGTACTTCTTCAAAGAAGGAAGACAAACTCCAAAAAAAGCAGTCAGATACAGAACTACCTGGTCCATTTAAACTCTCAAATATAGTTGGTGTAAGTTGCTACGCAAATGTAGCAATGAATATTCTATTTCAATTACCACCAATTGTTTAGAACATTTACTTACACAGTACAGACCCATTGTGTTTGCAAATGTTAGTACTTCACAGAAATGCAGCAAACAATCCTGACAACATGTATAGTGTTTATGGAATAAGACAACAATTGGACTACTGTGCTGTAATGGTGAAATTCACTATAAACTCACAGGAAGATCCGCAAGAATTGCTAATGTACTTACTATTAGTACTGGAAAACAAAAACATACCTATAAATGATATCTTCCAGATTTCATACATATGGAAACATACATGCACTCTCTGCAACAATGTGACACAAGAACAAATCCCCAATGAACGCTTTGTGTATATATCAATACCTAATTGTGAATCCGTTAATTTCAGCAACTTGTACAAAATGCAAACCACGGTAGATTATGTTCGACCTGCAATTCAGATAATCGCTCCACGTTAGTAATACAAACACATAGTAAATACATAATACTAATGCTTCTACGTTACAATGCAGATGGTACCAAAAACAACTGCAAGCTGACTGGATTCACACATGGTCAAATATCACTTGGTAGGAAAACCTTCACAACAATAGGTATAATCTACCACGCAGAAGCCAAAACCAATTCAGGGCACTACACTGCATATATAAAAAAGAAATGTGGATGGTTTGAATGTAATGATAGTACCATTACTCTAAAGCAAAGATTACCAGCAAATCTTACAAACGCTTATTTAATGTTCTTAAAACCAAAATTTGATAACTACACTGTACTTAAACCTTACGTACACTTGTAGTAAAAAAATATAAACTGTCACAATATTCCAAAAGCTATCTAACTGCCCAAAGATGCTACAACAACTAATCAGATACATTAATATCACTCAAATAGAGAAAAAACAGACAGTTAGAATACGCCAATTGGTATCTAACTGTCCCAAAATTTAGAACTATCAAAACAGATAAATCAATACCAAGAAATGATATAAAAAAATAAAGTTAGAATAAGTCTACTGGTATCTAACTGCTCCAAAATTTTACAATATCCAAACAAATACCTAATATCTTACTGCAACAATCCAATGTATAAAGCATTAGCCAGAAACAACAAGTACACACTGAAAACAAACAAACAAATAAACTGTAGCATTACACAAAAAGGTTTGTTTTTTAATCCACGATGGATTTTTTTTCTCCCACACACCCAATGATTTTAGCAACAAACACAGAAACTGAGCAAATTGCACAGTACTCTGGTTTGTCATCTACTAAATATGAGGCTAATTTAATAAGTCTTTATAAAATACTAATACTAACATGCTATTTTCTTTCATCACAGAAATGAACAAGAAAAACATGGACTCCCGTTACTAAACCAAATAGTAAGTATAACATGATAAATACAACCATCACAGCATATCACACCCATACTGCCTTATAACAATGTTCCTTATAAATCTGTTTTTGACCCAAAGTTATAAGCCACTATGAGTGTGATATACTGCGGTGCTTGTAGCCAGAGCATAGACTCTTGGGTGAATGGCATATGAGTGTGATATGCTGCAGTGGTTATTGCCAGGGCATAGAGTCTTAGGTGCATGGCCAAATGGCCATGCACCCAACATTCTATACCATGGCCACAACCACCGCAGCATATCACACCCATAGATTCAAGAATTGCAACCATTTTAATGTCCGCGGTCACAAGGAAGTTCCTAGAACACATTCAACTTGCCAGAGGACGATATGGACAGCGTCCTCAGGACACCCCCATTTTCTTTATGTACGAACATTTCAGGACACCGCAAGTGTTCTTAGAACACTTTCAGCTTGACAATGAACAATACAGACAACGTCTTCAGGACACCCCCTGTGAACATTCCAGGACCCCACAAGTCTTCTTAGAACACTTTCAACTTGACACCGAATCCATTCTGCTTATTTAAAAACATTTCAGAACAGCCGTGTTGTCTGCAGACAAATCGAACACAACAAAAGCATCTAGCACATAAAAAAAATACAGCATTGCACCTATCTCATACTCCCCCACCCTCCCCAAACACTCTTACACACCAACACACTCCACTAAATACAATTTTTAAACCAAGTTTCACCTCGCTGTCCGTGGTCGTCCCGCGAATGCAAGACTCGCTCCACGCCCCATGCCGTCCAATCAGCGAACACGTCGGATGTCCGCGGACATAGCGCAAGCCGCTCGGCCAATCAGGGCACTGTCCGCGGAGCGAACCGGGAAGTCCGTCCGCGAAGCTAACGTAGATATCACTAATTTTTTTGCCTTACATTTTGGTCATTTAAAAAAAAAACTACAGGACGGATTTACACCAAATTTGCAAAAGCACGCTTTCGGGACCAAGCCCCCGCTCCGGCCGCAAATTTGGTGTAAATCCGTCCAGCGGTTTGGGCTGTAGGCGTGCGCAAAGTTTTTTCCCATTATGTCTATGTCTATGGGAAAAAACTAAAGTTTTGGGATCCCCCCTATAACTTTGCCCCCTCTGGAAATAATTCAGAGTGGGCCATATACTTTTTTTGTAAAGTTTGGTGAGGATTTGTCCAGAGGGAGTGAAGTTATAAGCCACCCAAAAAATGCTCTTCCTATGGAAACACCAACTTAACCATGCCTACATGGACGCTACCGCGTCCATGTAATCAGTGAAAAAACGTTGTTAAAAGGGACGTTATGGTTAAGTTGCGCTACTAAAAACCTATCAAATTCAGTAAAAAAACTTTGTTAAAGGGACGTTATGGTTCAAAGTAAAACCGAAAAACCCCTGAAATTCGGCAGTTATGGTAAGAGAAGCAACCATAACTCGCGCAGCCGTGCACTGCTAACACTAACACCCAGGACATCAAAGATGACATCACAAATGTCATTGATGACATCACTGATGACATCACATGGCTGGCTCTCCATTGTTCCTTTACAGACAATTCCCTGTACATTGCAATCAGGCACAGTGCTCCTCACCACCTCCACTCCTTTAACATCAAAATTCTTTGCAACATCCCTGCATTGAGCATACTGTTGTAAACCATGCACAAACATATCTCCGAGCACCAACACCCTGACTTTCTCCACTTCTGCCATCTTCACTACACACAGTCTCTTTGAACACAAATCCACAACCTCAACATCTGATTGGCTGATCCCTACAGTCTTCTTTTCATACTGGATTTGCTGGAAAACCCGGATGTAGCACGCCCTGTCCGCAGACCGCATAACTTTTAGACAGCCCTTCTACCATTTCCACTTCATGCTCTGTGCCATTCCCTCATTGGATACAGCTAAGCAGGCACACAATACAGAGAACGTCCTCAGAACATCCCCATTTTGTTTATTTTCGAACATTTCAGGACACCGCAAGTGTTCTTAGAACACATTCAACTTGCCAGCAACAATACGGACAACGTCCTCAGAACACCCCCATTTTCTTTATGTACGAACATTTCAGGACACCGCGAGTGTTCTTAGAACACTTTCAGCTTGACAACAAACAATACAGACAATGTCTTCAGGACACCCCCTGCGAACATTCCAGGACCCACAAGTCTTCTTAGAACACTTTCAACTTGACACCGAATCCATTCTGTTTATTTACGAACATTTCAGAACAGCCGTGTTGTCCGCAGAAAAATCGAACACAACAAAAGTGTCTAGCACATAAAAAAACAGAACATTGAACATATCTCATACTCCCCCACCCTCCCCAAACACTCTTACACACCAACACACTCCACTAAATACAATTTTTAATCCAAGTTTCACTGCGCTGTCCGCGGTCGTGCAAGATGGCGGGAGCCACAGAAAATCTGATGCGCTTCACACACCACGCCGTTCAATCAGCGAACACGTCGCATCTCTGCGGACATCACGCAAGCTGCTTGGTCAATCGGGGCACTGTCCGCAGAGCGAACCGGGAAGTCCGTCCGCGTAGTGAACGGAGATATCACTAATTTTTTTGCCTTACATTTTGGTCATTTTAAAAAAAACTACTGGACGGATTTAAACCAAATTTGCAAAAGCATGCATTCGGGACCAAGCCCCCGCTCCTGCCATAAATTTGGTGTAAATCCGTCCAGCGGTTTGGGCTGTAGGCGTGCGCAAAGTTCTTTCCCATTATGTCTATGGGAAAAAACAAAAGTTTTGGGACCCCCCTATAACTTTGCCCCCCCTGGACCAAACCTCTCCAAACTTTGCAGAAAAATTCAGAGTGGGCCATATACTTTTTTTGCAAAGATTGGTGAGGATTATAAGCCACCCAAAAAATGTTCTTCCTATGGAAACACCAACTTAACCATAACTACATGGAGGCTACCGCGTGGCTGCGTGGCCTGGGAGACCCTCCCACTATGGCAGTTGTCCGCTGAAATGACCCAGTGGCCAAAAAATGCAGGACATTGAGCACCTTCTGCAAGGGGCTCAATGCTTGGGAGCACAGGGTGGGGGATGTAAGGTCATCTTCCCACTCCCTAACCAGGTCTTTGATGATATGAGGTGGAAACCTATACCTGCCATAGACCTGGTCATCAGGCATCCCAAAAAGGCTAGTCTGGGGGGAAAAAATGCGGGCCCTGGCTATTCTCCTCCTCCTTCGGCACCCACGATCTGCATGCCTTTGTGTGGCAGACGTGTTGACACCTGTGCGCATCTTTTAGTATGCGTGGGTTTCCCTATTCGATTCCATTAATACGTGTTGTTCGCGAGCGTGTGGGCGTTCTGTGTATTTCCCTGCAGTACTTCCCCTATTACGCCTTCTTTTTCACGCATTGTTCCCCATTCCGCGTGTTACGCCCCATGTCCCGCCCCCTTTTTGGTGTGTGCGCCGACGTTGTGCACTTTGTCTTTGCGCATCGCGCATGGTGTTCGGGATGTTGCAATGACGTGTGTGCCCGTGTGTGCCACACACGGATTTGGCGCACATCCAGGGGAAAACACGTGCAGGCCCTTCCTTGAATCACACGCATGCGTGTGCACTTGCTTTTTCACACTTGCGCCAGCTTGCGCACAGATTTTCGGCACACATTTGTTCCATGAATCGACCCCTTAATGTCACAAACCAAGTGGGTGGTCCAAGGTTTCTTATCATACAGCGTACGTCTGCATGACGTAGGAACCAGTATTCTTTTGTACCATGCATGTTTGCTAAAAGATTTGTAATGATTAACTAGCCCTTTTTGTAGTAATTGCGCAGCAGACATATTTTGAAAATTGGTACCTGATTTTAATGTGTGTGCAACTCCGTAAGATAGATAGAAGTTGCTAGATCACTTTCAAAGTGAAGGTGGAATATGTATTCCAAGTTTTGTCTGAATATTGGTTCTTCAGAATACTTTCGTAAAGAGCGGTATTCTGATGCTGTTATTCGTGTAGGTCTTTCATCGTACCTTCCTCCTTTCCAGTAGGAAAGAGTAGAGGAAAGGCTTGTGCCTCTATACTTTTTTCCCATATGCTGATTGGAGATCCTTTGGCTTGTCGCATTTGGTAAGTTTCCAGTGCATCATCTATGGTGTCTTTACAGTGTAATGGGTCAATTGTATAATGGTCTAAAATATTGGATTCTGTAGTAGGATCTAGAAGTTGAAACTGACCAGTTTCTGAAGAGTCTTGAATTATTTTGGTGGTTTCCCTCAGGTTTTCTTCAATATTTATTTATTTGTAGTTTTTATTGCTGTCTTTTAGATATTGCGGGGCTTCTCTAACTTTATGTAAGTACACGAGTTGTTACCAAATGCTTTTGTCTTTTGTTGGTACGTCATTTACTAAGATAGTCAACGATTGATCTGTTGGACATTGCACTCCCAGAGTGTGTACATTTTCTTTGAGATTTAATGGCAAATAAACTACTTTGCCACAAATGCTTTTCAGTAATTCAGAGGGAGGTAGTATTGCTGTTTTTGGTTGAAGGAGTATTATTGCTTGAAATGGGGGCAATGTTTGAATTATGATTCTCTCATACAAGTTAAATTGTTGCGGGGGTTTTGGTAGTGGGAATAATTCCAAGTTATTTGAGATAGCATGTCAAGGTATTTGGTTGTTGTCAAGTTTTTATTGTTGTCTTTTAGATATTGCGGGGCTTCTCTAACTTTATGTAAGTCCACGAGTTGTTGCCTAATGCTTTTGTCTTTTGTTGGTACGTCATTTACTAAGATAATCAACAATTGATCTGTTGGACGTTGCACTCCTAGAGTGTGCACATTTTCTTTTAGATCTAATGGTAAATACACTACTTTTCCACGAATACCTTTCACTAATTCAGAGGGAGGTAATTTTTCTGTTTTTGGTTGAAGGCGTATTATTGCTTGAAAGGGGTGCACTGTTTGGATTATGATGCTCTCATATAAATTGAGTTGTTTTAGGGGTTTGGTAGTGGATATAATTCCAAATTATTTGTGATAGCACGTGAAGGAGTTTGGTTGTTGTCAAGTTTTGTAGTGCAGTAACTGCAAAGTATTAAGGGGTCAGTTATTTCATATTTGTTTTCTGCTATAAGATATAGAGCTAATTGGAACCATTTTGAATCTTCATTGTCTTCTATTTTGTACATTATGTCTACAGTTTTTGCGCTATTTTTATTTAAAAAAAGTCCTGTGGCAATACACCCAAACATGGTTTGGTACTCCAGCAGATGTGATTTTAAACTTTAGTATTTATTTTTTGTATGTGTGTAGTAGAAGGTTGCCATCTTTAAAGTTGTTGCTAGTCTGTTGTAAAGCTAGTGCATTTTGTCAGTGGCTTTCACTTCTAAAATATTTTCTCTGGATATGCTCTATTTCTTGGAGTACTTCTTTGGCTCTACCACGTAGAAGATTGTTATTTAAATTGTCTAGTGCTAAAGCGGGACTTTTGGCATAGTACAGTTTATGAACCATATTTCTTATAGCTGAATGGTGTGTTGATATTGTTTTGATATTGTGGAAGGTGCTTTTCCAAATATGTCCAGAAATGCAGGCTAATGAATGTTCTTGTAGTCCTGTGTATTTTCGCACTGGGCAGGTATACATAGTTTGTAATAGTTTTATTTTTAATTTGTCTTTGCCTTTCACATATTGATTGAGGAACTGGCGTAAAGATGTGAAAGATGTTTTACTTATGTTATACATTGATGTGCGCGGCCATTTGTAGACTGGACGCATTCCTTCAGTGGAATGGAGAGTTGATACTAAGTTTTCTGGGGATATTTTTGTGAGCAGAGTTCCTTGTTCCATAATATTACGTTTTTCATACCCTCGTCCACTGCTACGTATGGCAATTGGGTTTCTTTGCTTTTGTTTGTATGCTTCTTTATTGAAATATGGTTCTGTGCTGGTGGTGTGAGTCCACTCACCTCCACAAATGTTTGCAAAGCTATCTTTGTTGATATTTCGTTTATTGAGAAGTCTTTGTTGTAGTTTAATAGTTAGTTGTGTTAGTGGTTTCATTCTGTTTAAAACTAAAATAAATAATGTCCTTGTGAGAAGGATTGCATTATATTTGAATTTGTTTGCTTTTACAAGTATGGCAAGTGTCAGGAATTCTGTTTAAATATATGCATTTTCTGTAGTTGCAATGCTTTTGTAAGATGTTTTGTAAGATGCTGGTCTCCTGTTTTGTGTGCATTCTAGGAATGTATAATACTGTGTTAAGGGGTAAGTGGTTGTGAAAATGACAGAAGGAAATAAGAGAATGATAGGTTGGACATTGCAATGAGTAATATGGGTAAATTAAAATTTGGAAAGTAGACAGATGTGTAAGTGAACATGAATATAGTGAGAAATTAGAATATGCTGTTTTTGCAGATTATGCAGGTGAATAGCAGGTACCCTGTTCATATGTATTTATAAAAGAGTTGTAGTTTACTGTAAACAAATATGCATACCTGAAGTTTGTATTGATGTATGTAGATGTAGTTGAATCTGGAAGGAGAAATCTTGAAGAGTTTTAAAGTCGCTTTAGCTGTAGATACTTTGCAATCACGAAGCACTTGTAGTCAGAGTGATGAACAGTTCATCTAAAGTGCTGAATTGTGATGGCAGAGTTAGATGTAGAGTTCTTGGATGTGATTGGTGGATTTTTTTTGACTCTTTATGTGTATCCAATAAGAGAGTGGTGCTGACAGTGATGTGGAAAGGGAAAAGGTCTTCCCTTGTGTTGCGGGGTCTGTGGACAGCACAGCTGTTCATGTACAGGGCTTGCCACATCTGCGGTTTCTCAGGAAATCCAGCATGGAAAGGGGACTGTGGGAATTAGCCAATCAGGTGTTGAAGGTGTTCTTTGCAGGAAGAGAGGCTGTGTGTCTCCTAAAATGAAAGAGGTGAAGAAAGTTGGGGTGTTGGTTGTTGGAGATCTGTTTGTAAATGGTTTGGAGAGTTATGCTATGTATAAACATTAGGCTGCCAGTTTTGGTTTTGAAGGAGTGGAGGTATTCTGGTCAACTGTGCCTGGTTACAATATGCAGGCAGTAGTTGGAGCTTGTAAGAGTTTCTGCATGTGGAAGAGTCCAGATGTATTGGTACTGCATTGAGGTGCTGTCCATTTGGGATAAAATAGTGCTTGTAGTTTGTTGAGTGCTCTTGAAATCTTGGTTCAGGCAGTGATGGAGGTTGTTCCAAATGTCAAGGTGATTTTTTCTGAAATGTTGTTAGGGAACATTCTCCAGAATGGCTCAGTCCCTCAGTAGCTTTGTTGGATTTCTAGGATTTATTTTTTTCACCTGGTAAGAGTGTGAGCCTTTTTTCCCACTCTTACATGTGTTTTTGCTGTGTTTGTTTAACATTTTTGTGTTGATAGACTGTGGAGCCTAACCTACTCCACAGGCATCATTGTTTTACTGTGTGTTACACAGCACCTTCAGTGCAGTGACACAGGGTTGTCTTTTAGACTTCTCAACTCAGACTCCATATTCTGGGACTGACTACTGTCTCCCAGAACACATAAAGTTGCCATTAACTGTATTACCCTCTGTAAAACCACAGACCCAGTACAAACCAACTTACATGGAGTACTGGAAAGGGTTAATACTTATCCCTTTTTGTCTGTTTCTCTTGGAGCATTTTTTCACTCCCTTTGCATCAAGACTTCGCTGTTGGCAGTGGTAACTATCCTATTTTTCCTACTGCGGATATCTTAAATAACCTTGGTATTGTCTTAAGCTATCTTGGTAGCCTCTAACCTAAACCCGCTAGACCATATATGTTTTATTACGGTTCTGGCTGGGTTTATTCACCATTTCTTTTTATAGAAGTCTTTCTCGTGTTTTACTCTGTGTGGCAAACCCAGTTTGATTCCTTTGTTCACCGTCTTTTCACGGGCTTCTACGCAGAAGCCCTCCTTAGCTGCCTGTATGTCTGGGGGGGACAGGATGTGAGGGAGGGGTTTAGGACTCAATGCACAGGGTCACCTTGGAGACCCATATCGCACACTGAAATGATTGGCTGTGGTGTCTGTCCCGGCAGGACAGCCACCCTGCTGTGTGATTGACAGCCAGGCTGTGTGAATGGGGGAAAACTGCATAAAAAGCAGGTCTCTGGGTCTGGAAAGGCAGAGTCGCCACTTGAACGAAAAGACCAATGAGGAGCTGACGGAAAAGGATCCCTACCATGATTGAACCACCCGGTGAAGCCTGCTTCCTCCAGGAATCTTCGTCCCCTGAGCTGGTGGGAACAACCATTTCGCCCAAAATGCAAGCCAGGACTCCATCCTCTG
Source organism: Ambystoma mexicanum (assembly GCF_040938575.1). Taxonomy (NCBI): domain Eukaryota; kingdom Metazoa; phylum Chordata; class Amphibia; order Caudata; family Ambystomatidae; genus Ambystoma; species Ambystoma mexicanum. The sequence goes on from NC_090924.1 coordinate 22,812,294, forward strand.
TTTGAATTCACTGTACAGTGCTACAGTGGGCCTGATAGCCAGGAAGGTCGGAACCTGCTTGGGTTTTAAGGAGCGCACCTTTTATTTGTTGCTTTGCTCTGCTGCTGGTTTCTTTCCGGGTTAGTGCAGGACCCTCCAGTCTTCCTACTTCATGTCAGTCCAACAGTCGTTTCAGGAACCATGAGCCTGCAGGAACTACCAAGAATGTCCGCCTCAGCTACAGCTTCTTCTCCATTTAAGTCGCGGTAAAGGTGTGTGAAACCTTTCACCAACTTGAGGGCTTGTCCTTTTCTTCTCTTTAAACTAACTTTTCTGCTGACCAACTTCGTCCAGAACTCTTGGCAAAGACTTAACCACGAACTACCCTGAACTGTGTGATCTTGAGCACAAGACTTTTGTCCTATTGACTTTGGCCCTAAGCCTATTTGATTTGGTTCCATCACTGTAGTTCCTCTTTCTAGATTGCCCTGCTTACCTACCTGTTGGTGCTGCTCTATTTCTGCCTAACTGGGTCTTTCCCTCCCTTTTTAATTACTAGAGTGCCATTTTGCTCCCACTTCATTTGTGAGCTTAACTTGTCTGAAACTAGTTGGAGTGGTGTGGTGTATTAGTAACATGATTTTTCAACTTCTTTACTCTAGTGAAATGTTATACAACTGATGTGTAAATAAATGTATATTCTTTTACTCAGAAACCTTGAGTCAGTGTTTGTTTGAATCATAGTAATTGTTGTCCTTTGAGCAACTATTTGATACCGCTCACTTTCTCTTGAGATACGTCTGGCTGCTCAGCCACCGCTACCACTTTTACTGTTTAGTACAGGCTTGTACCAAAGGTGAATTTGTACTGTCACATGTAGTCTTAATTGTATGTGGTGTTCCCAAAGTGTACTGCATATAATTCTGCCTAACATTGGTGTACAGCGGTGAGGATCAAGTATAGTATTTACACTTAGAGTGCTGCTATTACTTTGGATCGACTAACCGCAAGGCTAACATCACTAAAAAGCAATATTAATTATGTCTGATATGGAAAGCTACAGTCAGGAGACCCTCCTTAGTTACACTGTGGATTATTTAAAAAATCTGTGTCGAGAAAGGAATCTCTCTGTTAAAGGCAAAAAATCTGAATTGATTGAAAGGTTGTAAGAGAAACAAACTCTGGAGTTTGGGTATGAAATACCTAACATCTCAGCAAACGTGGAAAATAATGAGGATGATAATGTATCTATTATTTATGAGTTAGAGGAAGAAGATGTGTCTCATAATGGAGGCCTCACTGCTCCCTTGTCTGCTCAGCAACCGCAACCTTTGTTCACTGGTACCCCGCCAGGTCCCACACTCAGTCCTGAATTCATTGCTCTAGAAAAGATGAGGCTTGAACTGGAATTCAAACTTTTACATGCTCAAACTGAACAAAATCACCAAGAACTTAAGCTCAGAGAAATGGAGTTGAATCATGAACTAGAACTCAAAAGGTTATTGCTTGAAAATGCTTCTCTCCCAGAGTCTTCTAGGTCTTTCCGTCCTAGGAGATCCTGTATGCCTAAAGAAATTGTAGGTATGTATGAGGTTAAGCTTGATATTTTGGATTGGGTGGCAAAGTTTGAATATAACCATGGTATTCAAGGTCTTTGTAGGGTATTTTGTGGAGATTTGGGGCCTGACGGTATTTTCTTACCGCCGAAAAATAACTTAGCAGCAATCACTCCTTGTATTCAGATTGGGCCATGTACAACAATAATACAGTGGACATGCATTATTTCAGCACACAGACATGCGTATTTGGTATGCGTGGTTGGTATGCGTGGTTGGTGATATTTTGGTGAGCATAATTGCCTTGTTTTATTTGTGGCCCCAATATCCAGAACCCCTTATTTTTGTTTAGATTTTTCGTGTAATCACCAGGGAGACCTCAGGCTTGCATTTCAGGAACACCACATTTTCATTTTTAGTGTGCCACCATGGGCAATTTCTCTCTGTCTTATCTACGGCAGCGAGCTATCATGTGGTATTTTCACTATCTTATATACGGTAGTGAACTATGTCCCGGGCCTCCCTTTTTGGCTGACACATAGACCTCCGACAAACTACAACACACACAGTTAGTTATAATTGCTCATACCGAATTACATTTTGCACACGGCTGCAGCCAAATTTGATGTTTAGCTACCTTGAAAATGACAATTGCACTGCATAAACATCTCCCCACATAATCAGCACTGTATTGGTAAATATAAAACACACCACCTGTCTGCTTTCAAATATTTTTGTGTATTATAAAAGTTGCATTTAAACACGATCTCACTCTTTACAGAAATAACACACACTAACAGCATTATCTGTGATACACTGAAAAGAGAGTGGCGGAGACAAGAACTCAATTTGCAACATTAAACACGTGAGTAAAGCACAGGAATCTCCTTTCCTACAGTGACTGAATATTCTCGTACACACTCAGCCCCCACACTTCTGTAATTACCTTATCTGTTCAGCATGAGTTTTCTCCGGCTGTTCTCTTTCTGAATTTGGCTCCCTTGAAGATTAACCCCAGTGAAAACAAGCGTCTTTCGTTATCAAACCGGGGTTATTGCCTGGAATTCTCAGCTTTTGCAGCAGGAATGCTTCAGCCAGGAAACAGGTCCTTCTCCCAGCTCTGCCAAATCTCGATTGTCCTCCTCCTCTCCTCAAGCTTCCCCAGCAAAACTCTAATCACTGCCTCTAGCATGATACTTGCTATGACGCTGCTCCAATCAGAATCAATCATGCCATCTCCTCCCTCACTATACAATGGCTCATTTCTACAGTAACCATTTGTAACCAACTGATTTCCTGTTCCTTCGAGCCCTTTGCTTCCTGTAGTTATGTGGACAGAGCAGCAGAGAAAAAGAAAAAAAAAATGAATGTGCGTTTAAAAGTTCACTTTCAGAGTAGGCCTAATTCTGCAGTGGAGACACATTTTTATTAGTGGGTTATGTTAAATGCAGTTTTATTAGTCAGGTTAGTTATTAATAAGGTTAGTTATTAATTTTCAAATGTGTCTCTTGCACCATAGGCATTTCAGGTGAAAAATAGTGTGCATTTTTGAATGTGCACGTGTGCTTTTAACTGTAAAAATAGATTTGCATCTTATATGTAAAAATCGTTTTTGACTGAATAGCCTGTCTTTACTTATATGTCCATGTCACTCTGGCAACACATATAGCAATGCACCACACCCATGTGGTGGTGCTTCATCAAAAAAGAAAATTGCTACCTGTGCAGTAGTGCTGTACTCTGTGCTGTAACACGCCAAATATCCTTACATACCCTCCTTTTGTTTTTAGAACTTGGCTACGATCCAAGCCAATTCCTAAAAACAACTTGCTCTTTTAAAATGCATGTGTATTGGGATATCTTTCTCTTCCTGACGTAGCTACTAAAATCAGTAACATTTTCATTTTTACTGATAGCACAATCAACCATCCACCCATGATTAGCACCAGGACAGCCAAACCCACTATTGAGCGTTCCCCAAGGTTCCCCAATTAAATCTTTCCACTTCTATTATCCCCAGATTACTAATTGTAATATTGTTTTTTCTCAAATTCATTTTTATAACATGTCTTTCTTTGTGATTCAATAAATATTCCACATCCGGATCTATTGGAAAAGTATCCCTTTGAAAAAAATCGATATTTTCCACTTGGCTTTCCCAAACATCATTTGTTACATGAAACAATGTTAACCCCCCAATTGACACAATTGTATCCTTTGGAACCTGTAAATAAAAAACATTATATTTCACCTGTTTAACCACGTATGTTCCATGGTTTAAATGTACTACCGTCATGTTCTTTAAACAGGTGCTGACCAACCATTTACCTCTGACCATCTTAGCCTGTGCCATTTCTTCACTCCCCATATTGCTAATAATCACTTCACATCCTTCTGATATACTTGGGTCAGATTTCAAACCACAAATAGCATCTGTGGCATCAGGAACAAACGGTTTACCTGGACACATACAATTTTGTTCTTTAAATTTGACACATGTTTCCAGGTTTGGTATTAAATAAACTTCAGTTTCCCATGACTGAAATGCCACCACTTCTGGAGTCTTAATCTTAATAAATGTGTCCTCTTGCCAAAATCCCACGTTATGTACCCACTTCGTTTGATAAATAAGTTCAGGGGCTACATATGGGATGCACAGCAAAAATCTGATCTCTAGTCTTTCCAAGTCCACATATAACGGCATTGCATTACCCATTTCGAATGCAATTTTTACCTGTATTATATCAATTTCCCTCCTGGTCAATCTTTCTATCATTTGACGAATAATATCCTGCGAAACAAAATACAAGGGAATATGTCCTTGAATCAATTGTGAAACTGCAGTTTGAACTTCTCTCATATAATTCGTTAATAGTCTATCAACAGGACTCATTATGTTCAATATTTCATTTAAAGTTCTGTCATGCTTAAGTATTATTTTAGTCGCCCGTTGCATTACATCTGCTTGTTCATTTAGAATGATTGCAGTTTCATTTATGAATCTTACTTGTTCATCCAGTCCCCCTCTAATTCCATCTAATGTTTTTTGTATTATTTCTAGGTCAATACTCAGTTGTTGCGCTTTAGTACTCAGTGTTCCTACCGAATTGGCTGTTGATATTGTGGTACCTATTATGGGTCCAACTATAGACATTACCAATGATATCGCGAGCATCACCGCACCTCTCTTTCCTCTCCTCTTCTTAATGTCTGCTGAATTCACGAATGTTTTTTCCAATTGCATTAATATATCTCTTATTGACTGCTTAGTGTCCTCTTTTCTTATTTCCAGCCACTCTTTAGTCTGTTCAATCTTAATTCCGGTATTGTTCAAGTGTTTTTCAATCAAAATCTCAGGATTCAATGGTATGTATATATTTTGGAAAATCATCCTTCTATCACTCATGATGAATCCTGGTGCCTCTTCCACCGCAATACCAGATGCTGGTCCAGGTTCAATGACAACCTGTGCTTCTGAATTCTTGAAGATCCCTCCAAATATCATCATCATTAACCATATCATCGGTATCATCTTCAATGCTGATCGCTTTGCAGCCTTGGTCTTCACCCCTCTTTGGGGCTTTCCCGGAATCCGTCCACGTGGGCTCCAGGACTCCATCGTCTCCCGTGGGCTCTGATCCCGGAACCTCCGACCAAATAATGTTAATTTTCTAAATCAAATAGAAAATAAACAAATTAAGTACATAGCACAATACTAACTTCACCCTTTTGCCAAAAATAAAACATGCTTGGTAAAAATATGTCGTTTTTTTTTTTTTTTTCTGAAATTAAACACAAGTTAAAAAGAAAACAAGCACATATAAAACAGCATTCAATATTTAATACATTTTCTCTCTGCACACCAACCATGAGCTTCCATTATATATATTTATTTATTTATTTATTTTATATTATATATTTTTACATATATTACAGTGTTTATGGCCCTCATTACGACCCTTGCGGAAAGGGGAAAACGATGGCGGAAATGCAATACCGCCATCGAAAAGCGCTCGGTGCGACTATGACCCGTCACCGCAAAGTACGAAGCCATTAGCGACACCGTAGTGAACGCCAACGCTAACTGCACTAAGCACGCGCGCGCGCACCATGCCAAACCGCAAACACCACCATGGTGCAACGGTACGCCAATTCCGACCCTAGCGGACATGTACCTAACGCCATCAGGCATGGCGGAATGGACCATTCCGCCATGGCGAGAAATACGGCATCGTGAACCAACCGTAAATGGCCCACTGAGTGCCTGTACTCCACTCCCTGGCCACATTGCACAACTCCTGGCAGGCGCAATGTACTCACACCATGCAACCAGTGAAATCTACAATTCACCCATGCATGCCAACGTAGAAATGCATGCAGGTGTTCAAAGCGCCCCGTGAGTGGGCATCCATGTACGGCATGTCACCATAGCCGTACTGATGCAGCACAGGCATGTGAAGGTACAAGACATCAAAATGGAAATCAAGAACACATGACACAAAACAACAGTAGTCCCACATCGCTTGCCACCAGCGCAAGGCAACATCAAAAACAGCATCCTGAGGGGGATTGCACCAGCCCTGTACTCTTGCCAGTAAACAAACCAACCATCAGCAGAAGCATGTACCACACAAGTTGGCAGAGTGACTGAGCAGCCAGGCACATCCCAAGAGGGGCCGATGGGAGCTGCAGGGCACAGATGGCATGAATACAGAAGCTATTCCAATGGACATGACCCCAGTCCCCCTCCAACAAACGCACGCAAACACAGGCACCTGTGACCAGCCACATTCTGAACATCCCATCATACCATCAATCGACCTGGCTGACAGGCACCAGTCGGCCAAAAGCCAATCCCCCGCCCCTGAACAGCACATCATGCAAACAGTCACAATGGCAGCCCCTATCCGTGACCACACTGTGCTACGTAGGCAAAAGCGGCCAGTACTGTACCACACAACTCAACTCAGAAGGCGGAACACAATGCAGATCATCTCGCAATACATACCGCCACAAATCGAAAATCGCCACATCACCTGCAAAGAATAACGCAACACGCCAAATATCGGAATACAATTTAAATGCACATCCAAATGACAAAGGCCTCACAGCAATTTGTAAAATAACACCAAAACATCCATCATCACCGAGGGCTGCATCTGCAATAATTGACCAGCTTCCACTTGTGTGACGCCCTGTACCATCATGGCACACAGGGCCAACATCAACGATCCAAAAGGCAACATGGAAGCGGCAAGAACCGCAGGTCCGTCCCATGAGGCAGGCACTAGTCCAGCTGAAAGGCCGAAATGTTGCACCTAGCCACCAGAACAGCGTAAGGGCATGTGGCCCATTGGCGATCGTCCCATAAGATCGTAATGGTGCTCCACTGATTCACCCGAAGCTGCAGGTGTCGAGAGTAAAATCCATCTGGAGGAGTGGCGTACAGATGGCATCTGCAATAGGGCAGGAGATACCTGTCACCAAAATGAAACACAAATTAACCGATTGCACTACAGGACACATGATGCATCACTATCTTCATTCAACACACCAAATCCACACCCATATGCATGCTAGCCCACTCCAAAGGAATATACACACCCCTAAATCAGTATCGATACATAACGAAACCAATCGAGGTTAATACACCATTGGCAACGTCGGTTACTGTGCATGCGTCCGTCAAGATAGAACCCATGACATGGGATTAGTAACGTGCCTAGACACAAGTGTATGAAGGCGCGTCGAGACAGGGAGGATCCGACAAGGGCAGATAGACGTAAGTCCCACTATGGCAGCCTTGCATCACATAGCGCAGGGGAAGGGGATTGAATCAAAAAACACATGTACATGGCAGACCCTAAATGGAATCATCTGTCCATGCATCCATTCATCATTCCCTCATCCCGCAATGAAAACGCATGAACATTCACTCACATAATATGTGAAACTTCCATCGCGTCTGTGCGTAATGCAGTCTGCAAAAACCACTGTGCTCCTGGCCGGATCTGTAGTGTCGTGAAGCTAGATGGACTTGGGAACGTCCTGCCTTATCGTCCACTACGCTATTGCGCATCCCATTCAATTCATGTCATTCATTGCTTGCTCGTTATGGGCCCTGTCCCAAGGACATTCAACAATAGAACGTTACATTTCCAGGCAGACCTGTGGGCGTCTCCTCACCGCTACTTCGCAACCAAAAATGCTGGCCTTCGAATTCCTCACTTGCAACATTACGTCGAAAAGGCTTCTGTGAACGCTTGCATTCACAATTACATCAATGTAGTGCGGCTGTGTGTCATAATGCTAACTGGCTGCAATCACAAATGGGACGCCACGCCCGTCGGTGAAGTACGATACTGTGCTGCATGAGGGTCGGCCATCGATCGAGCCCTACATACCACTGACTCTTCACAGGTATGTAAGCGGCTGCAATCATAGCATGTGTAACAATGGGAGCATAGCATGAAAATCAGTCAAAGTACATCACACTGCCATCGGGATTTGATACATGATTCCAATCCCAAGATGCCATGCGGCCTAATGCAGCCTTACGTGCGGGACGTGCTCGGCCAGAAGGGATTGCATCTGCCACAGATTCATTCAATCAGCACAGGTGGAGGCCATACAGGCCGACAGCACATATATAGCAGACCCAAACCCCGCCCACAACCACTCCCACTCCAAAATGCTACCGGCAGGACTAGCGATGTTGGGCCTGGGGCACCAGATAGCACTGCAAGTGCTACAACTACAAGAAGACGACGAACAACAACAGGTACAACAACCGGGCGCACAGGGGAGACGGAGGAGAAGGAGGAGGAGGAGGGCAAGGCAGGGTCAGCAAGGCCCACAAGCACTGCCACTACCACCACGCAGGCGGCCCGCAATCCCACGCCTCCGAGCTGATCCGTTCAACCTCACTGCTGAGCAGATCCACACCCTCTACCGTTTGGACCGGGACACCATAATCGCCATTGTGGACATGACACATGCTGACCTCGTGAGCATGATAGATAGCCCAACCGCCATCCCACCCCTACTGAAGGTGGTGTCTGTACTCCACTTCCTGGCCACAGGCACCTACCAGCACACAGTGGGACAGTTGCATGGCATTTCACAGCCACTGTTCTCACGGACACTCTCCCAAGTGCACGATGCCCTCCTGAAGCACGCCGACGACCACATCACACTACCACGCACGTACCAGGAAATTACCAACGCAAAGGTGGGATTCCATGCACTTGGCGGCATCCCGGGTTGCATTGGTGCCATCGACTGCACCCATGTTGAATTGGTTGTCCCACATGCCATGGAGGTCCAGTACCGCAACCGGAAACAATTTCATTCAATCAATGTGCAAATGGTGTGTGACTCCAACAAGATCTTTACGCATTGTTGTGCCAGATTTCCAGGATCTACCCATGATTCTATGGTCCTGAGGAACACAAGAATACCACGCTACATGGAGCGACACGCAGGGCACAGATCCTGGCTACTCGGTGAGTCTCATTCCATGCATGACATCGTGGCCCATTTGATGCGTCAATGACCTTGCAGGAGGGGGGGGGGGCTACTTAGCACTATCATTCCACTGACACCCTTTATTCGTCCCATACAGGTGATGCCGGGTATCCACTGAAGAGATGGCTCCTTACACCAATCCGGAACCCACAGAACCAGCATGAGGAGGACTACAACCATGCCCACTCACGTAGCCGTGTGGTCATTGAACAGGCATTCGGCCTACTGAAGGCTCGTTTCCGCAGCCTCAGCAGGTCTGGCGGGGCACTCATGTACAGCCATGAGAGGGTTTCTAAGATGGTCATGGCATGTGTCATGCTGCACAACATGTGCATACGTAGGAATGTGCCCATGCCCCCTGACGCTGTACTGCATGCACCTGAAGATGATGATGATGAGGGTGGGGATGTGGAGGCACCCCAAGGAGTCCATGAGGCACAGGATGCACGTGCAATCCGACAGAGCATCATAGATGCATGCTTCTAGCAACCACGCATGGTGCCTATTACACGGAAAGGGGACCTGTGGCACTGTGTGTGTGTAGTACAGGCACATAGTGGACTGTACGCCTATGAAGGCCTCGTACGCAAATATCAATGTCCACACATGTCATTGGATGATAATGAAGTGCTGTATTGTTAATGTGATTTGATTCATACACCCTATGGACCCGCCACCCAGTGAAGCCCAACACACCCCCTCCACCCTACTTCCTCCCCCCCCAACACCAGTGTCCAAATATGCATGCTGCCCGTGGGTAGACGCTATTGCAAGCCCCCTCTACGGGTATCAGGGGCACCCCTGCCCGTGGAGCGCAGGTTCCTGCCAGATCTGCGTTGGGGGCTGCCCTGGACGGAACTTGCCACGGATGACGTCTCTGCCTGCTCGCGTCCATGCATGTCTCTGAGGGTTTGTGAGAGCTCCGAGAGCACACGGCGCACAGCAGCAAGTTCAGCACAAACGTCTTTGGACGTCGCATTCAGTTCCCCCCTCAGGCTCTCGGTGCTTTTCTCCATTTGTGCTCTCAGGCTCTCGGTGCTTCTCTCCATTTGTGCTCTCAGGCTCTCGGTGCTTCTCTCCATTTCTCCCCTGAGGCTCTCACTACTTTTCTCTATTTGTGCCCTGAGTGTCTCGGTGGATGTTTCCATGGCTGCCCTGGAACCCCCGCATTCATTCGCATGGTCCTTGAGTAGCGTGGACACTTCCTGCTGTTGCTCGATCAGCAGGTCGAGGGACTGTTGCCTCTGCTGGGCCATGGACATTTGCGGTGGTGTGACAGGGGGGCTGCTCAACACATGTTGCCTTGGCACAGGACTTGTGGGGGTTGGCCAGTCGTCGTCTTCTGGGTGCCCCTGCGTGGTTTCGTCATGGTGTAGGGGATGGGACATGCAGGGGGATTGGGAAAGGTCATGGATGGTACCTACGTCGCCAGCACTGTTTTCCGTGTCGGAGCATGCTGGCATGACAGCTGTGTCACCTATGGTGCTGCTACCACCAGAGGCAGTGCCATCAGATACGTTCTTTGGGGGGACCTGTGGTGCTGGGGTTGTGGACTTGCTGGCTGCTGGGGTGCCTGTTGCAGTCCCCTCCAGTGTGCTGGCACTTGATTCCTGCTGCTGCCGTGTCTTGATCCTTGCACCTGAGGTGGAGGCTCTTGGGACGTTGGTCCTGGCCCTCTTTGCAGGCGTGCTGGTAGGGGTGTCCTGCAGCTCGTCGTTGGTATCGGACCCTGTGGTGGAGTAAAGAGGGGCGAGCGTTAGTTATGGGTCTGTCGGATTTGGAATGGCAACGTATCAAATGCATTGGGGTGGTACATGAGGGTGATTTGGGACTGGGCCTTGGAGGTGGTCTCATTTTCGTGTGGATTGAGGATGCATTCATTTGGCTGCCTGCAGTTAGGGGGTGCATGCTGCACATGTAGGGGTTGTTTATGGCATCTTGATAAATTTGTTTATTCATTCTGACTTTTAGAGGGCGCTGTCAGGGCAAAGTATGTATTGCACTATGGGGTCACATGGTACTGCACATGTTCGTGGTTTGTGGATTTCGCATTGTTTCTCTTGGCCAACCTACCTGATTCTCCGGATGTCGGCACTCCTTTCTCCATCCCTCCGACTCCCTCTATGCTCTCCATTCCTATGGTGGAGGCGCAGATCTCCTCCCAGGGGGTCAACTTGATGGGCGACTCTGATCCCCCCCCGGTAGCTGTGGCGATGTTCCTGTTCGCAGAAAGTATGCTGCGTACGCGGATCCGCAGGTCGTCCCACCGCTTGCGACATTGCTGTGGCGTGCGGGGTGTTGTCCCCACCGCACTTACGCGCTGTGCCACAAGGGCCCATATGGCCTTCTTGTTGGCAAGGGCCGTCCTGGTCATTTGACTGGAGAAGACGACGGCGGCATTTTCCTGCAGGGTCTCGGTCAGCACGGTCAGTTCCTCTCGGGAGAAGTGGACCTGCCGCTTGCGATCACACGCTTTCTTGGCTACCTTTCCCATATTTATTTTTTTAACTGGGGTTGCGAACGGGTTGGGATGTGTGTCAGGGTCGGATTTTTAATGGTTGTGTTGGGATTCGGATTTTATAGTTGTGCGGCGTGCTGTTTCCCGTTCCGGCCACATGCTTTTACTTCCGTTTCCGTATATTTACGGTGCCCGTAATTTGCGGTGGCCGCTCATTACGGTGCCCGCTCATTACGGTGACCGCTAAGATGGGTGGCGGTATTGCACCTGGTGCAGCGTACGGCGGCGGTAAGGGCCGTTTTGGGGTCATTTCCGCCATCGCAGCCTTTCGGATTCCGCCATGGCGTAATGCTCGTGCCCGATGGGTCGTAATTAGCCGCACTTTGCTCCTTCGTGCAATGGCGGAAACGCTATTTACGCTGTTGCGGTCCGGTCAGTCAATTTCCGCAAGGGTCGTAATGAGGGCCTATGTGCCATTATAACAATCAACTTTTTAACTTCTTTGTCACTGCCTCCTGATTGTACCCATTTATTTTCTCTTTTTGTGTTCAAGGGACTTTATCTGTTTCTACATGCTCAAGCTGCCTGATCTCATGTCTGGGATGGCATGGTTTGATTTGATTTACATGGACAAACTGCTCTATTGCCGTTTCACTTTCATTTTTCAAAATTTTATAAACTACAGGAGAGACCTTATCTATAATTCGAAATGGCCCCTGCCAGGCTGCTAGAAATTTAGAATTTTTCTGATTACTTTTTCTAAAATAAAACTTGTACACCTGATCCCCTACACTGTATTCCTTTACTGATGTCTTTTTGTCATAATAAGACTTTGCACTGTCAACAGCTCTTTCCAGATTTCTCTGCACAAAAGCAAATGCATGTTGCAAATGCCTCCTCAGTTCATCAATATATTCATGAACTGTGGATGCACTCACAAGTGTCTGCTCATGTGTTCTGTATAGTAGGTGTTGTGGTATCACCATTTTCCTACCTGTCAAGACCTCATGGGGGCTAACACCTGTTGCTTTGGCAGGAGTTGATCTGATTGACATCAAAACCAACGGTAAACGTAAATCCCAGCTGGAACCTGCTTCTGCCACAAATTTCTTTAAAATATCCACAACAGACCTATTGCTTCTTTCAACTGTACCTGAAGACGCTGCCCGATATGCGATATGTAGTTTCCTTTTCACACCTAGTATTTGCCATACCTTACTCATTAGAGTACTTGTGAAATGACTTCCTCTGTCTGACTCAATTCTTTGTGGCAACCCAAACCTTGAGAACACATGGTTCACCAGCAATGTGGCTGCTGTTTGCGCACTACAATCTGGTGCAGGAATACATTCAATCCACTTAGACATCAAACATACCACACTTAAAATATAACGGTTTCCCCTGCTCGACCTTTTTAAAGGACCTACATAGTCTATTTGCAAATCTGACCATGGGAGAGTTAGGCCTCTTTTCATCAATGGTGCTCTATGCATTGGTGAAGCAGGTTTAAATTGGGCGCATACTAGACATCCTCTAGTATATAATTCCACATCTTGGGACATATGTGGCCAGTAAGCATAATCTTTTAGTATTTCTAATGTTTTTTGTGAACTTCTATGGCCTGCAGTTATGGCATCATGTGCATGGTGTAGCATTAGCCCTCTGAATGAAAGGGGTACTACCCACTGTATTTGTCCTGTTATGGACTCTCTAATCATGAGTCCATCCTGTAATCTAATTCGTGTTTTGTTCTTTAATAGCACCCTCAACTCTTCTTTTCCCATACAATCATTTTCTGTTAAAGAATTTTGTTCAGGATCTATCAAATGATTATAATAGATTCCCAAAATTCGATCATTCTTTTGTGCCTCAATCAAATCTTGGTCTGGCGTGTCATTACTCCACTGCAGCACCGGTTGATCTACCTCCTTTGGTGCTTTAGAATGTGTCACTGCATCAATTTGTATTTCACCCATTAAATAATCAATAGGTAGTAATTCTCCCATCACAGCCCCAATCTTAGCCAGGTGGTCTGCCTTATCATTTCCCTCCTTATCCTCTCCTGGTGTTTTTAAATGCCCACAAATTTTTCTCCAGTAGATTGTTAAATTATTCTCTGACACCAATTTGTCTATGGCTTGTATCATTTTTCCATGTTTAAGTGGCTTTTTGTTGTATGTAACCATGCCTCTTGCTTTCCAACCAGGCAAATACTCCACAAAGCTATTCCGTGCATAGTCAGAATCAGTCACCAGGACAATTTCACTGAACTTTTTATCAACTGCAGTAGCAATTGCTTTATAAATGGCTGCCAATTCCGCCACCTGACTGCTCCTATCTCCAATCCTCATCCCTATACTGGGGACGCCTTCACATTTCAACCAGACATTTCCTATTCCTGCCACTAATTGTTTATTACTGTCATTTTCAATGTGAAAAGCACAACCATCCACATATACAGTTGGCAAATCCTTGCATGTTTTTTCATCAAAAGCTTTGTGTGGTGATTGTTCAAATTCCTGCAAACTAGTTTCCACTTGCATTTCATTTGGTATTTGTTCAGCTGCACAGTCATGTAAGTCAGCTAACCCTTGAGCAATTGGGTTCTTTTTATTTTGTCCATATCTCACTTCTACGGGAAAACCTTGTAATGCCAGCGTCCATGAAGTGATTCTGGATTGCGCTAGATTACCTGATCTAATTATTTTACTCTCTAAAAATTGCAAAGGTTGATGATTTGTTTCAATAATCACCTTTTCTCCCTGAACAATGGGGCGGAAATGTTGTAGCGCCCACACAGTGGTTAATAGGGCCTTTTCACATTCATTAAATTTCATTTCAACTTGGGAAAATGCCTTACTTGCATAGGCAATGGTTTTGTGATTCAAATCGTGTTTTTGTGATAACACTGCTGACATACAATGTTCAGAAAAACCTATTTCTATAAAGAAATCCCTGTCCTTTATGGGGTATGCTAAACATGATGCCTTTACAAGACATTCCTTTAATTTAGCCACTGCATCAGACTGCTCTTTTTCCCATTTCCAAGGAGTATTCAGTTTAAGCAGTTTAGTCAATGGTTGAGTGATTGCTGCATAATTTTCAATGAACTTTCTGTTATAGCCTGTCATCCCTAATAAACTTTTTACTCCTTTCACATTTTTAGGATCTTTTAATCTTTGTATGGCCTCTATTTCTTCTTTTGTGGATTTAGCCCATGTTCAGTCACTTCATGCCCTAGAAAGTTCACTTTTTTCTTGCACCATTGTGCTTTTTGCAAAGATACTTTGGCGCCTGCTTTCTGCAATTGGCCAAGTACATGTCTTATTTCATCAAAATGGCTTTTCAGGCTTTCATTTTTTATCAGGACATCGTCCACATAAACTATTGTTCCTCTTTCCGCTGCATCCGGCATGGCCTTTCTCAAAAATATGCCAAATTCACTCCCACTATTGATGTACCCGAACGGTGCTCTAAGCCAGGCATATTGAGTCCTGTCAAATGTAAAGGAAAATAAATGTTGTATCTCCTCTGCCAATGGCACGCACCAATATCCAGAGGTGAGATCTAATGTGGTAAATACATTTGAACCATGTACCTGAGCTAGGCCCTGATCAATGAATGGCAGTGGCCATCTAGATACTGGTACTCTTTTATTTAACTCTCTCAAGTCTGCACATAGCCGCCATTGACCATTTGGCTTTAACACACCTAAAATAGGTGTATTGGATGTGCTATGAATGGGCCTGATGATTCCCCGCGATTCCACATTTTTAATAATCTCTGCCAATGATTCTAAACATGCCAGCGGTAGTCTATACTGGCGTACAAACACTGGATTTCTGCTACACCCTTCGGGTAGTGTGGCCACATGTAAATCAGTTAAACCACAATCATAAGCATCTTTTGCAAATACATCCTTAAACTCTAGGAGATCCTGTATGCCTAAAGAAATTGTAGGTATGTATGAGGTTAAGCTTGATATTTTGGATTGGTTGGCAAAGTTTGAATATAACCATGGTATTCAAGGTCTTACAGGGAATCAGTTGCTTCCCCAGCTCTTCTCTAGGCTACCCACTGTTGCATCTGATGTTATGATAAAGTTTGGGGAGGTAGATAGGACCGATTATCAGTATGTGAACCTAGCTTTAATTGTTAGATTTGGGAAGACCCCTTCCCAGTACCTTAAGAGGTTTAGGACCTTCAAAACGCATGGTTGTACCCCTTGGGCTACCTGGGCATGTGAATGTTTGAAAAACGTAGATGGCTGGTTTAGGGGTTACAGAGTGAACACTTATGAAGTTATGAGAAATCTTGTTATGTTGGAGTCAACTTATGATGCCTGCTGTCCTGAGCTCAGACATCACTTGGCTGATTCTAAACAGATAGATCCAAAGAATTTAGCTAAGGCTGCTGACTTTGGATTCTGGGGCAACTCAGAGGAAGGATGAGGGAAATCGGCCGAAGAAAGATAACAAGGAGAATTCTAATACCTCTAATCCAAAAGAGGGCCACAAACAGCAACTTAAGGATAAACCACAGGGAAAACCGAATCAGGCTAGTGCACAATCTGGACCCAAACTAGATGGAGGTCAGAACAAACCCCCATTCTTCAAGACATTTTGGAAATGTTATGTATGTGGGTCAACTGACCATGTGAAAGGGGATCCCAGATGGAAACTTTCACCTACTGGCTGATAAACCCATGAGAGTCTCAGCTAGTGTTTCTTTAGTGTCCCTGGGCTTGTGGGAACAACAGAATTTAGATGTCTATAATTCCATCCCAGATAATACTAAAGAGTATTATAAAGATAGTGTTCTTGTGAATGGCCAGGAGACCCCTGCCGTCGAAGACACTGGAGTCAGAATATTTGTGCTGGATGAATTATTTTTCAAGGTTGAGAATGTTGCTAAGGCACCCAAATGCCTCACCAAGTTAGCTGAAGGCCCTGTGCAAATGCTTCCCCAGTTACCAGCTCTCATGCAGTGTAATGATATGACTGTCAAAATACCTGTTAGTGTGCAGAGTGAAGTGCCTGGGAGAGTTCTGTTGGGTAATGACCTGAAAACTCTTGGAGTTGTGTCAAGTACCCCCAGGCCTCCCAGTAAAAGGAGACAGGAGCTCACTAGGCCTGCAGGGGAGAGGACCCTGAGGTGCTCTCCAGAGGAGCTGATAGAGGAAACTATCACTCTCACCCCACAGGAATTGCTCACTTCCATTTCTGGAAAGAAAGAGGCAAAGGGGAAATCCAAGACCTCAAGGAAAAAGACAGATAGCACCCCTCTGCTACTAACAAGGCCATCCCCAAGATTTTCCAAGATCACACCTGTGATCCCTCCACCTGCTGAGACAGAGTGTGAGCTGCAACCTTGGCCCTCATTCCGAGGTTGGTGGTAGTCATGGCGCTATTTGCGCCATGACTGCCACCAATAACGGTACTGTGTCCGGTTTGGTGCAATGGGGACTTACCGGTCTAGCCAGACCTTGGCGGGACCAGTAAGTCCCCATTCACCAAACCATTCCCCATTCCCATTTGAACTCCCATAGGGCTCAGTGGGAATGGGGAGAGCACAAATAACGGGCCAGCTTATGCCAAGCCCGTTATTTTCG
This sequence comes from Ambystoma mexicanum, assembly GCF_040938575.1. Lineage (NCBI taxonomy): Eukaryota > Metazoa > Chordata > Amphibia > Caudata > Ambystomatidae > Ambystoma > Ambystoma mexicanum. The sequence goes on from NC_090924.1 coordinate 22,829,425, forward strand.
CCCAGATCCCTTAACGGGGTCCGTCCATAACACCTGGTCAGACCAGGCGTTAAGGAAGGGGCCCACTAAGGGAACTCGTAGTAGGGCGGTAAGGGATTCCCGGAACTGGTCTCCTTACCGGTGCCTGGTATCCTTTACCGCCCTACTCGGAATGAGGGCCCTTGTGTGGTTGAGCCAGTTTCTGAAGAATCAGATCTGGAAGGCGATACTGTTTTGGTTGGAGATCTTGACCCTGTTGACCATCCTGAGCTGCAGTCTTTTCTGGCAGAAGGTGGACCCACTAGGGCAGACTTCAGCAGAGGACAAAGAGAGTGTCCTACTCTTGAAGGTCTTCAACAACAGGCTGCTAACCAACTTGATGGGCAAGAAGTTGGAAAGCATAGGTTAAGCTGGGAAGATGGCCTCTTCTACAGTGAACCGACTGGTTCTATCCCTGGGGACTGCAAAATAATTGTAGTGCTCCTTGCCAACAGACTCCAGTTCCTACAGTTGACCCATGAGATACCTTTAGCTGGCCATTTGAGTTTCAAAAACACCACAGAAAGGTTCTCCTTATACTTCTATTGGTCTAAAATGGGTTCCGAAGTTGACAAATTCTGTAGGAGCTGTCACACTAGCCAAACCAGCGGCAAGAGTGGAGCCAAGAATGTGGCACCCCTGGTGCCTCTCCCTGTGGTGGGAGTTTCTTTTGAGAGGGTGGGCATCTACATTGTTGGTCCCCTTGACCCTCCCACATCTTCAGGGAACAGGTTTATCCTGGTTGTAGTAGACCATGCTACAAGATACCCAGAAGCTATACCTATGAGAACTGTTATGGCTCAAGCTGTGATTAAGGCTCCGCTTGGTATTTTTACCAGAGTAGGGTTTCCTAAGGAAGTGATATCTGACAGGGGATCCAATTTTATGTCCCACTACATGCAAGCCATGTGGAAAAACTGTGGTGTCACTTACAAGTTCTTTACAGCCTACCATCCACAGACAAATGGACTGGTAGAGAGGTTTAATCGTACTATGAAGAGCATGATAGGTGGTTTAGAGGAACCCCTTAAAAGAAAGTGGAACCATCTACTGCCATGCCTTCTCTTTGCTTATAGAGAAGTCCCTCAGGAGGGAGTTGGTTACAGTCCCTTTGAGCTTCTCTATGGCCATCCAGTCAGAGGTCCATTGGCACTGATTAAGGAGGGGTTGGAGAGTGCTCCTTCCCCCAAGCCAGTCAGAGTGACTGACTATGTGATAAGTCTCAAGAGGAGAATGTCACACATGATGGCAGAAGCTAGTGATAACTTAAAAGCAGTTCAGGCTCTGGTCAAACATTGGCATGACCAGAAGGCCAGCATGGATGACTTTACTCAAGACTAGCTTGTATTAGTTATGGTGCCAACAATGCAGAGGGCCTTGCAGGACAAATGGATAGGAACCTTCAAGGTTGTGGGCAAACCTGGAGAGGTGAACTATTTGGTGGACTTAGGCAGACCTAAAGAGGCTCCCAGAGACTTTCACACCAACCGTTTGAAGGCATATTTCTCGAGACCAGAAGTGGGAGCTTTGCTTCTAGCTTCAGCTCAAGCGGAGGAGGAGAGTGAACCTCTACCTGACCTCCTCAGAGGCCAACTTTTGGATGAGAAAATATAAAGAGTTAATCTATCTTCTCAACTGAATTCTGAACAACAGAAGGAGTGCAAAGTTCTATTAAATCAGTTTGTGTCCCTGTTTTCACTTTCACCAGGCCTGACCCCTTGAGGCCAGCATGATATTCTCACTGGCGACTGTTTACCTGTGAAAAGCAGAGGTTACAGATTGTCAGAACATGTGAGATCCCACATCAAAGGAGAGGTCCACAAGATGCTTGATCTCGGGGTTATAGATAATCTACAAGGCCATGGTCCAGTACAGTTGTTCTAGTAGCAAAGGCAGGATCAAAGGAGTTGAGATTCTGTGTGGACTATAGAGCTCTAAATGCAGTCACTAAGATTGATGCCCATCCTTTGCCAAGGACAGATGAACTGGTGGATAGACTTGGTTCAGCCAAGTACCTCAGTACATTTGATCTGAGGTCAGGCTATTGGCAAATAGCCCTGACAGACCATGCCAAGGGGAAAACTGCATTCTCAACCCCAGCAGGCCTCAACCAGTTCAATGCTATTCCTTTTGGATTAAAGAATGCACCTGCTACATTCCAGAGGATGGTCAATCAAACAAGACACGAACACTGTCCGTAGAAGACCTGGATGCATGCGCACATCCGACACCACGCATTCGGTGTCCTACGGACACCTGTCCCATTCGCAAACATGTCTGCAATGTCATCATGTGACAGCACCCACGCTAAGCATGGGTCCTTGTTCGCGAACACAGTCGGGGCACCCAGATACTCAAAAAGTGCTTTTTTGAGCAATCCAAGGTATTTTCCTGTGAAACTTCACCCTTGCACATATCGCAGACCATGTGCTAGCAATCTGCATTATGTTTGGAACTTTTTGAGCCCTCTTTGGTGTTTGAAGTGTTCACAGACAGCCTGGGTGTCTGCAAAGTGCTCCCCAGGACCCCTATAAAAGGCCACACCCCAGAAGTGCTCCTCATTCTCTTTTGGATTTCCAAGACAGATCATTTACAAAAGGACAATTGGTGCAAGTTGCTGTTCTGTTCCTGCTGTTCTTGGCTCCTGGTTCTTGCTAACCTTCCAGGTGGCATCCCAAGTTGCTTCTGCTGCTACTGCCTCGGCTTCAGCACCACCCCCATCCCCTCCACCACCTTCACAAGAGTCTGGTGAGGGGAACAGGCTAGAGTATGCAGAGGAGGATGAAGAGGATGACGAGGATGAGTTAGTGGAAGTCCCTACTACTAGCAGTCACAGTGAATCTTGGGTGTGGCGTTTGTTTGCACCTCTTGATGAAGTACCGAAAGCTCGTGCAAACAAGGTGCGCTGCACTCAGCGCCAGATGGTGCTGAGTCATGGCAAACCAGGTTTGTACAGCTGCGGTACTACGTCAATGAAATGACACCTAAAGTCGTTCCATGGTGGGGCTAGTCGTAAGGTTGTACCGTGCGATAAACGTAGTAGGTTGAGTTCCTCTGCAGCATCCTCTGTTTCTGCTCCTGCCACCACAAGAGGCACTCCTGTGTGGCAGCGCATCCCTCCAGCTGCCTCGCAAGCCTTACGTGATGCTGTAGACCCTCGCCTTTTGAGGGTCACAGTATTGTGTATGTACTGCAACGCAGTACTCTGCAGGGGGAGACCCTTCGAAATGCTTTCGAGGCTGTGGTCTGGGAGCATGAGAAGGACTGCCACCTACCTGATTAAGGCCCACCGTACATCTTCTTCTCTCCACCTGCCCTTTCTCATCCCCGTGGTTGGTGCCCTTTCCTTACCCCCTTCCCTTCCTTTCCTTATTTGTCATGTCTGAAAACCCCAAAAAAATACAAAACAACAAAAACCAAAGAAAAATGGCTCTTTTCAGAGCCGCCTTTCACAGTTCAAAAATAGAAGTGCCAATGCCTGTGCATTTTTAGAAGTCTGCAGACAGTCTTCGGACAGTCTGCAGACATTTAAAACTTTTGGGGTCTGCCCTATCAAAATCATTGCACTCTTCTCCGGAAGGAAGTGGTGGCTCTGAAAAAAGCCTTTTTGTGTTGTTTTGTTTCCTACTGGAAAAAGGATTGCTATATTTCCAAAAAGGATTGCAATGCATTTTGTATATTTCACAGAAAAATCTGATTCCCAGCATAAGTAAGATGTACTATATCTGCCAAAAATGTGTGTACTACGAAACATAATATTTTCATTGTGAAAAGAAGACATGCCAACATCTCTCAAAAAGACACAAACATCCTTGTTGACATTGCGCCTCAATTTCTCCATTTGTGGACCAAATGAAGAAGAACGCCCCCACATTTGTTTCTGCGCAATACGAGAAAAAAATACTTGGGAGTTTGGAAACATGTCCATGACTTTCCCAAGTCCTTCTTTCATTGCAAATTGCAAAGAGATTCCAGAGACATGTCCTAAACTATTCCCTCCACAATGAATAATAATAATGTCTGGATGACAGTGTGTCATCAAAGTGGGACAAAGAGGAATCAAATCAAACCACTTAATTCTTCACACTCCATCCCAGTGCACAACCACATGAGGGAATCCAAGATCTAGAGCCACTCCACAGCTATCTGCATGCACCTCCAACCAATTTATACATGAGTCACACAAGATCCAGACAATCTGCCTTCTAAAAGACACAGCCATAGCTATCTGCTCTCCTCTCAGGAAACAAACTTTCTGGCAAAGTCTCTCCTTACATATCACACCCAGTAAACCTTATTGACCAATCCCTTGGCCTGCACAGTCTCATTTGCATGCCTCTCAGCCTCAAAATCCCTGTATGTAACATATCTGATCCGTGGACAGCCGCAGTGTCCGCGGACAGCTCGTGAAATCTGAGAGTGAGGAATGAAAATGTAAATAGTGTACCCGATTCCCCCTTTGAGGGTGGCTCTGAAAAGAGCCTTTTTTTGTTTTTTGAAAGTGCTTATAAAAAAACACCCTTCATTTGTTTTTGTTTTTGTTTTTGTTTTTGGTTTTGCTGATTTATTCCTGATGTCTTCACATTATCCTCTGTAAAGCATTCCTTATATTTTGAAATAGCATTTCCCAATATGGATAAAGACATGCCATCTGCTTTTTGTAACATTAACAAAATCAATATTGTCATTGTTACAAGCAACACCCCACTTCTAAACAAGAAAGCAGACATCCCTCTGTTCACCAAACACCTTGCACCATTTTACTGGTGACAGAAAACATTACAACTCTCCCATACTATCCTAGGTAAAATTTGTTGGCCAGAATTATATGCAGTACCCTTTGGGAACACCACACATAATTAAGACTACAAGTGACAGTACAAATTCACCTTTGGTACAAGCCTGTACTACAGAGTAAAAGTGGTAGCGATGGCTGAGCAGCCAGACTTATCTCAAGAGTAAGTGAGCACTATCAAATAGTTACACAAAGGACAAACACTGACTCAAGGTTTCTGAGTAAAAGAATATACATTTATTTACACATCAGTTGTATAACATTTCACTAAAGTAAAGCAGTTGAAAAGTCACATTACTAATACACCACACCACTCCCAATAGTTTCCAGAGGAGTTAAACTCACAAAATGAAGTGGGAGCAAAATGGCACTCTAGTAATTAAAAAGGGAGGGAAAGACAAAGTTAGACAGAAATTGAGCAGCACCAACAGGTAAGTAACCAGGGCAATATAGAAAGAGGAACTACAGTGATGGAACAAAATCAAATAGGCTTAGGTCCAAAGTCAATAGGACAAAAGTCTTTTGCTCATGATCACACAGTTCAGGGTAGTTTGCGGTTAAGTCTTTGCCAAGCGTTCCGGACGAAGTTGGTCAGCAGAAAAGTTTGTTTAAAGAGAAGAGTTGGCGAAAGGTTTACAAGCCCTCGAGTTGGTGAAAGGTTTCACACACCTTCACTGCGGCTGAACGAAACGCACAACTGGATTTGCACAGTACCTTTAAATGGAGAAGAAGTTGTAGCTGAGGCAGACGTTCCTGGTAGTTCCTGCAGGCTCACGGCTCCTGAAGCGGCTGTCAGACTGACACGAAGTAGGAAGACTGGAGGGTCCTGCACTACCCAGGGAAGAAACCAGCAGCAGAGCAAAGCAACAAATAAAAGGCGCACTCCTTAAAACCCAGGCAGAGTCTGACCTTCCTGGCTTTTCGTCCCACTTTAGCTCTGTACAGCAAATTCGTCCTGAGGAGGGATTCCTGGCTTGCAGTTTGGGCGAACTGGTTGGTCCCACCAGCTCAGGGGAAGAAGATTCCTGGAGGATCTTCTCTGTCATTGAAGTTCGAGGATTCGGACCTGCAGCTGGGCTTTGCCGGGCAGTTCAGTCATGGTAGAGATCTTCTTCCATCAGCTCCTCATCGGTTATTTCGTTCCAGTGGTGACTCTGCCTTTCCAGACCCAGAGACCTGCTTTTTATGCAGTTTTTCACCATTCACACAGCCTGGCTGTCAATCACACAGCAGGGTGGCTGTCCCGCCGGGACAGTCACCACAGCCAATCATTTCAGAGTGCGACATGGGTCTCCATGCGTAGAAGCCTGCCATAAGACGGTGAACAAAGGAATCAAACCTGGTTTGGCGCAGAGTAAAACATGAGAAAGACTTTTACAAAAAGAAATGGCAAATAAACCCAGCCGGAACCATAATAAAACATATATGGTCTAGCGGGTTTAAGTTTGAAGCTACCAAGATAGCCTAAAATAATACCAAGGTTATTTACGATAACCGCTGTAGGAAAAATAGGGTAGTTACTACTACCACCATCCAAGTCTTGATGAAAAGGGAGTGAAACAATGCTCCAAGGGAAACAGACAAAAAGGGATAAGTATTAACCCTTTCCAGTACGTCATGTAGGATGGTTTGTACTGAGTCTGTGGTTTTATAGAGGGTAATAAAGTTAATGGCAACTTTATGTGTTCTGGGAGACAATAGTCAGTCCCAGAAAATGGAGTCTGAGTTTGGAAGTCTTAAAGACAACGCTGTGTCACTGCACTGAAGGTGCTGTGTAACACACAGTAAAAAGATGATGCCTGTGCAGTAGGTGAGGCTCCACAGTCTATGAACACAAAAATGTTAAACACACACAGCAAAAACTCATATAAGAGTGAGAAAAAAAGGCTCAAAGTCTTACCAGGTGAAAAAAATAAATCCTAGAAATACAGCAAAGCTGCTGAGGGACCCAGTCGCTAAGGGAAATTAGCCATTCTGGAGAATTCTCCGTAATACTCGCCCCCCCAGACTAAGGGACAGGGGGATTTAATCCACTCCTGGATGAATCTCTACCTCTAGTTTGTTTAAAAGATCCTAGAGAAACCATCAGCATTTTGGTGGTGACATCCTGCACTGTGCTCAATGGTGAAATCAAAACCTTGCAGGCAGATTGACCATATCAGAAGTTTTGGGTTGTCCCATTTCATTTGCATTAACCATCTTAAGTGTTGGTGGTCTGTCTGAATCACAAAAGTAGATCCATACAAGTATGGTCTAAACTTCTTCAGGGACCAAACCATGGCAAAACATTCACACTCTATGGGTCCCCACCTTGTTTCTGGTTCCTTCAGTTTCCTACTGATGAAGCAATTGGGGTGTTCCCTACCTTTCTCATCCGGTTGACTAAGGACTGCACCTATACCTGTATTGGAGGCATCTCTCTGCACAATGAAGGGTTGGTGATAATCAGGAGCTCTTAGGACTGCAGCTTGACAAAGGGCATTATTGAGGTTTTCAAAGGCTTGAGTGCACTCCTCATTCCATCTAACCTTTTTAGGGAATTTTGGAGAGGTTGTCACATTTAAGGGAGAGCTTTGGTCCCATAGTTCTCTATGAAATTCCTGTAGTACCCAGTGAGACCTAGGAAAGCTCTCACTTCGGTTTCAGTAGTAGGGGTGGCCCAGTTGTATACAGCTTATACTTTGCTAGGCAATGGCCTTATTTCACCTCCTCCTACCTCATGACCAAGGAAGACCACTTTGCTCTGACCAATTTGACATTTGCTTGCCTTTATGGTCAGATGTGCCTGCTCAAGAGCCTGCCTGCAAAACATATCCTAAGTGGTCAATATGTTCTTTCAATGTCCCCGAACTAATTAAAAGTGTGCCACACGTGCGGGGGACAATTACGGACAGGCGCAATGTTCGTAGGACCCAAGGGTGCGATATGCATGCGTGTGGGTGTTCTATGGACAGTGTTCAGGTTCCCGAACTAATTAAATGTGCCTTACAACTTTGTGGACAGGCGAACGGGCTATGTATTCTACGGACATATTGATTCTGATTGCAGACAATGCAAAGAGGGGTGATTTTCTTAGGACACCTTATTTTGAATAATAGCGGACAGGTGGACATATTTTGTGTTCTATGGACAGTGTTCAGGTCCCCGAACTAATTAAATGTGCCTTACAACTTTGTGGACAGGCGAACGGGCTATGTATTCTATGGACATATTGATTCTGATTGCAGACAATGCAAAGAGGGGGGATTTTCTTAGGACACCTTATTTTGAATAATAGCGGACAGGTGGACATATTTTGGGCCTCATTACGACCCAGGCGGACTTCGCGGTGCTAAATGCACCGCGAAGCATGGCGGAAAGCCGCCGATAGCGCCATGGGGGTTGGCGGATTTACCGCCCCATTCCGACCTCGGCGGAGCGGTAAATCCCCAATCCCCATTCTGCCCTTCCCCATTCCCATTTTCGCCCCATAGGGTATAATGGGAGTGGGGAAGGAGTTAATTACGCCACCGTAAAATACGGTGGCGTAATTAACAACGAGGTCCCGTAGCGCCATGGTTTTCTCCGGCTGGTAAAACCAGGCGGAGAAAACCTCCATGGCGCTACGGGAACTCGTAGTATGGCGGAGAGGTACGCCATGCACTACGCTGGCGTAACACCCTCTCCGCCAGGGTCCTAATGAGGCCCTTTGTGTCCTGCAGACACCTCCATTTTGATTGTGAACAGTGTGGATAGGTATGGTGTCCTTAGGACACTCCCATTTTGGTCAATTGCAGACATCCCAGACACCTGCGCTGTCTGCGGACACCCTAAAAGCCTTTTTTTAAAAATAACACAGAGGAATAAAGTAACATCATACATAAAATTGTATTATCGTATAAAAATATAGACATTATGAAAGAGAGGGGGAAGCAGAAATGTATACAAATACAGGGGAATTAGGGGTTTCTACATGTTGGATGGTAGGGGAAGAAGGGATCGAAGTCTCATCATAACGTTTTTACTGATGGGGATTTTTTGGTGATGGTTGGCTGGTACTGGTACATATGGGACAGTGATATTACATGTTTTCCATGATATGGTTCTCTACAAAGTTTTTCAAAATAATGAAATTGCTCATTAATTGATCATTTTTTTAATGCAGCAGATGATTTTTCAAAATGTTTGTTTCAGTATTATACTTATTGTCTGTATGTTCTGTTAAAAAAATGTGTTAAGTAGACATGAACATAATGTTTATTAATTGGCTAATTTAGGAAGGTGTAGTGTCTACCATCAGTATCACTGTTCTCACTCATTTCGTCCAGAGGAACATTTTCTTCTAGCCATTACAAAGTATTAGACATTTCAGTATTAAAAAAAAAACGTTATTTTTCAGTGTATCCAACTACTGAAAGTTTATAGATATAGGTATTAATGTAGTGTACTTACCAGTTTTTTTTTTAGTTTTTCTGCTACTGCTTTGTAGGTGTGCTGTTGATATTTGCTGTGCAGTTTATGTGTGGTAATTCTGCTGGACGAATATGTTATTTTTGTTTTGGTATGTTCCATTATGTTTCATATGCTATGTAATTGGACAGTTGGTGTCTTACATATACAGTTGGCACTTCCTATTTATTATTTAATGTCATTTTTTTTATATGCCGCTCTTTGAACATGTTCAGTGTTTTTATTGCATGATAGCACAATGTAAGATACCCCCTGCGTTTTTGGATAGTGTTGATGTTGACTGAGTCTGTCCGCGAACATGCGCATGGTCCGCTGACATCCCAACCACTACCATAGGACAGGGGGTTCAGTATGCTGTAGGGTACATGTATATAAACTAAGGGAATCCTACTAAAAAGTTATCAAATTCATGATATCTATATGTATATTCAGCAAAAAAATCTTTTTAAAGAGGATGTTATGGTTAAGTTGTGCTACAAAAAACCTATGAAATTCAGTGAAAAAACTTTGTTAAATGAACATTTTGCTAGAAATTCGCCACTTATGGTAAGCTAAGCAACCACCACCATGCACTGTGAAGGCTAATACCCATGACATCAAAGATGACATCACAAATTACATTACATATCCATTTAGTTTTTATGCAGTCTCTACAAGGGATTGTTTTTATAATGTTGGCATAAAAAAGTCAAAAAATCATTGGAAGAACTATCGTTTGCCAAACAGTTCATTAGGTCATGCATTGCTATAAGCATCATTGTGTTACTGACTTCTTTCCAGTACATGAATGAACTTGTATAGAAATGTAGGCATTCTCTGCATCATGTGCCATAGAGCTGCAATATTCAATACCTTATTATGTAGGATAGTAAAATGATGAATCCTTTTTTTTTGCATTTTGTGCACTGTGACACATATACTAAGTACCTAACAATGCCTTCTTTACTGCATAATTGTAGTAGTACACATCAAAAATAAAAAGTCCACAATGCGTACAAATATGAGTATACACAAGGAAAATAAAGTAAGCAAATAACAGCAGCATTACTAGAATTGATAACCAGCCTATTTAAATTCATGTACAGACTTGATTGCTGTATCTCAAAGCTGCTTATTGCCTTATATCTATGTGCTGTATAATGCAAGTGAATTCTAAGGAAAGTAATCCATGAATCAGAGCCAGTATCTTTTGCATTTCTACTTCCTGACTGTTACTGAAAGAAACACTTGGCCTAGATATGTTAGTGAAGAAAAAAGAATGGGTAATAAGATGTGCAATGTTATCAGTGATGTCATGAATGAAATTTGTGATGTCATTGTTGATGTGATGGGTATTAGTCTTAGCAGTGCATGGTGGTGGTGTGAGTTATGGTTGCTTAGTTTACCATAACTGGCAAATTTCTAGGGTTTTTCAGTTTTACTTAAAACCATAACATCAATGTAACATTTTTTCACTGAATTTCATAGGTTTTTAGTAGCACAACTTAACCATAACGTCCCTTTAACAACATTGTTTGTCCCTTTAACAAAGTTTTTTCACTGAATATATCTATATATATATTCAATGAAAACACTTTGTTAAAGGGATGTTATGGTGTTAGGATGTGAGCAGGGTGGCCGACGGGATGCGGGACGCCCGGGCAGAGGAGCCCGCGGTACCGCGGGCATGCGCAGCACAAACGCTGCCAGGAGTCGCGCTGACGGGGGGCGCCGGGGAGGCGTCCCTGTTAACGGGAACGCCTTCTCGGCGTTCCACGGCGGTGCCGGCTTTGAAGCTGCGGCGCTGGATCCTCTCGGCGAGGCCGGCCTTGCAGCCGCAGCGCCGGGTACTCCCACGAGGACCCAGGCCACTGGCGCTGCGGCTGAGCAACCCGGGGACACGGCATGTACCGGCGGCCTCCGGCAGCGGCGAGCGGTGGCGGGGCTTGGGAAGTGGAGAGCCCGGCTTGTGCCGACCGCTCGGTGCCGGGGGAGCGCCGTGCACGTCGTCAGGAACCAAACAGTGGGGGCAAACCAGAACCCCCTCCTTACCTCGAGCAGGGCAGACCCCTAGCAGCAACATGGGGCCTCAAGCAGGATGGACCTCCGGGGAGCATGCCTCAAGGGAGACGCCATGTTGCGGGGGTGGGACCTGGGGAGAGGGCGTGTGTCAGACATGGCCCAGGTGGGATGGCGACCAGGGAGTGGCTGACAACAGGGAGGGAGAGCCGGGACCAGGCAGCCATCGGAAAGGAAGAGGAGGGGAGAGGGCAGCTCTACTCATAGAGGGTGGGTGCCTAGGGTCCCCACCAATCGGAAAGGGGGGGAGGGAAGGTGCCCCTGATTGGCCCTCTTTCCCTCCAAGCACCGGGTATAAAGGGGACTGGCCTAATGGCAGTTTTGTTGCTTTTTGCAGGGAGAAGGAGAGGAGAGTGAGAGCAACTGGTGGGCCTATCCGGGTCCGTGAGAACAGGAGACATTTCAAGGGGAGAGGAACTCCTGGTGCCTTTTACTCACAGTGAAGTAACTGTGGGACAACCTGGAGACCAATCACCGTGGTTAAGACATTACATTTAACCAGTGTGTAATAAAAGTCTGCAAAACTCCACATCGGGTACTGTCCTGATTTCCACAAGTGGCGTAGTCGGCAGGATTGACGAGAACGCGATGGAGAAAATAATACAGACACTGTCAGAGGGGCAACAACAGCTACAACAGCTCCTCCAACTTCAGGCCCAGCAGGTGGCCGCCGATCGCCAAGCCTTTCAGCAGGCAATACAAATGCAGGGTACCCTGCAGTCCACGTCTCAGGACAAACATCAAGAGACGATAAGACACCTGACGGATGCAGTGACCGGAACCCGAAACCAGCCCATGGTCCCTTCCGCAGTGTTGCAGAAATTCAAGGAAGGCGAAGACCCGGCTTTCTTTTTTACCATATTCGAGAGGATCGCCCGAAATGCGCAGTGGCCGGTGGACCGCTGGGGCCAGTATGTCGCTCCCCTTTTGTCTGGCATCATGCAAGGTGCCTACCAGGCCGTTAACCCAAACGGAACCACGCCTTACGCTGAAATCAAGAAGGCGGTGTTGGACCGGTTGGGACTTGACGAAGAAGCCTACAGAATGAGGCTACGCGACACTAGACTCAAACCGGGGGAGAACGCCCGACAGCTCTTCTACCGCGTTAAGGATCTCACTGAGAAATGGCTGCAAGCACCAGGAACAGGCCTACAGGATGTGTTAGATAAGGTCACCATGGAGCAGTTTGTCGAGGCCTTGCCCCCTCCGATGCAAAGGTGGGTCCGACAACATCACAGACCCACCTTATCTGAGGCTGTGGACATAGCATCAGCCTACCAAAAGGCCGGGGGGCGGTTAAACCCTTTGGAGTCGGTTCTTCCAATCACAGCCCGATGCCACCGTTGGAACCCCTCACAACCAAGAGCCTGAGAGTAGTGCCTCCCAAATGGAGGTCAATGGAAGAACGCCCTTCTAGACCCGAGGAGAAGAGAACAGGTCCCGACGCGCGACCCACCCCGTTGTCCACGGGATACCGGCAACCACAATGTTATTACTGTGGCGAGTGGGGCCATATAGCCCGGTTTTGTCCCCGGAAGAGAGGCGCCGAGCCGATGGAGATCGGATTAATGAGGACGGAGCAAGGACAGCGATGCCAAGGTCTCTACGAGATGGACGTCCGGGTAGACGGGAACCCGACCACGGCCCTACTCGACAGTGGAGGTCGGCAGATGGCGGTACTACCAACCGTAAGTGATTCTCCTTACCTCACCAATGTTAGTATCCCAATTCGGTGTATACACTGGGATGTGAGGGCCTACCCCATGAAAACCATAACAGTAGAGGTGGGCCCTAACGTTGCAGAGATGAGAGCTGCTGTCCTCCCCTCCTTACCCGCCCCGGTGGTGATTGGAACCGATCTGCTCCACTTCCACCAGACTCTCAAAGCCCTAGACCAGGGATGGTGGGAAGAAGCACCCTTTGCCAGGGAGCCCATCCCCCCCAACACCCAGGGACGGGAGAGACCCGTTAAAAAAAAAAGGGAAGCCCGCCTTGCTAAATGCGCATCCATGTATGCCACCCAACGGATAGCCTGGAACCCTGAGGACCATGAGGATTCCATCCGGGGAGAAACCCTGACGGACCCTACCTTAAGACTTGCCCGCAAAAGAGCCATCACGGATGGGGACCCGGACCTGACCAAGGGAGCCGGTTTTTCATCTAGACAGGGCCTGCTCTATCGGGTCTACCAAGAGGAGGGAGGAGCACGAAGGGAACAACTACTCCTGCCCAAAACACACAGGGGTATTGTCCACCAGTTGGCACATAATCACCCGTTTGGGGGCCACATGGCCTCCCTAAAGACACAGCTAAATATTCTGAAACGCTTCTACTGGCCAGGGATCTATGGGGAGGTAGCGAAATTCTGTAAGGGGTGCAGAACCTGCCAGCTGACGAGTGGGGAAAAGCCAGCCAAGGCACCTCTACAGCGGATGCCCTTGATCACCATACCCTTTCAAAGGATAGGTATAGATCTGGTTGGCCCGCTCGAGCCAGTCAGTCGTGGATACCGATACCTGCTGGTCATTGTCGATTATGCCACCCGGTATCCCGAGGCCTTCCCCCTAAAGGGGACGTCGGCTAACCAGGTATGCGACCAACTCATCCCTTATTTCGCACGGGTGGGCCTACCCACCGATATCCTCACCGATCAGGGAAAAAACTTCATGTCGGCGGTCATGCGACAAGTCTGTGAAAGACTACAGATCAGACGGCTGCGCACCTCGATCTAACACCCCCAAACGGATGGGTTGGTGGAGAGGTATAACCAAACGATAAAGAAAATGATGAAAAGGGTAACAGGCCCGGAGGGGAAGGACTGGGATAGGGTCATACCCCTGATCCTAATGGTATTGAGGGACACTCCCCAATCTTCGACAGGATTCTCCCCGTTCGAGCTGCTATTTGGGAGACAGCCCAGAACAATCCTAGATCTGGTCAAGGAGGACTGGGAAAACGCTAAGGAAACATCCCTCACCGAGTACGCCAAGGACCTTAGGGAACATCTGTCTACCTTGAGGGGACTAGCAGAAACCCATCTAGGTATAGCAGAAGGCCAGCAGGAGAGGGCATACAACAAGGGCTGTCACCTAAGAAATCTAGAACCAGGGGATAAGGTACTAATGTTGCTACCCACCAGTACGAACAAAATGTTGGCTCCGTGGAGAGGACCTTATGTGGTGAAGGACATGGTGGGACCGGTGAATTACCGAATACACCAACCTGACCGGACCCCATCACATAAAGTCTACCATATAAACCTACTGAAGAAATGGACTGAGCCTGCTCCGGTCGACGTTCTGGCCACCCAAGGTACGGGGGTGATCTCTGCAACCGGCCAATTGGATGCGGTGCATTGGGGGGATCACTAACGGAACACATGAAGAACGAGATCCAGGAGATGCTCAACCCCCACCGCAACGCCTTCTCCCATTTACCTGGAAGGACCAGCCTAATAGAGCATCGTATTGAAACCCTAACCAGACAAATAATCTGGCTGAGGCCTTACAGGATCCCGGAGGCCCGAAGGTCAATCATTAAGAAGGAGATCGAAGAAATGATTAGGCTGGACATCATTGAACCGTCAACCAGTGCGTGGTGTTCTCCAATCGTACCCAAGCCAGACGGGGCTGTACGATTTTGTATGGACTTTAGGCAGCTCAACATGATATCACACTACGAGGCCTATCCCATGGCCAGGATGGATGAACTGCTGGAAAGGCTAGGTGCTGCCCGTTACCTCAGTACCTTGGACCTCACCAAGGGATACTGGCAGATCCCACTACGGGAATCTGACAAGGAAAAGACGGCCTTTGCTACGCCCCAGGGGCTCTTTCAGTATAAAGTACTACCATTCGGGTTGCATGGGGCTCCGGCCACCTTCCAGAGGCTGATGGACATCCTTCTGCAGCCCCACCACCAGTACGCCGCCGCCTACCTGGATGACATTGTGATATACAGCGCATCATGGAGCGACCACCTGCCCCATCTACGCGAGGTGGTCTGCACCCTGACCCAGGCCGGACTCCATATCAACCCAGGGAAATCGGTCCTAGGGACCCGGGAAACCAAGTACCTCGGACATATAGTCGGTGGCGGTGTGATTCGACCACAGGTGTCCAAAATCGAGGCTATTCAGGGGATCCCAGTACCAACCAACAGGAAACAAATAAGGGCCTTCTTGGGGTTTGTAGGGTATTATAGATGCTTTATTCCTGGTTTTTCTTCCCTAGCTGCGCCACTGACCGAGGCGTTAAAGATCGGGGTTCCCCAGACCTGTCGACCAATCGCGCAGCCATACTGGCCGTCGAGGAGCTGAAGCGCAGTATATCATCCCACCCGGTGTTGGTGTGCCCTGACTTCCGGAAGCATTTCTTCCTGCAGTCGGACGCCACTGGCATGGGGTTGGGGGCAGTCCTGACGCAGGAGGTGGACGGGTTCCTATGACCGATCTGTTTTGTGAGCCGGAAGCTCCTTCCACATGAGTTAGCGTATTCCACGATAGAAAAGGAATGTCTTGCCATCAAGTGGGCGGTGGACACCTTACAATATTACCTGCTGGGGAGGAAGTTTACGTTGTATACCGACCATGCACCGCTGCAGTGGTTGGCGAGACACAAGGACACCAACCAGCGAGTGCTGCGGTGGTTCCTGTCCCTCCAACCCTTCGACTTCGTAACTTTACATAAACCTGCCAGCTTCCAGCTGGTGGCGGATTACTTGTCCAGGTGTTCGATCCGGCCCGACCGGCCTGGATCTGTGGTGGGGGTGTGTGAGGATGTGAGCAGGGTGGCCGACGGGATGCGGGACGCCCGGGCAAAGGAGCCCGCGGTACCGCGGGCGTGCGCAGCACAAACGCTGCCAGGAGTCGCGCTGACGGGGGGCGCCAGGGAGGCAGCCCTGTTAATGGGAACGCCTTGTCGGCGTTCCACGGTGGTGCCGGCTTTGCAGCCGCGGCGCCGGATCCTCTCGGCGAGGCCGGCCTTGCAGCTGCAGTCCCAGGTACTCCCACGAGGACCCAGGCCACTGGCACTGCGGCTGAGCAACCCGGGGACACGGCGTGCAACGGCGGCCTCCGGCGGCGAGCGGTGGCGGGGCTTGGGAAGTCGAGAGCCCGGCTTGTGCTGACCGCTCAGCGTCGAGGGAGCGCCGTGCACGTCGTCAGGAACCAAACAGTGGGGGCAAACCAGAACCCCCTCCTTACCTCGAGCAGGGCAGACCCCTAGCAGCAACAGACAGACAGACAGACCTCTGGGGAGCATGCCCCAAGGGAGACGCCATGTTGGGGGGGGCGGGACCTGGGGAGAGGGCGTGTGTCAGACACGGCCCAGGTGGGATGGCGACCAGGGAGTGGCTGACAACAGGGAGTGGGAGCCGGGACCAGGCAGCCAAGGGAGAGGAGGAGGAGGGGAGAGGGCAACTCTACTCATAGAGGGTGGGTGCCTAGAGTCCCCACCAATCGGAAAGGGGGGGAGGGAAGGTGTCCCTGATTGGCCCTCTTTCCCTCCAAGCACCGGGTATAAAGGGGACTGGCCTAATGGCAGTTTTGTTGCTTTTTGCAGGGAGAAGGAGAGGAGAGCGAGAGCAACTGGTGGGCCTATCCGGGTCCGTGAGAACAGGAGACATTTCAAGGGGAGAGGAACTCCTGGTGCCTTTTACTCACAGTGAAGTAACTGTGGGACAACCTGGAGACCAATCACCGTGGTTAAGACATTACATTTAACCAGTGTGTAATAAAAGTCTGCAAAACTCCACATCGGCTACTCTCCTGATTTCCAAATATGGCTATGTTGGACTAATAAAAACCTGTGAAATTCAAAGAAAAAACAGTGTTAAAGGGACATTATGGTTTCAATTAAAATCGAAAACCCCCAGAAATTCGCTAGTTATGATAAGCTAAACAACCATCACTCGTGCCACCACCATGCACTGCTAAGACTAACACCCAGGACATCAAAGATGACATCACACATGTCATTGATGACATCACTGATGACATCACATATCTGGGCCACTTGTTTTTGTTTATTGACATATATAGGCCAGGTGGTTTTGTTCACTGGCAGTCAGAATAATACAATTAAAAAAGGTGCTATATATCTTGATGTTAACCTTGTCATATGTTCTTTAAGTACTTTCCTTAGGGTTTGGTCTCAGCTCATGTGGCACATACACGGGGCAATAGGCAGGCCTCAACACACAATTCATTTGTATACATGAAGATAAAGATTAATGCCATTAACATTTTCTGATGATGCAGTTTCTTTATTCCTTACTTTAGTTTCCCTGTATGTGCCTCTGATTTGTATCCATTGTGGTTCTTCATATCTATTGTTTGTACCGGCACAAGTGCTGTTAGGTCTTGAATTGTTAGCTAGTTATTACATGTTTAACATTATTCAAAACTCTGATATGATAGCATTCATTATTGTACTATCCAAAATGACAAGATTATAATTAGTGTACGTTTATGGTGCATGCTGCTGTCATTGCCTATGTTTATATATGATTAGGTTTCTGTATTAACGACAACACTCCAATACAATGATATTAGATGAGTACATTCTTTAATAGATTAAGTAGTTCATGATAGGTCTCCAGATCACCCCTGACATCTTGTTACCAACATTATAAACACAAATCCTTGAAGGGACTTTTCATCAAAATGTATTTCACATATGATGTCATCAATGACATTTGTGATGGTTGTTTAGCTTACCATAACTGATGAATTTCTGTTTTTTTTTTTATTTTACTTGAAACCATAAAGTCCCTTTAACAACGTTTATTCTTTGAATTTCATAGGTTTTTATTAGTCCCACATAACCATAATGTCCCTTTAACAAAGTTTTTTCATTGAATTTCATAGGTTTTTATGAGTGCAACTTAACCATAACATCTCTTTAACAAATTGTGTTCATTGAATTTCATGGGTTTTTACCAGTGTGTGCTATTTTCCTACAACTTACTAATATCATACTTACCAAATATAGCAATATTTGTGTCCCATTTACAAAGTGTCACCTTATAACTCTGCCATTTCCCACCTTCTGGAATAATTTTTAACACTTATATACACTTTTTGCAACTAATTCAACTAGTTTTGCATCCGTAGCAGTGTTTGGTAACTCTTCTCTCATTTCCCTCCACTCTTTTCGTTCTCAGATCTCTTGCCAAAAAAAATACATCCAAAAACAACAAAAGACATAGGGCATCATTCCGAGTTGGGCGCAAAGGGATTGCTGGCACCGGTAAGGACACCGGTGCTGGAAATCCCTTTGCACCCTATTCCGAGGTCCTTTAGCGGGTCCCTTCTTTAACGCCTGGTCTGACCAGGCGTTTGTGGACGAGACCCGTTAAGGGACTTCGGAGCTAATAATGGTACCGCAATTTGCGGTTTAGTTATTAGCGCCTTCCCCATTCCCATTGAGCCCTATGGGGGCTCAAATGGGAATGGGGAATGGCATTTCCAATGGGGACTTACCGGTCCCGCAAAGGTCGGAATACACCGGTAAGTCCCCATTGGACGAGACCGGTGCCGGTACCGTTATTGGTGGCAGTCATGGCGCTAATAGCACCATGCCTACCACCAATCTCAGAATGAGGCCCATATTCCTTTAGGAACCACCTTTCACAGATAAAAAATAGAACTAAAAAAACATATATAAACTCCATCTACTTTATATTTCTCAGTAAAGTACATAGACTCAATACGATTTTCCAACATTTCCATTTGCATTTTGTGTTATTCTAATGGGAATATTGTGGCGTTCATCTTCCATTCGAGGGACTGGTACGGTGGATACTGGCCAAGCAGCTCAAGTTATCAGCCCAAGCTAAGCGAGGGTGGATAACAAGGTCTCTGGACCATTATTCCCCCATTCCAGCACTTGAAATGGGGGATGAAGGCCATTAGCAATCTGGGTTCCCAAAGCGGGAACCTGGGGTGCTAAAAAAGAGGATTTTTCTTCCTACACCGGGATGCCTGAGGCGTCCCAGTGTAGGAAGGAAAATCCTTTTCCAAGATGGCCACCATGGAAAGGGAACGAGAGGGTTCCATACAGGCCACTCTTCGCTTTCCATGGCAGCCTGCAGAAGGCAAAAAGAGAACCTTATGAACATATTACCTCAAGCATATTTTTCTTCCCTTTCAGATCTTTTCTAATTTCGAATAACGTTACCACAAAACCAGTCCCAGGTGGACATGGCCACTTTAATCCTATGTTTTGTCCTTTGTGGTCATGGCCAGTAGCCAGATTGTCCGGACCATGAACCAGACAATCTGGCCACTGCCCATGGCCACAGGCTACCCCTCAGTCACTAAAGGTATACCACAATTTTTTGTAGCTACATTATGACACTTGTCAAATAATAAAAAACTGGCCCATTTGCAAAACCATGCTTATAGGTCCTTGCCAATGCTCTTTATGCAAGTTTGCTGGAAATCCACCAATGTTTTATTTTTTCAAAAGTGTCAAATCATCATATAACCTAGCCCCCACTTGACAAAATCCATTCAGACTTTATGAAAACATCAATATCTAGATCTATAATCATTTTGCAAACATTTGTGTAGATTTGTCTAATGGCACAACATTTATAAGCCTTTACAATATTTTGGGACCCCCCTCTGATTTTGCTCCCTCTTGACAGAATCCCACCAAACTTCGCAAAAACATGTATATCTTGATCTATTGTCTGTTTGCCAAATGAAGTTTAGATTCGTCAAATGGCACCTCATTTTTAAGTCTTTACATTATTTTGGGACCCCCCTCTAATTTGACCCCCTCTTCACAAAATCCCACCAAACTTTGGAAAAACATTCATATCTTAATGTATTATCAGTTTCCCAAATTAAGTGTAGATTCCTCAAATGGCACCTCATTTATAAGCCTTTACATTATTTTGGGACCCCCCTCTAATTTTGCCTCCTCATGACAGAATCCCACCAAACTTTACATACTCACTCAGAATCATCTCAGAAATATTCATGCAACATGTCATGCAGTTCCATTAAGTGGTGCCAAAGTTATAAGCCATCCAAGAACTGCATTTCACCAACCCTGTAATGCTGAGGTGTCCAAAACTTTTCAGGATTGTTCGCGGACTTTCGCAGCAAAAAACACCCGTTTTTTTTTTTTGCTTCTTAAAGCCATATCCCATCCTCATCAGCCCTCACCTCCCCAGAGATTATTTGATATGTTTGACAAGTGCAATGTTGTGTTTTTTAATATGTTTTTACTGTGATGTCCGCAAATCCAAGATGGTGGGCATTTTCAAAAATCTGACACACTTCACGCTCTTCACCATCCAATCAGCAAACACGTTGCATGTCCGCAGCCATGACGCAAGCTGATTAACCAATCGGTGTCCTGTCCGCGGAGCGAACAGGGAAGTGTGTCCGCAGAGCAGACATAAATATCACTCATTTTTTGTGATCTACTTTTTCGTTGTTTTAAAAAAAACCTACTGGATGGATTTTCACCAAATTTACAAAAGCACAGTTTTGGGGCCAAGCCGCTGCTCCTGCTGCAAATTTAGTGAAAATCCATCCTGCAGTTTGGGCTGTAGGCGTGAGCAAAGTTTTTTCCCGATTCAGTCCATAGGAAAAAAAGACATTTTGGGGCCCCCCTATAACTTTGCCCCCCCTGGACCAAACCTCACCAAACTTTGCAAATAATTTCAGAGTCAGCCATATACTTTTTTTTTTACAAAGTTTGGTGTGGATTCATCCAGGGGAAGTGAAGATATAAGCCTCCCAAAAAGTGGTCTTCCTATGGAATTAGCAATTTAATCATAACTACACGGCCACTACCATGGGCCGTGTGATATATATATTACACAGTCACGATAGTGGCTGTGTAGTTATGGTTAAGTTGCTGTTTCCATAGGAAGAGCACTTTTTGGGTGGCTTATAACTTTGCTCCCCCTGGACGAATCCTCACCAAACTTTGCAAAAAAAGTATATGGGCCACTCCAAATTTTTTTTGCAAAGATTGGTGAGGTTTGGTCCAGGGGGGGAGAAGTTATAGGGGGGTCCCAAAATGTATTTTTTTCCATAGACTGAATGGGGGAAAAACTTTGTGCACTCATATAGCCCAAACTGCTGGACTAATTTTCACAAAATTTGCAGTAGGAGCAGGAGCTTGTTCCCGAAAGCGTGATTTTGTAAATTTGGTACCAATCTGTCTAGTAGTTTTCTTTAAAATGACCAAAAAAGTATGTCTCAAAAAATTAGTGATATCTATGTCCTCTCCGCGGTCACACTTCCCTGTTCGCTCCACGGACAAGATAATGATTGGCTAATGGGCTCACATCATGACCGCAAGCACGCGACGTGTCCCCCGATTGGCTGGAGTGAGGCGTGATGTGCATCAGATTGTTTGGATGCGCCTGACATCTTGGATCCGCCGACAGCGCGGTGGCAAATAGAGGTGAAATGCAGTTTTGGGGAGTGTTTTGGTGTGTCAGAGTGCTTGCAGAGGTTTAGAGAGTAATAGATGGGTGAAATACTGTATTTGTTTAGGCAGCAGGTGCTAATGATGTATTCACCATGCCTGCGCTGTCCGGGATGTTTGTAATTACTGAAAATGAGGGGTCTCATAAGGATAGTATTTCCGTCCGTGCTGTGCGCAGGCAAGTTGAAACTGTTCTAAGGACACGCGTGGTGTCAGCGGTCATTAAAATTGAGTACATGCCGCAGTTAAACCTTTTGATTCTATGGGTGTGGTACTGAGTTATAAGCCGCCATGGGTGTGATATGCTGCGGTGGTTGTGGTCAGGGCCTAGAGTCTTGTTTGCATGGCCGCAGGCCGTTGGCCGTAGGCCATATAGCCAAGACTCTAGGCCCTGCCCACAACCACTGCAGCATATCACACCCATACATCACACACATAGAATCAAATATCTATCTGGTAGGTGTGGGCAGGGCCTAGAGTCCTGGGTGCAAATTGAGTATATGCTGCACAGTTAAAATGTTTCATATATATATATATATATATATATATATATATATATATATATATATATATATATATATATATATATATATATATATATATATACATATTTATTACATGGTAATAGTTATGGGTAAGTTGGTGTTTCCATAGGAAGAGCACTTTTTGGGTGGCTTATAACTTCGCTCTCCCTTGACGAATCCTCACCAAACTTTGCAAAAAAAGTATTTGGGTCACTCTGTATTTTTTTGCAAAGTTTGGTGAGGATTCGTCCAGGGGGGTTCAAAGTTATAGGGGGTCCCAAAACTTCACTTACATTTTTGTCATTTTTTTAAAAACTACTGGTCGGATTTACACCAAATAAAGCAAATCACGCTTTCGGGACCAAGCCGCCGCTCCTGCCGCAAATTTGGTGTAAATCCGTCCAGCAGTTTGGGCTGTAGGCGTGAGCAAAGTTTTTTCCCATAGACATAATGGGAAAAAACTTTGCTCACGCCTACAGCAGGCAGGAGCGTCGGCTTGGTCCTGAAAGCGTGCTTTGCTTTATTTGGTGTAAATCCGACCAGTAGTTTTTAAAAAAATGACAAAAATGTAAGTGAAAACAATTAGTGATATCTGAGTTCGCTTCCCGGACACACTTCCCTGTTCGCTCCGCAGACAGGACGGTGATTGGGCAAGCAGTGATGTCCGCGGACATCTGACATGCTCTCTCATTGGATGCGGTGAAAGCGTGCAGTGCTTCTGGCTTCAGAGACGCCCGCCATCTTTGTTCCTCGCCGCCTGCACAGTAAGTCTTCGGCACACGGTGGCACACGGTGGCAAGTGGAGGGCCGAGGAGCGGGATCTGCCACCTGCACACGAACGCCGTGTGTCTCCCTCCCTCCCTCCCCCCACCCCCCACTCATGCCCCGTGTGTCTCTCTCCCTCCCCCACCCCTGCTCATGCCCTGTGTGTCTCTCCCCCTCCCCCCACCCCCCGCTCATGCCCCATGTGTCTCTCTCCCTCCCGCCCACCCCCCCGCTGATGCCCTGTGTGTCTCTCTCCCTCCCCCCACCCCCCGCTCATGGCCTGTGTGTCTCTCTCCCTCACCCCACCCCCGCTCATGCCCCATGTCTGTCTTCTGTTCCCCCGCTTATGCCCCGTGTCTGTCTCCTGTTCTCCCCACCCCCCCGCTCATGCCCCGTATCTGTCTCCTGTTCCCCTCATGTGCCTTGTCTGTCTCCTGTTGCCCCCCATGCCCCCGCTCATGCCCCGTGTCTGTCTCCTGTTCTCCCCACCCCCCCGCTCATGCCCCGTGTCTGTTGTTCCCCCCACCCCCCGCTCATGCCCTGTGTCTGTCTCCTGTTCCCCCCACCCCACGCTCATGCCCCGTGTCTGTCTCCTGTTCCCCCCACCCCCTGCTCATGCCCCGTGTCTCTCCTGTTGCCCCCTACCCCCCGCTCATGCCCCGTGTCTGTCTCCTGTTGCTCCCCACCCCCCGCTCATGCCCCGTGTCTGTCTCCTGTTCTCCCCACCCACCGTTCATGCCCCGTGTCTGTCTCCTGTTGCCCCCACTCATGCCCCGTGTCTGTCTCCTGTTGCCCCCCACCCCCCGCTCATGCCCCATGTCTGTCTCCTGTTTCCCCCACCCCTGCTCATGCCACGTGTCTGTCTCCTGTTGCCCCCACCCCCTGCTCATGCCCCGTGTCTGTCTCCTGTTGCCCCCGCTCATGCCCCGTGTCTGTCTCCTCTTGCCCCCCGCTCATGCCCCATGTCTGTCTCCTGTTTCCCCCCACCCCCACTCATGCCATGTGTCTGTCTCCTGTTGCCCCCCATCCCCTGCTCATGCCCCGTGTCTGTCTTTCTTGTTCCCCCCACCCCCCGCTCATACCCCGTGTCTGTCTCCTGTACCCCCCACCCCCGCTCATGCCACGTGTCTGTCTCCTGTTGCCACCCACCCCCTGCTCATGCCCCGTGTCTGTCTCCTGTTGCCCCCGCTCATGCCCCGTGTCTGTCTCCTGTTGCCCCCCACACCCACTCATGCCCCGTGTCTGTCTCCTGTTGCCCCCCACCCCCCGCTCATGCCCCGTGTCTGTCTCCTGTTCCCCCTCACCCCCTGCTCATGCCTCGTGTCTCTCTCCTGTTGCCCCCCCGCTCATGCCCCGTGTTGTCTCCTGTTCCCCCCACCCACTCATGCCCAGTGTCTCTCTCCTGTTCCCCCCACCCGCTCATGCCCTGTGTCTCTCTCTTGTTGCCCCCTACCCCCCGCTCATGCCCCGTGTCTGTCTCCTGTTCCTCCCACCGCCCGCTTATGCCCCGTGTCTGTCTCCTGTTGCCCCCCACACCTCCGCTCATGCCAGTGTCTGTTCTCCCCACCCCCCGCTCATGCCCCGTGTCGTTCTCCCCACCCACCGTTCATGACCCGTGTCTGTCTCCTGTTGCCCTCGCTCATGCCCCGTGTCTGTCTCCTGTTGCCCCCCACCCCCCGCTCATGCCCTGTGTCTGTCTCCTGTTGCCCCCCACCCCCGCTCATGCCATGTGTCTGTCTCCTGTTGCCCCCACCCCCTGCTCATGCCCCGTGTCTGTCTCCTGTTGCCCCCGCTCATGCCTCGTGTCTGTCTCCTGTTGCCCCCCACCCCCTGCTCATGCCCCGTGTCTGTCTCCTGTTGCCCCCACCCCCGCTCATGCCACGTGTCTGTCTCCTGTTGCCCCCACCCCCGCTCATGCCCCGTGTCTCTCTCCTGTTGCCCCCCACCCCCCGCTCATGCCGAGTGTCTGTCTCCTGTACCCCCTCAACCCCCGCTCATGCCCCGTGTCTGTCTCCTGTTCCCCCCACCCCCGCTCATGCCCCGTGTCTCTCTCCTGTTGCCCCCCACCCCCCGCTCATGCCCCGTGTCTGTCTCCTGTTCCCCCCACCCGCTCATGCCCCGTGTCTCTCTCTGGTTGCCCCCCGCTCATGCCCCGTGTCTGTCTCCTGTTCCCCCCACCCACTCATGCCCAGTGTCTCTCTCCTGTTCCCCCACCCGCTCATGCGCCGTGTCTCTCTCTTGTTGCCCCCTACCCCCGCTCATGCCCCGTGTCTGTCTCCTTTTCTTCCCACCTCCCACTCATGCCCGTGTCTGTCTCCTGTTCCTCCCACCCCCCGCTCATGCCCCGTGTCTGTCTCCTGTTGCCCCCACACCCCTGCTCATACCGGTGTCTGTTCTCCCCACCCCCCGCTCATGCCCCGTGTCTGTTGTTCCCCCCACCCCCCGCTCATGCCCCGTGTCTGTCTCCTGTTCACTCCACCCCATGCCCCGTGTCTGTCTCCTGTTCCCCCCACTCCCCACTCATGCCCCGTGTCTCTCCTGTTGCCCCCCACCCCCCGCTCATGCCCCGTGTCTGTTTCCTGTTGCCCCCCACCCCCCGCTCATGCTCTGTGTCTGTCTCCTGTTCCCCCCACCCCCCGCTCATGCCCCATGTCTGTCTCCTGTTCTCCCCACCCCCCGCTCATGCCCCGTGTCTGTTTCCTGTTGCCCCCCACCCCTCCGCTCATGCCCCGTGTCTGTTCTCCCCACCCCCCCGCTCATGCCCCGTGTCTGTCTCCTGTTGCCCCCCACCCCCCGCTCATGCCCCGTGTCTGTTCTCACCACCCCCCGCTCATACCCCGTGTCTGTTGTTCCCCCCACCCCCCACTCATGCCCTTTGTCTGTCTCCTGATCCCCCTACCCCTCGCTCATGCCCCGTGTCTGTCTCCTGTTGCCCCCCACCCCCAGCTCATGTCCCGTGTCTGTCTCCTGTTGACCCCCAACCCCCTCTCATGCCCCGTGTCTCCCTCGTGTTCCTCCCCACCCCCCGCTCATACCCCGTGTCTCCCTCATGTTCCTCCCCACCCGCTGCTCATGCCCCGTGTCTCTCTCGTGTTCCCCCACACCCGCTCATGCCCCGTGTTTCCTTCCTTTTCCCCCCCACCCCTGCTCATGCCCCTTTTGTACCCTGTTCCCTCTCACTCCCCGCTCATGCCCATGTGTCTACCCTGTTCCTCTCTACCCCCCCCGCTCATGCCCTGTTGTTTATTTATACACCCCGCCTTCCCTTTCCATGGTGGCCATCTTGGTAAAAGATTTTCCTTCCTACACCTGGACGCCACAGGCGTCCCGGTGTAGGAAGGAAAATCTTTTTGTTTTTTTTACCACCCGGCGTTCCCACTTTGAGGACATAAAATGTTAGTGGTCTTCATCTATTGAAAAGGATGTTAAGGTGACATTGCACTAATAAAAACCTTTAAAATTTAGTAAAAAGAAATGTTACAGTGACGTTATGGTTAAGTTGCACTAATAAAAACCTATGAAATTCAATGAAAAAACTTTGTTAAAGGGACGTTATGGTTAAGTTGCGCTACTGAAAACTTATGAAATTCAGTGAAAAAACTTTGTTAAAGGGACATTATGGTTCCAAGTAAAACCGAAAAACCCTTGAAATTCGCCAGTTATGGTAAGCTAAGCAACCATAACTCGCGCCACCACCGTGCACTGCTAAGACTAACACCCAGGACATCAAAGATAACATCACAAATGTCATTGATGACATCACTGATGACATCACATGTCTTACTCACTCTTTTTTCTTTTGCTGACATATCTAGGCCACATGGTTTTCTTCAGTAACAGTCAGAAACTAAACATTTTATTTAATTTGTAGAGTATCCTTCATGTAGGTTCTTACAGTAATTCCCTTAGAGTCCAGTCACATCATATGAAACATATACATACGGGAAGACACAAGCTTGAAAGACAGCAATCCTTTTTGTGAATAAAGATAATCAATAGACTTATGAGCACTTTCTGATAGTTCTGTTGTTTTTTTGTTATGGCTGTACTTTCCCTGTATATGGTCATATTTGCATACATTGTGCTCACACTACTTTCCTTAGGGTCCAATCACATCAAGTTATACATATACCTAGGGTAAATAGCAGCTTTGAAACAGAGCAATCATTTATTTGCATGAAAATAATCAGTTAAATTATTAATTGTTTCTGCTACTACTTGTGCTTTTTTGCTAACTTCACTTTCCCTGTATATACCCATATTGGTATGTGTTCTTGTGTCTTTGTGTTTTGTCTATAGTAATGCAATTATGTAATACATTTGTTTTATTAGCTACTTATTACATATTTCACAGTACACAAAAATCTATTAAGAAAACAATTATCATTTCATTATTCAACATATTAACATTATGAATATTATACCTTCATCTTGTACACTGCACACAATGTTATGTTTCTGTTTGAGTAGCTTAGTATACTAGATAGAACCCCATAATAGAATGCTATTTATATCAATGCATCGTTCAATGCACTAATTAGGGTATGATATTTATTGCAATGATCCTTGACACTTGGTTCGCAACATTATAAGAAGAATCCCTTGTTCACATATTTTAATGAAAAGTAAATATGCATGTGATGTCATCAGTGATGTCATCAATGGCATTTGTGATGTCATTTTTGATGTCCTGGGTGTTAGTCTCAGCAGTGCACGGTGGTGGCGCGAGTTATGGTTGCTTAGCTTACCATAACTGGTGAATTTCAAGGGTTTTTCGGTTTACCTGAACCATAACGTCCCTTTTGACAGAGTTTTTTCACTCAATATATATATATATATATTATATGGCCGGCCACGGTAGTGGGCATGTAGTTATGGTTAAGTTGGTGTTTCCATAGGAAGAGCACTTTTTGGGTGGCTTATAACTTTGCTCCCCCTGGACTAATCCTCACCAAACTTTGCAAAAAAAGTATATGGCCCACTCTGGATTTTTTTACAAAGTTTGGTGAGGATTCGTCTAGGGGGGAAAAAGTTATAGGGGGGTCCAAAAATGTATTTTTTTCCCATAGACTGAATGGGAAAGAAACTTTGCTGGCGCCTACAGCCCAAACCGCTGGACGGATTTTTACCAAATTTGAACCAGGAGCAGCGTGCTTTTCCAGATTTGGTGAAAATCCGTCCAGTAGTTTTTTTTAAAATGACCAAAAAGGTGGGTCATAAAAATTAGTGATATCTGTGTTCGTGTCCTGATTGGCCGATTAGCTTACGTCATGTCCGCGAACATACGACAGGTTTGCTGATTGGACGGTGTGGAGCGTGAAGCGCGTCAGATTTTTGGTGGTGGCCGCGATCGTGGATTAGCGGACGTCTGCGGACAGCGCGGTGAAACTTGGTTCAAAATTTGAATTTAGTAGAGTGTGTTGGTATGTAGGAGTGTTTCGGGAGGGTGGGAGAGTATGAGATAGGTTGAAAGTTGTGTTTTTTCATGTGGTAGATGTTCTTGTTATGTTCGATTTATCTGCGGACATTACAGGTGTTCTGAAATGTTCTAAATAAACTGAATGGGTGGTGTTCTGAGGACTCAATATGTGTCCGTTTTGTTCGGAAGCAAGCTGAAACTGTTCTAAGAACACTCGAGGTGTCCGGAAATGTTTGCAAATAAACAAAATGGGGGTGTTCTGAGGACGCTGTCCGTAGTGTCTTTGTCAACTTGATTGTGTTCTAAGAACACTTGCGGTGTCCTGAAATGTTCGCAAATAACCAAAGTGGGGGTGTCCTGTGGACGCTGTCCGTATTGTTCGTTGTAAAGTTGAAAATGTTCTAAGAACTCTCGCGGTGCCCTTAAATGTTCGCAAATAAACAAAATGGGGGTGTTCTGAGGACGCTGTCCATATTGTTCGTTGTCAAGCTGAAAATGTTCTAAGAACTCTCGCGTTGTCCTGAAATGTTCGTAGGGGTGTCCTGAGGACGCTGTCCGTATTGTTCTCTGGCAAATTGAATGTGTTCTAAGAACACTTGCGGTGTCCTGAAATGTTCGCAAATAAACAAAATGGGGGTGTCCTGAGGACGCTGTCCGTATTGTTCGTTGTGAAGTTGAAAGTGTTCGAAGAACTCTTGCGTTGTCCTGAAATGTTCATAGGGGGTGTCCTGAAGACACTGTCCATATTGTTAGATGGCAAGTTGAATGTGTTCTAAGAACACTCGCGGTGTCCTCAAATGTTCGTAGGGGGTGTTCTGAAGACGCTGCCTGTATTGTTCGATAGCAAGTTGAATGTGTTCTAAGAACACTCGTGGTGTCCTGAAATGTTCGTAGGGGGTGTACTGATGACGCTGTTCGTCCTGAGGACGCTGGCTGTATTGTTCTCTGGCAAGTTGAATGTGTTCTAAGAACACTCACGGTGTCCTGAAATTTTCGCAAATAAACAAAATGGGGAGGTCCTGAGGACGCTGTGCGTATTGTTCGTTGTGAAGTTGAAAGTGCTCTAAGAACTCTCGCGTTGTCCTGAAATGTTCGTAGGGGTGTCCTGAAAACGCTGTCCGTATTATTCGATGACAAGTTGAATGTGTTCTAAGAACACTTGCGGTGTCCTGAAATGTTCGTAGAGGGTGTTCTGATGATGCTGTCTGTCCTGAGGACGCTGTCCGTATTGTTCTCTGGCAAGTTGAATGTGTTGTCAGAACACTCGCGGTGTCCTGAAATGTTCGTAAATAAACAAAATGGGGGCGTTCTGAGGACGCTGTCCATATTGTTCACTGGCAAGTTGAATGTGTTCTAAGAACACTTGCGGTGTCATGAAATGTTTGCAAATAAACAAAATGGTGGTGTTCTGAGGACGCTGTTCGTAGTGTTCTTTGTCAAGTTGATTGTGTTCTAAGAACACTCGTGGTTTCCTGAAATGTTCGCAAATAAACAAAATGGGGGTGTTCTGAGGACTCTGTCCATATTGTTTGATGGTAAGTTGAATGTGTTCTGAGAACACTCGTGGTGTTTGGCCATGCACCCAACACTCTATGCCTTGGCCACAACCACCGCAGCATATCACACTTATAGTTTCTTATAACTTTGGGTCAAACACAAATTTATAAGCAACAAAGTTATAAGATACTATGGGTGTGATATGCTGCGATGGTTGTGGCCAGGGCATAGAGTGTATAATATACTTACTGTTTGGTTTAGTAACTGGAGTACATGTATTTCTTGTTAATTTCTGTGATAAAAGAATTGTATTTTGTAATGACTTATTACATTGCATAACCAACATTTTTTTTGACCCTCATATTTAGTAGATTACAAACCAGAGTACTGTGCAAATTTCTCAGTTTCTGTGTTCATTGCTAAAATCATTGGGTCTGTGGGAGAGAAAAAAATCCATGTTGGATTAAAAAAAAAACTTTTTCTGTTATGCTACAGTTTATTTGTTTGTTTGTTTTCAGTGTTCACTTGTTGTTTCTGGGTAATGCTTTATACATTGGCTTGTTGCATTTTTTTGGAGCAGTAACATATTATTTATTTGTTTGGATATTATAAAATTTTGGAGCAGTTAGATACCAGTAGGTGTATTCTAACTGCCTATTTTTTTTAAATATTTTAGTGGAATTGATTTATCTGTTTGGATATTGTTATATTTTGGGACAGTTAGGTACCAATTGGCGTATTCTAACTGTCTATTTTTTGCTCTAATTTACTGGTGTTCATTTATCTGATTAGTTGTTGTAGAATCTTTGGGCAGTTAGATAGCTTTTGGAATATTCTAACAGTTTACATTTTTTTACTACAAGTTTACCTATGGTTTAAGTACAGTTTAGTTATCAAATTTTGGTTTTAAGAACATTAAATAAGCGTTTGTAAGATTTGCTGGTAATCACTGCTTTAGAGTGATGGTACTATCATTACATTCAAACCATCCACATTTCTTTTTTATATATGCAGTGTAGTGCCCTGAATTGGTTGTGGCTCCTGCGTGGTAGATTATACCTATTGTTGTGAAGGTTTTCTTACCAAGTGATACTTGACCGTGTGTGAATCCAGTCAGCTTGCATTAGTTTTTGGTACCATCTGCATTGTAACATAGAAGCATTAGTATTACGTATTTACTATGTGTTTGTATTAGTAACGTGGAGCGATTATCTGAATTGCAGGTAGAACACAATCTACCATGGTTTGCATTTTGTACAAGTTGCCGAAGTGGAATGGATTCACAATTAGGTATTTATATATATACAAAGTGTTCATTGGGGATATGTTCTTGTGTCACATTGTGGCAGAGAGTGCATGTATGTTTCCACATGTATGAAATCTGGAAGATTTCATTCATAGGTATGTTTTTATTTTCCAGTACTTGTAGTAAGTAGATTAGAAATTCTTGTGGATCTTCCTGTGAGTTTATAGTGAATTTCACCATTCCGGCACAGTAGTCCAATTGTTGTCTTATTCCAAAAACACTATATGTGTTATCAGGATTGTTTGCTGCATTTCTGTGAAGTGCTAACATTTGCAAATCTTGTCTGTACTGAGTAAGTAAATATTGTAAACAATTGGTGGTAATTGAAATAGAATATTCATTGCTACATTTGCGTAGCAACTTACACCAACTATATTTGAGAGTTTAAATGGACCAGGTAGTTCTGTATCTGACTGCTTTTTTTGGAGTTTGTCTTCCTTCTTTGAAGAAGTACCTGGTTTACTTTCCCTAATTGATTTTTTTTTTTGCTTGTGGTACTTGATGAAGTATTAGTTTCTTTTACTCTCTTTGGAGGATTTGCCGTGACATCCTGTTGCATTTCTGTTTGATTTATTTTTCTTTTATAACGTTTTAGTTTTTATGGAACAGAATATGTGTTTAGATGGGGGGTGTATAGTGAGCGAAGTCTATTGTATTCTAAAATGCAAGGAATATCAGCATTTACTTTACTTGCACCAAAGTTGATTAGAAATAGACCGTCAAGTGTACGTAAGCTTGATAGTCCTATGTAGCTCATGCCTTCTTTAAAGACTGTGTTACCAATATCTATCATTGCTTTGTCTATGGATAGACCTTGTGATTTATGAATTGTGACTGCGTATGCAAGAGTTAGAGAAAATTGTTCTCTGCGTACATACAAGTCTTTGAAGAGAAGGAATCGAGCTGTTGAGCGTCCTATCCTTTTTACTTCTGAAAGTTTGTAAAAGAGAATATTGACAAACTGAATTTTGTTGTCACCTGGGTATGTTTGAAAGCCAACAACTGTACCCAGTGCTCCATTAACTAGTCCTTGGTCCACGTCAAGGTTACGTTTAAGCATTACTCTGCAATTTAAGGATAATTTTAATATCTTTTCTAACCCTGCTGTGTTTGAGATTGATTTTTCTAAACTATTTAGTCTTGTTGTGGCTTGGTCACACATAGGCAGCGTCATGCCATGTACATCTAGTTTGTCTGTGGCGCTAATTTCCATTATTGGTTGCATTTCTTTACTTAACATTGTTTCATTGAATTTGAAACAGCTTGCAAGAGTTGGCATTAAGGCCATACAATTGACATTTTTGTGGGCTAATTGTTCCATAACATCTGTAGCACATGCATTATCACCATAAAGTGCATTAATGTGCCAGGTTTTCAATATTGCTTCTGCTTCTTTAGAAAGTATACCAACTCTGATACTTTTTAATATGTTGGCATAAGTGAGATCTGCAGATTGCTGCATGTTTTCTGTTAATTCTCTGTATTTGAAATGTTGCCATAGGTTGACATTTCCAATGCTGCCAACAGTTTTATGGCAGAGTTTGTGTTCTTATGTTTTAAAAATAGGCTCACCTTTTACTGGTGTCAATTGAAGAAGATCTCCGAAAACAATAATGTGTTTTCCTGCAAAGAGCTCTTCATAGTTTGTTTTGAGTACTTCTTGTAATCTGAGGTGAATCAAAGCCAACATTAGGTTGGAGACCATGCTCACTTCATCTATTAGTAGCATTTTCATTTGTTTCAGTACTCTGCGTAGTTCCATTGCAGCTTCTGCAGAAAGTTTGTAATAGTCTAATTTGTTCTGGTGTTCTACTGGCAATAGTAGTAATCGGTGTAACGTGATACGACCTATGTTGTAGGCAGCTAAAACAGTGGGGGCAGTGACAACAGCTGACAGTTTGTTGTTTGTCAATTGTTGAAGGAACGTACTGATGATTTTGATTAGGAATGTTTTGCTAGAACCAGCTTCACTACTGACGTACAGTAGTATAGGTTTATAAATATGGCAGGAACATTTTTTATTTACGTGTTGTACACCATGTGCAATTTGTTTTGTTACTTCTTGAAAAATGCTACATTGCTCATTGTTTAGTTTTGATTGTAGTATAGTTAAGTCTTCTTTATCTTCATACTGACATACTTACAGAAGGTTGACTACTGTCAGGAGTTTCTTTATCTAGTTGGGCATGGAGTTCTTCTTAGTTTTGCTGTTCGTTGTGCAACATTTTTTTGTACTGTGTAAAGTTTACATCAGTTATAGTGCTTTCATTTGCTTTGAAAGCATCTTCATGTGAGTCATAGTTATCTAGTATTTCTTCTTCTTTTCTCCATGGTTTAAAGAGTTGTAGCAGGGACATGTAATATACTGCTTTATGTTGAGGAGTCTTTAATGACAATTTGATATGATTAATTTAATTTGGTTTAGTGAGTTTAACTATGCTGCCTTCACAGTTTGTCACTCTGTATTTACCTTTTTTTTCATCAGGTTTTATATTATTTTTGTATGTGTAGTTTTGGGCTATGTGGTATAAACACATGGTTTCCAAAGTATTACTTCTGTTTGGGTAGTATATGTCCAATAAATTGTTTTTTTTTAAAATGTCTTGGCTGTTGGGATCACGTTTGGCTATTGTTTCTATATCTTTGTAGTATTTTAGAACTATTTTTCTAGATTTAGCTGGACTAAGACTTAGCCATACTATATTTTCAGATTTACCATACAATGCAGTACCAGTTAAACGATCAGCTGCTTCATATGATCCACATTCTCTATCGGAGAGCATTTTTATGCCCAAGCTGTTTAATTTCTGAGACACTGTTTTATCTGATGACAGGTCATTCCAGAGGTCTTGGAGCTCTGCCTTTTCTGCTTTGGTTAAGTATGCTGTGACATATCGTGCAACTGCAGTAGAATTGTCTGCAATGTACTGCACATCTATGTTTGCATTCCATAAGTGGGCAATGATTGCAATGTAATCATTGATATATTTTTCTTCTTCTTTTCTTTTTATGTAATATGTATTTTTAGGTGACTTACCTTTAACACTATGTCTAACTGAAGACATGAGGTTGTTCACTTGACCTGTATTTGTAACTGGTCTAGGGAAACGAAATCGGCATTTGGTGTAGTATTTCCCTTTGTTTTTGTATTTGCGACAACAATATTTTCCACATTTGTGTCTTTGAAATTGTAAAATTTGTGCATGAAGATCACTATTTGTGGATTCTGATGGAATTTCACAAGAGACATATTTTTCAATAAACTGTAAAACAGTGGCATCACTGTCTTGACCAAATTTAGGAGCATCTTTAATCCATAAAAGCATGTGGCTATGTGATGCTCCTCTGCCTTGGTATTCTTTTCTCCAAAAGAGGTGTTGCACTTCTCCAAGGGGAGGAACCATTTTATTACAAATAAAATGTAGCATAGCAATGAAGCGATGGTGAAAATATCTTGAAACATTAACAGGATCCAAAGAACAAAGTTCTCCAGGTGTTAGTATAGCTATGTTTGTTTTGTTTTTGTTTGATATGCGTAGGAAATCATGTCAATCTTTCCATGCATATTCTGCACAACTTAATGTAACAAACCAAGTGGGTGGCCCAAGGTTTCTGATCATACAACGTACATCTCCATGACGTCGAAACCAGTACTCTTTAGCACCATGCATATTTGCTAATAGATTTGTAATATTTGATTGTAAAACTTAATTATTTTGTTGCGCTTTTTGTAATAATTGTGTAGCTGTCATATTTTGAAAGTGTGATCCTGATTTTTATATGTGTGCAACTCCGTAATATAAAGTTGCTAGTTCACTTCCAAAAAGTAGGTGGAATATGTATTCCACATTTTGTCTAAATCTGGGATCTTCAGAATACATCTGTGATGAGCGGTATTCTGTAGCTGATATTTGAATAGGTCTATCATAGTACCTTCCTCCTTTGCCAGTAGGAAAGAGTAGAGGAAAAGCACGTGCTTCTATACTTTTTTTCCATATGCTGATTGGTGATCCTTTTGTTTGACGCATTTGGTACGTTTCCAATGCATGTTCTATGGTGTCATTAGAGTGCAAAGGATGGATTGCATAATGGTCTAAAGTATTTGATGTTGTAGCAGGATCTAGGAGCTCAAATTGACCATCTTCTTGTGTTTCTTGAATTATTTCAGTTGTATCCTTCAAGTTTTCTTCAATATTAATTTCTTTGTAATATTCATTATTCTCTTTAAGATATTGCAAGGCATGTCTAACTTTATGTAAATCTATCAGCTGTTGCCATATTTTTTTGTCTTTTGTAGGTACTCCATTTACTAAGATAATTAAAGATTGCTGCATTGGACGTTGCACTCCTAGAGTATGCACATTTTCTTTTAAATCTAATGGTAAATAAACTACTTTTCCACGAATGCCTTTTACCAATTCAGAGGGAGGTAATTTTGCTGTTTTTGGTTGAAGGCATATTATTGCTTGAAATGGGTGCACTGTTTGAATTATGATGCTCTCATATAAATTAAGTTGTTGTAGGGGTTTTGGTAGTGGGTATAATTCCAAATTATTTGTGATAGCACGACAAGGAGTTTGGTTGTTGTCAAGTTTTGTAGTGCAGTAACTGCAAAGTATTAAGGGCTCAGTTATTTCATATTTGTTTTCGGCTACAAGGTAGAGAGCTAATTCAAACCATTTAGAATCTTCATTGTCTTCTATTTTGTATGATAGGTCTACAGTTTTCGTGTTACTTTTATAAAAAGTTCTGCGGCAACATACACACACATGGTTTGGTACTTCAGCTGATGTACTTTTAAATATTAGCATTTCTTTTTTGTAGGTGTTTAGTAAAAGGTTGCCATGTGTAGAATTGTTGATAATTTGGTTTAAAGCTATTTCATTCTGTAAGTGGCTTTCACTTCCAAAATATTTTTTCTGGATATAGTCTTCAAGTAGGTATTTTGCTGTACCATGTAGAAGAATGTTATTTAAATTTGCTAGTGTTAAAGCAGGACTTTTAGCATAGTACAGTTTATAGACTAGATTTCTTATAGTTGAATGATGTGTTGATATCCTTTTGATAACATGGAAGCTGGTTTTACAAGTAGGTCCTGTAATGCAGGCCAATGAATGTCCTTGTAGTCCTGTGTAATTGCGCACTGGACAGGTATCCATATTTTGCAGTAGTTTAATTTTGATTTTGTCTTTGCTTTTTACATATTGATTGAGGAATTGGCGTAAAGACTTGAACAATTGTTTGGGAATGTTACACATTGACGTGCATGGCCAATTGTACATACTATGGGGGTAATTCATAGAATGCAGCGCACAAGTGGCGCACGCGGCTGGCGCACAGTGTGTACGTGCGAATCCCTGTGCCAGCCGTGTGCGCTAAAATCCATTTCCGCGCACAGCGTATTCATGGATTACAGCCACCAAAACCAGCCGTTGTACACAGTGGCGCAGCGACCCTGCAGCAGCGCCAGTTACGCCCCCAAGAACGCCTCTCGCGCAGGGAAAAGCCATCAAAATCCCCAATCCAGCGCAAAGGGCTGCGCTAACCCTGTACCAGCACGGCAAGCGGGCTACGTGTATCACTGGGGTGCGCGGGAAGTACCTCATGCGATTGGCCCCGTGCGAGCAGGGTACGCATATTTCAGGGGTGCGTGGGAAGTTCCACACGCGATTGCCGCAGGGTACGTGTATTTCAGGGGTGCGCGGGAAGTTCCACATGCGATTACAGCAGGGTACGTGCATTTCAGGGGTGCGTGGGAAGTTCCACACGCGATTGGCCCCGTGCGAGCAGGGTACATGTATTTCAGGGGTGCCCGGGAAGTTCCACATGCGATTCCAGCAGGGTACGTGTATTTCAGGGGTGCGCGGGAAGTTCCACACGTGATTGGCCCCGTGCGAGCAGGGTACGCGTATTCCAGGGGTGCGCGGGAAGTTCCACACGCGATTTCAGCAGGGTACGTGTATTTCAGGGTGCGGGGGAAGTTTCACACGCAACATCAGCAGGGTACGTGTATTTCAGGGTGCGGGGGAAGTTTCACACGCGACATCAGCAGGGTACGTGTATATCAGGGGTGCGCGGGAAGTTCCACACGCAATCTCATCAGGGTACGTGTACTTCAGGGTGCGGGGGAAGTTTCACACGTGACATCAGCAGGGTACGTGTATTTCGGGGTGCGGGGGAAGTTTCATACGCGAAATCATCAGGGTACATGTATTCCAGGGGTGCGCGGCAAGTTCCACACGCGATTTCAGCAGGGTACGTGTATTTCGGGGTGCGGGGGAAGTTTCACACGCGACATCAGCAGGGTACGTGTATTTCAGGGTGCAGGGGAAGTATCACACGTGACATCATCAGGGTACGTGTATATCAGGGGTGCGCAGGAAGTTCCACACGCGATTCCATCAGGGTACGTGTATTACAGGGGTGCGCGGGGAGCACCACACGTGAATTGCACATGTGGGTCCTCCCAGGTGTTCCCTCTACACCCTCCAAGGCCCCTGCAGGTGGCTCACACCACAGGGGCCTACCCTGCACATGTCCTGCAGGCACCCCATCCACCATGGCCATGTCCCCAGCCAACCCACATGTCAACTTGCACTACTGCCCACCAACGCATGTCCCCCTGCACCCCCAGCCACCAGGGGCGCCCTCCACCAGGCCCCCACCCATGTCTCCCACCCCCCACCCCCCAGCACTGTGGGGCACCTGCCAGCAGGCCCCCACCCATGTCTCCCACCCCACCAAACCCCCAGCAGTGCAGGGGCACCCTCCCCCAGGCCCCCACCCATGTCTCCCACCACCCCCCCAGCACTGTGGGGCACATGCCAGCAGGCCCCCACCCATGTCCAACTCATGTTCCCCACCCCCCCAACGCCCAGCACTGTGGGGCACCTGCCAGCAGGCCCCCACCCATGTCCAACTCATGTTCCCCACCACCCCCACCCCCCAGCACTGTGGGGCACCTGCCAGCAGGCCCCCACCCATGTCCAACTCATGTTCCCAACCCCCCCAGCCCCCAGCAGTGCAGGGGCACCCTCCACCAGGCCCCCACCCATGTCTCCCACCGCCCCCACCCCCCAGCACTGTGGGGCACCTGTCAGCAGGCCCCCACCCATGTCCAACTCATGTTCCCCCCCGCCCCCCAGCACTGTGGGGCACCTGCCAGCAGGCCCCCACCCATGTCCAACTCATGTTCCCCCCCCACCCCCCAGCACTGTGGGGCACCTGCCAGCAGGCCCCCACCCATGTCCAACTCATGTTCCCCACCCCCCCACCTCCCAGCACTGTGGGGCACCTGCCAGCAGGCCCCCACCCATGTCCAACTCATGTTCCCCACCACCCCCACCCCCCAGCACTGTGGGGCACCTGCCAGCTGGCCCCCACCCATGTCTTCCACCCCCCAACCCCCCAGCAGTGCAGGGGCACCCTCCACCAGGCCCCCTCCCATGTCTCCCACCCCCCACCCCCCCACCCCCCAGCACTGTGGGGCACCTGCCAGCAGGCCCCCACCCATATCTCCCACCCCCCCACCCCCCAGCAGTGCAGGGGCACCCTCCACCAGGCCCCCACCCATGTCTCCCACCCCCCCACTCCCCAGAAGTGCAGGGGCACCCTCCACCAGGCCCCCACCCATGTCTCCCACCCCCCACCCCCCAGCAGTGCAGGGGCACCCTCCACCAGGCTCCCACCCATGTCTCCCACCCCCCCACCCCCCAACAGTGCAGGGGCACCCTCCACCAGGCCCCCACCCATGTCTCCTACCACCCCCACCCCCAAGCAGTGCAGCGGCACCCTCCACCAGGCCCCCACCCATGTCTCCCACCACCCCCACCCCCAAGCAGTGCAGCGGCACCCTCCACCAGGCCCCCACCCATGTCTCCCACCACCCCATCCCCAGCAGTGCAGGGGCACCCTCCACCAGGCCCCCACCCATGTCTCCCACCACCCCCACCCCCCAGCAGTGCAGGGGCACCCTCCACCAGGCCCCCACCCATGTCTCCCACCCCCCACCCCCCAGCACTGTGGGGCAACTGCCAGCAGGCCCCCACCCATGTCCAACTCATGTTCCCCACCCCCCCACCCCCCAGCACTGTGGGGCACCTGCCAGCAGGCCCCCACCCATGTCCAACTCATGTTCCAAACCACTCCCACCCCCCAGCAGTGCAGGGGCACCCTCCACCAGGCCCCCACCCATGTCTCCCACACCTCCACCTCCCAGCACTGTGGGACACCTGCCAGCAGGCCCCCACCCATGTCCAACTCATGTTCCCCAGCCAACATGTCATCACAATCTAGATCCCTGGTCCCTATGGTCAGCCTCCAAATGCAAAACACCCACCCGAGTATTGCATCCACCCACTCATAATTGGCAATTACATCACAGAACACCAATTGCAAGTTCTGAAACAAACACATTTCCCTCACATACACCCAATGGGTGTCAGTGAATCTCAAAACCCATATCATGAAATGCATGAAACCAATGAGATACCACACATTGAAGTTCACTAAAAAAATATGTATTAAAGGAAACATAAATATAATCAAAAATAAAGAAACAGAAATGTGAATGTACAAAAATGAAAAGAAGCATGTCTGTGAAAAAAAGCAAAACCAAAAATGAAATTCCAAAGTAATGGTGTCCAAAGTCACTGTCCACAAAACAAAATCCAATGGGAAATAAAAAAGTAAGCCATTGCTCCATGGTTAAAATGTGAAAGAAAAATACAATCCAACAGTGAACTATGTACATGGGAACAAGCCAGGGTCCATTAACCCAACAAAAGAAAGTAAACCTATCTAACTACACTAACTAATGAAATAAACTATATACAAAAATGTGGCCAAAGTCCGAAAGGTCCAAAATAAATCCCAAAAAAAAAGAAACCTAACGCTACCGACATAACTATGTACAAGGGCAGCGGGCTAGTTTGACGGCTCACTTGTGGATGTCCCGGGCCAGGGCATCATCAAACTCCTGCTCAATGACCCAGAGGCGGTCCTCCTCCATGGCCCCGAGGGTCTGCAGGGCCGTCGCCGTGTCCACCTTCAAACCCCTGCGGATTGCCTCGAGGCACTCGCCCGCCTCAGGGCCCTCCGCATGGACTTCTCCGCCCTGACCATTGTGAGCCGTGCCTCTTCCGCCCGCTGCCATTCCGCATCTATGGCATGTCCCAACCGCTGCCACACGGAAGACACTCTCTGTCCTGGGTCCTCCTGCCCTCCGGCCGATGCCTGCCCCTCCGATGTTGAAGGCCCCGAGCCTTCATGGCTCCCACCACGTTGCTGCTGCTGCTGTGCCTCTGCCCGTGCACTGCCTCCTGCTGCCTGCACATCCTCCGCCGGCTGGGGTTCAGTCGTTGATGTGGCCACCCCTGCTGGACATCCGACTCCCGACTGTGGCAGGGATGCCTCCTTCACCAGCCTGGCCGCACCGTCAGAGGCAGCTCCACAGGGCACCCAGGTGACTGATGGGTGGGAATATGGCATGGAGGATGACTGGCGCCTAGGGGGTTCAGTTGAGGAGGGGATCGTAGCAAGCCCCAGCAAATGGAGGAATTCGGCCTGGGTGACCTGTCCCAGCAGGCTGACGTGGTCAACGAGCCATTCGAGATGACGTGCAGTCTCCTCATGAAAAGACTGCAGGTCACCTCGCATTGGCCCGTTGACGCAACGCCACACGAGTCAGGACAGCTCAACCCAGACCCGGATAGCCACGTCTGCAGGCAGAGGAAGGCCAGTTGACGTGAGCTCATCCCCTGCCTGAAAACGGGTCTGGACGTAGGCATCCCTGCTGGTGCAAGATGATGCAGGGACAGGATCAGGGACAGGATTGCACACAGGCACCTCCGCGGCGGCCTGTGCTGCCTCCTGTCCCTGGTCCTGCACTGCACCACTAGCACCAGTGGGATCCCCACCTCCAGACCCCATCTCTGTTGCTTGCACGGCCTCCTCCTCCACCAAACCCCCCACCAACCTGGATGACTCCGTGCCATCTTCCCCTGTTGGGCCCTGTGGGGTCCCAGCTGCCCCTTCTGCTGCCGAGGAGTCCAACTCCAACCTACTCCTCTTGGACATCCCCCCAGCAGCTGCGGCCTGGGACGCGGCACCGGACTCCTCACTCCCCGACGAGATGACAACATGGGAGGGGAGCCGGTCCTTGCGTCTCCGGCTGGCAGTGGGATCCCCGCCGCTGTGCTCACAGCACCTTCTTCGCCCTCTTCATCAGTTGACGCTGCAGACAGGGAGAAATAAAACACAGGCATCAGGGCACTGTACAATGGACACATACACACATAAAAGTTGTACATGAGTGGCATTGGCAAACCTCAGACATGTCATCACAATCCCCAACACACATGTCATTTCAACTCGCACACATGAGCCATACCACAACCATATCGCAACTGCCAGCACCATCCATACACATACAACAGCATGAGCAGGCAAAGGTGAGCCAGACATTACATGCAACACAGGAAATGCACCACACATGTACACACACCACCACACTTGCATGCATGTGTACACCTCTGCCAAGTGTCGCAGTGGTCAGATGGGCATCCATGTCACATCTGCCGATCAGGCTTCCACATACCGCTGTCACATGCATCCATGTTGCATCACTGTTGCACCCTTGTCAAATACACACACATGCACATGTACACAGTGCTGATACATGCAGCCGAAAACAACATACATGTGTTAGGCGGAAACCTGTGCAGTTCCCTCTGGGACCACTGCAAAAGATTTAGGACTACAGGCGTTGGCGGCGAACCCACTTGGTAGCAGTCTGCACCACACAGATTCACGTGGTAGCTGTGGCTGAGCAGTCAGACTTCTCTCAAGAAAAGTTGAGCAGTATGTGGAGTATACAAAATAGGGCAATTCTTCACAGCAAGACAAGCAAACACGCAACGAAGCTTAGTGTAAAGATATTACGGTATTTATTTATAATGAAACATCTATGAAAAACACTAAGGCAAATCACGGCAAACAAATCAAACACAATTACTCTACGAAGTAGACGATCAATCCCCCTAGCAATATCGACAACTCTAGGTTCTACCGGTACCACTTATTTTCAGACAGAGGTGTATACCTCAACCCAGATGACACTCGAATATTAGTTAGGGCGGGAGAGAAAAAGATAGGCAGGTTATGAAATCAACACAGTTCAACCCTAGCTGAAAAAAATGCAAGGCAGGAAGGCAAGAATCACGAAAGATCGTAAAGTTCAGAGGCCAGGCCCACTCGGAGAGAGGCAAGGCGCAATGTCCCAAAAAGTCTCTCGTGGAGATGCATTCAAGTCTGTATAGCAAATTGTTATCGGTAGATTGAACCAGTTCAGAACAAAGAATGAGAAAAGCTTGGAGGCGACCCAACGGAACGGAGAGGATTAAAACACCTCACTCGAACCGATCGAAAGGGAAGCCAGGCGGACAATGTACCTTGTTGTGGAGGGCAGCTCCGGCGGGGGAAGTTGTTCTTGGTGGTGGATGCACGTCGGGTCTTTGCCAAGAGTAGAGATGATCTCGTCGTCTAAGAAAATGAAGTCCGGTGCAACACCAGGGAAGAGACCAGCCACGGAGTGCTCCGTCACAAGGCACCACCTTTTGGTCGCGGTTCAGGGGTAGTGGCTATCCGGTTGCCGAGGTGCTCTGCACAGGCAATTCGACCACTGCGTCCTGAGGCGAATAAAAAGCAAAGGGGACTGGTTGTTCCCACCAGTCAGGGGAAGAGACTCTACGGCAGGGAGATCTCCTCTGTCGTCGGGAAGTGGTGAGTCGGTTCCGCAGGGCTCCACCGGAGGTGTCGTCGTGTAGGTCGGCTCAGCGTTACCCTCGTCGGATTCTTAGGTCCTGTGGCGACTTCTGAAGATCCAGTCCCAAAAGCCCTGCTTTTATGCAGAAAACCCCCATTCATTCAGTCTAGCTGTCAATCAAGACATGCTAAGTGGTGAGCGGGAAGGCTCACCACCTGGGCCAATCACTCCAGAGTGCGACCGGAGTTGGCAAGGCAACTGGGTCCAGGGTGCCTAAACCCCCTCCCACACCCCTGTGGTAACCCAGACAGAATGGCACCACTTTGGAGGGTCTCTGTACAGAGCCCGCCAAAAGTGGAACAAAGGGCTCGACCTTTGGTTTAGGAGTCACAGAGACAAACACAGACGCCATTTTACAAACCGAGTTCTGGCAGAAAATACCACCCGATAAACCTATTTAAGATAAGTAGATCGGTGGTACATTAGAGATTAACGAGAAAAAGTATCAATCTCCAACAATGGGACGAATCCCATAGGGTTATGTTCTGGGACGAACATAACAAGTAGTTTCCACTGCCACCTGCCAAAACTCGACGAGGTGGGACGGGACAGTGCCCCCTCGAGTAACAGATCCAGGAGTAATCGAATTACCCCTACCAGTACGTCCACAATAGGATGGTTTGTACTAGTTCTGTTAGTAAATTTAGGTCTAGTAAAGCCAATGGTGACTTTACATGCCCGGGGAGACAGTAGTCAGTCCCCGGGTATGGAGTCTATGGTGGGGGATCCGCTAGGACGCCCCCGTGTTACGGCACGTAGGGTGCGGTGTAACACACATAGAAAAACATATGAGACCCTATGGAGTAAAAGACCCCATAGAACACATTGACATTTGAAGGAATTACACACCTACATGTCCAAGAGTGGGAGAAAAGAGTCTCACTCTTGGCAGGATGGAAAAAAACAAACTCCCGAAATCCAGCAAAGCTGCTGGGGGACTCACTAGGTTAGGAAATTCAGCCTAAACAGAGAAT
The DNA here is from genome assembly GCF_040938575.1 of Ambystoma mexicanum. Lineage (NCBI taxonomy): Eukaryota > Metazoa > Chordata > Amphibia > Caudata > Ambystomatidae > Ambystoma > Ambystoma mexicanum. The sequence goes on from NC_090924.1 coordinate 22,873,511, forward strand.
TCTCCCTAGCACTCGCCCCCCCAGACTAAGGGACAGGAGGATTTAATCCACTCCTGGATGAATCTCATACCTCTAGTCGATGACATACATCCTAGAGAGACCATCAGCATTTTGGTGGTGACATCCTGACCTGTGCTCAATGGTGAAATCAAACCCTTGCAGGCAGATCAACCATCTCAGTAGTTTTGGGTTTTCCCCTTTCATTTGCATTAAGCATCTCAAGGGTTGGTGGTCAGTCTGAATGACAAAAGTAGAATCATAAAAGTACGGCCTAAACTTCTTCAGCGCCCACACGATAGCAAAGCACTCTCTTTCGATTGTTGCCCACCTTGTTTCAGGATCCTTCAGCTTGCGGCAGATGAAGCAACCGGGGTGCTCCCTACCCTTCCCATCCAGTTGACTGAGTACGGCACCTATTCATACATTTGAAGCATCTGTCTGCACAATGAAGTGTTGGCGGTAATCAGGAGCTCTGAGTACTGGGGCTTGGCAAAGAGCCTTTTTCAGGTTTTCAAAAGCCTGATGGCACTCCTCGTTCCATTTAACCTTTTTCGGAAATTTGGGCGAGGAGATGACATTCAGAGGAGAAGCTATGGTCCCATAGTTCTCTATGCAATTCCTGTAATACCCAGTGAGGCCTAGGAAGGCTCTCACCTGGGTTTGAGTAGTCGGTGTTGTCCAATTTTGCACAGCTTCAATTTTACTGAACAAAGGCCTTATCTCTCCACTGCCTACCTCATGCCCAAGATAGACTACCTTACTCTGTCCAATTTGGCATTTGCTTGCCTTTATAGTCAGATTGAATCGTCCAAGAGCCTGCAAAACATCTCTCAGGTGGGTTACATGTTCTTCCCAGGAATTGCTGAACACTGCGATGTCATCCAAGTATACCATGCAGAAGTCCTCCATCCCATTTAGAACCTGGTTTACCATCCGTTGAAACGTAGCAGGTGCATTCTTCAGTCCGAAAGGCATTACCTTAAACTGGTATAAGCCAACGGGGGTAGAAAATGCAGTTTTCTCCTTGGCATGGTCTGTCAGGGCTATTTGCCAATAGCCTGACGTCAAGTCAAATGTGCTGAGGAACTTGGCGGCGCCAATTTTATCCACCAACTCATCTGTTCTTGGCAATGGGTGGGCATCAGTTTTGGTGACTGCATTAAGAGCTCTATAATCCACGCAGAATCTAAGCTCTTTAGATCCGGCCTTTGGTACTAACACAACTGGGCTGGACCATGGACTAGTAGAGGGCTCTATTACCCCGAGATCGAGCATCTTGCTGACCTCACCTTTGATGTGGGTTCGTACGTTTTCTGACATGCGGTATCCTCTGCTTTTGACTGGCAGACAGTCACCAGTGAGTATGTTGTGCTGGCCCCAAGGGGTCAAGCCTGGTGAAAGCGAGAACAGAGAGGCAAACTGATTCAACATAGATGTGCACTCTTCTTGTTGCTCGGGTGTCAGATTGGAGGAGAGATTCACTCCTTCAATTTTTTCATCTAAAGGTAAGCCTCTGAGGAGATCCGGAAGAGCTTCACTCTCTTCTTCTTCCTCGGATGACGCTAGAAGCAATGCTCCTACATCAGGTCGCGAGACATACGCTTTAAGTCAAGTCGGTTGGTGTGAAAGACTGTCGGAGCCTCCTTGGGATTGCCCAAGTCCACCAGATAGTTAACCTCCCCGAGTTTACCCACTACTCGGAATGGTCCCATCCACTTATCTTGCAAGGCCCTCTGCCTTGTTGAGATCATATCGAGAACGAGCTGGTCTTGAGCGAACTCAACCATGTTAGCCTTTTGATCGTGCCAGTGCTTGACCAACGCTTGTCCAGCTTTCAAGTTATCGCTTGCTTCTGTCATCATGTGCGACATTCTCCTCCGGAGACCTATCATGTAGTCAGTCACTCTGACTGGCTTGGGGGAAGGAGCACTCTCCAACCCCTCCTTAATCAGGGCCAATGCACCTCTGACGGGATGACCATAGAGTAGTTCGAAGGGAGAGTAACCTACTCCCTCCTGAGGGACTTCTCTATAAGCAAAGAGAAGGCATGGCAGTAGAAGGTCCCACTTACGCTTAAGGGGTTCCTCTAAAGCACCTATCATGCTCTTCATGGTTCGGTTGAACCGTTCTACCAACCCATTGGTTTGTGGGTGGTAAACTGTTGAGAACTTGTAAGTAACTCCACAGGTTTTCCACATGGCTTTCATGTAGTGGGACATAAATTTTGACCCCCTGTCAGAGATTACTTCCTTAGGAAACCCGACCCTAGTAAAAATACCAAGGAGGGCCTTAGCCACAGCCGGAGCTGTAACAGTCCTCATAGGAATTGCCTCAGGATACCTAGTAGCATGGTCTACTACAACAAGTATAAACCTGTTACCTGAGGAGGTTGGAGGATCAAGGGGACCAACGATGTCAATCCCTACTCTCTCAAATGGGACTCCCACAACTGGCAGAGGCACTAACGGTGCCACATTCTTGGAGCCAACCTTGCCAGAGATCTGGCAGGTGTGGCAGCTCCTGAAGTGTTTTTCTACTTCGGCCCCCATCTTTGGCCAATAGAAGTAGAGCGAGAGCCTTTCCTTAGTCTTCTTGAAACTCAAGTGACCAGCCAAAGGAATCTCGTGGGCTAACTGCAAGAACTGTGGTCTGTTCTCTTGGGGTACTACAAGTCGTTTGTAGTCTCCAGGTGCAGACTCAGTCGGTTCACTGTAGAAGAGGCCATCTTCCCAGTGCAACCGGTATTTCCCGGGCTCTTGCCCTTCAGCCTGAGCTTCTGCCTGGTGGCGAAGACCTTCCAGAGTTGGACATTCTCTCTGTCCCTTACTGAAGTCTGCCCTGCTGGGTCCACCTTCTGCCAGTAAAGACTGCAGCTCAGGATGATCAACAGGATCCACATCTCCAATGAGTGCCTGGCCTTCCATTAGCTCTTCCTCAGAGTCTAATTCTACCACACAGGGTTGTACCCCTCTCTCAGCCTCGGCTGGAGGTGGAGTTACGGGTGCAACTTTGGACAACCGCGGGGAAGCCCGTGTTGGCTGCACTGGAATGCGGGCTGCTGTGGTCGGGGTAGAAGCCTTAGGTTTCCCTTTTTCTTCCGATGTCTTGGAGACAGCGGCCGACAATTCCAGTGGAGCAGGAGTGATTTCTTTCTTCATCATCTCCCCGAGAGTACCGCGCATGGTCCTCTCTCTTGCAGGTCTGGTTAGCTCCTGTAACCGTTTACTAGGTGGTCTGGGAGTATGAGATACAACTCCGAGAGTTTTCAAATCGTTACCCAACAGTACGCGTCCTGGTACCTCACTCTGTATGCTGACAGGTATCTTCACAGTCATGTCGTTACACTGGATGAGAACTGGTAATTGGGGAAGCATCTGCACAGGCCCTCCAGCTAACTTGGTGAGGCGTTTGGGTGCCTTAGCAACATCCTCGGCCTGAAAAAATGATTTATCCACCACAGTTATTCTGGCCCCAGTGTCCCTAATGGCAGGAGTCTCCTGACCATTCACCTGGACACTGTCCTTTTAATACTCTTTAGTATTATCGGGGATAGAATTATAGACATCTAAATTCTGTTGTTCCCACAATCCCAGAGATACTAAAGAAACGCTGGCTGAGACTCCAATGGGTTCGTCAGCTAGCAGTAGAAAGTTTCCACTTGCCATTTGGACTTCCTCCTCTGGAGCGAAGGCTAAGGAGACAAGCTGGACCCCTGAAGGTTTACCCTTACATTTGGGATCTCCTTTCACGTGGTCAGTCGAGCCACAAACAAAGCATTTACCGAATGCTTTCTGGAATGGTGGCTTGTTCTGACCTCCTTCCGGTTTGGCACCAGAAGACACACTATTCTGCTGTGGTTTTCCCGGTGGCTTACCCTTCTGGTTTTGTTTGGGGCCCTCTTTGGAATGGGAGTTATTAGAATTCTCTTTTGAGTCTTTTTTAGGCTGTCTTCCCTCATCCTTTTTCTGAGTTTCCCCAGGATCCTTATGAGTTGCCCTGTTGGCCACCCACAAGTCAGCAGCCTTAGCTAGCTCCCTGGAATCCAATTCCTTCGAATCAGCCAAGTGCTGTCTGAGCTCAGGAGAACAGGCATCATAAATAAACTCCAACATGAAAAGATTTCTCATACCCTCATAGGTGTTCACTTTGTAACCCTTAATCCATCCCTCTAAGTTTTTCAACCCTCACCCAGGTATCCCAAGGGGTACCATCATGCCTTTTGAGGGTTCTAAACCTCTTAAGATACTGGGAAGGGGTCTTCCCGAATCTAGCTATTAAAGCTAGTTTCACACTTTCGTAATCCGTCTTATCCGCCTCCCCCAACTCCATTACCACATCAGTCGCAACAGGAGGGATCCTAGAGAACAACCAGGGGAGCAAAGCATTCCCGCTGATGTCCTGGAGCCCATGATTGTATTCAAACAGTTTCAACCAATCCAACACATCCAATCTCGGTATCCGGGGTCTTTTGGGACTGGAGCTCCTAGAGGAACCAGAGGAGAGAGAAGCATTTTCCATAGACAACTTTTTCATCTCTAACTCGTGATTAAGTTCTATTTCTCTGAGTCTTAACTCAGCTTGCTTCTGTTCAGCCTGGGCATTCATCCGTCTGAACTCGAGCTCTTGGTTTTGTTCAGATTGAGCCAAGAACCGTTTATATTCTAGTTCGAGCTTCATTTTTTCAAGTTCAAAATAAGCAGGGTTACTTGTGGGACCTGGTATGGGCCCCGTAGGCACAGCTGGTAAGGCAGGTAGAGGAGCAGGGGAGACAGTTTCGTTAGCCTCTCCGTCCTCGTCAGCCTCTTCATCGCTATCATCAGATTACGATTCAGATCAACACCATCACTGTTATCTACAGTCGCTGGAGAGATTGGTTCCTCTGAACCAGTACCCAGACTTTGGTTCGCCAGCAATCTCTCGATTAGTTCTAAGTTCTTGCCTCTTACAGGAAGATTCTCTTGCCTACAGAGAGCTCGCAGACTCTCAGTATTTTCACTTGACAAAGACTCTTGCCTGTAAGTTTCCATCATAGACATGTTTTTTGAAAGTTGCTTTTTGTGCAAAGTTTTGTGGTTAGTTATCCTACAGTGTCGAAAAGCACTCTAAACTGTATACTCGATACAAATCCCACCGCTGTACACCAGTGTTAGGCGGAAACCTGTGCAGTTCCCTCTGGGACCACTGCAAAAGATGTAGGACTACAGGCGTTGGCGGTGAACCCACTTGGTAGCAGTCTGCACCACACAGATTCACGTGGTAGCTGTGGCTGAGCAGTCAGACTTCTCTCAAGAAAAGTTGAGCAGTATGTGGAGTATACAAAATAGGGCAATTCTTCACAGCAAGACAAGCAAACACGCAACAAAGCTTAGTGTAAAGATATTACGTTATTTATTTATAATGAAACATCTATGAAAAACACTAAGGCAAATCACGGCAAACAAATCAAACACAATTACTCTACGAAGTAGACGATCAATCCCCCTAGCAATATCGACAACTCTAGGTTCTACCGGTACCACTTATTTTCAGACAGAGGTGTATACCTCAACCCAGATGACACTCGAATATTAGTTAGGGCGGGAGAGAAAAAGATAGGCAGGTTATGAAATCAACACAGTGCAATCCTAGCGGAAAAAAATGCAAGGCAGGAAGGCAAGAATCACAATAGATCGTAAAGTTCAGAGGCCAGGCCCACTCGGAGAGAGGCAAGGCGCGATGTCCCAAAAAGTCTCTAGTGGAGATGCATTCAAGTCTGTATAGCAAATTGTTATCGGTAGATTGAACCAGTTCAGAACAAAGAATGAGAAAAGCTTGGAGGCGACCCAACGGAACGGAGAGGATTAAGACACCTCACTCGGACCGATCGAAAGGGAAACCAGGCGGACACGGTACCTTGTTGTGGAGGGCAGCTCCGGCGGGGGCAGTTGTTCCTGGTGGTGGATGCACGTCGGGTCTTTGCCAAGAGTAGAGATGATCTCTTCGTCGAAGAAAATGAAGTCCGGTGCACCACCAGGGAAGAGACCAGCCGCGGAGTGCTCCGTCACAAGGCACCACCTTTTGGTCGCTGTTCATGGGTAGTGGCTATCCGGTTGCCGAGGTGCTCTGCACGGGCAATTTGACCACTGCGTCCTGAGGCGAATAAAAAGCAAAGGGGACTGGTTGTTCCCACCAGTCAGGGGAAGAGACTCTTCGGCAGGGAGATCTCCTCTGTCGTCGGGAAGTGGTGAGTCGGTTCCGCAGGGCTCCACCGGAGGTGACGTCATGCAGGTCAGCTCAGCGTTACCCTCGTCGGATTCTTAGGTCCTGTGGTGACTTCTGAAGATCCAGTCCCAAAAGCCCTGCTTTTATGCAGAAAACCCCCATTCATTCAGCCTAGCTGTCAATCAACACATGCTAAGTGGTGAGCGGGAAGGCTCACCACCTGGGTCAATCACTCCAGAGTGCGACCGGAGTTGGCAAGGCAACTCGGTCCAGGGTGCCTAAACCCCCTCCCACACCCCTGTGGTACCCCAGACAGAATGGCACCACTTTGGAGGGTCTCTGTACAGAGCCCGCCAAAAGTGGAACAAAGGGCTCGACCTTTGGTTTAGGAGTCACAGAGACGAACACAGACGCCATTTTACAAACCGAGTTCTGGCAGAAAATACCACCCGATAAACCTATTTAAGATAAGTAGATCGGTGGTACGTTAGCGATTAACGAGAAAAAGTATCAATCTCCAACAATGGGACGAATCCCATAGGGTTATGTTCGGGGACAAACATAACAAGTAGTTTCCACTGCCACCAGCCAAAACTCGACCAGGGGGTGTTAGGGAGAATTCTCTGGTTAGGCTGAATTTCCTAACCTAGTGAGTCCCCCAGCAGCTTTGCTGGATTTCGGGAGTTTGTTTTTTTCCATCCTGCCAAGAGTGAGACTCTTTTCTCCCACTCTTGGACATGTAGGTGTGTAATTCCGTCAAATGTCAATGTGTTCTATGGGCTATGGGGTCTTTTACTCCACAGGGTCTCATATGTTTTTCTATGTGTGTTACACCGCACCCTACGTGCCATAACACGGGGGTGTCCTAGCGGATCCCCCACCATAGACTCCATACCCGGGGACTGACTACTGTCTCCCCGGGCATGTAAAGTCACCATTGGCTTTACTAGACCTAAATTTACTAACAGAACTAGTACAAACCATCTTATAGGGGTCCGCTTGCCGAGCTTGAAAACGAACTCTCAGACCTCACATTTCACTGTGCCAATGGTCCTCGTAGATCCGGAACAGCCTAAGCGGTTGCATGCAATAAAGGCATACATCGATAGTGGGGCTATAGGAAACTACGTGGATCGTGAATTGGTCTCCAGGATTAACCTCCCCCTGCGTCCTAAAACCAGCAAAGATGTCATCACCACAGTCGATGGAACCGAAATTGCCTCGGGACCGGTGACACATTCCACAGCTGAGGTAACACTTGTAGGTCCGGACGGCCATCGGGAAGCAGTTGTGTTTGATGTAATCAAGGCTCCACAGTTTCAGGTTATACTCGGAATCCCTTGGTTAGAGACACATAATCCTCGAATTGATTGGCGAGCGAAGAGAATAACCTTTCCAGAGTGTGCACGAACCTGCTACCCAGAAAATCTGAAGGTCAGTCTAGCATCAGTAACCTCTGTCTCCATGCAACTACCTCCGGAATACCAAGACTTCCAGGACATCTTCCAAAAGGAACAGGCCAACACGTTACCTCCTCACAGATCGTACGATTGCCAAATCGATCTAGTGCCCAGTGCACAACCCCCTTGTAGCAGGATTTATGCCCTTACTGAGCCGGAGAATCTCCATTTGAGACAATATTTAGATCAATACCTAGCCAATGGTTTCATTCGCCCGTCAAAGTCTCTGGCATCCTCGGCTTTGTTCTTCGTGCCAAAAAAAGAAGCCGACCTTAGAACTTGTATCGATTACCGCGCATTGAACCAGATAACTGTTAAAAATTGTTACCCTCTGCCATTGATCCCTGAACTCCTTGACCAGGTGAAGGACACTTGCATATACACCAAGTTCAATCTCCGGGGGGCTTATCATCTGGTACGGGTTAAAGAAGGCGACGAATGGAAAATGGCCTTCCGTACAAAATATGGACTATTCGAATACCAGGTGATGCCTTTCGAGTTGTGCAACGCGCCTGCTGCCTTCCAATTCTTCATGAACGATGTCATTCGGGAACTCATCGACGTCTGTGTTGTCGTGTATATCGATGACATTCTAGTGTACTCCTCTTCGGAATTTGATCACAGAAAACATGTCAGGGCCGTCCTTGAGAAATTGCGCCAGCACAAACTGTTTGCAAAGCTGGAAAAATGCATTTTCCATACCACTGAGGTTGAATTTCTTGGATTCATCCTGACACCTAAAGGGGTCCGAATGGACTCACGGAAAGTGGATGCCATCCTCAAATGGCCATCACCTAGTTCAGTGAAAGGTGTCCAAAGCATGCTTGGTTTTGCCAATTTTTATCGCAGGTTTATCCCAGAATTTTCACGGGTGGTGCAACCCATCACTGCACTCTTGCGGAAGAATAAATGTTTTGAATGGACCGAGGAAGCTGAACAGGCCTTTCAGGAATTAAAAGCTAAATTTACGTCCGCACCTATTTTGAAACATCCGCGTCCTGATCTCCCATATATAGTCGAAACCGATGCATCCAGCTTAGCCATGGGAGCTGTCCTGTCTCAGAGAGACCCCGAAACCAACCAACTGCACCCCGTAGCATTTTGGTCCAGAAAGTTCTCGCCGCCGGAGATAAATTATGCAATCACCGATAAGGAATTATTAGCCATTAAGTCCGCCTTTAAGGCTTGGCGGCATTACCTTCTTGGCGCCAGGCATACCATCACCGTGATCACTGATCACCGAAATTTACAATATTTAAAAACTGCCAAGGCTCAGTCTTCACGACAGCTCCGATGGGCTTTATTCTTTGCTGAGTTCGATTTTGTAATCACCTACCGTCCTGGCTGTAAGAATGGCAAAGCGGACGCGCTATCTCGAATTGGAATGGGAGAAATGGACACAAACTCAGAACCTGTGCCGATAATTCCCGAACAAAGAATCTTGGGGATAACCACTTTACAAACCCTTGAAGACATTCAAGCACGGGTAAAACTATTCCTGGACTCTTCAGCCTTGCAGGATTGGATCAAAAGGGGGTCTGCCTTTTCAATCAACAATGGCTTACCTTACTTCCAAGGACGTTTATTTTTGCCAGAAAAGGAATTGCAAACTGGTTATTTCCCGTCATCATGATACTCTGATGGAAGGACATCCTGGCATTGCCAAAACAGAGGAAAAAATTAAACGACAATTCTGATGGCCGTCCTGGCGAAAGGATATTAAATCTTTTGTTATGTCCTGTGGAGTTTGCGCCCAAAACAAAGGTCAAAAAACAAAATCCGCCGGTCTTCTTCAACCCTTAGACATTCCACCAGCACCTTGGCACACCTTGTCACTAGATTTTATCACGGACCTGCCCTCTTGTAATGGATACAATACTATTCTGGTTGTGGTGGATTTATTTTCCAAGATGGCTCATTTTATTCCGTTGAAAGGATTACCTTCAGCTTTTGTTCTTGCCAAGGAATTCCTCGAAAATGTCATCCGTCTGCATGGATTCCCGTCCATACTAATCTCCGATCGGGGAAGCCAGTTCATTTCTCGTTTTTGGAAAAAGTGTTGTCAACTGGCACAAATCGACGTAAGACTCTCAACCAGTCACCACCCACAGACCGATGGTCAGACGGAGAGAACGAACCAGACCCTTGAACAATATCTACGATGTATGTTGCACCAATCGGAGGGTAATTGGAAGGACATTTTATGGGTGGCTGAATATGCATACAATAACTCGATACACTCTGGAACTGGTCAGAGCCCCTTTTATACCCTATATGGACATCACCCTCGTACTTCAGACCTGGACTCACCTTTGAGCCTCGAAATGCCTGCAGTCGACCATTTGCATTCTACGATTACTCAAGCCTTCAAGGATGCTACTGCACACTTACAACATGCGAAAGAGAAATACAAAAAGAATGCAGATCTGCATCGCAAGGAGGCGCCTCCATACCAAATAGGGGATCAAGTATGGTTGGCTACCAAACACTTATCACTCAAGGGACCTCGGACTTTTAATCCAAGGTATTTAGGCCCTTACTCGATCAAAGCTATAATTAACCCAGTGGCAGTCAAGCTAGATCTACCAGCTAACATGCAGATTCATCCCGTCTTTCATGTGTCGCTTTTGAAACCAGTGCAACCAGGAACCAGATTAATAAAGCCACCAGAACCAATCCAGATAGATGGGGAGCCTGAATTCGAGGTGAAGAACATTTTGGACTCTAAGATCTCAAAATCAAAACTTTTCTATCTAATTGATTGGAAGGGGTATGGGCCTCAGGAAAGATCTTGGGAACCCAGCGACCACGTACATGCACCTCGGCTAGTAAAAAGGTTCCATCGGAATTTCCCGAACAAACCGAAACCTCCTGGGGAAAAGGCCTTGGGAGGGGGCTTGGGGGGGAGTGCTGTCATGATGTCTACCCCCGGAGCATCAGGCCAGGCCCAGCACCCCCGGGAGCAGGCATTACGCCCCCAGGTAAAAGCCCAGTGGCCCTTTATAGGGGCTTTTTGGACTCTGTCCTGGCGCCGTTGGCGCCAGGCTCATGTTGGACATCAGTCCTGGCGCCATAGGCGCCAGGCTCATAAAGGGAAGTGTTTGGTGCACTTACCTGAAGCAGACCATGCTGCCCACTCACCGGATGCAGACCATGCTGCATGAAGAACCAAGCCAAATGAGGCTTAGGATGGACTATTTTTCTGAAGGAACTATTTTGTTACTTGGGTGGGGCTGTGGAAGAATACTCACCTGGAACTTCTTCCAAGGCTATTTAAGCCACACCCGGACAGCCACACGTGCTTCGCGTTGTTCTGCATCCCAGCAGCTGAACGCTCACCGTGTCTGCTCCTGCACCTGGACTCCAGCCACGCCCGCCTCGAACCTGGAACACCTGTAAGGGAATAAGAGAAGAGAAAGGTGAAAACCAAGAACTATTTCAACCTTCTTACCTGCATCCGGAATCTTCATGCCAGCATTCCTGAAGGAAGACTTCCATTTAAAAGCACCGCGTTGCTTGCTGCAGCGCTGCGCTCACTCACCTGTTCCCGAGACGCCGCCCGGCTCCATCGCGGCTCTCAGTGCAGGTCGCCACATCTCTGCACCGCACCTAAGGGAGAGAAGAAGAGACAAAAGGTGAGCAAGGGAACACAAGAGGAAAGCCGGGTTTTCAGCCATATTACTTACCGGCTATTCTTGGTGAGCCATTCCACATCTCGGGTCGGCGCCACATCTCTGGCAGGTACTGCACCCCGGCCCCTATGGGGAAAGGACAAAAGACATTACTGGGGAATTATAAAGACATTTAGAGGGGTCGCCCTCATCACTGACTCACCTGATTTTACCCCGGCAATTTAACCCCTCAACGCATCGCCTTTGTTCTGCACCTGAAATAAAGGACAGAAAAAGACAACATTAAAGGAGGCTCACACTTGAACTTATGCATCTTCATACTTACGGCGTATTGCACCTGTAAAGTCAAGTGGATTTGCCAGCGCCATTCTGAAAACCAGTGAAGTAACTGGACGAACGCGTGCCCCTGCACCAGAAGCAGGATGGAGAGTTCATCCTTCCAAACCATAAGGTGAGCTTAAACCGGGGGTTTTGGAGGAAGTCAGAGGAGAACGAAGTGGGAAAGGGGGGAGCAAGCACATTATTCAGCAGACAGTTAATCCCCTTTCTCATCTGCAGAAGGATATTTCTATGGGCCAGACAAGCAAGATTTGGGGGTCCTGTTCAATCGGTGGTCCGAATTCTGCGCATCACGCTTGAAGAGGCCACAGCAACCCAGACCAGCGCCTCCGTGGGAGCCAGGTGAGCGTTACAAGAAGTATCGGGCGAAAAAGCCCTTTTACAAATTCCCAATAACTCTATAGGACAACTGACCTTCTTCCTTACACATTCTTCCTGCAGGTATTGTACCATTACGTGAATCACCTCCCTCTGCATTTCTACTGTATACTGACTATACGTGTCATATACTTCATCTGGCGGTATCGATGAATCCGAGATCCATCGAATCGCATCTTTGGTACAAATTCGTACTTCCTCAGGTGCCGATCTACGACACGGAAGGAATCGTTTCTGCACATACATACTGTCGTCTTCATCATCCTCATCCCGCAATTTCTCAAAGTCCCTCCTATACTCAAACAATCTCTCAACATGACCATGTACTTTCTCCTCTGTATCCCTTGAAAGTGCTAACGTATTTAGATCCCTCACTCCTTGTGGGAGATCTGAATTATGTAATCTACCCCACATTACACATAAATGAGTCCCCAAACCTTCGATAAAAACATTTTTCTTGGGAAATTTGTCCATATTTGATAATGTGGAAAAAACGTTGACTTGATCACCTTTCTCCATTCAGTGCTTAGCCCATGCAAATAATTCCTGTTTCTTGTCTGCAGAAACAGTATTTCGAGTGACAATCTTTGACCCCGCACCCCGATCAACTTCAGTAAATACAGAACCACTCGGGAGCGGAGATATGGGCAATTTCAATGAGGGTGCAGCTATCGGCGCAAGAGGAAGGGGTGGCGGGATAGGTGGAGGAACAACAACTAGAGGAATAGGAACAATAGGTTGTACAGGGGGAACAGGAATAACAGCAGGAACAACAGCAGGAATGGGCAGAGCACCCGGGAGAGGATCATACGGAGGTGGCGCAGAGGCACCAGGCCTGCGTTCGTTTAACAATTTTTCAATAAATTCTTCAGAAACATGGAAATCTTTAGAGGGATACATTTTCTGGATACCGAGTGAGAAAGCCCTTCCATATTTTTAACTCACTCTAAATGTTTTTCCTTATCAAATAACGACGCCTTTTCGGCATTTGTTTTATGACGGCGTGCATGTTTATCCCTACTTTTAAGCTGCTGCAATGCTTCTTTTTTCCAATTCTGCAAAACATCAATTGCTGCAGGTCTGGCCTTCTTTTTTAGCAAGACCGATTCTAGGTATTCAATATGGGGGATCTCAAAACTACCATTGATTGGCCACTGAAATTTGGAGGCATGTCTGGTTTGTCTGTGCCAAATATCATTAAATACTATACTTCCAATGCCATACCTACAGTACATAGTACATGCCGGCGACCCCTCCTGTGGTGCCGGGCGGCTAAATTCCAAAGATTGTCGATCGCTGCGGAACAGAGCCCTAAAGCAGCTAGACAATTTCCCAGGCATTTCACAAAAAATTGGTGTTACCTGGTCAGTAATTGTGTCTGCAGATACAATACGCCAAATTCAAATTGTCAGGGTTAAATTAAGAGCCGGGTCACGACTTCACCTGACCAAACCTAAGGAGGACCGTACGGTTTACCAAAGAACTTACCTAACGAATTTTACCTTGTGTTTGGTGGTTTCGACAAATCTGCCCGCCTCAAAAATGGACCCTCGTCAAGATGCTGTGTCAGACCACACGACTATCGTCCAAGGATCGGATCGTGCAGCGCTGCCCAGGTATCGCGTCTCGTTCGGTCGGGCCCACAGTATCACACCGTCCGATCCCGGTTCGATAGTCTGCGTCAACCTTCAATGATCTGGCATCAATCTTGAGGGTCCCTATTCGGGCGCCAACTGTGAAAACATAAAAATAATATGAGGCCGGGAAGCCCAGAAAGAAACACACCAACACAGGTTACAAAGTACATACAAGTGCTTTATTTAAAAGCTACAACAGTTACCAAAGTCAATTGACAAACGGATAGCTATTCGGCTCTCAGAGTAACATACCAAACTTCAACGAGAGTTCAATGCGTTAGTGAGAGAGAGTGTACATTGGAATACTTGGGTCTTTTATACTCTTTATCCAGCCCTTGGCCAACCCTCTCGCGGGTTAACCATTCTAGGAGTCGGGCCTATGGGTTCCTTGCCAGGTCAATCCTATGATATATGCATTTTGATTAGTTTCGCTGATATAGTTGTACATTTACACATAGGTCAACAGTAGGACAAGGTCTCCGTCCGCGACCCCGACAAGTGGCCTGCAGGCATATTAATTATTCGTGTGTACGGAGGTCACAAAGACCAGAATCTTACTCAGAATGTCATTCGGCCTCCATTTTGATGTTCAGGGTGACTCTCATATAACAAGAGAACCTAAAATGGCGGCTTAATCCAAGATGGCGACTTACATTACTTTCGGTGATGTCATCAGTGATTTCATCAATGACATTTGCGATGTCATCTTTGATGTCCTGGGTGTTAGTCTTAGCAGTGCACGGTGGTGGCGCGAGTTATTTTTCATAGCTCACCATAACTTGCGATTTTCAGGGGTCTTTCGGCTGTACTCAGAACCATAACGTCCCTTAAAGAAACTTTTTTTAATATCACGCAAACAATATACAAACATGGCGTGCAAAAACCAACTTCTCACAGATGGCTTTACACAGAATGTTGCAAAGTAAGAATTTATGCTCGTTCACAGTGAAGGTCAGCTGCTTCCATTTTTTTCTCGGGCCCCGGAGAGGCTCACGAAGCGGACTATAAGGTTGTATTATGTTTTGACCTTGACAGACAGAGATTGTGATGAAAGACTTCTCTTGAAGGAGTGTTGCTAAAATGTAAGAGAAAATAAGGATGAAATTTCTGAAACGAAACCACTTTTATATATTATATCACTATGCGAAAGATCGTTCGCACACACAGAGTCGTGTTTTGGGACTGCACTACTCGTAGACAATGGAAATTGCAATTGTTTTGTAAGTAACCCTTTAGATTATTTTATACCAAATATAATTACAATAGCGTAGTATTAAAGACTGCTCAAGTTGAACTTGTTCATGGAAAGTGGCATAATGTTTTCTACCGCGCACTATCACCACCGAATTGATCCCCTGTCGTTTAGAGGGCTCTGAAAAAGGCAGACGACACAGGGTGGGTTAATAGAAATAATTTAACCGGTCTATAGGCGGTCAAGCACTCTACTTGCTGTGCCACTTCACTGTAGCCTGTCAAGTGGCACAGCGAGTACAACGCTCGCTTTGACATCCGTGCACACCTTGCTAACGCAAGTTCGAATCGCGGCAAGGCCAAACTCAGCCTTTCATCCTTCCGTGGTCGATAAATGAGCACCACACACCGTGGTTAATAATAAGCACCGCTTAGATACCTCACGGTTCTTAGCGCTATATGAATGGGAAAATATTATTATTTTATTATTAACATACTCCGTTGCACTATCTTCGATAGCAAATAGTTTCACACCCTAATAAATAAAATGATAATTTTTAATGATGATCGGCTGGTGAGACTAATTTATGTTTTTTAAAACAGGTATGTGGCCCCATTTTGCCTATGTCACGATTTACAGACTCCAGCGGATGGGGTCTTCAACTGCCAGGTGCAGGTCCAAATATGCAACTTCATGACCCTCACCATTTTATGGGACAATCGCCAAGGACCAATATGCCCTTACGCAGTACTAGCGGCTACAAACAACATACCAACCAATAGGGTAGTCTAATGGCTCGTTGTTGGAGCAACGTTCCGATTATCAGAGCGACCATTTACTGATTTTATCATAAACCAACAGCCTATCTACCGCAAAGGAACAACACATGGCTCAAAATAAACTTTTGCTGATCGACAGGAGAGACAATAGCAAATTGCTGAATATTCACTAAACATTTCATGTGAAATAAATGTACCAAATGTACAATCCTGCTGTTTACTTTTAAACCACAGTTTCATATTCCAAATTGTGGCGCACTGAGTTGTAAGCTGATCTAACACCCTCTGTACCGCAAAGGAACATCGCGTGCCTCAACATGAACTTTTGCGGATCGACAACAAAGACAAATGCAAATTGCTGAATATTCTCTAAACATTTGATGTCAAATAAATGTACTTTACAAAATTTACAATCTTGCTGTTTGCTTTTAAATCACTGTTTCATATTCCGAATTGTGGTGCGCTGTGTTGTGACATAATATGTGTTGTCTTCTGGGTTCTGTGTAAAGTCACTTAGGACTGCAGAGAACTGGGCGCGTTTGATGACGCACCCTGTAACGTCACGGAGAGAGGCGGGGAATATGAATGCTTTGATAATATCAGGCTTAGGGGCGGGAGATATAATTTAGTGTCGCAAAAGCAAGTCAGCCAGGTCAATAGCGCCAGTCATAGGATTATCACATAATGTCGGCGCACACCAGCCGGATTTATCGTTTCTTTAGTGGACAAAAAGTCGGTTGACGCCCATAGGAAATTGTACTATTAGCGGACAAAAGGAGTGGTCTTAAAACACTTTCACCCTGACAACGAACAATACAAACAACGTTCTCAGAACACCCACATTTTGTGTAATTGCAACCATTTCCGGACACCGCGAGTGTACTTAGAACACATTCAACTAGACAGATTACAATACGGACAGCGTCCTGAGGACACCCCCAGTTTGTGTATTTACGAACAATTAAGTACACCGCGAGTGTTCATAGCTCATTTTTACCTTCCTTGCGAACAAAAATAACACATACTCCATCCTCTAAACACCCCACCATTTAGTTTATTTACAAAATGTCAGAACAGCCGTGTTCTCCGCGGACAAATCGAACGCAACAAAAACGTCTAGCACATAAAAAAACAAAACATTGAACCTATCTCATACTCCCCCACCCTCCCCAAACACTCTTACACACCAACACACGGCACTAAATACAATTTGTTATCCACATTTCACCGCGCTGTACGTGGTCGACGGCGAATACAAGTTGGCGGGCGCCACAGAAAATCTGACGCGCTCCACGCCCCTTGCCGTCCAATCAGCGAACACGTCGCATGTCCGCGGACATGACGCAAGGCCATGGGCCAATTGGGGTGCTGTCCGCGGAGCGAACAGGGAAGTCCGTCCGCGAAGCGAACACAGATATCACTAATTTTTTTGCCTTACGTTTTGGTCATTTTATAAAAAACTACTGGACGGATTTACACCAAATTTGCAAAAGCACACTTTCGGGACCAAGCCCCCGCTCCTGCCGCAAATTTGGTGTAAATCCGTCCAGCGGTTTGGCCTGTGGCCGTGCGCAAAGTTTTTTCCCATTCAGTCTATGGGAAAAGAAAAGTTTTGGGACCCCCCCCTATAACTTTGCCCCCCCTGGACGAATCCTCACCAAACTTTGCAAAAAATATCAGAGTGACCCATATACTTTTTTTGCAAAGTTTGGTGAGGATCCGTCCAGGGAGAGCGAAGCCGCCCAAAAAGTGCTCTTCTTATGGAAACAGCAACTTAACCATAACTACATGGCCACTGCCGTGGCCATGTAATATATATACATATATATATATATATATATTTTTTTTTTTTTAAAGTATTGCAAGTAGTGCAAGTTTTTTCTAGGTCTTACCTATCCTTAACCCCAACAAAAACTCCTTTAAAACACATAGGCCCTCATTACGACCCTGGCGGAAAGGGGTTTACGCCGGCGTAAACCATGGCGCACCTTTCCGCCTGAGTACGAGTTCCCGTAGCGCCATGGTGATTTTTACGCCTGCTTTTTGCAGGCGGAAAAATCCATGGCGCTACGGGACTTGTTGTTAATTACGCCACCGTAATTTACGGTGGCGTAATTAACGCCTTCCCCACTCCCATTATACCCTATGGGGCAAAAATGGGAATGGGGAAGGGTAAATGGGGATTGGGGACTTACCGCCCCGCCAAGGTCGGAATGGGGCGGTAAGTCCGCCAACCCCCATGGCGGAGTTGGCAGCTTAGCGCCATGGACCATGGTGCAAATTGCACCATGGTTCTCCGCCAGGGTCGTAATGAGGGCCATAGACATGTTTAAAATATTGTTCTAATACTATAGACATTAATTGGGCCCCATAGGAGTAATAGTCTATGAGGCTAACCAATAATCCCTGTAGGACATTTCCTCTACTGTATCCTATCTGGGATGATATGGCATAGCTTTTTCATAATAAATAGTTGTAAGCAAACTAAACCTTACTTTTGATAGGGATCCCCATCTACTGAATAATGTATAATTTACCAATTCAACTGCTTTATTTTGACAATGGTCTTGCAGCATACCCTTTTGATGTATGGTTAAGAATCAATCTCTTCAAAATACTAACAGCCGTGTTTATTTTCAATGGATTATTGGATAAAGAAGCATCGCAGTACGGGAACTCGTATCCACTAGGGCAGTGATACTGCAAATTATTAATATCAACATTACTGTTTTTTTAAATAAACGATCGCATACGAATGAGCTTATTGTATTGCATCTCCAGTTCTCATTAAATCCATGTTTGATCAAGGAAATTCGAAGCTTTTGAGTATTGAGCTTTGAAAGGTTAATATCTCAAACAAAGTGAAACATTCAGTATGGTGTGCTCTTTTGGTAGCAAACTTGATCTTTGGGTCTAGGAAATATACAATATGCATTTTACCGTTTGGAGGGGTACATACAAACTTTCGCATTAACACTTGCGCACACACAACACACACGAATATTTTTAACATTGCACGACTAAAGCCAATGCATTGTTAAAAAATACTTTTCCTATAATCTTTGACAGTTTAACTTGTTGATTGTAAATACATTTCCAAAAGCGTCATTTTATGGCTGAAAATATAATACTCCCCTACTTGTTATCCATCTGCGTAAATCTCAAAAACGTTGCATGACCATGAGTTCAAGAGACACCTAAAGAAGAAGAAAAAAAACGAACATGTAGCCAAAATGACAAATCCATGATCCGTGCGATAAAGCACCAAATCAGTAACACACAGCCATAAGAATATATTGACTGTGGCCCAAACTCATCAGAAGATTGATCAATCCAGCTGACTTGCATTAATTGTGAAATAGAAGGAACGATGTGATCAATGATAGGAATGAAAGTGCAGCGGTAACGATGCCACATCCCGCTAATCCAATAATGGAGAAGCTGATGTATAGCATATTGGAATTCCACTGTTCGCAGCCCTGTCACAATAAAGTATATCCTGCAATTATGGGGAAAAATTGAGCAGGCAGCATTTGAGCCAGCCTAATCAGCCAATGCCACCGTCATTCTACTGATTAAACACTAAATTAAGTGGCGCTCCAGTTCTGTAGCCAGTCAGCAACGTGGTAGTGGTGTGTAAAGAGTGCATCCATTTAACATGAATCAGGCGGGTTAATCTCGACCGCCATTTTAAACATCTTATTATACGTATGGGTTTTTTGTGGATATTTATCTGCCTCCGTTGCTTAAAACATGGAATGCGTTTTGTATTAAGAAATGCCAGTGGGTTCACTGAAAAACTTCTATCGTTCTAATGAAAGCTGTAGGAGGAAAACAAATTCTGTGAAACAAGATGTATAATCTGCCCTCTGGGAGTCAAAAGCAAGTGACCCCTACTCTCCGATGTTTCCTTCAAGATGTGTCTACTGTTAAGATGTATGGATGGAGTGGGCATACTCAGCATCAGTCGAATTAACCTACAACATGGTAGGTTTACAGACATTGTGCAACATTGTTTATGAGTTCTGGGATGCGAAGCTCACTCATTAATCTATGTGCACATTTTCATGTACACATCACTCAGGTGAATCAAAGAGTTGTCTATGGACTCCCATTATATTACCGTTTATGAGGCCTACTTACCAGTATAATTATACACACATGCCCCATTATTGCATGCATTGGTAATCATTGAGTCGACCCATGTTATAATCTGAGCCTGTGTTTTACAGGTAGCAAGAAGATTATCTGTGCTAGTTTAGATTCTTATTTTCCAGTGTTGCTGTGGCACTCATGCAATGGGGAGGAGTGGTGGATCGCTTCCTCCTATCGCAACTTCCCAAACAATACAACCTGAGTTTTAATCACATTTCCTTTTTATTGTTAATAACATTCACGACGAATGTTAACTTTAACTCCTGAGTTCAAGTTTTGCCAAAAACACACTTATGTGAGTGACTTTATACAAACTTTATACAAACCGATTCCTCGGTTGCAGCTTCGCTAGTGTAGGAAGGGATACAGGCCTCATGTTGTGGTTTTCGGCATTTGTGAACATATGCAAGCTTGTCGAACCACTCTTGTCTCAATGTATTTGCACTATTTCAAATGTTTTAAATGAAAAAAGTATGAAATTGGTTAAATGCCTGCAGTTAGTAATAATTTATCACATGTATTGTATTGTAGTAGTCATTTATACAGCACCATTTCCACATTACTATGGCCCCAATGCACGTTTTGTGGTTGGAACGCCCTTAGGGACGGAAGTCCAGTTATGGGGACATTCTAAGAGTTTAGTATAATATGCGTGTGTGCATTCTGACAGGATTAGGACTCAGAAGGCCTGGTTAGGCTTCAGTAAGCAACTCAGAGGTCAGGCGTGTGGGTGAGTTTTGTCAGTGGTTAAGAGAGAGTGCTATTGCAGGAAACCCGATGTGTACCCAGCTATACCAAATTCATAGGTTGACGCTGTATACTAGTGGCAGAGATGATGAAGTACGGCAGGGGTTTCAGTGTGAACAGCATGTGTGTACCTAGTCCGAATTTGACATAGCCGTATCTGCATTTTTAGAGTGCATGGATGAGGAGCCATGACTGCAGCATTTGTCCACAGACGTGCTGCGATTTATGCATACCTTAAACTCAGACGGCAAAAGTACCTCAACTCACGAGAAACAGTACTGGAGACGCACCCAGTTTCAAGACAACACCCGGCAAAATGCACCTCAACACAGCAGTGGAAACATACCTTGCTTTGAGGTTGGCCAGCAGGAAAAAAGTTCATAGGTTTGAGACAACACAGCTGTGGATATTCACCTAGACTTATGGGAACACAGCAGGCAAAATGCACCTTCACAAAAGGGAACAGAGCAGTGGGGATGCAACAGAAATCAAGTAAATGGAGAAACACCTAAATTGGAGACATTTGAGTAGAAGGAGAAACTCCTACATTTGAGATACTTGAGCAGTGGGAGAAATGCCTAAATTTGAGAGACAGCAGAAAATGGAGAAACGAAACACCTAAAATTGGAACATGGAAGTGAAGGCTCGAAGTCAAGGCAAAGCGAATGCGTCTCTGCCGGTCCCATTCCACATCCAGGGACCGACACATCCATGCTGCCTAACTCCGACATCTGCAAAACCTTCGGTTACACATTGAGGCCCCTGCATCCACTTAAGATGGCCGCTGCTGCACCAGGAGGTACACCTTGCTCCTAGCCTGCCCTTCCGAATATCGAGCACCCTCATTGGTTGATCGCTGCTCTTGCTCTCAGCCGACCATACAGCTGTGAGGTGCAGCCAGCCCTCAGTGAAGCCCTGAAGTCAAGCCATAGCGAATGTGTCTCTGCCAGTCCCATTCCACATCCAGGGACAGGCACATCCATGCTGCCTAGGTTAGACATCTGCAATGCCTTTGGTTGCACACCGAGGCCCCTGCACCCCCTTAAGATGACCGCCACTGTACCTTGATCCCAACCTGCCCTCCGAATATGGAGCAGCCTCATTGGTTGATCGCCGCCCTAGCTCCCATCCAGCCAGGAGGCGCAGCCGACACTCAGTGAAGGCCCGAAGTCAAGGCAGAGCAAATGTGCCTCTGCCAGTCTCAGCTGGCGATTCAGTGATACTGTGAATCAACCCCAATGCCCATCCGACCTTCCCTGAAACAAAGGTAAGCCTTCCGCTACATTCAGTATGTATGCCACGGCTTCTCCTCCTGTGCGCACCCTTAGAAATCATCTCGACCCCCCAAGTAAGCTACCTAGTGTCACCCCTTCTTACTGGCCTTATGTTCTCGGAAACACAATGCAAGTGGGACTGCCCCTGCCATACCACTCACAACCCCTGTGAAACAGCCAAACACACTCCTGTATGCCTCAGATACACACATGGCTGACTATGTGCAGCTGCAATGTAGAAACACTCTCTCAGCATCTGCACTCCCATCCTCAGCCCTGCGGCCTGTAAGAGTCATTCCACACAGCCTACTGTATGCTAAAATGCCCTGGATGGACATCTGCACAACAAACCACCCAGTCACTCCATTCCTCCCCGTGTTTTGAAAGCTTTGCCTTTCCAATGATGCTACTTACCTGCCCTCACAATTTAACACTGCCCAAACCAACAATACTGTAAAGGCATTGAACGTTATCACCCCCAGCCTGACCCAACACATGCTCCCAAAAAAAACCTGTATTGCTGCTTGCCCACAGGGCCACTTGCCCCTCCCCCATCCACTCTTGTAAGAACCACCAGAAGAGCCAAGCTCAAACAGCCCAGGCATAGTGCTACTATGCTTCCGGGTTCACAAAGTACTGAATTGGGTGCCTGCGTTACTTGCTCGCTCGCAGGGACAACTAGCTACAGACATACCACACCCAGACAGACACCAGCTGCACCCACAGAAACCAACAAGGCCAATACCGTGCCTGCCACAAAAAGCTACCCAATCAGCCCGCCTCACATGAAAACTTGCCCTCTTACCATGACAGAGCGGACAACCCATCTGGCCACACGGATCCCCCACCCCCACTTGGTGTCTTGACCCCATGCCTGGATAAACATAACTCCAATCTAGCATACTGCACCAGCCTGGCCCATGTACTACCCAAGGATGCTTACCCCACTGACCCAGCCACTCAACCACACCCCCTGCCCCCCGGAAATCCCTCTCTGCACCCAAACATCCACTCACCAGCCCCCTCTGATGCACACTTCTAAAGTCCAGACCTCTAACAGCTCATGCCTATGAGATCCATGACTTCATTACAGCAGGATATATTGATCTCCTCGCCCTAACAGAAACCTGGTTAATGCCTGCATCTGGACCACTCTTATCTATAGCCATTCCAGCTGACTGCACCATGTTATGCTGCAACAGATCATCCAAAAGAGAGGGGGAGTTGCCCTCATCTATAAAGACTTGCTCCCACTGCATGTTATCAATTCCTCCCCTCCTCCGAACTGAGAGCTATTCTTAGTTAAACTTAAATGCTCCTACAATGCCAGAACTACTATCCACCACATCTACCAGCCTCCAGGCCCAACCCACACCTTTTTGGATGACTTCACCCACCTAATCTCAGCTAACCTCAATCCAACTACACAACTCCTTCTCCTTGGCAACGTCAATCTAGGCTTCAGTGCCCTTACCGACCCTGAAGCCACCACCCTATCCAATTCATTGGAAGCCATGGGCTGCACCCAACTCATCACCAAACCTATGCACTCCCATGGCCGTAACCTAGACTGGCTTGTCGACCACAACAGCAACATCTCTTTTCTATCCAAACTTCCATGCCCCTGGTCTGACCACCACACCATCTCCTTCTCCATACCCGCACCAACCACCCCTACTAAGCCTGCAGTCTGCTCGGCCTCCTTCATGGTCCACTGCTCACGCAACCTAACCAGCAATCAAAGGATCCCTCTCCTCACCATGCCCATCCCTCCTACATCGGATACCACCTCCCTAGTGGACCATTGCAACACCCTGCTACTCTCATCTATCGACCAACTAGGCCCCCTAATAGCTAAGAAAACAAAAAACACAGTGCACTTAAACTCGTGGTTCACGCCCAGGCTCCAATCCATCAGAGCAGCAAAAAGAACTCAACCATATTCTGGGCTCCCGGCAATCTGGCTTCCGTCCAAAACATGGGACTGAAACATTACTCCTAGACATAAAGAATCAACTCAACGCTGCCAACAATCGGGTCTCCCTTTCACTCCTCCTACTGCTTGATCTGTCAGTGGCCTTCAACCTGGTCGACCACAGAATCCTATGTCAAGTACTTTCCTCCTCAGCCCATTTCTCCCCAGATGCTTCCAGTTGGATTGCCTCCTGCCTGGCTGACAGAACTTCATGAGTCTTCACTGGGGAGGCTGCCGCCACCCACACACCTACCTCTTTTGGTCTACCACAAGGCTCCTGCATTTCATCAACACTCTGCAACATATACATCAAACCGCTCTTCGACCATCTGGACTCCCTTGACATTTCCTATACTAATTACGCCGACAATACCCAAATCCTCATCCCTCTCACCGACAACCACCCCACTAACTCTCTCCGTATAAACGTAATGTACGTAACCATGCAGACCTGGATGGCCACCCACAGGCTCTGCATTAATAATGAAAAAATGGAACTACTCATCATTGCCCATGATCGCGCCTAGCCATACTCCACGAGTCCTACAAAATCTTCACCATCGATGGCCACCTGATAACGGTAGCCTCGTCTGTCTAGACCCTAGGCTTATACTTCGACTCCTCCCTCTCCCTGACCCGACCGGTCAACCATATTGCTTCTATCTCAGGCTATGCCACCAAATTCATTAATGCCAGCAAACCCTTCCTCACCACCGAAAACCAGCTTGAAATAGCCTGTGCCTTAATAGGATCCAAGCTAGACCTTTGCAACTCCCTACTCTGCGGCGCATCATAAAAAAACCTTCACAGATTTCAGATATTTCAAAATAATGCCCTCTGGGAAGCACTGGACTTAGGCGACATGATCACATGTCGGAGGCCAAAAAGGCTGCTCAGTGGCTTCCGGGTCAAGGACAGAATTAAGTTTAAAACACTCTCCATCAACTGCTGTTGCATCTCTAATGACACACCCTAATACTTGACTGAAATAAAATCACAAAAGACTCCTCAACCAGACCAGTGAGATCATCCTACAAACACTATCTTGTCACCCCAAGTTTCAACAGGAAAAGAGCTGATGGTGCTGACTGCCCGTCTGGAATGTGCTCCCCCCACCTGCGTGACAAACCCTCATACAATACCTTCAGCAAACATCTCAAAACCCACCTCGTCAGCTAACTTTCTCCCGTCTGGGTCCCCATTCCCTTTCATCCTGTGTAACCATTGCCTAGTGCCTGTGGGCTTTGTGTGTTAATTATAAATGAACAAAATAAAGAAATAAAATAAGTATATGGAAAAACACCTACATTTGAGACTAAATAGTAAGTAAGAAACATCTAAAATTGTAACACGACAGTAAATGGAAAACACCTACATTTGAGACTCAAGAGTAAGTGGAGAAGCACCTACACATTAGCACACAGCATTAAATATAAAAACACCTACATTTGAGACTTAGCAGTAAATGGAGAAACACCTACATTTAAGACTCAATAGTAAGTGGAGAATCACCTAAAATTGGAACACAGCAGTAAATGGAAAAACACCTAAATTTGAGATACGGCAGTAAATGGAAAAACACCTAAATTTGAGATACAGCAGTAAATGGAAAAACAGAAAAATTTGAGACTCAATAGTAAGTGGAGAAACACCTACATTTGGAACAACAGCAGTGATTGGAATTACTAGCACACTGACATGGGGTTGCTATGGTAATATGAGTGGTAGGCCTTTACTGTAATACAATAATTGCTGTACTCCCCACCCAGACAACACTTAGCAGTCGATTCATGGAGCAAACGTGCGCCGAAAATCCCAGCGCAAGCAGGTGCAAGGTGGCGCAAGCGTGAGAAACCCAGCGCATGCGTGCGATTCAAGGAAGACGCTGCACGTGTTTTCCGCTGTCTGTGCGCCAAATCCTGCCATGCCGCACGCAGGCACAAACGGCGTGCACTACGCGCACAGCAAAAGCGCACGTAGCATGGCGCAATCAACCAAAGTGGGCGGAACAGTGGGCATAACACACGGAATGGGAAGTAACGCGTGAAAAAGAAGGTGTAACTGGGGAAGTACTGCAGGGAACTACACAGAACGCCCACACGCACGCGAACAACCCGGATTCGAATACGGGAAACCCGCGCACGGCAAAAGACGCACACAGGCGTCAACGCGTCCGCCACACAAAGGCAGGCGGAAGCGTCCCCACGCACAGTATAAAAGTGTGCGCAAACAACAAACTCGTATATACAGCTACGATGAATGCCCCATTTGTCACAGCACTGATCGTGGGACACCGCAGGAGGAGGAGAATAGCCAGGGCACGCATTTTCGCACCACGGACAAGCCTTTTTGTGATGCCTGACGACCAGGTCTACGGCAGGTATAGGTTTCCACCCAATATCATCCTAGACCTGGTCAGGGAGTGGGAAGATGACCTTACATCCCCCACCCTTTGCTCCCAAGCATTGAGCCCCTTGGAGAAGGTGCTCAATGTCCTGCATTTCTTGGCCACTGGGTCATTCCAGCAGACTACTGCCATAGTTGGGGGGGTCTCACAGGCCACGCAGTCACGCTGCCTACACCAGGTACTGGCAATCATGACAGCGTGCCCCTCAGTCCGCAGGCACATATACATGCCCAGAACACCCGCAGAAAGGCAGGCCGTTGTCCTGGATTTTTACAGGGTGGCACACTTCCCCAAAGTGCTTGGTGCCATATATTGCACCCATGTGGCCCTACGTCCACCTTGGGCCACTGAGCACATCTACCAAAACCGCAAGCACTGGCATTCCATCAATGTACAGGTGGTATGCGATGCAAAGGGAATCATCACCTCTGTCTATGCAAACTACCCTGGCTCCACCCATGACAGTTTCATATACAGAATGTCTGCCCTGAGCCGGGCCCTGGAAGCTGGGCAGCATGGCGACACATGGCTCCTAGGTGAGTACAAAGGCCCTTGCACATGCATGCATGTCACACACACACACACAAATACACAAACCCCAATAATCACAACCATTTACACCTCCCCAGGGGACAGTGCCTACCCTCTGAGCAACCACATGATGACGCCAATCCGGAACCCCACCACACCACCCCAGGTAAGATACAACGCCGCCCATATTGCAACCAGGGTCATAGTGGAGCGCACATTCGGAGTGCTCAAGTCACGTTTCCGCTCCCTTGACCGCTCTGGCGGGCAGCTACTCTATGCACCCCCAGTAGTGTGCAGGATCATTGTGGCAGCATGTGTCCTGCACAATGTTGCAACACGGCAGGGCGTACCGGTGGACATGGTGGTGCCCCCACATCCCCAACCACAGGCACAGGCACTGCCCATGGGAGGGGACAGGTCACGTGGCGGGGAAGCCCGGACCCAGCTTGTGGCCACATTTTTTACCTAAACTCCCACCCCTGCGGAGTGCACACAGGCCTGGCACATACCAGGTGACAATCGATGATGACAAAGAGACAGTCAACTGTCACAACCCTACCACCCTGAGATAGTTGCCATGGAAGTGCCACATTGTCTGCATCCATAGCTACTTAAACACAAGCTATCCTGTGTGACCAAAAGGCACACATATGACATGACATGATATGGCATTTGTAACGTGCCTATACACAAGTATTTCAAGGTGCAACGAGGCAGGGAGGGGAGAACAAGGGAAGACAGACAACGATACTACGAGGCCAGGTGTCATTTAGATTGTGCAAGTGCAGGGGTAGGGGGAAGGGAAAAGCGCAAGGGGAAGGGGAGGGGGGGAGTGCAGTACAGGGTAAGTAGACTAAAAAACAAATAAATAGGCCAGCTGGTGCCAACTGCAAAGGTAAGTGCAGACAAGTGCTGGGAAGGGGGGGCTGTAGGGATAGAGAGACAGTCCCGCAGTGCAGGAGTTGCCAGGGAGGCAGTGCAAGTGGAGAGTGGGTGGGCCAGGGACCGAGGTCGGTCAGAGTGGCCCAGTTGCAGATCCAGTGCAGTTCCAGTGAAGAATTTTGCAAGGGAGAGGGAAAGAGAAAGCAGAAGCAAAGAGGAAGGTCTTGAGGTGCTTCTGGAACCGGAGATGGTTCTCCTCAAGTTCCAGTGAGGCAGGAAGGCTGTTCCAGAGGGAGGCCCCTGCCGCAGAGAGAGATCTACCCCGAGCTAGTTGCTTTGAGAAGCGGATGACCCTGACATGCAAGGTGTGAATCAAACACACCTGCAAAACAGGCCATGACCATCACTGTTATGTCACTCAAACCCACCCAAACCACAACATGACATGGCAAGCAATACCCATACACCAACACAGTACCAATAAGGTACACATTGCCATGTCAAAAATGTACAGTGGCATCAGACAATGATGCCTGACATGGAATCAGATGAAATGACTGACCAACAACCTCCCACCCAAAATAAGTCATTCCCAAATGCATTACAAAAGTTGTAGACATAACATAACAATGAATGCCTGTCTACATGCACATTGTGCATTGCAAAATCAACACTGCAGCTTCTGTGTGCTGTTTCCAACTCCTGCAACACACTGCTCAGCGCACAGCACAGTGAACAGCCATTGTGTGTGATGCACACCCTGAGCATCACATCTAAGCGACAGACCACATCAAAAAGCAAATTAGGCAGGTACAGGATCCATAATTGGTCACAGAACATGTGCTGCAGGGACACAGTGGGCACCAGAAGGCAAACAAAGTGTACACATGGATATGCAAGGGTGGTGGTACATGTAGTGCATCATAGTGCAAGTGTGTGGGTCAGTAAGGACATGCACTCAACATATGCATGTGCAATCAAGTGACCATCAGTGTCCTCTACACATCACATGTGAACATTCACCATGTGTACACCCCAGCATGTCAAACCACAACTATCCCCTCACACCTGAAAGGTAAACACAACACATGAACAGGCCTTTATCAGCAGAACACAACATGTACATAGGATACCACAATTACAATGTCAGGGTTCCCATCACACTGCAGGGCAAGGCAACTATCAACAACAAACCACCCCCCCCCCCTCACAAATGACCATGACCCACTGAACAACTGCACCTGGGTCATGGAGCCTTCAACCCTCAATTTCACCTGGCCACAAGATCACCCTTCCCCTTCGTCAAAATCTCCCACCTTGTGTGTAAAAAGGTGCCTGCACCCTCAGAGTCCACCCTCATTTGCAAAATCACAAAATCCAAGCCAGAAAAACGAACCAGAACACCCTCCAGTAGATGACTTGACGTAGCAGTACCTCACAAAGGCCATGTACTACCACAATGATGTAACAACCAAGGTAGCACAGTAAAACAATGTCACAACAGGATGTGAACAATGTGTGGTACATAACATACAATGATGCACCATGAACGGATGTGTACTGTCACAGGTCCCGTGTACAGGTGCAGGAGTGGCAGGAAAGAACCACCCCCACCGTGTCCCGGGTGCCTGCAAGGTCAAACTCACACAGGCCTCTGAGACCCTGGTGGGGAAGGAGGGTCAGGGATATGCAGTCGGGACAGGTGTTGGCACACTGGATAACTGGAATAAGTGGTAGGAGAGGGGAGGAGGAATGACACATGAAAGTAGGAAATGCACGAAAATGTACTACCTGCATGAACACATACACAATCCGAACAAACTTGTACATCATTGTCATGGCCTTCTGTAGTCCAGGCTTAGGAGTGGCACGAACCAACCACCCCTTCTAGGGTTTTGGCGCCTGCAAGTTTGGGGCTTACACAGGCATCCGCAACCCCAGCGGGGAAAGAGGGTTAGGGAACGTTGCTTGGATGGGTACGGGAAGCAGGAACATCGAGTAGAGGGTACAGGGTTTAAAATTGGATAGGACTCCGGGTGATTAGGGGAAAACAAACATACCAAATTGAATTACACATTCATCCATGCATTAGTGCACCCCCCAGCAAGCCTATGCAGAGCAGTTTGAAAGAAAAACAACAAGACACTTAGCTCTGGTTTTGAGTGCTGGCCTCCTGCCTGCGCACTCTCAGGTCCGGTTACAGAAGCACTGCAATGCTGCAAAGAGAGCCATAGTTAATAATCTGTCCGTGCCCATAACACAAAAACACACCACCAAACATGCCCCATAGCAACAAACTACTCTACAAACAGACAATCTGGTGTAGATGCTTCGTACCCATATATAACATTACCCCTGTGATGGGTCATACACAGTCAATGCAGTAAGTCAGCCGCAGGTGGGTGCGTGGCAAGTGGAACACCAATGTGTCACAATTCACACAACATGCAATGTTCCCTGGGTAAGCAGACAGACCCATATAGCAAGACATGACTTCAGAACAAGTCATGTTCCACCATGACTGAAACAAAGTAGGCAGTGCATGTATCAAAATGTACATGGAAATGAAATGCACTGCTCCCGAGTATGTCCCTTGCTGTATGTCCCTGTGAGCTGCCATTTTCCATGTCTCGGAAGGCTACATGGTTGATACAAGTGCCTCAATGTACCTTGGTGTACCAGAGGGTATGTGCCACTGCCCCTGCAGGTGTCCCAGACAACCTTACAATCAACAGCCATCAGTCCACCAACACATCTGAGCTTCATTGTGTGCTTCAACACCAATATTCGTCCAAGCTCACCCTCAGTGCTGTAACTAAGCCTGCATGTGCAACTCGCCTGGTGCAAGCTTTACTGTGTTGTGGCCCCCCTGTGCTGTTCACCTTGCCTGGAGTTCCTTGGAACACGTCAGCAGTTCTAGGATGTAGGTCTGCAATCCCTGTGCCTCTGCTTGTGCACACATGTGCATGTGGGCACCAACAAACGTGTCCAGAATTCAGATGTCCAATGGGCCATGTCTGCTGGCAAAGGTGCTCTGGAGGCTCATCCCCCTGCACAAAGGGCATGAAAAACATGATTAATGCTTTAAAGTCATCTGTGTGTGTCTCTTCAGGCATCTCATTACTGGACCATGTCAGAGACTTACATCAGAAATCACACCATCAGTCCGTCTTTCACATCCAAACTGTGGAACACACTATCTACGGCATGAATTGCAACAAGCACATGTACAGTAAAGATAAGAAACATACTACACAATGCATAGCAATGAATGTACACATTAATCATGAAACACCCCATCTAGCAAAAGCTGAACAGTGGACAATAACACCGCAATCATCCCCACTAGGGGTGTCAACACAAGTCACACAGCACCAGACATGCCACAGATATGACAGTCCAAAGCCCATGTGTAATAGGTTGTCACACCGAACCATCCTTGCGATCCCATGGATAAGGGAGGCAAGAGTGGCATATGTGAGTCAAGGACCCCAAGCAGCAAACACATACACAAGACAAGCCTGAAGGGCCCAGCTGGAACAGACAGTGGATGCCTTCTAAAGCCACAAAGCACCGCACCGTCACATGAAAGCACAATAGACAAGCAATTTTAAAATATTAACTAATTACACTAACTATGAAAAACCTACATTACCTAATTAAACTAACTATCAAACAGAAACTAAACTAACTAAACTAAAAGAAAGATCAAAAATGGCCACATACGACCCGGGGGGGAGGGGAGGCACCCAGGAGGGGGGAGGTACAGGGTGCTGCTCAACACCCACATGCGATGATGCTGAGCCAAAAAAAAAACCTCCATGGGCTCAACGCCTGCACAGCCCGACCTATGTGGGAGATAGATGGTCGTCCGAGTCTGGCTCATCCTGGAAAGGAGGACGTGGCACAGTAGCCTGGCCACGCCTAGCCGCAGCTTGCCCCTTATCAGCAGCAAGTCTGCCGGACGGGTGAGCCTGGTTCTGTGTGGCGATGTGACGTAGGTCTGCATGCAGAACCTCACGTGATACACGTGCTTCCTCTTACAAGGTAGCACGTGTAACACGGAGTTCCTCTTGCAAGGCCTGGCTGGACCACCGCTGCACCTCCCGGCAAGCCTGTAGCTCAGCCGAGATGGTACGCTCAAGGTGTGCAAACCTCTCCTCTGCCCGCTGCCTCTAGGACATCATAAGGACACCCAGAGTGGGTTTGAGGGAAGCATACTCCTCCCTCAGGGTATCCATGTGCGCCTCTGCGTGAGCAGCAATTGCTTGACGCAGAGATGACATTTCAGCCTGGTGTGCCCTGTATGAGGCCGCCATGCCCAGCCTGAGCGAGCGGGCCTTGGACCGTGCCGCCTGCTGCTGGAGAAGCACCTGCCTAGCAGGGGAGAGCACAGATCGGGCCACACGCTCCATGCTCTCAGCGATGTTCTCCATTGCTGCCCCCTGCCGTTCTGAATTGGCAGTCATGTCTTGCTCCCACTCAGTATACTGCGGTTGCGCGCGGCGACCGCGTTGCCGTGCTTGACCCCTGCGAGACCCAAGGTCCGGGGGTCCTCGCTGTGTTGGCACCGCCCGCGGCTGCACGACTACATGCCCCCGTTGATGTGATGTCCCAGGCAAATCAGTGACTGGTGTGGAGGGTGACCCTGCGTCCCGATCCACCACGGGCGGAGGAACCAAGACTGTTTGATCCCTCAGTGCAGGTGTTGCGGACAGAGGAGTGTCCACATCAGAACCTCTCACCCCTGACACATGGACTTGATGCTCATCCAACTCAACATGGACGTCAGAGTCGACATCAAGGCTGGACTCATAGGCAGCCAGAGACAAGATGAACTGTAGCACTTGGGGGTTTTCGTGGCCTACCACCACATGACCCCCACTTGTGCCGGGTTGATGTAGTGGTAACAACCCTGTGTCTGGCATGGCAACACCATCCTCCGCCTCCATTGCGTCATCACCTGAAAAATAGAGAGAGAAAAGGTCACTACACATGTCAGAAGCACACAACACACACACACACACCGACAACAAATGCATCAGGCAGACAAGTTACTCACAACATATAACCTGGCATGCATGCTGGGTCAACTTTGAATTGCTTCTGTGATCAGACCTGTTGAAAGGTGGCAGTTTCCATGGAAGTGGGTCTATGCAGTGCAGCAAATGTGTACGCCACTCACTACCTACATGTACAAGGACTCCATGGTGTGTGTCAGGAAATGTGAAGGCAGTGCAAGGTCAAATTCAGGCATCACGTGTATTGTGCATTCAATGTGTACCATATCCAGAAGCCAAGCACCCCTCCACCCCAGTACAAAAGCAGGGATGCCTAGCATAGTATCAAAAGGCTGACCATACACCTGTGTATTGACAGGCAGTGTTGACTGGCATCAACAGCTTAATGTGATTCAAGTGACAACACTGCAAATGATGATGGGACAGTAAGCAGGACACATGATGAAAACTCTGTAGGCCGCCCACGTGTGAAGAAGACACAACAACAGTTGGACAGAGTCATTGTCCATTGAACAGGCTGAGGCCCGTGAGCCACACAGATTGTCAGACCCTAAACATGTGTGCAACGCAGTACTGAGCCACAGTTGACATGGGAAGGCTGATGAGATGCCATGCAATGTATGTCACCCAGGACTTGTATTACAGTGATCATCCAATCAAGGACACATAGGGGCATGCGTGCAATGCACATGGAGCATGAATGGGCACTCATGTCCCTGCGTGACATCTGACCTATGCACAGTACAAGTGAAATACCCTGCATCAAGTACTAAGGCTGTACCACACGGCATATGTCTGGCAGATTGTACGCTGGAAGTTAGCATCTACACAGGACGCATGAACAGGAAAGTACACATTGGCAAGATTGAAGCAGACCAGTCCAAAGGTGGAACTGGGGTGCAGAGTGGCGGAGGAGGGGCAAGGGAGCATGCCTACATGGAGTCCCCGCATGCAGGCAGAGGAGACATGCACGTCAGTCATGCAATGACATTGTGCCTGGGCTGAGAGGAAGGTCACCCCACGCCACATGCAGAAGGGCCAGTGAGCTGGAACATGGACCGGAGGGGCATACTTGTAACCAGCATGTCAGTAGGGTGCAATAGTGGTGATGCGGACAGTCCCCGTCTGCTCCACATGTCCACCATCCAGCAGAGCAGACATGCATCACGGAAGCATTGCATTACTTACACATCAGAACCATGTACACGTCACATGTAGTGGCAATCATGCACAACACATCCCACAAGTGAAACACACACGTCCTCAACAAACACGCATCAACACTCACTGGACTGGGCATCAAAGTCCAGCATCTCTCCCACTCCTTCGACCAATTCAGGTGGTATGAACTCTGCAACGAGTGCCTCATGCGGAGTGAGCTCTTCCTCCTCTGGTGCAGGCCCACCGCCAGTCACCAGAGTCAAGTTGTAATTAGAGGCACGCTTAGCCTTAGTGCTGCGTTTGATGTCATTCCAATGCTTTTTGCACTCTTGCGCCGTGCGCACCTCATGGCCGAATGAACTGACATGTTCTGCAACATGCTTCCAGTGGGTGTCACATTGGGCAGCCGTAGTCTGACTATTGGCACCCACTAGCATGTCACGGCTGTGGCCCCGCACGTAGCCCACGAGGAAGTCCAGTTCCTGCTTGCAGAAAGGCTTCTTCCTCGACTGCAGGAGGTCGTGGCTGTGTGTGGGGTCCCAGCCTGTGCTGCAGGTGCAACCTTCCTCCTCTTGGACTGTGGAGCAGACCCTGGCTGGCTAATGCCGCCCTGACCAGTATGGCCAGTGGGTAAGGTGGATTGAGCCAAGGGAGTGGCAGGTGGAGGGATGACCAAATAATGGACCCTGCGCAGCAACATCAGCTGTGGCAGGGTCATTGACCGCAACGGTCCTGGTTGGCAGACTCACAACCGGGGTGTTGTTGGGTGCATCTGCCCCTGCACTTGCCAACACCCGGCTGTTCGGGGCAGCAGATGACATAACTGCCCCAGGGACACATGTCTTGGTCTGAGCAGCCCTGCCTGGCCCTATGGTTTCCCTCCTGGCTTTCTGGAAATCTACCAAGAGCTCCTCCAGTGCCAACGCAGCCTGCGCTGGCAGACCCTGAGCCTGGGTGGCGGTGTCCACAGCTGCACCTGCAGCTACCACTACCCTTGGGCCCGTGGCAGTCGATGGAACGGACTGCCGGGTCACACGGGCGCCAGTGCCAGATGCAGAAGCTGCATCCCCCGGAACCACAGGGGGTGGTGGCATGACTGCACCGACACATGGCACAACATTGTGCCCAAGTGGTGCACCCCTGCCTCTTCCCCATCTGTGGCTGCCCTGGACACCCTGGAGTCCCCCTACTCCCTGGTCACCACAGCCACGTCCCCGACCACGCCCCACAAGGAGTACGCCCAGCTGAGGCGCCCCTCACCTTTGGTGTCCTCCCAACCATGGCACAGATGTAGTAGTGCCAGCACAGATGGAGTAGTGCCAATGGGAGGTGTTCACCACAATTGACCTGGGCAATTGGGGTGAAGGGGGTGGGAAGCAAGATGTTGACAGCCCTCCTGCACCTGCAAGGCTGTATGTGACCCCAGTGATGTAGTGAAGCGTCACGCAACGCTCAGGCACCCCAAAACTGCAGTAAAACCGTGCACCTAATCCTGCAGCCTACGTGTGTGGAATCAACCTCCCGCAGTACGCGGTGGCACACAGTAACACGAATAACGCGTACGCGTGGGTCACGCAGGCTACTATGACATCGAAAATGGGTGCGATACACAGGGGCACCTGCAGTGGGAAAAATAGCGTGTGCGACTCACCGTCTGACTAGCGCAATGCAGAAAAACACGCGTCGCCAATACCCCCACCAAAAGAAGAGATACGTCCTTGATAGCTGTGAAGTTGTGATGGCGCGCGAAACAACAGAAGCAGCAACACACGTCGGTCTCCACGAAAGGCACGTACAGCGAACTGCTGGCCCCGCTCACCTTTAACCCGTGCTGAGGGAAACACCCACGCGCGTCACGTCACTTACGCGCATGGGCCCTTTCCTCGGATTACACGTGGACGTGCAGTTTTTCACGCGCGTTGAAACGCCCATGCACGCCTGCGCGTGTCACGTCACAGAGGCGCTTGCGCTTGAAGGGCCTTCTGTCCAATGAAATTGCGTATGCGTGCAGACACGCTTACGCGCTAAGGGCCTTTCCTCTAATTACACGCTGACGTGCAGAATTTTCACATGCCAAATCACTCCGTATCAAGCTGGCCACGCGTAAGCACACGGAAGACCATGCTCCTGCCCAGAAGGCCAAATTACTGCCCCCCAGAGCCCCGAGCATGCTCCCACCTGGCATCTGCTGCTGCCTGACTCCCTGCTGCCCACGTGCCCTGCCATTTGCTGCCTGCACATCAGCCAGGGGTGCTGTTGCTGTGACCACCCCTGCTGGAACCGAAGACTCCCGACTGGGATTCCATCGCTCCACAGCCCAGGCCCAGGACCCAGTTGCCCACCCACTCCTGCCTCTGGGGTTGTCATGTCGGGCACTGCAACATCTGGCACCACTGACAACCCCCGGCCAGAGAGGCAGAGGGGCACC
Source organism: Ambystoma mexicanum (assembly GCF_040938575.1). Classification (NCBI taxonomy): domain Eukaryota; kingdom Metazoa; phylum Chordata; class Amphibia; order Caudata; family Ambystomatidae; genus Ambystoma; species Ambystoma mexicanum. The sequence continues at coordinate 22,909,710 of NC_090924.1, forward strand.
AGCTTCACTGCCACCGAAGTTGGTGTCCTGGTGGAGCAAGTCCTGGGGCAGTATGATGCCCTCTTTGGAAGTTCCCGCGCCGACAAGGAAGGACGGACTCGGATCTGGATGGACATCGTGACTGCCATCAACGCGGAGGGGGTGGCAGTCCGCGACTTCCAACATGTCAAGAAGCGCTGGGAGGACTTCAGGTCCAGGACCCTCAACAAGGCCCGGCGCCTCTTGAAGGCAGCGGATGCTAAGGGGCGCGGGGCCACTTGTTGGAAGATCAGATGAGGGTCCTGGAACGCATATCCCCAGCGCTCCACGTCCAGGTCCTTGAGAGGCAGACCCGTCTGGAGTCGAGCGGTAAGTGTACATGCATCATGATTGTAAACTGTGCGTGTGGTGATGTGCCAGTAGTGTGCAGGTTGCACATCTGTTTGTATGGGGCCGAGTATGGGTGGGGTGTACAGGTCCGTGAGGCTAACACATGCGAGGCTGTCATGTGTGAGACATGGATGGTGCTTGTGTGTGTAGGCTTGCATGCCAAATGCAGTTGTGTGGGCACACATGTTTGGATGAATGTGTATGTAAGTAGGCATGTTCGTGATGTCACACATGTATGTTGTTTTCAGCTGCATGTATCAGCACTGTGTACATGTGCATGTGTGTGTATTTGACAAGGGTGCAACAGTGATGCAACATGGATGCATGTGACAGCGGGATGTGGAAGCCTGATTGGCAGATGTGACATGGATGCCCATCTGAACACTGCGACAATTGGCAGAGGTGTACACATGCATGCAAGTGTGGTGGTGTGTGTGCATGTGTAGTGCACTCCCTGTGTTGCATGTGATGTCTGGCTCACCTTTGCCTGCTCATGCTGTTGTATGTGTATGGATGGTGCTGGCAGTTGCGATATGGCTGTTGTATGGCTCATGTGTGCAAGTTGAAATGACATGTGTGTTGGCGATTGTGATGCCATGTCTGAGGTTTGCCAATGCCACTCATGTACAACTATCATGTGTGTATGTGTCCATTGTACAGTGCCCTGATGCCTGTGTTTTATTTCTCCCTGTCTGCAGCGTCAACTGATGAAGAGGGCGGAGAAGGTGCTGTGGAGCACAGCGGCGGGGATCGCACTGCCAGCCAGAGACGCAAGGCCCGGCTCCCCTCCCAGGTTGTGATCTCGTCGGGGAATGAGGAGTCCGGTGCCGCGTCCCAGGCCGCAGCTGCCGGGGGGAGGTTCAAGAGGCCGAGGTTGGAGTTGTACTTCTCGGCGGAAGAAGGGGCAGCTGGGACCCCAAAGGGCCCAACGGGGAAGATGGCATGGAGTCATCCAGGTTGGTGGGGGGTTTGGTGGAGGAGGAGGCCATGCAAGCAACAGAGACGGGGTCTGGAGGTGGGGATTCCACTGGTGCTAGTGGTGCAGTGCAGGACCAGGGACAGGAGGCAGCACAGGCCGCCGTGGAGGTGCCTGTGTGCAATCCTGTCCCTGATCCTGTCACTGCATCATCTTGCACCAGCAGGGATGCCTACGCCCAGACCATTTTTCAGGCATTGGATGAGCTCACAGCAACTGGCCTTCCTCTGCCTGCGGACGTGGCTATCCGGGTCTCGGTTGAGCCTGTCCTGACTGGTGTGGCGTTGCGTCAACGGGCCATGCGAGGTGACCTGCAGTCTTTTCATGAGGAGACTGCACGTCATCTCGAATGGCTCGTTGACCGCGTCGGCCTACTGGGACAGGTCACCCAGGCCGGATTCCTCCGTTTGATGGGGCTTGCTATGACCCCCTCCTCAACTGAACCCCCTATGCGCCAGTCGTCCTCCGTGCCATCTTCCCACCCATTAGTCACCTGGGTGCCCTGTGGAGCTGCCTCTGACGGTGTGGCCAGGCTGGTGGAGGAGGCATCCCTGCCACTGTCGGGAGTCGGACGTCCAGCAGGGGTGGTCAAATCAACGACTGCACCCCAGCCAGCGGAGGATGTGCGGGCAGCAGGAGGCAGTGCACGGGCAGAGGCACAGCAGCAGCAGCAACGTGGTGGGAGCCATGATGGCACGGGGCCTTCGACATCGGAGGGGCAGGCATCGGCCGGAGGGCAGGAGGACCCAGGACGGGAAGTGTCTTCCGTGTGGCAGTGGTTGGGCCAAGCCATAGATGCGGAGCGGCAGCGGGCGGAAGAGGCATGGCTCACGATGGTCAGGGCGGAGAACTCCATGCGGAGGGCCCTGAGGCGGGCCGAGTGCCTCGAGGCAATCCGCAGGGGGTTGGAGGTGGACATGTCGACGGCCCTGCGGACCTTCGGGGCCATGGAGGAGGACCGCCTCCGGGACATTGAGCAGGAGTTCGATGATGCCCTGGCCCGGGACATCCAAAAGTGAGCCATCTGACTAGCCCGCTGCCCTTGTAAATAGTTCTGTAGTTAGTTTTAGGTTTCCTTTGGTTTTGCATTTTTTTTGGACCTTTTGGACAATGGGCAACATTTTTGTATATAGTTTTTTTTTTATTAGGTAGTGTTATTAGATAGGTTTAATTTCTTCTGTTGGGATCATGGACCCTGGATTGTTTATCTTTATATAGTTGACTGTTGGATTTTCATTTTTTTTAATGATTTACCCATGGAGCAATGGTTTTTTGATTTTAATTTTCCATTGGATTTACTTTTGTGGACTGTGACTTTGGACACCTTTCCTTTGGATTATGATTTGTGGTTTTGCATTATTTCACGGACATGCTGTTTTCTTTTTTTTTTAAATTCCCATTTTTGTTTGTTTATTTTTTATTCAATTTCTGTTGCTTTCAATACATATTTTTTCTTCAAACTTCAATGTGTGGTATCATCTCATTGGTTTCAGGCATATCATGATATGGGTTTTGACATTCACTGACACCCATTGGGTGTATGTGAGGGGCATATGTTCATTTCCAAACTTGCAATTGGGGTTCTATCATGTTATTGCCATTTCTAAGTGGGTGGATGCAATACTCGGGTGGGTGTTTGGCATTTGGAGGCTGACCATAAGGGCCAGGGATCTAGATTGTGATGACATGTTGGCTGGGGGACATGTGTGGGGGCCTGGTGGAGGGTGCCCTGCACTGCTGGGGAGTGGGGGTGCAGGGGGACATGAGTGGGGGCCTGGTGGAGGGTGCCCCTGGATGCTGGCGGGTGGGGTGCAGGGGACATGAGTTGGGGGCCTGGTGGAGGGTGCCCTGCACTGCTGGGGGGTGGGGGCGCTGGGGGACATGAGTTGGACATGAGTGGGGGCCTGGTGGAGGGTGCCCCACAGTGCTGGGGGGTGGGGGTGCAGGGGGACATGAGTGGGGGCCTCTTGGAGGGTGCCCTGCACTGCTGGGGGGTGGGGGTGCAGGGGGACATGAGTGGGGGCTTGGTGGAGGATGCCCCTGGATGCTGGGGGGTGGGGGTGCAGGGGGACATGAGTGGGGGCCTTGTGGAGGGTGCCCTGCACTGCTGGGGGGTGGGGGTGCTGGGAGACATGAGTGGGGGCCTGGTGGAGGGTGCCCCTGGATGCTAGGGGGTGGGGGTGCAGGGGGACATGAGTTGGGGGCCTGGTGTAGGGTGCCCTGCACTGCTGGGGGGTGGGGGTGCTGGGGGTCATGAGTTGGACATGAGTGGGGGCCTGCTGGCAGGTGCCCCACAGTGCTGCGGGGTGGAGGTTCTGGGAGACATGAGTCGGGGCCTGGTGGAGGGTGCCCCACAGGGCTGGGGGGAGGGGGTGCAGGGGGACATGAGTGGGGGCCTGGTGGAGGGTGCCCTGCACTGATGGGGGGTGGGGGTGCAGTGGGACATGAGTGGGGGCCTGGTGGAGGGTCCCCCTGGATGCTGGGGGGTGGGGGTGCAGGGGGACATGCGTGGGGGCCTGGTGGAGGGTGCCCTGCACTGCTGGGGGGTGGGGGTGCTGGGAGACATGAGTGGGGGCCTGGTGGAGGGTGCCCCTGGATGCTGAGGGGTGGGGGTGCAGGGGGACATGAGTGGGGGCCTGGTGGAGGGTGCCCCTGGATGCTGGGGGGTGGGGGTGCAGGGGGACATGAGTGGGGGCCTGGTGAAGGGTGCCCTGCACTGCTGGGGGGTGGGGGCGCTGGGAGACATGATTGGGGGCCTGGTGGAGGGTGCCCCTGGCTGCTGGGGGGTGGGGGTGCAGGGGGACATGAGTTGGGGGCCTGGTGGAGGGTGCCCTGCACTGCTGGGGGGTGGGGGTGCTGGGGGACATGAGTTGGACATGAGTGGGGGCCTGCTGGCAGGTGCCCCAGAGTGCTGGGGGGTGGAGGTGCTGGGAAACATGAGTGGGGGCCTGGTAGATGGTGCCCCACAGTGCTGGAGGGTGGGGGTGCAGAGGGACATGAGTGGGGGCCTGGTGGAGGGTGCCCTGCACTGCTGTGGGGTGGGGGTGCAGGGGGACATGAGTGGGTGCCTGGTGGAGGGTGCCCCTGGATGCCAGGGGGTGGGGGTGCAGGGGGACATGAGTTGGACATGAGTGGGGGCCTGGTGGAGGGTGCCCAGCACTGCTAGGGGGTGGGGGTGCTGGGAGACATGAGTGGGGGCCTGGTGGAGGGTGCCCCTGGATGCTGGGTGGTGGGGGTGCAGGGGGACATGAGTTGGGGGCCTGGTGGAGGGTGCCCTGCACTGATGGGGGGTGGGGGTGCAGGGGGACATGAGTGGGGGCCTGGTGGAGGGTGCCCTGCACTGCTGGGGGGTGGGGGTGCTGGGAGACATGAGTGGGGGCCTGGTGGAGGGTGCCCCTAGATGCTGGGGGGTGGGGGTGCAGGGGGACATGAGTTGGGGGCCTGGTGGAGGGTGCCCCTGGATGCTGGGTGGTGGGGGTGCAGGGGGACATGACTTGGGGGCCTGGTGGAGGGTGCCCTGCACTGATGGGGGGTGGGGGTGCAGGGGGACATGAGTGGGGGCCTGGTGGAGGGTGCCCCTGGATGCTGGGGGTGGGGGTGCAGGGGGACATGAGTGGGGGCCTGGTGGAGGGTGCCCTGCACTGATGGGGGGTGGGGGTGCAGTGGGACATGATTGGGGGCCTGGTGGAGGGTGCCCCTGGATGCTGGGGGGTGGGGGTGCAGGGGGACATGCGTGGGGGCCTGGTGGAGGGTGCCCTGCACTGCTGGGGGGTGGGGGGTGCTGGGAGACATGAGTGGGGGCCTGGTGGAGGGTGCCCCTGGATGCTGGGGGGTGGGGGTGCAGGGGGACATGAGTGGGGGCCTGGTGGAGGGTGCCCCTGGATGCTGGGGGGTGGGGGTGCAGGGGGACATGAGTGGGGGCCTGGTGGAGGGTGCCCTGCACTGCTGGGGGATGGGGGTGCTGGGAAACATGATTGGGGGCCTGTTGGAGGGTGCCCCTGGCTGCTGGGGGGTGGTGGTGCAGGGGGACATGAGTTGGGGGCCTGGTGGAGGGTGCCCTGCACTGCTGGGGGGTGGGGGTGCTGGGGGACATGAGTTGGACATGAGTGGGGGCCTGCTGGCAGGTGCCCCAGAGTGCTAGGGGGTGGGGGTGCAGGGGGACATGAGTTGGGGGCCTGGTGGAGGGTGCCCTGCACTGCTGGGGGGTGGCGGTGCTGGGGGACATGAGTTGGACATGAGTGGGGGCCTGCTGGCAGGTGCCCCACAGTGCTGCGGGGTGGAGGTGCTGGGAGACATGAGTGGGGGCCTGGTGGAGGGTGCCCCACAGGGCTGGGGGGAGGGGGTGCAGGGGGACATGAGTGGGGGCCTGGTGGAGGGTGCCCTGCACTGCTGGGGGGTGGGGGTGCAGGGGGACATGAGTGGGGGCCTGGTGGAGGGTGCCCCTGGATGCTGGGAGGTGGAGGTGCAGGGGGACATGAGTGGGGGCCTGGTGGAGGATGCCCCGCACTGCTGGGGGGTGGGGGTGCTGGGAGACATGATTGGGGGCCTGGTGGAGGGTGCCCCTGGATGCTGGGGGGTGGGGATGCAGGGGGACATGAGTTGGACATGAGTGGGGGCCTGCTGGCAGGTGCCCCAGAGTGCTGGGGGGTGGTGGTGCTGGGAAACATGAGTGGGGGCCTGGTGGAGGGTGCCCTGCACTGCTGTGGGGTGGGGGTACAGGGGGACATGAAAGGGTGTCTGGTGGAGGGTGCCCCTGGATGCCGGGGGGTGGGGGTGCAGGGGGACATGAGTTGGACATGAGTGGGGGCCTGGTGGAGGGTGCCCTGCACTGCTGGGGGGTGGGGGTGCTGGGAGACATGAGTGGGGGCCTGGTGGAGGGTGCCCCTGGATGCTAGGGGGTGGGGGTGCAGGGGGACATGAGTTGGGGGCCTGGTGGAGGGTGCCCTGCACTGGTGGGGGGTGGGGGTGCTGGGGGGACATGAGTTGGACATGAGTGGGGGCCTGCTGGCAGGTGCCCCACAGTGCTGCGGGGTGGAGGTGCTGGGAGACATGAGTGGGGGCCTGGTGGAGGGTGCCCCACAGGGCTGGGGGGAGGGGGTGCAGGGGGACATGAGTGGGGGCCTGGTGGAGGGTGCCCTGCACTGCTGGGGGGTGGGGGTGCAGGGGGACATGAGTGGGGGCCTGGTGGAGGGTGCCCCTGGATGCTGGGAGGTGGAGGTGCAGGGGGACATGAGTGGGGGCCTGGTGGAGGGTGCCCTGCACTGCTGGGGGGTGGGGGTGTGGGAGACATGATTGGGGGCCTGGTGGAGGGTGCCCCTGGATGCTGGGGGGTGGGGATGCAGGGGGACATGAGTTGGGGGCCTGGTGAGGGTGCCCTGCACTGCTGGGGGACATGAGTTGGACATGAGTGGGGGCCTGCTGGCAGGTGCCCCAGAGTGCTGGGGGGTGGAGTTGCTGGGAAACATGAGTGGGGGCCTGGTGGAGGGTGCCCTGCACTGCTGTGGGGTGGGGGTACAGGGGGACATGAGTGGGTGTCTGGTGGAGGGTGCCCCTGGATGCCGGGGGGTGGGGGTGCAGGGGGACATGAGTTGGACATGAGTGTGGGCCTGGTGGAGGGTGCCCTGCACTGCTGGGGGGTGGGGGTGCTGGGAGACATGAGTGGGGGCCTGGTGGAGGGTGCCCCTGGATGCTGGGTGGTGGGGGTGCAGGGGGACATGAGTTGGGGGCCTGGTGGAGGGTGCCCTGCACTGATGGGGGTGGGGGTGCAGTGGGACATGAGTGGGGGCCTGGTGGAGGGTGCCCCTGGATGCTGGGGGGTGGGGGTGCAGGGGGACATGCGTGGGGGCCTGGTGGAGGGTGCCCTGCACTGCTGGGGGGTGGGGGTGCTGGGAGACATGAGTGGGGTCCTGGTGGAGGGTGCCCCTGGATGCTGGGGGGTGGGGGTGCAGGGGGACATGAGTGGGGGCCTGGTGGAGGGTGCCCCTGGATGCTGGGGGTGGGGGTGCAGGGGGACATGAGTGGGGGCCTGGTGAAGTGTGCCCTGCACTGCTGGGGGGTGGGGGTGCTGGGAGACATGATTGGGGGCCTGGTGGAGGGTGCCCCTGGCTGCTGGGGGGTGGGGGTGCAGGGGGACATGAGTTGGGGGCCTGGTGGAGGGTGCCCTGCACTGCTGGGGGGTGGGGGTGCTGGGGGACATGAGTTGGACATGAGTGGAGACCTGCTGGCAGGTGCCCCAGAGTGCTGGGGGGTGGAGGTGCTGGGAAACATGAGTGGGGGCCTGGTGGATGGTGCCCCACAGTGCTGGAGGGTGGGGGTGCAGAGGGACATGAGTGGGGGCCTGGTGGAGGGTGCCCTGCACTGCTGTGGGGTGGGGGTGCAGGGGGACATGAGTGGGTGCCTGGTGGAGGGTGCCCCTGGATGCCGGGGGGTGGGGGTGCAGGGCGACATGAGTTGGACATGAGTGGGGGCCTGGTGGAGGGTGCCCAGCACTGCTAGGGGGTGGGGGTGCTGGGAGACATGAGTGGGGGCCTGTTGGAGGGTGCCCCTGGATGCTGGGTGGTGGGGGTGCAGGGGGACATGAGTGGGGTACTGGTGGAGGGTGCCCCTGGATGCTGGGGGTGGGGGTGCAGGGGGACATGAGTTGGGGCCTGGTGGAGGGTGCCCTGCACTGCTGGGGGGTGGGGGTGCTGGGAGACATGAGTGGGGGCCTGGTGGAGGGTGCCCCTGGATGCTGGGGGGTGGGGGTGCAGGGGGACATGAGTTGGGGGCCTGGTGGAGGGTGCCCTGCACTGCTGGGGGGTGGGGGTGCTGGGGGACATGACTTGGACATGAGTGGGGGCCTGCTGGCAGGTGCCCCACAGTGCTGGGGGGTGGAGGTGCTGGGAGACATGAGTGGGGGCCTGGTGGAGGGTGCCCTGCACTGATGGGGAGTGGGGGTGCAGTGGGACATGAGTGGGGGCCTGGTGGAGGGTGCCCCTGGATGCTGGGGGGTGGGGGTGCAGCGGGACATGCGTGGGGGCCTGGTGGAGGGTGCCCTGCACTGCTGGGGGGTGGGGGTGCTGGGAGACATGAGTGGGGGCCTGGTGGAGGGTGCCCCTGGATGCTGGGGGGTGGGGGTGCAGGGGGACATGAGTGGGGGCCTGGTGGAGGGTGCCCCTGGATGCTGGGGGGTGGGGGTGCAGGGGGACATGAGTGGGGGCCTGGTGGAGGGTGCCCTGCACTGCTGGGGGGTGGGGGTGCTGGGAGACATGATTGGGGGCCTGGTGGAGGGTGCCCCTGGCTGCTGGGGGGTGGGGGTGCAGGGGGACATGAGTTGGGGGCCTGGTGGAGGGTGCCCTGCACTGCTGGGGGGTGGGGGCGCTGGGGGACATGAGTTGGACATGAGTGGGGGCCTGCTGGCAGGTGCCCCAGAGTGCTGGGGGGTGGAGGTGCTGGGAAACATTAGTGGGGGCCTGGTGGATGGTGCCCCACAGTGCTGGGGGGTGGGGGTGCAGAGGGACATGAGTGGGGGCCTGGTGGAGGGTGCCCTGCACTGCTGTGGGGTGGCGGTGCAGGGGGACATGAGTGGGGCCTGGTGGAGGGTGCCCTGCACTGATGGGTGGTGGGGGTGCAGGGGGACATGAGTTGGGGGCCTGGTGGAGGGTGCCCTGCACTGATGGGGGGTGGGGGTGCAGGGGGACATGAGTGGGGGCCTGGTGGAGGGTGCCCCTGGATGCTGGGGGGTGGGGTGCAGGGGGACATGAGTGGGGGCCTGGTGGAGGGTGCCCTGCACTGCTGGGGGGTGGGGGTGCTGGGAGACATGAGTGGGGGCCTGGTGGAGGGTGCCCCTGGATGCTGGGGGGTGGGGGTGCAGGGGGACATGAGTTGGGGGCCTGGTGGAGGGTGCCCTGCACTGCTGGGGGGTGGGGGTGCTGGGGGACATGAGTTGGACATGAGTGGGGGCCTGCTGGCAGGTGCCCCACAGTGTTGGGGGGTGGAGGTGCTGGGAGACATGAGTGGGGGCCTGGTGGAGGGTGCCCCACAGTGCTGGGGGGTGGGGGTGCTGGGAGACATGCATTGTTGATCAGTAGTGCAAGGTGACATGTGGCTTGGCTGGGGGGCATGCCCATGGTGGATGGGCTGCCTGCGGGACATGAGCAGGGGTGCAGGGTAGTCCCCCGTGGTGTGGGCTGCCTGCAGGGGCCGTGGAGGTTGTAGAGCGAACACCTGGGAGGACCCACACGGCCAATTCACATGTAGTACTCCACAGAACCCCTGAAATACACGTATCCTGCTGAAATTGTGTGCAAAACTTCCCGCGCACCCCGAAATACATGTACACAGGACATTTGCATGTGGAACTTTCCGCGCACCCCTGAAATATACGTACCCTGCTGAATTCACATGTGTAACTTCCCGCGCACCCCGAAATACACGTACCCAGGACATTTGCGTGTGGAACTTCCCACGCACCCCTGAAATACACGTACCCTGCTGAAATCACGTGTGAAACTTCCCGCGCACCCCGAAATACACATACACAGGACATTCGCATGTGGAACTTCCCGTGCACCCCTGATATACACGTACTCTGATGGAATCGCGTGTGGAACTTTCCGCGCACCCCTGAAATACACGTACCCTGCTGAATTCACGCGTGTAACTTCCCGTGCCCCCCGAAATACACGTACCCAGGACATTCGCGTGTGGAACTTCCCGCGCACCCCTGGAATACACGTACCCAGCTGAAATCGCGTGTGAAACTTCCCGCGCACCCCTGATATACACGTACCCTGATGGAATCACGTGTGGAACTTCCCACGCACCCCTGAAATACACGTACCCTGCTGAATTCGCGTGTGAAACTTCCCGCGCACCCCAGTAGTACACGTACCCCGCTCGCACAGGGCCAATCGCGTGTGAAACTTCCCGCGCACCCCAGTAATACACGTACCCAGCTGAAATCACGTGAGGAACTTCCCGCGCACCCCAGTGATACACGTACCCCACTTGCCGTGCTGGTACAGGTTTAGCGCAGCCCTTTGCGCTGGATTGGGGATTTTGATGGCTTTTCCCTGCGCAAGGAGCGTTCTTGGGGGCATAACTGGCGCTGCTGCAGGCTCGCTGCGCCACTGTGCGCCACGGCTGGTTTTGGTGGCTGGAATCCATGAATACGCTGTGCGCGGAAATGTATTTTAGCGCACGCGGCTGGCGCAGGGATTCGCACGCGCACACTGTGCGCCAGCCGCGTGCGCCACTTGTGCACTGAATTCTATGAATTACCCCCTTACTGTATCTGTTGCAGCTAGTTGATGGTGACTAACTTCCCAGGCAAACACAGGTAAAGACGGACTGGAACTTCTCTTTGGGAGCTGCCTTTTGCCTTTGGGCCCTTAGCCGTGTACTGCCCAGACAAGGGCTGCACTGGAGGAGTGTCTTAATTGATCTGCTGATGGCAAATAAGGGGTGGTAGTTGCTCTGGGAGGTGGGCAGGCAGGGCACACCAGAGAAGGAAATACCTGCAAGATGGTATGGGATACACTGGACCTGCTAAATAATTGACAATTATCGTCCTCGATTCAAATTGTGCACAGGAGTGAAGCTCCAATTAACATACACTCAGGCAGCCGGTGAGAAATGCACTCAGCTGTACTCGTGGAGGTCTAGACCCTCATTGTGCAAATTTACTTGGGCTGCTGATGGCCAATTAGGGGTGGTGGGAGGCCTGGGAGGTAGGCGAGCAGGGCAGGGAACAGCACAGAAGGGAATACCTATGAAAGGTCTTGCGATGCGCTGGGCCTGCTAAACATTTTAAAATGATGGTCGTAGATTTAAAGGGTGCACAGGAGTGAAGCTCCAATAAACTTACCCTCAGGCAGCCGGTGCAAAAATCTACCACAATAACCAGCACAACTTTCAGTCAATTCAAACCTATAAGCCAGAAAACCTTTAGAAACATTCTAAAATAAACCAAAATTGCTGGATCCTCCAGCAACCCATTCCCACATATCTACTAACAGTATCTCACCTTTAAAACACCAGCCCACTATACCAGACTACTAATGAGTCTATTCCTGAACACCGGAATAGTACAAAAATCAGACAAAATCAGCCTATATTAAACATCTCATAAAAAATGAGGCAGAAAAACAAATCACCTCAACAACTACATACCTTCAATCAAACCTCCCCTACCTGATGAAAAATCTTGGTGAACCACGTGTACAAAGGACTGCTCAACCATGTGGCCTCCAAAGGACTACTTCACCAATCACAGGTTGCTAGATGACCCATAAGAGGTACACAATCTGCAACCAGTCTGCCCTCACACTGCTTGACATATCAGCTGCCTTTGATATGATCAGACACACACCATTAATCAAGACTGGAAAAGTAAATCTGGCTTTAAAAACTGTGCACTACAATGGTTAAAATGTTTCCTCACTAACAGAACCGAAAGAACCTACCTACCTACCATTGTTTAGATAAGAAACCAAAAACATCACCTGCTGCATACCACAAGGAGCAAGCCACTCCCCACTTCTCTTCAATATTTACATGGCCCCCTCATGAATCTCATACAATCTCATGGACTGACATCCTACAACTGCACAGACACCCAGTTCTTTTCAAGATGACCAACAACGACCCTGACAATGTCTTCATTAAATGCCTGTACAATATGAATTCCTAGATGGCAAACAACAACCTTAAACAAAACCCTACCAAAACTGAAATAATAACTCCACATGATGATAATTTAACAGACATCTCTCACCTGCCCCCTGCCAAAGTATGGGAACTCAACGCAAATCCTCAAAAGTGATACAAAATCTTGTAATACTCATGGACAGTGGTCTCACTCTGGAACCACAGGTTAATGCAATGGAAAAGAAAATACTTCTACCAACTCTGACTAATTAGAGGGGTCCTCCCCACCTCAACATTCCACACTGATTCTTTGTCATAATTTCCTTGGTGTCATCAATAATCAACTATGCAAATAATCTCTAACTAGGAATGTCTGAACATCTCCCCAAAAAATGGCAACACATCCAAAACAGTGGAAGGACTACTCCTGAGACTAAATAGAAGAGATCACACCACCCCAGTGCTGAGAAGTTGGTGTTTGAGCTTGTCTGGAAGCCAGACTAGTATTCATGAAGTAGACTATGTTGAGAAATCTCCATGTACCCACCTACAAACAAAGGTTATGCATAACATTAGGAACATTTTGGTATGCCCATAACCCTTAGCTTCGTGGGGCAGGTAACATTCATAGTATGTGTTTGTGCGTATGCCAAAAAATTACCTAATTTCGCATAAATGCCTGCACTTCTTCCTCCAAGAAGTAGACTACTTTCTCAGATGCTGCCATCAACCACATACGTGTCCAGCAGTCATCTACGGCAGGAAGCCTCAGCGACTTCCAGCAAGCCGCTAACATGGATTTGGCTACTAGGAGCATAGTTCTCAGTAGAGGTATGCTTGCACAGTGCTCAACTCCTTTATGCCATCCAAAGGCACATAGTAAGCAGACGATTGGGTCCAACAGCAACGAAGCCCTGAATGTTTTATTGCAGAATTTCTATTTTTTTGTATCTGTGTATTGCTTGTTTTATCGCTCTATCTGTGGAAATATATTGTTGGTCTTGCGTTCTAAAATTACAGTGTTGATTAATGGAATGACTGCACATGTAGCAATTCCTCAAATATATGCAAATCTCCTATTGAAGTAGTTAATCGATATAATAATAATATGCTTGATTAAAGAAAAGAGAAAATCATTCACTTTTTGAACTAGGGGATATCAAAGCAAATCTGAAGAGTTTTGTTACTTCACATTGGCAGAGTGAAAAACCATCACAAGTCAAGTCCTGAATGGGTTTGTCAATCAGAATTCCTAAATGGAGAAACCAAACAAAGATACTCATGGGATACACAGTTGGGGTTCACCGGATGTATGAAATGGTGAGCAATGACAGCAATGTTACACAAGGAAAGGTACAACTATGTATCCATTGGAGGCTGTGTATTGTTAAGAAATGTATCGACTGATAATTTGAATATTTAATTATGGACTTTTAAGGATGTGAGTTATGAATACCGCCTCACAAGCAATATAACAAGGTAAACATTATTAAAATAATGCGGCCAAGTCATCCATTTTACAGTACTGTTTCTGAATTGTATTTATTGGACATATGTATGGCTCCTATACACAGGCGTTTCCAAAGTCATTAGTCAACAAGTGTTTGAATGTACATGCAATTCAGAAAGACATACATAAGATATTCCAGTACTTCAAAGTTCATGCCTGTACAGCACACAACATAGACATACATGTTTGCCATACAACTGAAGAAATACCCAATATGGTATTCCACCATTCTCTGGGAAAACAAATGACAATAACTGTGTAAGCTCTGGTATACACAATGACAGTTTTCAGTATTATATCAGATGTGTCTATTGCACCACTTTCAACAGTGACAGAGATCCCCTGAACAATGTGGTAAAGGATTCCTTAAAATGCTTGCTGCAATTACATACACAATCCAGAGGCTGATCAGGGCTCCATTAATAGTGCCCACCCATTCCTTAATGAATGTATGAGTGTCAGTTGTACTAGGTTAGGAGATGTACAGCACATCATCCTGTTGATGTTAGTTTATCCAATGCAATCAGGATGACCAGACTATACCATAGAATCAGAGGTGAGATTATATGCTAGGGCAGTGATCCACAACGTGGATCTTGGGAGCAACATGTCTCTTGTGGCACCCTACATTGTTACTCCCCAGTTGCTCTGCACCATGGTGTGGCAGCCTAGAAAGATGTCATGAAGGGATGAGACCTCAGTAATGGTATAGCCCAGACAGCCTTCTAGACTGTGCGAGAATGTTGACTAATGATCCTGCTGTGGTTCCATTTGACTTATTTTTGTAAATGTAGAATTTGAGTAAACTGACACCATGCAAAACATTTTTCAGTAATTGTCATTATTATAGCAGTGTCATTGTTAAAACCCTGTCATCTTCAGATACTTTTCCCAGCTGACACAGGTATTAAAGAGCAAAATAATTGACTCCTTTCCCCAGGTTTGTGTCCGGGAGAACATTGTCATATTCTGTTCCTTTGTAAAGGTAGTAGGAGCATAGTGGACAAATAAGTGGCATGCATACCCAACTTTCCTTCATTAAAAAATGCATGTCCTGCTTTTTGTACAATTGAGGTTTGTGTTTGATGCCACCATACATTATATGTATCAGAAATATTACTTTTAGTGTCACCTTTATTTACTATTGCATGGTGTCCTAGTGGAAAAAGTACCATTGCTTTATACTCTGCCTATCTGGCACATGGATAATGGGAAGATAAGGCACATTTTTTATAATGAATTTGCCCCATATTCAAATCTGATTAAGTTACTCTTAAGTTTAAATTATATAATATATACTATTATTATATATAATAAGACTATATAATATATATAATATAATACCTTTAGGAAGGCGTAACACTCAGGGTGGAAAGGTTACGCGTAGTCTTGGAAAAAGTACCAGTCTGCACCAGAGGGAGAGGACGTGTTCTGCTGTGCTGCTGCTTTCTCTACGTGTTCCTTTAAGGAAAACAACCTCCACTGGCTTTAAAAACACTTCTTCAGCACGGAGCGCGCGCGGAGTACTGTGCAGAGTACCAGTCTGCACCAGAGGGAGAGGACGTGTTCTGCTGTGCTGCTGCTTTCTCTATGTGTTCCTTTAAGGAAAACAACCTCCACTGGCTTTAAAAACACTTCTTCAGCGCGGAGCCCGCACGGAGTACCGTGCAGAGTACCAGTCTGCACCAGTCTGCGCCGGACGCGAGCCTCGCCACCGACACTGTGCCTGCCTGCCAGTGAGTCCTCTACAGAGGTGAGAAAGACGACGACTTTTGCCGTCGGAAAACTACTCGAACTGTGATCTGTGTCCTGTGAACTGCGAGCAAATTTGTACTCGATCTACATAGATCTATAATTACCTCACCTCTGTCCTCCCACTTATCTACGAGCC
The DNA here is from genome assembly GCF_040938575.1 of Ambystoma mexicanum. NCBI lineage: Eukaryota > Metazoa > Chordata > Amphibia > Caudata > Ambystomatidae > Ambystoma > Ambystoma mexicanum. The sequence goes on from NC_090924.1 coordinate 22,925,085, forward strand.
CCGCTCTCTGTTCCCCCTCGGTGCACAGCGCGCGACTCGCCTAAACATGGAGGACGACTCCGATTCACGTATCCTCAGAAGTCACGTGAAAAAAAACTCTTCGCTCACGCTGCAACCTCCCACTCTGACAAACTCATTCTTTACGCCCAAAACAAGGATCTTGTCTGATCCCATTCTGGACTGCCAATCTCCCACTTCATCGGGAGACCACCGCTTCCTTCCCTCTCAGCCCACAGCCGGCAGACCAAACCTCACACTGTCCCCGTCTCGATATGCACATACCGGACGAAAAGACAACACACCCTGTCTCTACCAAGTGGAGCGAATTCCGGCTCCTCCGGAGATCGCGATGGAGCTTGATCTGCCTAACGCGCTCGACTCGGAGGTCGGGACACCCACAGCAATAGAGGTTCTCCCCGTCAATGCCTCCCACCCCGTTACCGCTCCGGCGAGTGACCTAACCGACGAGAGGATCGGAGGATCCCTCGCGGCAGGTCTGAGGGCGGGGGCCAAGGCGGATGTCGACGACTTGATGCCCGCAGGGGAGCTGCACGGCCCACTCAGGGGTCACAGTGAAGAGTCGACTCAACTTCAACCCGTTTCTTCCACTACACCCTCATTTCAAGGGAATCTAGAGGGCCAATCAGAAGCACATCCCGGTCTGGCGACCCAGATTTGCAACTCAAACCAGAAAAAGTGTCCCAAACAAGGCCCTGCCAAGGCACTTCAGCAAAGCCCAAATGGATCTCCGCCATCTCTTACTGTCCTGGCCTTGGTTCACAACTATCCGCAGGGAGGACTGTCGGAACAACGGACACAGCCCCACCTCAATTGCCACTCTCCGCTGTTTCCATCCCCACAGGCTTACTTGCCAACTCTAACCTGTGTCTGCCTGCAGAACCAGCGAACCAGTCTCTGGATCTGGTACAAGCAGAGTCCGTGGGCTATGACTCAGACTCGGAATCCCACACCCACAGTGACACGTCTACATCTAACACAGTCCAAAACGACAATGATCAACTTAATGCTGCACCTACTTTAATCTCCAAACCGATCTCGGTGATAAACAAGAAAAGACTGCAGTATTCTAAGAGAGGGAAGCCTAAACCCAAATTCCCCCTGTCCCAAGGATCTGGGGACAACTCTATTGTACAAAAAAGAAAGGCAGATCTGAAAAAAAAAGAAACTAAATCAACCACAACCTCGGCCCCATTAGTGCCTCTCAAAAAACGGGGTACTGGGAAAAGGCTGCTACCTGTTCCGCTCCTCTCCAACGCTCTGTTGAATTTCTTTAAAACACAAGGAAAGTGCAAACTATCCAACGATTCCGAGTTGTCGGACGCAGAAATTCTTGAGGCACTGGAAGAGACTCCTCCATCAGCCAAATGCAGAAAAACACAACTGACCAAATCCACAAACGTGCTGACCACAGAACACTTGCCTTGTTCAGCCACTGAGGAACCTAGCTCAAAGACAGTGCCCTGCAATCATTCAGAAGCTACGGTCAAAATAGCTGACACGCCAGCACAACATCTGCAAGTAACACGCACAGACCCTGTGCCCACCGCCCAACTAGACCTCCCAATTACGGCTCCCACGGAACAATCCCTACTTAAAGTGGGCAAGACAGACACACTGGTCATCACAAGTCCAATCCACCACCTAGAAGCCCCAGGCCTGAAGCCAACAAACCCAGAGGTTTCTACAATTAGTAAAACAACCAAAACATCGCTAACAGAAGCACGAACGCACCAGCATGGAATGCTGGACATATTTGAACTACTTCAGCCCAAAGTATACCCTGTGCATAAAGGAATGAGCCTGCAACCCGGGTCCAAAGCTCACACATCGACACCCAACGCCCGCCCGCCCGCACCTTCCTATCCAACGGATCTTCTACCACAATCAGCATCAAGACGCGGCCCCTGGAACTCTTCGCCAAGGATTGCCAACTTACCAGAGGCAGCCGCTACTACTCCAGGACGGCGACACTCAGTCTCGAGCACTTTACCAACAGGCAGCAGAGAACTCTCCCCAAAAAAGGGATGCACAACTGAATCTCAAAAATCTACACTAAAAGACTTGCCACATAATAAGAGAGACATGACCACGATAATGTCAGCCATAACAATTGCCATGGCGCCTTTCTGCAAACTCTACGAAGCCATAGGTGATGCTTCAAAAGACAACACTGCTACTCTGGCAATCATCCAATCTAAGCTGTCCTATCTGGAAGGCTTTATCACGGCCATTGACCTGAAATACGACATCTCAGAAAGGAAAAGAGACAGAATCGACCTCGACGCGGAACACGGCCCGGCTATCCCAAGCTCAAAACTCGTGTCACCGAGGCGGCAAGAATCAAAATCAACTCAGACTCTTAGACCAAAAGAGAACGATGACATTGCTTCTATTTTTCTCAGCAAAAATAAACCGGCTCCAACTCCGAACAGAGCATCCACGAAGATCGATGCCACGACCACCAACAACGTGGGCCTATTGCATAACCAGGAGCCGGGGAAAAAAGCTCTTAAACTTGCGGAGAAGGAGCAAACAAACCCTCCAACGCGATAACCTCCTCAACGCGAACTACCCATCGCTCACAAGGAATATTGCAATAACACACGATAACGCCGTCATAGAACCACTGCAAACATCTGCCGCCGACGCGATAGACCTAACTCACTCACCCAAAACTGCCAGGTAATTCTCAGACTCCAGCCCTCTAAGCAACCTCTCTCAGCATCCTGATCCAGAGACCCACACAGCCTCCGGGCACTCGGAGGACAATCCACAAAAGGAAGCAAGACGGCCCTCAACTCCCACGGAGAAGATAACAACCCATCTACCCTCAAGAACCCAAAAAAGGGATGGCCCTCCAAGCCAACAACCCAGGAAAGATGAAGCCCACCTCCTATCCACACAAATTCCTTCAGCGAACAAATGCTCCACAACCCCAATAACTGACTCTGCACAAGGAAACTTGTCGTCACACCATACGACACCACACAGAGCCACAGGAAATACTAAAGCCTACGTCAAAAATGTCAAAACCACTCGAATATTCAAAATTGAACAGTCCTCAAACAGAGGCAAATACATGGTTCTCAATCGCAGAATGGTGCTACAGATCATAGCATCCACATCTGAGCTAATGAACTTGAAAACGGACAATTTCACACTAATTGAGCCCTACCATAGAGACAACAAGGCGAAAGCATATCTCCACATTAAATCAGACGCAATCCAACAGTTAACTCGGAAAGTCGAATCTGAACTAAAAGCAGCCGGATTTCTTCTATCTGAGATTAAAAGCTCAGCTCCATCACCTAAGAAAGGAATCCAGGAAGAGAACATAGCCAGCAAAAGCAAAGATAAGACAACCTCACCAGATCACCACCACACTCGAAAAGCGGAGTTAAGAGCCCATTTCCGGGTGAGTCCAGACAGGGAACCCGCCCGTCATGACGAAGACAGTAAGACACCCAGAAGAACTGACCCGATATCCTCCACGAGGAGACTAGGAGTGTCCGTCCGCTGAAATTACCCGACTGATGATTCGGAGGGCTTTTCACCTCGAGACTCTCGACACAGAAGTAGGCACAGCCCGCCCCAACAGTCTCTCACGAGACACCACGACCCGCAAAGAAGCGAGAGGAAACGAGAGCATTCCCCGCAACGAAGAAGACTCAACAGCTACAGAAATTGTAGGAAGCAATCACCATCTCACAGAGTTCCGGAAACATCGGCCCACTTAAACAAAGATTCGTCGGCAGGCGGCCCATGGAACTGGCTAAAAGGAGCGTTAACCGCCAATCGAAGCAGATAGCAACTACCCACCGGAGCCAGTCCACCTTCCCTAACAAAGACGCTGTCACTGGCCTCGTGGAACACCAGAGGCCATGCCCACTTAACTGACGCCAATAGTGCGGACCTGGGCCGCTTTGACATCCTTTGTCTGCAAGAGACATGGCTCCTAGAAAAACCATCTATGGATGGATTCGAGATCGAGACTTCCCTGGCGGTCAGGGGCCTACTAGGCCGCCCCTCAGCTGGCCTACTCATTGCTGTAAAAACAGGCCACAATCTAAAAATTGTCAAAACCATCGTGAGATCCTACGGGATACTGGCATCACTCATTGAATGGACCCACTTCACGGAATCATCGAAGCAACTGTCAGTGACCTCGCTGGCAATTGTCACGGTGTACTGGAACCCTCAAAGAACGTCGTCCATGGCCTTCTGTCAATCAATGGCTGAAACAATCGATAAAATCGTAATGGAGTGCAAAACCGTCCACCTCTTAATATGCGGTGACCTGAACGCCAACTGCCGCCATCCAAAAGAAGTTCCGTCGCAATCGCCAGTGCTGCGTCAACGGATTCAAGAGGACAGGCCTGGATGACACTGATGTCGGTCAGGAACATACATAACGCAACATGGATCAAAGACTGGCTCCCGCAAATCCCAACCTGGGAAAGAGGTTCTTCAAAGGCTACGTTGGACTACATCTTCATTTCTGAACCGATGTGCCCACAGATCGAAAACTTCAAGGTTTCCAAAACGCTCCAGAGCGATCACAACATGCTCAGCATCGTCTGGTCTTCTGTTTCTCAAGAACCCAGCAACTACAAATCGTCGGTAGAGGCAAACCCCCAACAAACTCGTCTACGCTTGACAGCGGCCAGTGTCAGAGCCATGACCAAGCAATATGCTACAACCTGGGCGGATCCAACAACGGCTGAGTCACTGTTGAGACCCAACTACATTCCGCTTCTGACCAACCACAAGTCCATCCAGAAAAAGAGAAACAAACCTCCCACCACTTTCAACCACACCTACGACAAACTCATAGCGGATAACAAAAAGGCTCTGAGGAAATTGAAACATACTGCAAAAGCTGAAAATACCATATCGGCATGGGCACTTTGGGCAAAAGAAAACAAAACCTACAAAGCATGGATAAGATTGCGAAGAGCCACTATGTATCAAAACGATGCAGAAACCATGATGAGAACACTGGCGTCAAAAAAATCTGCCGACTTCTGGGCCCTGATCAACACTGTGCAAGGCAACACCTGAGCAAACATGATCAACTCGGTTCCGGCAGCCTCCTGGGTACACTTCTTCACAAAGCTCTTCGCTACTCCTGCTTTGAACATGACCCAAGAGCCGGAATTCAACTGGACCTCATTGGTTGATCTTTCCACGCAAGCTGACATCTACGAGGGGATTCAGAAGCTTAAATCATCCAGAGCTCCGGGACCTGACGGGCTCACGAACATTGACCTAAAAAAAACATCGATGAGTGGACAGAGTTTATCAGTCTTCTATTTACACACTGTAGAATCAGCAGAATGATACCATCGTCGTGGACAGAAGCCACCCTGATTCGTATCTTCAAAAAGGGAAGCAGAGAAGACCCGGCAAACTACAGGTGTATAGCCCTACTTGACATCATGGGCAAACTGTTTGCCACTCTCCTCCTCGACCACTTTCGTCGATGGGCCAAATCCGCCCCATGCGAAGATCAATTCCAGATGGGCTTTAAGAAGAACGGCGGGACAGCAGTCAACATCCTCATCCTCAGCATTCTAAAGGCTAAGATAAAGCAGGGCGCTCCAACTGTCTATGCAGCTTTTATAGACCTGTCACAGGCCTTCGACAGAGTCGATAGAATGCGCCTATGGAAAAAGCTTCAAGGATGGAGCTGCCCAGACGAAATCCTCCAACCGATCATAGCTCTCCACTCGAAGACATCCCTACGTGTCCGCTTGAACAACCAAGGCTCTCTCAACAAAGAAATTCCATCAGAAAGAGGAGTGAAACAAGGATGCCCGCTGGCGCCGGCCCTCTTTGTTGCTTTCCTGGGAGACTTCCAAAAATCTAAACTGACGGTCCGCAGCTTTCCTCCGAAGCTGGGTAACACCGTCCTGTCCCGTATTCTCTATGCGGACGACATGATCCTTCTAGACCAGACACAAATAGGCCTTCAACGCCAGATAGACAACCTGGCAGAGTACATGGCCGTCAATAACCTTACAATAAACAACAGTAAGACAAAAATCATGATACTGGCCAAGAAGCGGCAGCCGAAGAAATCAGCGCATTCATGGTCAGTGAATAATTGCAGCATTGAAGTCGTCCCACATTTCAAATACTTGGGAGTCTACATTGACGGGTCTCCAAAGGAGACAAAAATGCAACTGCATCTCTGGGAGAAAGTAAAAAACCTAACCTCGCAAATGAAGATGATTGACCGCAAATTCGGCAAATTCTCTTGGACGCCCGTCATCAATTTCTGTAAAGGCAAAGTAGTCCCTGCACTAACCTACGGCATGGAGTTCAATATGGCCTAAGCTGGAAGGCTACATCTGGAAGACAACTTTGGGTTTTCCGAATTCCATCCCGATCGCAGCCATCAGAAGAGACCTGGGCCTACTCTCGCTCGGTGCAACGGTCAGCCTTGCCTCCATGGCTATCTTCAGAAAGACCCTTATTCAAGATGGTCTTCCTATCTTTAACATCATTAACAAAGACCTGGAATCAACTAAATGCTCGGAGATCAAGAAGTGGATCGCCTGCCAAGCAAACAATCTGGAACAAGTGGCATGTTCTACAGAGGACCTGAAAACCAACCCACAAAGAGTGTCTCAAAAATTGAAAAATCAAGATTGGATCACCACAGCCGACCAAACCAGAGCGATCACATTCTTAAAGCATCTGCCACCGTCATTCAACCGGCTCAACTGCCCACTGGCCTACTGTGTAAAATTTCCAAACAGAAATCTTCGAACATACTTCCTAAGAGCAAGGCTTAACTTGCTCCACACCAGGGAAATCATGGCGATAAGAAGCCTGGCCGCTGCAACCACATGCAGATTATGTCAATCCGACGACGCAATCAAGACAATTCGCCATCTTCTGCTAAACTGCCACACTCTCAACGCAGAACGTGTAGCCTATTTGGAACCCTTATGGGTCAATTCAGTGTTGGTGGAGGAAGACACGTGGTGGTGCCGTCTCATCTCGGGTGAAAAAACACGCTGGGCTGTAGCGGCATGCAAACTACTGGAAGTTGCCTTCACAAAAATAAAGGCCATAGAATCTTCTCACTAGGCAGGCGAAAACACGGCCTCTCACTGAGACAGGGAGCACCTTCTCTGGCGTAGCAAGGTCTGACCTTCGGACCCACAGTCACATTCAGTTCTTCTGGGCCTGACCAGTCCGGTCAACCCGTAAAGGACCCTAACTTCTTGCAACGGAATGTGTGAGCTGGCGTACTCACACGAAAGTAGAAGCACACGCGGCTAGCCCGGATTCTGATCATCCTTGTAAAAATCACTGTCTCTTATGATTATACACAAGTAAATAAAAAAATTTAAAAAGAAAAATATATAATAAATTTTATAATCCATAATATATAAGTCCAAATAAAGTGATCTGTAAAGCCTACCATACAATGACCAGTATTACTCAATCTGTATTTAATCATATTTATCCATGAAGTTAGAAACATTTAATAGCATGTATCATATTTAATAAAATTCACATGGACCAAGCTCAAAATAAAAAGGTAGTTTTAACACATTCAAACAAGCAATTAAAAAAAACAGATCATTACAAATAATACTATAAAACAGGGGTGCCCAGCCTTTTGTGCACACTGAGGAAAGTTTTCATTTCCAATGAAATGGTGAGCAACATCCATTGTTCGATGGAAAATATTGGCGCTCGGTTGGCAGAAAAGTGATTGCAACTCAAATTAGAAATGTAATAAACTTAACTGCTAACAGAACAAGTTAATGTGCAGTACTTAACAGTTATCTAGACCACATGCAATTTTAGTTAAGGAAATGTGCAAGGCCTTTAACTTCATTTGAAATTAAGTGGTTGTTTACAGGAAATATTGAGGAAATTGAGTGCTCATTAGTCCATTTTTAGACAGAGAGGACCAGTCAAGTTGTACTAAATAAACATTACATGGGTTTCAGGTTCTCAACCAAAATATGTTTACACATTTAGTGCAATGTTTGGACAGTAAAATTGGTCAGAAATGGAGCAATGATTTTCAGATGTACTTTGGGATTCTGCCCATGTAATTTCCTGTGTCTGTAGTGGCAAATGATGCATTACTAAGCACACAAGACCAGTAATACTGTCCCTCAGACACTGATTACTGTATTGTGGACTGTTTTATCTTCTGGAATATTGACATATTGTATTTCTAAACGAACAGAGAGTGATAAGTATCCTCTTGGGTAAATGTTTCAATGGCCAGGTGTAAGCACCACAAAGACGATTTTCCGATAGCCAGATGAGCTGGTTGGCGATTCCTAAGCTTGACAATGAGGCATTGGAAAAGATTACTAATTCACAATAAATTAAAAGATTTGATTAACGTTGTTAAACAGTTCAGAGGGCACAAAGGAACACATTAGTTTGTTTGAGTATTTGGTTAAATTATCTGGGACAGAGCTATTGGCAAATGGCATCCCCAGTTCAGGAGGTCCAGGTGATAGAAAGGAATGCCTCATGGTTTAATGTAGAATGTAGAAACTCGAAAAAAAGAAACTTGAACCACGATTTAATGAGTGGTGTGTACAATCTGGCCAGATTTATAGTTTCAAAATGGCATATAAAAATTGCTAAAATATTTTTTTTTAAATGTATTTATACAGAATGTGAGTATTTAAAGAGGGCCATGTTTTTAAATCACACCAAATAGTTTTATGTTTAATGTAGTTGAAGGCATTATGACATCTCCTTGGACAAGTAGTCCTTGGACCACCAGCACCCCAAGGTTATAGGCACATTTCCTTACTGAACATTGCCAATAATATATTTTCCAAATATCTGTTGCCCAGACTTGAGGAATGGGTTCAAGGTAACACTATCTTGAAGCCTACCCAAGTGGGTTTCATGGCAGGGCTTAGTACAGTGGCCCACTGCTTCAAACTGTCATGGAGAAATGCAACAAGGTTGGGACATTATTTGTGAATTTTTTCAGATTAGGTGAACGAGTAATGATTTGATTGATAGAAACCCCTTGTGCCATAATTTATATGTAATTGGGGTCTCTGATGCTTTATTAAATCTTATTCAACTGTGAAATGCAGACATGTTAGCGTCTGTCCGATATACATGAACAGAGAATTATGCATTGTTTTTCCCCACCAATAAAGGTTAAAATGTCAGTTGGCCTAACATATTCCTTTCAGACTTTCACTCTAGTACTTCTCTTAGGAAAGTTAATCCACCCTCTCTGAAGGACACATTTTATAGCATTCTTCTTTATGCAATGGCACAGCTTTTTTGGACTTAACCCAGGCAATTCTCCAATAGTGCCTGCTATACACAAATTACTATTTGGGGAACTATAGTTTGAAATTAAATATGATAAAAACAAAAGATTATGGTGTTTGGGACAAGGGTGAAACCTTGCAGCTGGGTTAAAAATTATTGTAGAGATGAGGAGGTAGTCTTATTTGTATTTGAGCCTACTCTTCTCAAAGACCGGTTCTTGAGTCAATCATTTTTAAGAAGATAGCTGAAAGGGCATCATTAAGGATTAAAGGGCTTTCTATGGTTTTATTTCAAGATTGGGGCATTCAGATTAGAGAAGTGCCTTCAGGTATTTAAGACACAGGTATGTGCCATGATTTTTTAAGGCAGCAAAAGCTGGAGTGGTTGGAACTGCCATGTCCTGGAGGGGTTCCAAAATAAATTCCTGTTCCAAATAGCAGGTCTCCCTCAAGGTACACCTGGTAGCAGGATGTTCAGTTTGAAGGTGACGCCCATCTGCAATTGTCTGCTAATCCTAAAGTGAATTTCAGTGTAAGTGTGATAGCAGCCTCCCCTGCTAATGAAAATACTTGTGGTACAGGGGTTGTAAGGAAATGTTCATTTGTACAGGGGGATGGGATCTATTTAAATTTGACACATGAAGTTAACTCAAAAAAGCTCTTAAAGCAAGAGGTTGTCTAATGGGGAGAGAGGCAGATGTCCAAAATATACAAAAGCAGTCCTATTTAGCTTTCTATGCAGATTTAGATACACGTATAAGACAGCAAGGAGAAATCTGTGAAATAAGATCCACCACCACAACGACTTATAACAACTAGTATGAAGAGACACTAAATAGATGCCAGAATCTTAAAGACAAGAAGAATGTCCGTTTATTTGTAATGGGCTGTGACAAGTAGGTTACATAGTGGAAGTTTGGCATACAGAGAGGAGGAATGTAGAGTCAGCACAAACTGACAAACCTATGCATTGATATCTCGCTTGAAGCGAGAACACGAGAGACCAAGAGAAGAGATGGACCAAAGAGAGAGAGGCTGAAACTCCAGACCCATGGCACCAGCCGAGCGCAAGAAACTCAGAGAGGGGAAACCAGGAGAGAGACGCTGGAATGCCATACTTAAGGCACCAGCCGCGCATGAGTAATACCAAGACAGGAACCAGAGAGAGAGAGATGCTGAGATGCCAAAGTCAGGGCACCAACCGAGCAAGAGAAAGCAGTGGGGCAGGAGTCCAATATTATGTGGTGATGAGACCACAGGAACCCTGTGGTGGACAGTCGGCCCTTAAAACACTTGTGTATAGGCGTGTTACAATGCCATATCATATCATATCATATCATATCACAATGTCACCGAAACTGTCGAGCATCAACCAACCCGGGGTGTCACCAAGATGAGAGAAAACTGAAAGAAAACCCCAACACTGACGTACAGGCTACAAAGAACAGAGAAGCAGTCACAACACAGCAAGGCTCCAGGAAATATTTCCCCACAGAACAGAAGGTAACGGGGGTAACAAATGTAACAGGTTGCCAAAAAATAATCCATACATCATGCTAATAACTCGACTCAGTAGAAATCACTGCATAAACATCCCCTTTAAGGAAATTACTTTAAAATATGTGGATACAAGAGGAAATAATAATATAAGAGAAAACATAACACACAGAGAAGCCAATTAATGGATAGCCATACCCTGAGAAATGGGGAGAGAGCTAAACCAAGATATATGCCCACCTTGTCTGCCTTAACTGGCCACTGTAGGATGTTTTAATCAGGTGACATCTAACTTGGGTAACTTTTTTCACCCACCCAAAGCCAGGCATGCACAATTTGAATGTATTAAAGTTCTTTTTATGAAACTATGACCCCCAATTTAACAATGTTGATTCCCTACAGGCTCCCTCCTATTTCAGGACCAGAAGAATGCAGGGGTGCACATAACATCTATGTATTAATAAAATAGAAAACAGTCACTCAGTTTAAATATAAACAAGTTATGCATTTTATGAATCCATGAAATTCCAATGACTGTGGTGGCTGTGATGATCAATGATCCATACACTGGTCACATACAATGGTAATTACTTGAAATTTTACTTTTAAAGCACACAAATCACCATACATACATCTGATTTAACCTGAGCACACATCCACCATGGGTTGAACAGTTTGAGGGTTTGGGATAACATTGTCATTTTATAGGAAACCACATTAAATCAGAACATCCCCGGCTATCTAAATCGCTGTATGGCTTACTCACTGAAAATAAACCTCTGTCCCCCCATTAAATGGACACGTCAGAATTTCAAACAGCTTTCTAGAAAATGTAATTGAAACAAGCTACTTAACATTCCCTCATATGAATCACTTGCAACATGAAAGCATATGTTTGCTAAATTCCCTTCAGTGGTGTTTCTATTGCATTCATGTGTAAAAGTGTACATTTCTTATTTTCAAAATGCAACTTATGGGGAGCAATGAATTACCCTTCACCCTTTTTCTTGAATGATTTAGCACAGTAACAGGACTCTGCTTGGTGATGTAACCAGGACATTACTTTGATCACCTTATTTTTCTAGGTATTTGTCAGGTCCAGCATTGTGGTCCTATCAAGGGGAGGGGAGGGAGCTAAGGGAGCCCACCCCAAACCCACATGGGTGCTTCAATGCAGACAGGCCCCCTCTCCAATCTTCCTTACCTACATTAATGGCAGCCTCTGGGCATCACGGCTGCCCCAGAAGCTGCAGAACAAGGATGCTGGAATCCTCGCGGTGGGGGTGGGCCTCCCTGCAAGGGGCAAATCAGAAGCCAGAACATTGGCAGAGGACTCAGGAGTTAGGATGCATGGCACCAGAAGGGTGCCATGCTATCCATAACACTGGCCAGCAAAGGAATTCAGCTCCAGCTGATGGTGTCAGCTAGAGCCCTCTCAGAGACAAGTCCACTAGCCCACCAGGGAAAATTTCAAAGGCCATATTCAGGTGCCCACTGGGCCACCAGGTATATTATTATTATTATTATTAAAAGGGCTCTGGGAAGGCCTAAGAACACACATTTCCCACAGGGGCCTTACATGGACTAGGCGCCATGTTGGAAAGAGGCGAGGCTTGCCAGCCCTGTTACGTCTTTAACTGGGTGTGTGCATGCGTGAGCCTCGTTATGGCCACGCATGCGCGTTTGAAATAAAGATGGTCCGTGCGGCAGATGCCACCGGGACCTTGGAACGAACGAACGGACGTGTGGTCACTGTTGTCTGAGTGTGCCTGCATGCAGATGCTAGTATGGGATGGCCCGAGGCACGGGGGACACCATCACATTGGCGACGAGGCGGGACACGGGGAGAGAAACGCTCGGCACGTACGAACGTGTCGCCATGGGTATTTCATCTTCTCGTGTATTATGAACCTCACACGTGTGATGGCGGCCATTTTGTTTTTGGTATTTACGGTAGTTGCGACCCGCGAGGGTGCTCGTGCGCTGCCTAAATACTGAGGTGAACATCTCCTCAATTTTTGGACACTCTGCAGCTCTCCCAAGAAAGGGGAACTGCACTTCTGCCTGGACAAACAGGTTGTGGGAGAGAGGAAGCCACAGCACATCATCACAGCATCTCAGCCCAAGAGTTCTGGTACGTTGAATCTGAATTTAGCCAGGTTTGCAGCCTCTAATACGGATTGAGGTGCCTGTGCGACCTGTGAAGATGGCGGACAGCGACGGAGAAGCTCCTGTGGCGGCGAGAGTGGTGAGAAGGCAGCATGGCTCCTTATAACCCATGCAAGAATTTGATACCTCAGGCCCACCCTCAAAACTGGGCCCGAGATGGCTTTAATGGATCAAAAAAACTTGATATGTTGTTTGCGGCCACTGGGGGAACGGACGATGATGCTAAAGTGGTGACACTGCTATACTCAGCGGGGACAGAAGTATTGCGCATTTATGAATCCTTCACCTTACCGGTGGTGACCTATGATGCTGTCAAAACTGCACTTAAGGACCACTTTATTCCTTTATCCAACATTGACTTTGACAGGTTTGTCATGTGCAGAGAAAAGCAGCATGAGGACGAATCGTTGGATCAATTTTGTGCACGTTTAAGACAGTTAGCCACCACGTGCAGATGGACAGACGCGGAAGTAATGGTCCGCCATCAACTAATTCAATTTTGCAGCTCAGGTAAGCTGCGGAGACAGGTCCTGAGGGAGCTGGGCATGTCTCTAGCGCAGATTTTGGACAGTGCAAGGGTGTACGAACTGGCCGAAAGTAGAGGAGTCAAGATGGATGCTGCCGTACGCCCAGGCAAGCATGAGGACGCTTTTGCCATAGGGAGACAACCTCATGCAAAACCGAGGTGGAGCCAGAAGAGACAGGAACCGACAACACCACAAGGTGGTTCTGCCATTTGTCAATATTGTGGGTATGACTTGCCGCATTCAGAAGACTGTCCAGCTAAATCAAGGGTCTGCGGGAGATGCAACACACCAGGGCACTAACCCAGGATGTGTAGAGCTGCTGCCCCGGCCCGCCAGACTAAGCGGTGGGTTTAGGAGACAATGCAACATTGCTGCAGTGGAGCAGGACACCCAGAGGCTCAACATCGCAGAGGAGGAAGAGAAGGATGAAGAAGTCTTCTTCATCTCGAATTTGGCGACAGGGACCAAGAAACGCAGACAACCGACGTGCGTTGTGGACATTCAAGGGGTTCCTACATAGGTGCTAATTGACACTGGGGCCTTGGTGCGTGTGCTGGCCACTGAACATTATGAGGCCATCCCAGGTCCTCCTCCACTGGACAAGTCAAAGGACACTCCCTTGCCCATAAAAGGGGTGTTTGTGGCTCCTGTATCCCGAGGAGACAAGGCGATTAAAGCAAGGTTTTTCGTCACTGATGTCAGCCCACAGTCCCTGTTGAGTTGTGCGGCCTTGGAGCGTTGGACAGTGTTCATTTTGTGCTTGCGGTCTACCAAGGGGACGTTCCTTCACTTTTGGAGAGGTTTGCGGATACCTTCCAAGGGATTGGCAGACTGAAGGCAGAGCCAGTGTGACTGCACATAGGCGAAACCATTTGCCCGACAGCACTGAAGCACTGACGTATTCCGTTCCACCTTCGTTCTCAGGCCGAAGATGAGCTCAAAGCACTCATCAGTATGGACCATCATCGAAAGGGTGGAGGGGCCAACTCCATGGGTCTCGCCGATAGTTGTGGCGCCGAATCCCAAACATCCGGAAAAGGTACGCATCTGTGTGGACATGCGGTTGCCCAATGCAGCCATCAAGCGTGAATATATATATTCTCCAAGCTAGATCTGAGGGCAGGATACCACCAACTGGAGCTGCACACAAACTCAAGGTACATTACCACCTTTACCACACATGAGGGTCTGTACCAATTCAAGTACCTTAGCTTTGGGATATCCTCCGCCACAGAGGTTTTTCAAAATACCATCATGGGCACTCTGGCAGGCCTCAAGGGAGTAATAAATATGAGTGACGACATGTTGGTCTTCGCCACATCGCATGCCGAGCACATGAATCGTTTGGAGGCAACCCTGCAGAGACTGAAAGACCTTGGCCTCACTTTACATCGTGAGAAATGCGAATTCTTCAAGGACCGCATTGGGTTCTTTGGTTTTGTGTTTCACGGGAACGGAGTGTCCCCGGATCCGGAAAAAGTCAGGGATATCCGCGAGGCTGCCACCACCCAGTCGCCGACAGAAGTCCGCAGCTTTCTGGGGATGGTTAATTATTGCGGCCGATTCATCAAGGGGCTGGCATCCCTCTCTGAACCCTTCCGGGCCCTGACAAAGAACAATGCTGTCTGGATGTGGGACAAAAGAGAACAAGAGGCATTTCCGACCAGGACACAGTCGCGTATTTTGACCCCACCGCCGAATCCGAAATTGTGGTGGATGCGAGCCCGGTGGGTCTGGGGCAGTCCTAATGCAAGCGGATGCGAGAGGTGAAATGCTACCCATTGCATATGTGAGCAAAGCCCTCACAGAGACAGAGAGATGCTACTCTCAGATTGAGAGGGAGGCCGTAGCTATCCTGTGGGGCTGCAGACACTTTAGGTTGTACATTCTAGAGAAACACGTGACTGTCATAACAGATCAGAAGCCACTTCTGCCCATCCTAGCGGGCGCGTCTTCAAAGCCACCTCCCCGGATAGAGGGGTCAAACTGGTATACCGCCCGGGGACGAACAATCCGGCGGACTACCTGTCCCGCCACCCCAACAAGGAAAGAGAAGATGGACATGGGGAAGTGGTGGAATGCCAAGAATTCATCCACAACATTGTGGAGTGTGCCATGCCAGTGGCACTGGACAGAAATGTTGTGGCACAGGAGTCGGCGAACAACGAGGTATTCAAGATCATCCAAGCTGTGATTCGGAGTGGGGAATGGAGAGATGTCCTACAGAACAACACTAGGAGGGAAGACAGAGCCCAGAGGGACCTCCAGGCACTGTGGAAAATGTGTGATGAACTCTCCATCTCTGATGATGCTAAGAGGGAGGCAAATTGTTGTACCACGGTCACTGAGGGCTCGAGTCTTGGAGCTGGCCCATACTGGACACCAGGGTGTGGCAAAAACAAAGGCGAGACTGCGACCAAAAGTATGCTTTCCAGATCTGGAGGGCCGTGTTGAGGCGCACGTGAAAGGATGTTTGCTGTGCCAAGCAGCAAGTCCCCTGGAAAGGGCGCCACCGATCAACTCCATGGAGCGGAGTGAGAAGCCGTGGGGTACGGTCCATGTTGACACTGGAAGGGGCATGTACTTCTTAGTGGTAGTGGACCAGTGGTCGAGATATCCGGAGGTGGAACTCGTGGATTCAACGGCCAGTGACCATACTATCCTGGCGTTAGAAAAAATGTTTGCCACGCATGGCCTCCCGTAAGTTCTCTGCTCGGACAATGAACCGGCATTCACTGGAAACCAATTTGGGCAGTATCTGAGAGAAAGGGGTATACAGCACCGGAAGGTGTCGCCACTCTGGCCCCAGGTAAATGGAGAGGCCGAAAGGCTTATAGAACGCTCAACAAGGTGTTTCGCATCGCAGCTAACAATGGAGGGGAACTAAAGAGGAATCTTTTCCAGTTTCTCAGAGAGTATAGGACGACCCCTCACTAGTCCACCGGAGTGGCCTCAGCAGAGGCTCTGTTTGGGCGATGTCCGAGAGGGCTCCTCCCGGAAGTGGAAGGGCGTGAGCCGGGGGTTATAGACAATGACAGAGTGAGAAAAGAGTGTGAGGCCCACAACGAGAAGCAGAGCGGAAGGAGAAGGCTGCAAGACAAGGAGATAGTGGTGGGAGACTCAGTGCTGGTACGCAACCGTAGGCCCGAACGAAGGAAAGTTGTCTTTGCCTTACAAGCCACAACCGTGGGCTGTCACCCATGTCAAGGGGTCCATGATTACCGCAGCGAGCGAAAGAGGAACTATCACCCACAACCAATCATTGTTCAAGAAGATCGACATCCGGCCCGGAGATGCTGAGCTGGTGGGGCCCTCACGACATGAGAACGGTGCTGAGCTCCCTGAAAATGACCCGTCTGTGGATCCACCACGGGCAGTCGGGACCCCGCCACCAAGTCCGAGAGTGGAGCAGCGGTACCCTGCACGACAAGGACGCAACTTACCTGTTCGGCTCAAGGACTACGTCCTGGACTCAGGAGATTGAACAGGTGACTGCCCGAGGCCAATAAACTGCTGTTAAGAAAAGTTAATGTTTGTTATTTGAGACTGTTCAAGTGGCAAGTTATTGCACTATTTTGTTTAAAGACAAAAAGGGATGTTACGTCTTTAACTGGGTGTGCGCATGCGTGAGCCTCGTTATGGCCACGCATGCGCGTTTGAAAAAAAGATGGTCCGTGCGGCAGATGCCGCCGGGACCTTGGAACGAACGGACGTGTGTTCACTGTTGTCTGAGTGTGCATGCGTGCAGATGCTAGTACGGGGCGGCCCGAGGCACGGGGGACAACATCACAAGCCCTAACATCCTAACATGGTCTTTCTCTGTCACACTCCCTGAAGCCAGGTACGTGATTGGATAGGGTAAGTATCCAATCCTGAGAGGGGGTGGGGTTCTTAAGGAGGTGTGTGTGAGTGTGTAGTTGTGACTTAGTTGGGTGAGGGCAGGATGTGGTGGGGGATGTCCACAAGACCAGTGGCAGTGATAGTGAAAGGAATGCTGAGGCTATTGTTAAGGAAGGGTCTGTGGAGTGTTTGTGTGAGAGAGGTAAAGTGTAAATATTAAAAGTAGAATAGGAGAACGGGCCGCCATAAGTAGTGGTAGTGGTAGATGTGGTGGTAGTAACTGGAAGTGAGTAAAGTAGGCAATGGTAGTAGTGAGTGAAGGTTAAGGTGGTAGTGGGTAGTATAGGGGTGTGCATAACACCATATCCCTATGTGTCCCTGGTGGTCTGACCAGGGGCTAGCGAGAGAGGTGAGCAGGGCACAATATCCCAGGAAGTCCAGAGAGAGGAAGACAACGGTAAGGTGGAATTGGTAGTATTGGAATAGATGCAGTAGTAAAGGGAGAGTGGTGGGAGTGACAGTGAGTGAGGAAAAGAGTAACTATTTTCATAGAGGGAGATACGATATGATATGATAGGTTATTTATAACACGCTTTATACCCAGAGGTTTCTAAGCGCGGACCCGGCGATCGAACCTGTGTTGTTCTGCCTTGTCTTGCTTCCAAGAGGAACACGTTGCCCCTGACCTATCCTCCTGAGAAAGGAAGAAATGCTAGCAGAGGTAGAAGGGGTAGTTGGAGGCATGAGCAGCAGTAATACAGGAGTAAGAGAAGAAGTAAGATGAAAGGGCGGAAGTGGAAAGGTAGAGTGAGAGATTGGAGAGACAGTTATGTGGTGGGAGAACAGCCTGAGAGACCAGTATAGAAAGGGGCAAGTCCGAAAGGGTGTGAAAGGAGTGAGCGTGACACTGGGTGAAAGAAAGCACAATTTCTTACACACTGGGTGAAAGAAAGCACACTTTCTTACACTTGAGACTACTAAGTGGTAATAGTAGAGTGAACGAGAGAGAACAATAGAAGATCCCTAGGGAATCAGTTAGCCATTCACCAACAGACCTGGAAGGAGAGCTGACAGGTAGCTGTTACCGTTGGCTAGTACTAACTTCCCCAATAGGGATGCCTGGGATAAGGAGGGGTGAAAATAACAGCGACAGGTGATAGAGAGAGAGAGGGGCAGCCCTAGTGCCAACAACCAAAGTCCTGAGAACCATCAAGAGCTGTTTGGCAAAATAAATGCCCTTCCACTTTTCATTGGATTCATAGTGGTTCTTTGTAGTAGGCCACCCCATCACATGTGGTATCAGGAGTATGATCCGCCAGATCCCAAAACAGAGATTGCCCATGCCCAACAAAATACTATTACCCGGAACAGAGCAGATGCATCGCCAGGAAGATCTATTGGAGCATCTACCACCAGGAACCAGAATTGCAGGAATTATTTTTTAACCGTTTACCACCCTTGCCCATGTACCAACCTGAATTCACTCTGGTAAAATTCCTATGAGGTCCGAAGCACCCATTAACACTATATCCTGTTAATGAAAAGGTCCTGATTTAGACAAACTTGCTATTGGACTTACCCATGGACTGTGTGGGATATTGTTCTGCAGTTTATCAGTCTCAACGGAAGTCCCAATACAACATTCTGATGGTACTGAGTCCGGCCCAGTATACAGTCAACATCCAAGCTGTCTTAGTTAATGGGTCCATAGAAACATTCACTTTCAAACAGGGGAAGTAATCAGGTGCTTCTTTTTAAATAATATATGGGAGACTGAACTAAACTTGCGGGGAGCTGAAGTGGAAACCATACAGTTTGCCACAGGAACAACCTGCAGAGCCTTTAGTGTCTGGATTACACTCACAGCCAGGAACACAGATGGACTGCTACCTAAATGACAGTGTTGCTACCCTGGCTGTGGAAGATGAGGGGTCTATGTTTAAGTCTAGGCCTTTGCACCCAATCTCCATACCCAAGGAATTCCAGCTTGAGTCAAAGACTTGCATCCATCCAGAATTCGAGAGCCAGACTGTTCCAAATGAGATGGGAACAGGGACACGTTAAAACAGAGAGAAA
Source organism: Ambystoma mexicanum (assembly GCF_040938575.1). NCBI lineage: Eukaryota > Metazoa > Chordata > Amphibia > Caudata > Ambystomatidae > Ambystoma > Ambystoma mexicanum. Next base: position 22,944,499 of record NC_090924.1, read on the forward strand.
TGTGAAGAGAACCTCTAAGGTTGTCTTTAAGCTCGCTGGTCACTCTGGGAGGTAATACCTGGAAGGAGGAATCCAGCCTGTACCACTAAGCAGCAGGATCAGAACATACTTAAGATGAGTCCTAATCACCAGAGAACCATACTGTAAGTATGTCCTAAGCTTAGTACCTCCTTAGGTAATGAAACCAGCAAGAGGCTTGGTCAGGATATCAAGAAGGAATTCCAAAATTATTGTACCACTCCAAAAGTACCCTAATTACAGGAAACAGCCATTCCCGCGAGGTGAAGAGGGATACAGACCCAAGGATCCCAATCTGAAGCCCCAACCCCTTTTCTGATGAGGTAACCCTTTTATGGGCGATGATAGTCCAACAATGACCAGCTGTGCAGGAGGGGGAACTGTTGCTCCATATTGAAGATGAGACTACATCAGCCTTGACAGGCTGCAACTCAAGCCCAAAGGATGCATCCGCAAACCAGAGTTCCAAGGGAAAATTTAAAGGACAGAGGAAGAAGGGAAGAACTCCCAAGAGAGGCTGTAGAGCCCTGTTGTTTTACACCCAGGGTGACTTCCTGGAGGAAGGATATCACATGCAGGTGAAGCTTCATGAGCAAACCATTTGGGCCTTCTTAGACTCTGGCAGCACTCACAGCAGCATCATCCAGAGTTTTTCCTCAAGACCGGCAGTTGGATGGAAGCCATGGAGCAACCTTTTGTGTCAATTCAAGTAGAATGTCTTCCCAAATTGGGGAAGAAGTTTATAAAACCAGGGTTCTGGTGAATTCAGACCTTACAGAGGTCCTTATCACTGGGAAAAAAATCACTGGCTTCAACCAATGGATGGCTTCTCTATGTTACCAAGGATCAACAGGGAAGTCCTGAATACCCACAGTGAATCGGCAGACTAAGTGTTATGCATTTGGAGGCCGAGTACACATATCTGATCAGTGCCCAAGAACACCCCAAATTTCACCCATGAGGAACCAGACAGGAAAGGAGACAGAATCAATCAGGTCTGTAACCTCCTTCAACCCATTTAAACGCAACACCAAACGTTGGCTTCATGACCTGGACACATTGACAGCTTAACATCCTAGAGCTTAGATTTACTGCCTACCCACTGTACATATTGTAAATAATATTACTATCTGTCTTACCTTTGGCCCACCGCCTTAATTGCAACATGTATGCTTGTACCTGTAATACCAATGTATGTATTTATTTGTAACCGCAACTATTGTAACTGTTGCCTACTGCTTGCTAATGTAACTGTACTCTTATGTAACATGATCAAAAAACGTATGCGCCCATATGCCCCTGGGCCTTGTTGCGCTTTAGCGCTTTATAAATAAACCAAATACAAATACAAATAACCAGAGAGTACCCTCAGGAGAAAATGTCTTCTCCCTGAATCAAGGTAACGTCAGTGCAAGGTGTGCTGGAGATAATTAGAGAGACCCAAAATGATGTCTCTTGAACATCAAAAGATCCTGGCTTTTCTAAAAAAGACTCTATTGAAAGATTCAAAGTCTAGCAAGGTAGATCAGGAGCAGGGACAGGAGAACCCTTAAGCCTGCTACAAAGCAAGGGTGGGACAGTGACGTGATGGGAGAAGTGTGTGAAAGGAGTGAGCATGACGCTGGGTGAAAGAAGGCACCTTTTCTTCCCTCTGAGAGTACTATGTGGGAATCGGAGAGGGAAAGTTAGAATATCCCTAGGGAATCAATTAGCCATTATATTAGGGATACCACCAGACCTAGAAGGAGAGCTGACGGGTAGGTGTTACCTTTGGCTAGCACTAGACTCCTCAATAAGGGCACCTGGGCTACGGAAGAGGGAAGATCCTGCAGAAAGGTCAGAGAGAGAGAGGGGCAGCCCTAGCACCAAAAACTCAAGTCCTGAAAACCCTAAAGAACTCTTTAAGATATGATATTATAGGTTATATATAACACGCTTAATACCCAGATGTTTCTAAGGGTATCCAGTTAAATTGTCAAAAACTTTTTTGTTCGAAAGGCATTTTGTCGAAAAAAAATGTGGCGAAAAAAAAAATGGAATGTATTTTTTTATTTTATGTTTTTTTTCTGTTTAGCTAGTACAAAAAAAGTGTAATTTAAAAAATAACAGGGGTTATGGGGGGCCCCCCCATTAAAAAAAAAAAAAAAAAAGATTTTTTTCCAGCATTTTTGGTTCGACAAAATAGCATTAGAAAAAGTGACATTCGAAATAGTCACTATAAACCGTTTCTAAGTGCAGACCCAGGGATCGAACCTGTGTTGCTGCGTGTCGTCTTGCTTCCAAGGTGAGCATGTTGCAGCTTAGCTATCCTGCCGATACAATAAAGTGACCATAAGATCAGGCTGTTTTTCAAAACAAAAACCCTTGCACTTTTCATCAGAGTCAGCGTGGTTCTTTGTGGCGTACCAGCTCATCACAGTATACACATAGTAAGATATTCTTTAAAAAAAAATGGTATTAGTGTCTTATAGTTACACAAACTTTTCACACAATAAAATATATATTTATAAAAAGAAAAAAACATCAACATCAAACAATATGATCACATTCAAAGACCATTAATACATTATAAACACATATAAATTCATGAATCATTCACAGTGATTTGCTATCACATATACACGAATATATACAAAGTTAATCAAATTCATTGAATAAACTTTGTTGTCACATACCACTGAATTAGTTGTGCAAATCTACAATAATATTAAAAGCTATTTTAAAAGAAAACGTAGACAAACTTATCCAGTATACCCATAAAATAAAGCCCACACACCAATTCCATACTACAAATTAATTTACCTTGCCCAGTATGTACAACTATCTTAATTTCATTCAATTGCTTCTCCACCAATAGCCACAGTTTTATCACAGCCAGTGTTAGGGATAAACAGAGCTGCATCAGAGCCAGAAGTTCTTTGATCTGATTTCCTCAAGATGTGACACAAACCTAACTAAACAAAATGCATACTTTTGATTCGACAAACTACACTGTGTTAATACATGTTGAAGACTTTCAGTTCTCTTTATCTTTATATAATCAATACAATTTAAACTCCTCAGTTATACCATACCGCATCCCACACACCTCCTGTACCCTCAGTTTATCCAATATGCATTGCATACATTTTCTCCAGTAAATGGGTGACGGCGATTGACAAATATATGATTTGAAATGATATGTCATTTATAACCCACCTGTACACAAGTGTTTCTAGGCATGACAAGACAAGGAGGGGGACACAAAGGGCAGACAAAACAACAATCTTACTAGGCCTTGTGTCATTCAGATCATGCAAGTGCGGGGAAGAGGGAAGTGGAGAAGTGTCAGGGGGGAGGTAAGGGAGAAGTGCAGGTAAATCGATAAGTGCAGGCTGCAGGTGGCTCATAATTGCAGTGTGAAGGGACTGCAGGGTTGCAGGAACAGACCCTTAAGTGCTGGCAGAGCCCAGAGGCAGTGCAAGGGCAACTGGACAAGCAGTAGCCTGGCCAGAGTTTAGAGGGTATCCAGGTGACAAGTGCACAGAGAAGTCAGGTACATCAGCAGGGGAGAGGAAGAGAGAAAGTGGAAGCGAAGAGGAAGGTCTTGAGTTGCTTCCAGAACCAGAGGTGGTTCTGCTCGAGTTTGAGAGAGGCAAAGAGGCTGTTTCAGAGTGACGCCCCAGCCAAGAAGAGAGATCTGCCTCCAACTTTCTTCTTGGAGAAGTGTCTGACCCTCAGAGAGTTGGAGGTGGATGAGCGGAGAGCCTGAGAATGAAAATGTACACCTGAAGTTTTTAAAGAGGAGAACTGCATTATAGCAAATACACCTACATGTTTTAGCATTCCAACATGCTCATGATTGCTGCCCCAATCCCAGAGCTTAACCTGTTTCTTGTACTTCAGAAGTAAGGGTGTACAACACTCCTCCCAAATCGGGGTCCAGGCTATATCATGAAACACTTTATCAGTTATAGCCTTAAATTCCAGGAAGGGTCCTGCCTCACTTTGACTAATAATTTTCTGAAGCAATGTTTGTATGGAAGATCCTACCAAGGTCATACTTTTAATGTATGGAGAGCCCTTATTCATCTTAACAATTGCAGAAAGCAAGGTGAGGCTGAGCTCTAAACTTATTTCCTCAATTGTGCTTCCACTAAATAACCCCAACAACCGATACCAGATCACACACTCCAATTTCCCTAGCCATTTATCATGATTATCAGTGCATGCCTCCAAGGCAAACATTAATCTAGTCACAAGCTTTTGTATATAAGCAGTAATGATCCCAAGGAGGCGGCAACCCACTGTCTTCTCGCAAAAAGGCACAATCATCATTGACAGAGTTTTACTCCTTCTTGTGTCACAAGGTCACTTTCTCTTTTCTCAGAGTGAAGTTCAAACCCTAAATAAGTGTATTTCAACACTTTTTCAATAACCCCTTCACTGGTCTGTATGCACCGTACTATAGACTTGTCAGCAGCAAAAACCATAAACGTTGCCGTATTCATATTTATCAGCAATTCATTATACCTAGCATAATCAAAGTCGACAGCTATGTTTCTTTTGAGAGGCACCAAGGTATGGTTACAGATAATCGCGCCGTCGGTGTATGCTAGCCAGAGATCTCGCTGACCTCCCACCTTAGGGGCTCATTTATTAATAGCACCCAGATTCGCCTCTAGGTCAGCAAGGTACAGATTGAACAACATGGAGGCAAGCATGCAACTTTGTATCTTCTTCGGGAAATCACTCACTCTGACCAGAACACTATTATCTGTATGCAGAGCTCTAATGAGGTAAAACAAACTCAGAGGCATTCCCATTATATCAAATTTTGCCCATAGCCTGCCACGATTAACCCTGTCAAACGTGGCTGTAAAATCATTGTATAGTGCATACTATGGAGGTTTTTCCTTGGTCCATGCCTGCGCAAAAAGAGTGTTCAACAATAAAATGTTATACACAGTAGATATCCCCGGTCTGTAACCTGTTCTCTTGGTGATTAAGATCCTTTCTTGAACATCTCATTGCTCTACTTCCCTGAGGATACATTTTACAAACACAAAATGGAGAGACAGCAGCCTATATTTGTTAGTGTGTCCACGATCACCCTTTTTAAAAACAGGGGTCAGGTGGGCTGTCCTCTAAAACCTCGGAATAACTCCTGTTTCAATGATGTTATTATATAGCATCAATAGAAACTAAGCTCATCTACCTGGTTCCTTTTTAAGGATTACATCGGCTAGTCCATCCGGAGACAGGGCTCTTGATGGCTTTAGTTTAGTTTAACAGCCCATCCCTTTCCTCTTGAATTCCAAATGAATGAAAGCACACCACTCAGCCTCACTAATAATATTAACAAGAGGAGCATGTTCTTCACATTACACTCACTTAAGCGTATGCCATATAATTATTTATAGAGTCATCATTCCTCAGTATAGCATACATATCTCCAGCTTTCTCTTCAGAAATATCTTCCTTCTCAAGCTCTTTGCTTCTCCCCCTCCAAATACCTGAGGGTCAGTCACTTTTCTAAGAAATGATTTGGGGGCAGATCTCTCTCTTCGGCCGGCACCTCCCTTTGGAACAGCCTCTCTGCCTCTCTGAAACTTGAGCAGATCCGTCTCCAGTTCTGGAAGCAGCTCAAGACTTTCCTCTTTGCTTCTGCCTTCTATCTTCCACTTCCCTGTTGATCTCCTGTCTGATACTGCACTGGTTACCTGGCTATCCTCTGAACCACGGACCCAGGTCCCTGCTCTCCCAGTTGAACACTTGCACTATATCCTGGCAACCCTGCACTTGGGGCTGTGTCTGCAACCCTACAGACCCCCTACTTGCACTTATCTAACACCTGCTGTCTGCACTTAAACCGTGCACTGCCACCTGTTGGCCACACTCTTTTTTTCTATGTCTTGATCCTATGTCTCGCACTTCTCCTCTTCCCCTTCCCTTGGCATTTTTCCCCTTCCCTCTCCCTGAAAGATTAAAAATATCAAGACTCACTACCACTTAAAAGAACTACCCCAGTCATGAGGTCAAAGTTACAATTGTATTTATTAGCAAGTGGCTACTTGGTTCTCAATAACCCACAATGTGTACAAGCAGATACCATGCGATGAGAGACTACTGAACATCCCACAAGTACAAATATTTGTTCAAAATATTCACATCCTTGGACACATCTTCCAGCCCCTCGGTGTATAATACATAGCCTAGGGTTTGTGACCTAACTACATAACTAATTCATATTTAAACATCATTGCATAGTTTGTTGTTTTCCATCAAACAATTCACATGCTTTCCAAATACAAGCAAAAGGTTACATTCCTCATTTCACTCACTTATATTTGTCTACCATTTGTTCTTGAGCTTAACGTCAGTTAGTTCTAAGGAGAGAAAATAAGGATTTCTGCAGAAGACGATGTTAAGCTATTCATTATTCTACTTTACTGTTTGTACAGAGAAGGCACTGTTGGGGCAGATTGCATCTAAATTACTGATTAGTACAGCTTTTGTTTAGCTTCAAGGTTCTTCAGTGCAGGATAAACGATCCACCTTAGCAGCTTCAACCTTCTCATCTAAGTTAACATCATAAAATTAGCGCAAGGTTCATCTTGCTCTGTTGAAGCTGAAAACACAAGTTCTGAACATGGAACAGAAAGCAGGAGGTGATCAAAATGGTGGACAACTCAAAATAGCGTCGTAGTCAGCCTGTTTCAGGTTCATTCAATGCGATATTACAGTGTGTTGTAAATGTGCTTAGGCCAACATTTACTATCAGGCGATATTATAGAAAATACATTTTCACAAACCCTCCTTTTGGCATAAGCCAAGAGCATTATTCAAACATTAGCATCATCCAAGGACCACGTATCATCATCAGAACATCCTGAATCATCATTTTCATAAACATTGATTGCCATGAATTCCTTTATGGTGACATCCTGCATTACCAAGGCATTAGTAACATTTTCCCGTGGGTGTGTGTTAGTTTCTAGTTTACCAATGGCTTGTGCACAGCTTCCCCCACATCATGGAACAAAATGGATGGAAGACACTGTATGCAACAACAACAAAACAGTACAATGCCAAGGATTATCATCAGAACTGCAAATATTTTCCAGCCCCAAGTTTGTAACAGGTCCCAGAACCATGTGCTAATCCAGCAGTCTATCTTATTCAAAATGGCATGTGTGGCGTTCATAATCATAAAGAGGGTGTTGTTATGATAGCCTCCTCTATGTTGGATGTCCCAATGACCAAGAATATGCAAATGCACATATGGTGGAGACACAGTAGATTAACTTACAGTCGGCAATAGAGTATCAAGTGGACACATACTTCCCAAACACCAAAATACGAGTGTCAATGTAATTGCAATACAAGCTGTTATTGTGATCAGTATCCATTTGGTCCTAGGGGACCATGGCCCTTGATAGACAGGACCATCATTGGCAAAACATTAATTGTCATCATTCGTACGAGCGGCCCCAAACACAGGCATATTTTCTCAGTGTCCATCAAGAAGCCTCACTGTTAGGCTTTTTCTTTTCAGTTTATCCGTTGGTGGCACTTCACCACGTGGCCAATCTTGCTTGAAGGTAACTTTGCCGGTCCATGCCTCTTATCGTAGGCAGAAGAGGAATGACGAGGGACTGGCTCAACGTTAGTTTCTTGTGGGTTTCTTTTGGGTGCAGAATCCTAGCCACACTTTCCTATTCTATTACATTAACGTAATATCAAGCCCTAAATCTAATTATTGTTTCGTGGTCGCAAGTTGTACCTTGAAAATCTAGGTACAGTATGGACAGAAAACAACACGTTGTCACTCTCTGAAAAGGATGAAGAAGCAAAGTCGGTCGATGATGAAGAAGAAAATGAAGAAGAAGCTGCAGTCTCCGCAGGCTCAGGAAGCAATTTTGTAGCACACTCGATGTCCTTGGTATTGATCAGAGCTGGTTCACTTGGAGTGTCGGGATCATCAATTTCCTTCTCATCCCCTTAATCATACGGCAAAGGAAGAGGAATTATTTTCACATGCGTCACGTGAATCCAGTGTCGCTTAACATTTACTCGTACAGCTGTTCTTCACCAAGACCCACTCGCCGGGTCGGAGTCGGTGACCTGGACCCTCATATTTTACAGGGAGGGCTGCTCGTACCTGTTGGCGAATTAAATGCAAGTTTTGAGTCAACTGAGCACAATAATCAGACAAAAGCGGATAGTCGATGTCCCTCAATCGTTTTTGTCTCAGTGCATTTCATACATTGGCTGGTCTCCCAATGACAATCTCATGGGGGGAGAGCCCTGTTCTTGACTTGTTACGCTCACCTAGTATCCACAGGGATGCCACCCAGCGGTTTGCTCGCGGTATGCTTCTCAGCTTTGCCCTGATGTGGTCTGCGGGGAAGGTTCTGCCTGAAAATACAGGCAGACTGTGTTCAAGACTGACCGACTGGGGTAAGTATCCTCCCTCCACCCCCGTATGATTTCAGTCCCTCTGGCGCCCTCTCCTTGTGGTAGAATTAGGCGTGCTCTCCGTCATGCCTTCTTTGCAGTGGCGCGTTGTCTTTCATGGGCGAGTGCAGTCCAGTTACTTCACTGACGCCGGCCCGTTTGATATTGTTCAGGTAGGTCTTATTGCTGTTCTTTAGTTTTGTTGCTATCCTGCATGCCATTCTTTGTTTAAAATGTCTCTTTTTTCTCTCTTAGGTATGCGGAGCTTCAGCGCGTCAAACAGGCTTGGTTGAGTCCCGCTGGTAAATGATGGCGCATTAAGAGCGCTATGATGCGGAAAGTAAGCGCTATGCGCAGCGCTGCAAACTCTCGCCTTTGCTAACCTGTGTTTTCCTTCCTTGTAGGTCGCGGTGTTCTTCAGCGCAACTGGAATGTCCGGAGTGGTGCCAGCCAAGAGGCGACCAGCCGGGTAAACCTTTTGAGCAGTTCGTACTTTGTAAATGTCTCTACTGCTTTCTTTAATGTTGCCTCTATCTTCCTCTTTCAGGTCGTTCTGTCCGGGAGGCGTGCAGATTCGAGGAAGCTGTTCTCAGTAGCTGCGAGTGTTTAAAGATGAAGGTAAGATGCTGCTGCTAATGATGTTCCTTTTGTCTCCTTGCAGGTTCTGCTTCTCCGAGGTTCGAGGGAATATCTGTACACGGTGAGTGTCACGTTGCAAGCTGCAAAGTAACGCGAAGCGTGTTGTCTTGCTCAGGTGTGGTTTAAATAGCCCCAACAAAATAGTCAAGGTAAAGTAGTCCCTAGGCTACCACACCCAAAACACTAGACCACATAGCTTGGTTCTTAGGAACCAAGCTATGTGGATGCCTCCATGTTGGCTGACAATACAATAAAGTAGTACCCAAGCACATTGTTTTTCATGGTGTATGAGCTTGGCGCAATAGGCACCAGGACTGGCCCCATGAGGGCTTTTGAAGAGGTTGCCAGGCTCTAGAGCCCCGAGTCCTGACTCCATCTGGCCAATGGGTTTTCCAGAGAGGGTTTTGGGGGAGGGTCGTGACATGACTGTGCGGTCGTAATCTAACTGTTGACAAATCTTCCTAGCACATATGTGTGTTGGGCCATGAGCCATGGTGGCTATAACAGTAACATAGGCATTGGGCAGCATCCATCTCTGTTTATCATTGTCCACCCAACAACCCTCATCGTCTAGACTTGCTGGACCCTCAGCCCACTGTTCGATTTCTTCTGGAGTAGTTTCAGCCTAAATTTCTTTTACACTGCAAATCCTTCCTCTATCCTGCAAGTATCAGTGACCCATCTCGCTGAATCGAGCACATACATTTTCGAGTACAGATCAGTAGGGGTCTGTTTGGCTATCCTATCAGCAAAAGCGTTTCCTTTTCCCACATCGTCTGTCACTTTCTGGTGTGCAGCCCACTTCATTATTGCTAGTGGCGTAGGAAGCACGGGTGCTGATAGCAACTGGACTATCAGAGTGTCATGTTAAATTTTAATCCCTTGTGATGTCAAGAATCCCCTTTCATCCCATAGTCAGCCAAAATTATGAACCACCCGAATGCATACTGGCTATCTGTATATATGTTTACACTAAGCCCTTCAGAAATTTCACAAGCTCTAGTTAATGCAATAATCTCTGCAGCTTGCACAGAATTATGCGGAATTCGTTTGCTCTCTACAACAGTGTTTAATGTGGTGATCGCATAAGCAGCAGTGGATGTACCATCCGGTAGCTTAAAGCAGGACCCATCACAAAATAGCTCCCCATGTGGACTCTTTAAGGGTTTTACAGTTAAATCAATTCTGCCCTTGGTTTCTTGTTCTGTAACATAAATGCAATCATGTGACATCTTATCACTGCAGTCTGTCCCTTTTGGAGAAGGTAATAGTTTAGCCGGATTCAATGAACAACATCTCTTAATTTGGATATGCAGTGCAAATAGAATCAGCGCGTAACTTGTTAGTAAAGCTGATGTTCGATGTTGAGTCTGCGTTCTGTTTAATAAAATGTCTACATAGTGGGGTACCATCACGGTTAAAGAGTGACCTAACACCCTACCCTCAATTTGTTTTGCAGATGCAGCAACAGCTCTCAAACATCTTGGCATAGCACATGCAAAAGGGTCTAACGTGGAGGAAAAATAGCTGCAGTGCCTATTCTTACCCTCACGTTCCTGGATCAAAACAGCCAAAGCACACCCGTCACGTTCATGCACATACAAAACAAAACACTTTCGTAATTTGGTGTGCCCAAAACTGGTGCTGAACACAATACAGCCTTAAGCAAATCAAAAGTGTTCTGGCAATCCATGTTCCACGGTAAAGGCAAAGAAATGTCCATCTTTGTCAATGCCAACATAGGTTTTATCAACAACGAAAAATTTGGAATCCACTGTCTACAATATGAAGCTATGTCAATTAAAGCTCTGACCTCATTCTGTGTATTCGGAACAGACATATCAGAGATGCTTTGTATCCCCTTCAGGTATTAGCCTTCTACCCTCTTATGACAGGAGATAGCCCAGATAGGCAACCTCCTGTCGACAATAATGACATTTCTTCAAGGAAGCCTTATGCCCATGCTCTGCTGAATGGAGGCGCAACAACTTGATGCCCTCCTTGCAAGCATTTTCAAAATCAGCAGCTAGAAGTAGATCATCTACGTATTGCAACAAAGTGCCTGTGGAAGGCAAATCAAGCATATCAAGCTGTTCTTTTAATGCTCTACTGTAAATACTTGGACTCTCAGTGTATCCTTTTGGGACATAAATAAACGTGAATGAGCGTCCCCCTAGGGTGAACACAAACAATAATCTGCTGTCAACATGCACAGGAATACTAAAGAAAGCATTTTTCACATCCACAACACTAAAATGTGTATCTGTGACTGGAATCATAGTCAGAATAGTGTTGACATCTAGCACAATCGGGAACTGTGGAGCAACCACCTTATTAATTGTGTGCAAATCAATAATGAAACGGAAAGGAAGCGCATTATCCCCTTTCTTGTAAACTGGCAAAAATCGGGCTATTACACACGCTCCCTGCAATTTCTTCAATCACACCTCGGTGTATGAAATCTGAAACAATACTTTTTAAGGCCTGTTCACCTTCGACTGAAATCTTGGTTTAAAGAAATGTTAAATGGCTCAAACTGTAAAATTCCAACATCGTTATCATTCACTGCCCATAAACATGAGGGAACATTATTCAATTCAGGTGGTAAAGGCATAGACAAAAATTGTGAAACAGAAGTTTGTTAGGGCGAAATTGGCAAGTACACTCCATCTGGAGAACAGTAACTCACAGCATTCAATTTCTTCAACAAATTCAATCCCAACAAGTTTTTGCCACAATATGTCATCAATAGAAATGTACAATAATCAGTGAATGGTCCCAGTGAAATTGGTACCGGCCGAGAGACCGGACTAACCACTGGTGTACCAGAGCACCCTGCAGAAATGTTGCTCTGCCCTGACAGTGGAATATCTGGAACCCGTAGATGATCAAAAAGAACACTTGTGTGCCCCTGTATCTATTAAAAAGAGATGCTCCCTATTCCCCACCTTCATTTCAACATAGGGCCCTTTCTGATCGACGGGAATAGGTATTGGCTCCAGACCCTGTTTCGGGCTGCCCTAATGGAACAGTATATCATCAGATATAAAATCTTCAGAAAAATAGGCATTTGAAGGATTATCAAAAATATTCCCACTATTAACATTCTTTTGCTGATTATCTTACATGCTGTTCGATCTCTGCTGAAGGAACGGGCATTGTGCTTGCCAAGTACCCTCTTGCCTGAAGTATGCACATTGGTTTATGTGCACAGGACCCAGTTGTATGCCACCCTGTGCCGTAAATTGGCCTCTAGACTGTGTATTCCCACCTCTCGCTCCTTATGCTATTTGCTGTAATAACATTCTAGTCTTCAAATTGCCCTTCTTTTCTTTTCCATCTGCTCTTTCTCTGTATAACCCTGTTTTCATAATACTGGGCCATATGTAACACTTCAGATTGTGATTTCTCTTGCCATGCACTCTCAGAAGTCATAATCTGTGATTGGATTTCAGGCAGCAATCCATGCACAAACTTTGTCAACAAACAACCTCTTTCCTGGCTCCGTACTTTAATCTTGACCACTAAAATCTGAAAATACTTGCTCAAATCTGTTAAAATACTCTGTTGCACCCTCTGAGTTACCTTGCAGGCAAGCTGTGAGCTTATCCCATATAATTCTCTTTTCAGGTACCAGAGTTTTTAATTTAGTCACTATTCTATCTGGCAACATCAGTATCACTTGTGGTGGTTTCTCGCCGGCTGTCCTTTCCCCATCTGCTTGTACTAAGGCATCCCATGTATCACCCATACCTGCGTGATCATCTACAGTTCTATAAATCAGCAGGAAGGATCACAGGAAACAACAAATCTATGTCACCCAGCATGAAAACTGACGAATGCAAGACAGATTGTCTTGTTGGATTCTTCCTAATATCTGGAATTGATTGCTTAATGGTATTCACTTCCTGTCTAGAAAACGGGACATGTACAAACTGTGAGATATAATGTGCTGGAATAGTGGAGGCCGCTGTTCCTGCTGCTGCATCAGCATGAATCTCTACTTTCGGAACAAATGTCGGAGGAACCACCTTCATCGGCAATTGTAAAGAAGGCAAATCTGAATGTCTATTAAGTAGTAAGGCCAAATCAAGTGACAAAGAATCAATTCAGCATTGGGTGAGAATGCTCTTTTATAAATAACCATCAAATCTGTGGGACAACATAACTTTTTCTTCATACATTCATCCTGTAAATACTCAACCATCACCTGAAACACTTTCTTTTGCATTGCCGCAACATACTGACTAAACGTGTCATGCACTTCAATGGGAGAAATTGAAACATCCGAAATCCATCTAAAACCGTCTCTTGTGCAAATGTGCATTTCTTCACTCTTTGCTTTCAATGGTGTGCGAAATCGCCTGCCGTCCATTTTCATCCATCTCATATTTCTGTAACTGTCCCTTTTAAACTCAAATACCTTTGCTACATGCTCATATACTTTCGCTGCAGTGTCCCTTGAGCGGGCAAGGACATTCAAATCCTGCAACCCCTGTGGGGCATTCATGTCTGTCAAATCACTCCATATATCAACTAAATACGTTCCCATCCATTTTATCAAAATATTCTGTTCAGGAATACCCCCTTGGTCAGAAATCGCAACCAAAGCAGCCGATTCACCACCCTCTTCTATGTACTTCTCAGCCCACGTATACAATTCTTTCTTTCTGTCTTTAGTTATTGTGCTACGAGTCACTATTCTTGAATCAGCTCCCGCAACTTCAACCACTAGAGGAGGAGCAGAACCACCTGGTAAAAAGAGTTCATACAAATCTTGTTCAGTAGGCAGCAGAGGAAATACTGCTGCTGGTACAGACAGAAATATGGGAATGGCAACTGTTTGCACGTGTGCAGGTGCAGGAAGAGGAACAACAACGGGAGGAACAAAAACGGGAGGAGGCACATAAGGAGGCGGTGCAGTTGGGTCAGTACCTGAATTAATTCTACGGTCATTCAATCATTTGTTGATTAACTCGTCTGATGCATGCAAATCCTGAGAGGGATATTTCTTTTACATTTCTAGTTGGAAAGCCCTATCCATACCTCTAATGGATTCTGACTGTTTCTGCTGATCATGCAACAATGCTTTCTCAGCATTTGCCATGTTTCTATGCACATGCTTTTCTCTACTTTTGAGTCGATGCATAGCTTCCTTCCTCCAATTCCTAACGGCATCAAATGCTGCAGGCCTAGACTTTTCTCTCAAATATACAGATTCCAAATGCTCTAAGCGGGCAATTTCAAAACTACCATAATCTGGTCACTGCAGCTCAGGAACATGCCTGGTGAGCCTGTGCCAAATAGCATTAAATACAATAGCTCCCAGGCCATACTTACAATACATTTGATAAGCCGGCGACCCTTCGGGTGGCGCTAGTTAGCCATGTTTCAAAGAATGACTTTCCCTGCAGAAAAATACCGCGAAGCAGGATGACAATTTCCCAGGCATAGTTAAATCACAATCTTACCTGGCAACATTTGTATTTGCAGAAACAACACTTACAACCAAACAAATATCAGGATTTTTATGAATCGGGGCAGGACTCACCTGATTCAAACAACAAAGTTCCAAACGGACATCAATCGTCGTGGCTGGTGCTTTCATCAAACAAGCCTCGACACGGGGACCCTCGTCGTGATGCCCTCTAAACGCAGCCCAACCTCCAAGGATCGGGGATGCAGTACTGCAGAGGAATCACATCTCACTTTGCCGGGCACCCCGTCACTCTCGGATCCCAGTCAGGTGGCCTCGTCTTCGTCCAAGCGATATGGCATTAATCCTCAGGGTCCCTATTTGGGCCCCATCTGAAAGATTACAAATATCAAGGCTCACTACCACATAATAGAAATATGCCAGCCACAAGGTCAAAATTACAATTGTATTTATTAGCAAGTGGCCACTTGGTTCTCAACACCCGACGATGTGTGCAAGCAGACACCGTGAGATGAGAGGCTACTGAACATTCTACAAGTACACATATTTATGCAAATTCTTCACAGTCTTGGACACATCGTCCAGCCCCTCTTCATATAATACACAAACTAGGGTTTGTGGCCTAACTACATAACTCATTCATATTTAAACATCATTGCATAGTTTGCTGTTTTCCTGAAACACTGTACCACTCTGCATTTGCACTGCATTCTCCATCACAACTTTCTAAATAAGCCTTAAAACATACCTCTTGCCCCACCCAACCCAGTCATGCCATCTTCCCTGCCAGTCTATCTGAATCATCGTACCCTCTCCTGAAATATTTTGTAATTTATGTTTCAACTCTCAACTATTGAACCTGGTAAGCCACTCCGGGACACTCTGGGTAGGGTCAGCACTAAGCGAAAATTCAAATAAGGGGAGAATGGGCAAGATGTGGGAGCAGTAGGACATGTGTCCCGGACCCGCTTGGACCGCCGAACTGAAAAGCACTAAAGACTGCAGCTGCAGTGCATCTCCTCCTCAACATTTGGCTTTTCGGAGCATTGGGGCAGTGGCAAGTGCTCTGTTATGAATTGGCAGGCCCTCCACGGCTGATCGACGGCCCATTGACACTATAGGTGGGGCGGGTGCGACCTGGCGGTTAGCAGGGAGGAGCCTGGAGCAAGTGGCAGATGAGGCAGCGCTCAGCATGGCCTGCCGTCGTAGAGGGGTGCGGTCCGAAAGAAAGAGAAGCAAGTGTGATGAGGTGGCGGGTCCCCTAGCAGGCACTCAGGTGGTGAGAGATATTGGTATTAATATTGATATTGATATTTTATTTCTATTGTGCTCGTGGCTTCCGCAGGATGGAGGAGAACACGTGGCAGTTGTCAGCTGCCCGTGGGCCATTCTCCAAGGAAAGCACCACTGGGTCTTTGCAGCAGGGGACCACTGGCCACTGGTCAAGAGTGTGTCTGATCCCAGCAAAACTTTGGCATACTGAGGAGAGCTGTCAGCATGGCAGAGGACAATGGTGGCCTGGATATCAGGATAGGCTGCATCTGACTGCCCCACACATCCACCATGGCAACCAAGAGACACACCACAAACTAAGAACCACACTATCAGCTTGATAATAAGACCAGTTGATACTTTAGCAACTGAGCGGGAGGGAAGTGATGAGCTGGAAGCTCATGGCCTGTGCACAGAGGTCTAGGTCACCTTAAGAAACAACCAGAAGTATACCTGGCGCCCTGGTTGGCCCTAGATAAGCACAAGGGAAGCAGCGAAATCTACTAGTGCTACATATGCAAGGATGTCATTGTAAGGATTGTTCAGGCCGCATAAATGTGGGCTAGAGAGCCACAATTGAATCTCTGAGCATCAGAAGCCATGCCCAAGTCAACCAAGAAGACCAAAGACACCTCCATTCATGCATATCTTGTACCTACATACGCCATCTCAGCAACCAACAATGTCTGAAGACACGCACAAAGAAGAACGTACAAGTGCATCCTCTTTATCTGACGCTGCTTTACTTACGCTCCTTATAGTCACTTAAAAAGTAAATTAAATTTCAGATTCCTTCGCTCCAAAATCTCGTCTCTGCATAAGGAGATAATGCATTCAACATAACAAGTGGACCCGCACCCTCACCTTGTTGGAAATGGAGATACATGAAGTGTACAAGTCAATGGCTAGGCTCAGAGAATCAAATCAATATCTGAGATCAAAATGCAATGACTTGGAGAGCAAGGCCAGGCGAGATAATCTGTGAGTAAGGTTTTTACACGAGGAAGCAGAGGAAGACAACATGGAGGAATGCGTCCTTCACCTTTTTGTACAGGCTGTAGCGGATCACCCTCCCACCAATATCAACCTTATTAGGGCATACAGGGTTGGCCCGGCAAGGAATGACCCATCCACATAGAGACATAGTTGTTCAATTTCATGACTACAAGGTGAAATAACCAACTTTCCGCGACTCCATGGTGCAAATATTCCAGGATTTCTTGCAGTCAAAAGGCAAATGATGAAACCAGTAACATAGGAGCTATGATGACGGACATCAAATACACATGGACATATTCTTTAGGGCTCCAGTTCAAATTCATCACCAAGCTTCACAAGCTCTTTAAATTGGAGGCTGGGGTCAAAATGCTGAACACTGTGATACAATGTCACTATGGCATGAATAGGGAAGGGGCAAGAGTACGTTAGCCATTAACAGGGAAATGCCAAACAAGTATGTTGCTGTTATAAGTTAGGCAGGTATCACCGATGGCAGGAAATAAATCAATATAGTCGTCAGGGACTGGCGCATGCAATAAAACAGGAACAGAGGCACTGCGTGGCTAACAGGTTTCTTTATTATCACGAACTGCCGCCCGAGGCGGTAACCCCGCCTCTTGAACCACGTGGGACGCAGCCCACCATCAACCGTAATAGATAGAGGACTATTCCTCTGAACATGTGATAGCAATGGTGGTAGGACATTACATCTCCCCCCTCCTTGAACAAACACTTCAACGGCATTCAACTGGATTCTTCAATCCATCTAATGGGTCTGCGGATGACCCTCTTGGATGGGCTGCGCACAGGTGGGGCTGATTTTACCGGTGTGCTGTCGCTTTCACTGCCACTGTCATCCGTGTCTCTTTCCTCTTCATGATATTCAGAGTCTGTGTCCGATGAGTCATCTCTCGATGTTGTTGAGGTGTTGACGGTGGTGTCAGTGCTGTTGAAAGTCTTGAAAAAGGATGAATTTCTGGTGATTGTGCCATTGGGGCTAGCAGCGGTTATCATCGACCCTTGGACGTGGTTCACTATGATGGGATCTGGCTTGAAAGCAGGCATGTCCTTCGTAACCTGCTTTTGTCGTACTAGTACTTGGTCGCCAATACAGATGGTGTTAGGTCGGGCACGTCTTCGGGCATCTGTGTATGTCTTCATCTTGTCCTTACTTTCTTGATCTTTGCTTCTGGCCTTCTTTATGTGTGTGGATTCATCCTTCCTTTGCACACGATGGGGAAGTCGTGTTTTGATGACACGCCCGAACATTAGCATTGATGGGCATTCACCAGTTGAGCTATGCGGTGTGTTCCGATACTCTCGTAGTAAGGTACAGATGGCTTGCATGAATGATCCATTTGTGATGGAGCAGATTTGTAGAGTGCGTTTGAGGTTTCCCATGAAGCGTTCTGCCATTCCATTCGCCTGTGGCCACAGTGGCATGACTTTGTGGTGTTGAAAGCCTAGATGTTCTGCGAACATGGCAAAGTCATGGCTCGTGAAGGGAGGTCCATTGTCCGTTTTGACTCTGGATGGGATGCCATAGTCAGCAAATGTTTTGTCCAGCGCAGGTATGATGGACTGTGCACTGGTCGAGTGAGCCAGATGTACTTCTGGGAATCGTGACATTTCATCAATGATCACCAGCACGTATTTGCCGTTTGCCAGTGGCCCAAACATATCTACGGCTACTTCATCCCACACTTGCAGCGGCATCTCCGATGTTTTGAGTGGCTCGGGAAACGTGCGCGGTGCCACCGCCTGACATGCTAGGCATTTCCGTAGTAGCTGTTCTACTCGCTCGTCTATGGATGGGAACCATACCTTAGTTCTCAGTTGCCTCTTGGTCGACACTATTCCTCTGTGCCCTGCATGGGCGATGTCTAGTACCTGATCTTGCAGGGTTTTCGGGATGACTATTCTGTTTTCTTTTAGTAGTAGGCCTTCAGGTGATGTGGACAGAGTATGACGGACGAGTTTGAATGTGCGAAGGTGTTGTTCCTCTTCCGTGGACAAGGAAGATGCCCCTTTTGTTCTGACCTGCCATTGGTTCGATTTTAGGCAAGATTGTACTATCTGGAGTAGTCCGTCCTTTTGGGTTGCTTCGAGTAGTTGTGCCGTGGTGATGTAATTGGGTAGCGCACTGCTGATCAGGTATCTTAGATATTGATTTGCTTTGTGTGATTGGCGCTCATCTTGGGCTGGGAGCGGGTAACGTGATAGGAAGTCGGCGGGGTTGTTGTCTTTGCCCGGTCGATGTATTATCTTGAATGAATATTCTTGTAGCCTTAGACCCCATCTGGCAATTCGTGGTGACATTCTCGCAGTCGGCTTCCCGTAGATGGTGGTGAGGGCCTGGTGATCTGTAATTATGGTGAATGGTCGTCCATACAGAAATAGATGATAGTGCTCGCACGCCCACACTACCGCTAAGCTCTCCTTTTCGGGTTGGGAGTATGCGCATTCTGTCTTGGAGAGGCTGCGGCTGGCGTAGGCTACAATTCTTCTTGGCGAGTCAGGTGGTGCACCATGCCTGGATTGTGCCAGGATTGCTCCTAGTCCAACTGGGCTCGCATCTACTGTGAGTTCCGTGTCGAAGTCAGGGTCGTAATAAACCATGCAGGAGGCCGTTGCGATTCTTTTCTTGATTTCTTGAAATGCTTCTTCGCAGGTGTTCGACCACTGGAATTCCTGATGTTTCCCGGTTAGGAGTCGAAGAGGCGTGCTTACTGAGGCGAAATCTTGTATATATCGGGTGCAGTAGCTCGCCATTCCCAGGAAGGAACGTACTGCTGAAGCTGACGTGGGTGTGGGAGTCTCAACTAGTGCTTGAACCTTTTCCGGGTCTGGTTTCAGGCCATCTTTTGAGAAAATGTGTCCAAAGAATTTGAGAGTGGATTTGCTGATTTCGCATTTGTCCGGGTTGAGTGTGAGGTGGGCATTCTCCAGCGCCATGCAGACTCTCCTCAGTGTGTCATCGTGGCTCTCTTGTGTGATGCCGAAAATCAAAATATCGTCCGAGTAGTTTAGACAGTTGGGAATGTGTTTTATCACTTGATGTATTTCATTTTGGAATATTTCGGCCGCCGAAGATACTCCAAAGCTGAGTCTTTTGTATCTGAACAGACCTACATGCGCTGAGAAGGTGGTAATATATCTTGAAGTAGGGTGTAGTTCTAGCTGATGGTATCCCTTATTCAAGTCTAGCTTGGAGAACACTTTGGACCCATGCAGTAGATGCATCATATCGGTCATTCTTGGGGCCAAATGTCGTTCCCGCTCTATGGCTACATTGGGGGCCCTCATGTCCACGCAAATGCGAATGCTGTCCTTGTTGTCTTTCTTCGGCACGGGTACGATGGGAGATACCCAGGGGGTTGGTCCCGATGCTGGCTCTATGATGTCCTGCTGCAATAGTGACTGAATCTTGTCTTCCACATGTCTTTGTATGTTTAGTGGTATGCCTCTGTAGTGTTGCGCTGTCGGGGTTATTTGGGGATTGATGTGTAATTTTACTTGTTTGTCCTTTAGTTTGCCCAACCCCTTGAACAGGGAGGGAAACATTTGTTTTATCATGTCTTTGGGGCTGGTAGTGTAAGCCGACATTATTTGATACATGATTTGAATGAGTCCCATTTGAATCGCAGACTTGAAACTCAGGATGCTGCCACCTGGTACGTCCCCTTTTATGACGTATATTTTGATCTTCTGACTCTTGTCTTTGTACTGACAGTGTGCCGTGAACATCCCTTGACAATTGAGAGGCGTGTTGGAGCCATATGAATATATCAATGTGTCTGATTCCTTCAGTGCCTTCTTGTGGTTGAGTCGTTTATAGGTCTCATTATTTATGACATTAACTGTTGCCCCTGTGTCAATCAGGAATTCTCTATTTTGCCCGTTTATTTGTAGTAGCAACGTGGGACTGTATTCTGTTGCTATGCTGTTTCCAATGGCATGCACGTATCCCCTTTTCCTGTCCCCACTGGATGAGGATGAGTGCGAGTCTCGCCTTCTGAGAGGCGAACTTTCTAGATGTCTGATCTTCTGTCTGGAATGTCTCCTGCTCGCGTGTTCTCTTCTTTATTCCCGCCTTCTCCCCTCTCGTGGCGTGTCACGGGATAAGCTTTGAGATTGGTGTCTGGATACTGTGGGTGACTGTCTCCTGCGAGATCTCGGGCTTTCTCTTGTTGAAAATCGGTCTGACCTCCTCGTGTCCCTGTGCATTTCAGTTGTTTGGAAGAAATTTATGTTTCTGCATACAGATTGAAAGTGGTTTTCACCTCCGCACTTGTCACAGTTGTGTCCTATGGCAGGACATGGGCCGACGTGTGGATATTTGAAACCGCACCTATAACATTTCTTTTGTTCAGTGGGATGTGGTGTTTCTTTGGATGTTCTGATGGGGCATATTGATGCCGTGGAGGCAGACTGTGTGATCTTGATGTTATCCAGTGATTCAGTTTGTTGCATGAGGGCAGCGTCCGCTCGAGCGAGTTGTAGTATCTCTTCTAATGTCCTGCTTTTTTGCAATAATTTCTTCCTGAATTCTTGAGATGCGCAGCCGGCAATGGTTTGGGACTTTATTGCTTCTTCCGTTGAATATCTGTCAAAATCACAATATTTCGCTCTTTTTCTGAGGCGCATTACAAAACTGTCCATATTTTCACTGCTGTCCTGTGTGGAGGTGTGGAAAATGTGTCGTTCATAGTCGACATTTCGCAAAGGTGCAAAATAAGCATTTAAAGCATCAATGATACCTTGGAAAGTGTCTGTGGTAGATTCAATCATTTCAAAGACGATGTCTCGTACTACTGGTCCTAGAGAGTGGAGTAGGATTCCTCTAAGTCGGCGCTCCTCCCTTACCCCTGATGCATCTATGTAGACATGCAGCTCTTTGAGCCATCTGGCCCATCTGGGGGCAAGGCTACTTGTGTCTGACATGTCAAATGGCGGCAGAGCCAGTAGTTGTAGCGATTCTGAGCCAAGGTCGTCTTTGTGAGTGGCTTGACGGGGCGTGGAACTGGAGGAGGGGCTTAGGATACCACTATCCGGGTTGTCTTCAGACATGTTTGCTTTCTGTCTGTTGCCAGCGATGCCTTGTCTGTTCGCTGCTAGCGCAGACAGCAATGAGGTCTATTGGGATTGAGATAGATTATGCGCAAAGAAAACGTCTTGGCGTCTTGCCGTGTCGTTTCCAGCAACCGCGTGCTATGTGATGATTGCCCGCGTGGTTGGCTCTTGATGCTGGTGCTGCTGCGTAATATTGGAGAGCGCGATGAAGCTTTGCGCGTGCTGGGCCTAAACGTAGGTCTGTGGCGAAGTGTCAGTAGAGCGCGATGCGATTTTGCGCGTACTGGGCCTGATGGCGGTTCTTTGGCTGCGTAGCGGCATCCGCGTAATCTTTCAGCAGGTCACCACGTGTGATACGCGGCGCGCGTAACACGTGGGTTGGCAGCTTCGTGTCTGCATTGACAGCTGTTTATGGGTCAGGGGCTCTTAATTGAAATGGATGTTGTGCCGCGTGCTTCGTGAACGGCTCCAGAGCAGTGAAATAGGCGGCTGAAGTCCTGGAGTCAAGGACTGACGGCTGGCAGGACTTTCGTGCTCCGGCACCGGATTATAAAAACCTCGTCGCCATTGTTATAAGTTAGGCAGGTATCACCGATGGCAGGAAATAAATCAATATAGTCGTCAGGGACTGGCGCATGCAATAAAACAGGAACGGAGGCACTGCGTGGCTAACAGGTTTCTTTATTATCACGAACTGCCGCCCGAGGCGGTAACCCCGCCTCTCGCACCACGTGGGACGCAGCCCACCATCAACCGTAATAGATAGAGGACTATTCCTCTGAACATGTGATAGCAATGGAGGTAGGACATTACAGTTGCCTGGTGCCTCGTTGCAAACTACAACAAAAGTGAGGGACATATATGCCTAGTGGAGGCACACATAGCTTACACACATCCAACCAAATGTTACATGCAACTCTGTGACAACGGTCACATGCATGTGTACATGTCGGTCTTAACATCATCTGTATGCATGTGTTGTTAAGCATACATGTTCACATGGGGCTGTGTGACACAAGGGAAGGGTGCAAGCACTTGTCATCTCCTCATCTGCATAGACTGCATCCCTCGTATACTGCATTATGCCTGTTTGTGAGGGATGCCGGCCATGGGGGCTTTGGAGCATACATTTGACAGGAGTGTTCATTGACCTATAAGTATATACAATGGAGGACTCCCTATTGGTTGTGTGAAATGTTTATATAAGAAAGACATTGCATTTTCCCTTGCCTTTAAACTCTAGAAGCATGACACATTTATAGGGTGCTTCAGGACACCGAGCATTTACTGGGTTTGTAATGGAAGACCTGCAAGTCTGGCATTTTGTGGTCAATGTGGACAATACGCAGACATTGCATGCAGTTCTCCCTGACAGTCCAGGATGCTGAAAGCAGGATGAGCAATCATGAGTCTGTGATTTGGAGTTCAGTTGGCCCTGTCCCCTTCACATTACAATGCCTCTGCAGACATGCATTTGTGACATGAATCTGTGTCCCGCCAGGTGTACACATGTCATTAGCACTAATGTCTGCATGGTCACATCTGACAGTACTTCCAATGATGGTTCCCCTTATTCGTCGTATTCAGTGTCTCAAGCAGCTGAATACATACATTTCCCTGTGGTGGAGCTACATGCCAGGGACATGTATTCCAAATGGCACCAAACCCCAGGCCCTCTCCATGGCATTGAGCTCCACAGTGGGGCATGTGCTTGGGGTTGTATAATCTGCCAAAGGAACATCTGCTGAGTGCGAGGCCATTGTTATGATCATATTTGTGGATACCGCAGTAGTAGTGGGACAGGGACATGGTTCCCAGGATACATAGGAGCCATGGAGCCTGAAGACATCCATTGTGGTGTCATAGTTGAGTTTAGAAGCGTAAAGGGAGGACGTTGATGGGCTTCTACCTGTGTCTGGTGCAGCATCTAAGTGAGTGTTGCAAGGATCAAACATGGGCATCAGCACAGCCTCCTGTCCCAGCCTCATTATCTGCAGCGAAATGTACCTTCTCTGATATATCAACCTAGACATACCACACTTGCCACTGCACGTGGGTGGATTGCATAGGACCATTGTTTTGTATGATGCTGTGATAGTCTGTTATTAGCAGGCTGCACAGCATCACAGAGAAGTGGGCAGGTGGCAGCTCTGAGCAGGGGGGTTCTCCGAAACAGACAACATAGATGGCTCACTTCTCCACCTCCACATATGTGCCTGAGACTACCTCAAGTGTGTCATCCATGCCTGACAACAGCTCTGGCTTCTCTGGTGTTGTCCTGCATTGGCCCATTTTGGACATGCTTTCTTGGGTGGAGGTGGAGGTTGTACAAAGGCAGACAAGGTGGCATCAAAAAATGGAATGCAGGGTGGGACTGCGGAGCTCTGGCCGTGCCTTGGTGCCTACTGGAGGAGAGTCTGTGGTGGACAGGAAGCTACACCAGAACAGTTCTGTGATGGATTTCTCTATCCATAGCTGATCATCATTTTTGATGGAGAACCAGTGCCTTCAAAGAATAGCCAGGTAGCAGCAGTTGTCCCATTAGAGACTTTGTGAAATACAACTAAATGCAGAGAGGAGGGAAAAACATCTTTGCACCTTCAACAGGAAAGGCAGGAGGTCAGGGAGAGGATGTGCACACAAGTGTCTGTTGTGTGTGCACATATGAGGCTAGAGGAGGAGGGCAGATCTGCCCAGGCGGCCGCACGTGCCACAGGCAATGGCCTATGTTAGGGCACAGACTGAAGGAGCCATAGCCCATCCTCGGGATAACATCCTGGAGAACTCTCTCAGGGTAGCCAAAGACATTGAGGCAACAAGAATGCAGGACCTGGAGAACCTCCATATGAAGATAGGAGCCTGAGTCCGAGAAACCAAAGGAGACAGAGTTTGAATTGTCACAGACATTTGCCGAACTTGAAGAAGAGGACCATATTTCAGTTCTTTCATTTGTGTGGCTTTAATTCGTTTTTTTAAGGGTTGTTCGATGTTGTCTTGTGTAAGTTGTATTTGTGTTTACAAACAGATGTATATCTCTTTTCTCAGATAGTGTGTTTATTGTAATTATCTGTTAACATTATCCATGACAAGTCAGGCTGTTGCATTGTTATTGGACCATATGTAAGAATGGTTGCATGTTGTGAAATGCCTATCTCAGTGTGTTACAGGCCATGTGTGAATGTGTTTGGCCCATCATCTTCATGTACCGTGGCCTGCGGTATTAGTGTCACAGGGTTATATACAACACTCTGTTTGTCAATCAGCTGATTGGCATGGCAATGTGTAGGTATGTGGCAGGGTAGCGTGGCCAGAGTATGTAGATGGAGCATGTAGAGAGTTAGGAGGTGACCTATTGATGGTTATCCCCCCTTTGATGGGCACAGACTTTGTGAGATAGATGCATGATGTAGCAAAAATACATGTGTTTCAGTGTGGTCCGGTGATGTAATGAGTGTTTTCTTTTTTAGGCACATAGAACATTGATTGAAATCCTTGATATGTCTGTTGCTGGGGTGCCAGCATGGTTGCATAGCATGTGCATGTGTTCAGACTCCTCTGCGCCCACTGAGCATGGCAGCCACGTCTCTATGAGATGTCTACAACCCTCCATGATGTAGAGTGCACTAATTACTTACATTTGTTGGCCCAAATCACTTAATGTGCCCCATGCGCTGTTTGCAGCTATACAGACATCTATGTTGAGTAAGAATGATGTATATCTGGGCAACATAGTTCTAGCATACCACTTTCCATCCTTTATGTTTAGTGCCTGGTGTACATTTCAATAGATGGCCCTGGTGTCGAAGTTTGTAGGTTTTACAGTTCACATGACTCTCAGTCATCTTGCTATCTTGCATATTTGCATGTAGGTGACAATACATTGTCTGTTATATATTCACTTCTTTGTCTCAGCATACATGTGTGAATCTTTGCTCTATTTTTTGTTCCGACATGGACTTTGTCCTAGGCAGTCAGTATTTAGCTGTTTTTCATGGCATCCATTGATGTTCGCGTCTAACATTGGTACACTGCTTACATGTAGGAGATTCATGCATACAAGGCTCAAACATGCATCTTTTTAGGTCCTCTTCTGTGTGCTCATGTAGATGTTTGGATGACAAACTGGCTGTGGTGCATTGAAGTATGTGTAAATGAAGCTATACATGCTTCCATGCAGGTGTGTCTTTGCATCTTCATGAGTTGCAGTTTGCATAACTTATATGTAATGTTGAGTGTAGTTGTTTGTTAGGGCTCCTCTATTACACATCCATTTTTGTGGCTACATACCTGTGATGCTGATCACTTGGTATGGTCAATTGCATGACCACTGTGGTCTATGAACTTTGGGTTGTAAACTGCTTGTTTGTGGTTGTCTCAGGCTTTCTACATTTACCATGTGTCAGGGTGGAATAACATGCTTTGAGGGACTGTGACAGAGTCACGGATTGTCCTTGCACACAAGGTGGGAATATGCAGCTTTTGGTCTGAAGATCTTATACTGTGATATTGCACATTGTGCTGCTGGCATGCACATGTTTCTGGTAGTGGTGTATAGCTTACAGATAGCACATGCAGTAGATGATATGTAAATGTCTGCCTTGGGCACATTACATGTACAACGGCATGTGACATGTTTGGTCAAGATTGTCTTCCAATTTGTAGTCTTGTGGCATTTCTCATAGGATGCCTTTGTGTGTAGTTTACAACCACACATCACGGTTAAAGAGTGACCTAACACCCTACCCTCAATTTGTTTTGCAGATGCAGCAGCAGCAACAGCTCTCAAACATCTTGGCATAGCACATGCAACAGGGTCTAACGTGGAGGAAAAATAGCTGCAGTGCCTATTCTTACCCTCACGTTCCTGGGTCAAAACAGCCAAAGCACACCCGTCACGTTCATGCACATACAAAACAAAACACTTTCGTAATTTGGTGTGCCCAAAACTGGTGCTGAACACAATGCAGCCTTAAGCAAATCAAAAGTGTTCTGGCAATCCATGTTCCACGGTAAAGGCAAAGAAATGTCCATCTTTGTCAATGCCAACATAGGTTTTATTCACAACGAAAAATTTGGAATCCACTGTCTACAATATGAAGCTATGTCAATTAAAGCTCTGACCTCATTCTGTGTATTCGGAACAGACATATCAGAGATGCTTTGTATCCCCTTCAGGTATCAGCCTTCTACCGTCTTTCGACAGGAGATAGCCCAGATAGGCAACCTCCTGTCGACAATAATGACATTTCTTCAAGGAAGCCTTATGCCCATGCTCTGCTGAATGGATGAGCAACAACATGATGCCCTCCTTGCAAGCATTTTCAGAATCAGCAGCTAGAAGTAGATCATCTACGTATTGCAACAAAGTGCCTGTGGAAGGCATATCAAGCATATCAAGCTTTTCTTTTAATGCTCTACTGTAAATACTTGGACTCTCAGTGTATCCTTTTGGGACATAAATAAACGTGAATGAGCGTCCCCCTAGGGTGAACACAAACAATAATCTGCTGTCAACATGCACAGGAATACTAAAGAAAGCATTTTTCACATCCACAACACTAAAATGTGTATCTGTGACTGGAATCATAGTCAGAATAGTGTTGACATCTAGCACAATCGGGAACTGTGGAGCAACCACCTTATTAATTGCGTGCAAATCAATAATGAAACGGAAAGGAAGCGCATTATCCCCTTTCTTGTAAACTGGCAAAAATCGGCTTATTACACTCGCTCCTTGCAATTTCTTCAATCACACCTCGGTGTATGAAATCTGAAACAATACTTTTTAAGGCCTGTTCACCTTCGATTGAAATCTTGGTTTAAAGAAATGTTAACTGGCTCAACCTGTAAAATTCCAACATCATTATCATTCACTGCCCATAAACATGAGGGAACATTATTCAATTCAGGTGGTAAAGGCATAGACAAAAATTGTGAAACAGAAGTTTGTTAGGGCGAAATTGGCAAGTACACTAAATCTGGAGAACAGTAACTCACAGCATTCAATTTCTTCAACAAATTCAATCCCAACATGTTTTTGCCACAGTATGTCATCAATAGAAATGTACAATAATCAGTGAATGGTCCCAGTGAAATTGGTACCGGCCGAGAGACCGGACTAACCACTGGTGTACCAGAGCACCCTACAGAAATGTTGCTCTGCCCTGACAGTGGAATATCTGGAACCCGTACATGATCAAAAAGAACACTTGTGTGCCCCTGTATCTATTAAAAAGAGATGCTCCCTATTCCCCACCTTCATTTCAACATAGGGCCCTTTCTGATCGACGGGAATAGGTATTGGTTCCAGACCCTGTTTCGGGCTGCCCTAATGGAACAGTATATCATCAGATATAAAATCTTCAGAAAAATTGGCATTCGAAGTATTATCAAAAATATTCCCACTATTAACATTCTTTTGCTGATTATCTTGTGGTGGTGCCTGTTGGTTCTGTGCAAATTGATTTCTACCAGGACCCCCTATCCCATGACGGCCTCTGGATCGTCTACCCACGGTGCCATACATGCTGTTAGATCTCTGCTGAAGGAACGGGCATTGTGCTTGCCAAGTACCCTCTTGCCTGAAGTATGCACATTGGTTTATATGCACAGGACCCAGTTGTATGCCACCCTGTGGCGTAAATAGGCCTCTAGACTGTGTATTCCCACCACTCGCTCCTTATGCTATTTGCTGTAATAACATTCTAGTCTTCAAATCGCCCTTCTTTTCTTTTCCATCTGCTCTTTCTCTGTATTAACCCTGTTTTCATAATACTGGGCCATATGTAACACTTCAGATTGTGATTTCTCTTGCCATGCACTCTCAGAAGTCATAATCTGTGATTGGATTTCAGGCAGCAATCCATGCACAAACTTTGTCAACAAACAACCTCTTTCCTGGCTCCGTACTTTAATCTTGACCACTAAAATCTGAAAATACTTGCTCAAATCTGTTAAAATACTCTGTTGCACCCTCTGAGTTCCCTTGCAGGCAAGCTGTGAGCTTATCCCATATAATTCTCTTTTCAGGTACCAGAGTTTTTAATTTAGTCACTATTCTATCTGGCAACATCAGTATCACTTGTGGTGGTTTCTCGCCGGCTGTCCTTTCCCCATCTGCTTGTGCTAAGGCATCCCATGTATCACCCATACCTGCGTGATCATCTACAGTTCTATAAATCAGCAGGAAGGATCACAGGAAACAACAAATCTATGTCACCCAGCATGAAAACTGACGAATGCAAGACAGATTCAATTTCTTTGAAAATCTTGTTGGATTCTTCCTAATATCTGGAATTGATTGCTTAATGGTATTCACTTCCTGTCTAGAAAACGGGACATGTACAAACTGTGAGATATAATGTGCTGGAATAGTGGAGGCCGCTGTTCCTGCTGCTGCATCAGCATGAATCTCTACTTTCGGAACAAATGTCGGAGGAACCACCTTCATCGGCAATTGTAAAGAAGGCAAATCTGAATGTCTATTAAGTAGTAAGGCCAAATCAAGTGACAAAGAATCAATTCAGCATTGGGTGAGAATGCTCTTTTATAAATAACCATCAAATCTGTGGGACAACATACCTTTTTCTTCATACATTCATCCTGTAAATACTCAACCATCACCTGAAACACTTTCTTTTGCATTGCCGCAACATACTGACTAAACGTGTCATGCACTTCAATGGGAGAAATTGAAACATCCGAAATCCATCTAAAACCGTCTCTTGTGCAAATGTGCATTTCTTCACTCTTTGCTTTCAATGGTGTGAGAAATCGCTTCTGTACATATGAAGCCTGCCGTCCATTTTCATCCATCTCATATTTCTGTAACTGATTTAGCTCCCTTTTAAACTCAAATACCTTTGCTACATGCTCATATACTTTCGCTGCAGTGTCCCTTGAGCGGGCAAGGACATTCAAATCCTGCAACACCTGTGGGGCATTCATGTCTGTCAAATCACTCCATATATCAACTAAATACTTTCCCATCCATTTTATCAAAATATTCTGTTCAGGAATACCCCCTTGGTCAGAAATCGCAACCAAAGCAGCCGATTCACCACCCTCTTCTATGTACTTCTCAGCCCACGTATACAATTCTTTCTTTCTGTCTTTAGTTATTGTGCTACAAGTCACTATTCTTGAATCAGCTCCCGCAACTTCAACCACTAGAGGTGGAGCAGAACCACCTGGTAAAAAGAGTTCATACAAATCTTGTTCAGTAGGCAGCGGAGGAAATACTGCTGCTGGTACAGACAGAAATATGGGAATGGCAACTGTTTGCACGTGTGCAGGTGCAGGAAGAGGAACAACAACGGGAGGAACAAAAACGGGAGGAGGCACATAAGGAGGCGGTGCAGTTGGGTCAGTACCTGAATTAATTCTACGGTCATTCAATCATTTGTTGATTAACTCGTCTGATGCATGCAAATCCTGAGAGGGATATTTCTTTTACATTTCTAGTTGGAAAGCCCTATCCATACCTCTAATGGATTCTGACTGTTTCTGCTGATCATGCAACAATGCTTTCTCAGCATTTGCCATGTTTCTATGCACATGCTTTTCTCTACTTTTGAGTCGATGCATAGCTTCCTTCCTCCAATTCCTAATGGCATCAAATGCTGCAGGCCTAGACTTTTCTCTCAAATATACAGATTCCAAATGCTCTAAGCGGGCAATTTCAAAACTACCATAATCTGGTAACTGCAGCTCAGGAACATGCCTGGTGAGCCTGTGCCAAATAGCATTAAATACGATAGCTCCCAGGCCATACTTACAATACATTTGATAAGCCGGCGACCCTTCGGGTGGCGCTAGTTAGCCATGTTTCAAAGAATGACTTTCCCTGCAGAAAAATACCGCGAAGCAGGATGACAATTTCCCAGGCATAGTTAAATCACAATCTTACCTGGCAACATTTGTATTTGCAGAAACAACACTTACAACCAAACAAATATCAGTACTTTTATGAATCGGGGCAGGACTCACCTGATTTCAAACAACAAAGGTCCAAACGGACATCAATCGTCGTGGCTGGTGCTTTCATCAAACAAACCTCGACACGGGGACCCTCGTCGTGATGCCCTCTAAACGCAGCCCAACCTCCAAGGATCGGGGATGCAGTACTGCAGAGGAATCATGTCTCACTTTGCCGGGCACCCCATCACTCTCGGATCCCAGTCCGGTGGCCTCGTCTTCGTCCAAGTGATATGGCATTAATCCTTAGGGTCGCTATTTGGGCCCCATCTGAAAGATTACAAATATCAAGGCTCACTACCACATAATAGAAATATGCCAGCCACAAGGTCAAAATTACAATTGTATTTATTAGCAAGTGGCCACTTGGTTCTCAACACCCGACAATGTGTGCAAGCAGACACCGTGAGATGAGAGGCTACTGAACATTCCACAAGTACACATATTTATGCAAATTCTTCACAGTCTTGGACACATCGTCCAGCCCCTCTTCATATAATACACAAACTAGTGTTTGTTGCCTAACTACATAACTCATTCATATTTAAACATCATTGCATAGTTTGCTGTTTTCCTGAAACACTGTACCAATCTGCATTTGCACTGCATTCTCCATCACAACTTTCTAAATAAGCCTTAAAACATACCTCTTGCCCCACCCAACCCAGTCATGCCATCTTCCCTGCCAGTCTATCTGAATCGTGGTACCCTCTCCTGAAATATTTTGTAACTTATGTTTCAACTCTCACCTATTGAACCTGGTAAGCCACTCCAGGACACTTTGGGTAGGGTCAGCACTAAGCGAAAATTCAAATAAGGGGAGAATGGCCAAGATGTGGGAGCAGTAGGACATGTGTCCCGGACCCGCTTGGACCGCCGAACTGAAAAGCACTAAAGACTGCAGCTGCAGTGCATCTCCTCCTCAACATTTGGCTTTTCGGAGCATTGGGGCAGTGGCAAGTGCTCTGTTATGAATTGGCAGGCCCTCCACGGCTGATCGACGGCCCATTGACATTATAGGTGTGGCGGGTGCGACCTGGTGGTTAGCAGGGAGGAGCCTGGAGCAAGTGGCAGATGAGGCAGCGCTCAGCATGGCCTGCCGTCGTAGAGTGGTGCGGTCCGAAAGAAAGAGAAGCAAGTGTGATGAGGTGGCGGGTGCCCTAGCAGGCACTCAGGTGGTGAGAGATATTGGTATTAATATTGATATTGATATTTTATTTCTATTGTGCTTGTGGCTTCCGCAGGATGGAGGAGAACATGTGGCAGTTGTCAGCCGCCCGTGGGCCATTCTCCAAGGAAAGCACCACTGGGTCTTTCCAGCAGGGGACCACTGGCCACTGGTCAAGAGTGTGTCTGATCCCAGCAAAACTTCGGCATACTGAGGAGAGCTGTCAGCATGGCAGAGGACAATGGTGGCCTGGATATCAGGATAGGCTGCATCTGACTGCCACACACATCCACCATGACAACCAAGAGACACACCACAAACTAAGAACCACACTATCAGCTTGATAATAAGACCAGTTGATACTTTAGCAACTGAGCGGGAGGGAAGTGATGAGCTGGAAGCCCATGGCCTGTGCACAGAGGTCTAGGTCACCTTAAGAAACAACCAGAAGTATACCTGGCGCCCTGGTTGGCCCTAGATAAGCACAAGGGAAGCAGCGAAATCTACTAGTGCTACATATGCAAGGATGTCATTGTAAGGATTGTTCAGGCCGCATAAATGTGGGCTAGAGAGCCACAATTGAATATCTGAGCATCAGAAGCCATGCCCAAGTCAACCAAGAAGACCAAAGACACCTCCATTCATGCATATCTTGTACCTACATACGCCATCTAAGCAACCAACAATGTCTGAAGACACGCACAAAGAAGAACATACAAGTGCATCCTCTTTATCTGACGCTGCTTTACTTACGCTCCTTATAGTCACTTAAAAAGTAAATTAAATTTCAGATTCCTTCGCTCCAAAATCTCGACTCTGCATAAGGAGATGATGCAGTCAACATAACAAGCGGACCCGCACCCTCACCTTGTTGGAAATGGAGATACATGAAGTGTACAAGTCAATGGCTAGGCTCAGAGAATCAAATCAATATCTGAGATCAAAATGCAATGACTTGGAGAGCAAGGCCAGGCAAGATAATCTTTGAGTAAGGTTTTTACACGAGGAATCAGAGGAAGACAACATGGAGGAATGCGTCCTTCACCTTTTTGTACAGGCTGTAGCGGATCACCCTCCCACCAATATTAACCTTATTAGGGCATACAGGCTTGGCCCGGCGAGGAATGACCCATCCACCTAGAGACATAGTTGTTCAATTTCATGACTACAAGGTGAAATAACTAACTTTCCGCGACTCTATGGTGCAAATATTCCAGGATTTCTTGCAGTCAAAAGGCAAATGATGAAACCAGTAACATAGGAGCTTTGATGACGGACATCAAATACACATGGACATATTCTTTAGGGCTCCAGTTCAAATTCATCACCAAGCTTCACAAGCTCTTTAAATTGAAGGCTGGGGTCAAAATGCTGAACACTGTGATACAATGTCACTATGGCATAAATAGGGAAGGGGCAAGAGTACTTCAGCCATTAACAGGGAAATGCCAAACAAGTATGTTGCCTGGTGCCTCGTTGCACACTACAACAAAAGTGAGGGACATATATGCCTAGTGGAGGCACACATAGCTTACACACATCCAACCAAATGTTACATGCAACTCCGTGACAACAGTCACATGCATGTGTACATGTCGGTCTTAACATCATCTGTATGCATGTGTTGTTAAGCATACATTTTCACATGGGGCTGTGTGACACAAGGGAAGGGTGCAAGCACTTGTCATCTCCTCATCTGCGTAGACTGCATCCCTTGTATACTGCATTATGCCTGTTTGTGAGGGATGCCGGCCATGGGGGCTGTGGAGCATACATTTGACAGGAGTGTTCATTGACCTATAAGTATATACAATGGAGGACTCCCTATTGGTTGTGTGAAATGTTTATATAAGAAAGACATTGCATTTTCCCTTGCCTTTAAACTCTAGAAGCATGACACATTTATAGGGTGCTTCAGGACACCGAGCATTTACTGGGTTTGTAATGGAAGACCTGCAAGTCTGGCATTTTGTGGTCAATGTGGACAATACACAGACATTGCATGCAGTTCTCCCTGACAGTTCAGGATGCTGAAAGCAGGATGAGCAATCATGAGTCTGTGATTTGGAGTTCAGTTGGCCCTGTCCCCTTCACATTACAATGCCTCTGCAGACATGCATTTGTGACATGAATCTGTGTCCCGTCAGGTGTACACATGTCATTAGCACTAATGTCTGCATGGTCACATCTGACAGTACTTCCAATGATGGTTTCCCCTTATTCATCGTCTTCAGTGTCTCAAGCAGCTGAATACATACATTTCCCTGTGGTGGAGCTACATGCCAGGGACATGTATTCCAAATGGGACCAAACCCCAGGCCCTCTCCATGGCATTGAGCTCCACAGTGGGGCATGTGCTTGGGGTTGTATAATCTGCCAAAGGAACATCTGCTGAGTGTGAGGCCATTGTTATGATCATATTTGTGGATACCGCAGTAGTAGTGGGACAGGGACATGGTTCCCAGGATACATAGGAGCCATGGAGCCTGAAGACATCCATTGTGGTGTCATAGTTGAGTTTAGAAGCGTAAAGGGAGGACGTTGATGGGCTTCTACCTGTGTCTGGTGCAGGATCTAAGTGAGTGTTGCAAGGATCAAACATGGGCATCAGCACAGCCTCCTGTCCCAGTCTCATTATCTGCAGCGAAATGTACCTTCTCTGATATATCAACCTAGACATACCACACTTGCCACTGCACGTGGGTGGATTGCATAGGACCATTGTTTTGTATGATGCTGTGATAGTCTGTTATTAGCAGGCTGCACAGCATCACAGAGAAGTGGGCAGGTGGCAGCTCTGAGCAGGGGGGTTCTCCGAAACAGACAACATAGATGGCCCACTTCTCCACCTCCACATATGTGCCTGAGACTACCTCAAGTGTGTCATCCATGCCTGACAACAGCTCTGGCTTCTCTGGTGTTGTGTTGCATTGGCCCATTTTGGACATGCTTTCTCGGGTGGAGGTGGAGGTTGTACAAAGGCAGACAAGGTGGCATCAAAAAATGGAATGCAGGGTGGGACTGCGGAGCTCTGGCCGTGCCTTGGTGCCTACTGTAGGAGAGTCTGTGGTGGACAGGAAGCTACACCAGAACAGTTCTGTGATGGATTTCTCTATCCATAGCTGATCATCATTTTTGATGGAGAACCAGTGCCTTCAAAGAATAGCCAGGTAGCAGCAGTTGTCCCATTAGAGACTTTGTGAAATACAACTAAATGCAGAGAGGAGGGAAAAACATCTTTGCACCTTCAACAGGAAAGGCAGGAGGTCAGGGAGAGGATGTGCACACAAGTGTCTGTTGTGTGTGCACATATGAGGCTAGAGGAGGAGGGCAGATCTGCCCAGGCGGCAGCACGTGCCACAGGCAATGGCCTATGTTAGGGCACAGACTGAAGGAGCCATAGCCCATCCTCGGGATAACATCCTGGAGAACTCTCTCAGGGCAGTCAAAGACATTGAGGCAACAAGAATGCAGGACCTGGAGAACCTCCATATGAAGATAGGAGCCTGAGTCCGAGAGACCAAAGGAGACAGAGTTTGAATTGTCACAGAAATTTGCCGAACTTGAAGAAGAGGACCATATTTCAGTTCTTTCATTTGTGTGGCTTTAATTCGTTTTTTTAAGGGTTGTTCGATGTTGTCTTGTGTAAGTTGTATTTGTGTTTACAAACAGATGTATATCTCTTTTCTCAGATAGTGTGTTTATTGTAATTATCTGTTAACATTATCCATGACAAGTCAGGCTGTTGCATTGTTATTGGACCATATGTAAGAATGGTTGCATGTTGTGAAATGCCTATCTCAGTGTGTTACAGGCCATGTGTGAATGTGTTTGGCCCATCATCTTCATGTACCGTGGTCTGCGGTATTAGTGTCACAGGGTTATATACAACACTCTGTTTGTCAATCAGGTGATTGGCATGGCAATGTGTAGGTATGTGGCAGGGTAGCGTGGCCAGAGTATGTAGATGGAGCATGTAGAGAGTTAGGAGGTGACCTATTGATGGTTATCCCCCCTTTGATGGGCACAGACTTTGTGAGATAGATGCATGATGTAGCAAAAATACATGTGTTTCAGTGTGGTCCGGTGATGTAATGAGTGTTTTCTTTTTTAGGCACATAGAACATTGATTGAAATCCTTGATATGTCTGTTGCTGGGGTGCCAGCATGGTTGCATAGCATGTGCATGTGTTCAGACTCCTCTGCACCCACTGAGCATGGCAGCCACGTCTCTATGAGATGTCTACAACCCCCCATGATGTAGAGTGCACTAATTACTTACATTTGTTGGCCCAAATCACTTAATGTGCCCCATGCGCTGTTTGCAGCTATACAGACATCTATGTTGAGTAAGAATGATGTATATCTGGGCAACATAGTTCTAGCATACCACTTTCCATCCTTTATGTTTAGTGCCTGGTGTACATTTCAATAGATGGCCCTAGTGTCGAAGTTTGTAGGTTTTACAGTTCACATGACTCTCAGTCATCTTGCTATCTTGCATATTTGCATGTAGGTGACAATACATTGTCTGTTATATATTCACTTCTTTGTCTCAGCATACATGTGTGAATCTTTGCTCTATTTTTTGTTCCGACATGGACTTTGTCCTAAGCAGTCAGTATTTAGCTGTTTTTCATGGCATCCATTGATGTTCGCGTCTAACATTGGTACACCGCTTACATGTAGGAGATTCATGCATACAAGGCTCAAACATGCATCTTTTTAGGTCCTCTTCTGTGTGCTCATGTAGATGTTTGGATGACAAACTGGCTGTGGTGCACTGAAGTATGTGTAAATGAAGCTATACATGCTTCCATGCAGGTGTGTCTTTGCATCTTCATGAGTTGCAGTTTGCATAACTTATATGTAATGTTGAGTGTAGTTGTTTGTTAGGGCTCCTCTATTACACATCCATTTTCGTGGCTACATACCTGTGATGCTGATCACTTGGTATGGTCAATTGCATGAACACTGTGGTCTATGAACTTTGGGTTGTAAACTGCTTGTTTGTGGTTGTCTCAGGCTTTCTACATGTACCATGTCTCAGGGTGGAATAACATGCTTTGAGGGACTGTGACAGAGTCACGGATTGCCCTTGCACACAAGGTGGGAATATGCAGCTTTTGGTCTGAAGATCTTATACTGTGATATTGCACATTGTGCTGCTGGCATGCACATGTTTCTGGTAGTGGTGTATAGCTTACAGATAGCACATGCGGTAGATGATATGTAAATGTCTGCCTTGGGCACATTACATGTACAACGGCATGTGACATGTTTGGTCAAGATTGTCTTCCAATTTGTAGTCTTTTGGCATTTCTCATAGGATGCCTTTGTGTGTAGTTTACAACCAATTTGTAATAATGCATATATATGTTTTATAGTTGTTTTGTGTATGTTGCTGCTGGGGGCTGTGGTACGGCCCCACTCATTGGCATGTGCCGTGGCTGTATTCCATTCATGTATGCTGCCTGCTGATTCGGGACTGGGCCAATGTTCATTCCCATTGCATATTGTCTTTGCTGGTTCCTTTCTGCTGTATTGCTGTGTGTTTTCTTAAGGGTGGTTCTTGTATATTTCCCAGAACATTGGGGACAAGTATGATGATTTGTGTGTTGTGGTTATGTGTTCAGTGTGTCCATGTTCCAGCAGGATGTATGTTGGACGTTTGAGTGTCTTCTTGGTATGCAGTGCACTGTTTGACATACATGAAGGGAGTTTAATCCTGTAAATGTGTTGGTTCGACTGAATAATTGACCATGACAATTTCAGTATTTTTCTTGGAAATCTATGTGTTTGTTTATTTATTGATGGTGGACTCTGCTTGAGGGAGCAAGGGAGCACTTGAAAAAATAGACAAGAAGATTGAAAGAGATCAACATGAGGTAACGTGAATAGCATAGGCAGAGTTCAGGCAATTAGGCATCAATGGATCTACAAGTAACCATATGATGGACCTCAGGTTCCGTTGGTACTGTGGAGTTTTTGGAAGTGGGTGTTGGAGAGGAGCTATTCACTGATGATGAGAGTTGCATGTCTTTACTGTCTGGTAGTATTGAGGTGGCAAGTCAGATGTTGGGAGGAGAAGTTCCCAGAGTCTATGGGCATTTACAGAGAAGGGCATTCCTCTTGTTCTTTGCCTCTTTACCCAGCAGAGTTGAATTAAACAAATGTTCTTGGTTTTAGTGCTTTGTAGGCCTCAAGAAATGCACATGTTACATGCAAGGTTGCTTATGGACTTTAGGGAAACAGCCTGGTAGATGCAAGCCACTAATTTGAAGTTAATATGTATTTAATTTGGGAGCAGAAGTTGTTCAATGAGAGTGGTGCGTAAGCAGTCTTGTTTGCAGATTTATTGGAAGACAAATGCTGCAGACACATTTCAGGGGTGCCTAGCAAGGCCATCTTAACAGTTTCTCGGGCCTTGGGCAAAGGCAGCCTTGGGGCCCCCTCCGAAACCCATGTCCTACTCCCACCCCCCTCGAAACCCATGTCACCCCCACCTCCTAAAACCCATGCCCCCTCCCAATCTGAACATACCTCAAGTCAAATTCAACAGATACTTGTCTAAGCTTTAAATGGAGTATCTAGTTGTTAATAAAATACATTCTTCAGTAATGCACATGTATAATGTCCGGCCTTCCTGCCTGATGTAAGGGACTCTCTGGGCCTGCATGGGATGCAGTTATTGTTTTCCGATCTGGTTCCAGTTATCACATGTGCAGCTCTTTCCAGCTGTTCCCAGCTGTGCTGGGCGGGCTGCACTTAGTGCGCAAAGATGATCTTACAACCGCATGATGATTACCATAGTTGACAGTCTGCATACACCTTATCTCATTGTCTCCCCACGAGCTGGGCTCTTGTTCAGCTCCCGCTTATCAGAGTTCTAAGTGTCCCATCCACACCCCGGTCCTGAGCCTTGTACCTCATTTGACATTAATAACGTGACCGACAGCATGCTCTGCCCATTTCCATCCTGTGGATCACATCTTTTTAATCCGGCCACCCATTCCTTTCGAGTCCACACCTGGCCTATTCAGGGAGGGCCCCGTTGTTAGCTGAAACTATTTGTTGCCCAGAGATTTCACAATGTGCTATCCAGTGGTTAAAGTGAATGAAAGGAAGTAGTGGAACTATGTTCCCTGCTGGCCTGCACTGCTCCCCACAAACCCCATTGCCTTGCCCCCCTCCCACAGATAATACAAACACTCAAATAAAAGCGTCTGCAAGTTTCAACCGCTTCCTACACTTTTCTTTAAAACAAAACCATTAGGGAATGCTTTCTAGAAGTAGAGTAGCACAGGTGCTATCAACGTATGCATTATGCATATATGTCTGTAGTCAGAGTGTGCCTCCCACTTGGCCACTCCGGAGAGTAATCCCATGCAGGATTCCATTTGGTGCAATTATCAAATCAAGCTACAATGCTGTGGCGATGACCTGTAGGTACAGGATGGTAGTGGAACGGTTCCTGTTGCTTAGGGTGGCAGGATTAGGCCAGAAACGTGGGCAAGAATGTGTAAACATGCCTTGTGAATCACATAGTTTATACAAAGCGTAAGGGGCGTGGCCAGGGCTCATGCATTAATGACGCAACTAGCATGAGCTCCCACTACGATCCTACAAGCGGATCCTGTTTACGGCATTAAGAGGCCATCTGAACAATTTTAAAGACACTGTACAGCGGATTACAACCTAGAAGACCATATGGGCATTTGCCCTGCAGAAATCGGTGCCCGGGAAAGGTTTGAGGTGAGTTACAGGCACCGAGCACAAGATCCAAGATGGCGGCCGGGTCGTGCTGGTGAAAACGAAAGCACAGCTGCACCTGCTGACATGGTTAAACAAGTGGCTCTCGGCCGTGTGCCAGGAATGAGTGAAGCGCTGGCCTGCCTCGGGCTCATGATACCCAGAGGAGATGTGTGTCGGGCAGTACAGGGGCTGGAGCCTGTGCGAGGTGCTGCCGGGACACGAAACAAAGGAACAGAGAACAACTGCATGGCCCCCCACCTGGTCCTTCTCTTGTGCCAGGACGGGACAATTGGAGGTGCTGGATGAACAACAGAGACAGGGAGACAGGTACCTGGGACGCTGCCTCTTGGTAGGCAGACAGTGGCCGGCAGGATGTGAGGCATGCGCTGAGTGTGGCACCTGCTGCAAAGGAGGCAGAATATTATGGTCCTCACACACAAAGCCTTTCCTTCATAGTGGCAGTTGACGGAAAATGAGACCATACCTGCAGGCATACTGAACCCAAAGAACAACCCTGCGCCCCAAGGCCAATTTGACCAGATTTGGGACTGGCTACAAGCCTAGAACCTAGCACTGCAACGTAGAGTACCTCTGCCACCGCCTCTGATATGTGTCACTGGCACTTTGCAACTGTCACCTGTGGAAGCTGTTAGATAACCTGTAAATGCGTGGTACCGGACAGCCTGAGGTGCAACTGTGACCTGTGCAACTGTGCCCTGATGCACCACGGATGACTTGGCTTATAACAAAAGATCACCACCTGCCCAATGAAACGCCCATTGTATGCCAGATTGAGGTTCGAGTTCTTGGTTGCTTTCTCATTGACCCAAGAACTGGTGGCCTTAATGTTAGAACTGCCGCTGCACCGTCCTATATACATATCACTATACTGGACTGCCTGGTACGCTGTGTGCCTTTATTAGTAAGCACCCTCTACTATGTCTCTATTTAAGAATAAACAAAAAGGCTCTACAGGCACCAGACCCCAACACAGGTGAAACCCAGGGTGGGGCCCAGGCACCCCAACCAGACTTGCAGAAGGGCAAAGTATTGGCAGCCATAGCAGCCCTGAGATCCTCACTTGTGAACAAAAAAAAAAGAAGTAAAGCTGGACGTGCAACTCCTCTGTCAGGATGTGCAATCCTTGGCAGAGAGAGTGACAACAACGGAATCATTACTGAAAGACATGGCTACTACCACGAATGACCTGGTCATCCGGATGAAAACACTGGAGCCCAGAAATACCCAAATGGAATGACGGGCAGAGGACGCAGAGGGATGGTCTCACAGGAACAACATGCTAGTACCTGCAGGACCTGAGGGAGCAGACTTAACAACCTAAATAGAGAACCTGCTGCTACAAGAAGAGGGCGGTGGTAAATTAAAGCATGGGTTCACAGTCGAACAAGCGCATGGGTCCCTCAAAAGGAGGCCTCCGCCTGGATCATATCCCCGGCCCATCATAGCACGAATACTGAATTTCAGAGACCGGGAGGTGATGCTCCAGTTTTCAAAAGAGGGGGGCAGATATAGAGGGGCAGATCTAACATCGCTATGTATCCTGAATACACCCCTCTGGTACAACAGCAGAGAAACAAATTTGTGCCAGTCAAAGCAAGGCTTTGCCAGCTAGGGCTCAAGTGCATGCTTCTGTATCCAGCCCTGCTGAAGGTACTGTATGGAAGCAACGTCATTTTCTTTGAAAGCCCACAGTCAGTGACTATGTGGATAGAGAATAACAATCTATAGCCCAAGGGAGACACTGAGGTTTGAAGCAATGAAGTGAAGCGGGGGCATCACTGAACATATATGTGCTGCAAGAATAACCACAACTACAAAGAGGAAATTGGGTCGATAGACACATTGACATGACCCTGCATTCACTTTTTTTGTTTACCGCCATGATAGGCTGATATTAGTGGGGGCCGGCACTGACTCCCACTGGGTGATACTTGGACTACCCCTGTCCAGACGGACAGTCGGCTCCGATATGTTTCCGACTTTATCAACTGGTACCAGACTGAGCTGGCATTCTCGGCAGGTACTGGGGCGCCAAAATGGAGTAACTCTGTTGGGCACTGTTTATACCCGACTTTCAGGGGTCTGTTGTTGTTTTGTTTGTTTAGCCAACATGTGGTAAGGAGCTCAAAACACAATTTGCAAGTTGTGAGGGGAATGGTGGGGGGAGAGATATGCCAACCCTTGTCATTGGGGTTGCTTTGTATGGGCTGGTCCCAGAACATTGGGCACAATGTGAGGGCCATTGGTTAGCCAACTGTATCCATGCTATTTAGGGGGGGGGGTGGCTCCATAGGAGACTCCAATACAGGACTATCGCAAAAATCCAAATTTTGACCTGGAATGACAGGGGATTGGGAACCTACATGTGCGGCAATAGAGTGAAATTCTACTTAACTTGCACTCCTACAAGAAAACCCACTTGATGGCGGTGAACAAGAGGCCACCTTAAGTCACTGGGGTGGGACTGGATATGGTGCCACATACTCCAAATACACTAGGGGAGTCCTCATATGAATAGCTTCCCATCTGTCGTTTCAATTGTTAGACCTTGACCGAGACAGGGAGGGTCGCTACATAATCCCTAAAGGATATATCGACAACCGAGAGATATC
Organism: Ambystoma mexicanum; assembly: GCF_040938575.1. NCBI lineage: Eukaryota > Metazoa > Chordata > Amphibia > Caudata > Ambystomatidae > Ambystoma > Ambystoma mexicanum. Next base: position 22,986,908 of record NC_090924.1, read on the forward strand.
CATTGTAAACTCCTAATTCCCTAACCACATGATACCCACCCACATTAAAGTGCTGTACACACATATTGCCTCAAAAAGAGATGTTTTCTATAAATGGGGAGGTGACTTCAACTGGGTACGAGATGCAACGATAGACAGGTCTATACACCCTGCCACTACCACCCGAAATGAAGTGATCTCTGACTTGGACCTAGTAGATGTCTGGAGGGAATTGCCCGCAGGTGATAGGGGGTACTCATTTTACTCATCACTGCATTTGCTCCACACTAGAATGGATTACATATTTGTGGGGATGGGACAGCGCATTGAAATGATTGATGCGATATACCTGGATCGATCGGTGTCAGACCATTCCCCCTTGAAAGTCAGTTGGAACAAAGTTATGCCTATGTCTCCTATCCCTACATAGTGAACGTCTACACAAGTCTTGCCTGCCTCGTTGTTTAGGGAGCAAATTAGAACAACATTGGTCACCTACCTGGATGTCAATGTAGGGATCATAGACAGTTGGGGATAATATGGGAAGCCTTGAAGGTGGTGGTGATTAGAGTTATGGTTGGGGCAGGGGGCGTGCACAGGAAGTTGAAGGTTGACTTGGAAGCACTGTAAGGGAAAAAAGCTACTCTTGAAAATCCGGGCCTGAGCATGCGCATGGCTAAGGGGGAGCACAAGGAGATGAGATCTCAATACCTACTGGCATGGGAGAGACTGGAGAAGTTTGACTATGCTACCAACATGGCACAGGCACATACTGAAGGGGATGAAGCTGGGAAACTACTGGCATGGTTGTGTAGAAGGGAGAAACCTAGAACCTTTACCAGGCTTCTACACCAGGGGGTAATTAATGATATCTTTGCAACATATTATGCCAATCTGTATAGACATGACCTGTGAATACCCACTGGGGACATGGCTGAGGTTTTTGCACAGATCAAACTCCCAAAAAACGCACTAGTGATCAGGAAGCTCTATTAGATTCTCCCCTATCTGTAGAAGAGCTGGGGGGAAGTGATTACTTCCCTCTCAGCAGGTAAAACGCTGGGAAACAATGGCCTCCCAGCAGACCTACCATGCCTCCGTAGCCGTGACGCTACTGAAGGTTTATGAAGAAGCCTTTGACAAAGATATACTTCCACCCAGTATGCGGGAAACGCTGGTGGTGCCTATTCTTAAACCTGGGAACCAGGTGGAACAGTGTGATTATTATTGTCCCCTAGCCATGCTAAACTCTGATATTATGCACAGGCATCTCATCGTTAATTCACGCTGACCAAAATGGGTTTGTACCTGGTCGCATCACCACACTAAGCCTGCGTAGACTACAACATATTATTGATCAAACTAACACTCATACTAAATACTATGTGGCATTGTTAGACGCGGTCAGAGCCTTTGATTCAGTGTGCTGGGAGGGGATAGTCGAGGCACTGCAGAACTTTAGGTTTGGAGAGGGATTCATTTAGTGGGTGAAACTCCTGTACTCTTCCCCAACGGCTAGAGTGAGATCAGGCAGGCAAATATCTGGACAATGGAACACACAAAGAGGAACAAGAGAGAAATGCCCACTCTCGTCCATGCTTTACATCTTGGCATTGGAATCCTTGGCAGTATATTTAAAGCAGGAATACCTAGAGGCGGTTATCAAAATTGGTGGGTCTGCACATCTTAAATCGTTGTATGTGGACAATGTCTTGCTTTACCTATGTGAACCACAACATATTTTGTAGATGATACTGGAAGTACTAGATGACTTTGCCAGGCTCGCTGGAATTTCCTTTAATAAATGGAAGTCCTGCCTCTTCCCCCTGGTAGGATTGTGTAGTAGGAGTGTAACGCTCTTACCAGAGTCGGGGCTAAAATGGGAACCACATTCCTTCAAATACCTGGCCATAAGTATAGCACATTCACCAGAAGCAATGCACATGCTTAACATGGGCAGAACGGTAGAGGGTGTGAAAAAGTTGATAGCATTCTGGGCTCGACTGCCCCTTTCTGTCATGGGCAGGATCACTATCGCCAAAATGATTGTTTTCCCTAGACTCTTGTACAGTTTTACCAATGTCCACTTTTACATCAACGACACTTTCTTTCGAGAACTTGATGGCATGCTTCGGGTCTTCCTGTGGGGTGTGAAAAGATACAGACTGTCACTCAAAGTTCTATCTCTAACATATGGGGAGGGTGGAGCACAGCTTCCAAGGTTTGAACCTTTGTTACCTGGCAGCCCAGTTACTTTTTGTTGTGAAATGGCTATTAGACGCGTTCATGTCTGAACACAACAGACCCCACTCACTGGTGAGACCAGCATGGCTTAAAGAGGTTTTATGGCTCCCGGAAAGCCAAGCTGAACCCCTGCTGTGGATCCTATGTTTGGGTTGACAGATTTGGATTAGGACTCTGAAGGTACTCTGGCTGTGGCATCCTTATTCACCCAATCTTCCGATACTGACAGGCACATGTGGTGGCCCTGTAGAATTTAAGGCTGTTAGATGCTGGGACAGGGTGGGCATAACTAATTAGGGAGACATGTTTGAAAATGGGCTATTAAGAAAGCTGGACAGCTTTATGCAACATGAGGGACTCCCCAAAGGCCAATTATTAAAGTATATGAAGGTTTTAAGGGTTGCTAGACGTAACTGGACTGAATCTCCAGCTGAACCACAGGAGGACACCTTTTTAGCCCTTGTATATGCACTTGAGGATGGCTGGAGGCCTGTGTCCAGGTTGTACAGATGCCTGGTTGACAGAACTAGCACTAGACTTATCAAGTTGAAAGCGTCCTGGGAGACAGATCTTGGTTTAGAAATTGCTGACAAGGAATGGGAACTGACATTGAGTTTTGTTAAGAAAGTGTCTCACAACGCTAGATTGAGATTGGTCCAAATTAATGTATTTAATCACACATATATGAAACCTAGCAGAGTAGCCACATTTAAGGTAGAAGAATCCTCTAACTTTACCTTGTGCAATCAGAATGTTGCAGATCTTATGCACATGATGTGGTCATGTGTGAAGGTACGTATCTTTGGTTCCGAATTAAACAAATTGTGTGGCTGCTGGTGTCAGTAAGTTTAAAGGGAACCCGCTTGAATGCTTACTGGGTATATACTCTAGATCACACCAACACAAACAGGGTCGGACTGGGACAAGAAATAGGCCCGGACACCCAAAGAAAAGTGGCCCATCCCTCGCCTCAAAAAAGTGTCCCAGCCCTTGCCTCACGACCCTTGACCTCTGATGACCTTCACCGGAAGTGATGTCATTTAAGCCCACCCCAAAGTGACATCCCGGGAAGCGATGAAACACAACCTTTCACCCCTTGACAAAACAGGAAGTGGCATTAAATAGCATTGTTCCTAAGTACATAAATTACTGTGAATCCAAGCAGACGTCCAAGGCCAAATGATATGTTATTGTATAGCACTTACGCTTTAGTTTTTTTGTATAGAACAGATATGCATACAATACCACCCAACCTATGTTGGTACTCTTTTTTAACCTAAGAAGGATGAAAGGCTTTTTGAAAAAAAAAGAATACATTTGACAAAAAATATATATTTTTTCCTTCCAAACCAGCCCAGGCAGGGCCAGACACCGACCCCCCACTCCCCATGGACGATTTTGGCCTAGCCACGGGCCGAAAGGCCGAGGGGCCAATCGAACCTTGAACACAAACATATAACTAAATTCATGGACCTTGTGTGCATACTTACAAAAAGGCTCTTAGCGATATCATGGAAGTCTAAGAGGGGCCTGCAGTTTGGCATATGGCTCAGGGAGCTTGCGACCTGGTGTGAGGATGACAGATATATTATAGGAGCACTGCTGTTCCATTTGAGGCATGGAAAGCACTTACTGAAACTGTGCTCTACCCACCTGATGACAAAGCATCTTGAATTTCATCAACCTGCATTAACTATCCTCTTGACATTAAAGTTCGACAGCCTGATTCATGGAATTATTTGCGTAAAAAACGCAGATTTGCGTGCCTTTTTGCCTGAAAATCCCTTTTTGAAGTATAGGGATTTTCTGGCAGAAAGGCGTGCAAATCTGCGTTTTTCACGAAAATAATTCCATGAATCAGCCTATAGGTGTGCTGGTTCAGGAAACCTGCATAGATATGGCTGCCACAGACACACAAATAGACCATACAGGCAGAGCTGCACTGACCTGCGCCAATCTAAAATATTTGCTCTATAACTACAAGCCCCAGTCAAATGTTGAAAAAGTTTATGGTTATGTATGTTGGTTGTAGTTTTAATGCTGTATACAGATTGTCGAACTATCTATTGAATGTTGAAAGAGCAATGGTATAGAGAATATGTGACAATTTTGTCAATAAACAAATTCAAAAATAAATAGTTTATACAAAGCATTTCAAGATAACCAGATGTTGTACTAAAGTGGATGCTTTTATTTGCACTTTTTTTGTGAAAGGTTGCAGTTTTAGTAAGGCACTTGTCGGGGTGATTATACCGGGGTCGGCTGGGCCATCCGCGGACCTCCGGGCTGGGAGGCCCCAACTCCTCCCGTGTTCCCCAAAAATGAGTATGAGACACGCGCAAGAAGCAAGGTGGTTCTGCTGTTTATTGAACAACGGCAGGGATGGGTCTAGGACCGTACGCGTCCGTCCAGACTCTCAAAATCTCTGGGGCTCGCAGGCCGTTTTTACCTCAGTATGACGCGCTACTTGCATCACCCGGGAAAGTTAGCGAAAAACCTATCGCCACTTTGGATTGGTTCCTCGAGTGGTAGGGTTACTATAGCATACATATAGAGAACATTATTAGTGGTTGAGGGTGAGTCAGGTGGTATACTTGGGTTGTCCCTTCTATTAGATACTTCAAAATTGTTACACGAAGACCCCTAATGATTGGCTAATGTTAGTGGCGTCAGTGGTGAGTGCCCCCATGTTCTGATTGGTCCTCCCGCGAGCCCCCCAGCCTGGGACCATTGTTGTTCCCAGCTCGCGGTGTACCTGTCATTAGCAACAATATGTAACTATGTGTTCGTGCAGACAATGCGCAGATTTGCCCATAGACTTCAGAGCAGACCATTCCCATCGCTGTAGGTGTCCATTGGGTCATTTCATTGTTGCAGCCTGTGTCCCAGACGTGGGACCAAGGCGACTTCTCCCTCGTGGGTCTGGCACCTTGTCAGGTTGGCTTGGTCACATGAGGAGAGACCGTGGCTGGGGCAGAATTCTGTACATTTAAAGTTGTATTTTGCTTCTGCGTGCTTGTCTTCGCTTACAGATGTGACCTTGGTGCCGGCTGGTAGCATACGAGTTGCAACATCACTCCCTTGGCTGTGAGCTCTCGCTGGGCTCGTTCTGCGTGATCAGCACTTGTACTCTTGCTCATTCAGTGTTCATGGCGGCTCTTGCTTGCGGCCTACTTGGGCCTGGTTCATAGGTGGGGATGTGTAATGCACGGCACCTGTGTTGCGGTGCGACATGGCTTCATAGGCAGTACTACGTCTTTGCTATATTTTCATCACGATGCAAGGGTTGGGAGAAGCGTCAGCAAGCATGTACGCGAGTGCTTTGTGCGTCTTGCGTTTCTGCATTACGGAAAACCTATGTGAAAAATAATAAAGATGCACGTCAGTGGGTGTATCCGTCACCTACGTCATAGCACTGATTAGATTCTTCGTGTGGGTTGGTGCGTGAGTGTCCAGTGTGCATGGTGGCACGTGTGTTCTTGGCAGTTGGCTATGTCGTTATGGCATCTCTAACGATGTGAGTGCTTGTTGTTGATATCTTAGTCGAGTTCATCCATGCCGCAGGTGTCGGCTTGAGTAGGGCAGGCTGGTGGGCAGGCTGGTGGGCATATCCATATGTTCTTGAACCAGGGTATGCGGTCGTCTGGTAGATAGACGAATTCATCTCATGGAGGGTGTCTAGGCCGCAATCCTCTGGGCCATGGTCGCGAGGAGATTGGGGGGAGCTTTTTCTCCCATTCTCCCACTTCAGTCCCCCCTCTGGTCGACTTGTCGACCACAAACATATCTTTTTCTTTATCTCCTCTTACTCCCCATATTTTAGTCACTCTTCCCAGGTGTCCATAGTGGTTGACATGGTCTTCAAATGACCAGTACATGTATACACAGCTCCCTCCCGGTTTGCAGTATACCCATCTTCCGATATAGGTCCTCGGGTTTCTTGGGTTCTCAAGCTTTACAGATGGTGGGTCTAAGTGATTGGCGATAATCTGTTTGCGCAGACATTTATTTTCCTTTATTATCACGCCTGTGTGCTGGTCATCGTCAGTTGGCATCAAGGGGTGCATGCCGACCATTTCGATCATTTCATCTGTAGGGCGTGCCTTCCTGGCCTTCCAAAACCTTATTACAATCAATACAGCTGCAGCCAGTATTATGCATCCAACTATTATCTTCAGCCCGTCCGACAGCCATGATGGCATCCATGACCATAACAATGAAAACCAGCTATCATCCTTCTTTACTCCTTTACTTTCTTCCATCATCTTGGAGTGCATCTGGGCCAGTTGTGATACTGCTTCGGTAAGTGTACCATTATCTGCATCGTTAGCAGGAATAAATGTGCAGCATGATTGTCCTATTTTTGCACAAACTCCTCCCTCCATCGCTGTGAGGAGACCCAGTGCATATCTGTTCTGTAGTGCTACCATTCTTACCGCTCGCAGTTCCTCTTTTATTGCATTGAATCCGTTTACTGTTGAATTAATCGTCATCATTAGTTCCCATCGGGTGATCTGGAGCCATTTAGCGTTTGCATAATATTGTAGTCCAGGGTGTATTATTGACGTGAAGAACATAGCAGCCCTTCTAAATAACCTATGTTCTGGTGGGATAGAAGTGAGTGCTGTTTCTGACCTTCCCCACAGGTAGTTTCCTGTCAGTGGTTCTCCTTGTCTTTTTATCCTCTTTAGGACATTGTTGTTGTTGTTGTTGTTGTTCTCTCCCTCCTGTGATTGTATGGATCTTTTCTTCCTCTTGTTCCCTTCATCCATTTTGGGGAAATTGGCCATGTTCACATGTTTTTGGGGCACCACTAGCGATGGTACATTGATGTGTTCCATTGTGCATATACCATTCCACAACGGGGGCATGGTGTGATATGCCTTATTTCCGCAGGTCCAATAGTGATCGATTATCACTGCCATTCCAGCTCCCCCCTCTGGTAATTCTAACCCACTTCCACAGATGGTGTTGTATCCCACCTCCACATCTCCTCTGTGTTGGTAGCATAACTTGGGCGCGGTCAGCGGTAGTATGCTTATTGGGTCTTCATCCTTCTCCATCCATATCAGCATGGGTGCGTATTTGCCCCATGTCGTCCAACATCTGTCGTTGTGTTCCTGTATGGTGGTAATATTTTCTCTTGTTATCATGTTGCTACCGACCATTCATTTAATTTCCCATTCATTGTTCATGTATACCTTCCCTGTTATTGCTATTAGTGGCCTTTCCCAACAGCCTTGTATACCAGGATCTTCAGTGGCGTACCAATCACATGGTAGGTATTGTAGGGTTACTTTCTTCGTTTCTCCCTTTTCAGGGCCACTTGTCATGTATCTGAATGCTTCAGCATATAAACTGCTCTTATGGTAACTCAAATATGACTTGAGGATATTGTTTTCGTATGGGTATGTGTCTCTTGTTTTCCACTCCATTCTCATCACCGTTCCTTGAAATCGCCCTCTCGTTTGGAATAGTGCCAAATATACTATATATCACGCCGTCTTTTCTTGTATTTCTGTGACGACGAATGTTCGAGAAGCACTCATGGCGTATGGGATCAATGAGCAAACATAACAGCTATCTTCTGTTGTCTGCTTACCTATTTGGGTCATGTGCTGGTACCACATGTTGTTTGAGACGTGTGCTGAATCTGTTATGTAATTATCAATACCCTTGTTAGCCGTATATGTGCTGCGTTTAACTCTACTTCCCTTATGCGGAGGGTTGCTAGTACCACCTGACGTCACACCTGTTGCAGCCGTGGGAGGCGGTATGTTAGGTTTGGGTGCAGCCATAATATTGATAGCATAACTTTTCTGCCATACAGAGGCAGCCAATAGACCAGTGATGACCAATACTCCTATCATTTTTATTACAAAAGTTAGTCTCACCGGCATTTGCTCTTAACTTGCTGCAGTCCGGCAGCTTATTCTTGCGACGTTAAAGGTGCCCACCTGAAAATACTCAATACGCTTGTTATTATTGTTAGTGGTTGTTATTAAGCTCTCCCTATAAAGTAATCGTTCAGTGCCCAGGCGAAGAGCTGTTCCCACGCTAACCTTAGTGATCTATCTCTTAGCGCAGGTAAGTGCTGGTGAAGATGGGGAAATTATTGTTCTATGGCCAAAATAAATGCGGTGTAATATACGCGTACCCTCCTTCTTTTCAGGTACTTTGGCCTTCTTATGTGATATACAAATTGGTGTGATGGGGCTTCAGGGGTGCTATCATCCGTTGGCATCATCTACTCCTGGCCACAGTACACTGTTAGTTACTTATTTTCTTAACAATACAATTATACACAGTACCTGCATGTGCGAGAGAAGAAAAGAGAAAACATACAAGTGTTTTACATGTGTGTGTGTGTGTGTGCGTAAAACAATGTCCTTCAATCGGGGGTGACCTTAGAGGGGAGGGGGTTGGGGCTCAATTGGCGGAAGTTTGTTTACTTTGCGATCTCGTGACCATGGGATGGGCTGTGGGCAAGCGTCCAGTGTCTATTTCAGTAGTTGCCTCTGGGGAATCTGGGGGGTGATCAGGTGTGGTGACACTACTGTCATCAGCTGTGGCCGACGTTTCCTTCTCTGTAGCCGATTCTGTTGCTGTCGTTGCTCTTCCAATGGCCCTGTTGTTAACGCTAGGGCGGGTCTGGAGTTTGTAGATCTTCACTTCGTGTAGGTGATTCCAGGCACGCTTATCCTGCAATTTCACCGCTCTGGTAGCTACCTCCTCTACCAAATGAGGACCAGTAAAGCGTGGGCCGTTCCACTTTCTATTGAATTTGCGCAGTAGCATATGGTCACCTTTAGCAATTTTGCTTAGTCCTTCCTTTTCCAGTTCCTTGTCGGTGTCTTCTTGTTGAGAACTCTTCGACCCGCCCCGCGTGCGCTCGAGCTGTTGAGATACAAACGCTACACTAGTAATCAAAGAAGACACATATTGATACATTTCGTCACCAAGAACAGTTGCAGTGTTTTCATGGTCTGTGAATGCTCTTGATGTAGGTGTTAGAGGAAGGCGCATTTGTCGTCCTGTCACCACCTCGTGAGGAGTGAGGTGGTGATCAGACCCTGACCTATTCCTTAGCTCAAATAGAGCTAGCGGGAGACAGTACAACCAGCTCTTCTTGGTTGTTTGCTGTATCTTTGCTATTTCTTCTTTCAATAGGCCATTCAGGCGTTCACATATACCGTTGGCCTGCGGGTGATATGCACATGCAAATTTATGCTTAATACCCAGCAAGGACGTGATGTGCTGAAACATTTCATTAGCAAAGTGTGGGCCGTTATCTGACCGCAACACTTCACACACACCCCACCTTGGGAAAACCTCTCTCACTAGAAATTTAGCTGCTCTGAACACATCTGCATGTGAGCAGGGTCCTGCCTCGATCCACCTGGAGAACGAGCATACCACTACAATCATATATCTATTTCCTTGACATACATTGATCATATCAACGTAGTCAATATGAATGTGCAGGAAGGGTCCCTCTGGCCGGGGTATAGTACCTTTTATCACTTTCAGCGTGTGACCGGCCGTAAACTGTTGGCATGTGAGGCAATTGCTGATAAAATTTGTTACATGAGAATTTAACTCGTGGCAGAACCAGTCTTCCCTAATTCGTGCTGCAATTATTTCCTTTCCTGTATGAGCTGGGTGATGGAGCTGGGCCAGGGCGGTGTTCAACAGTGCCAATGATATGACCACCTTTCCGGTGTTATTCTGACGCCACAGTGCGTCAGTTGGGGACATCGTACATCCTCTTTTTACCCATAGTTCCTTTTCTGCCATTGGTGCGGCTGCCTGTAATTCCATTATCTGTGTGGCGGGGAGATAGGTGTACCCTTCTTTCATCAACATCTGTTTGGCCATCCCCCTCCCTCTCACTCTCTCTGACTCTGGGGGGTTCCATATTTCACCAAAGTACGCCGCATGTTTGGAATGTGCGTCTGCTGTTTCATTCCCTTTTGAAATATGGTTGTCTCCATTAGTGTGTGCCGGGCATTTAACCAAAGCTATTTCTTGGGGATCATTAATTACTTCAATTAATTCTGCTAACAAGAGAGCATGTTGCACTGGGGTGCCATCAGCTCTCCTAAACCCCCTTCTCTGCCATTTTATCAACCCCGAGTGGACAGTTGACGTGACATATGCGCTATCAGAATATATAGTAACTCTTTTGTCAACGCTTTCCTTCAACGCCAAGATCAGTACAACCAATTCTGTTGCTTGAGCCGAATAATGCTGTGGTAACTGCACACATTTCATCGGGACATACATCAAATCTTCTGTCATTTTTTGCAACTGCTGCCCCTGTTCTCCTTATCCCATCACTTTGGTCTATTGTTGATGACCCATCAATAAACAAAATGTCTCCACCGTTGAGTGCATCCTCTTCAACTTTTCTAGTGCATGAATACGTTTCGATAGTCTGTGTACAATCGTGAGCATAATCACCTTCCTCAATAACTTCCGCTATAAACCTTGATGGGTTAACTGTACTACATCTGACAATTGACAGTTCAGGTATAGACAAAATGATCTCATAACCTGACGCCCTCTGCGTGGTTAGTGTGGACTTAGGCTTATTCAATATTGCAAACAGCGCTTGCTCCACAAATAGTGTGGTTGGGCACCCCATTGTAATCGATGATGATTTCTCTACCGCAAATGCAGTTGTGGCTAGACTCTGTTTGCAAGGGAAATGACCTAACATAACAGGGTCCAAGTGACCGCAGTAGAATGCTATTGGCTTGTGTCCCATGCTGGTTTTCTGAGTCAATACTGCTTTCATTACTGCTGAGTCGCAATGTGAAAAGATAAAGAACTGCCGTTTATAATCTGGGGTGGCTAGTACCGGAGCAGTGGATATGGCGTGCTTCAACTCGTCAAATGCCTCCTTCATTTCCCTTGTCCACCCCAATGTTTTGTCCCCTTTGTGTGCTTCTATCAATGCTTCAAGCAGGGGTCCTATGTATGAGCTGTAGTCAAAAACCCATGCTCTACAGTAGTTGCATAATCCCAGGAACTGCTGCAGCTCCCTCACCGTTTGTGGTAGTGGCGTGTTTGATATAGCTTGTGCTCTTTGTGGTGCAATCTTTCTTCCGTGTTGGGGTATTAGTTGACCAATGTATAGTACCTGTTCCTGACAGTACTGTAACTTTTCTTTGTCTACCTTGTAACCTTTTTCAGCCAACACTGTCAGCATTTTCAATGAGTCCTCCCTGCACCTTTTCTCGCTTGTGCTGCAAATTATTATATCGTCAACATATTTCAGCACCGTACTTTCCAATTCAATGTTTCCCAAGTCCATCTGTCTTACTCTGTTGAAAATTGAGGGTGACTCGCAGTACCCCTGTGGTAACCTGGTGTGTTTCCATTTTGTGTTCCTGTATGTGAAGCTTATCAAGTCTTGTGAATCTGGGTGCAGGGGTATTGAGAAAAAGGCATTTTTGAGGTCAATCACTGTGAACCGTGAGGCCTCTGCCGGAATTCCACGTAGTATTGTTGCCGGGTTTGCTGCTATGGGGTATTCTGCTTCTACAATGTTGTTCAAGGGTCTGAGGTCCTGGATAAATAGCCAATACCCTCCTTAACCTTGCGCACTGGGTACACGGCCGTGTTACATGGTGATTCTGATGGTACCAATATGCCATTATTTATTAGGGCCGTTATTGTTTCGTATATGCCCTCATCTGCCTCTTTTGATAGTGGGTATTGTTTCACTCTAGGTAGTATTGCACCCTTCTTCAGCTTTATTCTTACTCCCCCGATACTCTTTATGCATCCCACGTCATAGGGACTGGGGGTCCACAGTGATGTTGGAACTTTTGCCATATCTTCCTCGTAGAAGAGAACTGGGGTAGCTGCAGGTGCTTCAAGTGCCATGGCCATTTTCTGTGCCACTTGCTTATATGTCACTCTCAGCCATATATCTACACTCATCATAAATACCATCTCACCTTCTTCCTTGTCTTCTGAAAAGAGCTCCTCATCGGACACCTGGGTGAGCCTGCATCCCTCAGCCAGGGCTAACACTGCCCTCCATGCTCTCCCTTCCCGGTCTTGGGCATGTACTGTGATATAATCAGCAGTTGCTATAATACTCTCGATGCTCACCAAAATCACCTTCCCTTCTGGTTCATTGGCTGGTGTCTCAGGCCTGAACAAATATGCTGCTGGCCTCCTCCAGATCTTTCCTTCTATTCCTGGCATCCAGGCGAATGCCATGTCCGTTCCGTACTGGAACAGTTCGCCATCCACTGGCTCAGCCCGCGCTACTGTCTGTCCACAGTATGCTTGCAGTATTTGTCGTGCAGTAAGCATGTTTATTCCTGGAGTTGAGCAAATTATGCCATCCTCCGTGAAGGAGATTGTCATATTTAGCCTGCTCATTATGTCTCTCCCAAGTATGTTCACTGGTGATTCCCTTGAATACAGGAGCGGGACAGACATGTCATAATCTCCAATAGATAAGGAGATGTTATCAGTAAAGGGAACCAACCCCCTAGCCCCAGAGAATCCTTGGGTGTTCATGGCCTCACCTGACATCTTAAATCTACCCTCCCTTATGCAAGACTGGGTTGCCCCAGTGTCAACAAGGAATGATAATATTTTGTCACCTCTCGTTACCTCAATGCGTGGTTCCTCCGCACTATTAGGTGTTATCAACAGGATGGGACACACCAAGGACATCTGTGGGCTGTCCTATTGTGGGTATAATGTGTCCCAGGACAGTCACCCTTCCCAATTGTGTTTGTTGTAGCTGTGTATCGGTGGAGGTTACCTTTTGGTCCTGTATTTGAGTGGGCTGTTGCACTCGCTGCACTTGGTGTTGTTGTGTTATTGCTACCTGTTGTTGCGGTAGTGAATATGTCTGTGGCTGTTGTTGTGTTAATAACTGCTGCTGTGTGCTGCTCTGTGGCAGCCCCTGCAGTTGTTGGTAACCCTGCTGCTCCTCGTAGGCCCTTGTTTTCCTTGTTCCCCCATACTGGTGTGGAGGGTCTCATTCTACATGTACGTGACATGTGTCCTAACATTCCACAAACCCAACATACAGGTGGTTCCCTGGTCTGCCATGGGAAACTTCCTGCATTATCCTGGTACATAGGTTGCCCAGTGGGGTAGAAGCTTCGGAATCCTCCCCCTTGCTGTTGTGCAGGATGGCCATATCCCCTCCCCCTCATCATTCCTCCCCTTCCCCTGATGTTATTATAGTATCCAGTTCCTGATGCCATGTATCCTCCTCCCTTGTTAGCCGTGTATGGTGGGGGTGGTGGCAGCTGTTGTGTTATAAGTCGTGGTGATTGTGGTAGTGGTGGTGTTTGTAGTTGTGAGGGATCCTGTGCTGCCACTACATGCGTGGGGTTTGGTGTCATTGTTGTTGATGTAGTTATTAGTGCACCTTCCATGGTGTACTTAGTCAGTTTTTTCTGCACTAATTTAGCCTCTTCCGCTTTTCTATCTTCTTCCTTTTGTTTCATCTTTTCTTGCCACGTCCTACAATGGTGTACTATTGTCAATTGTATTTCCGGCCAAGCCTTGGCTTCCATCCCCACTACTTTCTTCAATTGTTTTTGTACTGCCTCCCGGAGCCCTTGTATTAGTATGTGGTAAAATATTGCCGGTGTCTTGTCCCATTGCTCTCTAGTTTCCATACGCCACTTCTCCTGAATCTCCTGGATATAATCAACAGGATCTTCGTTTTCACGCATCTTGCGTGACGTAATTGCTCCTATATCTGAGGTGTCTGGGTATTGTACCCTCAGCGCTTGCCATAATGCATGCCTACAATTCGCAAACCCCGTCATGTAATGTGTTTGTTATTGTGACCCCGGGGAAACCCGCTCTCTTCCAGATGTCATCTGCCGCATCCCCTAATATTGATATTAGTAGGCCCTTCACGTCTCCTAGTGCTAGTTTCTGTCCTGCAGTGTGTTTTTACATCTCGTATATCCATTTTCCCGCCCCTCCACTTAGTGATGGGAGCCTACACTTTATATTTTCCTTATCGGCATGCTTCCAAGGGACGTATTGTGGCCTAACCCCCCCTCTCTCCAATAGCGGCATTAGATTGTGTCCCATCTGTCCCCCCAATTGTCACGGTGTAGAGTCCGCATACCCCTGCTCTTCTTCTGTGTCGTCTACGTCATCTGTCATGTCCATATTACCGCCGCTCATTGCAGCTTCCCCTTCATCTCTTCCCCTTCTCTTATTATTTCCTTTATTTGATGTGGGTGTGTATGTCCGTTCTTCCTGCCTGCGTCTGGGGAGATCTCTAAGCCTGCCGGCGTAGGGTGTGTGTTCAGGACCGGGTGTGGGCAGACATGTTGGACGGGATGATGCGGGTGTAGCTGCACATGTTTGCCTTCCCGCCATTCCTTGTTCTTTCTCCTCACTCCCCCCCAGCTCGTCCTTCCTTCTGCATGCCCATGGGGATTCCCTGTTGGTGCGGGTGATGTACAATTTGTCTAAGCTTTCCCTATCGCCGCTTCTTTCTTCTCCCCCCATTCCTTCTTCTTCTTCGCTGCAAAAATCATCCAGGAGCGACAACCCCCAATCTGTCTTTTTCCCCCTAATCTACCCCACTCTCTCCTTTCCTATCTCTTCTTTCCCCTTCCCTTTTCTCTACTATTTCACCACCCATTTCCTCTCTTTTCTTTTTTAATTCTTCCATCACCTCACTACTCACCTTCTCTAATATCCTTTTTTCCTCTTTCCTCCTTTCCCATCTCTCTCTCTCCCTTTCTATTATGCTTTCTATTACTTTCCCTTCCTCGTATTTCTTGGTGGTTTCTGATAGTATTTTCCTCTTCCATATTTCCATTTCCTTTTCTTTCTCTTCTTCCTCTCTTTTCCTGTCACGCTGTGCTGCACGAGATACCCTTTCTGCTCTCGCCTTCATCCTTTCAGCTTCCCGCTTCCGTTCTTCAGTTCATTCCCTCATTTTTTCTAATTCATCCTTACTTTCTTTCCTTTCCCTCCTTCTCTCTCGTTCCTCCCTCTCAAGCTGTTTGATCAGGGCGTTTTGCTCATTCCTTAATTCCGCCAATCGTTCCTCCAACATCTCCTCCTCTGCTCGTAACAGCTCCCCTTCTTTCTTTTTACCTTCCTCCCCTTTTATTTCACTGCTACTCTCATCGTCCTCGTTCATTTTCCTTACTACCTCCTTCTCTTCTCCCGTTAGTGTCCCTCGCAATTTTAGCAGCACCTGCGCAGCTACCCACTCGTCGTGTCCTATGGTTAGGATTGGTTCTTCACTAATTTTCCCTTCCCTTGTGTGCATCTTCGTATAAATTGGGCCTACCGCACTTGTCACCTCCCCCCCTGTGTAGCCACCTGTAGCTGTATATGGTGGTGGGCTGTACGCTGGGGTCGAATACCCCTCAGCCGCCGTTAGTTGTTGCCTTACCGCTTCTCGTAGTTCCGTTACAGGATATAACCCCCCTTCCTCCTTTTTCACTACTTTCGCTAAAGGCATGTTGTCGGTCCGTTCCTTTTTTATTTCTGTTTCATTTACGATGCTAAGCTTTACCTCCCCCTCTCGGCCTCTTCCCGCGCACTGTGCGATTTCAACCTCCTTTTCCCCATTACTCTCTTCCTCCTTAATCTTCTTCCCCTCCTTCGTTTCCTCCATGGTAAACATTCCGGTTGGTCCTGGTCGGGACCCCTGGAACATCCTCCATAAGTTAAACACCTCCACGTGGTGCGTCAACTTCTTCCCCTTGTATGTGTTATGTATATGTGTCAGTAGCGAGTGTTGGAAGTACGGGTCGAAACTGCCGTTAGGCGGCCAGGGTGTCGTCATTTTGTTGTCCGTCCCTTGTGTCCATTCTGTGCTGTACTTGATCAGTTTTTCCCTATGGGGTGATAGTGTTTTACATATATGCTGTAGTGGGGTAGTGAGGGTGTTCCCCCACCCTCCCGATCCTAACCCGTATGACATGGTTACACTGTGTTGTTAGCTCCCTTCAGTATAGTTGTCGTTACCTGGCCCCGTATTTTTGGGACTTGCGACCGTCCGCTAAAAGAAACCCAGTCAAATATTACAATTCCAGATGTGTTACCTGGCCCCGTAGTTTGGGGACTTGCGACCATCCGCTAAAAGAAAAACAGTCAAATATAACGCTTGAAAAAATATATGCTGTCTTTTTCCTGTCTTTGTTTTTCTTCCTTAATACTGTTACGGCCCCCTGCGGCCACGGCGCACGAAGCCCCCTGCGGCTGCATGCCCTGTGTGACGTGCTTATACAGCCATCCCACTTTTCTCCTCCCCTCCTCCTCCTACCTCACTCGGCGTGACCGGCGTTCTCCGTGCACGGTCACTTCCCCCTCTCCACCTGTCCCGTATTTAACGTTGCCGACAACCTCCGTGCGCACCCCCTCTCCACTATTCACTTCCCCACCACCCTTCAACAATGCTGTGTGGTCGAGGTATCCTATGAAAGCCCTACGGGTGACGTCACCGACCTCTTTCAAAACTACCGGTAAGATCTTTTACACTTCAGAAGGCTCGAAATAAGTTTTGCTGTTTGTCCCCGTTAACCCCACAGCTGTCCTCTTGTTACGCCTGGAACAAGGTAACCAACAATATAATTGGACTGCGCACACTGCGTCGCCTCGCGTGTGATACACCCCTCAACAGGAGGGCTTAACCAGCCAATTATCTTCCGTACTAGGCAACCAGTTAGCTACCGCCTACAGGAAAACGTCATCTATCTATCGAGTTTCACTACTTGATCAATAGGGATCCTCATCTACTCATTGATCAATAACCGCCAATTCGTAGGAAGCCACACACACACACCCCCCCTTACAGGTGGCCACGACCTAGGCCAATCAGTGTCTACAAGCAACCGCACGTGATGTTTTCTTGCTCCGCCCACCCTTTTCCGTGACGTGGTAGCAGTCGGCTCTTGCGCCTGTCCTGCTACCATTCACTTCACCGTCAGCACTAATTGATCAAATCTTCGCCGCACACCTTAGTAACACCTCCCACTGCCCTTATTGCACTCCTCCCCCCTCCCTCACAATCTCACATTGCTTGTTGGGTGTGACATACTCACCAAGTTCTCTTGATGCGGGGCTGCTCGACTGTGTGCACCCCTCCTAGCGACTCGCCACCTCCCCTTGTCTGGACCACGTCTGGACACTCGCCAACCGCGGGCGGGATACTTCTCAACCAGCTCCCGAGGGCCAATATCCGGATTGTGCTGTCCGGTCTTCTCGCAGTTCCGCGATGGTCCTGTAGTCCTCAAAAAGGGGGCAGCGGCAGAGGGGGCCGTGCCGCCGCGCCTCCTCGCAACGAGAAGACTTGGAAAAAATAAAAATAAAAAGGAAGATCGTAAACAGATCTCAGCAGTGCCTCCAACTTGTCGGGGTGATTATCCCGGGGTCGGCTGGGCCGTCCGCGGACCTCCGGGCTGGGCGGCCCCAACTCCTCCCGTGTTCCCCAAAAATGAGTATGAGACACGCGCAAGAAGCAAGGTGGTTCTGCTGTTTATTGAACAACGGCAGGGATGGGTCTAGGATCGTACGCGTCCGACCAGACTCTCAAAATTTGTGGGGCTCGCAGGCCCTTTTTACCTCAGTATGACGCGCTACTTGCGTCACCTGGGAAAGTTAGCGAAAAACCTATCGCCACTTTGGATTGGTTCCTCAAGTGGTAGGGTTAGTATAGCATACATATAGAGAACATTATTAGTGGTTGAGGGTGAGTCAGGTGATATACTTGGGTTGTCTCTTCTATTAGATACTTGAAAATTGTTACACAAAGACCCCTAATGATTAGCTAATGTTAGTGGCGTCAGTGGTGAGTGCCCCCATGTTCTGATTGGTCCACCCGCGAGCCCCCCAGCCTGGGACAATTGTTGTTCCCAGCTCGCTGTGTACCTGTCATTAGCAACAATATGTAACTATGTGTTCGTGCAGACAATGCGCAGATTTGCTCATAGGCTTGAGAGCAGACCATTCCCATCGCTGTAGGTGTCCATTGGGTCATTTCATTGTTGCAGCCGTTGTCCCAGACGTGGGACCCAGGTAACTTCTCCCTCGTGGGTCTGGCACCTTGTCAGGTTGGCTTGGTCACGTGAGGAGAGACGGTGGCTGGGACAGAATTCTGCACATTTAAAGTTGTATTTTGCTTCTGCATGCTTGGCTTCGCTTACAGGTGTGACCTTGGCGCTGGCTGGTAGCATACGAGTTGCAACATCACTCCCTTGGCTGTGAGCTCTCGCTGGGCTCGTTCTGCGTGATCAGCACTTGTACTCTTGCTCATTCAGTGTTCATGGCGGCTCTTGCTTGCGGCCTACTTGGGCCTGGTTCATAGGTGGGGATATGTAATGCACGGCACCTGTGTTGCGGTGTGACATGGCTTCATAGGCAGTACTACGTCTTTGTTATATTTTCATCATGATGCAAGGGTTGGGAGAAGCGTCAGCAAGCGTGTACGAGAGTGCTTTGTGCGTCTTGCGTTTCTGCATTACGGAAAACCTATGTGAAAAATAATAAAGATGCACGTCAGTGGGTGTATCCATCACCTACGTCATAGCACTGATTATATACTTCGTGTGGGTTGGTGCGTGAGTGTCCAGTGTGCATGGTGGCACGTGTGTTCTTGGCAGTTGGCTATGTCGTTATGGCATCTCTAACGATGTGAGTGCTTGTTGTTGATATCTTAGTCGAGTTCATCCATGCCGCAGGTGTCGGCTTGAGTAGGGCAGGCTGGTGGGCAGGCTGGTGGGCATATCCGTATGTTCTTGAAGCAGGGTATGCGGTCGTCTGGTAGATAGACAAATTAATCTCGTGGAGGGTGTCTAGGCCGCGATCCTCTGGGCCATGGTCGCGAGGAGATTGGGGGGAGCTTTTTCTCCCATTCTCCCACTTCACAGTGTTATGCCGACACGTTTTGTGAGGTTTTTTAAAAGCCCCTTGTTAAGGCTGTTGGCAATTCCACTCTATATCTCCATGCACCCGTGTAAATGAGCCCAAGGAGGGCATCTGCTTCTGACAGTCTGTGGTCCCTGATTCATATGGATGTACAATAAGTGCCACTTTTCTGAAAAGGTGCTTTAAAACTGTGTGTACCACTTGTGTCATGGCTTTGTGCTATGAACGCTGCAACCTTTGACAAAAAAGTGCAGATCTTAAAACATCAGTTTATCATGACATTCTTTGCACAAAGTGGTGGAACCCCCCCTCAATGGATCCTAGGATGGGGAATGGGGCACAAACCCTGTGTGTCCTCCCATAAAGACGTCACTGGTGCCAGAGTGTTCAGCAGAAGGCCTTCCAGGCAGACATTGACACTATTCAGATGGGAGAGGACCAGGGCTTGGATTGCAGATCTGAAATATTTGGCTGAGGCGATGAATTTGCAAGTCATTAAAAGGGAAAGTTGGTACTTGTATTTGTTACTTTCAATATGCTTATAAAACTCTTAACTATTAGATCAATGGACATCTCTTGTTCAGTCCTCTGAAGGGAAACACAAATGTGGTAAAGGACAATTCCTCTGTCTGCTAGTTTCAACCAGTAGGATCACACTGAGTTCACATGTTCCTCAAACATCAGGTGAGTGCCCTGTAAATGTATTAATGTCTCTGTCTCCCTCCATCCTAGATACAACATCTACACTAATTTTCAATAATGATACTCACTATGTTTTTGTAAAATTGGTATTTTGGGAACAGAGGACACGCGTACAGGGAAAATGTGTGCATTATGGTTGGATTGTCAATAGTTGGATCGTAAATAGCCCACATGTCTGTCCAGGAATAGGTGGCTCCCTTGGAAGGACCTCAACCAACAACGCCATATCCGGTGCAAAACCTCATACCTTTGGGGTTAAGGTCATGTTGGAATTGATTTGACCCGTGAAGTTCTGTTTTCGCATTTTTCTTTTTTTTCTTCCCCTGTTTTTGTTCTGATAAAATGATATGGTGCATCGTGTAATATGGAAATGTAAGTAAGAAATGTTTTGTAATACAATGTACTTAGATAGCCCAGCGGCCAAATAAAGTTGATGATGATAAAAGTCACTTGCATTATCATGGACATAGCATTGCTGTTACCTGACGCACATCACCATATACAGTGTCTACACTCCAACAGCTTTCTCACATAATCCCATGTAAGTGAAATACACAAGGACTGTGACTGGCTTCTCCAAAACCTGTACTAAACTATTGGAACAAATATAAACCATCAAGCCCCTGTGGAAAAAAAAACAACCCTCACGACTTAACCTTCCACACAATGGTACAATCAAGAAGTCACCCTCTCCAAAGTAATCATCAGGAAACGAGGAATGACTATTGAACTATCTTGCACCACATCAGAGGAAAAATGCAGGGATCTCAATTATGACATTGCCCTGGCCCACTGCACACCTTTAAACTGAGATGAGTCAGTTGTAATTTGGTTTAAAATAATTTTAGAATAAGCCACAAAAAGGTAAGAGAAGTCAATTAGAATCAATAACTTGTAAACCATTGGAAAAATTCAAAAACAGTTTGACAACTCGATTGTGGTGTGTTACATCTTCAATGTATTCAGCCTGAGCTCAACGCATTTCGGGAGATATATACCATCATCAGTTGCAGAGAAGCAAACTGTAAGATATACAAAGTAACAATTTAGAATAAAGTTGAACGGAGTATGAAACAATAAATGAAGTACTTAATTAAGTACCAAAGTTAAAAATACTATTGTCAAAGTTATGTACACAAAGGCATTTTAACAGGAAGCGTGCATTTACATTGTAACATCATGATCATTGAAGTATATGGTGTGTATCTCAGAGTTATTGACTAATAATGAAGTCATGCATTTGTTATAAACAAGTATTAAGAGGTACCTGAAGAAGCATCTCTGCTAACATAGGTCTGGAGCTCAGGGACACAAACATAGAAAAGGTTGATGAATATGTTCCTTCCTCAAAAAATTGAAGAAAAAGAGGAAAAGGATAGAAGTATAAAATGTAGAGGTACCTTCAATAATACTAAGGTGAGCTCACAATACAGGCATAGTGCCATATTTTCAAGTATAGCATTTGATTTGAATAAGAGAGGCAAAAGCAAATAAAACAAGCTGTAGAAAGATCCAAAAGTTAGTCATACTATAAAGATCAAAAAGGTAAATTGCCCACCATCTCATCACTTCTCCTGTGTGTGTTATTCAATGGATCAACAGAGTTTAAGTTAAATACAGAGTTCTGTGACAGGCTTCATTGAAGACCCAAGATGGCAGAAATTATGTGATGAAACATTAAAAGATGTGGTGACATCACTATCATGGTGACATCATTGCTTGGACATAAGAACACATTGCAACAGAAAGATCGTAGAAATATCAATTAGTTTAGAGCTAAAAAGTATGTAACAAGTATATCAATAAATGAATATATAAATAAAATAATCCTAGTGCTGCATAGAGTAAGGAAGAATGTTCATGAGAAGCTTCCATTAACAACCCAAGGTGGCCGAAATTACATGATTTAGCATAAAAAGACATGGGGATATCAATAAAATGGTAGCGTCATCCAGTTACCATAAGGAAATGTTGCAACATGTATGTCTAAGTAATACCAGTTTGTTTACAGTTAGAAAGTATGTAGCATGTTAGATAATAGAGATAGCAATAAACTAATACATTAAAAAATAAAACAGGTGCTCCATGGTACAAAGAAGAAAGTCAATCAAAAAGTTAAAAAAAAACTATAAAAAGAATGTTCATGGATCAGATAGTTAGTGAAGAATCAACTCATAAACATCATCTAACATTATAGAAGCATTATTAATGAAATATGAATACATCATACCCCAATGGCCAGTCATACGGCTTGTAAAGTGTGCCAACATAAGATAACTTAAAATCAATCAATTTTGGTGGTCTGATCACTAACACATTGGCCCTCACTATAATTTTGACGGCAGCGTGCCCTTTTAAGGGCACTGCTGCCGCCAGAGTTGTTTTTTTAAGGCACCCGCGAATGGGCAGTAACCGGATCATGCCGAGTTTGGCAGACCCGGTAATTGCCCATTCGCGGGTGCCGTTATGGCTGGCCTCCCGATCCCCATACTGCCACATAGGGCAAAATAGGGGTCGGGAGCATGGGTGCACCAGCACCGTTAATAACGGTGCTGGTGCAATCAGTTCTGCTTGCGGGTGCCGGTATGCACGCCTGGTCAGACCAGGCGTGCAGTCCAGCACCCGCAAGAGGAACTTGTGGTGTGGTGGAGAGGTAACAACGGCGCTGGTAGCACTACCGGTGCCGTTGTTGCCTTTCGGCCACCCTTATAATGAGAGCCATTATCTATAAATTTCAGTAGACAAGGATATATATTTAGGGGAGTTGTCCATTCTACAAATGTCAAGAATATTATAGGGCGGTGGTCTATAGTTAAGATGAGTCAGAGACACATAGGAACCCCTCAACATTTTATTGTTATTAACTTGATTGAAGTAAAGGTTTTGGCTGATATATCAAGTGATTAAAGAGCTACAGGCCCCAAGAGACTGCAAAGTTTAGTAAAGATTTGTTAAAAAATTAAAATGTTATTAGGCGTAAAAAAATGTGGCATACTTCCCATTCATTTTCTCATAGACAAGCAAGGTACATTTTTGCCAAAGCGCAGTGCCCAAACTGTAGGATGGATTTGGACCAAGTATGAAACAACTTGGGCACAAAGCCTTTACTCGCGATCCATGCGGGGTTTGAGGTTATTCCATGCAGAAGTTTTTTCAATATTTGACAAAGAAGGGGGTACCGACTTCCCGAAAATAGATAGTGATATTTAGGGGATTTACCTGAAACCCAGTGTTTTTAGAAACAAAACGACCCACATCTAGTTTTTCTCTCGAGGCAAGTGATATATTTGCGGCTATAAGGAAAATGAAATGGATGAAAAAATCTATTTGCAAGTCAAAAACATGTAAATGCCAACAAGCTAGAGGTGGGCAGGCTAGAGGGCACCAAGTGAAATTTTGGAGTTTGGGGGGTCTAGTAACTAAGTTTGCGCACAAAGCTTTCCGTAACCTCGGCTATAGTCACAAATAGTCGACATCTGAAAGCAAACTGCATCAAATAACAGCGTGTGTTCTGGGGGAAATGGAGAGGGCAGGGGGGTGAGGAGGCTATCTGGGGAGTGGGAGGAGGTGGCACAGATGACAGGGACACTTGGTGAGGTGCTCAGGGGGCAGGAAAGCATTTTCTTTGGCCATTTTTCCGATATTCATGGCTATATCCGAGGCTACTAAGGAATACAGATAACCACAGGTACGAGTAGTTCTGTTCCTTCTGCTATCATTTTGGATTGCCAATGTTTCATTTCTTTTTGAAGGTTATTTCTATATGTATAGTGATGATGGGTGTGAAAAATCAGGTCAGTGACCTGGTAGGTATTTGGGAATCTTTTTTTGTTTTGACTATGTTCTCATGCTTTTGTATATGTGAGACTTTGGAGAAAAAGAGATGAAATTAGTTTAAAAGGATCAATCATATACTATTTTTAGATGCACCGTACAATGCATGTTAGCTTGTGTGTTGTGTGGCTGTGGAATGTTCATCTAACTAGTTTAATGTTATCTATTATTCTTTGCTTGCTTTATTTTCAACTACGTTATATAAGTACATGAGTAGTGTTGTACTGTGTTGATATTTTAAGTTGTATTGTAGTATAAAGCCTGAAGTGAGGCCCCCTTTTTATCCAATGTTTGTAACCGCGGTTATGATAAAAGTCAATGAAATGTAGCTGTGGGTATAATAAAAAACCTTTATTCAATTTTATTGTGTTTGTGTATTTCTATGTCATAAGTAGTCCTTAAAAGGACTGTTTTGGGCTACACTGAATGTAGTATTTTAGCATATCTGAACTGCTGTTTTGATGTTTTGAAGGAACACAGCATTTCCTTCATCAGTTAGGTATACTCTGTTAGGTCTGTAGAAACTGGTCAGGTAGCAATGTATGGTGTTGTTCGAAATCCATAAGTGGCTGTGGTCTCTCATGAATGCTAAAACTGCTCTATTAACAATTCTCAGGGATTTCTCATTTTTACCATTAAATCTGTCTGTCCGTCTCCATTTTTGCAGCTGAATCAGATTGTAAAATATAAAGCTGGTGTGAGGAAATAGTTCCATTAGTTTTGCCATGTCTTGTTTGATCATTAAAGTAAGGGACACAGTACATTCCCCAAATCATTGCCGCCACAATGAATGAATATGATGTCTGGGTGCCATGTACTTTTCAGACTGAACAATTAGAAACAGAGGAATAAATATATATATAGGGCAATGTATCACAGTCAAGTTTTAAAAAGTTTGGAGAGGTGTAAGACCAAAATCTAGATATGTGGTAAAGCGTTTTTTGCAAAAGAAAAAAGTAGAAGTAATAATTAAGAAATTAAATGAATTATATGAAAAGAACATTTTTCGTTTTCGTATTGAAGAAACTTAAGAAATTACTTAAGGTAACTAAACCATTATATACAAATATAGAAACAGTTGATGTACTTACACGTGACAACTTTTGTGAGTGTTTGGTGGAGAGTGTAAGAACACTTCTCATACTGTAATATTTTTTTAATGAAGAGAGTTACATTCAAGGAAAAGAATGTTCCCCTAGCTGACGAGAGTGGACGTAGCCATGAAGTCGAAATGGTGTGATTTATAAAAAAAAGAAGAAATCGAACAAGAACTCCCGGGCTCCACCACTCAGGAAGCCCATGAAGACAAAAGTACCCTCGCAACGAAAAATGACATTAGGGCTTTGAAGGCGGACATTAAAACCGAATTGCGAGCTTGCATGCTGGAACTATATACCAAATTGGAAAACACTGACCAGAGGGTCAGAGATGCGGAACAGAGACTAGGGAAAGTTGAAGACCGAACCCAGGAACATGCGTCCACCCTGGGGGAGGTCCAACGCTGAATCAAACTCCTTCAGGATAAATGTGAAATATTAGAATTTAAACAGGAAGATTTGGAAAACAGGGCCAGATGCAACAACCTATGCATCCGGGGGGTCCCGACCTCAGTTGCAGATAAAAACCTGCCAGAATATGTGGGGGACAAAGCAAAAACAAAGAGGTGATGGCTGGAAGGTTTAGACTGAATCTTAACCACTGGCATTGCTCGGGGCAACGCTCCAGACCATTGTTCTTCGCCTGCCAAGCGATTAGAGAAGGGGAAAGACCATATGAAATCAGGTTTGGTCCTACCCCAAAGGAGCAGTCCAGCCCGAACTGCTAGGTCACATGCCTTCTGCACGAGACCACAAGCATCCCCAAACATATTTCGGCCTTGTTGGGCCTCATCAGTGAGGAGTAGCTTGGGTCTCTCGGCTCAGCAGGCATGCGACCCACGTCTGGGCATACCCGTCCCACTCGGGGTGACAAAGCAAAAACAAAGAGGTGATGGCTGGAAGGTTTAAACTGAATCTTAATCACTGGCATTGCTCGGGGAAACCCTCCAGACCATTGTTCTTCGCCTGCCAAGCCATTACAGAAGGGGAAAGACCATATGCAAATCAGGTTTGGTCCCACCCCAAAAGGGGCAGTCCAGCCCGAACTGCTAGGTCACATCCCTTCTGCACGAGACCACAAGCATCCCCAAATATGTTTCGGCCTTGTTGGGCCTCATCAGTGAGGAGTAGCTTGGGTCTCTCAGCCCAGCAGGCATGGGAACCACGTCTGGGCATACCGGTCCCACTCGGGGTGACAAAGCAAAAACAAAGATGTGATGGCTGGAAGGTTTAGACTGAATCTTAACCACTGGCATTGCTCGGGGCAACCCTCCAGACCATTTTTCTTCACCTGCCAAGCATTACAGAAGGGGAAAGACCATATGCAAATCAGGTTTGGTCCCACCCCAAAAGGGGCAGCCCAGCCCGAACTGCTAGGTCACATCCCTTCTGCACGAGACCACAAGCATCCCCAAACATGTTTCGGCCTTGTTGAGCCTCATCAGCGAGGAGTAGCTTGGGTCTCTTGGCCCAGCAGGCACGGGACCCACGTCTGGTCATACCCGTCCCACTCGGGGTCACAAAGCAAAATCAAAGAGGTGATGGCTGGAAGGTTTAGACTGAATCTTAACCACTGGCATTGCTCGCGGCAACCCTCCGACCATTGTTCTTTGCCTGCCAAGCCATTACAGAAGGGGAAAGACCACATGCAAATCAGGTTTGGTCCCACCCCAAAAGGGGCAGCCCAGCCCAAACGGCTAGGTCACATCCCTTCTGCACGAGACCACAAGCATCCCCAAACATGTTTCGGCCTTGTTGACACAGCCTCGCCTCCATTCCCCCCTAAACACAACGATACCTGCATTTCTCACTCCAGATCACTCGACCCTGAAATACGCCTCGCTGAATGTTAGAGGGCTAAACTCCCCAGCTAAACGCAAGTCAATACTGCAAAAACTTCAAGATGAAAATGCTGCTGTGGCCATGCTGCAGGAAATGCATCTCTTACCAGCCGATTTCGGACGCTTTCGCTCCCGCCTCTTCCCGAAACAATTTGGCGCTTCCGGAGATTCCAAGAAAGGGGGCACTGCTATTCTCTTTAGGAAGGCGTTGGATCCCCAGATTCTGGGCACGAAACTCTGCCCGGAAGGGCGATTCGTGGCACTGAAATGCTTGCTACTCGGGGAGCTGTTCTCCATTGTATCAATATATGCTCCTAACTCTGCCCAAGCCGCCTTTTACGACGCCCTAGGCGCTACCCTCCCCTCCTTCCTGGAGGGCCAAGTTATCATCGGCAGATACTTCAACAGAGTTCTGGACCCCACAAAAGATAAATCCCATCCTCCATCAGCCGGAGACTTCTCCTCAGCTCTGGCACTTCTACGGCTATTCAGAACGCTGGAGGTGGTAGACGCATGGAGGGTTCTTCACCCCTCGGAAAGGGACTTTTCATTCTACTCCCACGTTCATAGAACCTTCTCGAGGATTGATCTCTTCTGGGTTCCCCTCAGACCCTCTTGTTCACTAATGACTTCAACAAAGGCCCACAGATTCTGTCAGACCATGGCCCAGTGTCTCTGGAGATCCGGGCTCAGAATCCCCCCTGCCAGACCCAACGTAAATGGACGCTTTATGACCCAATCGTTAATGAAATGCCACTTAGAGACTCGATCGCAACCATGATCAAGAACTTCTTCAGGGAAAACCCTACAGCAGACACCTCACCTGCCAACACTTGGGATGCCATGAAAGCGGTCTTACGTGGGGAATTAATAGCACAAGGAGTGGCCTTCCACAAGGCAAGACATCAAACCCAACTAGCCCTTGAGGACAACCTCCGGAAAGATTTCTAAACTCATAAAGCAAAAGGATGGTCCCCGAGAACCCAACGAGCCATTTGCATGGCACAGAAAAAGATCGAGGCCCACTACGCCGAACATACAGCACATCAATTGGCAAAAGCAAAACAATTCTATTATGCCAAAAATAACAAAGCAAATACATTATTGGTAGCCAAACTGACCAAAGCAAAACAAAACAACACGATCGTTGGACTCCGGGACATGCAAGGTCGAACTTACTATGCAGAGCAAGACAAACCACGCCAGGCAGCGGAGCATTTGAAACAAGTGATGACCGCCCCACCACGAGACGCGAGCGTACCAATGGAATACTTACGCAAAGCAGCATTCCCCCGGTTCCTGGATTCCACCCGAACCTCCTTGATGTGCCAATCTCCAATGAGGAGGTAGATGAAGCCATTAAATCACTCAAATCCCGGGCGCCGGGCCCAGGCGGCTACACAACCTGGTTCTACAGGGTTTTCAAGCAACAGTTACTCGCTCCCCTGGCACAACTGTTTAACTCCTTCAGAGAGACTGACGTGATAACCCCCTCCATGCAAGAATCAATTACGATCCTTCTCCCCAAACCCGGGGGGGATCCAAGGAGCCCAGATTCATACAGACCCATTGCTCTTCTCAACATTGATGCCAATATTTACTCGAAGATTCTGGCAACTCGCTTGGCTCACATTCTCCCAGACATAATCCACCCTGCTCAAAGTGGTTTCCTGAAGAACCGCTCTACGGTGGACAATATTCACAGAGCCCTGAACCTGGTGGACCTGACCTCCCATGACTCACAAGGGATGGGCTCATGGCACTAGACGCAACAAAGGCGTTTGACAAGGTGATTTGGACATTCATGAAGCTTACTCTGGAGGCATTCAGCTTTGGGCCGGAATTCCGCGCTATAATTCTAGCCAACTATAAAGTGCCCAAAACCCTACTTAGAAACAATGCCAATCTATCGGCCCCATCTCACTGACTTGTGGAACTAGACAGGGATGCCCGCTGTCCTCTCTCTTGTTCGCCCTGATCATGGAGCCCTACGCCCAATGGATTAGGTTGAACCACCTAATCAAGGGTCTCAAAATTGGCCCATCACACCACAAACCTGGCCCTCTACACGGATGATGTTCTCCTAACCATCACTGACCCCTGCAGCTCCTTGCCACACGTCCTGGCAGAATTAAACAACTATGGAAGGGTCACAGGATTCACCATTAACTTCAACAAATCAGCAGCGCCTGGGGTGGGAGTCTCATCAAGAGAGCGAGAAGACCTTGTCCCGATGTGCCCGATCCAATGGAAAACGAAAGCCATCAATAACTTGGGGGTCCAGATCCCAGCCAAACCAGCAGACGTATATCACTTGAACTTTCCTCTGCTCTTCCAAGAACTGGAAACCGACCTGAAGCGCTGTGCGTCCCTAGAGATTTCTATGATGGACAGGATCACAGCATGTAAAATGAACCTAGTCCCAAGATTCTTGTACACGGTGATGGTCCCGGCCCCGGCGCTTCAGAACCTACAAAGAAAAATGCTGCAATTTATCTGGAGGGGGAAAAAACCCAGAATTCCAAAAGTCACGATGATGGGGAATGCAAAACTTGGCGGCTTGGGGGTCCCAGATCTACAGAAATATCAGATGGCAGCCCAACTAGCTTGCACCCAAGCATGGCAAACAATCACTAATTACCCCAGATGGGTGGAGTTGGAACAATCGCGCCTGGCTCTTCCCCTACGCTTTCTTCCTCACATCCCACCGGCAACGAGACAGCAATGGCAGGACTTACTGGCAGGACTTACTATTAGCCACTAAACATACTGTCGCCATATGGGACAAAACGCTGAAGCAAAAGAAGATCCCAAGGAGACGCAACTCCTTATCCCCAGTCTTTATGAACCCAGCCTTCTCACCGGGAGAAGCTCCCCAAAATTAAAAAAACTGGATTGCGGGAGGATTAGGAACAGTGGGGCAACTATTCGAAGGAGGACAGCCTCTTTCTTACGAACAATGTAAAGAAACCTTTCACCTCCAAGAAAAAGACAGGTTTACATAGCTCCAATTGCGCCACTGCTGCACCCACCCACAGACACACCAAGCAGCAACCCGCGCCTCTACTCCCATAGAACTAACTCGCAAAGACCTACCAAGCCGAGGTAAGATTTCTGTACTATACAAGCTGCTCGAAAAAGATTTTCTCACCTCCAAAAGCTCATTCCATGGCACAATGGGAGGATGACCTAGGACACCCCATAGAGGAACAATCCTGGGTGGACATCCGGACCCGTGCCCAATCGGCGTCTGCCTGCGTTATGAATAGAGAATGCGCTTATAAAATCCTATTGCGCTGGTACTATCCCCCGCTAAGACTACACTACATGAACCACTCTGTGGACCCTGCTTGCTGGAGACGATGTGGCCAATTGGGATCCTTCTTTCACATGTAGTGGACTTGTCCAAGGGCCCAGTATTTCTGTAAGGAATGCCTAGCGGTCATTGCGGAAATCACGCATATTTCACTTCCCTAGAGCCTGAACCTATTCTCCTGGGCACCCCGGTACCCGGTCTCTATCCATGGACGGGCCCTAAGGCCAAACAGTTGTCTCAATGCTTGCTGGTGGGTAGAATAGTGGTGGCCCGCACATGGAAGTCAGAGGAGGGCCCTCTCCTGCCCCTCTGGTGGGTGAAGCTCTGGGATGTGCTCATCGCAGAAAAGGTGACAGAAGCTAAAGCGGGTCTCTTCCACCATTTCCAGAACATTTGGAACCCGGTCCTTGAGTTCGATCGAGATTTCCCAGAACTAACATACAAACCCCAGCTGGGCAGGAAGGTGCTAGAGAGTGGGCCCGCCCCTCAGGAGCAGGAACAAGGAGAAGGGACCTGAACACGGGACAAACACAGGGCGGGTGGGGGTAAAGGAGTAATACTCTCGTATAATAATGCATCCTAAATGTAGACTTTAAGTGGATGTAATGCTTTCCTGCCTTGTTCAAAAATAAACATATTTAAAAACAAAAAGAAAAGAAGAAATTTGATGGTGTGATAATACAGAAATGAAAGAGTAGGTCAGTCAAAAATTAAATCAAAGAAGGATTGTGAGGAACGGAAATGCTATGTTTTGTGCAATATCAATAAGTTTTCTTGTACAGTGTTTGAGATTTTTTGAAAAAATAATAATGTTCAAAGTTAGATGAAGATGCTACAAAGATGATGACTGTGAAGTTCATGAACAAACAGGACGTTTGGGTCATTCTCTAGCTTGTTTGGATAAAAGTAGATGTAAGAGTCAGTTTCATCATAAACAGATGCAGGCTGCACATCATACTAAATAAGATATCTTGTTGTTAAACGGTATGAGTGTGAAACATCAACTCTTGCATTTTTAAATCAAATACGTTTGACTGGAACTGTAGACAGTTTAGTCTCTACAATGCAAATGATAAATATAATGCATTTGAAAGAGTATGTGTATGTGGATAAAACACTTACAGGAATTGGAAATGATGATCCTATGCTTTCAAAGGATCACATTTCTCAACAGTATAAAAGAAGTACTGCAATGTTGGCATTGTTTTCTACTGAAAGACCTGCCATTGTTTGAGAATCTTGTCGACACACTTTTTATAAGTCTCAAGTGCAACTAGTGTACATTGAGAAGCAAATTAAACACACTGTAGACGATGTTTAGAAAGAACTTTATCTGTATTTGTTTGTACAAGAAAGATTTGACACAAGAGAGGCACTTTGTGGACACCAGGCCTCCTTAAATCCCTGCCAGTCAGGAAACAAGTGTTCCGGTAAACTCACTGGCACTTTTGTTTCTGGACTGGCATATTATAGGTCTGACTGTAGGAGCAGCTATGCCGGGCAGATCTGACCCTGCCGGGATCAGCGACCACTGTAAGCAGATCAGTCACGGAAGCACCGGCACCGTTAGCAATGGGGACGGTGCTTCGGTGTCCCAACTCCCGTAGAGTCCTATACTATATCTATGCTTGATGTCAAGAAACAAAAGCAGTGAAGGTCAGTTTCAGCATCTATCTGTTGCAGAACGGAATAGTTATGAACATTACACTATTTATCCTCTATACTCATGTGAAGTCATGGGCGAAAGTTAAGAATTGTATCAAATGAAAGCAACGAAATGTGCACCAATCAGTATCTGGGAAAAGACATTAGAAGCCTGTTGTTTCCCAATGCTTTTTCCAACTGGTACAGGAGGAATATTGGATGATCGGAAGGTGTGAAACTCTGCTTCAGAATATCGTTGTACAATAATGTATTCTGAAGATTCACGAATCGGCAGCAATGATGAATATATTTTTCACTTATTGTATAAAGTGAATTTTCAACATTATGTTATGCTGTTGCTCATTCGCTTTTGACTGGAATTAGAATTCAAAATCTTTCTGCATGTGGGACTGCAACAAGTGAAAGAAACAAATGAAGTTTTAGAGGGTAAACTTACAGATATACTTGTTACAATGAGAGGAACTAAAGACTATTGGAATAGGAGAATTTATGAGGTTAGATGCATGATCAGAAACTTGTGATCTCCAACTTGGTTTGTGATTTTGAGTTGGACTGAGGATGGTTGGGATGGTCTTGCAGAGTGGATTCATGAAACTAATCTATAGAAAGAAAATATAGAACACATGACAAGAGGAGGATTGTGTTCTATAGATCCTGTAAGTGTATCAGGTTTTTTAATCACACATCTTTAGCCATGTTACACTTTATATGTAATAAAGAAAATGATCCATTTCATTTGGAGTGAAGAGCACCAGGCAAATGGCTCCACATATACACATGCTGTTGAGGATTTAAGATGCTCCTGAGTTTGGTAAGCAAAGTGGTGGCTGTGTGATTGAGTTCATTCAAAAATATGTTACTTGTTCTATTCCAGCTCAGCATGTGAATGCTGATCTATGGAACAAGGTGGAAAGATTTCAAAAGCACTCATGTGGAAAGTGCTGTCAGATAAAATACAAAAGTAAAGATAAGTACTAAGATTTGGCATTCCAAGGCCTGTGACACCAGTTGGTCGAGTGAATAGTTAAATGTTATCGGTTCAACACCATTTTATGGGTAAGTCACCAAGAAATACCTATCATTTAAAAAGAAGTAAGGAATGCCAATTCATTAATGATTACCGTCCTGTCATTGATCAGCTATTGATGGCAAATACTGATGTACAGTTTATTGCTGTTGATTCAACAGCTGTTGCTCATCATGTTCCAGCATACAAGACAAAATATGAAAAGAGCAATGCAGCTCAAGTATGGGGAGACTTATCAGCAGATAAAAATTTTAGAAACTTCAAAGTTTTTGTTTGAAGATGCTTTCACATAGAGAGTGTGGTAGCTACGAAACTGCAGATCAGCTCATTAGTTTGCCTCTGTATGGACGTAGCATTAATGTAGTTTGGTTTAGTCTTGGACCAGCTAGTACTACAAATCGGGTATTGAAGCCTTGTGAAATTGAGCAGTTAGCTCAAACACTACCTCACAGTACAGAGATTTTGAAAATCAAGTTGATTGGTACATATTATCTCAATCGATCTAAAATGTTGGAGGATCTTTGTTTATATGATATGATGGGTTATTTATAATGCGCTTAACACCCAGCGGTTTCTAATCACAAACCCGGGAATCGAACCTGTGTTGCTCTGTGTCATCTTGTTTCCAAGGCAAGCACATTACCCCTGAGCTATCCTCCCGAGACTTGACGGCACAATGCTACTCATATCAAAATGTTGAAGCAAACAGTGACAGAGGACAGTTTAAAATACAAAAAATAAAGTGGTTGTCTAGTGAGACATGAGAAGGTAAGTCTCATTAACAAAATGAAATTGTTTTGCCAAACTGCAGAGAAAAAGGAATTATTGTATTTTTGTCTTCTGCTGTTGTTCTTCACATGACATGCAGAAAGTGATTTACTTGGAAGTTTTGAAACTTTTGAAAAATAATGTGTTGCTAAAAATGCTTAATTAAATATCCAACATTTGAGCAGTACTTGGAGTTACTGAAGAAAGAACTAGGTCAAGAATAACTTTTGGCAGCTGAATTGGCAAAAGAGACTCCTGAGGAAAGTCATGATTCTGCAGTAGGAAGTCAAAATGTGCTTAGTAAGACAATTATTCAAACTGATGTTGAGCTTGCTATGGAGGAAGTAGAACGTGCAATGCAACAAACTAAAGTTGCAGATGTGAATTTGATAAAATATTTAGTAAGCTTAATGTAGAGCAAAAGGAAGTTTATTATACAATAAAATAAAGGTTCTTAGATGGTTTACAGTATGACAAGCATGAATGTTCTTGTGTGCAATGCACACTTGTATTGTTGTATGTCAGTGGACAAGCAGGAAAAGGTCCATCTTTTTTAATTCATGCAAAAGGAGCTATGATCCAAAATGAAACAGATTCTTCTTTGTCATGCATTTGATTATAACTGCTCCAACAGGTTTAGCAGCATTTAATGTAGGAGGTGTTACTTTCTATTTTCTGTTAATGCTACCAGTGGACCATGACAACAAACTAGAGTATCGAAAACTTGAATCAAATGCAGCATAAGAAGTAGTAAACATTCTTAGAAAATGAAATTGATTGATTGTAGATGAAGTAATTATGGTGTCTAACTTGATGCTAGCTTTCATTCACTTGTGAATGGAAGAGGTTTTGAAGACTGACTACAATGTTTTGTTTGGAAATAAACATGTACTTGTTTTGGGGACTTGTTACAATGAACTCCTGTGAAAGGTCAACCAGTTTTCAAAATGCTGCAATCTAAGGATAGTCAAACAAGTAGAGGAAGTATTGGTCATTTTAACCTTTGGAATTATTTGAATTCCAGGAACTTACAATTAATATGAGGCACAATGCAGACTTAGAGTACACAGAAATGCCTAATAAGATTCATATAGGTATTCTTGAGGAAAATGTGAAAGCAGTCTTAAATGGAAGACTGACTTCTAACATGTTTCATGTAGATTGCAGTCTGTCTGATGTCATGTTGACTCTTAAAGAAATAAATATTTCTTGTTTTGCTTTGATGTGAAAACTTGCAGAGTGTAACAGGCTTAACTCTTCAATGTTGCTGTCAGAGAGGCAAAATATTATGGAGATAAAACTGTGTGATGTTTTAGATGGTTATGTTATGCCTTTGGAGTTGGATAAGAGAGCAAAAGCTTGATTGGGTCAACAGCAGGTCTGAAAGTAATTTTAAAATTGCATCCATGCACGAGTAATGTTGAAGCGGAACTTGAATGTAGGAATTGGTCTAGTCAATGGAGCCATGGGAAGAGTGATTGCATTTCACACTTTTCCTGATAGTACAGATATTGAACATTTTGAAGTTAAGTTTGATCATGTAGAAGGAATTCATTCGATTTCTCATAAATCACAAAGGATGACTTCAGATGCAGCACTTATTGGCATTGGTCATATAGTGTTTCAAAAAGGATTGTCATATGTAGCTTTGAAATGTGTGAAAAATATTAAAGGTTTATTTTTAACAAATTTTGATGAAAGAAAAGTGACAGCTGATATTTCTTGTAGTGAAGAATGTAAGGTTGCATGCACTGCATGCTCCTCACTTTATCCTTATACCTGTACCTGCAAAGCACTCCCCCAGGCAACATAAGGAGTCAGTGAGAGCACATATTCAAATGAAATAAATACTTGTAAGACAAAAAACAACAGAATTGAACAGAGTTGAAGAGTTATTCTACTATGTGAATAAAGATGTATCCCACCCTTTCTGTAGACAGTCTAAACTGAAAAGTTATTTGGGCATAATCACTCGATAATTGCTTTCCGAGTGAGCTTTAAGTTGTATCAATCCTCTAATTTTATTATTTGGCAACGTTATGGCAGAATTGAGCTAGTTGGAGGGAGAAGAGAACAATCTTGTATTTACATATATTCTTTAATTAATAATGAAAAAGTGATTTTAAATCAAAACGGTTAAAATTCACATTAAAATCTGTATACCATTCGATAATTAGCATAACAAAATTAAAGAAAAAACATTAGACTTCATGATTCATAATACAAAAACAAAACATTTAGGCAACATGACTAACACAAATTAAAGTTTCAACATGTGATCTTAAAGGTGAGTAATAAAAGAAGGAAGCTAAAATGTAGTTCCCTTATTGAAACACCCTGTTCTAGGTGTCTTGAGGTGACTCCTTGTATTTTTCTTAGTAATTACCCTATTTAGTGAAAAAAAAGGCAGGAGTTCATGAAAGTTCCAAAAAGTTATTTTCTTTGGGCTCGGCTATCGCCCAGTATCTGGGTCTTTTGAAGTAAAAGAATTCTTTGCCTACGTGGTGCTTGGTTCCCTACCAAGGTCTTCACGTTTCAGCGGTCATTCAGCTATTGCATGCATGCGCCTTCATCAGGGCATCTTATTTAAAGACTCTGTGTGGTTATACAAAAAAACAAAGATTGAAGTTCCCCCTCTCATAACTTTCAGTATATATCTGACTCTGTGTCATTGAGTTTAAACCTCTGATGTGTCGGCTGTGGTGTTACCTGCCAGAAATCTGATCCCAAGTCTTGGGTTGAGTGTGGTCTGGAGTGCTAGGCCATCCCTTCCCCTCCTGTGTGGTTGCTGCTGTACCACGTTGTGACGAAAGTTTGAGACTGTGGTGTGCTGTGGCCCTTCCCTTGTTGTGGTATGAGCTCTTATCCCTGTAAGTGTGAACAAGAAGGGGGATGGGGTTCCACTATAACATACTCTCATTGCAGATTTAGTAATAAAACATAAGTTGAATGCTATTGTAATGCAGCTTTTAGTATGCTGTTTCAAATGACTCCATTGATGCAAGAAATAGCTTCCACCTCATAGAAGCAGCTATGTGTGGAACTTTGATTTCTTAAAATATCTGTAGATGAAAAACCACAGCGTTCACATTCGGCAATGTCAATTCGAAAGTAGTAGTTATTGCAAGTGGAAATCAACAATTTTTCAAAAATACACAGGCAGATAGTCTTTGTAATGACTGTCTTTGTTGTATTAGTTATCTGTTAGGGTAGATAGGTATGTAGGAATTGGTTATTAGTGGAATCATATTTGTCCACAATGTAATAAAGGTTATTCTACTCCAAATGTTTGTGAATGATTTGTGTATGCCTGATTAGAAAAGTGCAAATTGCTCCGATCTTGTAACTAAAGCATTCCATGACATGCAATGCAGTGACTGTGGCTATAATTTACAATCAACACTGCAAAATCTAGTTTTTAATATTTATGTATTGCTTATGTTTCAATGATACAGTGCAGATGCTAGGAACATTTAATTGTCAATAATGAATTTAAATGTGTTCCAGTTTCCATTAGTAAGAACAAATTTAAAATGTGCACAATTATTTCTCATGAAGAGGTATCCATTGAATGTGTACATTTCACAACATGGATGCAAACAGAAGTTGATTGGCTTGTTTGTAATGATATATAGTCACACAGCTAGCTACATTACCAAAGGGTTTAAAGAATGCTTACTTAATGTTGTTAGAATCAAAGTGTTTAAATATATGTGTAATATGCTTTGTGAAAATAAACATGCAAAATAAAAGATTGAAATGAAAGAATAGCATAAAAAGTCTTTCATATAAAGTAGGAGATGGATTGATAGTAGGATGTACCCTAAAAATAGTACAAAATAAATGTACAGGTAATATCCCGAAGAGTGTATAAACTAAAAGAGAAAATACCATTCTGCAATCTTCTACTTCTGTTTTATTGTGTAAAATGAATATATTTTTATATGTGCAAGTGTTCCCTATTAGTGACAGGTTACATGAATGGTTTCATGTACATTATTTTGAGTGTGAGGGGTGTAGAAAGGCATGACAGTTTACATATGAAACAAGTAAACAGTAGATTGTAGATACAAAAACCATATAGTACAATGTTTGAAAAATAAATAAAATGTAACTACTGATAAAAGTTTTAGGGAACAATTTAGGTATAGTGTGTTTACTTATTAGGTGTATAGGTGGTGAAAATAGGTATGCACACATTTCTTTTAATTGTATTTGGTTTATGCAAAACCTTTAAAAGAGTATTAAAAGAAAACATTGTTTACAACATTTTTTTTTTAAACAAATGATAAAACATTCAATTAAAAGAACATCTAAAAAGACACACTTCAACACCATCAGAATGTACACATTCGCTCATAATTCAATATCCCAATCTATATAAATACGCTAGTAATTCAATACTTAAATCCTATTATGAGAGAACTGTATAAGGGTAAAAGTAATTTAGTGCACAGATTATCATATTCATTAGCCTCATTCTGCTAAATTCAGTCATTGTTACTCATTTACAGTTGGCATCAGTTCCATGTTAATGACAGTTATGTTATGTTATGTTATGTTACTTGGCATTTATATAGTGCTCTATATATCATTGGTATGACCTCAAAGCGCTGGTAGGTTGAACGCCCTCAGCAACCGTAGTTCTGGTCAGTGGAGAGAGATAGTGTTGTAGGGTTTACCAGATATGTTAGCAGCTGATGTAATTGTCAGATGGTAACTGCATCTTAGCGTTAGGTGTGGTGCTGAAGATATCACTTGAATGTGTGCAGTCTGGTGGGTGGACTCCCAGACTGGGCTCTGGCTGTGTTAGGCTTGAAGGACGTATATGTGAGCAACTAGGCCGGAATGTGCTCGGCAAGCTCAGTTTTATTAGGGTGATGAGGTGTTCGTGGGGTTGTATTCGTATGTGAACTAGGCCGAATTAATCAGGGGTATAGCTGTGTTCTAGTTGAATGATGGTGTATAGTAGAGAGTGAGCATAGTGATGTGATATGATGGTTATTTTTAAAGCGCACAAGACCAGGCACGTGAGCAGGATGGCATGGAACAGGGCGACACGCAGACACATAGAGAAATGGGGCGGAGCTTACAGTGACAGGAGGGCGATATGGATATATAGCAACAGCATCGGAAGCAGGAAAAGAGGGTACACAGTGATACACGTGTTAACATTTACATTCACATTTCTATCCAGATGCGACTCAGGCTAATGTTCACAGCTCCACCCAAGAGTGGGACATGCCAACATTTGCACTTCTATCCAGAAGCCACTCAGGGTAACGTTCACATTCCTGTCAGGGTCTGGAGCAGGCCAATGTTCACAATTCCAGCCAAGTGTGGCACTGCCAATATTCACAATCTAGTATGGGTCAGGGGCAGGCTAATGTTCACAATTCTAAGTGCGGAAGTGGCATTGCTAACATTCAGAATCCCGACTTGTTCTGACGCAGGCCAATGTTCACAAATCTACTGAGGGCAACATTGCTAACATTCATAATCCTATCTAGAAGTGACGCAGGATACTGTTTACAAATCTAAGTGCGCCATTGCTTACAATCACAATCTGGTGTGGGTCTGAGGAAGGCCAGTTTCCCCGATTCTAACTAAGTGCGGAAGTGTGGCATTGTAAACATTCACAATCCTATCTGGGACTAGCGCAGGGTGATTTTCACAAGTCCACTAAGTGCGGCATTGCTAACATTCACAAGCTTATCTAGAGGTAACACAGGCTACTGTTTATACATCTAACTAGGTGTGACATTGCTAACATTCACAATCCTATTCGGAAGAGACGCAGGACAATTCACAATCTAGTATGGTCTCGGAAGGCTGATGTTCACAATCCTTACCAAGTGCGGTATTGCTAACATTCACAATCTATCATGGTCTGGGCAGGCTAATGTTCACATTTCTAACTAAGTGCGGAGGTGTGGCATTGTTAGCATACACAATCCTGTCTGGGTCTGGTGCATGCTAATGTTCACAAATCCAATAATGCGGCATTGCTGGCATTTACAATCCCATCAAGAGGCGATGCAGGCTACTGTCTAAAAGTCCAACCAGGTGTGGCATTGCTAATCGGAAGAGAGGCAGGACAATGTCCACAAATCCAACCAAGTGCAGCATTTCTAACAATCACAATCCTGTCTGGGTCTGGCGTAGGCTAATGTTCACAATTCCAAACAAGTGAGGCATTCCTAACATTCACAATCCAGTCTGGGTCTGGCGTAGGCTAATGTTCCCAATCCTAACTAGGTGTGGCATTGCTAACATTCACAATCCCATCCGGAAGAGACGCAAGATAACATTCACAAATCTAACTAAGTGCAGCATTGCTAACAATCACAATCCGGTCTGGGTCCTGCGCAGGCCAATGTTCACAGTTCTAACCAAATGGGCATTGCTAACATTCACAGTCCCAAAACTGTCCGGCGCAGGCCAATGTTCACAGTTCTAACTGAGTGTGGCATTGCTAACAATACTGAAGAAAAGAGAGATTGCTAACAATACTATCTAGACGTGATGCAGGCTGATATTCACAGTTCTAGCCAAGTGCAGCATTGCTAACACTCAAAATCTAGTATGGGTCTGGGCAGGCTAATGTTCACAATTCCTACTAAGTGTGGCACTGCTAACATTCACAATCCAATCTAGAGGTGACGCAGGCCCATATTCACAGTTCTAACCAAATGGGCATTGCTAACATTCACAGTCCTGTCCACGTCCGGCCAATGTTCACAGTTCTAACAGAGTGTGGCATTGCTAACAATACTATCTAGAGGTGATGCAGGCTAATATTCACAGTTCTAACCAAGTGCAGCATTGCTAAACTCGCAATCTAGTATGGGTCTGGGCAGGCTAATGTTCACAATTCCATCAAAGTGCAGCACCGCTAACATTCACAATCCTATCCAGAGGAGATGCATGCCAATATTCACAGTTCTAACCAAGTGTGGCATCCCTAAAATTCACAATCCTGTCTGGGTCTGGCGTAGGTTAATGTTCCCAATTCTAACTAGGTGTGACATTGCTAACATTCATAATCCTATCTAGAGGAGATGCATGCTAATATTCACAGTTCTAACCACCAGCGGCATTGCTAACACTCACAATCTAGTATGGTTCTGGGCAGTCTAATGTTCACAGTTATAACCAAGGGTGGCATTGCTAACATTCCCAATCCTGTCTGGATCTGGCACAGGCTAATGTTCACAGTTCTAACGAAGTGTGGCATTGCTAACATTCACAATCCTGTCTGGATCTGGCACAGGCTAATGTTCACAGTTCTAACGAAGGGCGGCATTGCTAACATTCACAATCCTATCTAGAAGTGATGCAGGCTTATATTCACAGTTCTAACCAAGTGTGGCATTGCTAACACTCACAATCTAGTATGGGTCTGGGCAGGCTAATGTTCACAGTTCTAACCAAGTGCGGCATTGCTAGAATTCACAATCCTATCTAGATGCAACACAGGCTACTGTTTACAATCTAATTTAAGTGTTGACAAATCTAACGGGATTGCTAACATTCATAGTGCTGAGGTAAGGTAATGTTGAGTGGCAGGGTTTTTGGGAGTAGTGTAATTGCTCTACTTCCCGCCCATGCCACACTTACTTTTGGGTTGTTGCAGGTTGACGACTGGTCGCTACCTTCAGTGGCTTCCCCTGCAGTCAGAAAATGGGTGAGAGCTAGAATCAATGAAACATGTTCACCCCACATACATCTCATCCAGAGAAAATGTCTTTAGTAATCAGTATAAGCGATACTCACTGTGACAAATATTTTTGTCCTTACAGTTTCAACGTGTGGACCTGTAATAATAAGATGTTTCAGAGTTCCTTTCTGATTTTCTTTGGAACAGAATCGACACGTAATACTGCTAACCCCTGTCTCTTTTGGGTCCCAGTTTTTTGTTCTCTCTCTATTTCTTAAATGATTGAATTTGAACCTCATATTTAGTGCTCTTGCTTTGTTGCAAGGAAACCGTTGCATGTATATACAACACTCTAATCTCTTCCGTTTAACACAGGAATGGTCATGATGCAAGCTGTAATTGCCCAATGCATCTAATGTTAGGGACCAATCATAGGTGTAAAGCTTTTTTTTCATACTTTCTTGTCATGCAATTAGCTTGTGTTCCTCAGCACCAAAATTCAGCAATAGAATATGCATTCTTGCACAAAACATGGTTTGAGATGGAGGAGGATTATTACCAAGAAAACCCTTCATATCTTTATATAAAGAGTTACTTGGAGGATCTTGGATTTTAGAGTAACTAAGCAGTGAACGCCAACGATATTTAGAAGCTAAAGAACAAATTCCCAGTTCATGCCTAATAATCACATTTGGCAATGGATCTAAACTTCCAAGAGTCCCTCTCCATATGCGTCCCTGAAAGCAGTTTAAAAAGTCACCTATATCCAAAAGACGCATATCTAAACCATATAATAAGGAAGGTTCAACTTTTGAGCTATAAAATACAATTGCTGGTAATAAAGAGAATTTACAAAGATTTTTGTACAATATTTTCATCTGGGAAAGAAATGGTCTAAGTTTACATGTAAGCGAGTTCCTCCACATGATTACAGAAGTAATATTGTTCAATCTCATAACCTCCCAGTGACCAGGTGATTGTTTTTATTTTTTTCCGACCTGTAAAAACAACAACTGAAGTCCGTATGGAGTTCTATCAAAGATTATTAAATAGTCTGCGAACGCCAACCAGTTAATACGTAGATTGCCTAACCTTACAGAAGAGGTTCTCTGATCATGCCATATTTCATCCAGATCACTTAGGTAGAGATTGAACAAAGTCAATGCCAAATTTTATCCTTGCTTGACTCCAATAAATGTGGGGATAGATTCTGTTAGTGATCCTTCCTGGTTAATTTTCAATATGTTGTATTTTGATGTAACAATGCAATAAGCAAAATTCATTTTTTTAGGTATACCATAATTTGCCATTTTTTGCCAAAAACTGGCATGAATGTCACAATCAAATGCTGAGGTCATATCCAGCAAAGCCATATATATGGGCCAATTTGGGTATTTTTCATTGTTTAGATCAAATGAGCCAGAATAGTTGCATTTAATGCAGTGCCCATGCTTTTCCGAAAGCCTATCTGAAATCTCGACAGGATTGAAGATTCTTGTATAAAATGTTCTAGATCTTTTAAAATTAAGATGGAAAAGACCTTAGATGACGTGTCAGTTATGGCAATTGCTCTATAATCCGATGCGTTAGAAGCATCACATTTCTTGTGTATAGGAACTATGAGAGATTGCAGCTAAGATTTAAGGACATTGGTTTTAAAAATGTAATCATATTTGATTTTCAAGATCGAAGCCCACAATATGGAATCAGATTTCAGGACGCACACTGGAATACCATACGGACCTGCTGCTCCTGAATAATTTAATTTTGAAATGGCCCATTTAGCGTCTTTATTGTCCCATAAAAATATAAACATACACCAAGAATTAAGTTCCCCAATTCGGAAGTAGTTTTATGTGCATACATTTCGAGTATTTGATATTTTTGCATGCAATGTTAAACCCATATCTCAGCACTGATCGAGGAATCCATGGACTTAACATTTGCACGAACAGCAGATCTCGTAGATATCCAAAAAGATCTTTTATCATGTTTGCATAGGTGTTTAACCATTTACTGATCGTCTTCAATGAACATCCCAATTTTCAGAGATTCAATTTGGTTCTTATGAATCTGAATGTTGTGCTTTTTCATCTGAATATAATGTGCGTCTGAAAAATAATAAGCTGAAATGCCTCTTATTTTTAATATTTTACTTGTTTGGATTCATCTACCTCCGAATTGTACTTATGTTTACTGAGACTGAGATTAGCCAGCTTAGACTCAACACATTCTTTGAGACTTTGCCTGATGGCGTCTTTGATACATTTTTCAGCTTTAAGCACACTCATCTCATAAAAACTAACACCATCAATTAGGTAAAGCTGTCTCCTTAATAGGATAAGGAATTGGTTACATAACTTACCATTCCATCTGAGTGCCAACCCAGAGCGGTCAAATTCTAAAACGGAGAGTGCGGAACAGGTCTCATGAATCAGAGATCTGTATCTAAGATTACATTTAATGATCATATGATCTCCTAAACATGATTGCATATTGTTACCTTTTCACATCTAGTTATTAGGGCTGTTGAAGCATAGAAGTAATCAATCACAGCTTCCTCTGTGCCAAGTAAATGAATCATTTGCATTGTTGACATCTATTATGCGATAGAAATATATGCCAAACTAGGCCTTTCGTAT
Organism: Ambystoma mexicanum; assembly: GCF_040938575.1. Classification (NCBI taxonomy): domain Eukaryota; kingdom Metazoa; phylum Chordata; class Amphibia; order Caudata; family Ambystomatidae; genus Ambystoma; species Ambystoma mexicanum. Next base: position 23,030,576 of record NC_090924.1, read on the forward strand.
TGGAGAAAGAGTTTAGTTCTGCAATTTTAGAATTATAGTTAAGCTTGGCTCCTTGAGCACAATTACAATTAAAATCTCCACCAATAATAATCATGTAGTTTGGGTCAGACTGCATGGCATTTGCAAGTATTTCTATACGTTTTTCAAATATTTCAGATATATCCATCATGATAGGATTCCAATAAAGGTTTATAATTTAAAAACCATACGTATCATCATCTTCCAATTTTAGTTCAACATCCAGAAGTTCCTCATATGAGGGTATAAGCCTAACTTTAGCATTGAGGGTGTTATCTATAACAATAGCAAACCCCAGTGATCTTCCTTAACTACCTCTATTTGCTTGAGGTGTATATAACATAGCCATTTAAGTTAAACGTTTTCAATATCATAGTTTCATGTAACATAACAGTTGGTTTATTTGTTGTTTCCAAATTATTAAACCACAAGTACACGTTTTTGAAACCGCAGTGTTCCAAGAAATAAACCTCATTTTATCAGTGCTATGATTGATGGTTGCCTGGTTGGAAAGCCATCACAGCTTTCATTAATGGTTCAACTCAAGACCAAACCTGAACTGTTTTGGTCAGGCAGATAATTGGTTGAGCTGCTTTTAATTTGGTACTGTTGAGGAGGTATTTTGAATTTGGTTTGTATTGGAATTCTCAGTTTCGTTATTATGAGTTTCAATAAATGTATGAGCTTCATCCTTGGAATTCAAAGTACAGAGTTGGAAACCTAGTAACAAGAGATCTGCCTGTTGTTCCCATATAAATTTTGTTATGATTAGTGAGTGTAATTGACAAATCATCCATTTATATTTTTTTAATGGCAAGGTCACTCAGTCAATGTCTTCTGAGTTCAATAACATTAACGATGGAATTTGTTTAAAGTTATCTAGAATGTACGAATTATTAATCCTACTAGTTCCATTTAATTTAATATCACTTTCCCCTCCTAAAATGTTAGTTTCAAGAAATTGCGATGAATTGTGTTGCTGTTTAGCTTTAGAATCAGCTACTAGAATTATATCCATTGCACTGTCAAATGCTACTTTCTTCTAAGTAACTTTATTTTCAGTGTTTAGTTGAGGGATTGTCGTAGCCAAGATGTTTGATTTCATATCAAAGGAATCCGTCTTTGCCTTAGATACAAGATCTCCACGTAACATTTCTTTCCCATAATAGAAAAAATGTGACATCGCAGTTTCTTTTGTACCTATGCCACCATTAAGGAGTTCAGCAGGCAGAGGCATTGAATCAACTGAAGGAGTACCCAATTTCTCCTGTGCATTAATTACTGATAGCTCAAGTGAACTTCTAAGAGGTTGCTTTTTCCTCTCTGGATTGTTAACAAAATTGTCATTAGTAACTTTGCAAGTCACATCAACAATTCTCTGTGTTTGACTTGTTTTTGCTCATGTTTCTGACAGAGATGAATTATCTCATCATCTTTTGATAGATTACATAGATTCTTGATAGTAGAATTATGACATGAAATTTTAATCGATTTCATATTCTTTGATTTTTTTTTATAACAAATCAGTTTGCCTAGTCCTATTTGCTCTTCTTTTCTTAGCCCTGAGCTCTTTGCATTTGATTCTACATGAAAAAAATGTGTCAGATGATGTAGACCTTTGTGTGACAGGTGAAGATGAGGATTTGTTGAACATTTTCTGTTCAACTGATCTATCCATTTCTTCAATTAAATCAGTCAAAGGTGAGGGATGCCTCCATCTCATAACTTGAGGCCTTCTCCACTGTCCCAAATAACTGAGACTTCATGCTAGCTGACCCCTGCAGTGCTTTTAGGTTTTGCTCAAGGATGGTAATTTTGGCCAAGTTAGTATTTACAGAATCCAACACATTTCTCCCATTGGGTTGTAAAGTGTCATCTAAGTTGTGATTTGAACCCTAGATGACCTTCTCCCTCAATAGTGTACAATCAACTTACGAGGGTCTAGAGTGTGAGGTTTGAGAGGAATGTGTGGAAATGATCCACTTGTCAGTTTGGCAAGTTTTAAATGTAAGCTGGGCATTTCTTTTGTATTATTATCAAGTAAGTTGTTTATACGGGTCTCTTGCCCATAGATAAATCCCTCTAATTTAACATTTTTTGCCAGAATACCTGAAAGTGTTGACTTTATTTCCTGAATTTCATAATGCGTTACATCATGCCCCTTGTCCAATAGGTTGAGAATTTGTGTTAGAACCGGGAATTAATACATATCAGGAGTATTTAGATTTGTGATATATTGATGTTTGATGTTAATTAAATATTCCCTACGGACCTCAGATTGTAAGGGCTCAATTTCATGAGAGCACTGAACATCCTTGGGAGTCCTCAAAGGGGTATAGTTATCCTGTTGAACACCTGTAAACCATTCAACAGGAGAACTCAATTCCAGAAGGTTGAAAGTGTAGTTCTCCAACGTAATTGGAGGCTTTGTTTCATCCATAACCGATGTCCTGGCACTTGCATTAGTGCAAAGACACATTACATCAGTTGAATGAGGTAACAAGGCTCTCGATGTAGGAGGGCCTACTGAGAGTCTTACCCTCTAATGCAATTTATCCATGACCACCAGGGCCAACATAGAGACATAAGACAATAGATTGTTTTCAATACAACTGAACAGCTCTTCATGTTCAACACAAGTCATTGCACATAGATCGTCTTTATCCATCTTATTCTGCAATGTATCTAAGCCATTTACATTATGCAGTGAATAAGAGGGAGGGTCGAGTTCCACAGGGGACTGATGGTGAATTTGTGCTTGAGCCTCAGCCCGTGCCTTCTCTGAGAAACTCAGTTCATTGGATTCATTGTGATCGCAATTAAAATGATTCTTCAGTACTCCATCCAATGAGTTACTTTTGACCTTTTCACAAACGTTGTTTACTAGTTCATTAGAAGCAGTGGTAGAAGTGTACGAAAAGAAGTAGTGGAGCTATGTTCCCTACTAGCCTGCACTGCTCCCCGCAAATCCCAACACCACATCACCTCCCATGCACAATATAAACCCCCAAATGCATATGCCTGCAGTTTAAGGGAATGTGCAGTGCACTGCACTGAAAGTGCAAGTTTCAACAGCTTCCTACACTTTTATTTTAAAACAAAACCATTCTAGAACGGTTTTCTTTAAAAATAAAAGTATAGGAACGGTAAAACTTCATTAAAAGAAGTAGAGTAGCACCGCTCCCGACCGCTCCCACCCACTTCGACCACTGATTAGAAGTGATAGATGATTTTAACAAATTATTCATGCTAGCACTTGATGCTGATGTTTTACCAGTGCAGTGTTTACCATTTCTAAGGCCAACAACCATCGGTAAAAACAAAGCAGAGAATCCCTTATGGTTTAAAGACAATCTTCAGTCAATTATCAGACCAAAATTTTATATAAAAAGTGCAATAGATGTGTGATGTTGACAAATTTAAAAAAAAACTAATATCAATTAGTCGCTGACTAAATGTTAGATTTTATAATTTTAGAAGCTGATGATAGATATTGCCATCAATGATTACAACGGAAGTCACCCTAGTACTACAAACCCTTAAGGCCCTAAAGTAGAGAGTTACTTAGAAGTGCAGCTCAAATGGAGAATAGGAAGTTTAGTCAAACATCGCCAGACCAACTGGATACATTTTATTTTGTATTTCTTTTTTCCTTTTTATTTTACCAAATTTTCTGGTCATCCTCTCCTATAAAAGAGTGACTTAACACTTCATACTATCCACCAGCAACCTGTGCACTTGGTCGGGGAGACGCCCCAACTTACAATATAATTTTAAAAAATGGACACTGCAATCTATAGAAGAGTACCTCTGTATCAATAAATGAGATACTACCAGAAAAGCAAGACCAAATATTGTCACATGGACATGCCAGCTTTAATTTGTTAATGAGATGAGGTGGTAATGTAATGACCAGGATAACACCATTCTCAAATAAAGGCAAGTTGCAACCTGAGATTAATAAAAGTTACTGGTATATAGTTGTGGAAGAAAACTAAAGTTCTACCGATTTCTAAGATTCAATAGTTGGAAAGTCTTGGCCGCAGTTTGTAGGTTAAATTCACGTACAAGCCAGGAAAAACTCTCCACAATAATATCATATAAATGACATACGCACTGACCATGAAAAAACTTGTGTAGTAAAGGAGTCCAAGCTAAATGGGTAGCAAATACAATCTACAAGGCTATGGCAGGCTATGAGCATGATGTAATAAGCTCACACTCCTGCACACACTCCCATAAAAAGCTAAAAGCTGGTCCTTATCTCCAAACGGCAATCTGGATTTATATCCATGGGCTGCGACAGGCTACGAACACTTCTACCATCCACACTCCTGTTCACATTCCAGTTGTGTAGTTAACCGGAGGAGGTTGAAGATTGTATATCATGCAAACCTCAGCCACAGCATTTGTAGTAGAAGTCAGAATTGCATGAAAACATTGTGCGATAGTTTTAAAAGGAGTAAAAAGATAGATTTTAAGGTTCAATTACCGTATGCAGTCAAGCGGTTCAACCAATTTACTCACTGCTCAGACGGCACAGAAGTACAATGATAATGAGAGCTCCTCGAATGGCAGATTTCAAGGCAGATTCCAAGGAGCTTGTACACTAACACCAGACATGCCAGACTGCCGAGACTGCCACTCTGAGCCTCTCCGCTCCACGGATGCTGAGGGGTTATGTTACCAAACTCCTCCTTTACTCGAACAGCAAAGAAAAAAAGACTGACAGCTAGAGTGTGATCTGCGGAGACTGCCTATCTGAGCCTCTCCAATACTTTTTATTAAAAAGTATTGTAAGTGAAATAACAAATTAAAATACCTTACTGAAAGGGTTAGTTTGTTCAATGTATAAATAGACTCTGTATGCAGTGTGAAGTTTTCATAAAAGATGACCAATTTATCAAGACATTAAACTGGGCTTGTTTTTCTATTTTGTATGCTAGGTTTAAGAAATTGTTTTTCGTTGTTAGGTGTAAAGGTGGCCAAAAAAGAATGCACACCAAATTATGAAAGACATTATCAAATGGCAATATACATATCATTTGTATAATTTACAATGCATATTTATATAGTAAAGAACGTATTACACACTGCGTACAACTATCAGTGTCAATAAAAGTTTAAATAAGAATTCTTAGTTTTTAAAAATTGTAAATATGATGTGTACATTATAAATTGTAATTATTTACTTCTAATGTGTGTAGTTGGCAAGCAGAGGACGCACACAGATTTTATAAGAAGTATGGAAATGACATTTGTTAGGGTATTAGTGTAGATGTTGCTAAGAGTTAATATATTATACACACACATTTCTATTATGTGAAATATAGGTATGACCAATGTTCCCTCTAATAATTTTTCTCTAAGTGCGGAAATGGTTGTCTTTCGTGCAAACATAATCTTCCATGTGCGCAACTCACTAATGAGGTAAGTCACTTTGTGAGCATGCATAGTTAGTGAGCTATCATCCCTGAAGAAAGTTTAGAAGGGAATTTCCACACCCAACCACTGTAATCCTTTATAAAGAAGTGTATAAGGTGCATCCTAAACACTTTCCCCATACATATAGGCTACAAAAAAACAAATATTTCATATTTGATTATAAAGAGTGTTCATCAACCAGTCCAAGACTTCAATGTCTGCCACAGAATCTAGCAAAAGTACTCCTATGCGGAGAAAAATAAGTGTACAAAAAAGCATTGTATGCTCAGTATAAACATTTGGTGTAGTTGTGGCTATTCATTTGTCGGCACTGCTCAGAGACTATGCAGAATTTTGTTTGTCATTGGGAAAAACCCTCATATGTATTACAAAAACCAAATATCACTTGTCATAACTGATGTGGCAGTCAAAAACTTAATACAGGATACAATGTTTGCAAAAGGAATAACGACAACTAAATGGAATGTGTCGGAAAACATGTCAGTAGGAGTTCATGTGCCACTTTAATGAAGTAATTCAAGAGCAAGGAGAACGTGCCTCTCATAATTGGTGTAAGGATGATAGCTAAATCAGAATAACTGCTCCTCAGAATATTAGGTTCAGAAATCGTTGTTCCTCTGCTAACCATCAACAATATATAGTTCTGTGAATAGAGCTGTGACAACACTTACTCAAAATCAGTCTTTCAGTTAAGAGGCATATATACACCATCAGTATTTGCTCCATAAAAACAGGAAAATATGTTCAACAAAGACGCAAAACAATTAACATAAAGGATTCTACCACCTGCTTCTTCCCACAAAGCTCCATTGATATGTTCTAGTCGGGGACCAGCATACCAGTTGCATAGGAAGGAACTCTTAATAATATTACTGTCCAATCTCAAGAGGCATTTTAAGGGGAAAGAACGTTTAAGAATCATAAAGTATCCATACTGGCAAAGCTAGTTACTTTATTACTCGCTGAAAAATCATTTGATTGCAAGTAGGGAGTAAAATCTTCTCAGAGCCCTGCTTGTAACCCTGACATAGGAAGAGAAAATGACAGGGCACATAATACAGCCTATAATGTTGCCCACCCTTCCTCACCACAGCCTACTGGTGCCGTTTCCTAGCCGGTTATTAGAGTTTCCTTTAGTTTAGCAAACAACCACATTTCCTTCACTTCACTGTACTGCCGAAACATCCAATTTGGTTTTTGAAAGTTGCTGATTTCTTCCTCATCCTCCTGTGCCATCCCTTCCAACCCCCCTTCCGATCGTACCTCTCCTCGGCTCCTGGGCTAACCTTCAATACTGGTTGACAGGGCTTTGTAAAAAGTGAGGAATTGTAGCAGTAAAACTGTGATATTTGCATAATCACAATACTTTGCAAGCAAAACATATTTAAAGCCTCACCATGATATTATATGCAGTTTAACAAAATGTTACATTTCTGCATGTACACAATTATTTTGCAGTGCATGCAAGATTGTTTACAACATACCTTCCCCTAATTTGTTCTGTAGGATTATACAAGTGCTCAGTGAAATCGTTTTTTTTATAGCAGTGAGTTACCATATCATTTGTCATGGTCTTTGCTCAATGCAAGTCTGAAAACCTGGAAAGGATGCAGGTTGTGTGAAAAGTATTCTGGCTGCCTGAATATCCGTTGTTCTAATACTATTTACGAGTAATGCAAGGCATAGTTCATACTCATTATCCCTTGCAGGCCAAGTAAATGATATTGCAATCTTGCTCTCCACCTATAGGGTAAGGTTAGCAATGCTAGAGTAGGAGACACTGAGCATGACATTTTCCTACTCAAAATCCTTAAAAGGCAAATTAGTATTTGAGTTTTATATTGCATTGCAAAGGTTCTGCTTGTGTGTGACATATGTACAAAAGCATAGGAAGCATGGATTGAGGTTACACATCCAAGTAGCCTTCATACTAACAGTCTGTATCTGATATTTGAGCTGACAGTTTGGTCACATAGTGTGGATGATACTTTTGCTAAGGATCATGAGTAATAGACATTCTGGTGCTTGATTGTTCATATTACAACAAACATAAGACAGGTGGATGTAGGTACAAGTCTGGTAACCTTTCGCAGAACCACAGTAAGCGGATTCAAGGTTGTCCAGTAATTTCTAAATGTGGACATGGGCGGAAGTTTGGAGTCATAATGTACAAGTGCGGTAGTCAAGTATAGGAATTATGGGTGGGGGAGGGAAGGTTCTTTTATTATGTGTGCAGGCATATCTTAGTAAGATCTTATGTTCAAAGAGCTACTTTTTCATGCTCCTTTTATGGTGTATTCTCTATTTCAGGTTTTTAAGGCCACGCTTGCTTAGTAGGGTAATGCAAATAGGCTGGACCAGAATATCAACACTAGTTAGTACAATTTAGCTTTATTTTGAGAGAAAGCAAATGTCAGGTAACTGCTGTGGCTTGTACCATATTAATTCTTGAGAAGGTGGAAGCTGTCTGTGTGCGCTGCTAAAATTCATCTGAGCGGCACCCAGAAGGAAGCTGGGCAAGCGCACATGCGCACAGGTTAGAGGGAACACTGGGTATGACTATACTTAAAAAGATTAATACTAAAAATATTGTTACACTGTTGGCATATCTTCATTTATTCACATTTAAAACTGAAGACATACTTTGTATGTCTACAGTCTATGTAAAACTGCAGATATAGTTAGTTTGTATGTCCTGGTTAAGGTTGCATAAATTAATCTGTGAACCTGTCATCATTATATATTACATATTTGTACCGTTTTTTAAACATATCTTCATTGTAGTGAAATGGCTTTATTGGTGTATGAACTGTTGATGTTGTGGAAAAGTCTTTTTAGAATTCACTGATGCAAAATGTAGTTCGTAGTTACCTAAATAGGCAGTAAAGTTGAAGTGATAATAGTGCATTGTTTTCGTGTACTGCACTGTAGCAACTCTTAGTTTGTGAAAGTGTTATTTTCGGAAGGGTGTTTTTCTGCTACAATTTTTATTTTATACAAATATTTACATTTTTATTTTACTTGTTATTATATACATATACTTGTAGAAAGTGAGATTGTATAGGTTTTTTCTATAGTATGATTAATGAATATGACGTGGTAATGGTTGTATAGTGTGAATACAATCAGCATTCACTTGGAGCTATCATCAGATATCTTGTTTTTATTTTGTTATAAACTACATTTCATTTTGTTTCAGAGTTACTAATATGGAAGAAAGATAAAAACATGAATAAAGGTATTTGGTAAGTTATTTGATCAATTTGATATATACATCTACAATGCAGATATGTACAGACACAGAGTTGTACATTTGTTTTAATATCATTTTTTGGAGACCCGGCTACAGCATCAGCCAAAGAATAGCAGGATTTTGCTTATGTGGCAAAAGCGAGCAACGACTAGGGTGCTTTTATTCACAGCTAAACTGCTTTACCTATTAGCAGTGTAACAGTGGCTACAAGCAAACAATTGGGTAATTTTGATTACTGATTACTGCAACTGCATAACGAATTACAACAGATATTGTAATACATTTTTGCAGTTTGTGTTAAATTGCATCTATATTTATAACCGAAAAGGTGGCCCTTAAAAAGGCAGTTTTGGGGATGGAAGAGGGGGCTGGAATAGCAGAGGAAAACACATGAGTATAAAACACATCAAAAAGGGAATTAAAATAAAAAGCAACATATATTTATTTTGTATTTAAAAAAAAAAAAAATTTGAAACAAAAGGGGGCGTTGCCATTTAACAAAAAACAAAGCATGACAGGTGATCTGATGTTCAGCAATTTTATTCTGCCGTTGCTCAATTGCGGAATCTCCCTCAACTACCCACTTGAGGCATTTTTTACACATGATGTGCATCATGGGAAGATTGGGAGTGGTTATCAGACATTTGGTCGAAAAAAATTCATCGATAGGACATTTGGTCGAAACCATTTGGTCAAAAACCAAATGGTCGAATTATTTTTTTTATTTTTTTATTTTCACTTTTTTTTTTGGGGGTGGTGAGGGGTCCCCCCCAACCCCCTTTTTTTTAAAAAAAACCCTTTTTTTCCCTAAACTACAACCTAAAAAATATATATATAAATAAAATAAAAAATTCAATCCATTTGGTTTTCGACCAAATTACGTCGACCAAATGTCTTTCGACGAAATGTCTTTCGACAAAATGTCCGGACACCATTGGGAGTCTGTGCAGTTGACACTGCTGTTGACGCTGAGGCTTCATTTACAATTGGTGATGTTGTTGTACTGGTGGATGAAGGTGCTGCAGGTAGGTGGTGCTGATGTCCATCAACGCAAGTAATGGGACCCATGCATTTTTCTTTTATGATGTTCGTGTGCTTTTCGATACTCATCATCAACACCATTTCAGTGGACTCGAACTAGATGATTTATCATAATAGAGGTTTCCAGGCTTTGAGAAGGAACAATGGAAGGCCCACAGCAAAGAGTTTTGTTGCAGATTGTGCAATGTACCTCGTCTGCCTCTTTTTGGGAACAGTGTTTTTTGACTTGAAAGAAGCACCAATTGTCTGCAGAGGTTTTCATTCCAGTTGCCTCCTTCCTCGGTGGTGATACCTGCATCATCACTGCTGCTACTCTCGTGGTTGGGCATGTTGGAATGTCCAACTGGGAAGAAATATGTAAAATTATAAAAATGGCAACACAAAAAAGTCAATGGGCCTCATTACGAGAATTTCGCTAAAAACGGAGTCATTACCGGCATGGAGGAAGTAGCAGGTCCGTGATCCCTTGATGCCGCTAATAGCGGCTGATTACAAGTGCGCGAGCACACGCGAACCCCCATGCTGGTAATGGCCGTACCGCCATGCCGCTAAAGGCCCTCCAACGATAGCGGCATCACGGGACCCGCCGATTCCACCTCTGGCAAGGAGCAACCCCTTAATAACGACATGGTAATAACATCAAGGTAATACCGGGCTCATAATATCGGACCCGAAAGTAACGTCATCGCGTCGGAATGGGAAATGCGCCGGCGGCCATCATTAAAACACAATCCATTGCCATCCGCCCAATCCGGCAGTGATACAGAGGAGAGAGCAGTGCCATAGCACCCAGCATGTCGAAGGCTACCTGCAAAACCACCCCCCGCCTGCACAAGAAGCGCTTCTCTGATGAGGAGCTTAACATGCTGGCCGACACCCTTGCAGCCATTGCAGAAGAGGTTTTTGCTAATAACCTCAAAAGGGAGGTCCAGCTGAGGAAGAAAGAAATCTGGGATGAGGTCGCACGCAAGGTGTCAGCGGTCGGTAGCACCCCCGCACAGTCAAAGCATGACCATCCAAATGGAGGCAATAGAGGGCATCAGTGAAATGGCGACGGGTGCCGTGACATCTGGAGATGGAGGTGAGTGACCGGCAAACCCCAGTAGGCCATAACATGACGTAGTACAACTGATGTCAAAGTGAGCCAAGCCAAGCCAATGCATGGCCCATCATACACAGATATACAGATCCATGTCCAGATGAAGGCCCAAACCCTGCCACAATGAAATGCATGATGTGGTCCAATCCCATTACCAACAGACACCCAACACTCAGGGACCATTAGCATGTCATACATCACAAAAACCGCAATACAATAGCATGCCACCCGGTACACATCAGTGCCGAATGGAGACGCCATGGCACATGCCAATATGCACCCCCCTTGAAACTACCCTGTGTGACACAACTATGCATGAGAAATTATATACTGTGCAGCACCAACTCATGCATCTTGCATGTAACACCATCACTGATACCCTGCATCTCTTCTTCCCCCACAGGCACTGATGCAGAAGGTGGAAGTCAGGACCCTGCCCCAAGGCCATCTACATCCAGAGCCAGACCACAGGGCACTGGCGATTCCACCACCAGGGCAGCATCGCTGCCCACTGTGCAACTCAGGGCACGTGCAAAGGCCAGGCAGGCACATGAGGAAACCACAGCAGCAGATGTGACTACTGAGCTGCCAACAACAGCTGGAGGGGAGGCTGATGGCACCCAGTCCACTGCCACAAGTTCAGTGGGTGAGGCAGCAGCCACAGCCCCACTCAATGATGTGGATGTGGGACTGGGTGAGTACACGGACCTTGGTGGAACAATCTATGTGGAATGTCCACACACCCCAAGCCCCCGTCCATCCCCAACATACCACTCAGAGCACACTGTCCAGCCCCATGCAGGATTCTGCAGTTCAGCTGCACAGTCCAGAACTCACAACCACCCCAGAGGCCAGCCCTTAAATGGCCCACCGAGCCGCAGCACCCATACCTCCACAGCCCCCAGTGACATTGAGGCATGCCTGTCAAGGTTAGAGGGCTGGCAGGACTCAATGATCGAGCTGGTTCACCAATATGTGGCTAACAGCGAGGAAACACGCTGGGAGATCTGTGTGGCCAATGCTGGGACCATTGCTGCCATTAATTCTACTGCAGTCATGATCCGTGACAGTTTGGGGGCCGTCATGCAGGTCCTAACCAGCATGCTCCAACACATGCAGCACCAACAACCTACACCGGCGGTGCAAATACCATCCGCATCCACCCCATCGTCCACACCTGCAAGCTCCGCTCCCTCCAGCCCTTTGCGGATGACAAAGCGCAGTGCTAGGCAGACTGAAATGCTGCCGCCGGACACAAAAAAAAACAGAAATAGTGTGGGGTGACAATAGGTGAGGGGGGAGCTGGTGTTGGTGGTGTAGAGGGGATTAAGGGGGTGTTCATTGATGGGTATGGGGTGTTCATTGGGGGTATGGGGTGTTTGGGGGGTATTGGGTGTTTGGGGGTATGGGGTGTTTTGGTGTTTTGGGGGGAGGGGAAAGGAAAGGGCATGTGAGTGGTGGAGGTGGAAAGCACTTTTCTGTAAATAATCTTAATACACCTGTTGTGTTCAAAATCATTTAATGCCTGGACATTGTTCATTTCGTGTGTGTCCATTCAATTCATGACAGTGCACAGTGCCCAACTCCCCACATACCATGTGTCCATGTCCACACGGTCCCAGTGCTCAGTGTAGCACTGACACATAACCATCAACGTCCCTGTGGTTCAGAAGTAATCGTCAATCAGTGATTGGCGTACAGCACGGCCATCTTGTGCATCACGTAGTGGCAGGGGTGCTGCTTCTCTTCCATCATCATCCTCATCATCCTCACCCGGTGCATGCATGTCAATGTCAGGTTGCAGTGGTACATTTCTCCGATGCACATGTTGTGCAGCATTACACAGACCATGGTGATCTTTGCCACCTTCTCAGGGCCATAAAGGAGTGCTCCACCAGACCTGCTTAGGCAGCGGAACCGTGCCTTCAACAGGCCAAACGTCTGCTCAATCAACATGGGTACAGGTATGTATCCGATTGTACTCCTCCTCGTGCCTGTTACGCGGGTTCCGTACAGGGGTAAGTAGCCACGGCTTCAAGGGATAGCCTCCATCACCTGCATGGGAGCTCATAGAGGCACGTGTGAATCAATATGAGCTGGCACCTTTAGGATTCACAGCCATGGCTGCAGCTATTTGGTGTTGACATGCACATGTACCTGAATGTATGTGCACAGGTTCATTTGATGCTTTGTGTACTGCACTTCGGTCTGCTAGTGTGGATTGCGTTATACAGATGATGCAGGGTGTTCTCTTGCATGCTGATGCGGATGTACTGTGGATGCAGAATGATTTCTTGCCACCCATACTTGAGTTTATGTTGTAATCATGTTCAGTCATTCATCGCTTCACATACCCATGGTGGCCCGCTTGTGCGTCTTGCATGTTGTCATTGATGTACGCCATTGGTGTTATGTATGCAATTGATGTGTCATGTTCAGGTTAGGATGTTCAGGAATACAGTGTTTAGCTCTGAGTGCATTGTCCACTCACCGCCCAATCCCACCCAATCCCACCCAGGTGGAGTATGCATGCCCCCCTAATCCCACCTATGTGGAGTATGCATCCCCCATCCCACCCAGGTAGAGTATGCATCCCCCCAATCCCACCAAGGTGGAGTATGCATCCCTCCACCTCATCACTCTGATGCACTGCCAGAGCCCAGTCAGGCAATTTACCAAGCAGCCAGGCACGTTGTCCAGCATGTCGCTCCATGTAATGGGGTAGTGTGGAGATACGCAGCACCATGGCATCATGTGTAATTCTGGGATATTGTGCGCAACAATGTGTGATGATCTTGCAGGAGTCACATACCATCTGCACATTGATGGAGTGGTATTGCAGTGGTATTGCTTTCGATTGCGGTACACCGCCTCTATTGCATGAGGGACAAACAATTCAACATGGGTGCAGTCGAGGGCACTGATGCAATTGGGCATGCCTGCCAGTCAATGGAAGCATACTTTAGTGTCGGCAAACTCCTGGGCAGTCCGTGGTAGGGATATGTGGGTGCTGGCGTGCTTCAGGAGGGCATCCAGCACTTGGGTCGGCATGCGTGAAAAGAGTGGTTGTGATATACCATGCAGCTGGCCCAGTTTGTGCTGGTAGGTGCCTGTGGCCAGGAAGTGGAGCACAGACACTACCATTAGTAGCGGGGGGATGGCAGTATGTATTTCTATGAGGCTGACGATGTTGTCGTGTATCATGTCCACTATGGTGGTGATGGTGTCCCGGTCCAACCGGTACAGGGTGTGGATCTGATCAGGGGTTAGATTGAATGGACTGGGTCTGATGCGAGGGACTGGTGGCTGCTTACGCGGTACCACTGGCTGCACTGGTGGAACTTGCTGGGCCTGTCTCGCCCTCCTTCTCCTCCTGCGTCTCCTCTGTGCTACCTGTTGTAGCTGTAGTTGTTGTGTTGTTGCTGTTGTTGCTGTAGTTGTAGCAGTACAGGCATGTCCTCAAGCCCCATGATTGCAACAGCTAGTGGTATCATTTTGGTGTAGGAAGGGGTGTGGTGTGTGGGTGTACTCCTTTTGTACTAGGACAGGCTCCATTGACTCCACCTGTGGTGATTGTGTGCACCTGTGGCAGTTGGCTACACTGCAGGTTGCTATTTATGGGTGGTCCGCGATGCCTGTATTTCCGCCATCGTGCAGGCCCTAATTACCGCCTTTGGGATACCAGTAAGTGCATGCCCGCGTAACTTGTGATGTCCTACTATTAGCGGCATCCCGGTATTTCCGCCATGAAGGGGCGCGTGGACGTGCGCATGCCGATAAGAAGGGGCATAGTACAGGCGGTGGCGGTATTGGCAGGTTGTCGGCTCGTAATGGCTTGGACACGTTAATGATGCTGGTAATACCATTCTGCCTTCCTTTTGTCATTACCTCCATGCTCGTAATGAGGCCCAATGCAACTAAAAAATGAAAAAGTAAACAAAAAAAAGTAAAACAAAAAATAGACAAACTGAACAAATGACAAGACAAAGGAAAATAGGATTAGGGTAAAACTGGTTAGAAAGGATAAAGAATTTAAGGAGTAAAGTGCCAAAAGAGCTTGCAGTTACTCAGAAATGATAAATGGAAACTTCTTTTTTTGTGGGTGGGGTGATTATTCACGGCTACAGACTGCTGCTCCCACTGATTGGACGGTATTGTATGCACGGATGTTGTGATACTGCGTGGGCGTAAGCACATCAATGAATCTGGTCGTGCGACTGGGTGGTCTTCACGCCCGGCTAAAAATGATGTGCAGGCGTGGAGCCGCAATGCGTAATATGATTGGTTGTAGGTGACTGACGTTGATGCATAGCCACGTCAATGTAGTTCAACATGTCTTTGGTTGATTTTGCACACAAAGATGTTGCGCGACGGCATGGACATAGTCGTGTTAATGCTTCTCGGTTTGTGATTTTCACCTTTGTTGACCTGGCTACAAAACAAAGGAGGTTGCAATGCAATTGGCCGGTAGAAAGAGGCGCAACGCCACGTAGCCGTATCAATGGAACTTTCAAACTGTTTGGGTCTTCTATTGATGCAGCTGCTGCCATATCGCAGATAAACCACCTCTGTAGACGTGGCTATAAACAATGTTTTTAAAAACATCTGTACATATGTATGTGGGCATTTGTGTTATAAAATGTTTTAAAGATAAATTTAGCATAATCTTTGTACACGGTTACTGTAACACGTTAATATGTTTCTATTCATATACAGTACATATATTTGCAAACACTTTGAAAAGTTAAACTAATAGGGAAAGAAACTTTTTTAAGAATAGGGATATTTGGGGGGATATGGGTGCACAATTGCTTTTTATTTTACCTTGTGCACCTAATACATAGTTGTTATTAGCCCAATTGTCTGCATTATTAATGGTTATTAATGTTCATTATGTATGGAATAACAAAACCCTTGAAATTTAAGGCAAAACACTTTAGTTGCAGGGACGTTAAGGTGAGCAATACATTGCAAAAAAAATCTTTTAAAATCATGTATATGTAAGAATATATAGTGGATGCAGCCAAAGATTGTGACCTCTGGCCAATATTGTGCTAAAGTCCATTGCTACTGGCTAACCAGTGTATATAGTAAAGCTGTATTCAGTGGTAAAGGCCAAAATCTATGGTTGTTCGCTTGTTAGTGCTTTAAGATATTCAGTGCACATGGGTGAACGTTGTGACCACCGTCCATAACTAACTGAAGTCCATGACTAGAACCCATTCATGAGTTCAACTATATTTTGCCATGCACACTGACCATGGCTGAAGGTCATGCTTAATGTCAATTACTGTTGTAATGCAATTAATGATGCCATCATTTTTCTGATCTGTGATGTCATCATTGTGGTCATAGGCTGCGCAAAAGGGGTGTGAAATTAAGGTGACTTTAACTGAATTTCCGTTTATTTTTTGCGTTAAGTTCTCACCTTAACGTGCCCTCAACCAAAGTTATATTCTTGAATTTCAAAGTTTATTTTACAATGTATTACTTACCTTTAGGTCCCTGCAACTAAAGTGTTTTCCCTGTATTGATATTAACTAAGTATCGAATGTAACAGATCATTGTTAAGAAAATTGTAGCAGTGGAATAAAACATACATAACAACACATAATACAGATAGATTACATTCTTCGTTCTCCCCTTTGGGCATTAATGTATCCAAACAGAGTATCCAAAATGAGTAATGTTGGGATAGTTTTCCGACTTAAGTCTCCTTCTCTCTGTTGTTTATGAAATACTTCAAGTACTAGAAATTGTATCTGTGAGACATTGTGAGCCTTTTGAATGACATGTCGGGTTAGAGGTGATTTCTAGCATTCGATTTGTGCTCAACCCATCTTTCTCTGGCTTGCTGAGCAGTTTGACCCACGTAAAGTAGACCACATGGACATTTGATTGCATAGATCACGTTGGAGGTATTACAAGTGGCATGATTCCTCAGTTGAATCTTTTGTCATGTATATGGATGCTGAATTGTGTTACCTCTTTGGACATTATTGTAATTACTACAAATGTGGCAGGGAAACATACCTGTATTAAGCTTTGATAGGTTTGTCATTGTAGGTTTGGATGTTTATTAGCCTTAACCAGGGAATCAAGTATCTTGCACCCTCTCTTGAATGCTTCAAAGGTGGTTTAGGAAACAGTCTACTTATTTGAATATCAAAGTTTAAAGTTGTCCAATTTTTCTTGAATATTCTGGCAATTTTATGATTTTGAGAAGAGTAAGTAGTAACATAGTTCTAATTTTCACTTTATCTAGCGTTATTGCTCTGTGTATGGTTTGTGCTTTACTCTGTGCTAAATCACCAATCTCTCCAGGGTAGCCGCTAAATATGAAGCAGTTTGTTAGAGCATCAAATTCTTATTCAGTATCACAGATTCAGTAATGAATTTTGTTCTTAAAAACTGTAAGGGAAATTCTTCAATAGAGACTTCAGTAAGAAATAAATAAAATATAAAGTGTAATTCATATCTCTATCCTTCTTAAATGTTGTGGTGTGAATCTACCATCAGATAGGTGCAATTCTACATCTCCATGGTAAAATTAAGTCTCAAATGTATAGCTTTTAAGAACTGTAAGAACAATGCAAGTTCCTTTTCAGTGCCATTACAAATACAAATATATTGTCCATATGCGACTTCCAAAAGACTATTTTGTCCACCCATAGCAGGTTATTCAATACATGTTGTACTTCCAATTGGTACATGAATATTCTGTCATAGACAGGGGTAATCGCTGACCCCATTGAAGTCCCAGAGACTTGTAAATAATATTTCCCATCATATTGAATACAATTGTGAAAGAAAATGGTAGATAACAAGTTCAACACTGTTTATTGCCAGGAAAAGAATCTTGTTTGAGCAGAATCCATTCTGCTGCTTCCAAGCCCTTATAGTGTGGAATGGAGGTATATCGATTCTGCGCATGCATGGTAAATAAAATCAGTTCTTGGGTGGAAATTCCAAACTTCCATAAAAATCAAAAATGAGTATTGGCTCTTGCATATATATTGGTGCATTGTACAATAGGATGCAGTAGTCGGTCTAGGCAGACCGCTAGTGGGTCAAAAATGTGACTCATTCTCACTACAATGGGTCTGAATGGGGGATAAATCCTATTCTTGTGAATCTTGGGAAGATCGTAGAAGACAGGTGTAATCGGAATGTGTTCATGAGGAAATGTCTGGTAGGTGTTGTAATCCATTCCTCATTAAAGTATCATCTAGGATATCCTAAATTAGAAAAGAGATTTCTCTTTAGGGGTCAATATCAAGTTGTATCTAGGTGGATTCATCTCCAAGTAGTGTTAAGCAGCTTCTATGAAAGACGTCTGTATTTATAACTACAATTGCACCACCTTTGTCTGCCGGTTTAAAAGTAAGATTAGGATCATTGGCAAGATTGTTGTGACATTATTCTTATCACCTCTAACTCACATAGTCTTTCCTCCACCCATGGGGAATGTCCTAGACCCCTCAAGTAGGAACTGGGGTAGGATTAAAGTTAGAGAAAAACATATACCTGAAACTATGCATCAGAGGAGAGTAGGTAACAACCCCCTGCAGCGGTTAGCTACTCATACTCATCAAAACAGGATTGATTTAATAATGTCACATATATGTTATTAATGTTCCACTGCTCAAACCTTCATGGAAAGGACTGCCTTTCCAATAGCACTCTTCTATCCCAATGTGACATTAGGCATGGGTAGAACAGGCCCCCATACTCACTACTGTCCTCAGACTGCCCGGCTTCCTAGCATGGGTCATAAGATACCACGAGCAGGAAATGTAGAATGAAGGGAAAAAAGCAAAAAGACTTGGGGCGAAAAGAGCAATCACTTCATGTGGAACATTTCTTCTACATTCCTAATAGTATTACATTTCATGTTCCTTCGGATAATCAAAACAAGGCGTGATTGATTCAAATGGACACTATTTTCATTGTCCGTAAATACATTTAACATAGAATTACGTATGATTTCAAGAAAAACATGTGAGTTCAAAAGTTCTATTTAAACTCAGCATTGGCCCCCTATCACGAAGGGTATGTGTCGGGGGGTAAAACTGTGAGGGTCTGTCGTCTGCCGACATGAAAACAGGAACACATCCCGGTGTGAGCAGGGGACTCGTTAATCTGGAACATGTAGTCCCCATTGGAATCACGCTTCAGCGGTTCTAAGCAATGTGTGCCACCTGCGTCAGGGTTCAGGTTGGATGTCCCTGTTAAAAATGTGTATATGTGTGTTGAATTAATACAGTGCAGGTGATGCTTGGGTGCTCTCAACAAAAAAACATTAAGTGCTTGTTCTATGAACACGTTTGGTGATGGTCTCACCCCTGGGTCTCCCTGCTCTGGGTGCAGACCCCTCATAATTCATGTTCAACAACTTAACGAAACAGTTCCTTTCTCAATGTACTTTGGGTGGTGACTTTCCACCCCTGGTTCTCCCTCCGCCGGGCTCTTATCCGCAAATGACAAAGGGGACACTTCACCTGCCCTTGTCTTGCAATGCTTCTCGCTTTCACAAATCTTAAACAATTCTTTGGGCTTTACCCCTGGTTGTCAACGTCCCTCAGCCGGGTTCACTCTCGCTAACTTTACAAAACACAGTTCATGTGCTAATTTTAACCATGCGGGATTCACTTCCCTTAACTTTCACAATCATCTGTCGGTCAATGTCTTTCGATGTTACAGAGGAATTGACAAGACCCCACTTTGACCACTTTGACCTTTCTTCACCTCTTCCCGTGGCCTTGTGGTTACCGTAGTCTTTTACCATCGGGTAATCACAGAGAGATTATTGAGTGAGCACCCATGTGGTGCTGGACTCCTCTACTGCTGGTTTTCCCCCTTCAAAATATTTAACAATTCTTTGGTTGTTCGAAGTTCAAATATCCACTTTCTACTTTTAATTCAACACAGTTCTATATCTTATCCATTCTCCCTCGACTCACCAGCTGTGATGAACCGCTTGACTTTCTTTGTCCTTGGAGTCAAGGTTTGTACCACAGAGACAAGCATCTCTCCTCGGCTTGGCAATCAGCGGAAGAGGGTTTTGTGTACCATACACATATGCTGCAACACATGTTGGCTATTGGTCACAGATTTATCATTCACCCTGAGGAGGCTTCACCTGCATTGGTCGTTAAGGACAAGGTTGACTCTCTCCTTGTCACCCTCTCGGTTTGTACTGTCTTTCACCTCCTCTTGAACTGCCATGCTGAGTTAGCTCTTACGTCTTGCGGTCTGCCTTGGTTGTACTGTGCTGTTGTGCTCCACCTTTTATCCCTGTGGGGAAGGGAAAGGTTGTCAGGTGTATATAATTTGAGTTAATTGCCTGACACCGCCTGACCCTTGGGTTGTGACATGTCAGGTAAACAGTTTTAACATTATTCTGGTTTATATCGTGGGGTAAGACAGAGTTCATGCCGGAAAAGGGAGAGGTCAATGTATCCGATTGTCCTACGTGATATGCTGGGGGAAAATGTGCTATATGGAATTCCAATCTTTGTATTAGGGGGTTTGAGAGACAAACGGTAACAAACTGGATTTCATTCATAAAATAAGCAAGAGGGTTTGTGGGAATGGTACTGATTTATGTGAGCCAGTTGGGAATGCGGGAAATAATAATCAGAGGTATGTGAAGTATGAATTGATTTGATATGATATGGCATTTATAGCATCCTATACACAAGTGTTTTAAGGAACGACGCGGCAAAGGAGGGGAAACAGAGGGGAGACAGAGACAACGATTCTACTAGACCAGGAGAAATTAAGATCGCGCAAGTGCAGGGGAGGGGGGAAGGGCAAAAGTGCAGGGGAAAGGAGAGGGGCAGTGCAGTACAGTACATAGGATAACAGGGAAATAAATAAATAAAGACAATAACTAAGGACAATATGTAAAAGGGTAAATGCATACATCAGGTGTAAAGTGTTGGTAGTGGCTGTAGGGATAAAATAAATAAAAGCTTCATGGACTTCATTCCCCTTAGCATCCTCCCGTGATGATACTGCGTCTCACCTGGGGCATTACCCCGAGCAGAACCCTGGGCTCCCCTAACCAGGAGATCCTCCCTCGCTCGTCCACCCTCAGGGTTGGGATCTGAGAGAGCCAGCCCTTCGCTGTCCACCTGAATGAGGGACTCCTGAAGTCTACCTGGGAGAATACCCTCAGGTTTCTCACAGAGGGTAGTGTGATGATTCCTGTGCAGTCATCACTGATCCCCAGCCTAAGATCTCCTCCCATGTTGGCAGGAATGGCAGGCGCTACCTGATCCTGACCCTGGGGGTGGTATTATGAGGGAGGATCACATGGCAGGAGATGGGTATCATGGAGATGTGGTGACCCCATCAGGAGGGATGCAGTATTCTTCCCTTCCATGTGAAAAAGACCCTATAATTCCTACATTCCCGATGGTATGTTGTCATAATACAAATCCTTCCAGTTGTAAAACTTGAACACCCTTTCTTACCAAAGTCCCTATTAGGGTTCAAGGGTAGGCTACTAAAATAAATGCAGCCAATTCTGGGTTACCCAAAGAAACAATTATTGGTTCAGATTTTTCCAAATTTTGAAAAGCTTCAAAGAAATGCTAGTAAAAAATCCTTTCCATAGTCTCCAATTCATTAATGGGAAAAGGAAGGATTCCCATCATCTGACACTGTTTGGACTTGGGAAACCCAAACTAATATCCTCTTCCTTATATAGGGGAGTCTATTGGTTCTCATCAAACCAAAGGCCCTAAAGCAGGAGGCCAGATATTTAGTGTAAGGGTATGTGATTATCCTGTGGGGTCATCATTGATCCCCAGCATAAGATCTCCTCCCATGGGGACAGCAGCTGCTACCTAATCCTGACCCTGACGGTGGTATTATGAGGGATGATCATATAGGAGGAGTTTGCTGTCTGGGAGATGTGGTGACCCCATCAGGAGAGACGCTGTAGCAAATGAACACTCTGTTGAAACCTAGGGTGCGGGTGGGTGGGGATCAAAAGGTGGCAGCGGCTACTGGACAAGAGACTGACTCGCAGCAGCCCCCACCTTATATGTGGCCCCCAGGTGCCTGCCACCGGAAGTCAGGCCATGTGGGACACCTCTTGGGGGAGGAAGAGTAGAGGCTAACCACCCCCGGAAGGTTGTGGCCAGAGGGGACAGCCCGCTATTTAGGCCTCTTAGCGGGGAGATCCCCCATTGGCCACCCCTTACCTCGTGAGGCCACATTGTGTCATAATTACATTACACAATAACCACAGACAACTTAGTAAGGTTTTTGGAAAACCTTCAATGTGAAAAAGACCCGACAATTGCTAAATACCTGATGGCATGTTGTCATTATACAAATCCATTCAGTTGTAAAACCTTAAAACCCCTTCTTACCCTAGACAGGATACCATTCACACCTCATATGTACATAACACATGTATAACACATCCTCTTTCTGATGGTTTTTATTTCAACAAAAATCCAAATCAATACAACTTAAAAAAGTACATTAATCCTATGGACTCCAACTCCCATAAAACCTAAACTACTGGGACGAGGAAGAGAAAGAAGGAGTTAATGTGGATTAAATGGAGCACCAAGAAAAATGTGCAGACTAGTTGTTGTGATAGAACATTTAAAAATGGTGTGCCTTGTCAAATTAGAATGAAGGTGGAGATGAGAGGTGGAGAGCGAGCGAAGCGGGAAGCTGAACTGAAAGCAGACACCCAAGAGCAGACTGTGCTGAAGGAGGCAGGTGCTTCCTACTGGAAAGGCCAAAGACTGGCAGAATGATGGCGATTACCGCAGGATCACCACTTGGGAGCTGGCAGCTGTGGAGTGGCTGTAGGGGATGGGGTCGCAGTGGAGAGCAGCAGTTCGACCAGCAGGTGCAGGTGAAGCCGACAGGAGAAATGGAGAGGGGTCTTCAGGACGTAAAACACATTACCGAAGCAAGTACTTTTCAGCAGCCATACACCATTTGTCCGAAACCCCTGCAATTACTGGTGAGTCTGCAGAGAAGTATCGGGAGCCCTGGGGCATACCGACAGGCATACATACCATGGAATACTCATTTTAAATATTAACCAAGTAATATAGTAAAACTGAATTTACAATATGAGATGTCGATATGCAGGAAACTGGAGTCAAAGAATTTGAAAGACAAGATCTGTACAAGGGTTCATATATGAGATGCCAATATGGGGAAGATTGGAACAAGTATTGCCAAACGCCAAAAGCCAATGAACACTGACAAAGAAGTTAACAAACAAAACTTGAACAAGTCTCTATAAATGAAATGTCAATATGGGGGAAGTTGTAACAAGTAATGCCTGGAGCAAAAAAGTGTAAATAATAAAGGGTTCAACGGTGTTATACTTAAAGAGACAGAGAACTGAAAGATAAAGAGAAGGTTATAAGAAGACCTGGTGAAAGAAATATATCAGGCAGTGAGCCTTTGGGGGAAAGATACATGGCATGAGAGTATACCAGGGGATCTACAAAGCCCAGAGTGGGATTCCTGACAGTAGAATAAACCAGGTAATCTATCTAGAGAATATGAAAGAGAAAACATTGTGAAAGGGTTTCTGGCAGGATAGTATACCAGGAAACCCTTCTTTATAAGTTGTTGTGTAAAAGAAACATGTTTTTCCATCCTTTCAAACACCATTGCTTGGAAAAGACATTTGTTCATCACTCTTAAGAAAGTGTTACGTAAGAGATATTTCTCCTATTCTTAAAGAATCGTTGTTTGAACAGAACATTTTCAATATTCTACCTGAGACTGTTCAGGGGAAGGGAGCCATCCCCTGGATGCAAGGATTGTTTGTTTGATTTCCACACTTACTTTTTCACAGGTTTTGCTGAATTTTGTACAGAGACATTTACCTTGCACCTTTGGTTGTTAATTTTTAGTGTGATGGTCATATATGTTTTGGACACAGCAACAGTTTGCCTAATTTTAACGACAAGACACAAACTGATGTTTCATTTTGATTTCTCAGGAAGGGAAACTCTCTTTAGTATTGGGACAGACAGACCTTCATCAAAACCCTTTTATTTTAATGAAATGTCTAATGTTGAAAACATTACAACTTTGTGCCTGTCTCTCATTTCTGACACCTCACAGTACGGAGATGAGAGCTGTGGGCTGGATGCCTGGAGCCTGTGGTCTTGTAGTCTGCACAATCCAAGAATAATATAAAATCCAATTTGAAAAAAACACCTATCAAAATCATCATGATGTCTTAGCAAAAAGCAGCCCAAAAAAGGTAAAATGTACTTTAAAAGATTTTGTGTAAATTGAAATTGGCCATGATGGAATCAATAGCAATTATGAATACAATATGTCCATAGATCGTGAGCTGATTACCGTAGGTTAGGAATGCTTCTCTATGAAGCTCAGTCAAAAATAGTAGTTGCCCAAAATGCTATTCCAGGTGCTTCAAAATCCAGGCAGAAAAAGGATGGATGATTCCACCCTCCCCTCTCCATAGGTTTGCATGGAAAGAGTGGTTTAAGTATTCTCTCTGGTGTCTCCAGACTCAGCCTCCAGTCGTGTTTCATCCACCCCGGCAAACAGCTCACTGTGCTTGCCTCCCACCCAAAGGAGTCTGCATTTTATAGCATCAGACTATTGTTTACCGATGTATGAAGGCCAACTGAACTTCAACAGCACTCGGCCAATGGCACCATTCTGTTGTCGCTTTAGCCTGAAGCCCAATTATCTTGTATAGCTGCACAATGCCATGTAGCCAGAAAGTAAAGTATCACTTTAACTTAAAACTGTATTATCTCTGTAGCCCAATCAGTAAACAATCTCATTTCCCCCAGGTTCAGCATTGCCCGGAACCCCTCTAGTCCACTGTAATCTTTCAGAAATATGTCATGGTTAAAGGGAACATTCATAACTATTTACATAAACAAATAGAACAATTAGAACACATCCAAGACAATTGGAGTGCAGCTCTGAAGTATTGTTATTGTAGTGTCGATGTCTGTGCCAACACAATAGATTAGTCTGGCTCACAGCCCCGACATTCAAACTGCATGAGAAACTCTGTTCCTAATTGTTAATATTGCTTGAACCATGCATGAACAAAATATATGGCAGCCCCCCGCCCCCATGAGCCGTACACCACACACCACACACCACATTACGGTGGCAAGGTATCATCAAAAAAAGAAGAGTGAAGGGACATAAGAACACATTAGAATACACAGGATCAGTTGCTGATAGATTCACTCAGGATCCTAGAAATAAAATATTATTATAACTCAAACATATAATGGGCCTCATTCCCAGTTTGGAGGCAGCCATGGCGCTATTGGCGCCATGGCTGCCTCCAAAACCGGGTCCGGTTGAATGCGGACTTCCCGGGACATTCCGACCTGTGCGGACCCGGTAAATCCCCATTCGACCAACCATCCCACATTCCCATTTGAGCCCCGTAGGGCTCAATGGGAATGGGGAAGGCGCTAATTACAGGCCTGCAAATAGCGGGCCCATTATTAGCGCCCTGGTCCCTTAGCGGGACCCGCAAAGGACATGTGGTCAGACCACACGTCCTTTGTGGCTCCCGCTAAGTGACCTCGGAATTGGGCGGTAAGGGTTTAACGGCACCGGTCTCCTTACCGGTGACCGTTAACCCTTACCGCCAAACTCAGAATGAGGCCCATCATCTTGAGAAGAGTTGGCAGAAGCCGGTTTGCAGACAACTTCTAGTTGGTGATGCAAGTATGATGATGAAATATAGATGTGCAGGTTTTCGTCACATGGAAGATTCAAAACAGTGCTCAACTGTTAGTCAGTCTAGAGCTTTTGATGTACTTCAACATTTCTTCTGATATTTGCCTTGACAAAATAAAACGATGATCAGAATCAGGATGAACCCAGCTGCAAGGATATAGAAAATAGGTAACATACCTGAGCCTATTTTCCAAAAGAATTCCCATATGCTTGTCAACTGATTGAAGGAAAAAACAAAACTGAATTCATCAGCCACTCCATAATGGATCCGTGGATGGAGCTCCCCTTTGATGCAGAGATAGAGAGGAGCTTCCCAGTAGGTATTGTTCCTCATTTGGTGAGTCTTGTGTTTTCTACAGCAGGTCTCTGGACATTTGCAGCATTCTGTTTGAGGCTTCCACAAAGGTTTCTGTGGTGCTGATGATGTGAATCTTCATGTTCAGGAGATGTTCCAGTTTCAATAATAACTGAGAGAACTG
Source organism: Ambystoma mexicanum (assembly GCF_040938575.1). Lineage (NCBI taxonomy): Eukaryota > Metazoa > Chordata > Amphibia > Caudata > Ambystomatidae > Ambystoma > Ambystoma mexicanum. The sequence continues at coordinate 23,056,653 of NC_090924.1, forward strand.
CAGCACCATTATCTACATTTCAGGCCAATTCAATAGCACTAGTTTAGTCTGCACCAGTGGATAAAGGATGATGTCACAAAATTATACCACCTTTGAGAAAGTGATCAGGCTGGCATTTCCCACAAACAGAGCACAGCACAAAGAATTAAATTGCATGATGTCGGATTCATTTGGAAGTAGTACAGCTTTACAACTAAAGGTTTCCATTTGTATTGCACTCAGGGTACATATTGTAGAGTTTGAATTCTGCTCACATGGGCTGATCTTAAACATATCCTGGCATCTTACACCGAGTGTTCCCATACAATCTCTTAGGGAAAATTGATGAATGGTAGCATCTCCATGTGCCACAAAAGCATGTGTGTGGGGCACCTCAAAGATGGTTTCTACCCATTGAATTTTCACTTGATGCATGGTACCCCAGGACTGTAATTTCTCACACAACAGAGGCGGCCTTACTGGCATGGGAATGTTCAGGATCCCATGAAGCGTCCATGACATAAGGTATTTGTCCCACACCAATATTCCATAGAAAGTCTTTTAGAAGACATCCAGCAGAGTATAGGTGGACTCTGAAATGGCCTGTCTCTGAGCCTGACTTAGGTTAATTTCCATTTGTTGCAATGCCGATGTGATTGTAGTCCAATATGGAACTCCTGTAGACAGCATTAACATTAAGTCTATGATCTTCAAAAGTTTGACAACTATTTTTTGTTCAACTTGGAGAGTTTTCAAGTCCTCTTGGATGATATGCACCATATCCACTACCACATCTCTTCGGTTGTAGATGCCCTGCTGCGATTCAATAAAGTTGTCATCAGCGGTAGGAAAACTTTTCTCTATGGAATGCTCTGCCAGTCTTTGGATTCACATTACAGCTTCTTTCCAAGCGTAGGTGGCTTCTGCACTGTTCATCCCTCTTTTGGTCCTAGTCCTTTCTAGGTGACCTATCCGGCCTAGGTTTGCTGACCAATTACCTGACATTCCTCATGTGTCTATCTTGCTAATGACCTAATTTAAAGGTGCTTGTTTTGCCATTAGTTGAAACGCTTTGCCTATGTAAATGGCATAGGTTTTAAAACTGTGTTGTCAAACAAAAGCTAGATAGGGAGCTACGCCTATAGCTTTGGCCTTATGTAACATTCATTGGTGCCAGGATTCCAGCCTACTTAAATGCCTCAGGCATTTGTATTATTTCAAAAAAGGTAGCACCCTGAGTTAAATGGGGGCAACCAGACGTGGACTCCCTGCTCACTGAGCTCAGAGAGGCACAGCTTCACCTCACTGATGAGGCCCAACAAGGCTGAAACACGTGTATGTGGTTGCTGTTGGTACTCTTGTTCAGAGAGGAATTGCCATAGCATTTCGGTGCTGGACTGGCCATGTGGGCGGGACAAAGACTGATATGCAAATGGATATTTCCCATCTGTAAAAGGTACAGTGAGAAAAAGCGTGTGCTGCATACTCTCATATCAGAACAGGTTATCATGCCATGTTCTTTCGAGAAAGGGGCCCCTGCTACCTTTTTTGTATTTTTGGAAGGAACTTGGGGTTGGTCACCCTAAGTTACCTGGGGGCAACCAGACATGGACTCCCTGCTCACTGTGCTCCGAGAGGCACAGCTCCACTTCATTGATGAGGCCCAACAAGCCTGAAACATGTGTATGGGGTTGCTGTTGGTACTCTTGTTCAGAAGAGGATTGCCATAGCATTTTGGTGCTGGAATGCCCATGTGGGCGGGACAAAGACTGATATGCAAACGGATATTTCCCATCTGTGAAAGGTACAGTGAGCAAAAAGCAGATGGTTGTGAACTCTCATAGTGGTTAATAACCACTGAACAGGTTATCATGCCATGTTCTTTCGAGAGAGGGGTGCCTGCTACCTTTTTTGGCATTTGAATTATGTTCACATGTGTTTTCCTGTATTGCTTTGTTAAGCTACTCAGGGCCCGATTCTCATCAAGGTGTTAAGTACTGAAAGGGACGTTAAAAGGGTTAACAACCTTTTCGCGACTTAAGACCTATTCTGAAGGTGGCCCATTCTTCTGAAGTCAGAAGGAATGCGCCACTTTCGGAATACATGTGGCGGTTGCTAGGAATGGTTGGAAACCAACCTAGCGGCCGCCACATTTGTAAACTGGCTTTTTGCAAGCCTATTCTTGTGGCACTCCTCCAGTTTAATATGTGCGGTAAACTAGCGTACATATACGGTACCCTTTTGGTGCCGTTAAACTGGAGGAGTGCCACAAGAAGCCTTGTTTGGTGTAAATGGAAGTGTCCATATACACCGTTTTGTATATGGACACTTTCATGTACACCAAAGCAAGCAGCTTCAACGTTGCTGCAACGTTGAAGCTGCTTGCTTTGGTGTACATGAAAGTGTTCCTATGCAACACACAGGTGTATATGAACACTTTCATTTACACCAAACCGAGCAGCTTCAACTTTGCATCCTGCAACGTTGAAGCTGCTCGCTTTGGTGTAAATGAAAGTGTTCACAACGTTGAAGCTTCTCGCTTTAAATGAAAGTGTTCATATACACCGCACAGGTGTATAGGAACACTTTTATTTAAACCAATGCGAGCAGCTTCAACATTACATTCTGCAACGTTGAAGCTGCTGGCTTTGGTGTAAATGAAAGTGTTCATGTACACCGCACAGGAGTATATGAACACTTTCATTTACCCCAAAGCCAGCAGCTTCAACGTTGCAGGATGCAACGTTGACGCATGCTCGCTTTAAATGAAAGCGTTCATATACACCACACGGGTGGATGTGAACACTTTCCTGTACACGAAAGTGAGCAGCTTCAACATCCTGCAATGTTGAAGCGGCTCACTTTGGTGTATAGGATCGGCAGCATTTTCGTTAAATAACAATTCCCGAAAAAGGCCACCAGGAGGCGCGCAGGCAATGGCTGCCTGAACGTGCTGCTCTCCCCGAAGCCAGGCGTCTAGAGGGAATTGAGCCCCCCCGATACCTCCCTGGCGGGCCCAACACGGCGAACGGGACGAGTGAACCCTCGGGGTGCCCCGCGGGAGAAAGAGCGGAGCCCGACGACCCCGGGGTTCCCGAGAAAGGCCCCAGCGGAAGAAGACGCGGCCTGCACACGTGAACGCGTCCAAATGGGCTTCGCACCAGAGGCCCCCTCGCCGTGACGTGAAGCCGGAGGTCCAGAGAGCCCGGCGGCGGCTCGGGAGACGGGCTCCCCCCTCCCCTCCCCCCCACCGCCCGGACCAGAGAAGCGGCGGAACAGCGCCCCGGCCTGGGAGACCGTCCCGGAGCGCTCGCGGCTGGATCCGCTCGAGCGGAGCGGACCGGCGCTCGGCCGCCTCCGCCCCCACCGGGAGTCCCCTGGGCGGGCTGCCGCGGCCCTCGGGGTCCCGGGGGAGGGGGATGAGGGGAGCGAGCGGCAGCGGCGCGGGGAGACCCAGGCCCACCCCCCCCGCCGGTGCGGGTGGGGATATCTCCCCGCACTCCCAGATAATCACGGGGAGGACCCCCGGAACACATTGACTCCACCCAGGGGGGTCCAGTCTTGGGCGCCCTGCCCCCCCCTACAAACAGAAGAACTCGGGGTAGTCGGGGTGTGAGGCCCCCACCCACTGTTGGTGGGGCGTGTGCCCACCCCCCCACACCACGAGAGCCCTCGGGCAGGGCGTCGAGGCCGTGGTGCCCTCCGCTCCCGCCGGCCCAGGCCACACGCGACACCCTTCTACGGGGCAGCCAGAAGAAACCCCGGATCACTGCGGCAGACATCGAGCGGAGTGTGAGGCCCCCACCCAGGAACGGGTGGGGCGTGTGCCCGCCCCCCCCCAAGAAAAGACTAACCCCCAGGAAACAGCCAAGACCCATCTGTGCCGCGGAGGGAGATCGAGTACTGACCCGGAGCGGGCGGGGGTCAATACTGCTAGGTGCAGGTAATTAACAGATAAACTGGCGAGAAGCCCTACAGGGATACCGTTTCCAGGAGACCCCCAGAGGCAACATGCGCATGAACCCCAGGGAAACTATGGCCCAACAGGAAGATGCGGCCCCCTCGTCGGCAGCAATGGAAAGAGGCTTCGCCTCGATTTTGCAGGAAATCAGGGACATGCTTTCCGATATAGCCCAGAAGTTTGAAAAAATGGACCAGAGGGTGGACAAGGTCGAAGATAGACTACTACAAGTGGAGGCCAACCAATCATCAACAACAGCCCAGGACATACAACTATGTATGAGGCTGGAGGCCCTGGAGAAGAGAGACGAGGAAAGGGCCCGACAGATGGATGACTTTGAAAACAGAGAGAGGCGGAACAACCTCAGAATTTTCGGAGTGCCTGAAGCAGAGGGGGAAACGGAGAGGGACGTCATTCAAATAGTGAAGGACATCATCACCCTCCTATTCGCAGAGGAGATGACAACCGAGCCCACATTCGACAGAGTGCATAGGGCAGGGGGCAGAGCGGGGGCCCCCCAGTCAATATTGGTCCAGTTCCACTGTTACTCGGAGAAGACAAAGGTGCTGGAGGAGGCCCGAAAGACGAGAGAAATCACCTACAACAATGCTCAGGTCTCAATATACCAGGATCTTTCCTCCTACACGCTGGCCAAGCGCAGACTGTGCCGACCCCTCACGCTACTATACAAAGAAAAGGGCGTGTGTTATAGATGGGGCTACCCCTTCTCCCTGAACTTTGAATACATGGGCCAACGCTCAACCCTGATCACGGAAGAAGACATCCGGAGTGCTATTCAAGAGTACACAGTGGATCCGCATCCCCGGAGGGGTCCAGTGGGACCAGAGAACCTCAGAACGAACAGCCCCGGCCCGTCCGGAGAGAGGAGAAGGCGCACCGGCGCAAGGAAATTTCAGAAAATGAACACCCCATCTCCAGCAAAAGCGGGAGAACGACATGACTCCGAGGACTGAGAACGGGGGTGACCCACCGAATCCGGGACGGATATGTGCAGATTCGGAGAGTCTACCACTACTACCGTCCCCATGAACAGCAAGTACAGGGGACCCATGGTCGGGTTACGCCCGGGGGGAATATTGGGGGCTCGAGGGGATGAGCTTTATGTGTGAAATGCCTGGCCGAGGTGGGCAGGCTGGTGGTTCGGCCAAAAGCCAGCAATGGCAGAACTAATTGGCTGGATGCCGGGGAGGGGGGTGGGGGTGTATTCGAGAGTTGGGGTTGCTTAGACATGGATGGGACACGGGGGGCAGTTGGGGTGTTTTAGGCCCACCGGGGGGGGGAAGGGAACCACAAAGTAGAACCAAGGGAGCACGCGAAGAAAAGAGATACGAGGGTAATGACCGAGAGGGAGGGAATCTGGGACTATGGCTGATAGTCTACCTGCCCTGGGAGTGGGCTCCCTTAATGTACGGGGCTTAAACACACCCACAAAGAGATCCCTGGTCTGTAGAGAGTTAAGAAGGGCCAACCTCGACATCCTCTTCTTGCAGGAAACCCACTGGCCACGGGGGAAGGAACCCAAAATCCGGGGAGGAGGTATTGGGGAGGTCTTCAGTGCATCCCACAAAAATAAAAAGAGAGGGGTGGCCATCTTGGTAGCGAGGAACGTGGGGCTCAAGAAAGAGGCCGTGCTGAAGGACCCAGAGGGTCGCTACCTGATGGTGCGGGGATCCCTGCAGGGAGCCCCACTTACCCTAGCTGTTGTCTACGGCCCAAATGAAGGCCAAATCCAGTTCTGGGAGGAGGTGAGGGACAAACTCAAAGGCTTTGTCCAGGGGGGGGACTTTAAAATGGTCCTGGACCCAACCCGGGACAGGAAACGAGCTGGTCCCCAGGCCCCCAGGGCACCCGATGAGATCATGGCACGGGGCTTCCAGATGGTCAACTCGGAGCTGGGCCTGGTGGACACGGTCCCAACCCCTAGAACGGACACCCCCTTATTCACTTACTACTCATCCGTGCACAGATCATTTTCCCGGATAGATTATGTCCTGGTGGACGAGACCTTGTACCCATTTGTCACTGGCCACAGGGTGGACCCAGTCTCCTGGTCTGACCACGGTCACCATAGCAAGAGGGGGCCTTAATGAACACAGGGGAAGATGGAAGTGTAACGATTCCCTCCTGAAGGACGAGGTCCTAGCCCAGGAGGTCCTTGACGCCATTACAGAATTCTTTGAACTTAATGACAACGGTGAGGTGCGAACACACACCCTGTGGGACGCTTTTAAGGCAACCCTGCGGGGAGTCCTGATCCAATTGGGAGCCCGGAGGAAAAGAGAAAGGGAAGCCCAGGAGCGGCATCTGAGGGGAAAAATCGCCCAACTCCAACCGGGAGGCCCCCCTACGGAGCCCCTAGACCGGGACCGGGTGGCCGCCCTGGACGACTACAGGCTCCAACTAAAAGACCTCCTCCTCCACAAAACAGAGAGAAGCCTCCACCTGGTTAAACAAAAGTATTACGAAAAAGGGGACAGGGCGGACAGGATCCTAGCTTGGAGGCTGAGGGAGGTACAGAGGAGTAGAATGGTGAAGGCAGTGAAGAACGAGGTGGGGGAGCTGGGACATGATACTTCTCACATTGGAGAGGCCTTCCGCCGATACTACGAGAGGCTATACTCGTCTGAATACAGGGGGGACGGGGGGGAGATCGAGGAATTCCTAAACTCCATACAGGTCCCGTCTTTGACTAGGGAGATGGCGGAGGGGTTGGAGGGTCCGGTGACCGAGGAGGAGGTGGAACATGCGATCAGTGGCATGAAGGTGGGCACTTCCCCGGGCGAAGATGGCTACTCAGTGTACTTTTACAAAAGGTTTTGGTCGGCCCTCGCCCCCCACCTGGTCAAGGTGTTCAATGCGGTTCTGGAGGGGGGCCCTCTCCCGGACTCCATGATGGAGGCAATCATTGTAGTGCTCCCCAAGGACGGTAGAGACCCCTCGGAGTGCTCCTCCTACCGCCCGATCTCCCTGCTGAATATTGATATTAAGATCCTGGCCAAGGTCATCGGGAGCCGGGTGGAGGGGGTCCTACCGAAGCTGGTCCACGGTGACAAGGTGGGGTTTGTAAGGGGGAGACAGGGCTCAGATAATATTCGCAAGACCATAGACTTGTTTCATTACGCCCAGGTGTCGGACCTAGACGCGAGCGTCCTTTCTCTGGACTCAGAAAAGACATTTGACAGGGTCGAGTGGAGGTTCATGGAGCTCACCCTTCAGAAGATGGGCTTCGGGACACACATTAGGGACTGGGTGGCCGCATTATACAGGGCCCCGAAGGCCAGAGTCCAAGTGAATAGTAGATTGTCAGACCCACTCCCCCTACCACGAGGAACAAGACAGGGATGCCCACTTTCCCCGTTGATCTATGTCCTAACTATGGAACCCCTGACAATAGCAATCAGATCACACCCAGACATCAAGGGGATCAGGAGAGGCGATGTAGAATTCAAGCTCTCCCTGTTTGCAGACGACATCCTGGCCTATCTGGTGGACCCAAAATCCTCACTCCCCCCCCTCCTGTCCCTGTTGTCCGCATTTGGGCGCTTCTCATGCCTAAAGATCAACACATCTAAATCAGTCCTCCTTCCCATGAGAACTCGGGACCCAGACTCCCGGGACAGTCTGGGGGGAATAGCGGTGGGGAAGACCTCAATCCGATACCTGGGGATCTTTCTGACCAGGGACCTGTCCAATCTCGCCCCCGCCAACTATGACCCCGTTATGTCACAGGTCACCGCCGATTTAAGGAGATGGGGCTCCATGATCCTGTCCTGGTACGGTCGCATGACGGCAGTGAAAATGAATATACTCCCGCACTTACTATACCTCTTCACCGCTCTCCCTACCAGCGTCCCCGACCAAACATTCAGGGTCCTCCAGAACGCGGTGCGCGAGTTTGTATGGCAGGGCAGGACCCCGAGAACCGCGAAGGCCATTCTTACCTTACCTAGAGAGGAGGGGGGGTTCGGGCTGCCTGACTTCCACCTTTACTTCCGCGCCGCCCAATTGCGCGTCCTCCTGAAACACATGAGGGAAGGGATGGGAACATACTGGTCGTACCTGGAGGACATGGACGTGCACCCACTCAAGGTACGCGACCTCCTATGGGCCCCACCTAAATTCATCCCGAACAGGCTCAAATCCCACCCAACACTGGGAGTTTTCTGGGCAATCTGGAGGGAGGGCCCCCAAACGGCACATCTGACATCATGGCCGTCCCCGATGTCATCCCTTTGGGGTCACCCACTTATACTGGGAAACAGGGGGTTCCGTAATGCACAGTCCTGGTCAGATTCAGGGATGGAATGGGCTGGACAACTGTTTAAAGAGGGATAATTCCTACCATACGAAGACTTGAGGGTCGCCCTCGGCCCGGAGTCAATCTCCATATTCGAGTACCTCCGCGATCAATCATGGGGCCAGAGTCTAAAGAGACAGATGACCCCCTTTGAGAAACTACTCGATACTGCAACCTCTAGGAAGGGGGCGGTATCTGCAATGTACAAAATCCTTAACACGGTTGACCTGGGGAGAAGGAGGGGGTTCCGCACTTTTTGGAACGACCTGGCCGGGGAAGAAATTTCGGAGGACTCCTGGTCGAGGATATTTAAAATAGCATTCCACGGGAACCTGTTCACAGCGGACATGGAGCACAACTTTAAAATCCTACAGGGGTGGCACAGAGACCCCGTCAAACTGTCAAAAATGTTCACGGGAACATCCCCCGCCTGCCCGAGGGGATGTGACCAGGCAGGCACGAGGGGCCACATGTGGTGGCACTGTCCGAAAGCGCAAACATACTGGGAGAGGGTAAGGGTTTGGATCGCTGAAGTCACGGAGGAACTGCTTCCCCATAATTCCCTGACAGTGCTGCTGGGCCTTCCCCCAGAGGATACGGAGGTATACAGATACCCGAGAATGTGGGAAACAATGCTGAGGGCCGGGAGGGTGGCCTTGGCCCAGAAATGGAAGAGCAGGGAGACGCCCACAAAGGAGGACTGGCTACACAAGGTTAAAAACATGTTCTTGATGGACAAATTAACAGCGATGATGAACAATGCCATGAACTCTTTCCGGACTAACTGGTACGGGGTGCAGCAGATCTGGGGATGGGAGGTCCACTGATGCTTGGGGAGGGAACGTGGATGGAAAAGGGCGCCCACGGCCCGGGGGACAGCGGATGACATGCAGCCAAACACGCAGTTGAAATTCTTGCTCTTTCCCGAACTCCGGTCACACAAAGTTTGCAACGCGTCTCCCTGTGAAGGGGGTTCTACTGGATCCAAGTTAATGGAGGGGAGGGTTCGTTCTTTTTTGGGAGGATGTGGGGGGGAGGGGCTCTTTTTCTTTCCTTTTTTTGGGCTAGTGACATGTTTATTTCATGGTAAAGCTTCGAGCCTGTTTGTTATATTACGAAAATGTTAATAAAATAAAGTTTACAAAAAAAAAATAACAATTCCCTCGTTATTTAACGAAAATGCTGCAGAGATTCTGCAATCCACCTGTTTCCATTAGAAACAGGCGGATTACTGTGAAAGCACTGTCATGCTTTGCGATGACGCCCAGGCCCACTTCAGAATAGCAGCGGTGCCTGGGCATCAAAAAATGGCACAGTGAACCGTGCTATTTAGCACGTTCACTGCACCTTGATGAGAATCGGGCCCTCAGTTGTCCTCCAAAAATATTAATTCTTTGGCTTTCCAATCTGGATACGTGCATAGATAGTATGAACTACAAATTACTGCATAATGAATCTAATTGAGGTAGTTTACCCCCATGTAATGTTAAGAGGGACTGATTCCTGCCATGTTTTCTCTGTCATTGTGGCATAGAATATTTTATCATATACCACAGAATGTGTTGACCACACAAACTGGCCATTTGCAGGTGGTGGAGGAATATATAGCAGTTCTGCTCTACAAACCCTTCCTCCATCTAAAGTTTTGGTATATAAGGGAGTTGTGCTTTAAACCCTATGGTTAGTTCAGAAATGAAACGGGACAGTTTTCTCAGTGGGTCTTTTTTAGCCACTGCGTTGGACTTTGTAAAAAAAGAAAGGTGTCATAATATTTCACAAAACATACATGTTTTACAATGTCATCTAACTTTTCTAGATCACCGTCAGGATCTAACAGTGCTCCTTGAGCAAAGGCATCTATCTTGGCCCACAACATCTTCCTATAGGTGGTAGGGACATGCATATTAGGGAATACAATCCTAGATTAATCTATCATTGATAGTGTATGTACCTGAAGTTGTATACTAGTTCCACTGTAAGTTTGATACTGGCGTGTCCATACCTGCCCTATATGCAGTGGGTATTTGCTTATTTGTATTCAGACTCCACCCTCATCAGCAGCCTGAACCTCCCTTTTGTGTTTTGTATGTGTTAAGACTGTAGTTGACATTTTAAACTATCTGCTGGTTATTGAGATCTACTTTGGGATTAAAAAAAACCTCCTGCCAGAAGACTTATCCACAGCAAAGTATAGAGCATGATTATTGCTCCAATAAACATTTTACAGTTCTTGGTGCACTTTGGATGGTCAATGATCTTCATCTTCAGGATGGACCTTGCACTTGGCTTTACTTCTTGTCCTGTTTCTGGCGCATCTGTTCAAGGAAAAATAAAAATGTTCTCAGAGGTTGAGGAGGTTTCTGCATTCATTGTTAACATGATGTGTTCATCTACTCTAGCCTGCTTGTCAGGTTGTTCAAGATAGTGAGTCTCGTCCCTCAGGAAAAGGGGTGTAACCATCTGGAGCTGGCTTAAGGTGGTCTACAGACACTTTATGTGTAGCTTTTTTAGCAGGCAGAGCTGGCAGGATGACTGTTCTTGAACCAATGAGTTCTAGTACCTTTACAGGAGATCTGTAGCATGGTCAAAGAGATTATTTGCAATCGATATTTTCAAGTATATAGTCTCCAGTCTTTAAGGTGTTCTGTGACTTTATCTTGGTGCTTGGTTATCTTGGAACGTATTCCCTATGGATGGAGTCTCTCCGGAGAGGTATGAGAAGGAGCTGTTCTGGCATGGTGGGAGAATTACAAGGATTGCACATAATTCAGGCATATACATGGGAGCACCAACAAGCACATCACAAGGTGTTTTACCCTGAGATTGACAAAGGCGAGGCAAGTTATGTATGCTACTCTGCAATAAGGATGCATGATTTATCCAATTACCTCCTGAAGAGAGGTTGCATTTAGTCAAGGCTTGCTTTATTATCCCATTAGCTCTATCATCAACTCCATTTGACTGTGGTCTAAATGGGTTTGAGAAGTGCAGAGTACAACCCCAGCTTCACCTTGCCTCTCTTTAGGATTTCCAAGAAAATGCTGGCCCAATGTCAGCTTGGAGTAATTTCAGTGCTGTCATAGCTACTAAGGACAGAAATCCTTTTATGACCTTCTTACAATCTCCTTTCTTCTGGAAAATTGACCAGGTAAATCAGGTGCACAGATCTACCATGACCAACACATATTTATACTTGTTAACGGCTGTCAGTGGACCTATATGATACATGTACATGCATTCAAATGGCACTGTTACCCTTACTAGTGTGTTCTCTGGAGGTTTTTTGGTACTTGTTCACTGTTGTTTGCAAGCATATTGAGCAATTCACTATGTACTGCTGTACTTCTTTACTAAGCTCTGGCCACCAATATCTGTCTTGCAATACTCATGTAGTAGCTGACACCCCAAAGTGGTCTGTGGATATACTTGCATGTGCTGCAGAGATTTGTTTCAATCTATCCTGCTTATTTGGTAGTACCCTGTCCACAGGGCCTCCCTTTGACCTATGAATAATGACCATCACTGTATTTTTTTTTTTACAGTGTAGGTATACGTAGTGGGGAACCCTGGCCGGTTAGGAATATTTGCATCCAAACATGCCTTTATGTTCTAATTTATATATGTATAAGAGTGTGTTAATGCTGCAACTACCATTCATACAGGCCGCTTTCTTGCAGACTGATTGGCAAGTGCATTGCCTGCACTTTGCACAGAATTCTTTGTGTATGCTTTTATATTTATATCCCAAATGAGAGGTCTAGCCTCCGTGAGGTCCCATACTTCTTGCCAAAGTTGTTTTTAAATATTTATTTGCCTTTGGAATGTCTGAATGAATTAGCTTGCCACCATTGTATGTCAAAATTGTAACCTTTCACGCCAGGTGGGTGTATGTGGGTCCACTTGTCACAGTGCAACTAGGAGGCTTGCAAGTCACCAGCCTGAGCATAAATATCACCTAAATGCTTTGGTTAACTATTCTGGTTGAATTGCCCATTTACAGCAGCACGGGCAGCAGAATATTTGGAGTGTGCCCTGACTGCTGGAACAGCACCCCCATCACACTATATTACATTTGCAAATATACAAAGCGGCATGTCTGGTACTGCTGCATCTGCTTTTGGTTTATAAAGTCCATTCCAGTTCATACATTTGTAACTGGTCTGGTTTGTAATGATATCTTATATCTGTTGCTGTCTGCGTGGAAGCCCAATGGACCCATCTTGAGTGTAGTGCCTTTACAATATTAGAGCATGCAGCTGCTTCTAACTGAACTAACTGCACTAACAGTGTGATTATGTGCATAATTGGATTTGCAGCTAGTGTACATTCCTTCTTAACTATTATTTGAACTGCAGCCAAAATCTTCTCCTCTGGAGCAGACCGCTGCTCTGGAATTGTATGGACATGTGAATGGTATGCTATGGGTTTTGACTCTCAATGGTTACATACTACATATGTAAAAGCATTCAAACTAGGAAACAATGTAATTTCTCAATCCTACTCTGTGTTTCTGTACTGAAGAGGACTACATTGTCATCCGCTGTTAAATGTGGTGAACAGTGCATGTGTGCTCCCTCTTCCAGTCAGATGCATGGAAGTTGGGCTTCAACAGGTGATATAGTGGTGTCACTAATGCTGCATAATCTGCAATGTATGACTGTCCAGAATTATGGCCTGTAACTGCTTAGGTATGAGTGGGCTCTGCAAATGTGCACATTTCTCTTGGAATCGAAGTGCAAATCCTCTTCCCTCATTGGATAATGAAAACCACAGAAATATTATTTCTTATGGGGTTTTTAGATTTATTAAAATTGAAAATGTAGCCTTTACCAGCTAGTGTACTTATACTTAAATCCACCTTCTCTAAGTGTTCATCCAAATCATCATCTGTACAGTATATGACATCTGCATATGTCCAACAAGGCTGAATGCCTTCTAAGAGGGATAGTATTGTACTTGAAAAAATTCCTGGACTGTTTCTGTAGCCCTGCTAGAATCTCATGATACAAGGCTGTTTCCTCCTGAATGTTCTTGCTGTGTACTTATAGCTTTATTGATACAATTGTTGTGCAAATAATCCATTTGTTGAACCCAGGTTCCCAGTGAAGTGTGCCATTGCTTTAAAAGTTACTTCGGTGAAGTTCACCATTTGTTGAATCCAGGTTCCTTGTATAGTTGCCACTGCTTTAAAGGTCACTGTGCTGAATTTAGCCATTTGTTGAACCCAGGTTGCTTGTGAAGTTTGCCAGTGCTGTAAAAGCTACTCCACTGAAGCCAGCCATTTGTTGAATCCAGCTTTTCTGTGAAGTTTACCACTGCTTTAAAAGTTGCTGAACCCAAGTTAGCCATTTGTTCAACCCAGGTTCCTTGTGAAGTTTGACATTGCTTTAAAAGTTGCTGCACGAAGTTAGCCATATGTTGAATCCTGGTTCCTTGTGACGTTTACCACTGCTTGAACATTTGACGCACTCTAAAGTCAGCCACTGTGCTCGCTACTGCTTGAAAATTGCTGCATTCTGAATAAGCCATTTGTTGATCCCAGGTTCCTTGTGAAGTTTGCCACAGCTCTAAAAGTTACTGTGCTCAAAGGCTAGAAATTTGTCGTAACCCAGGATCCTTGTAAAATGTTGTACTGCTGTAAAAGCTGCTGGACTGAAGCTAGCAATTTGTTGAATCCACGTGCCTTGTGAAGTTAACCACTGCTTTAAAAGTTGCTACGCTCAGAAGTTAGTCATATGTTGAATCGAGGTGTCTTGTGAAGTATGCAACTGTTTTGAATGTTGCTGTGTGCTGGAGTTTACCATTGTTTACAAATCCAGGTGAGCTAATGTTTGCCACTACTTTGAAGCATTCTGTGCTCTGAAGTTGGCCATTTTGGTTGAATTCAGGTAATCTCTGAAGTTTGCCACTGCTTAAAACTTGCCATTGGCCCTCATTACGACCTTGGCGGAGAACCATGGTGCTATTAGCACCATGGTCCATGGCGCTAAGTTGCCAACTCCGCCATGGTGGTTGGCGGACTTACCGCCCCATTCCGACCTTGGCGGGGCGGTAAGTCCCCAATCCCCATTTACCCTTCCCCATTCCCATTTTTGCCCCATAAGGCATAATGGGAGTGGGGAAGGCGTTAATTACGCCAGCGTAAATTACGGTGGCGTAATTAACAACAAGGTCCCTTAGCGCCATGGATTTTACCGCCTGCAAAAAGCAGGCGTAAAAATCACCATGGCGCTACGGGAACTCGTACTCAGGCGGTAAGGGTCGGCGAAGTTTACGCCGGCGTAAACCCCTTACCGCCTGGGTCGTAATGAGGGCCATTGTGTTTGTGACTGCTTTAAACTTTGCTGCACTGTGAAGTCAGACATTGTATTGAATCCAGGTGCTGTCTGTAGTTTGATATCTCCAGTAAATATTGCTTCACTCTGAAATTAGACATTGTGATTGCCACTGCTTTAATTTTTCCTGCATTCTGAAGTCAGACATTGTGTTGAACCCAGGTCCCTTCTAAAGTTTGATATTTGCTTTAACTCTCACTGCGCTCTGAAGTGAGACATTATTCAAACCTAGGTGCCCACTGAGGTTTGATAGCCGCACTCCAAAATTAGACATTGTGATTTCCACTGCTCTAAATCTTACTGCACTCTGAAATCAGACACTCAGCTGAACCAAGGTGCCCCCACAAATGAGATATATGCTTTGCATCTTGCTGTTCTCTGAAGTTAGAAATTGCATCAAACCCAGGTTCCCACTGGAGTATGACATCTGCTTTAAATCTTGCTGCACTCTGAAGTTAGACATTGTGTTGCACACTGCACTCACCCAGTTGCTCAAGTGTCTACTAAAAAAGAAAAAGATTTGCCACCTATGGTAACATCAACCCTTAGTTCCTCTTGAGGATTTGGTGTCACTGATAGTACTGAACACATGAAGTCACCCATCTCCTGATAAGCTTTATTGATTCTATCTCTGATGCTTCCTATCTCACAATTCTCCTCTAACTTTACCCTAGATGGTCCTGGCATTACTCCTTGTGATGAGAGAAACTCCTCTATGTCGCCCCATGATATTACTGGACTTGGTTCCATACTATCTGCCTGCTGTCATAGTTTCTCTGTTCTACTGCCCTATCTTCCTTTCTGAGTTTTTCCTCCATACATTTGCTCTTGCCTTTGTCTATTCTTCTTTTTATGCTCATCCACTTTGAATCATTTCTCTCATTCCCCGACTTTTCTATCTTGTTTGTCTTGATCATCCCCTTGCCTTCCTCGATGCTCTTCCCATTGAGTTTGAGCAATATCTGTATGCCCATCCATTCATTATGTACGAGCGTAAACTCGTCAGCTCTATCACTGTCTCCTCTCCATCTTTTAATCTCTCATTCTATGTCAGTGGAGACACTTGGCCATTTACTATTCTACTCTTTATCTTGCAGGACATTAGAGGTCTCCTCCTTTTCTTTAACCCTTTCTCATTCTGGACTGTCATCACTGCTATAAGCAGTTTGTTCAGATATCGGATTACTATATCCTAATTCCGCTTTTAGTTCCCTCAGTGGGTACAACCCGTCATCTTTTATACTATCGCCATTTACTTCAGGAGCGGTAGGGGGAGCAGAAGGCTCAACATTCTTCTCCATGCACTGATTAAGCATCCAATCCTTAGGAGGCAGATCTTCTTGTTCCTCCTGGTACATTTTCCAAAGCTCTAAACTAGCTAACCTTTTCTCCAATTTCTTCTGTGTGTATGCAGCGTGCAAGTATGTGGTCATGTGCTGCAAGACTGCGTTTGACAGTGATCCCCCTTGTGGCCATGGCATGAACATTTTGTCTATGGTACCCTTAACCCATTCCGCACTGTACTGTTTAAGGTTGGGTGCGTCTTTTGGCAGTTGCTTGCACAAATGCATTAATGGAGTAACATTCCCCATGGTGACAAGTCTCAATTGACTGTGAATACTTACCATTATTTTGCACAGAAGAACAGGGTCAGAAGCCACACAAACACTAGATAAACCCACCAGATTAGCACACAGTGCTCACCAAAAACGATTGCAAACACACTCAACCACTCCAATACAGTACATAAAGCAGACCAAAAACAGATTACAATCATTGTGCAACTACTCACCCAGCATTAAGCAGCCCCTAATGCTGCTTCCAAAGTTGTTTCCCTACCAGCTCCGTCCACATTCAAGTCCACAAAGCAAGTGGAAAATGGCTGGTGGAGCCAAGGCACAAACACACCTGACTTTTCCAACCAATTGCAAGAGGGGAGGGCGGACTGAGAAAAGGTCAGACACAAACAAAGGACTACACCCCGCTGACTGCACCCTCTGGATGCAGGCCAGCACAGAAAAACAGGGTTAGAAGCCACAAAAACACTAGACAAACCCACCAGAGTAGCACACAGTGCTCACCAAAAACGATTGGAAAAACACTCACAACACTCCAATAGAGTATATAAAGCAGGCCAAAACGTATTACAGCATACATGCCAACATTCAGACACAGCTGGGAGGGAGATTTCCAAAGGGAAATCGGGAGACCAACATTTCCCCATAGGAATGCATTGGGGCTACAGCTATAAATAGCGGGAGACAGTGAAAAATAGCCCGATTTTTCCCTGAAAAAGTCTCCCGACTAAATCGGGAGGGTTGGCATGTATGTTACAATCATTGTGCAACTACTCACTCAGCATTAGCCAGCCCCGAAAGCTTCTTTCAAAGTGGTTTCCCTACCAGATCCGTCAACATTGCAGTCCACAAAGCAAGTGGAAAATGGCTGCTGGAGCCAAGGCACAAACACAGCTGAATTTTCCAACCAATTGCAAGAGGGGAGGGCGGGACTGGGAAAAGGCCAGACACAAACAAAGGACTACACCCCACAGACTGCACCCTCTGGATGTAGGCCAGAACCAAAAAACAGGGTCAGAAGCAGGCAGAATAAAGGCAGAACTTCTGGTAGAGGTACTTGACTTGCCTCTACAGAGTGATCACCACTTGATCCCATTCACAATCAAACTCCCAATATGCATATTGCTCAGAAACACAATACTACACTCTACTAACACAATAGTGTTGATATGGAATCCTTAACAGAATTGATGGAATCAGCCAAAACCAAACCTCTCCTAGCTAAACAACATGACTCCTTACTCAGAAGAAAAATAACTCAACACCTGTATCACAGAGGCCCTAGACCAATTAATATCAGCAAATCCCTTCAAAGTCACTGCTGAAATATAGCAGCAAGATCATCCACATAAGAACTGGGGGAAATCAGAATAGCAAACTACAAAGTGGAAAAACAATGGCAAAACCATAACAAGTAATCAGGCAGGAGCACATAATGATGATGGGATGCATGCTAGTTTGTGCCAGTTAACAACCAGTCCCCCCAGCCTTCACAGGAATACTGTTCAGCACTACATGGCACAAGGGGGAGCAGCTCTGCAAGTTTGTGCATTTGGTGACCAGCTGGGACTCATTTGTCACTTGCCTCTCAGAAACTGGTTTGAATGCCTCATGGAGATGCACGCAATCGATAGACTAACGCAAGCCCTCTTGTCACTGGGCAGATGGTGGCTGCTATATGTGGTGCTCCTGAGAGAGAGACTTCTGTTGTCATCTCGGAATTAGTTAATAATAGAAGAAGGACTGATTCATCTATGCGACCAACACATCTGGCTAATACAACAGTGGCATGTTCATTTATAATTAATTCCTGGCAGGAGAAAAGACAATGCTGGCCACTTTAATGTGCTGACTTTCCTTGAGCAGGCTGATGTTGTTCTGCTCCAGGAAATGTGGTCACTGGGTGAGGTATGGCCTATTGTATACCCACCCTGAAAAATGTGTGGTGTCGATGCTTCAGTGGTATGTCATACAGGTTAATACCTCTTACTGTTGTGAATCCGTCACCATGAAACCTTTTCTTAAAATTTTCAGTATAAAGAGAATCCCGGCCATGCACATTTTTCTGGTGAACTTTTACAACAGCCCTCCCCAATTTTATAAGAATTGTTGTTTTGCTTGGCTGGGAAGACGGTGGTGGTTGGGAGAATGAGGGGTTTGGGGGGGTTAAACCCCCGATTATCAAGACAACCGGTAGGAGATCGTGGGGGTGGGCAACAGATCATCTTGCAGGGGGTAGGGGGGCTAGTATGTGATATTTCTGCATTTTAAAGCTGACAGAATAATAGATGAGAAAGAATTGTTGTTTTTGTGTTTGGGATTTAAAAAGGTGAATATGACATGTTAATGTTAATGTTAAAGGACATTTGTACCGCGCACTATCACCACCGGAGAGGTCCCCTGGTGCTCTGGCGGCTCTGAAAGAGGGAGGGAGAGGTGGGTTAGTGGGTGGAGGCTGGAAAAGTGCAAGATTGCAGTGATGTGCTGTTGGCAGCCTGAGCCCGGTGGTTCCGTTGGTGGGCCTGGGGTGTATGCGGCCGGTAGTCGTTGTGTGCTAATGTGCGAGTCTATGCGTGTTTTTGTTTTGTTGTTGCAGTGTAGTGAAGTTCGTGCGGTTTGTTGTGCTGGAGGTTTGTGGTTGTGTTTGGTTTGGAGTTTTGAGAGGTGTATGCAGAGAAGAAAATTGTTAGTGGTATTGGTTATTTGGTATCTCTATCCTGGATTGACCGGTTGGGCTCGTGTAGTCTTACACGACAGGGTGCTTGCGCGCCCTGTGCCTCAGAAGGTATGTGCCCGTTTTGCATCGAGGCCGCTTTAGCATTTAGCTGTCCCCTCCGTCCGCTCCCTCAATAACTTTGCATGCTCCTCACCCCCATCCACATGACCAGCGCACCTGCTAATGTCCATACTTCCGATTGTGTGGTGATTGGTGGTATCTCGTCCGTTCCACAACCCCGTGGTACCTAGTTGTAGCTGTACGGGCGGTGGGGGATGGTAAGGATTGGCTGGGGTTGTTGTCTCTGTCTCCCTGGGTCTCGCAGGTGGACCCCTGTGCCCAGCGTCAGCCCTACTGGTGCTCAGAGTACTTCTGTCGGTTCTAGGGGCTTGTCAATGTCCTTTCCTGTTGAGTCATATGTCTTATTGTTGTTTCGGTTTTAGTCTCTGTTGTTGAAGAGCCAGGTTTTTAGTAATTTACTTAATTTAAGGTGATCTTTGGTGTTCCTTATTACTTTTGGGATGTTGTTCCAGGTTTTCGTGGCTAAGTGGTAGAAGGCGGTGCCTCAGAGTTTTTTTTGTGATGTAAGGTTTTTGTTCCAGTCGGATTTCGTTGGTTGACCTGAGCGGTCTCGTTGGCTTGTAGATTGTTATTTTCTTTTGTAGGAATTCTGCTCCTTGTCCGCAGATTGCCCTGTGCGTTATGCTCATTGTTTTGAAGGTGATACAGTGTTTTACTGGGAGCCAGTGTAGTGTTTTTAGGGCCGGGGTGATGTGGTCTCTTCTGGATAGTTTGAGGAGTAGTCTGGCTGCTGTGTTTTGGATCCGTTGTAGCTTCTTCAGTAGGTATTCTGGTATACCGAGGTAGAGGCTGTTTGCATAGTCGATACTTGATATGATGAGGCCGACGATAGTGAGTGTTTTGTGTGTGAAGGAGAGGAAAGGTAGTATTTTTCTTGCCGTGTGTAGGAGGAATAAGCATTTCTTGACTGTTGCGTTTATTTGCGGTTCTAAGGTTAGGGTGTTGTCCATCAGGACTCCCAGATTTTTTACTACCTTAGATGGTGATGGTGCAGATCCCATTTCCATTGGCCACGGGATGGCGGTTTCTTTCTCTTGGTCTTTGGATATGATCATGATTTCTGTTTTTCCTGGGTTGATTTTCAGGTTGTTGGCATTCATCCAGTTGAAGACTTCTTTTAGACAGTCGGTTAAGTTTGAATGATCGGCTTGGGTGTCTTCGATCTTGTAGATGATTTGAGTGTCGTCTGCGTAGTTGTAGCATTTGATGTTGTGTTTCTTGAAGATTCTGATAACTGGGGTTTGGTAGATGTTGAAGTACAGTGGTGATAGTGAGGATCCTTGTGGTACTCCACAGTCGTTGACTCAAGGGGTGGATTTGAAGGGTTTGATCCAAACGGTTTCCGTTCTGTCAGCTAGGAATGATTTATTTCAGCGTAGCGCTGTGTCTGTTATGCCTATATCTTCTAGTCTTTTGGTTAGGGTGTCATGGCTAACTGTGTCGAAGGCTGCGGAGAGGTCGAGCAGAATAAGGTCTGATGTTGTGTTGGAGTCTGCGTTTGTTTTTAGGTCATCCCAGATGGATAGTAGTGCTGTTTCTGTACCTCTTGTGGGTCTGAAGCCGACTTGAGCTTGTTCTAGCAGGTGGTGTTCTTCGACGTATTCTTGGGTTAGTTTGTATATGTAGGTTTCGAGGAGTTTGGCCGGGAAGGGGATGTTGGAGATTGGTCTGTAGTTGGAGAGATCATCTACGTCCCTGCTTGTGTTTTTCAGAAGTGGTTTGATGTAAGCCGATTTGAAGATCCTTGGTACGGTTCCTGTTGCCAGTGATAGATTTAGAAGGTTTCTGAAGTATTCTGCTGGCGTTCCTTGTGTGAGGATTGATTTGTAGATGTCCGGGGGCCAGGGGTCCATCGGTGAGCCCGCTTTCTTGCTGTGTTTTACCAGCATTGCAAATGCCTCTGCTGATATTTCAGGGAAGTTGTTGAGTTTGTGCTGCGGTTCTAAGTTAGGTTTGTTTGGTTGTATGTCGCTGCTGGTTGGCCTTCGTTTGGATGGTTTGTCGAATGTCATTGATTTTCCTTTTGAAGTGGTCTGCAAGGTTGTTGCATAGTTTCTCCGAGGGGGTTGGGGTGTTGTCACAGCCTGGTGGGTTTCTCATTTCTTTAATGATGCTGAACATTTCTTTTTGTGTGTTGGTGGCATTTGTGATTCTGTCATCATAATGCCTTCTCTTTGCCGTTTGAGTTTCCTTCTTGTATGCGCGAATTTGCTTCTGGAACAGTGTTTTTTTGTCTGGGTTGTAATCTTTCCTCCATTCCATTTCCATCTTTTTGTTTTCTTTTTTCATGGTGCTTAGTAGTGGGGTAAACCATTTGGCCATTGCTCTCTTTTTTGATGGTGTGAATGTTTTTTCTGGGGCCATCTTGTCAATTGTGTCTGCAATCCATTTGTGTAATATCTCAGCTTTCCCGTCTAGGTCAGCTAGGTCTAGTTCTGTTGTTGAGGGCTTGGTTACCTCCAGTCGTTCGAATAGGTTGCCTTTTTTGACGCCTTTCCAGTTTCTTTTTGTGGTGGTTGTGAGTTTGGGAGTTTGGATGCAGAC
Source organism: Ambystoma mexicanum (assembly GCF_040938575.1). NCBI lineage: Eukaryota > Metazoa > Chordata > Amphibia > Caudata > Ambystomatidae > Ambystoma > Ambystoma mexicanum. The sequence goes on from NC_090924.1 coordinate 23,078,164, forward strand.
TTGAGTAATCAGAGTGATTACGAATGGAATGATGAGATGGTCGCTCCCCAGTATTTGTATTGGCGGTGCCGTGGTGATGAGTTTTTCCTCGGCGAAAATTGCGTCCAGGGTGTGTCCTGCCGAGTGAGTTGCCCCTTTTACTAGTTTTCATAGTTTGATGGTGGTGAGTTGTTCAATCAGTGAGTTTTGGGAGTTGGCATGACTGTCTTCAAACCAGATGTTGAAGTCCCCCAGTATGATTAGGTGTTCGTGGTTGATGGCTATGTTGGTTATGGCTTCTATGAAGTTGTCGACGAAGGATGCATCATAAGTTGGGGGTCTGTACACCAGGATGAATGTGACGTTGGTTTTTGGGCTAGCTGTTAGGTGTATGACCATGGACTCGCAGTTGAGGATGTTGAGTGGTTCGCCTGTTCTTATTTTTAGCTGTTCTTTAAATGCTATTGCGATGCCTCCTCCTTTTTTGTTTTTCCTGTTTATTTGAAGGCATTTAAAGTTTGCTGGAAGGCAGCTTTGGAGTGTGATTTTGTAGTTGTCGTCCAGCCAAGTTTCTGTGATGAAGAGGATGTCAATGCCATTGTCGTCGAGTAGGTCGAAGATCTCTGTAGAGTGTTTTGACATGGATCTTGCATTTATTAGGTTGCAGTGGAGTTTAGAGGTGTAGTTTGGTTTGGCTTTTTTTGTTAGGGTCGTTTTCTGATCTTGTTCAGGAGTAGGTTTAAGGTTGTCGGTGTCCTCGAGTAGTTCTTCTAGGTTTAGTCTAGGGTTTTTGTTTTCATCTGGTTCGTCTTCCAGGGGTTGTGGTTGTGGGTTGGGGGTTCTTCTTGCTTTGGTGATGTAAGGTGTTATTGCTTCAGTTGTGTGCTTGTTGTATCTGGTGGGGTTCGTCCTTCTTCTTCGTGATTTTGTAGGTTGTTTAATGTAGTTGGTTTTGGCGTTGCGTTGGTTCGATCTGGTGAGCAGGTCTCAGCGAGGTATGGAGTTAGGTAGAGGGATTTGTCTCTTCTTTCAGTTTTGGTCCTATTTTTGAACCTGTCTGTGGGGGTGTGTTCTGTTGTTGCGGTTCTTATTTGCAGTTTCGGAGTGTTTGTTCTTTCTTCTCTTCTTTGCCTCTGGGTGGGTCGTTTGCGCGGCATTGTATGATTCCGAGTTGTTTTAGTTTTGTGGTTGTCTTGTTCGGGGTATAAGGTGGAGTTAAGGGTTGTATAGTTATATAGTTGGGTTTTAACGGTGGCTCTCTTTAGTCTCCGTCTCCCTGAGCGTGGTTCACTGTGGTGAGCTAACCATGTATGTTTAGGGGGGGCACGTGCTGGCCCTGGAATGACTTTGAGGGGCGCAGCTAGGGCTCACTTCCTTGATGTAGTCAGGGCATTGAAGCCCTGCTAGGTTTGAGAGACAGGTCTATTAGTGCAGTCTGAATATGATACAATGTAATATGGAGACTGAACCCTAATACACGAGAGACCTGTATAGTGGGAGAGAGGCCTATCAATGCAATTTAAATATCATACTATGCAGTCTAATATCACAGGTGCAATTGGGGACAGAACCCCAGCTAAATTTGAGAGACCTATGTAGTGGGAGAGAGGTCTAGCAGTGCAATCTGAATATCGTACTATGCAGTCTAATATCACAAAGTGCAATTTGGGCACGGTGGTTCTGCTCAGTTTGAGACAACTGTATAGGGGAGAGAGGCCTTTCAATGCCGTTTGGAGAACAGACAATGCAATTTGGGCACGGCGGCCCTGCTAGGTTTGAGACACCTGTATAGTGGGAGAGAGGCCTATCAATGCAGTTTGGAGAACAGACAGTGCAGTTTGGGTAAGGCGGCCCTGCTATCAATGCAGTTTGGAGAACAGACAATGCAATTTGGGCACGGTGGCCTTGGTAAGTTTGAGACACCTTTATAGTGGGAGAGAAGCCTATCAATGCTGTTTGGAGAACAGACAGTGCAGTTTGGGCATGGCGGCCCTGCTAAAATTGGGGGATGCGGGTGGGTTCAGTGCTTTTTGACAATACTGACGATTGTCTGATGGGTATCGCTGTACCATCTTTGATGGACCCACATAATTGTATTGAGGGGCCCAGGTTATTGATTGGGGAATGCAATCAGTTAATGGCTGCTTTCCCAACGATATCCTCAGAGTTCTTTTATTGATTATTGCTCTGTCCCTCTGAAACATTCGCACGAGGTGGTGAATTTCAATGTAGGCAGACACAGGTTTACATCCCAAATCTACCTTTTGCCCCACAGAGAATCAGGTGCCGAGTGACCTGATCACATTTGAGAAATGCATACTTAAGGAATTCAAAAAACTAGCTCTGAGACATAATAACAACAAAATGCAAATTAGACATAACTGCACCAAACTCGAGAGAGAAGCTCTTTCCCAACTAGCAAGCAACAACAACATTGTAATTAAACCAGCAGATAAAGGTGGGGGCATTGTCATCATGTCATCTGAACAATACAAAAGTATGGTTATGACTTTGTTGAGTGACAGAGAAAGCTATCGCCCCCTGCAAAAAGATCCCACCAAGGACTTGAAGATTGAAATCTCTGAGATAGCCAATTTTGCCTTAGAAAGAGGATGGATCACGGAGAAGGAGTTCACCTATCTGACTACATCGGAGGGATGCACCCCTTGCCTCTATGCTTTACCTAAAATGCATAAAGACGCGATCAACCCACCAGGTTGCCCGATTGTATCAGGGTGTGGATCAGTGTTAGAACCGCTGTGTAAATTCATTGACGAATTTCTAAAACCTATGATTGGAAACATAGACTCGCATCTGAGAAACACGACCCATACTATACAGACTTTTTTTAAAATTTGGAATTCAATTCAGACACTCAAATTTTAGTAACAATGGACATTAAAGCGCTCTATACTTGTATTACTCAGAATGCTGCTATTGAGTGCATTTATAATTCTCTAACGGCAACCAATCTACAGTCAAAAGTCCCTCCAGCTTTCATTATTGAACTTCTGACGGTAGCCCTATGCAAAAACGTTTTCACCTTCAGTGATCAATTTTACTTACAAACAAAAGGCACTGCTATGGGTGCGACTTTTGCACCCAGCTTGGCTATTCTATACATGGCAGCCTATGAGAAAAAACATATTTCCAACGAGACCAATCCCTAGCAACATAATATCATCAGGTGGCGTCGATTTATTGACAACATTATATTTATTTGGGATGGCGACCAGGAACAACTTGAATTTTTCTTCGCATGGTTGAACATGCGTGATTTAGATATCCAATTCACCATGGAATGGTATAGGCAAGCCATCCACTTCCTTGATTTGAGAATCAGTAATCAGGGTGGGAAACTAAGCTGTAATTTGTACAGAAATCCAACAGATCGCAACACACTGCTACACTTCTCTAGCAACCATCCCCAACATGTGAAAGAAAATTTGCCCTATGGCCAGTTTCTGCGTCTGCGCAGAACTGTACACAACTGGAGGATTTCTACAAAAATGCAGCTGTTCTCAGTGAACGCCTAAGGTTCAGGGGCTACCCAAAGAAATTAATAACTACATCCAAAAAATGAGTAAGGTTTACGTGCCGTGAGTCTATTTTAACACCACAACCCAATCAGCAAGACACAGACCAAGACATAAGACTGACGTGCATACTCACTCATGGCCCTCACACATTCGACATCAAAAAGATCATTCGGAAATACAGGCCTTTAGCAAAACTTAACTTACCGGAAGAAAGGGAACCCCGTTTTGCTTTCAAAAGATCACGTAACGTCAGAGATTTCCTGGTTCACTCTTGCTTCACTGAAAAAACTCCCGGGGGGGGGCTTGGAATTTGAGGCCTCTAATAGGGCACCATCCCTGCGGTTCATGTGTAGCTTGCACGTACACGAAGAAAATGTCAAGCTTCACCTTCGGAAGCAAAATTTGGACTTTAAGACATTTTTGAAACTGTACATCTACCCAAGTTGTATACTGTATTGAATGCCCCTGTGGGTTACGGTACGTTGGGCAGACCATGCAGAGTGTCAACACTTGGATTTGCGAGCACAAATCCAGGATACGGTGCAGGAAGGAAACCTCACCCCTGGTCCAGCACTATCTGAACTTTAAACATACACCAAAGGACCTATTATGGTGGGTCCTCGAGAAACTACCGATGGGCTCTGCTACACAACAACGCCTTTTGAATCTTGAAAACAGATGGATTCACAGGCTGGATAGTTGTGATAATGGCCTAAACGAACAATTTTCACCACTCTAGTTACTATTGATTCCTTTTTTGTAGCTACCAGCTTTCACTTTTTTCCTGTTGGTATCTTCTACTTCAGGCATTGCCATTGGGGTGCACACCCTCATAAGCCTTTTGATGTAACAAAGGGGGTACAGTATGATCCTTAGCCACCAAACCATATGGCACGTTGCCCTACAAGCGGGCGCCAAATTTACAGCTTGGTCGCATTTTTCAATTTTTTGAACACATATGGCCCGTACCCATTTGGACCCAGGGGCTCTGTGTCAGCCTCAGCAGTTCTTCTTCAACTATATAACTCATGCGTCTTTGGGTCCTTTATTTATTTATGTGCAATCTTACACTCGCTTTCTTGGGTGACACGATTTGTCACAGCCACCGCTGTGAAGGCATGGGGGCCACTTTGTTGTCGGACCCTAGTGCCAGCATGGGGAACACTTTGTTATTTGACCCCAGTGCTACCACACACTCACTCTCGTGTCCCACACTATTCCCGCTAGACGCAGACCAGTGCGTGCACACCCTACAAAGGATCAAACACGCTTGCACACACGAAGAGTGTGACTAATGCTTTCATTTTCCAACAATTTTCCAACACTTTCTCTTTCCCCGGAGCTACTTCTGATTTGGAGTGGATGTACCAATGCACACCCCCGAATGATGGACCAATCAGCACTATCCACTGCTATCTGGGTTCCACCTACTATTGTGATTGGTTCATTTTCCCGTGTCGCGCTGCCGATACTTCCGGGTCACGTGACCCGTGACAAGTCCATTTCTCTGTTGCACTTAGCAACCAGCCTCGGCCAAGCCAAGTCAAGCTTCCAGCCACAGGCCGTTCCCGATAGCTGAGTGTGGATGAATCAGTGACCTGTGCAGCTCTGAGCGAGCCGCATTTTGGCTGACTGCTAATTAAAAGGTAAGCAACATGCGCATTGATCTCTTCTATGGATGTAGTCTTCACCGCACACCATGCTGCCCTGAGAGGTAGCCACTACTTATCTGCAGGTTGATATGCACTGAGAATAATGTGCTCCCTTTCTCTACTACATTTTGTTTCTCAGTATTCAGTACTGCGTCCACCTGACTGAGGGATTGCACCCGCCGCTCTTCGCACAGCAGTCATCTTGACTTCATTTGTAGAGGAGGTGTATTGGTAGGCTGATCACCGCTTTTTCTATACTATGTATCCTTTCCCCAGTGGCAACAGCACAGCCCGAATATGCAATAATGTTTGCTCTATCGAGCATGTAGATTTACTTATTTATTTATTCATTTATTTTTTATTGTTCATTGTTATTATAATTTTAAAATAGGTTTTCTGTTATTCATTTCCCTATAGTGTGTGAGCATGCACGTCGCACCGCAGCACCCGCGCATCTATGCCTGATTGGGCTCAGGCTTACCGTGTGTCTCTCGGCAGTCCTGGTGTGGGTTTATTGAGTCGGCTCTGAACAGCACGCCAGTTTCTTCTTTTTCCAGTCCAACATCCATGGGGACTGGACAAATTGAACCCCTCTAGGTGAGGAATGGTTAAATCCTAATTTCTTCCTCCCTAGGGGTTCTCCTTCATTTGTTTGGTCACACATACGTGTTCTAGGCAGAACCTTTCATGGCTTTTCTAAATTTTAAAGGAAGCTTGGGGTGGAATGGCAGATGTACACTCAAGCATGCATTTTGACCACTATAGCCCATTATTTTCAGTTGGAAACTTAGTTTTTCCTTTATGTGTGCTCTCTCTTTTTCCCTATAGGGTATCATGAATTTGCCCCGAAGAAGGTGGTAACACACAACCACTGAAATGCTAAAAAAAGATAAGGGGGATTGGCTTCCAGATTCTCGGCCTTTGAACATTTGGACATGTGTTCCCTTTTTTGGAACGTATTAAATAACTTGGCAGCAGACACGACATATTGAAAACTGTTTCTGTCTAAATCTGGTGTATCCATATATGTTTTCTGTTTCCCCTATATGCGTTGGCAAACCCAGTGGGGATTTCCCTTATATGAGTCTTATGAGAAGATCTCTGAAAACTTTTTCTAAAAAAACCTTTAGACTCATTTTGAAATAAATTGTATGCTAATACTAGACATTTGAGGGATTTCCTACCTCTATTTGATTTGTTTAGATTGTTGCTCAAATTAGAATACATGAAACTGTCAGTATGAAACTGTTTCATTTATCCTTTCTTTTCCCTTTTTTTAAATCAAAGGAGCTTTTCCTCTCTTGCTCTTTCCCCTTATTCTGAGCACTGGGTTTTTCGTTTGTTCACACTTGCACTTATCAGCATCCGTTTCTTTTATTCTTTAACCTTGGTTATGTGTAACCCTATGTTTGATGAATGATGTAAATAATTATTTCATCTCCCCTCTCCATGTTTACGATTCGATGTATAATTGTTGTGTTTTTTTAATTCTGTTATTCAACATATGGTAATCTTTGTTTGCAACTTTTTACAGCATTAAAACAGTATAAATTATACACTGGAAACGCTGTGGTACATGTGGTCATCTTGTTTTTCAATATAGTTCACCATGCATGAATATGGTTGTAATTAGGGGTGGGATTTGATACAAGAAAAATACCCAATTACTGAAAGGCACTCCACCAATTCAGCACACTACGCAAGGTGCTGAGTGCTCTGTTTCTTGCTTTGCAGCATTATCTTGTTGTGTTATTGTGAATTTCAATGTAGCACAGGACATAATCAATGATCATTATCCTATTGTTCTCAAATTAGTACTACCACAGAAGTGCATGCCCAATTTTAATCGGCTGTGGTTGAGGCTTGATAGCAGTCTAGAAAGGCTTCAATGGCCCATAATTGATAATGAGGAAATATTAAAGGAAATCATATTAGTGAACTGGCAAGAGATCAATATTTTGTTAGACAGGAGCGGAAACTTGAATGATAACCTGGCCACATTTTTAACTATGATGTCTAATGTCTAATGTTTTGAAACAGTTCACTATTAATGGGCAGGATAAAAGAATAAGGAATCAGGGATGCTGGTTTAACTCATCATTAATTTAGGCTAAATCTAGGCTATTATCCTCCCTTAATAATCCAGCCCGATCCAAAAGTGAAATAATTGCAGCCAATGCTTCTTACAGGAAAAGCCTTGCTCACAGTAAAATTGAGACTGAGAATGCTGCCTGGCAAGACCTGGTTTCTGCGTCAGGTGATAACAACTTAAAATTGTTCTGGGAAATTGTGATTCATTGTCCATTCTATAAATATAAAGCCCAAGGCCTGGACTTATGGTCTCTGATCAGGCATGGGTAGAGCAATTTTCATGCCTCTGCACTGAGTATCCCGCCAGGCACCTCCCTGAGTTGTCCTTTACAGCATAGTTTTGACGTCATACTTAATCAGGGACATGGATGCTGTGTCCTTCTTCTCTGTAGAGGAAATATCCCTAGCTATTAAAAGCCAGAATGTGAACATGGTGCCAGGTTCAGAAAATATCACGACTGACCACTTTTCATATGGGGTCAACCCTTGACCGCCATTCTGACTCTTGGCTTCAATGCCATTAATGCTGGGGGTGCAATACCCCCTTCATGGTTTTCGGCTTTGATTCAGCCCAATTACAAGAAGGGGCAGAGGGATTTACCAGGTTCCTATAGGCCCATATCTCTCCTGAATTCTCTCTCCTCTGTAGACTGGATGCCTGGTTGACTCAGAACAATTTATTGTCCCAGATCCAGCTGGGATTTTCAAGCAAGAATCCTCTACCTAATAGTTACAAAGGCGTGTGGGAGCCCCTCTAACGAACATGGGTGAAATACCCTGTTCGATGGAATTTCTTCCACTCAGGAGGGTCCACAACCACGCTTCATCTCACGGCACCCTTCACAGAGGAGAAATATCCATTTGCGTATGAGTATTTGTCACACTCACAAGGGTAGTCCAGCGCCAAAATGATAGGCAAATCTCCTCTGAACAAGAGTACCATCACCAACCGTAGACATTGGTTTTGGCCTAGTTGGGCCTCATCAGTGGTGTGAAGCTGAGTCTCTTTAAATCTTTAAAACACAGTGAGCAAATGGTCCACGTCTGGATTATCCTGGGGTACTTTTTGTGAAACCCCAAGTTTTATAAAGTTACAAAGGAGTGTGAGAGCCCCTCTACTGAGAACGAACATGGCTCATTCTCTTTAAATTCAGAAGGAGTTCATTTTCCTGGCTTGATGAATCTGAGCACTGCGGGTGATCAGGTCCATGAATGGTCCAGAGGGGATAGTTAAGCATAACCAGGTTTGTGTCACATGGTGGGACACATGGTTTTTGTACAGACTTCTTTCCAGTAGAGATGGGTGTGAGCCAGGGTTGTGTCCTAGAGCCCCTATGTTTTAGCCTGTATATAAATCGTCTATATGCCCAAATATTTAACTCCACATCTGATGCACCTAGGATAGAGTTACCACTGTGTGTGCATGCGGCAAAAACGCCCTTATCATGCTTACGATGTGAGCCCTCCACAAATTGATAATTGATTACATGACTTTCAAAGAGGACTTGTACCTGAAGGTTAATGCCCAGAAATCCACAGTACTGGTTTGTCACACAGGGAAGCATATACTTAAATGCCCCCCCATGTATAGTAACATTATTGTGATCCTGAAAGTTAAGTCATTTGGCTATCTTGGAATTAGATTTTCTATGAATTTCACAGCAGAAACGCATGTGAAGAAACAGTCTGTGAAGCATAGACAATTACTGGGGGGGGGCTGCACAGATCCCTGTTATTGTTTAAAGAAAAACCCCTGGACTTGATCTTAAAAATGTATGACAGCAAAGTTGTGCCGCTAGCCAGGATTATCATGGGGAGTTATGGGGGTTCAAGAATATGAGCCTACTTTAGATTATTGAAAAAAAAAATAACGGATATTGGGCTTACCACAATCAGCCACCAATTATGGAGTAGATTTAGAATTGGGTCGTGAATTTATCAGTGATAGCTTGTCTTTGCAGCAATTATAAGGCTGGTTTGATGCACAGCAAATTAAGACTCTAATTGTGAAATATACTAATGCATAAAATCTGAACTGGGGATAATTAATGCTGATTGATCCTTTAATTCACTTGGAATTTTAAAAGCTAAAATGGCAAAAGCATTCAAAACACCAAGCTGAAGTACTTAGGATGGATCAAAGGGAATCCATGGAGTTGTTAGTACCCTTGTTAGCGCCCTTCAATGGGAGGCATGTTGTGTAAAAGGATATTCAGAAAGACCTATTCTGAGCTGAGTATCACAACCAGAGGGATTTTTTACTGTCTCCCTTTCAGAGCTGGAATGGCTGTCTGGGAACAGGATTCAGTTAATAAATATTTCTGGGGCCTGGGTCCCCACTACAGCCAACTTTCCCTCCCTAAATACCTCCCTGCTAGAGTCCTTCGGTCCTCTAGCTCCAACTCTCTGCATATCAGATGTTTCTCCAAGCAGAGAGTGTGGGGGTAGACATCTTTCTTTGGCAGGAGCCTCCCTCTGGAACGACCTCCCTGGCCTTCTCAGTCTTGAGCTGGATCTCCTTAAATTCTAGAAATTTCTCAAAACGTTCCTATTCTCCTCTTCTTTCCCCCTCCCCCTCCCTTGCTACTTTCCCCCTGTCACTGGGACTGGTGCCTGGTCCCTTATGATCTTACAGGGGCCAGGCCCTTCTCAACCAGTATACCCCAGCACACCGTAACCATCACTTCGCCCATCCACCCTTTCCCTTACTGGTCTTAAGCTGGACCAGTCCATCCTTGCACTTGTGTACCCTTGCCCCTGGTCTTTCCCGGCACTTAACCTGTCAGGATCCCCTCAGCACTTGGCCATCCCTGTAGCCCCCTCATTCCCACACTTCTCCTCTCCTCTTATACCTGGCCTGACATGCCCCCTCCACCTGCACTTATTGTCACTGCATTTGCACGGTCCAAATGTCACAAGGACTATTAGGACTGCTTATTGTTGTTTTTCTCCTCTGTTACCTACCCCCCCGTTTTGCCCTCTGGTGCCTGGAAACAATTGTGTATAGGTGCCATACAAATGTCCAATAAATACATTAAATACATCTTGCATATTGTGTAATGCCCCTCTGGAGGACTTTACCCACTTTGTATTATTTTGCCCGACTTATCCAGAGCTAAGGTCCAGGATCTTGAGTCAGATATTGCGTGAATTAGGATTCACTCAGTTCAGAAGAGTTCAGAACACTGTTTTATTTGGTTGGGCCCTCTCCCACTTTGTTGGGGGTGCCTTACACAAAAGAAAATTATTTATGACTTCAAAGTTTATCTCATTATATATAGTAACTTTGTGGCCCGCTGTATTTTTTGTTTGTTTGTTTGTTACTATGGGAGATTTATGAACAGTTTGAATTATATGTATTTATTTAGGTTTTTATGGAAATGTCCTTGTATTTCCGAAATTAACTTTTTTAATGAATAATAATGATGTACAAATTAGCAGTCGTTAAATCAAACAATAAAACATACTACGCCAAAAGCATCCAATCAGCAAACAAACCCACAAAAAGAACTATTCAAAATCATCAAAGAAATCAATAACCCAACGTTTTGCAAAAAAAAGTCATACCATCCCTAACCATTGAGAGGGGTCAGAAATGAAAGCCGGACAAAAAGTTGTGTTATGTTTGGTTTATAGACTTTTATTGAACTTAAATGGGTTTGGAAAAAGCTGTGCTGATCCTATTCTGAAGGCGAGATTCCCTACCTAAAAACCAAGCCTAAGGATTTGTCTTTGTCAGGGTATTATACATCAAAAGCAGTCGCTGTGTTCAAAAAATCTGTCTTGACTCTCACACAAAAACAAAACAATGAAGGGACAAGGGAAATTTCTATAACTTCGTACTTGCAAAAAGTTCTTAAATAGAAGTAGACACACCTGCTCAACAGCCTCCCTGCTGATTATTTGAGATAAGAAAGCGCTAGGAGGAGAACAACTACAGACCACAGAACTGCAGCTGAGGGATCTAACCCTGTGAATATTTGTCCATTTTGGGATGTGACCCAGCTACTTATTTTTTGCAACAGGTTCAATTGACCAGGACCGGGAGTGCGCGCCTCACCCACCTTCTTTTTTGTCTTAAATAGAAGTAGAATGGCTCCAGCATGGAAAATACATTAATTCCAGAGGGAGATTCCTTTCTCCTGTATTTTTCACTGTTAGAACACCCTAGCGGGTATTTCACTATCCTGATTGGTCAATCTGCGGGCTATACAAACTGGTATAGCCTGCAGATTGAATACAGCTTGCAAGTAGTATTGTAATTACTTACCTGTTGCAGCTGCCGGTGCCCACGTAAGCCTGCAAAGTTGCTGCATTGGTCTTGGTGTAATGTCGGAACGGAAAGAGTTAACTTTTCATTTTGAATTACACGTTGCAAGACCAACCTGTGCAACGGAGCCCAGCCAAATGCAATCAAGGGGGAAGAAACACTTTCTGCTTTCCCTCTGCCAGGAAAGCGTGTAGCAAGTGTTAAATTGCTGAGATGGAAGAGTGGCATGTTTGTTTAAAATTACAGGTGGCATGTGTGATTGTTCAGTGCAATGAAGTCAGGGCGAACCTTGCCCTTAATTCCTCACGAGGGTTGGTTGTTTCCTGCACCTTACTGAGCGACAGCTAATGGAAAAGCAGTGGAGAGACATGTACGTTAATGACTAGCTAAGTAAATCTACATGCAGAGTTTGCTTTGGAATGTTTTGTTAGTGTGAAGAGTGCAGTAATTGGAAGTGTAAGTTAGTGTAGGGAAAAAAAGTCAGAATTTACCTTAAGTGATACACTGGGATGGCATACCCACACCTGATTTCTATTGAATAGCATACTTCTCCCACCCATCACCTTACTCTGCCATATAAAAAGAAAAACACAATTAAGTGAATGGCCCTCATTAGGACCTTGGCGGAGGACCATGGTGCAATTTGCACCATGGTCCATGGCACAAAGCTGCCAACTCCGCCAAGGTGCTTGGCGGATTTACCGCCCCATGCCGACCTTGGCGGGGCGGTAAGTCCCCAATCCCCATTTTACCCTTCCCCATTCCCATTCTTGCCCCATAGGGTATAATGGGAGTGGGGAAGGCGTTAATTACGCCACCGTAAATTACGGTGGCGTAATTAACATCAAGATCCCGTAGCGCCATGGATTTCTCCGCCTGCAAAAAGCAGGCGTAAAAAATCATCCATGGCGCTACGGGAACTCGTAGTCTGGCGGAGAGGTACGCCATGCACTACGCCGGCGTAAAACCCTCTCCGCCAGGGTCCTAATGAGGGCCAATGTCTACAGCATTGTAGCTTCTAGTTTGGTGTGCCTCACTGTGTTCTTTGAGAGCAATGGCAGTGATATTATTTCGCCTCCTTGAAAATGAAACCCTGGAAGATTGGCTGAAAGAAGATACTGAATGCCTGGAGGAAATGCCAAAAAGACACAAGTGTGTCTGATGCTGATTTTAGTGCGCTGGAGATCAACAGTTGTGATGCCAACACCCAAAATGCTATGCAATGGGCAACTGACATCTTTAAAACATGGCTAGCACTGTGCAAACTTTCCTTGTAGTTTGAAGAACTTGAACTACCAATGTTGAACAACTTGCTGTGGAAATTTTATGCAGAGGTACGTAATTTATCTGGTGCTGAATTGAATATCAACCTGCAAGGCTAACTTGAATCTGTGCTGGCCTCAGTAGGTATCTGAACAACCCTCTGTTTTCGCCAAATGTGAACTTGAGGCATAGGGAAGTGTTCCAGAGCGCCAACAATATGTTTGTTGCCATGATAAACAAAGTAAGATGTGCGTGCAAAGATCAAACACCAAACAAACCGTGCATTAGCGGAAACAATCTCCAAACACTGAAGAACAGTGGAATTTTCAATACACGCCATCCAATAACTCTATAAAGTATGGTATGATATACAACTGGAAGAGGAGGACAACACGCTCTACCAAGGGATGCTTTCCATCTGTGCACAGACGAAACTGGCTCCAAATTTGCGACATTATCATTTAATGTGACTACCAAAAACCACCAGTCCATAAATGAGAAGAATCGTGATAGCCTTTGTGGCACAATGTATGAAGTTGCATATGAAGAGGACTGCCCCATTAAATGATTGGAACTATATTTGTAGAAACTTCCCCCAGAATGCACCATGTCTCTTTATCCTAGACAAAAAGATGACAGTTGCGCAAGGGAAAGTAAACCCTATTTGGCATACCTGTCGACCACTTGGCAAACACACAATGGGCTCAATGATGCAAACAATTAGCAAGAAAGCAAAGTTGAATTCTATCTACACAAACCACTCCTTACGTGTGACAACTGTGCAGACGTTAGCCAATGCAGGATTGGAAACACAGCAAATAATGCCTATTACTAGCCAGCGAAATGAGTCCTCAATTTAAAGCTACTGGACACAGCAGTACTCTAAGAGAAGGGAATGGTCTGGACTTCTACACAGTGTAGGAAAAGAGAACAACATAACTCTAACTTCCCATTGTACTGCAAAAGCGGACACAAATACACTGACAAGAAGCAGAAAAAGACAATATCCTGCAGTAACAGAAAGCAGTGAAAAACAAACTGCAACAATTGGACCAGAAGAACGTCCAAGCACATCATCAAAACGCAATACTGTAAGTGGTAGCATATGCACTCCTGCAGGCCACAGAAATAATAAATATCCTAAACTGTCCCAGAAAACAAAGGAAGAGGCTGAAGAAACGTTTCCAAATGTACTACAAAGTACATCATCTGGGCATATTTTGCTGTCTACTAACTCAACCCCAAATATAACCAGAAGTGGAGTCTGAAGTCTTGTTCCACATGGGCAATTTATCAATTGTATCCTTAATTTCTATGGAACCACGCACTTAAATCTGAAATAGAAAAGTTTCTTTTGAAAACTGCACTTTCCACTTCAATTGAACATGCCTCATTTACTGTACCTTAATTAAAAACTGAGGGTGTTCCAAGGGTGTTCTAATGACTTTATAGACCTGCACCTCAGGCTGTACCTCGCTAATGCCCCTCGCTTCGCTAGGCCATTTACTCGGTCTTCAGGGCCCATAACGCCCGGTACAGCCCTTGTTGCAGGTCTATAAAGATATAGTATCACAAATGTCTGTCGGTCTAACAGTTTGAGTCTTTCTTGGCCCACAACATTCATGTTAGACAAATACTGTTCAGCCTTGTAAGTTTCTCTTTAACACAAGTTTCTTCCTTGTTCATTTTATTTATTTATTTATTTTATTTTGGCTTTTTATGGGCACACCAAGCCCATAGGCACCCAGGTGCTGTTTACAATGGTTACATTGCAGAGAAACTTAAGAATAAATTAACACAGAAACACAGAAACACAGAAACTTGATCGCCGGGAGCTTAGTTAGAAAAGGTCAAAAGTTCAAAGTAGAACAGTACATGGAAGGTATCAAGATAGAGGATAGAAGAGTCTGCTTGGGCAATTCAAGTTGATTAGTTGCCTTGTGAGAAAAGCCAGGTTTTGAGGCATTTACGGAAGGTCCAATACCATGGTTCCACTCTTAATGGTAGAGGTCGGGCATTCCAATGCTTAGCTGCCAACACCAGAACCTGACGCCCCCAGCTCTTTGCAATCTGAATCTCAGTATAGAGAGGACGTGGTAGTGAGTGCACCAAGTTGGTCTGACTTATTTTGGTTTTGAAAATTTTCAAGAAAGGTAGAGAGTTGGAGAGGCATTTGTGTGTTATGGTGAGGATTTTGAAGAGAATACGTTCACGAATGGGTAGCCAATGATCTCTTCCTTTTTTGGGAATGTTTAAGGCTGTTCTGTGCATGTTTTTTTTATATTTTCTGAAGTGGTTCCGGCAAAGAGAGCGTTGCAATAGTCTAATCTAGAGACAATGAGGGCTCTGGCGATTGTAACACAGTTTTCCATGGAGAGGAAGGGCCTGCTAGCGTTAATCTGTTTGGTGGTGTATGCTCAGGCAGCGTCGATTGCGTTTACTTGTCTGGTTAGGCATAGTGAGGAGTCAAGGAACACCCCTGAGTTTTGACTTCTTTGGAGACTGGGTTGTTGAGGCTGTCAATAATTAAGAATTTGTATGCTCTTTCTAGTTTATTCAGGCATGGTTGTGATCCGATCAGGAGCAACTCTGTCTTATCGTCGTTCAGGCACAATGAGTGTAAGGTCATCCAAGCCTGGATAGTTTGATAGACTCCAGTGTGTTGGAATCGGTGCAGTAGGAGCCTGATAAGGGTATGAGGATTTCAGTGTTTTCCTGCATTCTAAGTATAGGATACACCCAGTGTGTCGAGGAGGTTGAAAAGTGGTTTCTTGTGAATATTGTATAGTGTGGGGGAGACGCATGAGGGTTGTGGGACTCCACAAGTAACAGGGGCTGGAAGTACTGAGGCAGAGGTGGAGAACACTCTCATCAATTTGTTTGATAAAAAAGGATGCACTCCATGGGGGTTAAATTCAAAGTGCTGGCAATGAGAGGCTGGTGATGTCACTATTTTGACAGATAAGGCTCCCGAGGAGAGTACTTTGTTTTATTTTCTCTAGTATTTTTAGTTGAAGCCTCTGCAATTTTGGTTATTAGGGTGTTTTGAATATTGGAATACCAGGAAAGATCTTAAGAGCAGCTAGCTGGTGGAGGGACTGTAGATTCTAGTTCTCGCAGTATAGCAAAAAGTTCTTGAGTGTCTGAGTTGACTTTTGCTATTCTGTCATTGTAAGTGGAGCTTTTTGTTAGGAGTATGGCCTGTTTGTATGATTTGGATAGATTATTGAATGAGTCTTTATTAGGTGCTGAAGGGTTGTTTTTCCAGGCAGTCTCAGCTGCTTGTTTAGTTGAGCGGAGCGATGTAAGCCTTGGGGTGAACCAAGTGATGAGATGAGCGAACTGCTTTTGTTTATGATTGCCCAAAGGAGCACTCTCATCAATGGCAAGCAGTAAGGTTTGGTTGTATAGCTCAACCATGGAAATTGGGTCATTTGATGTGGTTTGGAAGGCTGTTATGAGTTTCAGCAGGGGGAGTATATGGCTGCTGTGATATTCTGTGTGTTTCTTGTGAGGGTGGATGGTGCCATTAGTGGTGGAGTAGCGGGCAATTTGCTTATGGCTGCTTATGAAGCAGATGACGTTATGGTCCATCCATGGGCAAGGCTCATTTGAGAGGATTGAGATGTTGCAGTTGAAATCTCCCAAACAATGAAGGATGAGCCCTTTGGGCCAGGGTTGTGATATGTTGGGAGAATCCAAGTGCTTCAATAGAGTGTGAAAGCATAGGGGTTAAGTGGGTAACTGAATGCTAGATTAAAGTCACCAAGGAGCGCGATTTTGGATGAAGGCTTGACATCCGTTGAAAGGAGCTGTGAGCTATCCTCCTCAAAAGAGAGTGTGGGGACCACTGGTCTGTCAATTAGATGCAAGGTTAAGGTGGGGAAACACTTGTTGAGAGAAAAGAAATACAGAGAGAAAAGAAATACACAGATTGATAGAAAGGAATACAGTGATACTTTATGAAATTAAAGAAACCCTGTAAAAAATACTGTGGTATTGCCGTGCAATTTGAATAATACCCATGGAAAGATAAAATCAAAGCACAAATAAAGTACAAGAATTGTAAATAATTGGTCCACTCTGTTGTGACAAAATGTATTTTATATACAGTTGGCACACTAAGCAAGGTACCATAATCAGTTATGGAGCAATTATGATATTGGGCAGTCATAATATTGGTACTATCTGTGCTGACAACTGGACATTAAGTCCATCAAATCCTTTCAATCTATTAGAAAACAGGTTATTAGTTGGTTACTGGATAAAAACTAGCATTTTCCATCCTCTCTTCCCATGCCTGACAACACACCCTATTCTTTAATTATGCTCCTTACCTGCATACTGTATAATGTATATCTGTAATCTGTAAACTGTATATAATGTACTATGCATACTGTATATAATGTACTTGTAACCGTGTCCCAAAGCGCCCTTTTACCTCTGGGTCTGGAGCGCTATATAAGTAGATAAAACAAACAAACAAACAAACAAACTCATGCACATATACACCTTGATGGTAATCAACAATCTCAAAGTAAACATGACCAAAACAGAAATAATAATCGCCCCCCTGAGCATAACGCACCAGACACACAATTTAATCTGCTGTGATCAACAAACCTGGGGATACTCATGGACAACAGACTCTCAATAGAACCACAAGTCAATGCAATAGCAAAGAAATGCTTCTAGCTCCTGCAACTAATTATAGGGATCCTCCCCTACCTCTCCTTCCCACACAGAACCCTTGCAATCATCTCCTTAGTATAATCAAAAATCAACTAAGCAAACAACCTCTACCTTGGAATGCCTGAACGGGTCACTAAAAAAACTCCAACACATCCAAAATACTGCAGCAAGGAAACTACTGAGACTAAACAGAAGAGACAGCATCACAACGGCCCTGAAATGCCTACACTGGTTTCCAGTTAAAAAAAACGCATTAGCATCAAAGCCCTCTGCATTGCTCACAAATCACTACACAGACAAGGAGACACATTCTTCCAAGTCAAAATCAACCACTACCAACCAGGAGGAAACCTAGAGTCAAGCAGTGTAAATCATCTTAACATAACATTTCCCAGATCCAACACAGTTGTGTATTTATTTATATTCATGTATGTTACTCAGAAGGCCTAAAATATGCATGTTCTGAACAGCCTCAGTGTGTTTGCATTTAGAATCCTAAAGACAGTTACCAGTCATTATGAACCATCTGGCCTAGACAATGGAAGTATCGCTGTGTTGTGTGGGCTTGCCAATTGTACTAGAAGTCCTTGGTCCAATAACTGATCCACTATTATCTTTAAATGTGGTATTGTCTGGTCCATGATTGGGTACTGTCTCTAAAGCTTTGCTGTTGCAAACACTGGCATTCTATGTGGATGGCAGTCATATCCTACATGAGTATTGAATAATTGTGCTGCACCTTGAAAGCCCATGAAGCTGCATAAGCATTCACTAAGTGTTCTTCAAACTCTTATGAAAAGGCTGGCATAATTACTTATTCTACATTACGGATTTCCCTAACATATAGCCAGGGCCAATCTAGTTCTACTAAAGGAAGATTTTGAGCTATTTTTAACTTGGACCAAAATGGTGCCTTTATTTTTTTTGGACATTCCCCTTCGAGTTGAATTGTAACTATCTCCACTTAATTTTCCTCAACCAATTCTCTGGTGGAAGTAATAACGTCTACTGTTTGATCAGTAGGAATATGATTTAAAAGCATTTTGTGCCTTTCTATGAATATGGAGACCTACATACACCAAACCTACTGTAAAACAAGCCAATCATTAGGGTTTTTAGTCACTGGTATTATCCTGTGAGTCTGGTTTAGTGCTGTTGTCAATTCCCACTCGTTAAGCTGCAGTGTGCTTCCTTCTCCTTGTGTCTCCTCTCTTTTGTCAGGCTTCTACTCGCCCAGGGGTGCTGAGCCCTGTTTCTTCTCTTTCTGTGAAGTAGAGGAAGGATTGTCTTCATCTCTGTATTTTTGTGGTTGCCTACACTGAGCCCTATCCCTTAACTGATAGGTACTTCTCTCACCACTTTTGCCCTTGTCGGATCTTCTAACCCAGCCAGCTTCCTGCCTGGGGCCCATACTATACCTCTCTACAGATAATGTTCTGTTTTGCAAGGTCTCCATCTCTTCTCCTATAGCGGAAAGACTGGAACAACGTGTTGTGTCCTTCCCTTTCTACCTCTAGCTGAGAAGGTGTTTCTGCCTGGTTCCTGTCGAGTACCAGTAGTGTTAGTAGGTCCCCTTTTTGTGTGCTTAATCTCACCTACTACTTTTGTTGTCCCCTCCCAGAGCACCTACCCAGGTGATCTTTACCCA
Organism: Ambystoma mexicanum; assembly: GCF_040938575.1. Lineage (NCBI taxonomy): Eukaryota > Metazoa > Chordata > Amphibia > Caudata > Ambystomatidae > Ambystoma > Ambystoma mexicanum. The sequence goes on from NC_090924.1 coordinate 23,097,298, forward strand.
TGGACCTATAAGTAGCTTTCACAATTTGACCAAACTGGAGTACCTCTTCCTGTTCACTGGGAAACACCATGAGGCACCTGAAGACTTTTAGTATCACTGACTCTCCTCTTATTAGTGACATGAGTACTCCCTCTTTCATCGGATAATTGTTTCCAGCTATTGCCAATACTAACCTCATTGCTGCTTCTTCTCCCTGGGTGCTCACTATCTCTCCTAGAATGGAGGTTATTGCTCATATTGAAGGAGTCCCTGGTAAATGATGGTATAACCAACCTTAAACCAAAACCCAGCTGGAACACCCTGCCTCTGAACATCAAATTTACCAAATCCTTCCAACTATTCAGGAAACTTACTATTGAATGGCTACTGAATAAATCCCATCCTTAGCTTGATTTAGCCCACTACAGATTGTATATATTGTACATGCATAATGCTGTAACTGTATGTTCTCACTACCTCTGACTGTATATATTGTACATAACTCTACAAATGTATCATTGCAATTTTTATTTACTGTGCCTGTAACCTATCCTGAAGCGCCCTTTTACTCCTGGGTCTGGAGCGCTATATAAATAAAATAAACAAACAAACAAACAAACAAATCACAGCGTTCTAATGGTGGATTACAACCTGTTGGCATTATGATTGCTGAAGCCCTCTGCTAAGGAGTGACTTGAGGGTAGGCTATGCCTAGCAGCTGGCTCAATTTAGTGGAATACCATTTGGGGATTTCCTGTTGTCTAGTAGTGCAAAAGCCCAATACGGCTTTGAGGTTCTAGAATGGAAATGTTCCTACCTCCCCATTATTACCATCTAGGTGCTGCTGGATGAGTCCCCAGAGCTATATACAGCACAGCTTGAGCACAGAGAGTGTCAAAGTGTTTTACTGAGAAGTTCATAGTGTGCTTTGGTAAAGGTATAATTTTCCTCCATATTTAGGTGTTACCTAGGGAAGGATGTGTTCTAAGGTTAACACTGCCATAGAAAAGGGCCATGCTTAGCCCTGTTAGTGGGATATGTCAAACCCCCTTGAAACATGTTCTGGTGATCTGCTGTAAAGCTAACTCAGACTGCCCATAATGTATACTGTATTTGGTCTATATCTCTTCTAATATAATATATAAGAGTGTCAGACCTGCCCCCTGGCCTGATGCAAGGTGTGTTAATATATGTAATCAGGGTTTCCCCTGGCAATCCTCCAGGAACATCGACTGCCACTGAGAAGTTAGCTTTAACATCTCTAACACCCCTAATTTAACCATCTGTTACTGCTTGACAGCAATCTACAGGCATAAAGAAATCAATATGTTGGTTAGCTATTCCAGTATCTCTTTGCTTGATAGCTATTGCTTGAAGAGTATTTGCATAAAAAGACAACCTGCTTTTAAGGTTTTTATTTGTAATTTGTTGGCCTGTAGCAACCCCCTTATACCCTCTTCAGTAGCTAAGATTATTTAAGCGGCTGCGTCCCGTGTGTTGTGCCATTTTATTTGATTCGTATCACCTATACCTCACATAGGCTTTCCTCCACCCCATGGAGAGTGCTGTAGACCACCCCAAAGAAGCTGAAGTAAAAATAGAGGTAGATAAAAACATATACCTGTCACTGTGCATCAGAAGAGAAAGTAGGCAACGCACCCATGTATCAGGTAGCTACTTCTACTCATCTACACCAGACTGATTTACTTATGTTACATATATTTTATTGATGGTCCACTGCTCAAACCTTTTACTTATCAAAACATGTACCATATGCAGTATGTCAACATACAGTACTTCAAATAGAAGCTCCTCTCATAATGCATATGCCCAAATGCTTCTGACTTGATTCTCAGTAATGAAAACTCAATGAATGCTCTTGGACTCTCATGTATAGTGTAATTCAGTTTATTATGAGAAATAAGAAACAAAGAAACTTCACCATAATTATAACTACACATAACCCACTCAACATGCAAAAAGTTATAAATGAGTATGCATCTATCATTTTCATGGCCACTATGTCTGCGCAAGACTGCTCAACCATCTCAAAAGCATAATAGCCATTCCAATAAGTCTCACTACACAATCAAATGAAATGGACTATCTTTCTGATACCTCTCCTCTTTCTCAATGTAATATTGATAATGGGTAAAATAGGCCGTCATACTGACTACTGTCCTCAGAGTGTAGAGTGAAGAAAGCTGCAGGCTGGATGCCTGGAGCATCGAGGCTTGTGGTCTGTACAATACAAGAATAAGATCAAATCCAATTGGAAAAAACATGTATCAAAATATGATGTTATGTAATGGTGTATTTATATAGCGCCTTATATACCATTGGTATAATCTGAAAGTGCTGTGGGTTGAATGCCCTTGGGAACTGCAGTCCAGGTCAGTGGAGAGAGTAGGGTAGTATAAAGTGTTTGGGTGCACTTGGTATGTGTGCAGCCAGAGTGGTTTGCGCCGGGTTGGCTGCATTCTAATGCTAGATGTGGTGCAGTGGTTGTGAGAGATCAGTGTAATGTGTGCAGCAAAGTGGGTGGTCTCTGAGTCTGCATTCTGGCTGCCGTGAGGCCTGGGTATGAGATTATGTGTCCAGCTAGGCTGATTTTTGTGGGGTATATCTGCTTTCTAAAAGACTGATCAGGTGTTCAAGGAGGTATGTGTGCAGCTGGGTCGAAATTGATTGAGGGGTATAGCTGTGTTCTACTGTTTGTAAGGTGGAGAGTGAGCATATTGGTAGGAATGAGTATCTTTGATTGGCTGTAGGAGGTTCCCCTGGTTAATTTCAGTGCTCAATGAACAGGATGTGTCTGTCCTGGTGGTTTGTGGTAGTGGATTTCTGAGAGGGATACTCTGGTCGAGAATGTTGTGTTAGCCTGGTTGGACGGTCCATTTTCCATAGATTCTGCTGTTGGTGTCAGAGGGACTATTTTATGGGTCCCCAGTCATAGTTTATGATGTGTAGATGAGCAGTTCCTAACATATTTGTGGTTATCATATGATTCTCCGGAGAGTCCAGCCATGCATAGTCATTATTGCGCCTCCCGTAAGGGAGTTCTTGGCTTTATTCCTAGGTTGGCCAGGATTGCCTCATCTGATCATAAACCACCTCGTGTGCCTGATAGGTGGCGTGATATGACCCAACCATAGTGTTTAAACCATAAGTGCTATGAGGTTCTGCATTGCTGACACTCTGATTTGATACCCATATGGGTAGGGTTTGACACAGGATAACAGGGAATGGTGTCAGGCATATTGGCTGTGATAGTGGTTTTCCATGTTAGTTCCTGAGAGGGTAAAGTTAGACAAGAGCTGGTCCAGTCGTATTGATTGTAGAGGAGTAATTAGGTTCTGGGGATCTGGTGGTGCGTAGGGTCTGCCGATAGGTGTGCATGATAGTGCATGGCAACTCCTGGAGTGATTGCACTATGTTTCCTTATGAGAAATTAGTAAGTATGCTTGGTTATGGGCGTTCAGTTCTAGTTTCAGATTGATATATTCCAAAGGCATCTCTTGGCATGTCTAGTCAGGTGGAGGTGGGCTTGCTTGGTCACAGCATACGCATATGCTAAGGTCACGTCTTGGGTTTGGAGTCGAGAGCAGCAGGTTTTGGGTGGAGGGGTAGGCATTGTCAGCTATATGGCCCAAGACTCTTGTGGGTCCAGCTGGGGTGCGGACAGCCCGCAGCTGCTTAGCCCAGAGTCTCTAAGTTGACTTCCATGCCCCGATAGTTCCTATTTTCCGAGGCAATGTCTTATGAGCCAGCTTCCATGGCCAGACTGTTCCTGTTTTTTGAGATCATGCCGTTTTATCTAAAATCAGGCTATTTGTGTAGGGATTGGTGGCCTTAGGCTGTCCCTTTCATGGATTAGGGAAAATACAAGTTTTCAATGCTCTACAGAAAGCCATGAGGTCCTGGTTGTGTCATAATCGCTCAGCAAAAATCATCCAAAGAGTGTGAAATGCCTTCAAAAGGTTCAGTGTCAATTGAAATTGACCATGCTGAAAACAACAGCCAATTATGAATACAATATGTCCATGGGTGGTGAACTGATTTCCTTATGTAGGCATGCTTCTCTATGCAGCTCAGTCAAAAATAGTAGTTCTTACTTAATAGTAATCAATGTAAATATGTCCTATGTAAAGAGCTTTAGAATAAAGCGCTATACACACAACAACAAATAATAATAATAAAATAATAATAATAATAATAATAACTATTATTATTATTATTATTATTATTATTATTATTATTATTATTATTATTATTATTACTATTATTATTATCAAAAAAGCAAAAATAAAACTAATTTGAGTTTCAAAAACTCCCAAATGCAATTTCAGGTGCTTCGAAATCCTGGCAGAAAAAGTAGTGATGATCCCCCTACACTCTCCATAGGTTTGCATGGAAATAATAGTTTCAGTCTGTTCTCTAGAACGTCCAGCCTCGTCTGCCTACAATCCTGCATTGTCCAGCTTTGTAAACAACTCTCTGTTCCTGCCTCCACCCGCAGTCAGCTTTTTATAGCATTGGAGAAGTGTTTACCCAAGTGTGGAGGACAACTCCTCCCCAAAGGCGCTCTGGAGCTGCGTGTTAGCTTGAAGCAATGTATCTCTTACATTTGCTCAAGGACAATGACATGATGCTGCGTAGCCAGACGCTAAAGCATTGCTTTAGCTGGAAGCTAAATTATCTCTGTATCCTCATCAGTCAACAATCTCCCTCTAGTCCTGCCAAGTACGGAAGCCCTGTAGTCCATTGTAGTCTTCAGAACTTTGTTATGGTTAACAGGAACATTCAGAACTATTTAAATAAACAATCTGAACAATTGGAAGACATACCAGACCATTGGAGTGCACCGCAGAATTACTGCTATTGTAGTATACCTGTGCGTTCCAAAACAATAGATTAGTCTTGCTCACAGCCCGGACATTGAAAGTGAATGAGAAACTATGGTCATAATTGTTAATATGTGCTTGCTGCCTGAATACTTATCAAATACATTTTACTATGCACATGCCAGTATGATTAATGACTACATGGCTTGAGATATTACTCAACTGCAGGCATGGACAAAATACATGTCAGTTGATAACCGAAAGTTATTCTTTCCTCAGATTAGACTTCATGGTTTTGTTGTAATTAATATGAGTCAAATGATTAATCACATTAGCTTCAAACATGTTCAGTGCCACATTATTAACATATGGGTTAAATGTGCTCTGTGGTCGGATTTCTAAATAATCCATGGTAATGGACTGATCTTATTCAATAGCATCCATGTCAAAGAACATTTGTATAAGCATCTTTCGAAGAAGTTTGTAAAGTTTTTTTTTTCTGCAGAAAATAAAGAGGTTTTACATGTTGGCCCAAATGTTTTTTTTTTTATCAACTTTATTTAATAATTATACAAAACATAATACAACTGAGTAACAACAGAATTGGAACAAGCAAAAGATTACTCCATATACATCAGTGCAACAAAATGCAAATTACTACTAAAGTAACAGCTATTCAAAACGAAATCCGAAAACATCCCCACTCTCTTATCTCATGGCAAGACGTGACAAAACAAAACACAAAAAAAAGGACAAAACATACACCCCTACCAATCCTCAACCTCAATATCCACAAAATAAACCAAAGCCTACACCTCATCCAAATAAATCCCTGAATGACCCCCATCTCTCCTCGTACTCAGTTTCCCGATGTTGTCGAACTGCCTGAGTCTTCTCATACCAAGAGAGCGTCCGCATATCCGACACCCAGTTCTCGCAATGTGGCTTCTTCCTGGATTTCCACACCTTCATTATTTGTTTTATGGCCATCAACAATGCTCTATCAATCCATTCCGAACAATCCCACATCTCCACACTTCAACTATCAGTTGAAAGGAGAATCACTGACAGAAAAGTATGAGGCAGTGTCATACTAGTTACCATATCAATGCAATCCAAAACTTCTCTCCAAAGGTCCAGCACTCTACTACACTCCCAGAGCATATGTAGATAGGTCCCTCTCGAGCCCCCACTCCACCAGCACAGATCTACATCAGCCAAGCCTCTCTCCTTCATTTTCACTGGTGTCCAATAAATACGTCCTAAAAGACGTTGGTGAATATACCTCAGATTTAAATCAACCTTGGCCCTCACCAAAGCCCTCCAGCTATTATCCCACAAGCCATCAGAAAGATCAGTTTCCAATTCAGCTACCCACTTCATTTGCAACTGACCCCAGGAACCCCTCATACAGTCCTGCAAAGGCATCAACCTAACATATGTAGAAACTGTCCTAGGAGACGTAGCAAAAATCTCACAAATCTGAGGTCTACCACTCAAAGGTCCGCTCAACATTTGCAATCTTTCCATCAGCAACTGCTCCAAAAGCCCATATCTACCCGCCTCTCTATTATGCAGACTATAACGATTAGAATTGGCCCAAATGTTAACCTTTTGTTTAGAAGCTTTTTTTGTGATGTAGTCAGGATTTTACTAGAGGTGATGACTATAATATATTGAGATCTTAGTTCTTCATTGTTGGACTTAGTTTTCTTTTTTCATCATCTGGCTTTCTTCTTCTGTCTAAAAAAGAGGAAGATGTTGTCAAAGTCTCAATGACTGCTGAAGTAGTTGTTTGTATAAATTAGGCTTTGGTTTACTCTTCTGACAATACTCTTGCCAACTGTAAACCTGATAGTGCAGATAGTCTGAAGTGTCTCTAAGGAATTTGCAAATCTTACATTTTTCAATGTCCCTTCGGCGCTGCATCCCGCATCTGAAAGACAAAACAAGGTGCGTTTAAAGACATTGGGGAACTTTAATACTCACGTGCCATTACTCCTTTCCACATCTAACCCAGTGGGTATTCCGGCACCCTGCAGCCGCTCCGAACTTGTACCTGCAAAATAAAAAGACAGTTAGAGCGCATCGTGAAGCAGGCAACAAGCGCTTACTTACGTGCTTCCAGGCGCTTCTATTCATCACACGGGCTCCATCTTCAACTCACTTCAGCCCGTCATCCGCCATCGCCGGAACCCTGCAAAACAAGAGACATCATTACTAAAGACTTTTAAAGACATTAGAATTACTCGAAACTTACCGTTCGTGCAGTAAACGACGGACAGCAGTCCTCTGAAGTCAAGAGGCCTGCTCCCCTTATCCAGTGAAGAAACTGGTTACAGCACCCTGCCCCGAGGCAGATGGAGAGCACAGCGTTCACTTACCTAAGGTGAGAGCGTTAACCTTTGGGGTTCTACAGGAGAAGAGAAAGGGAAGAAGAGAGAGACATTCAATAACCCAGTTCATTAATCCCATATTTTCTATCTGCAGACATCTTACCCTTCGAGTCAGACATACAGTGCACAGAGGTCCAGCCCAAAGAGCCAGCCGTGTGTTACACATCACCTTTGAAGATACGGTATACGCCCAGTCAAGACCGGCGCCTCTACGGGAATCAGGTGAGCGTTACAGAACGCAAAGCCTACCACAAATCTCCCGTCCAGGCGCTATGGAAGCCTTGGATACCGACCAGCTAGCCCAGTTACTTGGGGAACTAAGGGCAGAAGTGCATGCAGCCCGTCAGGAAACAAACGCTCTAAGAAGGGAACTGATTATTTCCAAGAAGCGAACCGATGATCTCGCTAGACAATTGCTACAGTCTCAAGCCGGACAGACCCCGTTACCCGCATCTGGGGGAAATCTTCCTTCTACATCCTCTATGAATCCAGTGCAGATCAACCTACCTGGGAATGTACCTCTGGCTCCGCCCGAACGATTTTCTGGTGACCCAAAGAGGTTTGCAGTTTTTATCAATCAGTGCCGGTTGCATTTCTTATGCCGGCCAGCAGCCTTTCCAACTGATCAAGCTAAAGTAGCTTTCGTGCTTTCGTACCTTAGTGGCAATGCGGCAGACTGGTCGATCCCTCTAGTAAATCAAGATGATCCAGTCCTCCATGATTTTCAAGCTTTTCAGCTCAGTATGGAAAAACTGTTCGCAAGACATTCACAGGGGCAGGCCTTGGACAATGAGCTTCTTTCGTTGCGACAAGGTAATCAAGACCTTTTGGCTTATATTGCGTCTTTCAACAGACTGATAGTGGAAACTCAATGGCCTGAGGATAAAAGGATTACGCTGTTTTATAGACGTCTACGTGGAGAGCTCAAAGATGCGTTAGCCCAACTAGTGAATCCCCCACAAGATTGTTCGGACTATATAGACTTAGTCGTTCAAATAGATCACAGACTGCAGAACAGGAAGGCCGATCGTTCCAAGTTTGATGCTCGAGTATTTTCCAAACCGCCAACTCCTTCCAAAGGAGTAGACTCCGGGGAACCCATGCAAATAGGGGGCCTGAAAGGTCCTCTAACACAAAAGGAGCGGGAAAGGAGAAAACAGTTGCAATTATGCCTCTATTGCGGAAACTCAGGGCACTTTCTTCGAGACTGTCCGGTGAAACCTGCCAAGAAGGCAGTAGGAGCTGCAGTTACCAAAGTTACAAACTCTGAGCAGGGAAACGACCTCGCCCGACAAGAATAGAGGTCCTCTTGCCGAGCGTGAAAACCAGTTCCGTGACCTCGCATTTCGTGATACCTATGGTCCTCATTAGCCCTGATAATCCGGATCGATTACATGCAATTGAAGCTTACATCGACAGCGGTGCCATCGGCAATTATGTGGATCATGAAATGGTTTTGAGGATGAATCTAACTCTTTGTCCCAAGGCTGTAAAGGACGTCATTACTACGGTGGATGGAACGGAGATAGCCTCCGGACCAGTAACGCATACCACTCAAGAAGTGACGCTAGTAAGTCAAGATGGACACCATGAGAAGATCGTGTTCGATGTGATCAAGGCTCCTCAGTTTCAGATTATTCTAGGAATACCTTGGTTAGAGAAACACAATCCTCTGATCGATTGGCGAGCAAGAACGGTCCAGTTTCCAGAATGTGTCTCTACTTGTCACCCTCCACCTGGTGTTGCACTGGCAGCAATTTCTTCAGAAACTCCCCAGTTACCTCCCGAATACCTAGAATACCAAGATGTTTTCCGGAAGGATCAGGCTAACTCTCTACCTCCTCATAGGTCTTATGACTGCCAGATAGACCTGATACCTGGATCTACTCCTCCTTGTAGTAGAATTTATGCCCTCACCGAGCCTGAGAACCTTCACCTTCGACAATACCTGGATCAATACCTGGCAAATGGGTTTATTCGTCCTTCCAAGTCCCCTGCTTCTTCAGCTTTGTTCTTCGTTCCAAAAAAGGAAGGAGACCTTAGAACTTGTATAGATTATCGCTCCCTGAACCAGATCACCGTCAAGAATAGATATCCGTTACCTTTGATCCCTGAACTCCTGGACCAGGTCAGAAAAGCATGCATATACACAAAGCTGGATCTTAGAGGAGCCTACCACTTGGTACGAGTAAAAGAGGGCGATGAATGGAAGACGGCCTTCCGCACCAAATATGGGCTATTTGAATATCAGGTCATGCCCTTCGGACTTTGCAATGCCCCGGCCGCCTTTCAATATTTTATGAACGATGTCCTCAGAGAGCTCATAGACGTGTGTGTTGTTGTTTACATTGACGACATCCTCGTTTATTCTTCATCGGAATCTGAACATCGGAAACATGTGAAAATGGTCCTCGAAAGATTGCGTCAACACAAACTTTTCGCTAAGTTGGAAAAATGTGTTTTCAACGTGACTGAAGTTGAATTCTTGGGATTCATATTATCACCTAGCGGAGTGCGTATGGATTCAAAGAAGGTCGATGCAGTTCTCAAATGGCCATCACCATCCTCCGTAAAAGGTGTGCAAAGCATGTTAGGCTTCGCTAACTTTTACCGCAGGTTTATCCCCGAAGTTTCTCGAATAGTCCAGCCCATCACTGCCTTGTTAAAGAAAAACAAACGTTTTGAATGGTCTACCGAGGCGGAACAAGCTTTCCAGGATTTGAAGACTAAATTCATCTCTGCACCAATCTTAAAACACCCTCGCCCCGAACTCCCCTACATCGTGGAAACTGATGCTTCAAGCCTTGCCATGGGGGCAGTTCTATCACAAAAGGATCCGGTAACCAATCAGTTGCATCCCGTGGCATTTTGGTCCCGCAAATTCTCGCCTCCTGAAATCAATTACACGATTACTGACAAGGAACTTCTGGCTATCAAGTCTGCCTTTAAGGCTTAGCGGCATTATCTGCTGTGGGCCCGACACACCGTTACTGTGATTACGGATCACCGAAACCTGCAATATTTGAAAACCGCAAAAGCCCAATCCTCTAGACAACTCCGTTGGGCATTATTCTTTGCTGAGTTTGACTTCATAATTACCTATCGACCTGGTACAAAAAACGGTAAAGCTGATGCCCTTTCTCGGATGGGAGTGGAAGAACACTTGATCAACCCTAAACCTGTACCAATAATTCCCGAACAAAGACTTCTGGGTGTAATCGCCACACAATCCATAGAGGAAGTTAAGGATGAAGCCAGGCAACTTGTAACTCCAGCAGCATACAGAATTGGCATCTACAGGGAAAGGACTTTGCAGTAAAGGACAACTTATTGTATTTCCAAGAACGATTATACCTGCCCAGCACAGATTTACAGAAAAAAGTAATCTCTTGTTATCACGATTCTTTAATGGAAGGACATCCCGGTATGGCCAAGACCTCAGAAAAGATCAAGCGTACTTCTGGTGGCAGTCTTGGAAAAAAGATATCAGAGACTTTATAATGTCCTGTGGAGTATGCGCCCAAAACAAGAGTCAAAAGGAAAGACCAGCAGGCCTCTTACGCCCTATTGACATCCCACCTCGCCCTTGGCATACGCTTTCTATGGACTTCATCACCGATCTACCTCCATGCTCCGGATACAATACGATTCTGGTAATCGTGGACTTATTCTCCAAGATGGCGCATTTCATTCCACTCAAAGGCTTGCCAACAGCAGCAACTCTGGCCCGAGAATTTCTCGAAAACATCGTCCGACTGCACGGTTTTCCTTCGGTTCTAATTTCGGATCGAGGTAGTCAATTTATTTCTCATTTTTGGCGAAGTTGCTGTCGGTCGGCTCAAATTGATGTGAGACTATCGACCAGTCACCACCCTCAGACCGACGGACAAACCGAGAGGACCAATCAAACTCTGGAACAGTATTTACGCTGCATGCTGCAACAAACTGAAAAAACTTGGAAAGACATCCTTTGGATAGCCGAATATGCCTACAATAACTCTGTCCATTCGGGAACTGGGAAAACCCCATTTTTTCTTTTATACGGCAGTCACCCTCGAACCTCAGAGTTGGATCCCCTCCAAGATCTTGAAACACCAGCAGTAGACTACCTGCATTCTACAATCACCCAAGCCTTTAAGGAAGCTGTTTCTCACCTTCAAAGGGCTAAAGAACAATACAAGAAAGGAGCAGATCAACATCGGAAGGAAGCCCCTCAATATCAAGTAGGGGATCAAGTCTGGTTATCCACCAAATATCTACCTCTAAAAGGGCCACGCACATTCAACCCAAGATACCTTGGTCCCTATTCCATCACTACCATAGTAAACCCAGTAGCGGTCAAGTTGGACTTGCCCCCGCACATGAAGATACATCCGGTCTTCCACGTCTCTCTATTAAAACCCGTGCAACCTCAAACCCGACTAACTAAATCTCCAAAACCCATCCTAGTTGATGGAGAACTCGAGTTTGAAGTCAAAAGCATTCTGGACTCCAAGATCTCCAAATCTAAACTATTTTACCTAATTGACTGGAAAGGCTACGGCCCCCAAGAGAGATCCTGGGAACCTGCTGAATATGTCCACGCTCCTCGCCTAATCAAAAGATTTCACCGAACATTTCCTGACAAGCCAAAACCCCCGGAGAAGCCCGGTTTGGGAGGGGCCTTGAGTGGGGGTACTGTCATGATCTCTGCTTCCAAAAGGTCAGGGTTTTCCCAACTCCCTTGGAAGCAGATCCATAACCCAGGTTCCGAGTGCCAACCAGTCCCAATTGGGACCTTTTGGACCCAGTCCTGGCGCCAGTGGCACCAGGCTCATAAATATGCCCAGTCCCAGCGCTGGAAGCGCCGGGCTCATAAGGCTTGGGTGGACTTACCTGCAGCAGACCATGCTGCTTACTTGCCTGCCAGTTGAGCCTCTGATCCTCTTCTGTTTGGAACTACTTTTCCTGTTGGGTGGGGCAGGAGCCACTCCCTAGGTTCAGAACACTGGAACTCTTCTGGAAAGCAGGAACTCTTTTCTTACCTAGGCGTGGCTAGGGAAGGAGACACCTAAGCACTACAGGAGGCTATTTAAACCACACCCGATGGATGAATCTTGCTTTGCGTTATTCTGCATCCTCTGCAGCAGAACGCTCATCGTGTCTTCTGCATCTGATCCTGGGCCTAAGGAAAAAGGCTTACCATTCTGAATCCAGTCTTCAGCAACACCTATAAAGACAAGAAAGAACAGGTTAGCATTACGGTCTTCAGTGACAGCGCTTCACTTACCTGGTTCATCGGCTGTCACCAACGCCTCGCGCTGCATTCCGGCATCTGAAAGACAAAGGCTTACCTACTCTTCGTGCGCTCCGGAGGTCTTCGCACTGCATTCCGGCATCTGAAAGACAAAAGCTTACCAACTCTTCGCACGCTCCGGAGGCCTTCGGCGCTGCATCCCGCATCTGAAAGACAAAACAAGGTGCGTTTAAAGACATTGGGGAACTTTAATACTCACGTGCCATTACTCCTTTCCACATCTAACCCAGTGGGTATTCCGGCACCCTGCAGCTGCTCCGAACTTGTACCTGCAAAATAAAAAGACAGTTAGAGCGCATCGTGAAGCAGGCAACAAGCGCTTACTTACGTGCTTCCAGGCGCTTCTATTCATCACACGGGCTCCATCTTCAACTCACTTCAGCCCGTCATCCGCCATCGCCGGAACCCTGCAAAACAAGAGACATCATTACTAAAGACTTTTAAAGACATTAGAATTACTCGAAACTTACCGTTCGTGCAGTAAACGACGGACAGCAGTCCTCTGAAGTTAAGAGGCCTGCTCCCCTTATCCAGTGAAGAAACTGGTTACAGCACCCTGCCCCGAGGCAGATGGAGAGCACGGCGTTCACTTACCTAAGGTGAGAGCGTTAACCTTTGGGGTTCTACAGGAGAAGAGAAAGGGAAGAAGAGAGAGGCATTCAATAACCCAGTTCATTAATCCCATATTTTCTATCTGCAGACATCTTACCCTTCGAGTCAGACATACAGTGCACAGAGGTCCAGCCCAAAGAGCCAGCCGTGTGTTACACATCACCTTTGAAGATACGGTATACGCCCAGTCAAGACCGGCGCCTCTACGGGAATCAGGTGAGCGTTACAAACAACTGGCAGCACAACACACATCCCTATTTGCACAACTACTGACTGGACAACTTTCATGGCACCGAGCTAGGAGAACATGAGAGCATGCCTATATTCAGTCAAGGCTGCATCATACATGATGGACATCCTCCCGGTCTCCATACTCAAGTCCTTTGCAACAGAAGCAATACTAACTTGACTGGAAGTCATCCATATAACTGGAAGTCATCCATATATATATATATATATATATATTTATATCTCACTCAATGCACCAGCCACTCAGCACTCAAGAATAGACAACTGCTTGTTTTTGTCAAGTAACCATGAATGGAGCCAACATAACTCAGCTACTAACATCCAATTAGCCATATTCTCTTTCTAATTAAGGTCCTTCAGAGAGCAGTAGCCACACATCACCTCCAAAACATTGAACACAGCTACATCATTCAGTCTTAGGAATCCTACATCAGACTTGGATGCAGCACGTACATTGCTACCATGACAGTGATGGAAAATGACCTTTGGAGCATCATCAATTGATCATTGACTCGTGTTTAAGGGCAACCATATGGCTACTCTGAAAACAGTAGACCACAAACTCACCAACGTGATATACAGCTGTGTTTCTATCAATAAGAATACGTATAAGTCCAAACTTTATAATCACCACCAACTTCTCATTATGTATTGCTCATGTATTGCTCATGATCACCAAATGTACCAATCAACTGTAGAGTTACAGAAGGACCCTTTACATTGTACCACTAAGAACCCTTCAGGGAGCACACAAGATCCACATCCACAAATACCTACATCACTTACAGTTGTATCTCAACATGTGTTCCCTTTCAGGCTTGCATGGTCTTTTTGTGTGGGTACATTTCATCATTTCCATGATTTCCCTCGCTTGCCTGATGCTCATACCCTCCAAGAGCAAAATCTTACTGCTGACCAATATCACAGTACACCCTCACATCCAGACCAGAGTTTCTGCTATGAATATCCATAGCTTCACACACTTGCTGATCACCAACGCAAAGTGCCTTGTGTTTTAGTTTGACCAATGTATCTCTTTTAAGGAGCAAATAGCAAGGATGCCACAAACAGATTGCTGTGAACTTCCATTACTGCAGCAATGTATGCACGTCATCTCAGGAAAGTAATGCAGATCTTCTTCTACCTGGATATGATATGATATGATATGATATGATGTGATATGATATAATATGATATGGCATTTATAACGCGCCTATACACAAGTGTTTCAGGATGGTGGCAATGGCCTTCAGGCAGGCTTCCATGCAATCACACTGCCACCCCTGAGATGTGTACTAGATGCTACAGTATTATTCATGAAATGACTTAGCAAAATATACCTAAACTCAACAACTCTTGTTTATATTGCCTATATGTTGGGAGCCAGAGTGTGAGACGCGTGCAGTACCAGTGAAAATACAGATACCAAGGAGAATCCTGGAGGCAAGGTTCCCATTGAGAATGCCGTACCTACATACAAGACAGTATGATGGCCATTTGAATGAAATTCCTGAAGAAACATGACCAATGAATGAAAGAGCAGATTCGTGACATCACAGGAAGCCAGACTGATGTACATAGAAGAGATGCAGAGAAACTAATATAGTTTCTAAAGCATGAATACATTATCAAGATAAGTGACACCTTAGGCTCGAGATGAGGAAACTTATGCTACAGAAACAATGAAGATATCAAGTTATTTTACACGTGCACGGATACAAAGAAACACAAGCAGACAAAGTATTCTTGAGGCTAGCTATGTAGTGAATAGATTGTGGCATGCGCCAACGTATACATATATAGGAATAAAATGAAGAATGGATGTTTCCACGTGTTATAGCAGAGCTGGACCAAAGAGGAAAGGCCTTTTTTCCAGTGTGTCACAGTTGAAAAATAACAAAAATGCAGAAGTGAATCTCAAAAAGGTGATGATGGATGAGCCCAAAGAAGCCAAGGTCTTATCAAACTGGGATGAGCAGACATTAGTTAGAATTGTGTGAAAGAATGAAACTCCTGTTCAGAAGGCATGGATGAAAACAAGGAAGACGTCCAAGGTCTATTAAAAAAAAAAGTATTATAAATGCACTATAGCTCAAATTTGTGGTCTTCAGTCATGTGAATGGATTTAGTAGGACAAACATGACGAACCACACCTACGCAGAGAGGCAGAGCGTGCCTCTACTCCCCTGTATTCTCCAGGGCAAGGAACATTTCCAAGGCCCGTTCAAAGGCTTAATTGACGTGCAGACCAGTGAGGTGAGGATAGATGATATGCTAATAGCTCACCAGCACCTGGAAGTCCTGCCGTCATGCTGCTAACATGGGTGGAAAAGTACTGACGGATGTAAGAGGGCCAACCAATTGTAGGGGCCGCATGATTAAGAGCCCTATAGTTTGCGTAACAAATAGAACCTTGTGTATTTAGTAACCTGTTTGATGGGAGGGCTTAGTTACCCCACCTGACGTTAAGGAGCCTCTCACTTTCTTAGACTAGTATGGAACGTATACTTAGATGTTCCCTCTAAGCCTATCAAATTTGCCACTAGGTTTTTATAGCTTGCCACGTAGGATCACGTTACTAAATGCATGAGTTAAACATCATCAATGATGAGTTTTTACTATAAGTAAGATGTTTTTCTGAAGCAAATTGAGAGAAACGATGCTATGAGACATCTGCTGATGTCCGTTGTACTCCCTGTTTTAGATAATTGATATTAAAACAGTAAACTTTTGCCAACTTTCCGAGTCGTTTGATTATTGATACTTGAGTAACTTCTGCATCCCCATTCATCTCAAAGAATTGCTACCTCGTCTTAAAGGGCTGGGTCAGCTGTCCTGGTTCACGTGGTAGCGGAGAGGATGGTTAAAGAGCCATCGACCTAAGTAAACATTGGGTTCCCGGCAATATTGCATGTCCTCTGCCATTCGGTTGAAAGGACGTGAAGCTCTTTGTAGATAGCGGAAATAGTTTTTAAAATGAAGCCTTGCAAGCGTAGGTGAGATGGGTCCCTCGGTTTGTATGAAATCCCCTCTCGACTTCTACAGGAAGCTAAACAGACAGAAGGTTGAAGCGGCTGATAAGGAAGGGGCAATCCCGAGAGTCGGAAGTTGAAAAAGTGAATGGTGAGTAGAACTGAGTGAGGTGGCAAAATTGTGAATGGGCAGTCAGTGGAGAAAGTGATTAGGGGAAACAATTAACAGAGGGAGGTTGGGGTAAAGACAACTCAAGATGATGAGTTTTGACGTATTAAGAAATTGACTTGAGGAGAGGAGCCAAGCAATTAAAAAACTGTGAGATGAGGATTGTCACAGTAGAGTAAGCCCAGTGTCCTGCATCATAGCATGTAACAGAAGGAGTTGTATCTAGAGTCCCATTGGTGGATGACGTAGACCATGGACTCGTTTAAAGACTTGTCAAAAGAGAACAATTTGTTAGGGGCAAGGTTAAGTCTCGAGGATCGCATACTGAGATATATGTGACCGGTCGAGTACGTCAGTTTCTTTCTTTGCTTTATGTGTTATATGGATATATATGTGTTGAAGAAATATTAGACAAATTAAGAGATGAAAAAAGGAAAAACACAAGATTTAAGAATTAGTTATATATTTGTTCAATTTAACTTGATGGTGTTTAGTAAATAAGTAGATTGGAGTAAAACGTGATATGAAGGGGTTGGAGCTGCAACAAATGGTGCATGCTCATATTGTATTATTTTTCTGGGAAAAACATATTTTTGAAAAAAGTGTAAAGTGTAAAGGAGAGTATTGACAGTCAAGTGTGACGAGTCAAAATGGAGGATGTTACTCCACTTAGACATTTATGCAAACAGTTGCCCAAACATGCACTTAAGCTTAAACAGTGCAGTGTGGAATGGGATAAAGGCACAGCAGAGAAGATGTTCATGCCATGGCCACAAGGGGGAATCACTTTCAAAGGCAGTTTTGCAACACATGATGACATATTTGCATGCAGCATACACGGGAAAGAAGTTCGATAAAAGGCTTGCGAGCTTAAAGCTGTGGAAAAAAACAAGAGGAAAGAGAAGAGCTCCCTCCTGAAGACTGGATACTTAATTTATGCAAAGAGGGAGGTGCCTGAAGTAAAGGCGATAGTTTAAAAGATGATGGAGTGTACCCATTAAGAGAACTTAAAAGAGCGGCAGGATACAGCAATTCAGCATATGAGTCGCCTGCGCATAGCATCAACAAGGGTACCTAGAAGATTCCTGAAAAAGAGGTGATCTCTAAAGTCTCAGAAAGAAAGAGAGAAAGGACAAGGAGAGAAGTAACCAACCAAGTACATCCTTAGATATAGCAAGAGAAATAAAGAGATGGAAGGTAGAAAGGATAAGGCTGATACGATAACACTCATACAGGTGGGTGGCCAGATTTTGCTCAAACTTGATGGTAAGAGCATTGAGGAAGTAAGGCAAAGAGAAGATTGAGATGAACAAGATAGAAAAGATAGGAATAGAATGGAACGAGTGAAAATAGATGAGGCAAAATGGAAGAATACACAACGACGAGAACAGTTGTAACAGGATGAACAACTAAAAAAGCAAGAACGGGCAGAAGAACAGAGGAAATATGACAACAGATAGCGGGCAATCAAAGAACAAGAAAGGTTAGAAAGAAAGAAAGAGGAACAGGAAGAACAAAAATTAAGGGATAAAAGGATACAAAGATGTAGAGATGAAGAAATACGAAGGGCAAATGAGAGAAGAGATATGAAAAGAAAGGACACAGAAAGAGCGAGAGAAGAAGCAAGGAAACAAGGAGAGCTTGATGATGAAATGGAATGAAAGAGAAGGCAGAGAGCACGCAATATTGGGCGTGTAGAAAATAAAAATCAATGGATGCTAATCCAGTAGTAGCAGGGGATGACATAGAAGAATTCTTCCCAGCCCATGAACGAATGCCAGGTCCGTCTAGAACAAATCTAGAGGATGAGTATGACTCTAGAATAATTGGGGACGCAATCGATAAAGTCTATCATTATATGAGGACTAAGAAGGAACTGAAAGGAAAGGGTAAAAATGAATGACTTGAAAGTACGCAGTTGTATGACAGAGAGGGAGGCTTGTGTAGTTTTGAGCCTAAAGAGTTGTCTTCAGACAAAATAACTTTGAATAGGGATGAAGAGGAAAGAAGCCATACAAGTTGGGGACAGGAAATGCCAGACAAAGACATGGAAATCTTTCCGCGGGGAAGAGGGACGTCACGCATGTGGTCCTGAGGGATGTTCTCCAATGGACAAGGAAGTGAGATGGTCATATCTAGGTCTACTCACATCGAGGATGTCAGAATCTCTGGCTTGACTAGGTCAACATAGAGGGAGATCCCATAGTGAGAGGGGAAATTCGCCACCTTATGTGAGCAGATTAAGGTTGCTGCCAGGAAGGAAGTGGTGTGGAACCATTGTCCCTGCTATAGACGGACAGACGATGGGGGGTGAGTGTGAATTTGTGATATCACAGTTTCCTTTGTTAGAAAAAGGAGTAGCCAGACCACAATATATACCATGGCCTCAGATGGACAAGGAGAATTTAAGGTGTAAACTCCTGAGTTTAACTTCTGGCGCTGGGAAATCGATACATGAGTGTGAAGCTGGAAATGCATTGGTTGGACAGGGCCTCCATATCTGTCTCCTTTATTGCTTTATCATGTATGTTCTGTCTTTTTTTCCACATAGGAGTTCATGTGGGACTCCTGGTGTTGCAGCTCTTCCACTTTTTTGTCGTAGTGAACAGACCCTTGGGATACCCTTATTGCACCCATGGGTAGGGGTACAACCCTGTACTCCTAGTGTATGTTTTTGGGCACCTTTGTGTGGTCCACAGAACAGGGTATGGTCTGGTGGCAGCTCCAAGCTGAATTTGACAGGTGCTCTGAGTATCCTCCATCTTGGGGTTACCCATGCCCTGCCATTGGAATCAGTTGATTCCTGATAGGAAACAAGATGGCCCGTGTGGCCGCTTGCTTTCTATCGCCTGTTACCTTATTTTTCCCAAAGTCCCAGGAACCCCTGACTCTGTCCCTTCCCCCTGACTGGCTGTTGGGTGGAAGTTCCATATATGGTATTGTAGTGATGTCTAGGCCAGACTGGCTGGAGCCTTCCAAATGATTGTATGTTGTGGAGTGGGTACGCCCATGGGGTGGGACCTGGGTGAATGGAGTGTATGACGAATATGCATTTCATCTTATGGGTGTCTGGTATCTGGTGGTTGACACAATGACTGAGACAGCCCTGCCCGAAACTTGTATGAATCCAGTGTGGAGTGCTGAATGGCAGAGTGCTTGTCTGAATCCACATTCCATGTTGTGAGTGTCTGGATGGAGAAGAATGGCCTGAATGTTCTGTGAGACTGATTGGCTGCCTGACTGCCTGAATGCCCTTCTGAATGATTGGATGCCTGAGTGTGACCTAGCAGAGTGAATGGGAAATTAACAGTATATCTGGGGGCCTCCCACCGATGGAAATTGTTTGAAGCTGAAAGTGATACTTGATGCTTAACCTTGAAGCCCACTGGAAGAAGAAGAATTGCTGCTGCTCTCCTTCACTAATCTGAAAGCTGTGTGAGTGTCACGGAACTGATCCAAGAGAGGACCTGGCTAGGAGACCTCGTCCCGAGCTACGATGGACCATTGTGCACCAGCTGATCTTTGCCAAAGCTCCATGGACGTCAGATCCTTGAAAGGCTGCCGACCAGAGGTGGGAGCCACCGTGGAATCACGAAGCAAAGCACCCGGACTTTGAAGTCCATCACTGTCGACGACTGGAGCTGCAGTGCTCCTTCGCCTAAGAACATTGAAACAAGGTCCTCCTTGCTCATCACCGTCAACCGCTTTCATTCTGCTGGAGAAGTCAAGGCCACTGATGACCTAGGAGAATCCGCTGGTGGGTTTCCCGCCACCAGAAGACCACAGAGATGCCGACACCCTTGCTGGGCCAAAGGTCTTCATCGACTCTTTGCGGCAATGAACACTCGTCGTCGAGATGCACGGCGCGCCTCAACTTGCAGGATTTTTTTCAACCGTTCGTCAACGAGCACCAAAAGAACCAAAGCTACTGCCACAACAATAGTGTTCACCCTTTTTCTTCACCGACTCTCACTGACCCGTGGCTCCTGCCTTAAAGGAAGTGCACCCATAAAAGGCCCATCGACGACTCACTGCAGAACTCTACAAAACCAGGTACTTTGGGGGTCATAGAACCTTTAGAAGGAATAGAGACTATATTAAACATAATTAGACTGGGCTTGTCAATACGCTTTATTTACAGGTTGCCCATGTGGGGGGATCCGCACACAGAACTGTGTCTAGTTGGGAGGAACCCATTATTCTGCCATTGCTTGTTGTAACTTGCTTTCTTTCTGTGTCTATCATTGATTCATCTTATAATCTGATTCATATGCCATTTGAACTGTTAGCTGTTGATGCATTTTAAAGTAATCAATAGTTAAGAGTGGTACCACGTAGACCTGTATATATTTGCCATTATAGTATTGCCAGAGTACAAAGTGTGTTATTGTGTGTACATAACCTTGAACCTTATTTATATATAGAGTGTGTTTTCAATAACATAGTGTGTGGGCATTCCTTTGTGGTTTCTAGGGGACTACACTGTACTTAAGAACCAGCCCACCTCACCTCCTGAGAACTTAAGCCTTGATTTCTCATCCATAGCTACCCTATAGAGAATCTTGGCTAGAGTACTCTGTGCTTCGGCTCTGCCATATAGAGACAGGAGTACAGATATCCCCCTCCGGTGCTTTTCAATGAGTTCAAAAAAATGACAGGATTAAACACGTTAGCTATAGGTCTTCTAGCTGTTATCCTTGGGGTGAGCGCAGACAGTGTTTGGTCGAGAGCAGGGTATTCAAGTGTCACTGTGCAGAACACGGCTCACGATGGAGCACCATTTAGTAACTGTAGAGTGGCAGTCTGGAAAGCGCTCAGAGTGCTGTATCTGGACACATCAGATATGGGAGCTATAATGATGAAAAAGATGTAGGAAGGGAATGATCCTCTTGTTTACATTCAGAATTTTCAGGAAGAATGGAGCATAGAGACTTGCGATCCTTGGGGGAAATCTATACCTGTATTTGATCATATCCTATGCCAAGTGCTGCCAGTACAAAAGCAGATCAAGAATTTAGTGGGCATGGAAGCGAAGCCATGGTCAGAAGCTCAGTTGACCATTGCACATTACTGCAGACTGTTGCAGGAGAAGAATTGAAAGAAATATGACACTAGGAAAGGCGAAGAAGCTAAATTGGTGTAGAAAAAAATGGCAAAATATGCCATTGAAGGGGTGATGTTGACTAGTGGAGAAGGGTCAAGTTCACAGCAAACAGCAGGTATGCCACAATGAATAACCAAAGGCAGTATGATCAAAGTAATAATGGATTCGTACCACGAGGTAGAGGAGGTTTCCAAGGCAGGGGCTTCCAGAATAATCAAGGAGGCTTCCAGAATAATCAAGGAAATTTCCAGAATAACCAGGGTGGGTTTCAAAGCATGCAGGAAGGGCAAAGTAGGAGACCACCTATATGTTGGACATGTGGTATGTCAGGACACCTTGCACGCATGTGTACAAGTCAATGGTTCATGCAAAACTGTCAGTACTGAAGAGGGGGGACATACCGCCTGCATACACTCAACAGAATGGAGAGGGGTTTGCCCACAATCAGACAACAAACACAAGAGCCGAGAGTGCAACACAGCAGACAGTAATGAATCCGTCGCAAGGGCAGTTACAGCATTCGCCCATGCAGATACAACAGGGCACAAGAACAGGACAGTTAATGACTCCAAGGATTAGGGGTGTCACTGTCAAAGGAGCAAATTCTTTCACAGGTATTGGAATAAACATGTACCCACAATAGGACAGCTCACTGGGAGACTTGATGTGTTCAATATTATCAGTGACGCCCTATCCTCAAAAGGAATCAAGGGTTGACGTCAACATAGGAGGCAAATCTTTTTCTATTTTAGTAGACAAGGGGGAACATGCTCATGCATGCGAGAGGGGAAATGTACATTATCTGGGAATGCCATGAATGTTCAAGGTTTCACAGGAGCTACAAGTAGAGTTTCTTTTACTGAAAAATTGCCAGTCTCTATATGAGAATGTGACATGTCTGTATCATTATTGTATTCAAGACAGATGCCTGTCAATATATTAGGTTGATATTTAGTGACAAAGTCGAACATGACGATTTCATTTACTGATGAAGGCATAGTCTGTTCAACGCCAGGAATGCAATATTTAAACGTGAGTGAATTTATCATGGCATTATCGGGAAAAATGGCCATACGAGCAGCACCATTAGAGCCAGAGGTTTTCCATTATGGGGTACTCATTTTGTTAACATAGCTACCAGGTTTAGTGGGTAAAACTGTGAGAATACCTGAGGAGTTTTTATTCAGGCCAAGGATACCTACGGATGAAGAGGAAGGACAAGTCTTTCCCTTAGAATTACAAGCAGCCATAGTGTGGGGAGAAAGAAATGGCTTTGCTTGATGGAACTGATTATGAAGGATGACGATGGTGCACAGTAATTGCCATTGGGGACGGTTATAGATTGACTGATGTCACTGCTGAGGATTTGTTTAAAGACCATCCGTCGAGATACTCCCCGACCAATGGGATTTAATGTGCAGAGCTGCACCCAAAGCCTCCTTGTCCAATCAATACAAGCTCCATGACATAAAGCTCTTACATAGGTGGCATTATGATCCACTTAAACTCTCTAAAATGTTCCAGTCGTTGAGTCCAAGATGCTGGAGGAACTGTGGAGCATCTGCTGACTACTGGCACATGTGGTGGAGCTGCCCGCATATCACAGTGTATTGGACCGAGGTCCTGGGATGGATTAAGGAGATTGATGGAATCCAAAGAGAGCTCGACCCACTCCTTGTGCTGTTCGGCCTTGAGAGAGACGATGAAGAGTGGCTCCGGATGAGAGGTCTCGCCCCCCAGCTGCTGTTGGCAGCGAGAGCCCTGATAGCGATCAAATGGAAGTCTCCCCTAACCCCAGGGAAAAATGAATGGATTAAACTAGCCACGAGCATCTACGTTATGGAAACAATCACAGCCTCCCTGCACAATAAATCAGCCAAATGTGAAACCTTATGGATGGACTTTAAGAACAAACACATCATACCTACCACAGACTCCCAGTCAGAAGAACCCTCAGAAGACTAACTTAACGAGGTCGTACTCTAAAGAACATTGCGAAGGATCAGAGACTCATTCCCAGCAGCCACGGTGACGACAGATGTCGCACAATGCCAAATATGTGCTCCCAATGTTTATGTCAGACGATTATACTTACGATGTACATTATCCCAAGGGGGGCAGGGGGGTGGGAGCGGGTCGGGGTGTACTGTGTAAGAGACATACCCAGGCAAATGGAACTGTCACGAATCTAAGCCATTTTAATATGGTTTGTTACTGTGCAGTGCTTCTCTGACATGTACCCCTGGACGATGTACAATTTTCTTTGAATACTGTTTGCCCTTCTTTTGTCTTCTGTTTTTGTAAAACCAATAAAGGAAAATATTTGTTAAAAAAAAGACCATCCGTCAGATGATGAAGTAGTTTTTGAAATAAGTATTACTTATTGGGTAAGAGCAATCAAATGTGAGGGTCCTCGGAAAATTATGTTAGCATTAAAACGTCCTGAGTTTTTTGATGAAGATATGGCAAAGGTGCCAGCTTCATTGTGCACAACAGGCCCCTATGACGTAGGCCTAATGAAGGGGGCTGGAGAAGTAAAGATTAAATTGATACCTGGAGCAATTTCACCTCAAGCACAACAGTATCCTATGTCTCGAGAGTCAGACAAAGGTATTTTCAAGACGATATCTGCCATGATGGAACAAGGTATTTTAGTGATGTCAGAGTCACCGTGTAATATGTCAGTGTATCCTGTGAAATAAAGTAAAGGGGGGGTCGTGACGTTTAGTGCAAGACCTTCGCCCGATTAATCAGATTGTAGAGCCCGAGGTTCTTCTAGTTCCTAACCCTGCGGCAATCTTATGTAGTATCCCTGTTGAGGCACAATATTTCACGGTGATTGACTTGAAAAACACGTTTTTCTCAATGCCATTGCATAAGGATTCTCAAGATCTGACATCATTTACGTTTCGTCAGACTAAGTTAAAAAGCACAAGATTGTGAGTCTCCATCAATTTTCAATAGAATCCTGCAGATGGACTTAAGCAATATTGATTTAGAACGTGTTGTGTTGCAATACGTAGATGACATATTGGTCTGTAGCACCTCAGAGGAAGAGTGCAGAAGTGATTCAGTTCAACTGATGATTATTCTTGCAGAAAAAGGATATAAAGTGGATAAGGAGAAATTGCAGTATTGCCAAGAGAAAGTTCTATACATAGGTCAGTTAATTTCGCATGAAGGAAAGAAACTCCCGAGGCCATTTTGAAAACAGCCAAACCACAAACGATAAAGGACATGCAAAGATTTTTGTGACTATGCAATTATGTGAGAGCATGGATCTTTGATTACATTTCATATAAAAAGGCCCTTGGTGCAGGCTCTGAAAAAGGTACAGGCAACCCTGTGTGTACATAATCTTGAAACTTATTTATATAAAGACTGTGTTTTCAATAACATAAAAGGTACAGGCAACCCATGAAAAAATTGTCTGGACTGAGGAAATGGAAGACGGGTTTGATGAGTTGAAATAGGCAATTTGCACAGCTGCAGTTTTAGGGATTCCCAATTATGCTGAGAAATTATTTTTATTTTCTCATACGAATGAAACAGTTATGACAGCAGTGCTTACGCAAAGGACTACGTTGGGGTACAAGCCTCTAGCATATTATAGTGGGATTTTAGACCCAGTAATGATGGGTCACTTTTCCTGGGAACAATCTTTGGCAGCCGCCGCATTCGCCATTGAGAAGGCTGCTAGTATAGTAATTGGATGTTCCATGATGTTATTTGTTGAACATGCCTTGTTTGCCATTTTGGAAAAACCGAAGGGTACATTAACTTCTCAAAGGGCTTCAAAGGGGTTCTGCCTACGAGGTAGCCATATCAATCCAGCGATTAAACTAGTCAGATTCAGAATAGTGAACCCTACCATGTTTATAGCAGAACCATTGGCAGAAGACGAGCATGCACATGATTGCTCAAATTATGAAGAATTCTTTGATGAGATCCTGAGGGTAAAAGAAAGTGCTTTGGCAGCTGGAGAGATTCTCCATATTGGTGGTTCTTCTAGAATCAATCAAGATAATGGACAGAGTTATACAGGTGTTGCTGTGGTAAAGCACAAGGCAAACGGGGAGTTTGAAGTGTTGATAAGTCAACGACTACGTCTCCCTTTTTCCACATACTGCAGAATTAGCAGTGCTGATTGTCACGCTCGAAGTAACTGTGTACAGTGACTCTGCCTATGTGACTTTGATGGCACACGCATGGCTAGCATGTTAGGAAAGGAGGGTCTACCTCCGATCGGAATGGCACTCCAGTGCAACACGCCACCTTATTGGACAGACTCATTAAAGCACCACAACTCTCAGTAGCCATTACAGTCGTTAAATGTGCGCTCACACTAAAAGTGCAGACTTTATCTCACATGGAAATCAAGCTGCAGAAGAGGAATTGAAGCATATTGCATTCTCAGACAGTATCATGAAGTTTGATACCCCTGATGTGAATGAAAGTATGGTGTTGATGATGAGTGTGCCTGATTGTTATAACAGTTTGTCCAAAACTCAGTTAATGGAAATTCAAGGGGAAATGCTGCAGGATGAGAAAGACCTGTTGACGCTGAGGGGGTGTTCTTTAACTACTTCCGAATCATTGTGGCAACAGGAGAGCACTGGTAAACCGGCAATGCCTGTAGTCTTATTAAGGGTGGCATTGGAACAGCTATACCACCCTGTGCATGTCACTAGAGAGAGCCTTGCTGCAATAATTGCAGAGGAATTAATTGTTCCAAATGTATTAGAACATGTTGCATTTTATGTAGTGAATTGCATTGTATGTCAAATGTTTACTGCTGGTCACACATTGAATACAGTTAGAGGAGTTATCCCGAGACATACTGGTCCCTCTCAGCATTTGCATATCGACTATGTTGACATGCTGCAAGTCTGTAATGGATACAGATATATGATTGTAGTAGTATGTCCCTTTTGAAGCTGGTCCCTGTACACACCCAGATTCCACTTGAGCTGTGAATTTTTTAGTTCGAGAAGTATTTCCTAGATGGGGTGTGAGGTATTAAGATCTGATAATGGCCCTCATTTTGCCAATGAAGTCTTTGATCAGATAAACTTGTTGCTCAGTATAAAGCACAAGGTTTCAGCAGCTTATAACCCGCAAGTGAACGGAATTTTTGTGAGAGGCTCAATGGCTGGCTTAAAGAAAGAATAGCCAAATTGAAGCTTACCTTGAAGAAAGGATGGTTGCATTGCCTACAACTGGCATTGTATGCGTTGAGAAATCAACTAGGTTCCGAGCACCATCTTACGTCCCATGAAAGAGTTACAGCAGTCGGATGAGGACACCCCTCACACCTCCATCCAGAACTACAAGTGATGCCCAGACTACAGCAGAATTGTTAGGAAAGGAGTTACGTGATTACTTAATATGCATGACTACAAGTATCTCTGTCATTTCATATCAGCTAAAACGGAAGGTGTGCGGGGCTCAGAACAAAGATAGAGACAATCCAACAACCGGATCTGAAGAATTATGTCTTCCTAAACTTTTCCCCAGAGATCAGATCCTGATCAGGAATTTTACTCATCGGTGGCACAAGCCACGCTTTAATGGCCCATTCATTGTAGAGGATGTAACGTAGTCAGCAGTGAAAGTGCAAGGTAGACGTGCGTGGATATTTCTTGGGGACGTAAAGATCTATGCTGGAGAACCCCCTTCACCCCCACCCCTATTGGAAGCAAGCATCGAAGAACCTCAGCACATGCAGACAAGATCCATGAGGAGGAAGAAGGATGCAGAGAGGGTCAAATAAACAGATTCAGAATACTTTGGACTGCGGCTTGTTTTGGGACACTCTTTAAAGCTGCTAAAAAAGGAGAGAAAGAAGGCTATTTGTTCTTGAGCCACAGGAGCTTGCTAAAAATTGTACTGAGACATGCTTAAGTCTTGATCGGGAAGGAAATAATTCAAATTTGGATTTCTTTTTCGACGACTGGAAGAGGGAACAATTCACTGATTCCTTTCTCACTGAGTTTCTCTTTGGAGGCGCCGATGATGGTGCTCAATGACAATTTTCATCGGATCATCCTTGCTATTTTTCTCTACATTCTACGTTCTTGCCTTTTGTTGGTGGGGAGAACTACTGACATTTGTAATTTCTTGCAAGATCCTAAAAAAAGCGCAATTGTGAGGAGATTGCTCACAGCTATAATAGAGCAAGTTCTCTAGCTTCGTGAGTACAGTGGAGATAATGCCAATTCCCTTATCAAATGAAAATGCTCACAGACTAGTAGGATTGGTTTTCCACTACCAGATGGAGGAATGCCCACATCTTGTTGGAAGACAAATTGATATTCACACGTTTTTGAGAGATCCGAGGAATACAGTGGCACTTAACGAATTGCAATGCAACATAATTGAACAGGTTAATTTATATTCTGAGCGAACACTGAGAACTGAATGAGACTTTTGGAGGATGAGATCCAGAGTCTACTCGCTGTAGTCTTCTACTTCTTGCTGGAGAGACACCCACATTTTGTTTGCTGAAAGGAAGAATCTTTTCTATACATCAGGAACCCGGTTAATTGTCCCGTGAACAGCAAACTGCTTGAGGAGCTCGTTGAGTATTGCATGATGTTTCCCGATTTTCCTTCCTTAAAAAAGATTGAGAATGGGCGGCATCGATAGTAATAATGTTATGGCCGACAACGAGAGACCTCCACAATGTGCAAGAAGCTATTGTTGTAAGAAGTGGGACTACCTATACGTCATTTATACATGCATTTTGTTAATAGTTATACTTGTTTTGCTTACAGTACGCACTGCTTACTATTTGGATTGTGAGGACATGTATATCATTTTTGCCAGCATATAATAGCATTTTGCCAGTATATAATAAAGCATTTTTTTTCCCAGTACATAATATAGCGTTATTGCTAGCATACAAAGTACACAGCCAGGCCCAGTTTGAAACTGCAGATATTCAGAGCACACATAGAAAAACTTAGGGGCCGATTCCTGGAAGAAACGTGCATCAAAAATCCCAGTGCAAGCAGGCGCAAGGTAGCACAAGCATGAGAAAGCAAGCGCCCGCGCACGCGTGCGCTTCAAGGAAGGCGCTGCGCGTGTATACCACTGGTTGTGCGCCAAATCTGTCTGTGGCGCATGTGGGCGCACACATCAAACGGCGTGCGCTACACGCACAGCGAAAGCGCACATAGCACGGCGCACACAACAAAAATGGGCGGAACAGTGGGCGTAATACGCGGAATGGCGAATAACGCGTGAAAAAGAAGGCGTAACTGGGGAAGTACTGCAGGAAACTACACGGAATGCCCACACGCATGCGAACAACCCATATTCATGGATTTGAATACGGGAAACGTGCGCACGGCAAAAGACGGGCATAGACGACAACGCGTCCATCACAGGAAGGCAGGCAGAAGCGTCCCCGCGCACAGTATAAAAGTGCGCGCAAACAACAAACACGTATATACCGCTACGATGAATGCCCCATTTGTCGCAACACTGATCGTGGGACACCGCAGCAGGAGGAGAATAGCCAGGGCACGCATTTTTTCACCCCGGACAAGCCTTTTTTGGATGCCTGATGACCAGGTCTACGGCAGGTATAGGTTTCCACCTCGTATCATCCTAGACCTGGTCAGGGAGTGGGAAGATGACCTTACACCCCCACCCTCTGATCCCAAGCATTGAGCCCCTTGGAGAAGGTGCTCAATGTCCTGCATTTTTTGGCCACTTGGTCATTTCAGCAGACTACTGCCATAGTGGGGGGGGTCTCACAGGCCACGCAGTCACGCTGCCTACACCAGGTCTTGGAAATCATGACAGCGTGCCCCTCAGTCCGCAGGCACATATACATTCCCAGAACACCCGCAGAAAGGCAGGCCATTGTCCAGGACTTTTACAGGGTGGCACACTTCCCCAAAGTGCTTGGTGCCATAGATTGCACCCATGTGGCCCTATGTCCACCTAGGGCCACTGAGCACATCTACCGAAACCACAAGCACTGGCATTCCATCAACGTGCAGGTGGTATGTAATGCAAAGGGAATCATCACCTCTGTCTATGCAAACTACCCTGGCTCCACCCATGACAGTTTCACATACAGAATGTCCGCCCTGAGCCGGGTCCTGGAAGCTGGGCAGCATGGCGACACACGGCTCCTAGGTGAGTACAAATGCCTGTGCACATGCATGCATGTCACACACACACACAAATACAGAAACCCCAATAATCACAACCATCATCACCTCTCCAGGGGACAGTGCCTACCCTCTGAGCAACCACATGATGACGCCAATCCGGAACCCCACCACACCACCCCAGGTAAGATACAACGCTGCCCATATTGCAACCAGGGCCATAGTGGAGCGCACATTCAGAGCGCTCAAGTCACGCTTCCGCTCCCTTGACCGCTCTGGCGGGCAGCTACTCTATGCACCCCCAGTAGTGTTCAGGATCATTGTGCCAGCATGTGTCCTGCACAATGTTGCAACACAAAAGGGTGTACCGGTGGACATGGTGGTGCCCCCACATCCCCAACCACAGGCACAGGCGCTGCCCATGGGAAGGGAAAGGGCACGTGGCGAGGAAGCCCGGACCCAGTTGTGGCCACATTTTTCACCTAAACTCCCACCCCTGCGGAGTGCACACAGGCCTGGCACATACCAGGTGACAATCGATGATGACAAAGAGACAGTCAACTGTCACAACCTTACCACCCTGAGAATGTTGCCATGGAAGTGTCACATTGTGTGCATCCCTAGCTACTTAAACATAAGCAATCCTGTGTGACCAAAAGGAACACATGCAAGGTGTGAATTACACAGACCTGCAAAACAGGCCATGACTATCACTGGTATGTCACCCAAACCCTCCCAAACCACAACATGACATGGCAAGCAATAGCTATACACCAACACAGTACCAATAAGGTACACATTGACATGTGAACAATGTAAAGTGTCATCACACAATGATGCCTGACATGGAATCAGATGAAATGACTGACCAACAACCTCCCACCCAAAAGAAGTCATACCCAAATGCATTCCAACAGTTGTAGTTGTAACATAAAAATGAATGCCTGTCTACATGCACATTGTGCATTGCAAAATCAACACTGCAGCTTCTGTGTGCCGTGCCCACCTCCTGCAACACACTGCTCAGCGCACAGCATAGTGAACAGCCATTGTGTGTGATGCACACCCTGAGCATCACATCTAAGTGACAAACTACATCAAAAAGCAAATTACGCATGTACAGGATCCACAATTGGTCATAGATCATGTGCTGCAGAGACACAGTGGGCACCAAAAGGCAAACAGAGTGTACATGTGGACATGGAAGGGTGGTTGTACATGTAGTGGATCATAGCGCGAGTGTGTGGGTCAGTAGGGACATGCACTCAATATATGCATGTGCAATCAAGTGACCAT
Source organism: Ambystoma mexicanum (assembly GCF_040938575.1). Lineage (NCBI taxonomy): Eukaryota > Metazoa > Chordata > Amphibia > Caudata > Ambystomatidae > Ambystoma > Ambystoma mexicanum. The sequence continues at coordinate 23,128,341 of NC_090924.1, forward strand.
CAGTTTCCTCTACACATCACATGTGAAAATTCACCATGTGTACACCCCAGCATGTCAAGCCACAACTATTCCCTCACACCTGAAAGGTAAACACAACACATGAACAGGCATTGATCAGCAGAATGCATCATGTACATAAGATACAGCAATTACAATGTCAGGGTGTGCATCACACTGTAGGGCAAGGCAACCGTCAACAACAACCCCCCCCTCACAAATCACCATGACCCACTGAACAACTGAACCTGGGTTATGTAGCCTTCATCCTTGATTTTCACCTGGCCACAGCATCAACCTTCCCCTTTGTCACCATCTCCCACCTTGTGTGCAAAAATATTCCAGCACCCTCATAGGCCACCATGACTTGCAAAAACACCACATCAAAGAGAACTCAAAGCAGGCCAACACAGAAGCCAAGCAAAAAGCCTGCAGGCAGCAAAACAAACCAGAATAGCCCCCAGTAGATGACTTGAAGTAGCAGTACATCACATAGCCCAATTACTACCACAATGAAGTAACAACCAAGGTAGCACAGTAAAACAATGTCACAACAGGATGTGTACCATGTGTGGTACATAACACAGAATGATGCACCACGAACTGATGTGTACTGTCACAGCTCCCGTGTACAGGCGCAGGAGTGGCATGAACCAATCACCCCCACCGTGGTCTGGGTGCCTGCAAGGTCAAACTCACACAGGCCTCTGAGACCCTGGTAGGGAAGCAGGATCAGGGATATGCAGTCGGGACAGGCATTGCTATACTGGATAACCGGAATGCGGGGCAGGAGAGGGGAGTAGGATTGACACAGGAAAGTAGAAAATGCACAAAACTGTACTACTCACATTAACACATACCCAAGTACACCATCATGCACATAGCAACAAATTACTCAAATGGAAGACAAAGAGAAACTTATCTCTGGGGTGAGTGCTGGCCTCCTGCCTACGCATTCTCAGGTCCAGTAACAGGAGCAGTTCAATGCTGCAAAGAGAGCCACAGTTATTAATCTGTATGTGCCCATGACACACAAACACACCACCATGTATGCCCCAAACTAACAAACTACTCTACAAACAAACAATCTGGTGTGGATGCTTCGTACCCATACGTAACATTACCCCTGTGATGGTTCATACACAGTCAATGCAGTAAGTCAGGCGCCGGTGGGTGCGTGGCAAATGGAAGACCAATGTGTCACGATTTACACAACATGCAATGTTCCCTGGGTAAGCATCCAGACACATATAGCAAGGTATGACTTCAGGACAAGTCGTGTTCCACCATGACCGAAATAAAGTAGGTAGTGCATGTTTCAAATTCTACATGGAAATGAAATGCACTGCACACGAGTCTGCCCCTTGCTGTCTGTCCCTGTGAGCTGGTTCTTTCCATGTCTCGCAACGATACATGGCTAATACAAGTGCCTCAATGGACCATGATGGACCGAGGGCATGTGCCAGTGCCCCTGCAGGTGCCCCAGACAACTTTCCCATCAACTAGCCATTAGTCCACCAACACATCTCAGCTGTTTTGTGCACTTCAACACCAATATTTGTCCAAGCTCACCGTCAGTGCTGCTAATAAGCATGCATGTGCAACTGGCCAGGTGGAAGGTTTGCTGTGTTGTGGCCCCCCTGTGCTGCATACCTTGCCTGGAGTCCCTTGAAACACGTGGATGTATGAGTGCAATCCCTGTGCCTCTGCTTGCGTACACATGGGCATGTCGGCACCAACAAACGTGTCCAGCTTGCAGATGTCCAATGGGCCATGTCTGCTGCAAAGGTGGTCTGGAGGCTCATCCCCCTGCAGAAAGGGCATGAAAAACATGATTAATGCTTTAAATTCATCTGTGTGTGTCTCTTCAGGCATTTCATGACTGGACCATGTCAGAGACGTACATCAGAAATCACACCATCAGTCCGTCTTTCACAAGCAAAGTGTGGAACACACTATCTACGGCATGAATTGCAACAAGCACATGTACAGTAAAGATAAGAAACATACTACACAATGAATAGAAATTAATGTACACATGAATCATGAAACCCCCCATCTAGCGAAAGAAGAACAGTGGTCAATAACACCCCTATCATCCCCACTAGGGGTGTTAACACAAGTTCGACAGCAGCAGACATGCCACAGATATGACAGTCTAAAGTCATTGTGTAATAGGCTCTTACACCGAACCATCCTTGCGAGCCCATGGATAAGGGAAGCAGGAGTGGAATATGTGAGTCAAGGACCCCAAGCTGCAAACACATACACAAGACAAGCTTGAAGGGTCCAGCTGGAACAGACAGTGGATGCTTTCAAAAGCCACAAAGCACCACACCGTCACATGAAAGCACAACAGACAAGCAATTTTAAACTATATTAACTAATTACACTAACTATGAAAAACCTACATTACCTAATTAAACTAACTATCAAATAGAAACTTAACTAACTAAACTAAAAGAAAAATCAAAAATGGCCACATACGACCGGGGGGGGAGCATGGATTGGGCCACACGCTCCATGCTCACAGCAATGTTCTCTATTGCTGCCCCCTGGCGTTCAGAATTGGCAGTCATGTCTTGCTCCCACTCAGTATACAGCGGTTGCGCGCAGCGATCGCGTTGCTGGGATTGACCCCTGCGGGACCCAATGACTGGGTGTCCTCATTGTGTTGGCACCGCCCGCGGCTGCACTACTACATGCCCCGTCGACATGATGGCCCAGGCACATCAGTGACTGGTGTGGAGGGTGACCCTGTGTCCCGATCCACCACAGGCAGAGGTTCCAAAACTGTTTGACCCCTCAGTGCAGGTATCACGGACAGAGGAGTGCCCACATCAGAATCACTCACCCCTGACATATGGACATGATGGTCATCCAACTCGACATGAACGTCAGAGTGGTCATCAGGGCTGGACTCATTGCCAGCCAGAGACAAGATGGACTGTCGCACATGTGGGTTTTCGTGGCCTACCTCCCCACGACCCCCACTTGTGCTGGGTTGCTGTAGTGATAACAACCCTGTGCCTGGCATGACAACACCATCCTCTGGCTCCATTGCGTCATCATCTGAAAAGTAGAGAGAAAAAAGGTCACTACACATGTTAGAAGCACACAACACACACACACACACAGACATCACACAGACAACAAACACATCAAGCAGACATGTCACACTCAAAAGAGAACCTGCCATGCATGCTGGTTTAACTTGACACTGCTTATGTGATTAGGCATGTAGAATGGTGTCATTTTGCACAGAAGTGGGTCGATCCAGTGCAGCAATTTTGTAAGTTACTCACTGTCTACATGCACAAGTACTTTATGATGTGTATCTGAAAATGTGAAGGCAGTGCAAGGTCAACTTCAGCCATCACGTGCAATGTGCATTCAATGGCTAGCATGGCTACAAGCAAACCACCCCTCCCCCCAGGTGCAAATGCAGGGATGCCTAGCATGGTATCAAAAGGCTGACCATAGACATGTGTATTGACAGACAGTGTAGACTAGCATCAACTGCATCATGTGAGTCAAGTGACAACACAGCAAATGATGATGGGACAGTAAGCAGGACACATGATGAAACCTCCGGAGTACACCCACGTGTGAAGAAGACACTACACCAGTTGGACAGAGTCATTGGCCATTACACAGGCTGAGGCCTGTGACCCACACAGACTGTCACACCCTAAACATGTGTGCGACGCAGGACTGAGCCACAGTGGAAATGGGAAGGCTGATGAAATGCCATGCAATGTAGGTCCCCCTGGACTCCTACTACAATGATCATCCAGTCAAGCACACATAGGGGCATGATTGGAATACACATGGAGCATGAATGGGCACTCATGTTCCTGCGGGGCATCTGACCTCTGCACAGTCCAAGTGAGACACCCTTCATCAAGTACAAAGGATGTACCACACAGCATATGTCTGGCAGATTTGCTGCTGGAAGTTAGCATGTACACAGAGGGGGGGTGGAGGGGCAAGGGAGCATGCCTACATGGAGTACCTGCATGCAGACAGAGGACACATGCATGTCAATCATGCTATGACATAGTCCCTGGGCCGAGAGGAAGGTCATCCCACGCTACATGCAGAAGGACCAGTTAACTGGAACATGGACTTGAGGGGCATCCTGGTGACCAGTATGTGAATAGGGTGCAATAGTGGTGATGCAGACAGTCCCCGTCCGCTTCACATGTCCACCATCCAGCAGAGCAGACATGCATCAGGGAAGCATTGCATTACTTGCACATCAGAACCATGTACACGTGACATGTAGTGGCAGCCAGGCACAACACATCACACAAGTAAAACACACATGTCCACAACAAACACGCAGCAACAATAACTGGACTGGGCATCAACGTCCGGCATCTCTCCCACTCCTTCGACCTATTCAGATGGTATGAACTCAGCAACGAGTGACTCATGTGGAGTGAGGTCTTCCTCCCCAGCTGCAGGCCCACTGCCAGTCACCAGAGTCAAGTTGTAATTTGAGGCACGCTTAGCCTTAGCGCTGCGTTTGAGGTAATTCCAACGCTTTTTACACTCTTGCGCCGTGCGCACCTCATGGCCGAATGCACTCACATGTTCCTCAACTTGCTTCCAGTGGGTATCACGGTGGGCAGCCGTAGTCTGACAATTTGGACCCAGTAGCATGTCACGGCTGTGGCCCAACACGTAGTCCACGAGATAGTCCAGTCCCTGGTTGCAGAAAGATTTCTTCCTCGACGTGCTGGAGGTCGTGGCTCTGTGTGGGGTCCCAGCCTGTGCTGCAGGTGCAACCTTCCTCCTCTTGGATTGTGGCACAGACCCTGGCTGACAAATGCCACCATGATCACTACAGCCAGTAGCACTTATGGATTGAGCCAAGGAAGTGGCAGGTGGAGGGACGACCAAAGGCCTGACTTGCATTAGTGGCAGCTGGGTACCCAGCTGGTTGCCCTCTAATGGACCCTGCGCAGCAACATCCGCTGTGGCAGGGTCATTGACCGCGAATGTCCTGGTTGGCAGACTCACAACCGGGGTGTTATTGGCTGCATCTGCCCCTGCACCTGCCAACACCCGGCTGCTCGGGGCAGCAGATGACATTACTGCCCCAGGGACACGTGTCTTGGTCAGGGCAGCCCTGCGTGCACCTACGGTTTCCCTCCTGGCCTGTTGGAAATCTTCCAAGGGCTCTTAAAGTGCCAACGCAGCCTGCACTGGCAGACCCTGAGCCTGGATGGTGGTGTCTACAGCTGCACCTGCAGCTACCACTACCCTTGAGCCCGTGGCAGTCGATGAAACAGACTGCCGGGTCACACGGTGCCAGATGCAGAAGCTGCATCTCCCGGAACCACAGGGGGTGGTGGCATGACTGCACCGACACATGGCACAACATCGTGCTCAAGTGGTGCACCCCTGCATCTTCCCCCTCTGCGGCCACACTGGACACCCTGGAGTCCCCCTACTCCCTGGTCACCCGGCCACGTCCCTGAGCACACCCGCCACGAGGAGGACACCCAGCTGAGGTGCCCCTCACCTTTGGTGGCCTCCCAACCATGGCACAGATGGAGTAGTGCTGGCATAGATGGAGGAGTGCCAATGGGAGGTGTACACCACAATTGTCCTGGGCAATTGGGGTGAAGGGGGTGGGATGCAAGATGTTAACAGCCCCCCTGCACCTGCAAGGCTCTATGTGACCCCGGTGATGTAGTGACGGGTCACGCAATGCTCAGACACCCCAAAACTGCAGTAAAACCGTGCACGCACCGAGTAATATGAAAAAGGCGTACGCGTGGGACACGCAGGCTACTATGACCTTGAAAACGGGTGTGATACACAGGGGCACCCGCAGTGGGAAAAATAGCATGTGCGACTCACCGTCTCACTAGCATGATAATGAAAAACATGTGTAGCCAATAGCCCCACCAAAAGAAGAGATACGTCCTTGATCCGCTGTGAAGTTGTGATGGCGCGCGAAACTCCACGAATGGCACGTACAGTGAACTGCTGGCCCCGCTCACCTTTAACCCGTGATGAGGGAAACATCCGCGCGCGTCGTGTCACTTACGCGAGTAGGCCTTTTCCTCGGATTATACGCATTCACACGCGGACGTGCAGTTTTTTCACGTGCACGCTGAACCACTATGCCCACGTTACGAGGGAATCGCCCACCTGTGTCGCGTCACAGACGCGTTTATGCGCTAAGGGCCTTTCCTCGAATTACAGGCTGACGTGCAATTTGTTCACGTGCCAAATCACTTTGTATCAAGCTGGCCACGCGAATACACACGGAAGACCACGCTCCTGCCCAAAAGGCCATTTTCCTGCCCCCAAGAGCCCCGAGCACGCTCCCACCAGCCATCTGCTGCTGCCTGCCTGCTGCCCACGTGCCCTGCTATTTGGTGACTGCACATCAGCCATCTGCAGGGTTCCAGTTGATGTGTCCACCCCCCCTGGAACAGAAGACTCCTGACTGGGATACCATCGCTCCACAGCCCAGCCCCAGGACCCAGTTGCTCACCCAAGCCTGGCTCGGGGATCGCCATGTCGGGGCAAACACCATCTGAGACCACTGGAGACCCCCAGTCAGAGAGGCAGAGGGCCACCAGCTTCAGTGAGAAGGAAGTTGCTGTCCTGGTGGAGCATGACCTGGGGCATTATGATGCCCTCTTCGGAACATCATGCGCCAACAAGAAAGGACGTTTGAGGATCTGGGAGGACGCAGTGGTTGCCATCAACGTGGAGGAGGTGGTAACCCACGACATCAAGCACGTCAAGAAGCGCTGGGAGGACCTGAGGTCCAGGACACTCTACAAGGCCCGGTGCCTCACGGAGGGGGGCCGGGGCAGCATGAGTAACATCCAGATGAGGGTCCTGGAACACGTAGGCCCAGCGCTCCACGTCCAGATCCTTCAGAGGCAGACCCGTCTGGAGTTGAGCAGTAAGTGGCCAAGCATTGCTGTGTGACACAGGGCATGTTGCAGTGTGCTGGTAGTCTGATACTTGCCTGTATGTGTGACATAGGCCATGTATGGATGTGTGTGTGCAGGGAAATTATGGTCATACATGTGAGACCAGTAATGTGTGAACCACATGGATGGTGCATGTGTTCCAATGCAACATGGGGAGCTGTATGCGGAATGCACACATGAATGCATGCCAGTCTCTGTTCTTGGACATGGAGGAGGGGTGAGGGATGGGTGCTGCTGTCATGTACATGTATGGTGCACATGTGTGTGTGTCTGAGAAGTGTGTGTGTGTGACTTTGAAACACCATGGATGCATGACACATGTCCGTGATGATGTGTAGATTCACTCATGCAGTGCTGTCACCGTTGTATCCACTGTGTCTATCCACTGTGTCTTGTAGTGTACAAGCCATGATGCATGACCCTCCGGTGATGTGTGTGCATGGGACCAGTGTGAGCCATGATACATGTGAGTTTGAAGGCAACATTTTTGTTAACAGAGGCCCTTGTACATGGATGCTGATGTTGATTGTAGGCGCCGGGACTGTTTCTGCATGTGTGTTGCGTGCATTCACCCATGTGTTGTGGAGGGACAAGATGGAAGTGACATTTGACAGTGCCACTAATGTGTTTTTGCTTCCTGTCTAGGGGAATATTGTACTGTACCCTGATGCTTGTGTTCTATGTCTCCCTCTACGCAGCGTCAAGTGAAGAAGAGGGCAGAGATGGTGCTGTGGAACCAAGCGGCAGGGATGCCTCCACTGGGCGGCGACGCAAGGCCCAGCCACCCTCCCAGGAATTGCAAACATCTGGGAGCGAGGGGGCTGATGTCGCGTCTGCCACTACGGCTGTAGCAGAAGTGAGACCCCACAGGGGCTTGAAATGGCGGAAGACGGTGTGGAGACATCCAGGTTGGTGGTCTCCACAGAGGAGGAGGAGCCCGCTACTGAGCCGCACATGGGGCCTGGTGGGGGTAGTACCACTGGTGCAAGTGGTGCAGTCCAGGGCCAGGGTCAGGAGGCAGCACAGGTCACCACGGAGGGGCCTGTGCATGTCGCTGTCCTTGACCCTGTGACTGCACCACCATGCACCAGCAGGTATGCCCTGTCCCAGGCCCATCCACAGGTAGGGGGGAGTGCCACGTCTTCTGCCTCTCCACTACCTGTGGGTGAGGGGTCCCACGACCGTATGGGCTCCGTCCTGGTTGGTGTCGCATTGTGCATGCATGACATTTGTGATGACATGCGTGCTTCCTGGGTGGAGCACGCACACCATCACGAACAGCAGCATCGCGATGTGGCACTGTTTGCGAGGGGCCCTAGTCGATGGGTTCCTACAAGTGTTGCGCACTCTGGCGGACACCGCTCCTCTTCTGTGGAGACTATGCGCCAGTCGTTCTCCCTGCCGTCTTCCGGCCCAGATTCTACGAGGGCCCCCTGTGGACCTGGCCTGACCAACACAGCCAGCTTGGTGTAGATCCCATCCCTGCTACAGTCAGGAGTCGGCGGTCCAGCATGGGTGGACACCCCAACAACTGGAGTCCAGCAGATGGAGGATGGCTCGGGGCCATCGATATCAGAGGGGCAGGCATCGGGCAGAGGGCACGAGAACCCTGGAATGGGAGTGTCTTCCGTGTGGCTGCGGTTGGGCCAGGGCATAGATGCGGAGCGGCTGCAGGCGGAAGAGGCGCTGCTCACCATGGTCAGTGCGGAGTTCTCCATGCGTAGGGCATTGAGGCGGGCAGAGTGCCTTGAGGCAACTTGCAGGGAGTTGGAACAGGCCATGAGTGCATCCCTGCAAGATATCGGGGCCAGGGCAGAGGCCCGCCTCCGGGACACCGACATGGAGTTCCATGATGCCCTGGCCCGGGACATCACAGAGTGAGCCACAGGACTTGCCCGCCGCCATTGTATATAGTTAGATAGTGTTAGGTTTCCTTTGTTCTTCTTTTAATTTGGAGTTAATGGACATTGCTCCACTTCGTGTGTATACATTTTTTTTTCTTCCTAGGACTTTTTTGTAGGTTTCCTTTTGTTTGTGGCTCATGGACCATTTGAACTTACATTGTATATAGTTGCAGACTTGTACATACTTTCTTTTTCTATATTCCCATGGATCAATGTTTTTTTTAAAAATTTGGATTAGGTTTTTATTATGGACATTGGCAATGGACCACTTTTTTATTCTACGTGATTTTCTTTTTTTTAACTTCATTGGATTTGCAATAATTTTTTTCTACATCGGTCATTGTACATTGATTTTCAGATTTCTATTCCTCAAAGTCAGTTATTTATGTTTTTAATACATGTTTTATTACTTCAGAATTGGTGTTGTGTTCTGTAATTGGTTTTGTGCATGTCTCATTGAACATTTCCTCAGTCACGTGTTGCCACTGTGTGGCTACGTTGTGCATTCCTGCATGGGCATGGTGGTTAATTTCATCTATCGTGGCATTGGTAATTTGGGAGTGGGTTCTGTGGATGGTTGCATGCTTGGATTTGGGGGTAAGGGGGATTAGAGTTGGCTTTAGGGACATGGGTGTGTTTTGTTAGGACATGTTGTTTGTTGGGACATGAGTCTGGGCCTGAGGCTCCCTGCTGGGGGGTGCTGGGGGACATGAGTCAGGGCCTGCTGGCAGGTGCCCCTCACTGCTGGGGTGTGGGGGTGCTGGGGGACATGAGTCGGGGCCTGCTGGCAGGTGCCCCTCACTGCTGGGGGATGGGGGTGCTGGGGGACATGAGTCGGGGCCTGCTGGCAGGTGCCCCTCTCTGCTGGGGGGTGGGGGTGCTGGGGGACATGAGTCGGGGCCTGCTGGCAGGTGCCCCTCGCTGCTGGGGGGTGGGGGTGCTGGGGGAAGAGTTGGGGCCTGCTGGCAGGTGCCCCTCACTGCTGGGGGGTGGGGGTGCTGGGGGACATGAGTCTGGGCCTGAGGCTCACTACTGGGGGTTGGGGTTGATGGGGGACATGAGTCTGGGCCTGCTGGCAGGTGCCCATCACTGCTGGGGGGTGCTGAGGTGCTGGGGGACATGAGTCTTGGCCTGAGACTCACTGCAGGAGGGTGGGGGTGCTGGGGGACATGAGTCGGTTCCTGCTGGCAGGTGTCCCTCACTGCTGGGGGGTGGGGGTGCTGGGGGACATGAGTTGGGGCCTGCTGGCAGGTGCCCCTCACTGCTGGGGGGTGGGGGTGCTGGGGGACATGAGTCTGGGCCTGCTGGCAGGTGCCCATCACTGCTGGGGGTTGGGGGTGCTGGGGGACATGAGTCTGGGCCTGCTAGCCGGTGCCCATCACTGCTGGGGGTTGCTTGGGCGTTGGGGGACATGAGTCTGGGCCTGAGGCTCACTGCGGGAGGGTGAGGGTGCTGGGGGACATGAGTCGGGGCCAGCTGGCAGGTGTCCCTCACTGCTGGGGGGTGGGGGTGCTGGGGGACATGGGTCTGGGCCTCCTGGCAGGTGACCCTCACTGCTGGGGGTGGGGGTGCTGGGGGACATGAGTCGGGGCCTGCTGGCAGGTGCCCCTCACTGCTGGGGGTGGGGGTGCTGGGGGACATGAGGCGGGGCCTGCTGGCAGGTACTCCTCACTGCTGGGGGTGGGGGTGCTGGGGGACATGAGTCTGGGCCTGAGGCTCACTGCTGGGGGGTGGGGGTGCTGGGGACATGAGTCTGGGACTGAGGCTCACTGCTGGGGGTTGGGGGTGCTGGGGGACATGAGTCTGAGCCTGCTGACAGGTGCCCCTCACTGCTGGGGGGTGGGGGCGCTGGGGACATGAGTTGGGGCCTGTTGGCAGGTACCCCTCACTGCTGGGGGGTGGGGGTGCTAGGGGACATGATTCGGGGCCTGCTGGCAGGTGCCCCTCACTGCTGGGGGGGTGGGGGTGCTGGGGGACATGAATCGGGGCCTGCTGGCAGGTGCCCCTCACTGCTTGGGGGTGGGGGTACTGGGGGACGAGTTGGGGCCTGCTGGCAGGTGCCCCTCACTGCTGGTGGTGGGGGTGCTGGGGGACATGAGTCTGGGCCTGCTGGCAGGTGCCCATCACTGCTGGGGGGTAGGGGTGCTGGGGGACATGATTCTGGGCCTGAGACTCACTGCTGGGGGTTGGGGGTGCTGGGGGACATGAGTTTCGGCCTGCTGGCACGTGCCCATCACTGCTGGGGGGTGGGGGTCCTGGGGGACATGAGTCTGGGCCTGAGGCTCACTGCGGGAGGGTGGGGGTGTTGGGGGACATGAGTCGGGGCCTGCCGGCAGGCACACCCCCAAAATGCACGAACCCTACTCGCACAGGGCCAATCGCGTCTGAAACTTCCCGCGCACCCCAGTAATACACGTACCCCACTCGCACAGGGCCAATCGCGTGTGAAACTTCCCGCGCACCCCCAAAATGCACGTACCCTGCTCGCACAGGGCCAATCGCGTGTGAAACTTCCCGCACAGTGGGGTACGTGTATTCAGAGGGGTGCGCGGGGAGTTTTACAGGCGTTTTCGTGGTTGGCGGCCTGTGCGCCATGTACCGGATTTGTGCACGGTACATGGCGCACGGGGAGGGGTTGGGGGCGTAACTGGCGCTGCTGCATGGTCGCTGTGCCACTCTGCGCCACGGCTGCTAATGGATGTTAAAATCCATTAATACACTGTGCGCGGAAATGGATTTTGGCGCACGCGGCTGGCGCAGACTGTCGCACGCACACACTGTGCACCAGCCGCGTGCGCCACTTGTGCGCTGAATTCTATGTATTACCCCAATAGTGTGCTGCCAGGTTCAAATAATAATGTGCACAATGTATACTTCATGTGTGAAGACTACATTAGAATACATAACTAACTAACATTACTAACCTAAATAAAGTAATAAGTGATATTTTGTAACATGATAATGTAGTCTTCTATGCAAAATGAGGTACAGTACATATGTTGGGTGCACTGTTTAAAATTCATTTTTTAAATGAGAAAATGAGCACTAGCGTTTTATTCAGCTCGTGGAGAACAGAAAATATGCACGATGCAGGAAGCAAAAACTAAACAGTTACTTTGGATATGAAGATTTCATTGTTGTGAAAACGAAGGCTGGCACAGAGCACATTCTTTTTATTATGATTATTAGGAATTGTAGGCATACAAGCCACATCAAGAAAGGGCTGAGTAAAAGTTTTCCTGAGAAAGAGAAAGGAGGAGGGTTGGCAGTTCATGCTGGGTTCAGGAGATAGACGGACGGGGCTGTCTAAAGGGGGGTCGAGCGCTGACTAAATCTAATCAGTTGGTGCTCCCCCTCACAAGGTTATGGAGGAGTTTTGCACTGACACTGGGATGGCAAAAGGCAACAAAGTTGTACAGGAATCATATTACTGGCCTTGGTAAGAGATTTGTGCCAAGTGAGGAATAATGTGTATGCTGTGCGTGTGTGGCTAGGATTTTTGCAGTGCAGAGAAGTTAGAAATCATTGCATGTTTATTTCTCTCTATATTCAAAGTTTAGGAACATTAATTCATGTTTGCAAAATACCTGCTTGTTATGTTTTGTTCTTTTATTTTGCAGTTGATGCTGTAAATAACATGGTAAGATTTGGTGACTTGTAAATGGCATGCAATACAAAATATATATATATAAAACAATTGAGACTTTTGTGTCATTCATGCATCTGTGAATCACTTATATGAGTGAAATACAGAGGGGAGGTTTATACCAGTGCAGCAGTATATTTACCAATGTATCACTGTACGTAAAATAACAAATAAGAGAAAATCAGTAATAGACACATACAAAGTAGAAAGTTGTGTGAGGTGTCACAAATGTTACCTTCCTTGCACGCTGATGGGAAGGAGTGCCTAATCTGGCACATACGTTACTGGATGTACATAAGCATGTAAGACCAGCCACAAACTGTAGGTGGCGTTATGAATAAACTTATTGGGTTCTATGAGATGTGCTATGTCTGGGGCTCTCTACAGGCAAATAGAAAATATTCTAATGGAAAGGAAAGGTTTGTTTTTATAATGGGGTTATAGTATAAAAAAGAACCATGCTTATCAGCATACCACAGGAATAAGATAATTCTGAAAATACCGCAAAGCAAGATACCACTAAAATTACCACAAATATAAGCTATATATATAAATAAAATATAACAAGGTAGGGTCACTAAAATAGTATGACACCAGGCCCACTCTAAATGTAAGACTAATATACTGTCAAATTACCGCCAATATTTTTACGGTAAGAAAATACAGCCAAATCCCTAATTTACCCCAATAAGACAATGTGCCTCATTACGAGATGGGTGGTAGCCATGGAGCTATTAGCTCCATGGCTGCCTCCCATACCGTGCCCGTGTCGGGTCCCGTTCAATGGGGACTTACCGTTGTAGTCCGACTCTGGTGGGACCGGTAACTCCCCATTGAACAGACCATTCCCCATTACCATTTGAGCCCCCATAGGGCTCAATGGGAATGGGGAGGGCGCTAATAACGGGCTTGCGACTTGCAAGCCTGTTATTAGCACCATGGTCCCTTAGCAGGACCCGTAAGGGACGTGTAGTCAGACCACAGGTTCCTTACGGTCTCCCCTAAGGGACCTTGGAATAGGGCGGTAAGGGATATAATGGTGTGTTGGCCGGGAAAGTGACTGTAAAGCATCTTCTGGACGTGGCAAGTGTGTTCCACACTATCATACGTGCATTAAAGGGAGCATATTTTATAAGAGCATTGTGAAACTGGAAGTGAATCTCAGAATGTCTCAAATGGAGGCCACATTCCCAGAGTTGGTACAATATCTGGAGGCAAAATTATATGCACATGGGACATGGTCATCAAATAACACCACAGAGTGGCATGACCATATTTTTGGGGAAGTGCAGAAAGAACCATTGGAGAACATTTTTGCAGACAGTAGCATAATTCATGTCTGTCTTCTGAGATTATTAAATACTGCTGATTAACATGCAGAGAAAGATTGTCTGATACGGATATGTGCCAAGACATGGTTCATTTTAAATAGGTCCCTGCGAATGGAAGAACATTTTGCCAAGCTGATTAGCAGATTAAAAGTTGAACTAGATGGAACTAGTGAACAGGAGGACAAGTTAAAAGCAGAACTGGAGGTATGTCAAAAGGACACGCAGTCAGAGTGTAAAGAACTCGACGCCCAATTGTCCCAAAGGAAGAAACAGTTTGAGGATAGTGAGTAAGAATTAAAACACTTGAAAGGATTGGTAGATAATATTAGACAAGATAAAGACGAGGTTATTTTGGAAATGCAAATTTTACAAAAAGAACATTTTGAGAAAGAAGGTGAGCTTCAGAATGTTGAACAAGAGATAGTGAAAATGTTTCAAAAAAGAGACAAGAGAGACAAAGAGCTTAATGCATGCCAAATGCACATGAGCGATATGCAAAATGTGATCAATATGATGGGTGATGAAAACAATTACTTGCATAAGGAGGCAGATGGGCTCCTTAAAAAGTGCAAGGATTTTGAACAGCAAATATGCACTTCCAGGACCCAGGACAAACAACAGGTCACCACATTCAATGGAATTAAGGTGGATTCTACTTCTACACGGAGAGATATTGCCCCAGTGGCTGTGCCGGTGTCTGAACTTGGTTGTAGCCCCCTTGGAGGGTTTGACACACCCATTGGGGGCCACCAACAATCCCATATACGCCTGAAACAAGGGTTGAATCACAAAGTAGTACAATCCCAAACATAGCCAAGTAGTCCTATCAAGATAATGAAACAAATCATGACCCTGATCAAACCGTTCAAAAAAGGATGGGAGTGCTGTATAGAGGACCACTTAGAAGCAGTGCACGATATATTTAAAGCCCTCCATATACCTAAGGAGCAATATAGACAATACTTTCACTTAACTCTGGATGCTCCCACAGCCAGTGTCATCAGAGGATTAAATGAACAGCAAAACATGACATCGGCAGAGTTTGAAAAAGAGATTAGATGTCATTTTTCTCAGTCATTACAGGAGGCAAAGAAAGTTGCATACACTATTACGGCTGCGCCAAATACGTCCCCTCATCAATTTTTGCAAGACTTAAAAAGAGCTTTTTCTTGCTTTGATGTATCTTTTGATCCCAATTCCAATGAGTTTAAAACTGCCTATTTCAATGGGTTGCAGAAAGACATTATATCACAGTTAGTTCGCAAATTTGATTGTGAGAAGTCCCTTCAGTGAATTGTGCACCAAAGTACAAAGCTATATGAAGTGCTATACTGTCAGGGTAGATAGAGGGATACAATGAAAGATACTAGACCAAAATCTAAAGAATCCTCGGCAACAGTAATGGAGAACAGATCAGCTAAAATGTCACTTGAGGCCGCTCAAAGTCCAGGCAAAAATAATGTCACACCCGAACAGAGGGGTAATCAACAGAGGTTGCCGCCCTCTGCACCAATGTTTCAGTCACATGATCCTAGTAATAGGGAGAGCTGCATTAGTCCCAGGTACTTGGGAGACAGGCCCCGGGCAGGATATCGGCCTGATATGTCAGGTATGAACAATAATCAGAAACAAAGCCAGGATCAAAGAAGTAATGGTCCGTATCAGACATTGGGGACACAGAGCAGATTTGACCCCAACACCATGATATATGGTAATCAGGACAGACTCTGGTATGTGGATCAATTTACTGAAAATGGGAATCAGCATAGGGGACAATACTCACAAAATGAGAGACAGGACATGAGGCAGAGTATGAATTATGTCCCAAGTCTATACAATCAATTCCCGCCGCCAGGGGATTACAACCAAAGGATAGGTACACCTCACTCCCCGCCCAACATGAATCAAGAGTTCAGAAACAACTCCAATAGGAATCACTCTCCTGAGAGATATCAGAATAGATTTAACCAGGGGGAGAATAACCAATATCGGCATAGGCCGCAGAGAGAAGATTCTAGAGAGATGGAAAGATTCCAGTGTCTCGAGGACCAAGTAAAAATGTTGGCTGAACAAATAGGAACGCTCTGCATGGCCCACAAACAGCCATCAAAGGAGGGGGCAGAAGGACATAGTAGTGACCGGGTGGCTTCCGATAATAAGTGACTAAATATTTATGACACCTGCAACCATAAAAAGAGCGATTTCATGATCTGGTTTTGTATGATGACTCTGAGATGCTTAATAATTAAAAAAATAAAATACTGTCAAATGAACATGAGGCAGAAATTGCAAATACGTCTAAAAAAGAGGTTTGGTTTAACCTGGAGTTAAATCAAACGCTGGAAATTTTCACAAATGAAAAAGGAAAACAAGAAAAACATGAAATTCCAAAAGAGCAAAGAGACAGATTTAAGAAAGACAACTCATGCATGGGTAAAATAATTGATCAGGGAGTAAGTGTGGATGTTGAAACACCCTCCCTAGACAATCAAGATGCTAATAAAATACAGGCAGGAAGAATAAGTACTCAAAAGGAGGATACCGATCAGTCACCTGAAGAGTTCTTTGAGCCACAGATTTTTGAGGAATTTAAAAAGATTGGTACCCTGCCAAATACCCACCAATGTCCAAAATTAGAAAATGACAGCTTATCATGTGATGTTTATACGCATATTCAGTTGGAGGATTGTATTGTGAACTCTAATGATCCCCGGATGGAAGGGCGAACAGTGGCCACACTCCAAAGGACCTCTGAATATGGGGAGATAAGTAAGGTTTCTCAAATAGAAATGGACAGAATTTCATTTACCAATGTGCTTAGCCAAAAGTGAGAAGGGTCTGAGAAAGGTGAATTCTGAAATCAGTAAGAATTCACACCTTTTATGTGTTAGAGGAAGTTGTAGACAGATATTATGCTCCCATTACTGTGGAAGAGAAATGCAATACATTTGCAATGATTGACACAGGCACACAGGCCACAATTATGTCCAAAGAATTGGTCAAAAGTATCAATGAAGGGAGATCTCCACAGAATCAGATCACAGTGAGGCAGAGTGAAGGCCCAGTACACAACTTTAACGGTGAGGAGGTGCCTATGGAGGGTGTCACAGAGGTTGACATAAAGATAGGAAAACACAGAATGAAACAGGAAGTATTGATCACATCTATTTGTGAAATTCCATTTTTGATGTGGTCAGATTGCCTGAAAAGATTGTCTCCTCTCATAGATGGGGTAAATGGGTACTGTGGTCTTTAAACAAAAAAACATTAAGGCATAAGAAAATAAAGTCACAAAACAGCAGTGTAAATGAATGCCACACTGTTGCCAAATCGAATGATGCAGTGGAGGTGTACCTACAGAATAGCTGTGTACCTAGCGTCACTGTCATTTTAATGTGTCAGGATAAAATGCAAAGTAAAAAAGAAAAACAATCTGTGCAGATTTATTTGGATCCTAGGAAGAACTGGCAGCATGAAATAGATGAACACACATTGCACTTCTATTTAAAAGAGAAGAAATGCAAACAGAACACTATTCCTAAAGCAAACACAGAAAAACACATCACCATCCTTGCTGAAATACACATGGAATATGAGAAGCCATGGATTCACATTGGTATAAATGGCCATTCTAAAATGTTTAAAGCCACTTTGGCGCTTGAACAGGAAAGGAGTTTTATTAATGATAGTAGATCCCGCAATTTAGAATTAAAAACCTATATATATCTGGTTTGGACAATCCAGATTTTGAAAATCAAATTGCAGGAAGATGCATGCTAAAGATTGACATTGGGCAAAAAAACCATCTACCACAATGTGTGGATAGTGAGCGGAACACAAAATGATTTTTATATGGGCAATGATATCATGCACAGAATGTGCCTGGTGCTGGATTTCCTTAACTAAAAAATATGGTCCCGACTAGGAGGGCCTGTGCACAAATTTGAAGATAAAAGAAAGGCTTATCATTGTGCACAATTGGTCCCATATGCGATTGAATTACTGGTGAAGAAGGATGTTACTATCCCTGCATTCACCAAGTAGGTTGCTATAACACTAAAGTGCAAGAATGAACAGCAAATGAAAGATTCTGATGCATTTGTGTGCTTGAATGAATCCATGAAAGAGCAAAGCCTGGATTGTGAATATACCCCATTGGTAGATGTTGGGGAGGGGTCTGTCAAACTTATGGTGGATAATAAAGTATGTCAGGATATTCATTTAGAAGAGAATTCTTTATTAGGAATGGCCATACAAAAATCACATTAAACTGCAGATTTCAATAACATGGTGATTGGAAATATACCTGAGAGATATGTAGATGTGCAGGGTGTGTTGCCAGAGTATCTGGAGTCTCAGCCCAAAGGGATCTTCAAATTTCAATCTGCATACCCTTATAATTCCAATGAGACAGTGTGCTTTCATCAGGAGAATTGTATAGTATTTGACTTAAATGAAAATGAAACAAAGGGTCACCATATTGAAATGGAGGTTGATGTGCCCAAGTATTTAAAAGTGGCAGCTTTCCAGAGAGATACAGCCACACAGTTAGAAGAGAGCACACAAGTTCCTCCACTGGAGGAGTTCCCAGAATTTTCAAAAATGGTAGAGGAGCAGATTCTGTTAGCAGATGCATGTGATAGCTAAGAGGATAAGAACGAGGTGAGAAAAATATTTATGGAATTTAAAGAAGTATTTGCCAAAGATGCATATCATTGCAGCCTAACTAATTTACATGTTGCCACATTACCAGAGGGGTGTGGTAGAAATCCAGTATTTGTGCGCCAATATCGATTGCCACTGGTATGCTTAGATAGGCAGAGATAATTAAGAACTTGGAGTCTAGGGGAATTATCAGACCCATTCATAGTACCTCTAACACCCCTATTTTGGGTGTGTTAAAGTCAAATGGTCAATGGTGTCTGTGTGAAGACCTGAGGGAATTAAATAAAAGAGTACCAGTGTCTAGATGGCCGCTGCCATTCATTGTTCAAGGCCTTGCTCAAGTGCATGGGTCAAAGGTGTTTACCACATTAGACCTTACATCTGGATATTGGTGTGTGCCACTGGCAGAGGCAATTCAGAATTTATTTTCATTTTCATTTGATAAAATGCAATACACATGGACTAGAACACCATTTGGGTATGTCAATAGTGGGAGCAAATTTGGCATATTTTTGAGCAAGGCTATGCCAAATGCAATGGAAAGAGGAAGTATAGTTTATGTAGATGAAGTCCTGATAAAAAATGAAAACTTGAAAAGTTGTTTTGATGAAATGAGACATGTACTTGACCAATTGCAAAAGGCGGGTGCCAACGTATCTTTACAGAAAGCCCAATGGTGCAAGAAAAAGGTGAATTTCCTAGGCCATGAAGTAACTGAACATGTGTTAAATCCACAAAAGAAAAAGATGGAGGTCATACAGAAATTGAAAGATCCTAGAAATGTGAAAGGTTTAAAAAGTGTATTGTGAATGATGGGATATAACACGAAATGTATTGAAAATGATGGCTGAAATCACTCGACCATTGACTAAACTATTGAAGCTGAATACACCTTGGAAATGGGAAAAGGAGCAATCTGAGGCAGTTGCTAAATTGAAGAAATGTCTCATAAAGGCTCCATGCTTAGCGTATCCCATAAAAAACAGAGATTTCTTATATAAATAGGTTCACTGAACATTGTATGTCAGCAGTGTTATCTCAAAAACATGATTTGAACCACAAAACTATTGCTTAAATTCAGTGAATGTGAAAAGGCTCTTTTGACCGCTGTGTGGGCGTTGCAACATATTCACCCAATTGTTCAGGGGGGTGGGGTAATCATTGAGACTAATCATCAAAAATTGCAGTTTTTACAGAGTAAAAGGATTAGGTCAGGCAATCTAGCACAGTCCAGAATTACTTCATGGACATTGGCATTGCAAGGCTTTCCTGTAGAAGTGAGGTATGGCCAGAATAAAAAGAGCCCAGTTGCTCAAGGATTAGCAGATGTACATAACTGTGCAGCTGAATGTGTATCAGATGAAGTAGAGTTGGAATGTAGTTTGCAGGAGTTTGAACAGTCACCACACAAAGTTTTTGATGAAAATGCATGTAAGAATGTACCAACTGTATGTGTTGATGGATGTGCTTTTCACATTGAAAATTACAGTAATAAACAGTTGGTATCAGGGATAGGAAATTTCTGGTTGAAATGTGAGGACATTCCTAGCATAGGGATGATAATTGGGGCTAGGTGTAGCCAAATAGCAGAGTTGGCAACCATTTATAAAGGAATTACTACTGCAGTTGATAATAAATTCAGTGAAATTGTGCTGGTGAATGATTCTGATTATGCACGAAATAGCTTTGTAGAAACCTCCAGGAGAAGATAAGGAGGGCAATGATAAAGCAGATCATTTAGCCAAGATTGGGACAGTTATGGGAGAGTTGTTACCCATTGAACACTTAATTGGTGAAATACAAATAGATGCAGTTACACGCTCTATAGCTCGAAAAGAGGTAAAACAACCAGTAGTGCAATGAAGTTATGATACACCAGATCAAGATTTGATTAAGGCTCAAAAAGATGATCCAATATTGGGGATCTATTATATTCATTTGATGGACCCCAAACAAAATCCTTTAACTGAAAATGATTGTACAGGGAAAGAAGAGTTGAGGGTGTTATTAAAGAATACAAAACATATTACAATAATGGATGGATTTATGATCAGGGAATCCATAACAGGACAAATACAATGGGTATAACCTCTTTCATTCAGAGGGCTAATGTTACACCATCCACATGATGCAATAACTGCAGGACACAGAGGTTCACAAAAGACTTTAGAGATACTGAAAGATTATGCTTACTGGCCACACATGTCCCAAGATGTGGAATTATATACCAGGGGGTGCCTGGTATGTGCCCAATTTAAACCCACTTCACTAATGCATATAGCTCCACTGATGAAAAGAGGCTTAACCCTTCCATGATCAGATTTGCAAATTGACTATGTAGGGCCTGTAAAGAGGTCGAGTAGTGGAAACCGTTATCTTTTGACCGTGGTTTGTTTGATGTCGAAATGGGTAGAGTGTATCCCTGCACCAGATTGTAGTGCAAAAACAGCAGCTGCATTGCTGGTAAATAATATATTTTCAAAATATGGATTACCACAAAGAATAGAGTCAGACAGAGGAAGTAATTTCGCAGTACCTTAATGAGTAAGGTGTGGCAGATATTAGGGATGAAAAGGAAACTGCATATTGCGTACCGGCCTGCCTCTTCTGGAAATATTAAACATTGCAACAGGTCTGTTGTGGAGATATTAAAGAAGTTTGTAGCAGAGGCAGGTTCCAGTTGGGACTTACGATTGCCACTGGTATTGATGGCAATTAGATCGACTCCTGCTAAAGCGACAGGTATCAGTCCTCATGAGGTGTTAACAGGAAGGAAAATGGTAATGCCACAACATTTATTATATAGGACACATGAGCAGACACTGGTGAGTGCATCTACAGTTCATGAATATTGGGAAGAACTGAGGAAGCATTTTCAACATGCATTTGCATTTGTGCAGCAAAATTTGGTAAGAGCTGCTGACAGTGCAAAGTCATATTATGATAAAAAGACGTCTGTGAAAGAGTATACAGTAGGGGATCAGGAATATACGTTTCATTTTGGAAAAGGTAAACATAAAAATTCAAAATTTCTTGTTGCCTGGCAAGGGCAATTTCAGATAGTGGATATGGTGTCCCCAGTATTTTACAAGATATTGAAGACAGAGGGTGAAATGGTGACAGAAAAATGTGTTCATGTTAACCAAATTAAACCCTGTCACCCCAAACATGAAATCAGGAGGCTTGAGCAAGTAAAGACAGTTTAAGTGCCCTGAGTGCATGGAGAGAAAGACGCAGTGACTATTTTCATGCAGATGAAAATACCACATTTGGGAAAGGTGCAGTAATAAAAATTGATAGAAGGTGCTGAATCAGGTTGACTTACTATGGTATGATGCTGAAATGTTCTACATAAAAATTGTTTTGATGTATAATGATGTCATATGTATATTTTTGTTTTCTCTCTAACATGTGCTTAGTTGCTTAGTTGCAGATATCGGAAGGGTCAATCGGAATGTTGAATTACATTTTGTTTTTGGCAAAAAGAAAGGGTGACATTGGTATTATGCTATGTTCTTAATCTGTCCCTTTTCTATTTAATTTAGAAACTAACTGAAATATTGATTGGGGTGTGAGGTTGCAGGACTGGAATACGTGAGAGATGACAGAGTCATGGAGTCCACAGGATGAAGTCCCAAGAAAGCCCCGGATGGGGGCGAAGACCAAGTCTGCAGGACGGATGACAATGATGATTGCACCAGCAACATGGATGATGATACTTATAATTGTAGGGAGTCTTAAAGCCACGGGAGCACAGGTTATCATTGAACCTGGACCAGCATCTGGCATTGCAGTGGAGGAAGCACCTGGATTTTTTATGGGTAATAGGAGATTAATTTTCTAGAGCATTTACATACCTATGAACCCTGACAATTTGATTGAAAGATTTATTAACAAAACTGGAATTGTGACTGATCAGACTAGAGATTGTCTAAAATTGAGAAAAGAGGACATTAAGCAAACAATAAGAGACATGGTAATGCAATTAGAAAAGACATTTGTGAATTCAGCGGATATAAAGAAAAGGAGGGGAAGAGAGGGGCAGTACTGCTTGTGGTCTCTTTGGTAATGTCTATTATTGGAGCTGTAATAGGTACTACGATGCCAACAGCTAATGCCATTTCAGTAGGGACATTGAGTGCCAAAGCACAACAATTGATTTATGATCTGGACATGATCCAAAAGGCTTTGGATGGAATTAGGGGTGGATTGGATGAGCAAGTGAAATTTGTTAATAAAGTTTAAAGAACAAAATTACATGTGTACAGGTAAACCATTTTTTCCTGATGCTACAGATGCTACCTGTGGTTTAAAATCTGACCCAGTTGTATCAGGGGGATGTGAAGTGGTCATTAGCAATTCGGGTGGTGAGGAATTACCACAAGCTAAACTGGTTAAAATAGATGGTTGGTCAGCACTTCTGTGAAAAATTACACTGTCACACATTTGAATCATGGAACGTTTATTGTCAAGCAATTGAAATATAATGTATTTTACTTGCAGGTTCCAAAAGATACAATCATCTCAGTTGGGGGTCTAAAACTAGTCCATATTGCAAATGATATTTGGGAAAGCCAAGTGGAAAATATTGAGTTTTTTCAAAGGGATACATTTCCGATATATCCAGATTTAGAATTTGTATTGAGTCATGAGGAAAAGCACACCATTAAGATGAATCTGAGGAAGAATAACATTACAGTTAGTAGTCTAGGTGTAATGGAGGTGGATAGGTTTAATTGGGGAACCTGGGTGGAAACACACTATGGTGTGTTTGGCAGTATTGGTGTTAGTGAGGGGAGGATGGCTGATTATTTTGTCTATAAACTTGAGGATGTTGCTTATACTATTAGCAACAATGAGAAATGAAAGATATCCCAACGCGCATAAATTCTAAAAAAAAAAGAAATGAAGAACAATTTGGGTTTCTCCAATTATGGGTTTGATTAGCCAGAATTGTTTGAAAAAGGAGGGTATGTAAGGACATGTATAGCATTTTTGCCAGCAGATAATAGCAGTTTGCCAGTATATAATAAAGCATTTTTTTTCCAGTATATAATATAGCGTTATTGCTAGCACACAAAGTACACAACCAGGCCCAGTTTGAAACTGCAGATATTCAGAGCACACATAGAAAAACTTTGGCTGCTGCCAGGTTCAAATAATGAGGTGCACAATGTATACTTTATTTGTGAAGACTACATTAGATTACATAACTAACATTACTAACCTAAATAAAGTACTAAGTACTCATTTCTAACATGATAATGTAGTCTTCTATGCAAAATGAGGTACAGTACCTGCTTTGGGTGCACTGTTTAAAATTCATTTTTTACATGAGAAAATGAGCACTAGCGTTTTATTCAGCTCGTGGAGAACAGAAAATATGCAAGATGCAGGAAGCAAAAACGAAACAGTTACTTTGGATATGAAGATGTCATTGTTCTGAAAACGAAGGCTGGCACAGAGCACATTCTTTTCATTATGATTGGTAGGAATTGTAGGCAGACAAGCCACGTCAAGAAAGGGCTGAGTAAATGTTTTCCTGAGAAAGAGAAAAGAGGAGGGTTGGCAGTTCATGCTGGGTTCAGGTGATAGACGGACGGGGCTGTCTAAAGGGGCTTGAGCGCTGAAAGAATCTAATCAGTTGGTGCTCCCCCACACAAGTTTACGGAGGAGTTTTGCGCTGACACTGGGACTGCAAAAGACAGCGAAGTCATGCGGGAATCATATTACTGGACTTGGTAAGAGATTTGTGCCAAGTGAGGAATAATTTGTATGCTGTGCGTGTGTGGCTAGTATTTTTGCAGTGCAGATAAGTTAGAAATCAATGCATGTTTATTTCTCTCTATATTCAAAGTGTGGGAACATGAATTCATGTTTGCAAAATACCTGCTTGTTCTGTTTTGTTCTTTTGTTTTGCAGATGATGCTGTAAATAACATGGTAAAATTTGGTGACTTGTAAATGGCATGCAATACAAAATATATATAAAAACAATTGAGACTTTTATGTCATTCATGCATCTGTGAATCATTTATCTGAGTGAAGTACAGAGGGGAGGCTTATACCAGTGCAGCAGTTTATTTACCAATTTATCACTGTACCTAAAATAACAAATAAGAGAAAATCAGCAATAGACACATACAAAGTTGTGTGTGCTGTGATGAATGTTTCCTTCCTTGCACACTGATGGGAAGGAGTGCCTAATCTGGCACATAGGTTACTGGATGTACATAAGCCAGTAACACCAGCCACAAACTGTAGGTGGCGCTATGAATAACCTCATTGGGTTCTATGAGATTTGCTAATAATGGGGTTATAGAATACAAAAAAGAACCATGCTCACCACCATACCACAGGCATAAAATCATTCTGAAAATACTGCAAAGCAAGATACCACTAAAATTACCACCAATACAAGCTAACAAGGTAGGCCCACTAAAATAGTATGATACCAGGCCCACTCTAAATGAATGAAGAATAATATACTGCCAAATTACCGCCAATATTTTTATGGTAAGAAAATATAGCCAAATCCTGAACTTACCTCAATAAGACAAAGGGCCTCATTACGAGATGGGTGGTAGCCATGGAGCAATTAGCTCCATGGCTGCCTCCCATACCGTGCCCCTGTACGCTCTCATTCAATGCAGACTTACCGGTGTAGTCCGACCCTGGCGGGACCAGTAAGCCCCCATTGAACAGACCATTTCCCATTCCCATTGAGCCCCCATAGGGCTCAATGGGAATGGGGAGGGCGCTAATAACGGGCTCGTGACTTGCAAGCCCGTTATTAGCACGCTGGTCCCTTAGCGGGACCCGTAAGGGATGTGTGGTCAGAGCAGACGTTCCTTGCGGTCCCCGCCAAGGGACTTTGGAATAGGGCGGTAAGGGATTACCGGCACCGGTCTCCTTACCGGTGCCCGGTATCCCTTACCGCCCACCTTGAATTGACCCCCAAAATCTTCTACAGGATCCAAATAAAACAAATATTCCTGTGTATATTCCTATTCAGAAGGAGGGTGCAGATGTGGCAACTGCAAGGCAGCCAAGACCTTATGTAATTGTCCCTACTGTAGAGGTACATTCAAAAGCACCTAGTTCTGTGATAGATCTAGGCTTCCTTTCGGGGGAAGGTCACATATGGAGATTGTAATGGACTCCCTGTGGCCATGATACTCTTCTGCCAAAAGAAGGCTTCAGGATGGAAAAAGCTGCTGGAACTTTCTCCTACACAAGTAGTACATGTAATAACGACAAGTCCACTGACAAATGTTTCTGTAATTGGTCCAGTAAGGAGGAATTATGCGTGCATACTTCATGAGAGGATTATAGAAACTCATAAGAAAAGAATGAGACATAAGAGAATTGCTAGGAAGGATGATCATGAGTTAAATGATTACCTGGATAATACAACACACTTGAGGAATAATATATGGTATCAGCATACGAAAGAAGTGGGAAGGAGACCCTCGCAGGAGGAATACTTTATATGTGCACTCCTGACTCATAGCATGGGGAAGTCTAAAATCTTCAAAGCTATTGAAATAGATGTCCAGACAGCACATTGACTATCACACATAGCACTCTGCCGTACAAGGGGTCAGTTTATGGGCCGAACAACCTTTTCAAATGGGCAACTGAATGGACAGGTCCAGAAGAAGATGATTATGTCCAAGATACAAAGAGAGTTTAAGGGCTCACACCAAGAATCATCTCATTAGATATGAAAAACCGGGAGTAAAAGGAGATGGAATCAGATGGGAAGTAAACAGAAGACTGGAGAGTCCAGGAAAATCTGCAAAAGAAATTTGAAGATGGAAGAAGAAGAAGATGCAGAGCGGCAGAGCGTGATTCTACTCCCCAATGTTTTCAAGGGAAATTAACATTTCCAAGGCCAAGTTCAAAGCCTTAATTGACGTGCAGACCACTGAGGTGATGATAGATGATATGCTAATTGGTGGGAAGCTATGGTTATGACCAGCTCACCGGCACCTGGAAGAATAGCCTGTGTGCTGTAACGTGGATGGAAAAGTACTGACGGATGCAAGAGCGCCAACCAATAGTAGGGGGCTGTATGTTTATGAGCCCTATAGTTTGTGTAACCAATAGTACATCATGTATTTTGTGACGTTCATAGTGACCTTTTTGAGGGGAGGGCTTAGTTGCCCCACATGACGTTAAGGAACCTATCACTTTCTTAGACTAGTATGGAACATATACTTAGATGTTCACTCTAAGCCTATCACATTTGCCACTAGATTTTTGTCGTTTGCCACGTAGTATGATGTTAGTAACTGTGTAGGTTAAACGTCATCAATGACGAATTTTTACTATAAGTAAGATGTTTTTTCTGAAGCAAATTGAGAGAATTCATGCTATGAGATGTGCGTTGATAGCTGTTGCAGTCCCTGTTTTAGATAATTGATAATAAAACATTTAACTTTTGCCAACTTCCTGAGTCGTTTGATTGTTAATGCTTGAGTAACTTCTGCATCCCCATTCATCTCAAAGTATAGCTACCACATCCTAAAGGGCTATGTCGGCTGTCCCGGTTCACTCTCATGGCACTGTAATGGTTCCCACTGGTAGCATCTCTCCCCTTCAAATCCAGTTGCATCTTCTAGAAGGCCATCTCAACCATGTCTCCAAGGTACATAGCTGAAAGGCCCTACTTCTCTGGAGGCCTAGGATCCTGCAGACACTAGGCCACATGTGGACTTGTACTCCACCAGTGCAGGAAATGCAAAACTCAAGGTTAGCTTTCCTCATCTACAACCCCACTCTATGGTATATGATCGCAATACTTGTCAGACTAACCCTAGCTTCTAAACTTGAGGTACTTGCTACATATGCTGGATTTCAAGTAATGCCTCCTCCCTGACACCTAGGTCTACACCATCTCCCTTCCACACTTAACATGAGACTGGCTGCTTGCTGAAACCTTGCTAATTGGTCACCCTTCACCTCTGTTATTTTTGGCTCAACACTCACTTGTTTCAATCCTTTGCTCTCTGCATCCCTCATTGCACCTGTGCTTTATTTCTAACCTATTGATGATGGTTATGAAGGTTTCAACTTCTGGGTGCAATGTTTCATGAGAACATTGCAGTTGTTGTTAGCAAGAATGATATTGAGTTACTGGAGCAGTGAGTTT
This sequence comes from Ambystoma mexicanum, assembly GCF_040938575.1. Taxonomy (NCBI): domain Eukaryota; kingdom Metazoa; phylum Chordata; class Amphibia; order Caudata; family Ambystomatidae; genus Ambystoma; species Ambystoma mexicanum. The sequence continues at coordinate 23,156,008 of NC_090924.1, forward strand.
AATTCCTGAGTCATCCAAGGTAGATTTGCCAATGTGAGGTTTATGGTTGGCTGGGTCTGCCTTGAGTGTTTCCTCAAGTGACTTCTTGACTGATTGGAAGGATTATTTGCAGAGTTTGGAAGGTGTGCGTTTGACTTAGGTGGTGTGGATGATGATAAAGGGGATTGGCAATAGATTCTACCACTCCAGCAAGATTGAAGACATATAACAGAGGGTGCATAGGTGTGAGACGATAATCACATGGATATAATATCTAATTTGCATTGTGTCTTTTGTGTGCTTTGTGAGGTTCAGTGTCTGAAGGAGACAGTAGGGATCTTACTCCACAGTACTTGTTGGTTGTTTGTGGTTGGAGTTTGGGTGGATGTGTGCCTTAATGGCTATCTAAATGGTATAGTGGGAGGTGGTCATGGCATCTGGCACATTTATGTTGTGTGCGTTTATGCTGGATCTGGCCAAGATGTGCACAACATGTGTTTGGGGGTATGTATGTTGTTCACATACTTCCTATTGTAAATGGCTTTCAGTCACATAGTAATGTATTTTGGGGTCACTCACATTTGGCCGGCCCTCTTTTAGGAATGCTTCCAGTTTGTTTAGAGAGCCATTGCTTATGAACGTGTCACTCAGTGGCTGGGAAGGCCTGACGAGGGCAGGCTGTTTGCTGAGGAGAGCACTCTGCGGCAGTGTAAGCCTGTTGGGGGCAGGTTGTTTGCTGAGGGGGGCACCCAGTGGCTGAGTAGGCATGTTGAGGGCAGATTATTTTGTGAGGCGCTGTCTATGATTGCACCACTTGCTTCCTCTGTCTGCTAAATGCATCATTTGCTATGCAATGTGGGTGGATCCATGTGGAACTGTTGAGATGCACTGACAGAGTGTTGTGGACCTGTATGGTGCTATGCTTTTTACTTTGTGCTGTTGGGTTTAGTGCTGTATATACTTAGTCAATCCACCCACTGCACAATAGTTTTGCGCTCTGCATTGTTAGCGGTGGTGCTAACCCTTTCAGCTATTTTAGTACGTTTTTTGTAAATCAGACCCCTTGTCATGCAACATCATTGCAACCTGATAATAATGATAATACTTTCTAAAAGACCCAAGTAATCACAATGGCAAATGTTCACAATTACTGCTGAAAATCGACCATACTATTTTTCCTAAACTCAAAATCTTTATTCTAGGTTACATTACACCCAGAACATTGGCCAGTCTCTTCTTCTGCATTACATTACCAAAATATATCACTATGCCAATAATACATTGTCCACATAGTATTAACATGACAGTTCAAAAAGTCGTAATCACGTTTTGCCACAAATATGGATTTTTTCAACTTCCATAGTTAGTCGAACAACTGTTAGCAGCTTCAACAGTGATCTAGCTAAGCACATTTCAATGTTATTGGGGGTCATTACGACCCAGGCGGTAAGTTAACGCCTGGGTCGTACCTTTACCACCATGGCGTAAACTACGTTTACGCCATGGTGGTTGGTGGATTTACCGCCCCATTCCAAGGTGAGTGGGGCGGTAAGTCCCCAATCCCCATTTACCCTTCCCCATTCCCATTTTTGCCCCATAGGGCATAATGGGAGTGGGGAAGGCGTTAATTACGCCACCGTAAATTACGGTGGCGTAATTAACATCAAGGTCCCTTAGCGCCATGGATTTTAACACCTGCTAAAAGCAGGTGTTAAAACCTCCATGGTGCTAAGGGACCTCGGAATCAGGCGGTAAGGGGCGGCGCTGTTTACGCCGCCGTAAACCCCTTACCGCCTGAGTCGTAATGAGGCCCATTGTAATTGTTCATTTGTAAAGCGCTTATACACAAGTGATGTGCTTCAAAGCGCTTCAAGGTGGGAAGGGACCAATGAAATACAGTAGTCATTCTTAGGCCTTGACGTTTACTAATTATCTAACAAAATTAACTAGCATACTAGGCTTGAGGCATTTCTACTAGTGCAAGTGCATGACAGGAGGGAAGGAGAGAAGGGGGTTGGAGGAAGGAGCATACAATCAATAAGCTGCCATACTAGGCCGAACGACTTGTCAGCTAGTACACGTGCAGGACAAAGAGTATGGAGAGAGTGAGGCGGAATAGGACATAGAGAACAAGAAACTACCGTACTGGGCGTGGCGACATTCAGATTGATTGATGATAGGTCATCATCAATAATGTGCCAATGTACAAGTGTTTCAGGTGCAACTAAGCTAGGGAGGGGAGACAAAGGGAGTACAGGACAAACAAACTTTCTTGGATTATTGCATTTAAGATTGTGCAAGTGTGCAGATAGGAGGCGTGAGGGAGGGGCTGTGAGAACAAGTGTGCCCAGACCGTCAGGGGCCTGGGTTAAGTGTACAGAGGTTAACCCTTATATGGAACTTATTCCGAGGTTGGCACTCACATGGAACGTATTCCTGAGTGCAGAAGTGCGAGGCAGAGTACAGAGGCCTGGAGGCTAGTATGGACTGGTGTGGGAACCTGGGACCTGTGAGGCTCTGGAGGTGCAGCAGACAACCAGTTAGCAAAAGTGAGCAGAGTTAGGGAGGATAAAGGAAGAGGGGAACAGGAGAGAGGAGAAGGAGGTTAGCAGGTGAGAGGGTGAGAGAAAGAGGAAGAGAAGAGGAAGGTCTTGAGGCATTACTGGAACTTGAGGAGGTCCGGCTCAAGGCAGAGAGAGGGAGGCAGGCTGTTCCAGAGGGAGGCACCTGTAGAGGATAAAGTTCTACACCCAGATCTCTGTTTGGAGAAAGTTGGAAGAAGCCAAGCGGAGGGCTCTAGAAGGAGATTATTTAGGCAGAGACCATTGTAGGTAGTGTGGGTCCCAATATGTTTTTGCCCACAGAAAACTATCACTGCATTTTTAAATCACCTCCAGAAAAGAGCTCCATACTAATTTCACTTTGCCACAGTTTCACATTCTGATATTGCTTTCAAAAAATGGACATGCCTTTTTCATATTACCTGCAAACAAGAACTATTCTAGTTTCACACTGCCAACAGAAATGTAGGAAGTGTCATGCATGTTTCTCATTGCCTAATTTAACTAGATGATCATGCTAGATCATTGCCTGAAGAAAATGATTGCGCCAGTTTCACATTACACATAGACAATTGCCCTGAGACAGTTTTTTGTTGCCTTGAGAGAAATGCAATTACATGTCCACAATGTCACTAGAAAACTCCTACAGAACCTACATTACCTACAATACCTGCAGAATTGTTCCATGCACTGTTATATGGCTTTCAGAAAAGTTAATGCTGTTCATATTGTCCCCAGAAAAATAATATGCTTTTTTCTCATTGCCCCAGAAAACGAACACAATACAGTTTCACAATTATCCCAAGAGTATTAATAAAATGCCTGCCATCTTCGGCCTCTCCCCCGGGTCCACAATTTTCTACCAGTGCCCCTGAGATCCTTTCCATTCCGTGCCCAATTCACCCACCTCACGTCTACCTCGGTCCATTATCATGCCTCCTCTTATCTTCCTCCGGATTCTGCCTGCTTCGGAGATTCCTCTGTTATGCGATGCCACTTGTGCTAGACACAGAAAAGGGGAAATCTCCCTATCTGCATCCTAGACAGCAATTTTCAGTTTTTCCCATTTTAGGGGAGTCAGGCACATGCAAACTGCATGGCCCATTTCCCTTTAAAAAAAACAATCAACACTTTTGGTGAAAAGGGCTGTGCTGCTAATAGAGTTAACTTCATTCTTGGGGCCAGGCATGACCCTTGATAACTCTCTGCCTGAGTGAGGCTCTCACTGTTCTCGAGCCTACCTGACATTAATGGCTGGCAGGCCATTAATGACTATGTGCACACTCAATTCAGTAGTAAACGCTATAGTTTATGCTGCTTAGTGTTTGCCCTAGGTGGGTACCATCGTATGTTCATATTCCACTTCAACAAATGCTCTAAGGCAATTTCAGCGTGTCTTGAGAAAATACAATTTCCAGACACTTTTGCAGTGTGCCTAGACAGGTCTCATGCCATTTTCAAGTATCCCCTGTAAACATGGCCCATACCAGTTTGTCATTGCTTGTAGAACATTGCTAAATCCATTTAACATTGCCCCCATACAATTGTGGCATTCCAGTGTAACATTTCTCTCTAAAAAATATCTATACTTTATTATTTGGCCCCACATATTTTACCTCTTGCTCCGTTACCCTGTCTCTCCCCATGCCATGGTGTGCCCTTAACTGCTACTTTTACTTCCCATAATGTTAAATGGCGTATGGTGGACTCTGTTTCCCTGTGCATAGTCGTTTTGAGAAGGTGGAGGAGTGAGAAGCCGTTTAAGATGAAGAAAGTCACACTTTGCGTCATAAAGTACTGTAATCTGGTTCCATACCATATGTTAGTTTGACCAAATTTAGCAGTAGTGTCGCTGCAATTACTACAAATGTCTCTGAATATTTATTCAGCACATTCTCATGTTAATTATGAATACCCCTAAACATGTAATGCACAGTTCCTGAAAAGATAAATACATGGATTTATTTAAAGGGCAGACACATCATGTTATAACCCATTACCTTTGATCCTTTTGCAAGATTTCAAAAACAAAAATACATTTAAATTCAGTAAAGTGCTCTGTATCATCCGCCTATAAACACTAAGGGGCTGATTCATTGAATTTGTGCGCCGAAAAACAGCGATTTGTGCGCCATTCTGCCTGCAAATACTCATTTGTTAAACAGGGATTTGCAGGCAGAATGGCGCACAAATCCCCGTTTTTCAGCACACAAATTCCATGAATCAGCCTCAAAATATTAAAATGTATGATTTATCAATACATTTACATTTTTTAATAACTTACTCATATTACAAGCTATAGGAAAAAGAAGGATGTCCATGAATTTAGAATGCTCTTGTGCTTCCAATTAAATATGCCTCAACAATGATACTGGTCCATGCAAGAAAGTTTCAGGGAAAGTTAGATTTAATTCCAATTTAATGAAACTTCTGGAGGGGAGGAGAGAGCAAACTCCATTTGCCATATGCCTAAAGATGCTTCATGAGTGGATCTAATCAATTATATAAGGTCAAGTGAATGAGAAATTGGGGGAATTCCTGGGAACATCTGCAGAGGCTGGACGCTTGTCCAACAAGATAAGTACTGATTGGGGTTCCACCTGGATATACATGATGGAAATCTTCTTTAAGAAGGCATTTTACAGAGGGATCCAAATGCAATAACTTTAGCCAATACAGGACCTGATTGGTCGAGAGGCATTTTGAAAGAAGGGGGCAGACTAAGATCAGAGCTTACTTGGTGGAGATGCCTGGAGCTGTTGATTTTCCTACCTTTCCTAGGCCTTTAAAAATGAACCGAAAGTGAGAAAAATAATACCTGAGCATTTATTTAATATAAGCCAAAACAACTAGTTAAACCCATCATAGAAATTGAAAGACTTTTGAGGAATTTGTTACAAGCCATGCCATTAGACAAGGACACGGCCTGAAATGGAAACTTAATGGAAGCATACATAAAATACAATTTGTCTCACTGTGAGCTTGGAGGTATCTCAGCAGTAAACCTGTAGAGATATCACCAAACAGATTTTCACTTATTCCACTTGATCTGGCAGAATTACTGCTGGATTACAAGTGGTGATATGGCAGTGTTAGTCCCCCTTTATAGAGTCCATAGGACTCCATGGCGATTTTGACTGAATTACCAGCAGCTGTAATTCTGCCAAAAAGGTATTTCTTTGGCAGAAAGGTGGCCGAATTACCGCCAGCATTTTGCTGGACGTTTTTCTTCCACCTTCCCACTATCCCATAGTTCAAAATGTAGCCCAATGTGTTATAATGTGTTATTTTGCGTGGAATAATATTCTCTATTAATAGTCAAATATTAATGAATCCAACGTTTTTCATACAGGCAATGTATATCTGGATTTGTGACATGATGTACAACGTGATTCCCAGATTTGGGAACACATTTTGCATAAAAGGGGAAATATTGAAGAGTGTTCTAGAGCCCTTAAAGTGGAATAGGAAAGAGGTTATTGCTCAACTTAATTTCCAAGAAAATAATGGAAATTTAAATGGCTAATGTCATTGTCTAAATCGTATTGCGCAGAAAAGCGAAGACTCAGCCTTAATCTGGATCCTAATAACAAATAAATGATGTGTTGACTCCTTTTTCTATCTCAATGTTATACTCTAATGCTTGGTGACTCTTCAACTGTATCTAGATTTTGTACTCTTTACATATAAGCTTCTAGCCTAAACACATACCTGTAGACAAAGTAGACAAACATGCCGTAGCCTGTATTATTGTATCTATGTCCAAACTAGAACTCAACAATTCTGAAAATCTCGAGTAAAATCAGCCCTAGAATAAGAAAGTTACATGTGAATCCAATGTTTTTCTCTGTTGCTAGTACTTGTCATGGGTCTCACAGAAAAAATATGTGAATTATATATTTTGACAGCTTTTCAAAAGTTTACTTTTATTTAAAATGTGATGTCAAAAAGCGGTGATAATTTACATTTTCATATTGTAAAAAAATATGTATTTTATCCAGAAAGGTTATTTGGACATCCTTGTTTGTGTGCATTGTGTATGTAGAACATGAGTGAGTAGATATGCTGACTGTATTTGTATAGAATATTGTGGTGATCACCTTTAATTTTAATTTACATTTATGATAAAACAGAATAGTCAATTAAAATACAGCCTGTTCCCTGTCTTAGATTTTTTTTGGAGTGGGATTGTTGTGGTGGTATATTTTATATCAGGGGACTTTTTGCGGTAAAAGTAATCTTCAAAACTGAGACATATTTGATAGACAAAGTCATTAAATATCCGACCTCCTATATCAATTTTCTTTGTTGCTTTTGAGTTTGGAAACAAAGGATTTGCTTCTCTTTTAATCTTCACATTTTCAGTTAAACATATGTCTGAAAAGTTATGGAATTGAAATCTCTCCAGAGAAAATACTGATGATTATAATTGATTCAAACCTTTTCATCCTTCGCTTATTTTATTCTTGTAGGCTGTAAGGGTGTAAATGAAGCAGTCTGATGCTCGGCTCTTTCCCCATGCTTAATTGAAATGAATGGCCACATTTACAGTGTGTGCAATTCCAAGTGACTGTAAGAAGGGTTCATGTTAGGTAATCTAATACACCTCACATTCTGTGTGCCATCTTAGGGAAGGTAAGCATGCATGCTACTAAAAACGTAGGGATGAATCCCCCTTCTGTAAAAGAGGAAAGTTTCTGCTGTGCATATAGTGGCACAAAAGTCATTGTTCGTTTTGGCTATTAGGTTTGTATTAGCACAATCTAATACAAAACCTATTCTGTAGATAGCAGGGAGATATATGAGGAGGGACACACAATTGTGGTTCCCGTTCACCATGTCCACCCACTACTAGCACCTACCCACCCAAGCCACTCCCCAATGGGATCTCTTGGATCTAACTCCTTGATGCAATCACAGAAAGATTTGTGTGGTATAGGGCCACCCAATATTTTTTTTCTAAGCAGTGTTCTGAGAGTTAATGGCTTCATTGCAGTTGAAAATGCATTTTTAGAGTAATAGAAATATCTTAACCAGGCGCCTTTTCAGCCACTTGATTTATATGCAAGTGTGTGTCCTCACATCAGTTCTTTGCCCTTGAGTCCTGTTTAAAAGAACGCTAGCAAGCCAATAGTTTTGGCTTGCATATAAGCATTAAACAGATTTCTTCCAGACATCGACATCATATGCCCAGATACTACCACCATTTTGCACCTGTTGAATTCTGATGACAATGAAGTACCTTAATGGTTGTGCCTTGAAAATGCCTATCCAATGCCTACAAAAAATCCCATACTATTGGTTTTGTCAGTGTGTGTAGTAATTTATGCACTGTTGCATTGTTATGGAATCTGCCCACAAGATTCTGTTGATTATAGATAGTGAAATATTTAAATCAGAATTTCAGAGAAATTGTAGTTGACACATAATAAACACAGGTTTGCCTGTTAAGAGTTCCATTAATGTCCTTCATTAGAACACTCTCCACAAGCAAACTCAATTTTGCTTCACTAACTATTACAAGTACTGTAACATCTGACAAGTTAACTATGTATGAACTAGTTAACAAAAAAACAGTAACCTATTATTTTGATTATGTCTAGAAGTTATAACTGGATAACAAGATTGTCCCATGTGCATGCGCTGAAATAAGCAAAGCAAATATTGTGACAGGACTGGTCAGCATAGGTGAAATAAGTTGTTAATTTTCATTCCATGGTCATTGTTAAACAAAGAACTGTGCTGACATGTGTTTCGACCACATCAGTCTTTTTCAAGGCGAATTCTTAAATTCATAATCAGAAAATTATACAAACGTGAACATTTGTTCAAATTGGCAGAACAAACATAGACATGTTTTCTTATAATATCATTACTGGCATTATGGACAAAAAAAGTGATTATGTGTGTATGCAAGGTGCTAGTGGGCCAGGGGAACAGGTATGGTAGCTTTTAACTAGACATCTATCCGGCAAAAAAATACAATGCCTGTCCCCTGGGCCTCACCGCGCCAATCACACACACACACAATCATTCAACGTGATTATTGGGGTATGAAAGGCACTGAATGGTCAGGAGGGCCGTATAGCATCCCTCTCCATTGGCCCCACAGCACCTCAGACGTAGAGCTGATTTTGGCCCGTGGGGAGGGGGTTTGTGCAAGAAGGTCATTTTTTAAATACCTTTGCTGTACAAACCTCCTACCCCCACTGACCAGAATTATCTCAGACCAGCACGCACACACACACACACACAACATCCACACAGCAAGCACTCACTGTTTCATTCACAGTCATGAGCACCTATCATGCACTCACTCATAACACAAGCATACATGCATCCATACACATATTTAATTAATAAATAAACATACAAAAACACACATTTTCACAACATACACACAGCAATCATTCATGTTTCATTCACACAGACATCCATCATGCACTCACACAAAACAGAAGAATACATGCATCCATACATATATTTAAATAATAAACATGCAAACACACACATTTACACAACATACACGCAGCAAGAACTCTCTGTTGCATTCACACAAACATCCATCATGCACACACTCAAAAGACAAGCATACACACATCCATACACATATTTAAATAATAAAGATACACACACATTTCTACAGCATACACAAAAGCAAGCGCTCTTTCATTCACACGAACACCCATCAAGCACTCGCTCAAAACAGAAGCATACATGCATCCATACACATATTTAAATAAATAAATGAACATAGAAATGCACACATTTAGGCAACATACACACTGCAACCAATCTTTGATTCAAATGAGCACACAGCAAGCATTCTCTGATTCATTCACACGAACATCAATCATGCACTCACTCAAAACACAAGCATACACGCATCCATACACATGTTTAAATAATAAACATACAAACACACACATTTACACAACATACACACAGCAAGCACTGTTTCATTGACACGAGCACCCATCATGCACTCACTCATAACACAAGCATATACTCATCAATACACATCTTTAAATACATTAATTAACATACAAATGCACACATTTAGATACCATCCACACTCCAAGCACTCTTTCATTCAAACAAGCACCCACCATGCACTCTCATAACACAAGCCTACACACATCCATACACATACTTAAATAATAAATAAATGAGCATACAAACACACATTACACAACACACATGATATAATATGAAATTATATTTTATTTATATCGCACCCATACACAAGTGTTTCAGGGCAGAACTAGGCAAGGGAGGGGTACAAAGGAGGACAGAACAATGATCTTACTAGGCCCATTGACATTGAGAATGCACAAGTGAAGGGAAGAGGGAAGGGGGAAAGTGCAAGGGGCAGGGGGTGAGTGGAAAGTGCTGAACACATGATCTAAGCACCAGCAGGTAGTGTCTAATATTTGCAGGAAGGGGACTGTAGGGTTGCAGATACATACCCAAGTGCAAGGGTTGCCAGATGGCAATGCGTGTATGTGGCTGAGTGGGCAGGGATCTGGGCCCGAAATCAGAGGGTTGCCAGGTGCCCGGTGATGAAACAGACAGAGATCAGCAGGAGAGAGGATGAGAGAAGACAGAAGCAAAGTGGGAGGTGTTGTGGTGCTTCCAGAACTGAAGATGGTTCTCTTCAAGTGTCAGAGAGACAAGAAGGCTGTTCCAGAGGGAGGCCCTAGCCGAAGAGAGAGATCTACCCCCAACTCATTGCTTGTAGAAGGGCCTGACCCTGAGGGACTTGGAGGTGGAGGAGCTAAGAGCTTGAGTAGGAAGATATTTCCAAAGGGAGAATTGAAGGTATTGAGGACCCAGGCCACAGAGGGCACTGTGGACAATGAAAAGGGTCTAGAACATAGTCCTTGCAGCCACTGCAAGCCAATGAAGAGATTTCAGGGCTGGAGAGATATGGTCCCAGGGCTTGAGGCCAAGGACAAGTCTTGCAGTCCTGTTCTGGATGAGTTGCAGAGGGCGATATCAGGAAGATTTAGAAACAGGCTGTTGCAGTAGTCCAGCCCGGAAAGAACCAAAGCTCTAGAGACAGTGATCTTTTGGGGGGAGGAGAGGAAAGGAAAAATACCTCTGAGGAGGTGCAGTTGGTAGTTTGACTTCTTAGAGACATCAGAGATGTGTGGAGAAAAGGAGACCATGGAGTCGAAGATGTCCCTGAGGTTCCTAGCCTCACAGGTGGGACAGGGAGATGGCCAAGGGAGGCTACTCGCATTAAGGCAGCGGTCGTTGGTGGCACACCACTCCTGGATTGCCGACAGACCGTCAGAGATGGAAGAAGGAGAATCGGTGGCAGAGGGGAGCCTGAAAACGAGCTGAGTGTTATCCGCATAGCACTGAAAGCTGGAGTACAGAACAGCAATGCAGTGGGCGAGGGGTGCCAGGTATTGGTTGAAAAGCCAAGGAGAGAGGCTAGACCCGAGGGGAACACCACACGTGGAGAGTGAGATAGAGGAAAGGAAGGACCCAAGTTGGACCCGGGAGGGAGGATTGTAGAGGAAGGAGGTCAGCCAGGCCAGGGCCTGATCGGTGATACCCAGGTTATCATGGAGGCTGTTGAGCAGGATGGCATGGTTGACCATGTCAAAGGTAGAAGAGAGATCAAGTAGCATGAGGACAGGGGGGATATTAGAAACAAGGTTGGAGAGTAGGTCTGCACAGATATTCAGGATAGCAGTTCCCATGCATCTGGCTGCTCTGAAGCCAGACTGATGGTCATGGAGACAGCCAACAGAATCAGTGTGAAGATTAAGCTGGGAGATGGCCAGCTTTTCTAGGCGTTTGCCCAGGAAAGGAGTGATAGAGATTGGGCAATATTTAGCCGGGCAGGAGGGTTCTGCTGTTGGTTTCTTGAGAAGAGTGTTCACAAGAGAGTGCTTCAGAGGGGAGGAGAAGACTCTAGAGGAAAAGGAGTGGTTGCAGAAGTTGGCCAGGACAGGAGTGAGGGTGTCATTATGGCCCTTGATGGTTTTGGATGTTTTGGTTTGTCTGTTTTGACAAGATTTTCATAGATCTCACTTGTCTGGAAATCTCGTCAAGGGAGAACAGAGGAATGGAAGAGAAAGAGGGGGAAGAGGATGCTGCAGGGGGGCCGGAGGTACAGGAGGGAGAAGGAGAAGAGGCAAGATTGGGAGGGGACAAGAGGGTTGACAGGATGTCCTGAGTTTTAGAGATGAAATGAGATGCTAGGGCCATGCAGAGGGCCTGCGAGGGAACAGGAGAGGTAGAGACTGCAGCAGGATTGGTCAGCTCCTTGCAGATTTGAAAGATTTTGGCTGAATTGTTAGATGCCACAGAGATGCGGGTTTGGATGTGGACTCTCTTCTCAGTGTGGACAGAGAGCTGGTTTTGCCTTTGGAGCAGGTGGCAGGCCAGTTTATTAGAGGAAGTGCAAGGTGCCCGCCATTTCCTCTCGGCCACCCTACACTTGCATTTAAGGGTGACTAGGTCAGAGTCGTACCAAGAGTTGAGCTGGGCTTTGGGCTTCAAGCAGATCCTCATAACAGGGGCAAGAACATCGAGCGTATCAGAGATAGCAGAGTGGAGCTATGCAAAGGCAGTGTCAGGTTGAGAGTCAGCCAGAGGTGGAGGAGTGGGAGAGAAAGTGGCAGCAAAAGCCTCAACTGACACACACTTCATGGGCCAGATGACCGAGGAGGTATGTGGCAGTGCTGGTACAGGCTTAACCTGTGGGGTAGAGAGGGAGAGATGGGAGGAAAGGAGAAAGTGATCGCTCCAGGAGAGAGGAGTGGCGAGAGGATTAGATAAAGGGGGGAAAGAGGAGATGAGAAGACCCAGAGTGTGCCCAGCAGAGTGAGTTGGGCCTGGGGAAAGAATAGAAAGAGAAAGAGAGTTGCATAGTTCACGAAAAAGTACAGAAGAGGGACAGGAAGCATCCAGGTGGATGTTGAGGTCTCCAAGGAGTTGAGTGGTTGATGCCCAGAGGGAAGAGGTGAGGTCAGCCCACACAGAGAGGAAGGAGGTAGCCCGACCAGGTGGCTGATAGATAGTAGCAATGGAGAGAAAGCGGTAGGGAGAGAGAGAAAGCCTACATTCGAAGAAGGAGAACCCATGCATAGGAATTACAGAGGCAGGAATCAACTCTGGGATGATCAAGGCTACACCCCCACCAGAACGCTTGGATCTGGGCATGGAGAGGATTTTGTAGGCATCAGGGAGGAGAGTTTCAAAGCTTGTGGTAGAGATGGCCGTAAACCATGTCTTGGTGAGACCGAGGACATCGAGGTCGAGTTCTTCCAGGAGACGGCAGATGTCAGAGGAGTGTTCAACAGCGGAGCAAGAGGTGGCAGTATGGAGAAGGTTGCCAGCCTTGAAAGACTTCTGGGTAGGGGTACAAATCAGAATTACACTCTGTGGAGGTGTAGAAGGAGTCTGAAGGGGCGCAAAGGAGGAAGGAGGAGAGGTCAAGGTAGCCAGGGAGGAGGCAGAGTTGGGAGGCAAGGAAGCCAGAGAAGAGAGATAGGGCACAGCAGAAGGAAAGAAAATTTGATGAGGCACGAGAAGCATCTATCAAAGAGGAGAAGTTTTGCCTTAGGACTTTGGCCCATGACAGAGCCATTGAGGTAGGCATTAATGATTACCTTAGAGGAGTGGAAGGGGTCCATGAGGGCCTCATACCAGGTGCCACCATTAATGGGAGAAGAAGAGAAAAGAGAGAGCACAGAGACCATGTGAGGATTCCAGCGATCAGGCCATGGAACGACAAAGAGTATGTCGGTGAGGATTTGTCTGGAGGAAGCGCTGGTGTAGGTGTCAGCAGTAAGGAGTCCTGGGTGTGAGGTCAAGAAATCCTTTTTGAACTTATTCCTACCAGACTCGCAGAAGGATGGGATCGTCAAATGTGAAGTAGTTAGAGAAGATGGGAGAAACAGAGTGTGCCACAGGTGATGTGGAGGAGAGTGAAGGGGGAAGGGAGTGAGAGGAGAGCAGAGGAGGGAGCATGAGAGGGGGGTGCAAGACAGGAACAGCAGGACAGAATAGCACAATGCAATCACTAGGCAACAAAAACCAAAACACACAGTACTGCCACAAGAGCACAGCATAATTCAAATTGGCAGCAAATGTGGACACAGTACAGCCACAAAGGGCAGGGTACATTTGTTTTGCAGCAGAGGTGGAAAAACATTATAGACTCAAGGTCACAGGGGAATTCAAATTGGCAGCAAAGGAGGAAACTGTATAGGCGCAAAGGGCAGGCTAAATTTGATTTTGCAGCAGAGGTAGAAAAACAGTACAGCCACAAGGGCACAGCAGAATTCGAATTGGCAGCAAAGGTGGGCACAGAACAGCCAGAAAGGCCAGGCTAAATTTGATTTTGTAGCAGAGGTGGAAAAACAGTACAGCCACAAGGGCACAGCAAATTACAAATTGGCAGCAAAGGTGGACACAGTACAACCACGAAGGGCAGGCTGCATTTGATTTTGCAGCAGAGGTGGAAAAACAGTACAGGTACAAGGGCACAGCAAATTAAAAATTGTCAGTAAAGGTAGACACAGTACAGCCACAAAAAGGCAGGCTAAATTTGATTTTGCAGCAGAGGTGGAAAAACAGTACAGCCACAAGGGCAGAGCAAATTACAATTTGCCAGCAAAGGTGGACACAGTACAGCCACAAAGGGCAGGCTACATTTGATTTTGCAGCAGAGGTGGAAAAACAGTAGAGGCACAAGGGCACAGCAAATTACAAATTGGCATGACAGGTGGACACAGTACAGCCACAAAGGGCAGGCTAAATTTGATTTTGCAGCAGAGGTAGAAAAACAGTACAGCCACAGGCAGAAGGAGTGAGAAGTCTGGGAGAGGAGGAGAAGTTGGTAAAGTCTTGGGGGAGGAGCAAATTTGAGGGAAAGGCAACTAACCCATGGTTTTTGAGGTGTGAGTGATCAGTATTTCTGGCTCAAAAAGGGAATGCAGGATTGCAGTCCCACTGAGCTGGTGAGGGGTGTAGGAGGGCCTCCCAGGACGACCAGGCAGCAGACAGGGAGTTGACAGGGCCTTAGAAAGTGGGCATTTGGCGAGGGGGCTGGCTAAAGCCTGTCAGTCCCTAATAGGCCAATTGAGCTTCCCAGGGCCAATCACCATGCAGGGAGGCGGAATCTGAAAACACACAGCAGCCTTTACAAGTGAGAAAATGAGGTGGCCATCATGAAAATGCCACAAGATGGCAAGAAAAGGCCAAAGGATTTGGGCCTTCACAGCACACAAAGCCACCTAGTTGCATGGGCACACAAAAAAAAAACAATGCATTGCAGCACAGAGAAAAAAGTGCTCTATGTAAAAGCATTTCTCTTTTTTTCTTCCAAATTAAAGTTTCTCTTTTCCTTCAATCACCTTCACTTAAAGGATAAAAAAAGAAAAGATAAAATGATTCAGAAAATTCTGAGGACTCTATCATCCTACCTGTGTCAGGGTGTTATGGAGGCAGGCACCACAAACCACAACCTCCAGGCATGCAGGAGCAGACACCAGATGCTCCGGTGCAGAGGAAAGCACAAAAAAGGAACACTCGGCTTCATTCACACAAGCATCCATCATGCACTCACACATCGTAACACAAGCACACACGCACCCATACACATACATAAATACTAATTAAACTAACATACAAAAACATACATTTACACAACATACACACAGAAAGCACTCTCTCATTCACACCAGTATCCATCATTATACATTCACCTAACAACACAAGCATACACACATCCATACACATAATTACATTTTTTTAAATGAACATAAACAAGTGTACCTTCTACCATTGATCCAGAAGATTCCTGGTTCCTGCACATGCATACAAGGGGCCTGAGCATGGGTCTGAAGATGCCCCACTCAAGCTTGCTCTGTCTGTATGTGCGAGGAGGCGCAGGAGCGCCTCCTTAAAAATACAGACGTGCAGTTCCGCAGCCAGAATTTCCAATGAGCCATGCAAGGCTGGGAAAGCAAACACCCCAAGCCTTGCATGGCTTATTGAGTTTGGGCAGACTTGGGAAATGTAAATGTGAAAGGGAAACAAAGTTTCCCTTTCACAATTAAGAGCACTCCCTCTGCTGAAAAAAATAGCTAAGGGAGTGCTCATATTTTACTGGGCTGGCTTCTGCGTAATGGATGAGAGGAGGCCAAGGCCCGGTGGTTTGACACCCCCTCACTCATTATGGACGAGCCTCCACTGGCGTCCACCTCCATTAATCGCCCTTCTGTTAGTCCTATAACACTGTCCTTGATCCTCATGTTGCCCATTTTTTTTACTGTTACCACCAGAAATTAAAGGTACCATTTTCAAAACGCAGTACAGGAAAGATACCAACGGCCACTGATATCCTCAGAATAATATCTGCTCCATCCCTTAAGATTTGGCTGCTAAAACATTTAAAACAGGAATTGGGGATAATTATGGCTGATGTATACTCACCTTCATGCTTTTAATAGAATCAAACTATTTCATCCGAATTACTAGGAATAATACAGGTTATTTGTCATGGCTTCTGAATTTTCATGTTCAAGGCCACTTAAGAATAGCCAGGAGGCATGCACAACAGGTTTACAATAAAACAAATATAACATGCTTGTTCATTATACCAGTCAGCTGCTCAAATAATGTACTCTAAGCATGAAAGAACCAAAAAGCCTATAATGCCATTTACAATTGCCTGAGATATAACCAACCCATTTAGCCAGGGAACGAAAAGAAACTTGGGGGGAAGGTATTCAGAATGATACAAAGAGTTGATCTGTGTAATCCCTCAGAGAGGGCATCTGGGACTAGTACTCCTTAATACACTGGATCACAAAATGTCTAGGGAAATCCGAATGCAAGAGAACATAATGGATGTAGACCCCATCTTTGTCCAATGTGAATTGATGAATGTCTGTGCATTGGGTGAAATGAACCTCCCTGGTAGGTCTAAAACTCTCACATCTGCCTTTGGTGAAATGAATTGCAATATATTTGGCCATTAACTGTTAATGTTAATGTTAATGTTAATGTTAAAGGATATTTGTTAAAGCTCATTTTCAGGCTACCCTCGGCCTCCTCCTCTCCTTCCCTCATCTCCGACTGTCTGTCTGCCATCCAGGAATGGTGTGCCGCCAATGACCTCTGCCTTAATGCCAGTAAGACTGAGATTCTACTCATCGGCACACCCACTTCCTCCTTCCCTGCAGCGCTCTGGCCAGCCTCGCTTGGCCCGCTTCCTGCTCCTACTTGCAAGGCAAAAAACCTCGGGGTCATCTTCGACTCCACACTCTCCTTCTCTCCTCATATTACTGACGTCTCTAAGAAGTCTCACTACCAGCTGCACCTCCTCAGAGGTATTCTTCCCTTCCCCCAGAAGCTCACGGTCTCCAGAGCCCTGGTTCTCTCGAAGCTGGACTACTGTAACAGCCTCTATCTTAATCTGCCTGCCTCTACTCTCCGCCCTCTGCAACTCATCCAGAACAGGACTGCGAGACTTGTCCTTGGCCTCAAGCCCAGGGACCGTATCTCTCCAGGACTGAAATCTCTACACTGGCTCCCTGTGGCTGCGAGGATTAAGTTCAAAACCCTCTGCATTGTCCACAAGGCCTTCAGGGGCCTGGGGCCTATATACCTTCAACTCTCTCTTCCTAAATATCTTCCTTCCCGAGCCCTTCGCTCATCTGTCTCCAACTCCCTCAGGGTCAGCCGCTTCTCGAAGCAACGAGCTGGGGGTAGATCTCTCTCTGCGGCAGGGGCCTCCCTCTGGAACAGCCTTCCTGCCTCCCTGAAACTTGAGGAGAACCATCTTCGGTTCCGGAAGCACCTCAAAACCTTCCTCTTTGCTTCTGCTTTCTCTCTCCCTCTCCCCTGCTAATTCTTCACTGAAACTGCGCTGAACCTGCACCTGGGCCACTCTCACCGACCTCGGTCCTTGGCCCAGCCACTCTCCACTTGCACTGCCTCCCTGGCAACCCCAGCACTGCGGGACTGTCTCTGCATCCCTTACAGCCCCCACTCCCAGCACTTGTCTGCACTTACCTTGCACTTGCCACCAGCTGGCCCTATTTATTATTTATTTTTTATTCTACTTACCCTGTTCAGCACTTCCCCCTCTCCCCTTTCCCCTTGCACTTTTTCCCTTCCACCTACCCCTGCACTTGCGCGATCTGAATGACACCTGGCCTAGTAGGATCGTTGTCTGTCTTCCCCCTGTTCCCTCCTCCCTGCCTCGTCGCGCCTTGAAACACTTGTGTATAGGCGCGTTACAAATGCCATATCATATCATATCATATCATATCATACCACACACTATCACCACCAGAGTGGACCCCTGGCGCTCTGGTGCCTCTGAAAAGGGAAAGGGGGGTGAGTTAGTGGGAATAACCGGGAAAAGTGCAAGAGCGCAGTGATGTGCCGTTGGCAGCCTCAACCCGGTTAGCACCGTTTGCTGGGCTTGGGGTGTTTTACAGTCAGTAGCTGTCATCTGCTGTTATGCTAGTCTATGTGTGGTTTATTTGTTGTTGCAGTGTAGTGAAGTTTGTGCGGATTGCTGTGTTATAGGGTTGTGGTTTTGTTTGGTTAGCTTTTGAGAGGTGTATGCAGAGGGGTGAAATTGTTAGTGGATTAACTGAACTGTAAGTGATTTCAATCTGGCACACACCCAAGTCTCACCCAGCATGTAGTGCACAAATGAAACCCTTATTTATTTTCATCTATAAGTTCAATATTCTGAATGATATACCGCTCATATCACACCCTTCTCCTGAGACCCCCCTCGGTCACACAGACCCAGGAATCAAGCTAGTTTGTAAGGGTAAATATTTAGTTAATTATTTATTCATTCAAATCACGCATACGTTTACTATAGATATATATATGGGGCAGCAATCACCCAGAGGGAGACAATACAATTCAGAAATAAGCCAAGCAATTGAATTCACTTATAAGGAGGCAAAATTGAAAACCCAGGGAAAAAGAACAGTTTGTTTTGCACTCAGATAGCGTTTAGGTTAATGATCCCCCTGCAAAGTTTTGTTTAAATACAAATGAGCAATCCTACACCAATGTGAGTAGTCAGCAGTTTTTTAGGAATTAAACATTATGTCTAGAATTATAGGTAATCCTCCCTCCCAAACAAGAGATAAAACCTTATTTGGCAAATAACACTTTGAAATGACAGGTGAAAAATGGCTTTGTGAAATACTGCAAAAGGTGCAAAATGCTTAAATGGAGACAAGTTCTACAGAAAGCAAAGCTAATCAGGCCCTAACATACATGAGTGATAATATCAACAACAGTACACACTTCAGATCAGGATGGAATGGAAAAAGCATTTTGAAATGGTACAAAGACACGTGTACATTTTAGAACTTTGCAAATATGCGGCAAACTTTTACTTTTGCGATATTGGCGAAAAATAGGTCAAATACACTGTTCTGCAATGCGGTTATTAGTTGAGGATGTAGCTGAGGATGTTAGGTATCAGTGAGAGGTGAAATTCTGTTTCTATCTTTAAAACCGAAGGAGTTATAGAGTTATAGAGGTTTTCATGAAAGGCGTTTTTGTAAAATAGGCGCGAAAATGGAAAACACAAATTCAGGTTTAAAAATGACAGATAGGTTTCCTTATACTATATTAAGGACTACGAAAAAGAGAATGCCACACAGGAATCAGCTATTCACGGCCAATCATAATTCTTCAAGCGTGGTTTGGGAATTACTTTTCAAATCAATAAGGAGTTAGTAACACAGATGAGAGAAAAGTCAGTGCAAGGATAGTTCTAACAATACTATGGTTTTGAATTAAGGATGGGATGGGTTTGAGATTGGGATCATACAATGCAGATATATTATGGGTCACTGTTATTCCTATTCATACTTACAGTCCTTTGTAATTAAATTCGACTGTCAGTTCTGGTCATTGGATTGGGCAGGTCTACCGGCAAACAGGCACCTCTGGAGGGATTTGGAACAGTGGTGCGGTCTGGTCAAGTTTGGACTGCACCTCAGACTGGATTTGGTAGGGCCCCTTCTGGTTACTGGACACGGTAGATAGCCGATGCAAGTTTTCATTGGGAAGCCTAATGGTAGCCAGCCAAGCTGAATTTAAATTAAGTCCCTTCAAGTTTGGGATCTTGCAATGGGGTCAGGCTAGCAATCATTTTGCAATGCTAGAATCTGGATTCTGCAAAGAAATCTGGATCTTTCAAAGAATTCTGGAGTCAGCTATAAGTTGAAAAGTTCTGCAATAAGGTGCTGCGCGGACATCTGGATGGGTTCTGGAAGCAGTGTGTTCTGTAAGCAGTGTCCTTATGTGTAGTGTCCTCCCTATATTTATCCATTACAAATTTTATGGCATGTGCAGAACTTCAAAACACACCCCCATGTCTGTGAGTGGCTACAGGCGTGTGCTTTGTTTTGGTTGGCAGCCTAAACAGAGCTGTCATCTTATGACAGGATTTAGGAACTCCCTCCTGGATTTTTACCCAAAACATACTTTTGCACAAATGTAAATTTATACCATTATGTACCCTCGAAAAATTAGACACATATTTTTCACATTTCATTGTCTACATTTACATTCAATTTCCATCTTTGTGAGAGCTGTATTGGTCATTCTATGGATTTTTATCAATGTTACCCATAACACTTTGGAGTAATCATTTCTAATTTGATACATCTCTGGGTACTGATCAGTGGATCATGTACGTACAATTTTAAGCTTGCAACATTAATAGTTTTGCCACAATCAGTGTTTTAGTGTATCTTTGGTTCCTTAGGTAGTAAGAACTCCTACCACCTCTTCAACTTTCTAGCATGTGTTCAGATTTATAAGTTTGTATTTTTCACTTGTCTAATTATGTTGGCTCTCATGTTAAAAATGTCATAATGTTCTGAGGCCAAAACAAGTAATTTCCATTCAAAATCCAGTCCACATTTTTTTTCTTCTTACTTCCAAAGTGAGCAGATGGCCAGTCCTTTGAAGTTCACTCAGAAACATCCCCTATATACTGCTCCTCCTTGCAGAGGCCAATTCTTAGCATGTCCTTTGTTCTTTGGTCAGCCAGCAGACAAATGTCTATTGCAGCCCCATTGAGTGGCTTGCGCGGATTATGCTTGAACCATTAACAGCCATTAGCCTTTCTGTTCTCAAGGGAGTGTCAAACTGAGATGTCAGTTTTCCCAGGCCAGGCACTGTCAGATCAGAATTCACATGTGGATTGGCCCCAGACTGGGCTCTTAGATATTAAAGTATTTTCATTTCAAATGTAAAATATAAGCACAGTGTATGAAGCATTTAAACATTTTAAAAGAATTAGCCCTTCCCCAACATGCTTGAAATAGTGGATTTTGCAATGTTTCAGGACAAAGAAAATACTTGTAAACATTGTTTTACATCCAATTTCTTTAGGCAGCTGTCAGGCTGTGATTGATGCCTGGATTCCTCTGACTGCCTGGAGGATCCATGATTCCAGCACACTTTCCTTTAAATAATTCCCTGGGGAAAATAACTGAATTTAGCACCAAAACAGCACTTTGAAGATTGCCACTGATTAGGAAACTGTATTTAGGGGCATTTTCGGATTTTAGCCATTCTGTGGGCTTGTTTCCAGTGACAGATGACAGCAGTGATTCCTGCTTTTATACCACTTTGCCGGTGTATTTGGCAGGGCTTGCAGCTCTTTTGGTGGGTTATGAATTCTGCACAATTTTGCAGACTTAGTGCGCACTGGGGTTATTGCCTCCATTTGTGGCAATTTGCTTTCTCCATTGGCAAAGGGGTGCAGTGTGGCCCAGTGGCATGGATAAAAATACTCCACATACCCCCCGACTCCCTCATGATATCCAGTCATAGGGGAGTTCGGCAAGTGGTATTATTTTTCTTTCGCTCCATGTGGACAAATCCGGTTGTTTCTCCCCTCAGCGATAGATGCAACACGCTCTTCTTGGTGGTTCTGGTTGGGGGTATGGAGCGACACTCTGTCCTCTAGGTTCTTTTTCCGGTCCCCGAGGAGTCCTCCTTGGTGATTCTTGGGATGATTCTTAATTCAAATACTAGAAGACAGAAAATAGCATGGTTATGGAAATGGTCCCACTACTGTGTCCACACATCTTCGGGGGATGTCAGCAGTGTAAAAGACACTTGCATCCCTTAACAATTGGCAATATTCACCAACTATGTTTACTAATGGTCTTAACAGGTGGATTCTGTAGGTGAGGCCTGGGATGGTCACCTCTCCTCCATTTCTGAAGTTCCATTTCCCACCATCAGAGATGTTTTTATGGGAGGGCAAGAAGGGGCACTTGCTCAGGGCCCCACCTTGGAGGGGGCCCCACAAGGCTAGCTGATCTGAAGAAGTAAGATTCCATTATTCACCAGTCTTAAATAGCACACATCAGGATATTTTATGGGGTGCTGCTGAGGCTCTAACCCCATTGCTAAACCCATTGCCTTTCTGTTTTGGCAAGCTTTCTGTGTTCACTGTGGTATATGTAGTTTGTGTGTTCTTTATGGCGTAGTTCTTGTCTCGGAAGAATAGCTCAGGGGCAACATGGTGGGATTGGAAGCAAGACAACATGGAGCACCCCAGGTTCGATTCCTGGGTCCGCGTTTAGAAACCTGTGGGTATTGAGCACATTATAAATAACCTTTCATATCATGTCATAACTCTGTAGCATTCTTTTCTTCCTGTGGGAAGTATGTTGATAAGGTGCAATAGGCAATGGTGAAATGCATATTGATAAATGGAGTGCCACAATGGTCCAGAAGTTAGCTCAGTGTGTGAAGCACCCATTTCAGAGATATGTGTTCATATGCAAAATTAGAATATCACATTCCAGCAAGGCTGGCTGAACCTTTCCTATGTCTGAAGATCATAAACCTGCCTGCATATGTACTTGGTTTTGCAGAACAACATCTGCTATTATCAGCAATATACCTGTACCAGATAGGGATTGCTATAAAAACTAACATATCATCCGTATGTTGCAGGTCTAGAAATTGGTTTGTTCAGATGGGGTGTTGTAAAACCTAGGCAAGCGCCTCCAACAATGGCATAAACTGTTAGTCCAAGAGGTGATCATGTATCCAAATTGAAGTCTATGGAACGATAGTGTTCATGTTTGTATCCTGGATTTGCCAGCAGACTATACAGTGATCCTGGTCAAATGATCTAATATATCTTCAATTACTGTGCTGTCTTCTGTGAGGTTTGCCTTCTTGCATGCTGATGGTATCGTTTAGCCCATTATTTGATCTTTCTTCTTATGTAGGCCATTTGGGTGGAAGCATTGGTAGACAGAAGAGAGTGGAACATATGTTGCAGGCCTCAAGCAAGCATATTTTAAGGTCTGCTTGTTTAACACAAAAAATGGTTTGCTTTATGGTAAAAGACAAAGTTTGTATGCACGTTTATAAATGAAAATGTCACAAGCCATTGTTTTGGAAGTATTTAAAGCTTTAAAATACAAAAGACAAACCCAGATTAAATGTGTTAAATCACATTGACTGGTATGCTGGTTCTTATATACTCCCCTTGATGATGGAGAGAATGAAGCTAGAATCATTCCCATTTTGCATAACACCCTTCTATAATATTTTGTTTAAAAATGGTATGTTTGGTAATGTGATTTGTGTACTTTCTAAGTCTGTTTTTTTATAAAATGAGATTGTTTTAGTTCATGGTAAGAACTGGAAAAGAAAGTGTTCAAATGCAGAAATTGCAGGGTTGCCACAATTCCCAGCTTCACCCCTTAACCAGTTTGTGATCATGGGCATCTCATTTAATTTTGTATTGCCTAACCTCTCAATATTGCCAGTCCCTAAACCTTTCAAAATTGTCAGCCCTTTCGAGTGATTTCCTTCTCATGGTATGAGCTTCATAAAAGCCTTATTCATGGTTACACTGTGTTAATAGTGAGCATATTTATATCGCACACCACAGGCATTTGTTCCTTTGATATCTAATGGAAACACTATTTGAAAGCCATATCCCTCTTCTAATCTTAGTCTGACTGGATAAAGACACCTTCATGGTAGCTTCTAATCTGCCTCCATGCTACGGTATGTGTAGCGTTCTCCTTCCTTCCAATTGGTGGGCTCTATCCATGCATGAGCACTTTTGCATTCTGTGAGGCAGCTAATGTGAGTTCTCTGTCTATTATGGGTTAAATTACCTTTTACATAAGGTCCTGCATTAATATTACATCTATCTTCCTGGATGTTATTGATAAAATATATCCTGTATGTACTAGAACAGTAACCCCTTTGGACCTTTTAACTGCTAATATTGGTCTTCAAATGCTACTTGTTTATCGTTCTGATTAGAGCAAGAATGAAGAGGGCAAGGGGACTTAAAGGACACTTAAAGGGAGTAAAGGTGCTTATTCTACTGCGAGACAGCACTTATTTATTTATTTATTTATTTATTTATTTATATTTTTTATTTTAAAGCGCACAACTGCCCTCGGGCATCGAAGCGCTGTTACAGAAAGCTCACTTGATGTAGGTACAATATGCGCATACAGTAGAAGATTGGTTACAGACATTGCTTGTGTTCCAGGTTACATGGGAACAGTGACATAAGTACAGTAAGAGGACACAGTAAAAGATTGGTTACAGTCCTTACTCGTGTTCAAGGTACCTGGGAGCAGTGTGGCAGGTATATGTTTACTTAAATAAGGTGGTTTACAGTGCCTTTCTGAAGGCCATGAGTGATGTTTCTGATCTCAGTTTAGGGGGCAGTGAGTTCCAGGATTTTGGTGCTAGAACTTCAAAACTCTACCCACCGGCTTTGGTTCTGTTGAAGGTAGGAATCGAGAGTTGGTGTGTGTACATGTCCCGTTTAGGTCTAAGTGACTGCACTTTTTTTATTTGTTCAGTTAGATAGCTGGGAGCAGATTGGGAAAGGCATATATGGGTGATAGTGTCTTGAACAGGATGCGCTCTGTAACTGGGAGGCAATGTGCTTTTTGTCTTGCTTGGGAGATGTGCTCCCTCTTGTGGATACTGAGGGCTGCTCTTAGTGCGTTTTTCTGAGTAATTTGTAATCTGTTAATGTTTTTGGCGGATGTGCCCAGTAGGAGGACATTGCAGTAGTCCAGTTTTGCACCTATAGTAGCCCTGGCAATGTTGAGGTAGTTTTCAGTGGATAAGTGGGGTTTAACAGAATTGATTATTTTAGATGTGAGTGCTGCTGCTGAAGAGATATAGCTTACATGACTATCCATGGACAGGGTTGAGTCTAGGTAAACTCCTAGAGTGTTTACAGAAGAGGAGACAGTAATCACATTGTTCTCAATTTTGAAATTGCAGTATTTGCTGTCAAGCTTTCTGAGGATTTCCTTGGGGCCAACCAATAGGATCTCTGTCTTGTCCCCATTGAGACAGAGGTTGTTTGCTGTCATCCAGGCCTGGATAATAGCAGATGTGTCTTGTAAACTTTTTAGGTCTTGCTCGTAGTCACTAGATAATGGGAGAAGAATTTGTATATCATCAGCATAATTGGTGAAGGTTATGCAGAATTCTTCTAGGTCATTAAAGAGTGGTAGAGTAAATAGATAGTAGAGAGTAGGGGAGTTGCAGGACCCTTGTGGTACTCCACAACTAATAGGGGAGGCATATAAACCTATAGGTTGTGAGCGCGATGGTTGGGTTATGGGGGGCGCGACCAGTATTCTTGATCCCTTAATTTCTTTGGTTTGGTGGAGGGGAGCCCCAAAGATGTCTGTGCCCAGGGCCACAAAAGTGCTTAAGATAGCCCTGCCCACCATAGCACTAGTGCTGACTGGAAGCCTTTCTTTAGGTTTGCCCAGTGGAGTAAATTTGCTGAAAATGTTCGGGGGGACATGACATCTGAATAAAAGGTGCCCCAGGCAAATGAATGGGGACAAAATGCTGTGCCATGAAATTTGGGGGGACAAACATCCAAGTCCCCTCTAAAATTATGCCCATGGGTTTGCCAGTATCCTGAGATTTACTCTCCAGTTGGGACCGGGCTTGGCAATAACTAGGGTCCAAATTAATCTCGAGTTGGTTGAGGAGGTCACTGCTCATACAAAAGGCAGAAGGAACACCTTGCACAACCCAACAAGTATGTACTATGCTTTTGTCATCCCTAGAAATTTTGATCATGCAACTGCTAAGCAGAGGATGTTTGGAGCGGGGCATTTCCAGGTCCCATACCCATTGCTGCACTGACTCTACAGCGGGTAGGGTCTGGTCTTTTGGGAGAATAATATTTCACTGATGAAGCTTTCATCGCTATTCAAATCAACTCGGGCGAGGACAGACTCCTTCCCGTTATTTAACTGATTTGGGAAGAACAGCTGTTCACCCTTTCTCAGAATGCCAGCTTAGTTTTGTGCTGGTTTGATATCAATTTTGGCTATGGACTTGGAACTTTCTGATTGTACATTAGTATATAATTGGCTGGACTGCCACTTGAGACTGGAAGGGAGGCTGATTTTCAGAAATGGAGAGGAGTTCTCATCACTAGTTGGTTGTCCCACAGCTATGACGGTGACGGCGGGTATGTCATTGTTTTGGAAGTAGAACCTGATTTGGTCTGGTTTTTGTTCAATCATGTGGTATGTGCCATTTAGACTAACATGGTTGACGCTTTGTTTTGATTTTATTGGCCTGTGAGTCTGGCTCCATAGTACCTTATTCACACAATCTATTAGGGGAGACAGCCTGCAGAGGATGTCATTCCCTAATAGACTGGGGATTCCCTCTGGTACCACAACTAGGACCGGGTGCTTCATTTTGTGTCGCCCAATTTTAATTTCCAGCTCTGCAGACCCTTCAACAGGAATTTCTTTCCCGTTAAAATTCTGGAGCTGTCCAGGAAGACGGACGAGAGGAATTTGATATCTTCCCCCCTTCCTGAATTTAGCTGCTCAAAGATCCTCTTGGACAGCAAAGTTGCTTGTGATCCAGTGTCCACCAGTGCTAGAATTGCACATTGCCCTTGCACTTGGATGGATGCGTAGAATCTACCTTCCTTCTCCTCCAAGGGGCAAAGGTAAGAGGTGCTCTGGGTAAGCTTGCTGGTCAATTTGCTCATTTCTGACTTTGACACCGGGATAGTTGGGTCAAGGGACGGTGTTGGAGTTGAAGAATATAGCACAGAATTTTGACACACTGCTATTTGGGGAGTTTCGGGCTCCCCTTGGTCTTTTTCTGGGCTGCCCCCCCCCCCTTTCTGGAGGCAGTCAACAGAAGTGGTTGGTGAGGTTTGAGGTTCCTCTTGTGCTGGTTCTGGGTTGCCCCCCCTTCCAGGAGGCGGTCCCCAGAATGCAGTTGGGTGGTTTGGGAATTTGAGCACATAGTTTCACACTCAGTGATTTGAGGAATCTCAGGCTCCTCCCTTTCTGATTCGGGGCTGCCCCCCCTTTTTGGAGACAGTCATCAGAATGGCTTTGGGGAGCTAGGGACTCTTCTTTCTCCGGTTCTGGGATGCCCCCCCTTTTTGGAGGCAGTCCTCAGAATAGGTTTGGGCATGATCCTGTGTGGAAGCTTCGGAATCTGCAAACAAAATGGGACAGTTGGATATTGGGGGACTTTTGGGCTCCCCTGGTTCTGATTCTGTGCTTCCCTCCCTTTTTGGAGGCAGCCACCAGAATTGGTTTGGGGAAGGTGATTTTCTTGCTGGTCCTTCTGGGGTTCAATGATGGGCGGTTTTAACTCGGTCCCCACATCTACCCAGTCTTGATCAGGATCTCTCGGGACCGTTTTTCTTTGGGAGGAGTTCCTCCATCCCTGAAGGAGAAGATCCTTCAAATTGGAAGATTCTAACCTCCTCCACAAAATGGGTCTTTTTAGGCCCTTTATTTCTCCTACCCACCCTCTGTTCGTTAGGTTGCAGACCTTCGGGGGAAGGAGATTCTGGTTCTGGTTCCTGGGTTTCCAGGGGCTTTTCACAAGTGGGGAAGGAAGCTTCCTCTAAGGCTTTACACCCTCCTTCCCACGCTCCAGTTGGGACACCCGCTCTGGCTGGTACGAGCTTCTCTGGTCCATCCTAGGTTGATCATGAGAAGGGTAACTGTCCCTTCTCCCATAATACCCTTGGTTGGGATAGTTATGGTACCCCTCCACCCTGGTCCTCCCCTCTCCCGGATTGGGCTGTCCGGGCTCAGGAAAGTGGGGAAAGAAAAAGGGTGGTTTTGGGGGTTGATGATTGGCGGGTACCGGGGAAAGAAACTCAACCCGCCATTTGGGGGATTACTGCCCTCCTGGGGAAAGTTAGGAGGGACGTTTCCTGGGTTGGCAGCTGCTTGGTTGGATACCCCCCCCCCCTTGGGCTCGGGAGTCCACACATAGCCCAGGACAGGTCTGCTGCCCTTGTAACGGGGGCTGATATAGTCAGGGGAGTTAGGGGTCCCATTTGTGGGGCTACCTCCCTGGCTACCTGTTTGGGATTGGCCCGAGGGCCTTCTGGGTCTTTGTTAGGGGGATTATGCACTGGAATATTTTTAGGCCCCCCATCTCCAGATCTAAAATGGGGGAAACCTTCACCTCCGCCACCTTAGCAGCAGCAGCGGTGTTGGTTGGTTTGGGGTTCTTATTGGTACTTTTATTTTCTACAAGTTTCTGCACTTCATAAATGCGAGTTGCCTGTTCAATGACCCAGTCTAGTGATCTCTTCTCATGAAAGTCCCTCACCAGCTGGGACATAATGTATTTAGGGAGTGCATGAAAGAATGTATTGATGAACTCCCTACTGTCTGTGCGCACCCTCCTGGTGGTCTGCCACACATTGCAGATTGTAGGCCACCTTGCGGGCCTCTTGAGGGTTTCTTTGTATTGAGAAATGCTTTAAGATGGCCGCCCTATAAGTGGACCATCTTGAATGGTTCTGACCCTCCAGCCCTGCGAAGAAGCTGGAGTATTCAGGGGAAAATGTCCGCTTGACATATTTAATGCAACTTTGGCTATCCTTCAGGTGGAAAGTATCCATCATTTGCTTATACAACTCGAGGTGCTCCCAAACTGAATATTTGGCATTTTTATGATAGGGTGTTATTACGCTCCCAATGGCCTTGATTTGCCTCAGGGGATCTTTCAGTAGGGCCCTCTTAATTTTGTTGGCCTTTTTAGTTTTGGTCACCCTTGTCCACTCTACAGGAGGTGGCTGTCTGATCCTCTAGGCTCTCCCTGATTCTGCAGACTTGGGAATGGCTTACAGAATGTGGGGGCCTAGTCTCTTGAGACCTGTGGTGCTCAGAAGAGTCTTCTGACTCTCCCTTGCTCCCAGGAACGGCTGAGTACCCCCAGCCCCACTGCCCCAGCTGGGAAGAGGTTTTTAAGATGCTATTTGTGGACCTAGGTTCATGGAATTCCCCACCAAATTTGACAGACTGATCTGTTGGTAGGTTATATTTTTGAGGATCCAGTTCTCTGATTCTCCCCTCACTGGAGTCTTCCTGATCAGAGAGGCTGGCCCTAATATTTGGGAATCTGTACATAGTTGCCTGCCGATCCATTTTTGGGAGGCACTGATCTGTCAGTCCCTGTTTCCCATTGTGCTGAAGTCTACCATCCCTGTGGCCCTTGGTTCATTATAATGTGCATAAACTAAACTCTTGCCCATACATAATTGACAGTGTCTCTCTCTAAGTGCTCTGCCGCAGCGCGTGTCATGGCCATGTTTTTTAGCATATCTTTGGTGCTTCAATTACAGGTTTTTTCCTCGCGATCGTGTGGATATGTCCTGTAGCACACTTCTTGTGTTCCAATTATGTGCATCTTTCTCCCGAGATCGTGCGGCCATTTGGAATGTAGGCCAGCCTAGTTTGAAGTCACATGACCGATTACGTGATCACATGGTGTTTTTTATGCGTATATCAACATCTCGGAAATGGCGATACTTTGTTGCACGCCACTTCCAATTTGATCCAGCTGGTGTACGGGTGACTAGCTGCCGTGACAGTTTGAGAGCTCCTTTGCTTAGGTAAACACTCTGCCGTGCGTTTGTTTTTCGAATCACTCTTTGCAATTACTTCATGCAGAAGGGAGCCCCATATATTTGGGTCTTCTACAGGCTCCATTTTAGCTAAGTGATTCTGTTTGTGGTCAGAAATATTGGGCACTTTACTTTTGAAATTTCCTAAGTAGTAAGCTTTTCGATTAGCCGCATTTTTGTAAAAAATAATCAGATACTGCACATATTAGCTGGATCTGGTTTATGATCTTATTCTATCAATTTGCAGTAGTCTCCTTTGGGTGTAGCCCATGATATAATTGTAAGAACAAATGGGTCCTTTTCCACATACTTAAATGTCTGTGTTGTGTTTAGGCCCACACAATATCAGGTGCAGCTCTCCCTGGATCCGGGGAGTCATCTTCACATTTACGGCTGCCGGTTGAACGAGTTTTCGGACATTTCCGGTAAGACCTGTTAGCCCACCATTTTATTTTAAATTTATGATCTATATTGTGAGAGCCAATTAGGTGATACGTACATGCCTTTTTGCTTTTTTACATTCTACAGGGAGGAATGTTGGTGTTTTTGCATTCCGTTGATCTTAAGTATGTGAGTTTTGTGTTCTGTCCACGAGCCTTCCATTGGCTGCAATAGTGAAGGTTCTGTACAATGGCTTTGTCATTTGTGTGCACATCTGAAGTACTGACTTTGCCTATGGCCTGGTTCCACATTTCACCTGCCCCCCCAGAGACACCATTACACGAGGGTAGCACTGCTTTCTGCCAGACACCTCAGGTTCACCCCGGAGACACCCCGGGTTGGAAGCAGGTTCCTGTATATGATTACCCATTGTTTTATTTTTCATTATATACATCATTTTTACTAGTGTTGTTTAGTGGTTTGTAAACTAGAACCCATATGTTGGTATATGTTATCTTTCCAAGCAAAGGGGATTCATACATTGATGTTTCCCATTTTGTTTCTTCTTTCCTTTCCTATGTTAGAATATACTTTTGTTACTCCTGATGAAGACGTCACTACACTAAAGTATATACGTCGAAACCGGTTGAGTTTGGACTAAGATGAGGTTGTGGTCAGAAACCTCTGGGACCCATCTTAATTGCCTAGGCCACTGATGTTACCTATTGTGGCCCGCCAAACTGATTTCATATTCTTTCTATAAACTTTTCAGATGAATCAATTGTGATGAATTTTCTTATAGATTTTATATTGTACATTTATTGGTGTTTGGTATGAGTGGTTTGTCTAATGGATGGATGAGGTTGAATGCTTGGATGATTGAATAAGATGATTTTTACTATATAGATGTGTTCTTTTTAAATAAAAGTTGTTTCCTGCTATGTAAATTGTTTTTACAAGTGCAGATTTAATCATGATTTGTTTCATACATTAAATTAGTTTCAGGTTTAATAAAATCCTTGATACCACATTTCTTGAATTGTTTCCTTTGGATGTTTTTCCATTATCCAATTTCAAAGTAATACTCCCATCCAAAGTGTGGGGTCTCCTGTGTCTTTCAGAGAACTCATATAAGCCAGTGGACATGAGGGTGGCAGAGTCCATGGGACTGAAGGGATCAAAGTCCCTGATGACAGGGGTCCTGAGGTTATGCTGAGGAGTTTCTCTTTCCCATCTTACCTCATCTCTTTCAGCCCCTATTCCCTGATGACATGCCAAAGTCTGACCTGTTTGCTCTTCTATTTAGGCCTTACTGGTCTCTGTGATTTGTTCTTGCACAGCTATCTGTTTGTGGAGCCTGTCATTCTTTTTTTGCAGAGAGCCTCATTATCTCTCTGTGCTTCCTGCCTAGACTGGAAATACCTGGCCAATTTTTGCTGCAGCAGACTCACCTCCTGAGTTTGGTCCTTATTGGTCTGAGTATTCTTTTCCAAAGCATCCTCCACCCGCCTGATGTGCTCTAGCAGCTTTTCATAATCAGTTTTGATTTCACCAAACTCCGGAAGGGCCAGCTTTCTTTCCTCTAACTTTGTTTTTAAATAGCTGACTTCCTGGCCTAAGGCGTCCCTCTCTTGAGTTAGAGTGCCCCTCTGTGCAGCCAGGTCATACCTCTGTTTTTTAAATGCACTAGCTTTCTGGCGCTCCTCATCAAACTCCTCTTGAGCGTGGATGTCTTTAATAATTAATTGATTATTATCCTCTTTCAAGGACTCTTAGTGGTTTTGTAGGGTGACTACCTGCTCCAACTTTTGTTGACTCTGTTGTAAGGAGTCAAACATTTCCTGACACTCTTTTTGCAGTGTCTGTACTTGGGTATTTTGTTCTGCATTCTCTTGCTGTAAGAGAGACAGATCTTCGTGGAGTTTGGTGATATACAGCCTAGCCTCTGTTTCTGATTCTTTGCTATCCTGGAGCCTTTGCTCTGCAGAGTCCAGATAGATCTGGATTTTCTGCAGTGCTTCCCCTTGCCTCTTTGTCAAATCTATATTGTCTGCGTGTTTTTCCTGTATGACTCCTATGTGGAGGCACAGGTAGGCTGCTATTTTGGCAATTTTACACTGCTTCTCTTTTATTTTTGGGGCCATGTACAGCTCGCTAAGCGCTTGATGTAATGAACCCTTGTCCTACCAGGTATCAAGGTCGATTTCAGTGATTTGTTGTTTTATTCCCTGCAGCCATACCTGTTGGTCCTGTTCTGGCCATTCACCCCTGACAAACAATGTGTGCAGGAGAGTTCCCTAGCAATATTAATTTCCACTAGGGTCGCCATTCCGGAAATATTAATTTCCTTCGGACTTATCTTAGGGTTACTTTACTTTTGCAAACAGGCCCAATTCCTTTTAGTATTTCTTTTGAGGGGTGCTTGTACAGTGTAGCACAGTATGCCAACCCAACAAGGTGTATGTACCCCGCCGACTAGTATGCTGTCTTAGGCTGTCATGAGTGGTATGTCAAATTCAGGATCCCGGCACCGAGCTGTAAGTGATTTCAATCTGGCACAAACCAAAGTCTCGCCCAACATGTAGTGCACAAATGAAACCCATATTTATTTGTATCTATAAGTTCAATATTCTGAACGATATACCACTCATATCACACCCTTCTCCTGAGACCCCAGCCTCCCGGTCACACTGAACCAGGAATCAGGCTAGTTTGTAAGGGTACATATTTAATTAATTATTTATGTATTCAAATCGCGCATAAGTTTACTATAGATATATATATGGGGCCGCATTCACATAGAGAGTGACAATACAATTCAGAAATAAACCAAGCAATTTAATTCGCTTATAAGGAGGCAAAATAGAAAACACAGGGGAAAATAACAGTTTGTTTTGCACACAGACAGCGTTTAGGTTAATGATCCCCCTGCAAAGTTTTGTTTAAATACAAATGAGCAATCCTACACCAATGTGAGTAGTCAGCAGTTTTTTAGGAATTAAACATTATGTCTAGAGTTATAGGTAATCCTTCCTCCCAAACAAGAGATAAAACCTTATTTGGCAAATAACACTTTGAAATGACAGGTGAAAAATGGCTTTGTGAAATACTGCAAAAGGTGCAAAATGCTTAAATGGAGACAGGTTCTACAGAAAGCAACACTAATCAGGCCCTAACATACATGAGCGATAATATCAACAACAGTACACACTTCAGATCATGATGGAATGGAAAAAGCACTTTTAAATGGTACAAAGACACGCGTAAACTTTTGAACTTTGCAAATTTGCGGCAAACTTTTACTTATGCGATATTGGCGAAAAACCGGGTAAAATACACTGTTCTGAAATGTAGCTGAGGATGTTAGGTATCAGTGAGAGGTGAAATTACGTTTCTATCTTTAAAAATGAAGGAGTTATAGAGGTTTTCGTGAGAGGAATTTTTGAAAAATAGGTGCGAAAATGGAAACCAGAAATTCGGGTTTAAAAATGACAGATGCAAAGAAATCTGGATCTTTCAAAGAATTCTGGAGTCAGCTATAGTTGAAAGATTCTGCAATAAGGTTCTGCACGGACATCTGCCTGGGTTCTGGAAGCTGTGTTTCCTGGAAGCAGTGTGTTCTGGAAGCAGTGTGTTCTGGAAGCAGTGTCCCTATGTGTAGTGCCATCCCTTTATTTATCCATTACAAATTTTATGGCATGGGCATTACTTCAAAACACACCCCCATGTCTGTGAGTAGCTACATGCGTGCGCTTTGTTTTGGTTGGCAGCCTAAGCAGAGCTGTCATTTTATGACAGGATTTAGGAACTCCCACCTGGATTTTTACCCAAAACATACTTTTGCCAAGTGTACATTTCTACCATTATGTACCCTCGTAAAATTAGACATGCATTTTTCAAATTTGATTGTCTACATTTACATTCAATTTCCATCTTTGTGAGAGCTGTATTGGTCATTCTATGGATTTTTATCAATTTTACCCATAACACTTTGGAGTAATCGTTTCTAATTCGATACACCTCTGGGTGCTGATCAGTGGATCATGTACATACAATTTTAAGCTTGCAACATTACTAGTTTTGCCACAATCAGTGTTTTAGTGTATCTTTGGTTCCTTATGTTGTAAAAACTCCTACCACATCTTCAATTATCAAGCATGAGTTCAGATTTATAAGTTTGTATGTTTCACTTGTCTACTTATTTTGGCTGTCATGTTAAATGTCATAAAGTCCTGAAGCTAAAACAAGTTATTTCCATTCAAAATCCAGTCCAGGTGTTTTTTTCTTACTTCCAATGTGAGCAGATGGCCAGTCCTTTGAAGTTCACTGAGAAACCTCCCCCACATCCTGCTCCTCGTTGCAGAGGCCAATTCTCAGCATGTCCTTTGTTCTTTGGTCAGCCAGCAGACAAATGTCTAATGCAGCCCCATTTAGTGGCTTGCTGGTGTTATGCGTGATCCATTAACAGCCATTAGCCTTCCTGTTCTCAAGGGAGTGTCAAACAGCGATGGCAGTTTTCCCAGGCTAGGCACTGTCAGATCAGAATTCACATGTGGATTTGCCCCAGACTGGGCTCTTGGATATTAAAGTATTTTCATTTCAAATGCAAAATACAAGCACAGTGTATGAAGGATTTAAACATTTTAAAAGAATTAGCCCTTCACCAACATGCTTAGTGGATTTAGCAATTTTTCAGGACAATGAAAATACATTTAAGCTGAGTTTTACAGCCAATTTCTTTAGACAGCTGTCAGGCTGTGATGCCTGGATTCCTCTGACTGCCTGGTGGATCCATAATTCCAGCACACTATCCTTTCAATAATTCCCTGGGTAAAATAACTGAATTTAGCGCCAAAACAGCACTTTGAAGATTGGCACTAATTAGGAAAATGTATTTAGGGGCATTTTTGTATTTTAGCCATTATGTGGGCTTGTTTCCAGT
Source organism: Ambystoma mexicanum (assembly GCF_040938575.1). Lineage (NCBI taxonomy): Eukaryota > Metazoa > Chordata > Amphibia > Caudata > Ambystomatidae > Ambystoma > Ambystoma mexicanum. The sequence goes on from NC_090924.1 coordinate 23,190,842, forward strand.
GACAGATGACAGCAGTGACGACAGATGACAGATGTCAGTAGTGATTCCTGCTTTTACACCATTTTGCCGGTATATGTGGCAGGGCGTGCAGCTCTTTTGGTGGGTTATGAACTCTGCACAACTTTGCAGACTTAGTGCGCACCGGGGTTATTGCCTCCGTTCTTGGCAATTTCCTTTCCCCATTGAGGTACAGTGTGGCGCAGTGGCGTGGATATAAATACTCCACAGAACGATGATAATACACAGTTCACAACCTGCAAGGTTCAATGTCTAGCCAAAGCGGGTTGCTGAGCACAACACGTCTGAGCAAACAAGAAGCCAAAGAATGCTCACCAAACAAAAGGCGCAAACAAATGTTATACAAAATATCATGGCGCACATTTGTGGAGTGCAGTATCGAGGGCTGTTTCACTGCCTCACTGTTGGACCAGACTGGACCGCTTGGGACAAATTGCAGAACTTTATTGTAACCCCTGGATGATACTGTTTTTCTTGGTAAAAGATTCCAAACAAAGAAATACAAATAGACTCCACCTGTACATGTCTGGTTTTTCATTACTAAAACTGAAGGTCACGCTCATTTGCACGTGACCGTTTGTGGAGTATGGTGTTGAGTGCTGTTTCGCTGCCTCGCTGTTGGACCAGACTGGACCGCTTGGGTCTAATTGCAGAACTTTATTGTAACCCTTGGATGGTATGCTGCACCTTGATTTTCATGTTTAAACTAATCCTTTTTGCGACCATGGACACAATCTAATGTGATTTATTTATTTTTTCTTCATAAATACTGTTTTGCTTGGTAAAAGATTCCAAACAAGCAAATACGAATAGGCTCCACCGCTCGACTTCCGGTTTTTCGGTACTAAAACTGAAGGTTGCACGCATTTGTGGAGGGCGGTGTCGAGAGCTGTTTCATTGTCTGACTGTTTGTTGTTTGTTGGTGAGCGTCTTCTTCATATTATTGCCTTAAACTTTGCAACATTTCTGCTGCTTGTTAGCAATAATATCCTTGCAAGACATATTTCTACCTTTCCATGTCTGGTATTTATTCACTTAAAACAACGATGCCCACCGCAAAAGAAATTTCAAAGTGACTAGATCAGTCAAAATGCACTCCGAAGCAAGTAATGCTCACTTTAAATCTTACTCTGGGTTGTAGTTCCATCACGCAACTTCGCTTGCAATCTGCAACAGCAGACATCCATGGATTCTGCGTTTCAGATGGCTCTACTTAATTGATCTCTAGACCCCCGAACAACGACTCCATTTCTGAAATCATTACTCAGTTATCTGCTGATATTTTTAGTGCTAGCCAGCCGCTAATAGATCTGTGTACTCCTCCAGACTCTTTACTGGTGGCTGGCTTCACTTTATCATCAGTGTCTGCACCTACGCCCCAACCCTCCTTATGTCTCAAAGACAGACCTGCACAAGTGTCAACAAAATCTAATCACACAACTTCGAATGGCTATAGCGACACGGTCATTGTAGCTCAGGTTCACTCTCATTCACTGCCATCCCTCAGCGCCTCAGAAATCTTTATATCTAATCAAACTTGTGGGCTGAAAAATGTAGTGTTTGACAGTATTCTTAGTAATGATGCTGCCAATCTTTCTGATATTGTGAACCATGCTCCCCCCACATTAAACACAGCTTCTTTGTCTCCCCTTGCTCCACTGCCTCATCCCTCCACAACCAATGTATCGCAATCCCCAGTCATGTTTGTCGACACTCAACCTGATGATGACAAATGCACAATTTTCTCTAATGTACTACCAACATCAATTTACAAGGTCAATATAATCCATGACGCTCGACCTCATACCTACCCTTTACTGCCATTATCTTTGGCTCAATTAACATTTATCATCTTTTCCAAAACTAAGAAACTTCCCAAACCTCAAGAGTAAAAATGGATGCGAATTGGTTGGACTCTGTCCATTTCATTCACTCGTTAACCTTACCAAATAAACAAACTCAGATGACAAAAACTGCTATTGTCAAGAAATATGCAAACTTAGCTTGAATAAAAAGACACACCCAGAAAAAACAAAGTAATGTCACAGTTCCTAAGGCTGCTCTGGCTAATTTACAATATGAACCGTTAGATGACCTCATACAACAGATGGATCTTCATAATAATGGAAACATGGTCAATTATAATCCCTGCTGTACCCAATGATTCCTTTCATGTTCCCCTGCCTCCATACAAAGATAATTTTCTGAAATTAGAAGAAAGGCAATCTGAAATTGAAAAGTCTGTCTAATACCACTAGACACGCTTGGATAACTAAAAAAAACAATTCAGAAACATGCAGCTATAAATAACTCAGACTTCGCCCCAACTGAACCTATGAAGTGGCCCGAGTCCTTACGAAAAACTAGTGGTGTTTCTTTTCCAAGTGCAAAAATGTCACTTGCACCCCTTATAGTTATCATCATATCACCTTGCAATGTAGAAGCGGTCCATTTTTCACATATGATCTAAATAGCACTATCATCTTGAATATCTTTGCTGATATTCTACTGCTTGAATACTCTGCTCCTCTGATATAGCATAAGTTGTGCTATTATAGACACAAACATGTGCACGGTCCAGAGCTCCATGATAAGAAAACCACTGTTCGTCTCTCCAAAGGTGCTCCAGAATCTTCTCTCTGCACTTGAAAAATATGTTGATGCAAACCTACTCACAATCAATTTACAGAAAATGAAAGTCTTAATATGTGCCTCTAAATATCAAATCCACAAATGTTCTTATATTTGGTATTTACACGGGCAACGCTTACAAGTGGTTAACAAATACTGTTACTTGGGATTAAACATTAACAATCATGTCTCCGATCTCCCATACCTATTAGAACTAAAATGCAGACAGCTGTGGCCCAAGCTCGCATCATACACACATTATTGCAAATTCTATATCCTCCCTCTACTCACCTTCTAGAACCAGAAGGTAGTACCAATAATCATATATGGTGCTGAAACAAGAGCCTTTAGGCATGAATTGGGCTTGCTGTCCCTAAATATTTCATATGTGTGGAAATTGTGCTCCTTATATAAGAAGTACTTGTCATCTTCAAGTTCAGGTTGTTTGCGCAATGCCTTATCTACGTATGTGAATTCCACTGACCATATTTCTATGGTAGTTTGGAGACGTAAAATAACACATATCATCGTAGCAGCTGATATATCTAGTGAATTACTAACGACCAATCCAACTGAAGCCAAAAAAAACATGTGGCAGTATGACTGGATCAGTACGAGAGAATCATACATGATCCACTATCACTTTCAAACTGAACATTTTGACTTTAAGAGATTTCACATTCCCGAATCTTACCTGATTACATTTCCATGTTCTAGGTACAGGAATATATTCCTAAGATTTAGGTTGAATCTGTGGTTAACAAAGGATGTTTTAGCAAATTGTAGAATCATCCCTAAATCTGAGAACAAATGCAGATTCTGTTATGATTCAAAAGAACATGAAACCTTAAAACATTTTCTTGCTTTTTGGCCAGCGTTACTGGAGAAACGAATACACTACTTACAACGTCATTTTTATGATTATCTTATTTTGACATGTGACTCCTTATGGGATAGATTATTGAGTTGTCAGTGAATATGCGTAAGAAATACAATTATTTATTTTCTGTTATCCCTAAACTAAATTCAATCAATCTGTTTTACTATATTTGTATTGAGATGTATCCTTTTTTCTTTTCGTATAATTTATCCTTTTTCTAAGATTTTAAAACGTGGTGTGTTTTATGTGCGAAATTTGCTTGTAATGATGAATTTTCCGTTTATTTATTAGTGTACATCATGTTAAGTTCATTCATGTCAGGCGAGTTTATCACATTAACAAGATTTATTAAGTAGAGCACACAGTGACAGCAGGCACTGCCTTAAGCAGCAGGCGCCAAATGACTTCACATGGAATCCCCTCAAAGAGCAACACTCCAAAAGGAATTCATTACATCACAATTGATACGAACAGGAATAAAGCAGTATATAAAGGATTTCATGTAAGAATGCATGTAAAACAATTATGGACTGATGCTTAACTCACATGAGTAAAGCAATATCCCAACATATCTCCTCCCCCACAATGTTGAGATCATTCAAGATAATAATCTTTTAACCAAAGAGGTTTACTTCTTACTCTCTCCAAATTCACATTTACATTTCTATCCTCCAACACACTTTTGTTTACACTTTTGTTTGTATTTGAACTAGATGAATAATCATCATCATTGCTACCTTCAATACCTTCGCAGTCCTCAACCGGACCATTGTTGTTACATTTCACCAACCTTAACATGGACCAGCACTCTCCTCCCTCCATGATGGCTACATTACCTCTCACTACGGAGATTCTTTTTAGCCCAATATATTTGCTCTCAATGCACGTAGGAGACACTCTGGGGTTTTTGACGTAAACCATATATCCTTCTCTCCAAACTATGGCTTTGGACTTCCTTTCAGAATTCGTCCTCTCCTTGTACTCATCCTGAGCCTCTCTTATTAGTGTCATAATCTTAGTTCTGTCTACATGCACACTCTTCGCCAAATCCAACCATCCCGGACACAGTTTCGTCCCTGGTTGCCTACCCTTGAGGGACATAAAGGGAGAAACTCTAGTAACAGTATGCGGGGTCGTGCAGTAATTCCACACCATTTCCCTTAAAGCAGTCTGCCATCTCAAGCCTGATGCCATGGCTAACTGTAGCCCTCTCCACCAAACCATTTGCCCTAGGTTGGTAGAGGGTCGTTCTGTAATGTCTGATACCAAACCTCCTGAAGAATTCCACCATTCTGTCAGAACAGAACTGAACCCCATTGTCTGATACCAGCTCTGTGGGAAATCCCTCCCTATAAAATACCTCTTCAAAAAATGTAATCATTTGAGAGGTTGTAGCTTCTCTTATCGCCTTCCACTCAATCCACTTTGAGTGGTAATCAACAAGAACAATTAGGTACTTAAAGTAATCTCCTAAATCTTGCAGGGGACCCATCAAGTCTACTGCAACTTTTTTCCATGGCTCGCTTGGAACACTCACAGGTCTCATGGGAGTTTCTCTGATGACTTTACTCTTGTCACTCTTTTCACATTCTCTGCAACACCTCACACACTTCTCAACTTCACTGTCAATTCCTGGCCACCAAAAGAATTGTCTAAGATGTCTTTTCGTGCCCCCCATACCCAGATGACCTTGGTGTGCAATGTTAACTAACTTGGATCTAATATTACAAGGGGGAACCACCCTCACTCCCTTCCTGATTTGAAGACCATCCTCTGACAAGCTTAATTCCGCCTTCATGCCATAGCAGCACTCATATTTCTTCTCCATGAGATCCTTCCTGGGCCAACCTGTTTTGGTCCACACTTTTACCTGTTTTAACACTTCATCTGCATCATCAGCAAGCTTCCACTCATCTCTTCCTATGGCTTCATATTCAACTTCACAAATACCCAAACTATGTTCAAGGCTCACTTCCTTGGAATACTTGTCCTGTACAGGTAGCCTTAACAAGCAGTCCGCCAGAACGTTGTCTTTACCGGGAATATACACAACCCTAAAATCATATGCTAGTAGATCAACCATCCATCTGGATATTCTAGGAGAACCTTTGGCCCATTCCACGCTCCCCAACAATTGAATTAATGGTTTGTGATCCGTTCTCACAATAAAAGTCTGACCTCAGAGGTAGAACTTGAAATGCGCAACAGCTCATGAAACTGCTAAAGCTTCCCTTTCTACAACAGAATAATTTTCTTCAGCCCCCCTCAAAGGTCGAGAGGCAAAAGCAATAACATGTTCCACCTTGCCAGCATCAAACTGAGAAACAGCAGCACCCAGGCCCAGAGTACTTGCATCCACTGCCAACACAGTTTTCCTACTGGAAACAAACCCCCCCAAAGAGGGCGCACTCACAATACATTCTTTGATCCTCAGAAAAGCATTTTGACACTCATCAGTCCACACATACTGTGTACCCTTTTTTTAACAATTCTCTCAATGGAGAGGACATGGTGGCAAAACCATCATAAAACTTGTGGTAGTACTCCGCCAACCCCATGAATGAGCGTAACTGCTCCTTGTCCTGTGGTTGGGGAGCACATCTAATACTGTCCACAAGAGATTTCTTGGGAGAAATTCCATCACATGAAATTCTGTGGCCTAAATAGTTCACCTCTTTGACAGCAATTTTGCATTTCTCCCTCTGAACTGTCAAACCAGCTTCCTTGAGTCTAACCAACACAGCTCTCAACATCTCATCATGTTCAAGTTCATTCTCAGCAAAAATAAGAATGTCATCTTGGAAGACGGTGACTTTTCTTAAGCCTTTGAGTACCTCCTCCAGACCCTATGAAAAACAGACGCCGTGGAGGCCAAACCAAATGGCATGCAGTTGTACTTAAATACACCCTCGGGGGTGATGAAGGCAGTGAGGTGCTGGCAATCTTTGGATAGCGGAACCTGATGATAGGCTGATGAAAGATCAATGATGGAAAACAACTTTGGCTCACCCAAGGTCGAAAGAGTTTCAGAAATGTTCGGCAGTGGATGTCTCTCAATAACTATGTTCTGGTTTAGGCTGCGCAAGTCAACACACAATCTCAGCTTCCCATTGGCTTTAGCTACCAGAAAAATGGGTGACAACCATTCAGTAGCCATCACCGGTTCAATAACACCCTTGCTGACCAAGTTGTTCAACTCCTCCCTAAGTTGATCTCACACTTTCAATGGTACTTGCGGTACTTTGTGCACAACAGGCTGCGCATTACTTTTAAGTTTTATATGATGTTCGAATTTCTTGAGTTTGCCCAATTTTTCAGAAAGCACTTCTGGAAATTTCTTGGTCCAAATATCTTCAACTTCTGCTATAGCTACCGGATTTGGAGCACTGGCCTGCACTCGCACCCCTAAATTTCTCTGCTCCTCCCAACCTAACAGGGAGGTACCTTTCTTTGCTACTAGTACAATGGCTTGACAACTTCTTTCCTTGTAAAGTATTCTTGCTGGAAATTCCCCCAAAATGTCTATGGCAGACTCTCATTAACCGCAAGCCCTGACACTGTTGGGGCGAATTATTGCCTCACTCTTCTTCAACACACCCACTAAAGTGTCTTGGGATATAATAGTCCAAGGGGAACAGGTGTCTACCTTCATGATGAGTTCACACCCATCAATGAGGAAAGTGTCTACTGGTCCCTTAGTCTCCCCAGAAATGGCTGATATTTCAAAAACATACTTGGTGTTTGATTCTTGCACATCTAACACTTCCTGTATGTCATATCCCCTCCTAATATTTTCTTCCTTGCTGTCTTCCACCCTGTGTTCCACAAGGTTGACAGAAGTGGCCTTGCAGACATTGGCAAAAAGTCCCTTACCTCTGCATTTGAAACATTCACCGAACCTAGCAGGACAAGATGGAAAATTTGCGCCATGCCTGGAGCTCCCACACGAGGACAGGAACTTCTCGTGTTCCAGTTCCCTTTTCTTCCCGTGGAAAAATGTGTCTTCTTCCTTTGATCAATGGCACACACAGCCACTGATGGAACAAGAGGTTTATCCACCCTAAGTTCTTTGATGTACTGCGACGTTTGTTCAATACTCCTGGCCAGCTCCACTGCCTCATCCAGACTCATGTCTTTGGCAAGAAATTTTTCTTGAACTCTGACATTGTTGGTGCACCTTATTAACTGATCTTGTGGAAACAGAAAAATAATATGAGGCCGGGAAGCCCAGAAAGAAACACACCAACACAGGTGACAAAGAACATACAAGTGCTTTATTTAAAAGCTACAACAGTTACCAAAGTCAATTGACAAACGGATAGCTATTCGGCTCTCAGAGTAACATAACGAACTTCAACGAGAGTTCAATGCGTTAGTGAGAGAGACCGTGCATTGGAATACTTGGGTCTTTTATACTATTTGTCCAGCCCTTGGCCAACCCTCTCGCGGGTTTACCATTCTACGAGCCGGGCCTATGGGTTCCTTGCCAGGTCAATCCTATAATATATGCATTTTGATTAGTTTCGCTGATATAGTTGTACATTTACACATAGGTCAACAGTAGGACAAGGTCTCCGTTCGCGACCCCGACAAGGGGCCTGCAGGCATATTAATTATTCATGTGTACGGAGGTCACTACGGCCAGAATCTTACTCAGAATGTCATTCGGCCTCCATTTTGATGTTCAGGGTGACTTCCATATTACAAGAGAACCTAAAATGGCGGCTTAATCCAAGATGGCGACTTACATTACTTTTCTCTAAGGTCAAGACCTTGCCGTGGAGTTTGTTCGCATATGATGTTTAGACAACTTGGTGTAGGCCAATACACATACAATTGTTGCGATAGGAGGCATAATATTGTTTCAATTCCGACAAACCCTCCTTTTGGCCTATGCCAAGTGCTAATATAATTTCTAATACTTCTGTAAATAACTCCATGCATTGTCGTCCATACATCCTGAATCATTATCTGTAATGTCTATAGCCATTAGGTTGTTCATCAGAACCTCTTGTAACACAAACTCTTTAGATGCTGTGTCTGGGGCATACATTTTGTGCCCTACTGTGCTCACCGCTTGAGCACAACATCCCCCTAGCATTTCACATATACTAGGTAGAATTGGAAACAGCAACAAAGGAATAGCAGGATTCCCAAAATAACCAGGATAACAGAAAGCACCTTCCAACCCCAGGATCGTAGAGAATCCCAGAACCAGGCGCTAATATTCCAATCTCCCACAGGAACATGCACCTCAGAACTAAGGACGTGCAAGTTCTGTATTGCTTTGAAAATTGTCGGTGAGGAATCTGGTACGAAAACACAGCAAGTGGAACCCATTAATAAGCATACTCCACCACGTTCTGCTAGGATGACATCTAATGCCATCCGATTTTGGAGCGCTACCAATCTTATTGCTTTTTGTTCTAGTGTCATATTGTAGAGTATATCCGTGGTTCGGTTGATGGTTCTCTCCAGTACTCTTGCTAGCCCCCTAATGTTTTCAGAGTTTGCTATCTGTCCCCAAAATGGCACAACTGATTTCGCTATATCTCCCAATACTTGCCCAGGGGTATCTCGTTCTCGTCCCACCGTGGGCGAACCTTAGAAACTTCCAATGTACTAGCTATAAATACCCCAGGTAACAGGATTCCTAAATAACAGGTTCCCTGACAATCCTTGGGCAACCAGGGAAATGCTGAACTACCACAAACGAAATAGACAGGCCCCCCATACATAAAGAGGCCTGTTCTCCCTGGTCAAATGTACAATGTTCACACAACCTTCAAAATCTCCCATTGACCGAGTGCCATTTCTTTGTACACAAAAGGGGACTGAATCGGGGCTATGATTAATAGGGTAGGAAGGGGGCACAGCGTCCTTATTGCCTATCGGAGCCATTTTAAAGGAAATTAGAGTTTGGAAAGGAAGAGATAGTTTATCAGATGACCTAATAGAAGCAACATTAGGTCTACTTCTATTTGCAAAAAGCAAGCATCCCAGGGGAGTCAATTCACATTTCTCAAAATCATTTAAATTAGTTCCATCAAAGTTCCCTGAGATGCTATCATTCCAACGGCCAAAGAATAGTGCTCTAAGAGAAGCATAGCAAGCAGTTGTTAAAGGTAAAGGGTGAATATACCATCCTAGCCCCTTGTTCCCATGTTGCGGTAAATGGGTGCAAATCCAGCAATTACTCTTATTAAAAATGGCATGCGTTGCATTCATTATTATCATTAAAATGTTATTATGGTACTTTCGTCTATGCTGGGAGTCTCTAGATGACAAAGTGTGAAGGTGTACAGAGGGAGTCAAAGCAGTAGGTACAATCTCAATTGGCAGTAGAGGTTTTAGAGGGTAAATTTCTTCGAAGTACCAAAGTCCCACAGCAGTAATTACACAAATTCCAATTATTATTAACACAACACAGCAATACGTTTTCGGGGCCCAGGCACATTGTTCGTTGTCCGAGTTGGTCACCCCCTTATTTACAAGTCCAATGCGAGGAGCAGCGGTGGAGGTGGCAGGCATCGTAGTTTCTCAATCGACGACCCCAATGTTCGTTGCTAGCGACACTACGGTCGCGCGACTTCTTAGTCCTTCCCCAACCCTAGCCAGCCGAATCCCTTTTTTTCCTTTTGTTCAAAAAAGAACTTTCTTTTACAAGAGAAAACTTTCAATCACTTCTTCTTTTCAGATGCACAGACAAGACCCCTGCCGTAATTCTATTTTCTTCATCGAAGGTCGCACCTGGTGGTACCCAGAACTGTTTGATCCGGAAACAAGGTAACGTCACATCCTGAGGGAAGCGACGTATCGGAGGCGACGGAAGTCGCAGAACTTGAAACAGTGTTTTCCGGAAGTGACTTTTTCAAAGAGTGCGGAGACAAAATGGACTGTTCCCCAAGCTCCACGGGCTCAGAGAAATTCTCCGACGCACTCACAGTGCTGTTTGCTACTCCAAGATCAGAGATTGTAGCATCAGCGAGGGGTTCTGCTTCTTCTGTAACGTATGGCGTCGGTTGAGGAAGTTTTTTGACATGCGTCGCGTGGATCCAATGCTTCTTTCCAGCCACCAGCACTGCTGTTTGGGTGACCAACAGTACCTGGTAGGGTCCCTTCCAGCAAGGAGCGAGACAGGAAGACCTTTCGTAGGCCTTCACTAGGACCCGACTTCCAGGCTGAATATCGTGTCCTGGGCCCGTAAACCGTACAGGTAAAGCTGATTGGACCTGATGATAAATGAGATACAGATTTTTAGTCAACTGGTTATAGTAGTCTACAAGCAATACATTCTCAACCTCCCTCAAGGTTTTGGGCTTCGGAAGGCCCCAAATGTTAGCAGGTCTCCCCATCACTACCTCAAATGGGGAGAGCCAATTCTTAGTTTGAGGTGTGGTACGCATGGCTAACAATACAATAGGTAAGGCATCTGGCCATTTCAGTTTGGTGCCGGCACATGTTTTTGCAAGCTTATTCTTTAGGATGCCGTTATGTCTCTCTACCAACCCAGCACTTTGAGGATGTCTAGCTGAGTGAAATCGTTTTTCAATGTGTAACGCTGTGCATATCTGCAAAATTACTGCTGCAACAAAATGGGGACCATTGTCCGACCAAATTACCCTTGGAAGCCCAAATCGTGGAAAGAATTATTTTACCATAGTCTTTGCAGTGGTCATAGCAGTAGCATCCTTAACTGGGAAAGCCTCGGCCCATTTACTAAAAGCACAAATAATCACAAGAACATATTTTAGATTGTTACACCGTTCCATCTCAATAAAATCAAAGTGGATGACCTCGAAGGGAACAGAAGGGGGCCCAAAGCTTCCCCTTGGAGTTACTGTCCCCTTCCCCACATTGTACTGTAAGCAAATCATACAATTCTGAACATGTCGCTGTGCAATCTTCAAAATTTTATCATTCACCCAGACTTGTTCTAACATTTTCGTGATCTGCTGAGCACACACATGCGTAGGACCGTGTGCCATCGTAACCATTGCCAGCACATATGAATCAGGGAGCAACCATTTCCCTTCAGATGTATCCACCCAACACCCATCGTCATCTAGTTTCCCCATTCCTTCGGCCCACTTTTTAGACTCTTCTATTGTGGCATCAGTCTGGATATCTCGCACAGACCCGATACCCTCATCCATTACATAGGCATCTTTTGTTTCCCTTAGAGCATAAATGTCTGCATTAAGGTCTGTAGCCGTTTGCCTGGCTATCTGGTCAGCAAAAGCGTTCCCTTTTCCCACATCATCTATGACCTTACAATGTGCTGCACATTTCATGATCGCTAACTGCCTAGGGAGTGAGAGTGCTGTGAGCAATTGTACTATCAGGGGACCATGCTGAATCTTGGTCCCATGGGAGGTTAGGAACCCTCTTTCTGACCAGAGCCTCCCAAAGTTGTGAGCCACCCCAAATGCATACTGGCTATCAGTATATATGTTTACTATATGCCCTTCGGAGAGTTCACAAGCTCGGGTCAACGCTATAATCTCTGCGGCCTGCGCGGAGTTATGCGGAATTCTCTTAGTTTCAAAAACCGTACTCAATGTAGTAACTGAGTAGGCAGCTGTAGATGTACCATCTGGGAGTTTGAAGCAGGAGCCATCACAAAACAGCTCCCCTTCCGCATTATTCAAAGGAGTATCTATAAGGTCTATCCTGCCCTTCGTTTCCTGTTCAGTAGTATACAGGCAGTCATGTAATTCTTCGTCACCGCAAACAGTATTTTGCGGGAAAGGTAGGAGTTCAGCCGGATTAAGAACACAACACCTCTTAATTTGAATGTGAGGGGTGAACAGAATTAATTCATACCTTGTCAGCCATGCAGAGGTGAGGTGTTGCGTTTGGGTTTTATTCAATAGGACATCTACAGAGTGAGGTACCATCAAAATTAAATCATGGCCTAGGACCATCCCCTCACTCTGTTTAACAGACGCGGCAGCAGCAGCGACAGCTCGCAAACATCTTGGCAAAGCGCATGCGACAGGATCAAGGGCGGAAGAGTAGTAGCCGCACGGCCTATTCTTCCCTCCGTGTTCCTGTGTTAACACAGCCAAAGCACATCCATCACATTCATGCACAAACAACGCAAAGGCCTTGTCATAATTTGGAGTACCCAGAACCGGTGCAGAGCATAACACGGTTTTGAGAAGCTGAAATGATCGTTGATGTTCCGATTTCCATGGCACCGGCAAAGAAATGCCCTTCTTCGTCAAAGCCAACATCGGTTTTATCACTAGTGAAAAGTTTGGGATCCACAACCTACAGTAAGAAACCATACCGATTAAGGCTCTGACTTCCTTCTGTGTATTTGGAACAGACATGCCAGAAATGTGTTTTATTCTTTCAGGTGTCAATCTTCTCCCCTCCTTTGACAGGAGGTAGCCTAAATAGGCGACCTCCTGAAAACAACATTGACATTTTTTGAGCGAAGCTTTATGACCGTTTTTAGCCAGATGAACAAGCAACAATAAAGTGCCTTCGTTATAAGCACTTTCAGAATCTGCAGCCAAAAGCAAGTCATCGACATACTGAAGCAGTGTATAAGTAGGTGGCAATTCAAGGGTATCAAGCTGCTCTTTCAAGGCTCTGCTATAAATGCTTGGACTTTCAGTATACCCTTGAGGTGCACGAGTAAATGTGAACGAACGTCCCCCCAAGGTGAACGCGAACAAATATCTACTCTCCTTGTGTATAGGAATACTAAAGAAAGCATTCTTTAGATCCACAACACTAAAGTGCGTAGCTGTAGCAGGGATCATTGTTAGTATCGTTGTTACATCAGGCACAATTGGAAATTGTGGGGCGACAACTTTGTTGATAGCACGTAGATCAATTATAAAACGGTATGGGATTGCATTGTCGCCTTTCTTGTATACAGGCAAAATCGGGCTGTTACACAAACTAGCTGCAATCTCTTCAATCACTCCTCGATGCACAAAATCGGAGACAATGCACTTCAAAGCACGCTCGCCCGCAACTGATATTTTATATTGCGGAATGCGTGGTAGTTTAACTCCATGCTTCAAAACTATTTTAACAGGCTCAATCTGTAGTACCCCGACATCATTGTCGTCAACCGCCCATAAACATTCCGGAACAACACTAAACTCAGGAGGCAATGGTCGAGTCAGAAACTGAGAATTGGGAAGTTGCTGTGGTGAAACCGTCAGTCGCATTCCGTCAGAGGAACAATGAATTACTGCATTCAGTTTCTTCAACAAATTTAACCCCAGCAAATTCTCTCCACAGTTCGAAATCAGGAGGAAGGGACAATGGTCCGTGAAGGGACCCAGAGAAACAGACACCGGCGAAGAAACCGGGCAGGCAATTGGTATACCAGAAAACCCTACAGAAACATTTGTTTGCCCTGACAGTGGAATGTTTGGAACCCGGGAATGATCAATGGAGCACTTCTGTGCTCCAGTGTCTATCAAAAACGGATGTTTCCTATTCCCCACTAATAATTCAACGTAGGGACCTTTCTGATTAACGGGAATAGGTGAAAGTTCCAAACCCTGCTTAGTAACTCAGGGACCTTAAGCAGGCAATGTAAGATTCTACAGACTCCAACTTTTCCTGTAGTCTCTGAAAAAACTTGTGCCTCTCAAAACTGCCATTCTTCTTTGGTTAAAAATGATCTCGCAGTCGACCAAGAGCCATAACATATTCATCCATGTCGTCAGCTCCCGGCACCTGGTTCCCAGCAAGGCCATCAAATATTCTGCACCCCTCCACACCCAAATTGTGGATAAGGAGGGCCTTCTTGCGCGCAGGCGAGAATCTGTCACCCCCCATAGCCACCAAGTAGTTCTCGAAGGCATCTTTCCATTTGTCCCACCTGATGGCGGGCCGACCTGGTTCATTTAGAAAAGATTGGGGGGGTGGAATGGAGGCCACCATGCTGAGCGGCACCGAATGGGTAGTTAAAATGAGAAAGAAGACAGTCCAAAATGTCGAAGCTTAGACTGGGCTACTGTGCACAATCCCTTAAGAGTCCTCTCTAGACTTCCCTTCTGAACACCAAGTAAAATGGATGCAAAATGACAATGCCGCAATGAAATCCGTCACAGCACTATGACAGCTCAGAGACACAATGAAGCAAGCCTTGCAAGTGCCATCTCTAATATAGAACGAATGTTCAGCAACAAAGGCAGAGTTCCAGGAGCTGATGGTGTGTGGAAACAACTTGTTGATATGCAACGCACGTCACAATGGCAGGGGCCCAGCACTGACACGCTCTTCCTGAACTGAGGCTTTGCTGACGTCCAAAAACGAGGGGGCGGGGCAAAGGGTGCGTGGACAGGGCTTGCGCACAGCACGGCTCGGGCACTGCAAAGCTCGAGCTAGCGCTCGCACTCTCCCTTCAGAGGGTGGCACCCCCGCCCACCCGGGACAACGCCCCAACTCGCCTGAATCTCGACGGCGTTGGTGTCCGTCTTCCTCCTCTGTGGCGGATCCGCCTGCTGTCACCACCCAGGAAGGAAAGCACTCACGGGGCTCCGACTCGGATAGCGAAGCGAAACCAAAGCACACGGAGGACGAACTGCGGCAATGGGGTGGGTCCATCCCATCCTCGTCGCCAATGTTAAGTTCATTCATGTCAGGCGAGTTTATCACATTAAAGAGATTTATTAAGTAGAGCACACAATGACAGCAGGCACTGCCTTAAGCAGCAGGCACCAACTGACTTCACATGGAATCCCCTCAAAGAGCAACACTCCAAAAGGAATTCATTACATCACAATTGATACGAACAGGAATAAAGCAGTATATAAAGTATTTCATGTAAGAATGCATGTTAAACAATTATGGACTGATGCTTAGCTCACATGAGTAAAGCAATATCCCAACATATACATTGAAAGGTTGATCTTTTTCTTTTCTGCCATATCAATCAACATTTTTTTTTTAAACGCTAGAAGAAATAGCTGGCATATAAGCGTTCACTGTACACTAAGAAGGTTTTGAAGCCGTTTACACCAAGAACTTTAACACCTGTGACTATTCGGAGTTAAGGGCATTCAAGACGCTATAATGACATCAGCATGCCCTGGCTTTCCATGCCAAATCACAGGCCTTCATGGTGCCTGGTTCCGATAAATGTTGAATTAAACCTGTAGCGTTTTCTTGAAGCCACTCGTATCCCCATCTAGTCATGCAACATTTCACGCAATATGTTGACGGGTGCATTTAAACACCACGGGATGAGTATGGAGAAAAAGATTTACCAAAATGTCCCTGAATCAGAGCACCAGGACTGGACCCTTAATGCTCAATTGAGGGCCCCGCAGGTACCAAGGTTGGCTGGGACAGAACAACATTGCTAGCATCAACATTGCCCCATGAAGTTGTACATGCAATGGAGTAGAGGAAATCATAGTGAAAGGGGGAAATGTGTAGTGAACACCTACCCCCAATCGTGAAAGAAGGTGACCTTTGCTGAGGCAAAAGCATCCAGTCTCAAGCTGAAAATCACTGAGAGATGATCATTGAGGCAGGGTTTGTGAATTGTTCAATCTGAAAGAGACCTCAATGGTGCTGAAATTTCAGAAAAAGAGATATGTGCGCGTTCGACTCTCTTGGAAAATAGCACTTCAGTGAGCACCAATCTGCCACCAAATTCAATATATCTGATGTTGTGAAGTAACTTGCACCAGTCTGGTTGGTAACTCCTGCCCTCACAAAGATAACCTCCATTGCCACCAGGCACTCTCCACCAACTGAAAATCCTAGGATCTAGAATAGCATTCTCTCTGACATCACACAAGAATGACAATGCCACCAGCATTCTACCCTGCTGTTTTCACAAATCATGCTCACACACCTCCTATTATTGATCACCAAAGAAATACTGGTTCTCTAACTTTGTTCTATTCAATTTCCAAACTTGACTACCTCCTATGTGCACTGCATCTCTCAATGCTTTCTTCATCCTCACTGGTTAACTAAAAAGCAATTCACCCTTCCTTCTCACAAGGCCTTTCTTGCTCGCAAAAAGTCTCCTCCCTTCATAACCAACTCCTTGACACTCTTTCTGCCTTCTTTATTGCCATTCTCTTCTTCACTTCTTCTGTCCTATGTCTCATATACTTAATATTCACAGCCACCCATTTTGCATGCCCTAACCAAGGGGGAAACACCTGGGTATGCTCTTTCCGTCCCCTCATCAACTAAATGGCACTGCCCTAGTGACAGCATGTGGCAACCACCATGGCACTCCCACGTGCTACTTGATAGTCTCCTTCTTCCCCACACCACATTCATCTGCCATTCGTATGGCTTCCATGAAACCTCCGTTCACACACTCCATCACAGCATTATATTCCAGATTATACAAAGACATTTCTTATGTTTAATATCATGTGTCAGCCAGAATCTCTCCGTCTATTTTCACACAATGTGGGGACGATTGTCCATCAGCACACTTTCTGGATACCCTTCTCTTCCAAAAACCTCGTTCACAAATGTAATGACATTCCCTGAGCATGTTTTTCGTAGAACTTTTATTAGTTTCCAGTAGGAAAATAAGTCAGAAAAAACTATTACACATCTCCTGTTGGATGCAACATCTACAGCTTCTACCTGGCCGAGGAAATCCATAGATACTAGTGTCCTACTACCATGTTTGAAGTTTTGTCACCAATAATCCAACATCAGTACAGCTATGGTCCATGAGATTTCTATGTGCACACAATGGGCAATGTCCATTAACTTTTCTCTAAAGCACTGTTGGACCACTACCCGACCTGGACAATATAGCATCCACCTTCTAAACTGAATTCTTCTCTCTCTTCCCACAACCTCCTCAACTGCCCTTTTAGTGACCCTTTAGCTGCCCACTGGTCTCTCGCATAGGCAATGATTGTCAGCCATAAGTTCCACATCACCTAAATTGTTTTTTCTCACCCAATGAACCTATTGTGCATAATCAATATTTATTCTGTCCATGACTCCCGTTTAGTGTCCTTCCTTACTGTTTGCCAAGATAAACAATCAACAAACTTATTTTCCCGGCCAGGCACCATCTTCACACTGAAGTTTTGACACTGCATGTTTGCCACCCAACTCACCAATCTCCATGCTACTTTATCCAATCCCTTAGATTCCAAAATGTTCTTGTGCATGTGATCCGTTCAAAATGTTATATCTGTCCCCCAACATAAACATGTGAAACTTTTCCACAGCCCAAAAGCATTCTAAAGAGTCCTTCTCAATCACAGAATCTCTTTTTTCAGTACATCTCAGAAGTCGCAACGCATAAGCTATTATGACCACCTATCCGGAAAAGCTTCACTCACATCGGAAATAACAAAGGACTTCCGTCGCGCATCAAACTACCCTAACGAAACTGACAAGTCATTCTTACCCATCATCCTGCAAAATTCTCTAGGACATTGCCCAGTCCACGGGAGCTCTGCTTCCTTTCTCTCTAGACACCTCATACCGTATAAATGTAACCACCTAAATGTAAACAAGTTCTTTGTAGGGCGGCTTCCTTGTAACCCTTAAGTAAGCCTCCTTAAACTCGGATTCAGTGCCTCGATGTCTGCGGGCTGTTTGTGCGCTCTACAAATACAGATAAATAAATAAATAAATATACTTTGTCCCAGAAATTATCTTGCCTCAGCTTTTGTCCAGCTTCTTCCAAACATGTCATGCCCTCTGCCAATATTCTGCCTTTTCTAATGCCTCGTGCCCTAATTATTTTGCAGCCTTTGCTTTGAAATGTACACTTCTCCATTTTCAAAGCGAATGCTCTCACTGCCAGTATCCACAACACTTGTTTTAATTCCTCACCATGCTCAATCGCTGTTCTCCCACACACCAATGTATCATATTGGAAACAGTAAATATACCGTGCATGTCACCAAACAGTTTGAACATTGCCTTCTGAAAAAACGAAGAGGCTGATACAAACACAAAAGGCGTTCTTCAAAATTGAAATACTCCCCTGTATAAAATAAAAGCAGTAAAGTGCAAATGGCAAATATCCAGTTTGGCAAATAAGTTACATTTTCTGATAGAGCACAGCATCTCATTTATATGTGGTAACGAATGACGTTCCACTACCACACGCCTATATTGTTCCCCTACTTCGACACAGAGAGCTGTATATTTCTGTGCTGCTTGCGAGTGATCATCAAACAATAATCCACTGCACCTGCTCTCTCAATAATCCCTATGACAATTCATTCTGCACCCTTCTCTCAGAACCATTGACACTGAAGTAAGTAGTAAAGCCAGTGGCATGCTGCCTTCGTTCAGCAGTATTTGAGGTCCAAATCCTTTTTAGTGTTCCCACAGATTTTGCGATTACTGTGGCATACTCCTTCAATTCCTTAGTTTCCCCTCAATGGTGAATTGGCAACACATGTTCTTCCCTATAGGGGTCCAATCTGATATCGAGTTTATTTTGCTCCCTCCATGCAGGAGCAATGCCACTTTTTTGCAGACCTTACCAAAGTCATTCTGACCCTTGAATTCCACATTTGTAACAAAGGACCCTAAAGGCTCTATCTTATCCATGTTGTCGCTTTGCTCGGACCTGTAACTATGGGCCTCGGGTCTTTAACTGACTCGGTAATGCCCCCCTATCGAGGGGCTTATTGCTATTAGTACCCCGGCCCGCATGACCGGGGTACTAAAAGCAATGTTTTTCTGTTCCGAAATGCTCCAGTGTTTCCGGGACAGAAAAAAAATTATAAAAAGGCATTAAAATGGCCGCCCGGGAAGGGAAAACAGAGTCAATTTTCGCTTTCCTTGACGGCCATTCAAAATCAATGTAAAAAAGTAAACAAAGAAAATGGCCACCAGCTACATGTCGTCCCTTCTAACTTTCCATGGCAGCCATTAAAAAAAGTAAAAAATGTAAACAAAAAAATGGCTGCCATGGAAAGTCCCTTCTTCCTTTCCATGGTGGTCTGTGAAGATCAGGAGTGGATGCGCTGGACAGAAGTGTTACCAGCGGGTTCACTCCTTAACAAATATCTACTCTCCTTGTGTATAGGAATACTAAAGAAAGCATTCTTTAGATCCACAACACTAAAGTGCGTAGCTGTAGCAGGGATCATTGTTAGTATCGTTGTTACATCAGGCACAATTGGAAATTGTGGGGCGACAACTTTGTTGATAGCTCGTAGATCAATTATAAAACGGTATGGGATTGCATTGTCGCCTTTCTTGTATACAGGCAAAATCGGGCTGTTACACAAACTAGCTGCAATCTCTTCAATCACTCCTCGATGCACAAAATCGGAGACAATGCACTTCAAAGCACGCTCGCCCTCAACTGATAGTTTATATTGCGGAATGCGTGGTAGTTTAACTCCATGCTTCAAAACTATTTTAACAGGCTCAATCTGTAGTACTCCGACATCATTGTCGTCAACCGCCCATAAACATTCCGGAACAACACTAAACTCAGGAGGCAATGGTCGAGTCAGAAACTGAGAATTGGGAAGTTGCTGTGGTGAAACCGTCAGTCGCACTCCGTCAGAGGAACAATGAATTACTGCATTCAGTTTCTTCAACAAATTTAACCCCAGCAAATTCTCTCCACAGTTCGAAATCAGGAGGAAGGGACAATGGTCCGTGAAGGGACCCAGAGAAACAGACACCGGCGAAGAAACCGGGCAGGCAATTGGTATACCAGAAAACCCTACAGAAACATTTGTTTGCCCTGACAGTGGAATGTTTGAAACCCGGGAATGATCAATGGAGCACTTCTGTGCTCCAGTGTCTATCAAAAAACGATGTTTCCTATTCCCCACTAATAATTCAACGTAGGGACCTTTCTGATTAACGGGAATAGGTGAAAGTTCCAAACCCTGCTTAGTAACTCAGGGACCTTAAGCAGGCAATGTAAGATTCTACAGACTCCAACTTTTCCTGTAGTCTCTGAAAAAACTTGTGCCTCTCAAAACTGACATTCTTCTTTGGTTCAAAATGATCTTGCAGTCGACCAAGAGCCATAACATATTCATCCATGTCGTCAGCTCCCGGCACCTGGTTCCCAGCAAGGCCATCAAATATTCTGCACCCCTCCACACCCAAATTGTGGATAAGGAGGGCCTTCTTGCGCGCAGGCGAGAATCTGTCACCCCCAATAGCCACCAAGTAGTTCTCGAAGGCATCTTTCCATTTGTCCCACCTGATGGCGGGCCAACCTGGTTCATTTAGAAAAGATTGGGGGGGTGGAATGGACGCCGCCATGCTGAGTGGCACCGAATGGGTAGTTGAAATGAGAAAGAAGACAGTTCAAAATTTCCAAGCTTACACTGGGCTACTGTGCACAATCCCTTAAGAGTCCTCTCTAGACTTCCCTTCTGAACACCAAGTAAAATGGATGCAAAATGACAATGCCGCAATGAAATCCGTCACAGCACTATGACAGCTCAGAGACACAATGAAGCAAGCCTTGCAAGTGCCATCTCTAATATAGAACGAATGTTCAGCAACAAAGGCAGAGTTCCAGGAGCTGATGGTGTGCGGAAACAACTTGTTGATATGCAACGCACGTCACAATGGCAGGGGCCCAGCACTGACGCGCTCTTCCTGAACTGAGGCTTTGCTGACGTCCAAAAACGAGGGGGCGGGGCAAAGGGTGCGTGGACAGGGCTTGCGCACAGCGAGGCTCGGGCACTGCAAAGCTCGAGCTAGCGCTCGCGCTCTCCCTTCAGAGGATGGCACCCCTGCCCACCCGGGACAACGCCCCAACTCGCCTGAATCTCGACGGCGTTGGTGTCCGTCTTCCTCCTCTGTGGCGGATCCGCCTGCTGTCACCACGCAGGGAGGAAAGCACTCACGGGGCTCCGACTCGGATAGCGAAGCGAAACCAAAGCACACGGAGGACGAACTGCGGCAATGGGGTGGGTCCACCCCATCCTCGTCGCCAATGTTAAGTTCATTCATGTCAGGCGAGTTTGTCACATTAAAGAGATTTATTAAGTAGAGCACACAATGACAGCAGGCACTGCCTTAAGCAGCAGGCACCAACTGACTTCACATGGAATCCCCTCAAAGAGCAACACTCCAAAAGGCATTCATTACATCACAATTGATACGAACATGAATAAAGCAGTATATAAAGGATTTCATGTAAGAATGCATGTTAAACAATTATGGACTGATGCTTAGCTCACATGAGTAAAGCAATATCCCAACATGTACATTGAAAGGTTGATCTTTTTCTTTTCTGCCATATCAATCAACATTTTTTTTTTAAACGCTAGAAGAAATAGCTGGCATATAAGCGTTCACTGTACACTAAGAAGGTTTTGAAGCCGTTTACACCAAGAACTTTAACACCTCTGACTATTCGGAGTTAAGGGCATTCAAGACGCTATAATGACATCAGCATGCCCTGGCTTTCCATGCCAAATCACAGGCCTTCATGGTGCCAGGTTCCGATAAATGTTGAATTAAACCTGTAGCGTTTTCTTGAAGCCACTCGTATCCCCATCTAGTCATGCAACATTTCACGCAATATGTTGACGGGTGCATTTAAACACCACGGGATGAATATGGAGAAAAAGATTTACCAAAATGTCCCTGAATCAGAGCACCAGGACTGGACCCTTAATGCTCAATTGAGGGCCCCGCAGGTACCAAGGTTGGATGGGACAGAACAACATTGCTAGCATCAACATTGCCCCATGAAGTTGTACATGCAATGGAGTAGAGGAAATCATAGTGAAAGGGGGAAATGTGTAGTGAACACCTACACCCAATCGTGAAAGAAGGTGACCTTTGCTGAGGCAAAAGCATCCAGTCTCAAGCTGAAAATCACTGAGAGATGATCATTGAGGCAGGGTTTGTGCATTGTTCAATCTGAAAGAGACCTCAATGGTGCTGAAATTTCAGAAAAAGAGATCTGTGCGCGTTCGACTCTCTTGAAAAATAGCACTTCAGTGAGCACCAATCTGCCACCAAATTCAATATATCTGATGTTGTGAAGTAACTTGCACCAGTCTGGTTGGTAACTCCTGCCCTCACAAAGATAACCTCCATTGCCACCAGGCACTCTCCACCAACTGAAAATCCTAGGATCTAGAATAGCATTCTCTCTGACATCACACAAGAATGACAATGCCACCAGCATTCTACCCTGCTGTTTTCACAAATCATGCTCACACACCTCCTATTATTCATCACCAAAGAAATACTGGTTCTCTAACTTTGTTCTATTCAATTTCCCAACTTGACTACCTCCTATGTGCACTGCATCTCTCATTGCTTTCTTTATCCTCACAGGTTAACTAAAAAGCAATTCACCCTTCCTTCTCACAAGGCCTTTCTTGCTCGCAAAAAGTCTCCTCCCTTCATAACCAACTCCTTGACACTCTTTCTGCCTTCTTTATTGATATTCTCTTCTTCACTTCTTCTGACCTATGTCTCATATACTTAATATTCACAGCCACCCATTTTGCATGCCCTAACCAAGGGGGAAACAGCTGGGTATGCTCTTTCCGTCCCCTCATCAACTAAATGGCACTGCCCTAGTGACAGCATGTGGCAACCACCATGGCACTCCCACGTGCTACTTGATAGTCTCCTTCTTCCCCACACCACATTCATCTGCCATTCGGATGGCTTCCATGAAACCTCCGTTCACACACTCCATCACAGCATTATATTCCAGATTATACAAAGACATTTCTTATGTTTAATATCATGTGTCAGCCAGAATCTCTCCGTCTATTTTCACACAATGTGGGGACAATTGTCCATCAGCACACTTTCTGGATACCCTTCTCTTCCAAAAACCTCGTCCACAAATGTAATGACATTCCCTGAGCATGTTTTTCGTAGAACTTTTATTAGTTTCCAGTAGGAAAATAAGTCAGAAAAAACTATTACACATCTCCTGTTGGATACAACATCTACAGCTTCGACCTGGCCGAGGAAATCCATAGATACTAGTGTCCTACTACCATGTTTGAAGTTTTGTCACCAATAATCCAACATCAGTACAGCTATGGTCCATGAGATTTCTATGTGCACACAATGGGCAATGTCCATTAACTTTTCTCTAAAGCACTGTTGGACCACTACCCGACCTGGACAATATAGCATCCACCTTCTAAACTGAATTCTTCTCTCTCTTCCCACAACCTCCTCAACTGCCCTTTTAGTGACCCTTTAGCTGCCCACTGGTCTCTCGCATAGGCAATGATTGTCAGCCATAAGTTCCACATCACCTAAATTGTTTTTTCTCACCCAATGAACCTATTGTGCATAATCAATATTTATTCTGCCCATGACTCCCGTTTAGTGTCCTTCCTTACTGTTTGCCAAGATAAACAATCAACAAACTTATTTTCCCGGCCAGGCACCATCTTCACACTGAAGTTTTGACACTGCATGTTTGCCACCCAACTCACCAATCTCCATGCTACTTTATCCAATCCCTTAGATTCCAAAATGTTCTTGTGCATGTGATCAATTCAAAATGTTATATCTGTCCCCCAACATAAACATGTGAAACTTTTCCACAGCCCAAAAGCATTCTAAAGAGTCCTTCTCAATCACAGAATCTCTTTTTTCAGTACATCTCAGAAGTCGCAACGCATGAGCTATTATGACCACCTATCCGGAAAAGCTTCACTCACATCGGAAATAACAAAGGACTTCCGTCGCGCATCAAACTACCCTAACGAAACTGACAAGTCATTCTTACCCATCATCCTGCAAAATTCTCTAGGACATTGCCCAGTCCACGGGAGCTCTGCTTCCTTTCTCTCTAGACACCTCATACCGTATAAATGTAACCACCTAAATGTAAACAAGTTCTTTTTAGGGCGGCTTCCTTGTAACCCTTAAGTAAGCCTCCTTAAACTCGGATTCAGTGGCTCGATGTCTGCGGGCTGTTTATGTGCTCTACAAATACAGATAAATAAATAAATAAATAAATATACTTTGTCCCAGAAATTATCTTGCCTCAGCTTTTGTCCAGCTTCTTCCAAACATGTCATGCCCTCTGCCAATATTCTGCCTTTTCTAATGCCTCGTGCCCTAATGATTTTGCAGCCTCTGCTTTTAAATGTACACTTCTCCATTTTCAAAGCGAATGCTCTCACTGCCAGTATCCACAACACTTGTTTTAATTGCTCACCATGCTCAATCGCTGTTCTCCCACACACCAATGTATCATATTGGAAACAGTAAATATACCGTGCATGTCACCAAACAGTTTGAACATTGCCTTCTGAAAAAACGAAGAGGCTGATACAAACACAAAAGGCGTTCTTCAAAATTGAAATACTCCCCTGTATGAAATAAAAGCAGTAAAGTGCAAATGGCAAATATCCAGTTTGGCAAATAAGTTACATTTTCTGATAGAGCACAGCATCTCATTTATATGTGGTAACGAATGACGTTCCACTACCACACGCCTATATTGTTCCCCTACTTCGACACAGAGAGCTGTATATTTCTGTGCTGCTTGCGAGTGATCATCAAACAAAATACCCAATCCACTGCACCTGCTCTCTCAATAATCCCTATGACAATTCATTCTGCACCCCTTCTCTCAGAACCATTGACACTGAAGTAAGTAGTAAAGCCAGTGGCATGCTGCCTTCGTTCAGCAGTATTTGAGGTCCAAATCCTTTTTAGTGTTCCCACAGATTTTGCGATTACTCTGGCATACTCCTTCAATTCCTTAGTTTCCCCTCAATGGTGAATTGGCAACACATGTTCTTCCCTATAGGGGTCCAATCTGATATCGAGTTTATTTTGCTCCCTCCATGCAGGAGCAATGCCACTTTTTTGCAGACCTTACCAAAGTCATTCTGACCCTTGAATTCTACATTTGTAGCAAAGGACCCTAAAGGCTCTATCTTATCCATGTTGTCGCTTTGCTCTGACCTGTAACTATGGGCCTCGGGTCTTTAACTGACTCGGTAATGCCCCCCTATCAGGGGCTTATTGCTATTAGTACCCCGGCCCGCATGACCGGGGTACTAAAAGCAATGTTTTTCTTTTCCGAAATGCTCCAGTGTTTCCGGGACAGAAAAAAATTTATAAAAAGGCATTAAAATGGCCGCCCGGGAAGGGAAAACAGAGTCAATTTTCGCTTTCCATGACGGCCATTCAAAATCAATGTAAAAAAGTAAACAAAGAAAATGGCCACCAGCTACATGTCGTCCCTTCTAACTTTCCATGGCAGCCATTAAAAAAAGTAAAAAATGTAAACAAAAAAATGGCTGCCATGGAAAGTCCCTTCTTCCTTTCCATGGTGGTCTGTGAGGATCAGGAGTGGATGCGCTGGACAGAAGTGTTACCAGCGGGTTCACTCCTTAACAAGGACCAAAAAAGAAGATAGGTGGGGTTGGAAGGGCTGCATGGGGATAGGGGGAGGAGGGAGGGAGAAAACACTTCCCTGAATCCCGGCGGGAGAGGATGGCAGCCTCCAGCCGTGTGGTGGCTTGGAGCAGGGATTACCCTGTCCAAGCCTCCTCAATGTCTAAGGGGCTGCCACACCCACCTCCCCCGCACCAGGGATATAAAGGAACTTGAAGATTCAAGGAATTCTGCATCGGGTAAAGCCCTGGTGCGGGCCAATCAGATTGTGTGTAACTATCTGTTTGTCTCTCGCTGGGTACTAATTATAGGAACAATGCCCCCATAAACATAATTTTTGTTGTCACCCAACAATCTCCTTCAACAGATCCTCCTGGGATATAGACTCACATTCTCCCTGACATAAAAAAGAAATTATAGTGACCCCAGCATTCCACAGATCCTAACATTAGACCATACTCTTTACAGAAGTAATCCTAACTGCCAGCAGAAAATTGACCTTCATCATTATAGAATAGAGCTAGCAAAAAGGGTTTAGTCCCTGCCTCATATGCTGAATAGAGACTTCAATATGTGTCCCAAGAAAAATGATCAACTCAAGATTTCCAAATATTCTACAGCATATTTCTATATATTAAAGGGAAAAATGTAGATATGTGTGTGTGTCTGTTCGAAATGTTCATACTTCCCGACAAACCTGAAATTTGGCATGTGGATAGGTTGCATGCTGTAGACAATGTACAAAGTGTAAAATATAAATATAACTTTGTCTAATTTTTTGTTTTGTAGGAATTGCTGTGTGAAACATGGGTACAACTGCTAGTTTATTTATATTCCACACCATAGCCTACACGTGTTTCAACCAATAAAGGTCCTCATCAGGACGAAATCAATCCTTATCAATTAATCCCAAACGAGGGTACAAATCCTAACAATGAAGTGGGTGTTTTGAAACTCACAGCCCATGTCCCACAGACAACTAATGACGTTCTGTTGACAGTAAGTCTAGAGCCACTAGCATCCTGGCTCTCATGGTCTGCTTCTTTCCGACCTTGAGGTATAAGGGTCCTACAATCAAATCTAGCATTCAGTCATGGATGGACCCACCACTGTCCCACCCTTGGGTTTGCCAGGCAAAGTTAAAACCCAGTAAGTGCCCACAACAAACTCTTGGCATTTCCTCTTAGAAGGGGTTCTTGAACCTGACATTGCCACAACCAGACACTGCTGGGTTTGCTGTGAGCCAGGGAAATGGGTACAGTGCCATTCAGGGACTGTGTAAAATTCCCCTTTATTGAATGCAGAATTTTTGTCCGCAGCTTGGTATTGGAACGTGTCAATGAATGAGGCAAAGACGCCTCTCTTAGCCACTTAGCCTAAGACCTCAATCTCAGCCTCAGAGCTCTGCCCATGATCCTCAACCCAGAGACTCCCATAATTCTCCATGGCAGTGCAATATGCAATAAACATAAAGGAGGAACAAGATGAACAGAGAAAACATACGAGTATTTTCAGGCCACGCAGTTCCGGTAATTTCTTCGAATCCCTCATCTGTTTACATAAACCGAGGGGGCCTCCACTGCTTGATCCTCGGGCAGAGCTTTCCCAGATTCTAAAGACTGTTCTCTACTTCCACATGACAAGCCATTAAAGGTCACTCGGGAAACGAGGCTATCCACCCAGTTCTAAGCGCATGTGCATCTTGCCTTCTCTCCTGGCCTAGAAGCCGGAAGTTAGAATGCAACCTAGGGCCACCTTCCACCACTACACAAATCTCTTTTTAACCAAAGCAATGTGGCATAGACAAGAGAAAAGTAAATTCTCATATTTTTCATGGATCCACGGGAGCAGTAAGCAATGAAGTCTATGGGCCTCATTACGAGTCAGGCGTTAAGGGGTTAACGCCTGATTACAAGGTCCCTTAGCGCCATGGTGATTTTAACGCCTGCTTTTTGCAGGCGTTAAAATCCATGGCGCTAAGGGACCTTGGAGATAATTACGGCACTGTAATTTACGGTGGCGTAATTATCTCCTTCCTCACTCCCATTATGCCCTATGGGGCATAAATGGGAATGGGGAAGGGTAAATGGGAAATGGGGATTTACCGCCCCACTCACCTTGGAATGGGGCGGTAAATCTGCCAACCACCATGGCGTAAACATGGCGGTAAATGTACGACCCAGGCAGTAACTTACCGCCTGGGTCGTAATGAGGCCCTATGTGCGGTTCATGGACAGTGTCATAGTGCTAATAGAAGGGTGATTGGTGGAGATGGACAATGCACGGATTTGCGGGACATTGTTGCAATGTTTTTCTTACTGCTAACATTAAAGTAAAGTGAAGCTCTATTCCTTTGTAAGGCATGGCACTATTTGCTGGCATTTGGGTGTACAAATGTGTAAACACTAGTTTAGCTGTCACTTTATAAAATTCTAAATACATTAATAGGAATCACCTTTCATAAAACCATGCACTACCACAGATAAATGTTTACATGCGGTGAATACAACGGGTGCTTATATCACACAGGCTTCATAATTGAAAATCTTCACATGGCAGTAATGAGGTTTTTACAATGACTGCTCTCACCTGTACTTTTAGTGTATCCGTAGTTACAAAAGGTGTCCTGCTACTGTTTGTGAAAGGTCAAAATCTTTGGGTGGCATGTCTTTAACCTTAAAGCTGAGTGTTTCCTGCTAAAAATTCAATTATGCCTAATTACCTTTATAATTTAACGTAAGGGCTGAGTGCATTAAGGCATATGTGCTATAACATGTTTCTGTGATTTGCAGCATGCGTTTGAATCCTTTGGGTGTTGAAAGAAATGTGAACATGTTTCATGGGACGACAATGCATTGGTTCACCTCTTTCTGTTTTTAGTTTGGGCTATTATAAGCCAAAACGATTTCCTTAGACTACAGATAGGTAGGAATCACATATGCGGAGGGACACACAGTCTGTAGATGTTGTTTGGTTGTGTGCCCATCCACTGACTGCCCATGGTATGTGAATCGCTATGGCTATTCCCACCCATGTGTTCCCCTCCCCACCCAAAACACTTGCTCATTGGAACTCTTTGAGCTTGCTTTAATGAAGTCTTACCATCAAGCTTTGCACTCAAAGTGCCTCCCAGAGTCTACTGGTACAACAAAAATGTCTTACAGGCCTGCCTTCAGCCACTCGGATTATAAGCACTCTGTGTGTCCTTCACTGAAGTCCTGTTAAAAACACGCATTGGCAAAGACAACAGTTTTAGTTTGTGTATAAGGATTAATCTTTTTCTAGACACTGCACAGATGTCCATGTACTCAAACCATTGTGCACCTGCTTCCATTAATAGGCAGTTAATACCATTACGGCAGTGCTGGGCATTTGCCTTTCCCATGCCTAGCCAAACCCAAACTGTTGCTATTGCCAATACTTGTTTTGTGTATGATCTCACATTCATAGACCATTATTCCCAATACAATAATGACGGTATCAGCCCATTTCTGATCAGATGACGTGTTATAATTATAACACGTTCCTATTATACAATGAAAGAGGCGAGGAAGGGCCTCCAACTAAAGTGCTAAATAATTGCTTCCGAGGCTTTCTGGGTAAGGCTGAATTCTCTAACCCAATCGCCGTCGAATTCCACCGAGGCATGCATATTTTATTCCAGTAATGCCCCTGCTTCTAAATGAAATCTAGTGGACTTTCCGTCTTTCTGACGCAATTACAGTAATTTTCAGCTAACAGAGGAAAGCCGACTGTGGCATGTCTAGTAATTGATGGAAAGCTGCGCGTGGCGTATCTGAATAGAAATGTCAGGTTTCCTTTTAAGTTTTGACTAATCCCAACAGACTGACAAACTGCCGTGAATAATTCCGCGAACTCGCAGTGAGAGAGTTCAGATCTCTTTCCTTTTCTAGAATACAGTATGGGTGTGAGACGAACAGTCAAAACACCTCTGAATGAAGGCAAATGCTCCTTCATTCAATGCGGCTCCTTCCTGTCAAGCTTGTGAAGCTGTGATGGACAGCCTTGCGACATGGAAATGGAGCAATGAGTCGAGTATGGTAAAATATCGCCATGCATTGCTTTTCCCGCCCGAGCGTTAGCTTCACCCTGCATGGATTAGGCATGGCAGAATAGAGCTTAATCCTAGCTGCAAGGAAAATGCTGCATGCACATTTTCCATTTTTCCGGATGGGGAAATGAAGGCACCCAAACATATAGCTTCATGAATTGAGATGAAGTCCTTTAGGAATCATTTCTCTTCCTCTTGAGAAGGCCATTGTACTCCGTCCCTCAGCGAACTGAAGAACTGAGAATGCGGGTTTTAAGAGTCGCGATCCCACCATTGTGATGGCATTTTCACACTGCCGTATTCACTCCTTGGCTGAAAGAGCTGCGGGGATCAACCAGGCCCCATTTGTACAGCTCTCCGTCCTATTTTAGTGGCAGGATTCCAGTGTTTGTGAGATGAAATAAAACATTTAACTGCTCGGGAAGTGCAGAAAGGGATTCAGCAGTAATCTACACTCTTAAAAAACAAAGAAGGCGTGTCCAGGAATCAATGGTTGGTGGGAATTATTGCATCGCGCTGCCGTGGACAATAGTGCAACCATTTACCAGCATCTGACAATCTTTGTTTTGTCAACCATTTAGTTGCAGCTAAACGTGTTTGATTGCTGTTTGTGGAATTTTCAAATCGTTATGAAAATGTCTGGAGAACTGCAAAGACATCCAGACATGTGCCGGTTTGTTTAGATTTTATTCATAAAGCACAAACAAACACACCACAAGATAGCTGCAATGCACGGAGAATAAGAGCAAATAGTTAATTAAACTTATCAAGCAATACCGTGCTCCTGCTGAAATATGTTCTCTTTCCTGCATTACTCTCACAGAGCATAGAGACATGGGCAATGGTCCTCTCGATAACTGACTATTGCAACAGCCTCATATTGAAGATGTATGAGGGGCCAACTGCAATACGCACTAAGGTTTGTGGGGCTTCAGCCACCCTGAGACCCTCCACCACCAGTGGCAAATGCTTCACAACTTATTCTTGCACTCAGGCATGAAGACGACCTCCCATGGGTCCTGAATTCCCTCTTTTGCCTGCCACTTGAAGCTCGGACAACTTCAAAACACATAACGTCATTAAAGAGGCCTTGAGTACCTTCAGAAGAACTTGCTCAAACACTGCGAAGCAAGGCTCTAGACAGTGGCTTCCTCCTTAAACTTGTAGGTCTGGCGATCTCAGAGGAGGAAGGTTGATGGCAGGTCTCTGGGTGATGGGCAGGCTAGCCTATGGAACATGTTCCTTGCCTACTTCAGAAGACCATCTTGGTTTTAGAAAAGCCCTCAAGACTTATACCTGAGTCTATTGGTGACTCTTGGTTTTCTGTCATTCTTTGCCTGGACTGGTTTTGGAGTGTTACCTCCACATCCCCCGGTTATCATGTACTTTTTCACTGGCATGTCTCTGGGTTCTCCCCCTGGCACCTTTTGCTCTTGGCCATAGATGATCTTCTTCCAATTTTGAATCTTGACACCTGTTTTTTTGCATATATCTGCAAGACCTGCTCTTGCCCCCACCCTTCATGTGCACTTATTTCTGAAATCTCCAAGACTTTGATGATCAGTTCTCTTCCCCCCACCCTTTGTAGTCGGGTACGATGACATTCCCAGTTCACAGATGACACCTTACCAAACACCATTAAGTAAATAAATAATTAGATACATAAATATAAGTAGTTTACACAAATTAGTTTAAAACGATTTCATAACATTTGACCATCTCCACTACCTTGGTCTTTTGAAATATGTGTCAATCTGGTTTATCATTTTGTACAGGATCATTTTGCCCAGACTAGTATATGTCCATGTGTGGCATAGATGATGACGACATCGAGAGACGCTAGCTTATTACACTGGGATATACAGGCAGAGTAATAATGGAGTAGAGTGAAGAGAAACAAAAGGCGAGGAAGCAAGGTTGTGGATTAAGGGGTAAATGGGCAGCTTGAGTAATGGGGAGAATCCGCTATTACAGAGGCAACATTACAGGAGTGAGATAGGCCCAGAGAAGGAGGGCATATTGAAGGCAGGATCATGAGGGATAGTCAAATGGTTTGGATCATAAGGCTGCAGAAACCATATTGAAAGAGTGCGGATAGGGACACGAGATTCTTACAATGTGAACAGGGAAGAGTGTGTCTGAGGACTTATTTCAGTTTCATGGAGAGGGTACAAAAAGTGTTCTCTGCCTGCAATTTTTTTTTTTTTTTCTTAATTAATTATCGGAGGCGTGGGCAGACCCACGCAGGCGCGTCCCCATCCTATAGGATGATGTGCACCGTACCCACTAATTATTATTTAGCTCCATTTAAGCTCACAACTCCTCCCACCTCCCCATCTGCCTCACAAAATCCAACATCACACTACTCCTCCTCCTACCTCTCTTTCCATCACCTCCCAGTAAAGTCCTCCCACTCAGCTCAGCCACACCCAACGCAGTCAACCGAACCCTCATCAATTCTCTCTCTGCAACATGTGTCTCTCACACCTAATCAAAAAATGTCCCACCGTTTCAGGCACCCCACACACTGCACAGTCCCTTGATTCACGCTTCCCTATTCGAAATAGACAGTCATTCAGCCCCACATGACCTATCCTCAACTGATTCAGCATCACCTCCTCCCCCCTCCTCCATTCTGAACTCCCTGCATCCACCTTCACCGGCACTTTCCCACGAACACCGAACATCCACCTGCCCTTCACCCCACTCACCCACCTCTCCTGCCACTCATCCAGGACCCATCTCACCATCACAGCCTTCACCTCATCCACACTCAAAGGCAACCTCACATCAATCGCTCGCCTCCTCATACCCTCATCCGCCGCCAGATCCACCACCTCATTTCCCAAAATGCCACTGTGACTGGGAACTCACGCCAACTCCAAATCCATACCCACTCGCACACACCGATCAATCTTCATCCTATTGTCCAAAATCACATCCTTCCTATCACCATCCCCTGCCACAATCGCCTGTAACCCACTCAATGAATCTGAGAACACCACCACTTTCTCATACCCCAACTCACACACCCTATCAATCACCAATGCAATCGCCACCAACTCAGCCGTACAAATAGACACATCATTCGTCAGTCGTCCTATTTTATACCCCAATGTTAATCATTTTCACTAGGTAGTGCAAAATAAAAGGTGTACAAACAGGTGAAATGGCACGTACACCATCATTTTACACTTTGCATAGCAAAAGGTATACATGCATAGCATTTAGACATTGTAGACAGCATTTACAATTATTTCTATGAAATCCACCTGCTTTTAGCACCTGCAAAAAGAGGTGAATTTCATAGGAATTCATTGGATTTACACCCACATTAAAATGTCAAGATGACATATGTCCAGGTAACAGCAAATATCTGAGCGAAATAAACCACTCGTGAGATAGACACTGCTGAATAATTCCATGCACTGGGAAATCCCATGTGAAAAAAAGGAAAGTGTCACTGGGCAAAAACAGATTTCCTAAAATATAGGCGTTTTTATTTCTTCACCAAAACACAAACGAGAAAAAATTCACCACTGATGTTTCGCTGTACTCCACAGTTGCTTACTCATGGTCTATTTCCGTACTATGGGCATATTTCCAGTTGATTTTTGAAGGCAGAGTGTGCATTCACTTTGATACTTGGTCATGGGTCATGCTTTTGACACTTGGATAATGAAGCCCATTGAACCGTCCTTTTCACTCATGTCCAAACTGATCTGTGCACTCCTACACCGTTTGGAAATTAACGTTGGCATCCAGAACTACCCTTTTCAAACTTCCCCTTAGTAAACCTAACTGTAACCTGGCAGAAATCCCATACAGAACTCTTTACCTAAACAGTATTCAAAGGTCATTTGCAAGGAGCATTAACAACGGATGTACACATTGGACAGGACACAATTTCACACCAATTGACCTAGGCAGATACACTCTATCCTTTTGCCTAATAGCCAGTTTCAGATCTATGGGTACCGAATACTACATACCTCCAACAGCAAATGGCATTCTTCCACTGTAATTCTATTAGTTCCTACACCATCAGGGTTTCAAACCCAATAATAACACCTCCCAAAGCAGCCCTGCTTATTTGGTTTCCTGGTGGCATTATCCTTTCCCTTCTTTTATGCATATCCTACCCTTGTTCTGTGACCAATTCACCACTTGCCAGTAAAAATCGCAGATAGCATTTTCTGCCATCTTTCCAGTGGGTTACATTTTCCTATCAATCATAAAAGCATGTTTTTCCTATGTAATCATTATACCCTTTAGTCTGCCCCATCCTGGCAGGAGTATGCCCACTTACTGTGGCTCCCTTCAAGTCCGAAGGAGTGTCCATTCGGTGCCTTGCTCTAAGACCCTTCAACTATGGCAATGCCTTCAATGCCTTGCTTCTCTAACCCCAAAATATTGTTGGTTGGCCCTTCAATTCCGCAGCCCACCCATGGAATGGCAATCACCCACCCAACATACATGCTTAGTGCTTAATGTGATATGTATCTTCAAGCATCATAACACTAACATCCACGACATCCTGAGCACCCACACGTCGCTATTCATCTTTCAATTTACTAATACTGTCACTGACAGGGTTTTACTATTAAACGCCCACTTCAACCTTCAAACCCACAACTGTATTGAAATACTAATTTGGGCAATCTCTCAAAAGATTCTGTCTTTGATCATGCCAACAGCCTTTGCTCCTCACACTAGTCCCCGTCCACACAACAATATAAAACACAGCCCCCAACCTGAGGCTCTGCAGCATCTGAAAAACATGAATTGTACTAAGATTATTCAACTAACTCCTGCTCCATGTATAGTTTCTCCAATACCCTTGCTATAGTTCCTATGTCATTTGATTTTGTTTCACATTTTGATTTCTAAATCACAGTCTCCGTAAACTAATTTGTTTCATTTTGAGGGACATTCAGAACTGATTAGAACACAGTGGAAATTAATTTCCAGAATGCCATACTGCTCTGGATGTATACCATTAAATAAAAAACATTTAAACAGAACGCTCTCTCTCTCTCATTTGTATATCTATTTTTATTGGGTGATAACTGATAAATGCTTTCCAGCAGGCTCGGGCATTCGACAAGGTAGAGACTGTTTTCTGGCTGTTTGATGTGACATGTGAAGTCTCTGAAGGAACATTCACCTAAAAGAACATTTGAAAAAAAATCTAACAGTAGATGACATTTAGCTATCATAGGTACAGAAGAATGGCGAGAAATAATCTTTCTACCTGAGGCATATGTTAGATTGATGGTCACAATTTTCGTAATTCATAAGCATTGTACATTAAATGGTCGTAGAAGCATGTGTAAGGAGTTTGCATAATCTTGCCTGGCATTAACAAGGACTAGAGGCTAGTATATAATGCAACAGATGGAGTCTGAAAAAGCCATATTTAACTACAGAATATTACATGTTCCATCTTGTCATCATAATCTGTATTAAAGCAAAGAGGCAAAGTTTTTCATTTGTAAATCCAGGTTTGCAATGTTGTTTGCATGATCTGAGAATTGATGCCACAGATTTGGAGGCATTTGAGTTCCCACTGCTGTCTACAGTCTATTTGCCCACTACCTCGAGCCTGTCCATCACTAGGAGAAATTTCCCATGATATAATTTGCATATGGTTAATCTGACTTTCATCATTATAGGAGTGATGTTGTAATCTTCAGAAACAAAGAGCGCCCAGGCATGGAAGCAAGTAAGTGTTAAAAATCATGCAGGCTAAAAGGGAAACCTGTGAATCACCACATTCAACTTAATTGGGGTTAATTGGAATACCCAGCACCAGCTTCAACTGCCTTAAAAACCTATATGAAATGATTGAAACCACTAAGGGTTCTCCCGTAGATTCAGCAACTGTGGAACAGAAGTCTAGCAGTACAAAGTAGTCAACAGATCTCAATGTAGTCTAGGAATCCAACATAATCATAGGAACAGAACAACATCTTTCAACCTGCCTCATTCCATAAAGTGGAAAGCACTGTTTACTTTACATGGTTTGGGTGTAAACCAACAGGACATCTAAAGTAACATAGTTGTGTAAACATTACATGTATTTACTGTATTTATTTATTTATTTATTTATTTTAATTTTATTTATAAACAGGAAGGAACATTGCTCTTTTGATCACAAAAGAACATACAATAGATAAGAGATCAGATTTGACAGAAAGCAGTGAGCTTTCACAATGGCCTGAGTTCTAGTGACATTCTTACCAGGTTGTAGAGATGAATAAATGGAACTGTCACTGGGGAAAATACATAGGAGGATTTATATAGATTAAGGAAAATCAACCTTAGACATTTTTAAGTGCAGGTAGGTGGTACAGCCGGCTGTGTTAGGGGTGTAATCATGATGGATGGAGTGCTAGACTGAAGGCAGAGCAAGTGAGGGATAAATGCAGGTTAGAGGCAAAAGAAACATGTTATCTACAAGGCAACTGAGAGGTTAAGAGAGTAGCTCATAGGCAAAGAGGTAAGCTTATAATTTGGTTTTGAGCAAATCAGTGTGGATCGTTTCCCGGATGTCCAGGGAAAGATAATTCCATGCAAGTGGAGCAAGAAGAGAGAAAGAGTGGAAGTGAGAGGAAGCACAGGGAAGGTGAGGTGCTGCAAGCATAGTCGAGGGGGCAGAGCTGAGATTGGGAGAAGGCTTGTAGAGTTGGGGAGAAGAAGATATATATAGTGGTGCTTTATTTGTGAAGCAGGAGAATACATTTAAATCTGACCCTGTTCTGCGTGATTGGTGCAAGGAAGTAGGTGTGACATTAGGGAGAATAAACATACAAAGGTTCTGGGGCTGGGTATCATATCCTGGACCCAATCCCAAACTGTATCACACAATAGCAGTGCAGGTTATATTGGTTGGTTATCATTTAACATATATGTGTATCTAAATTCAACTGAATATCCCACCAACTGTACTAACTGTGCTCACAAGGTAGTGCAATGCCCTGGATGCTGGCGGTGAGATGCCTATCTAGGATGAGGGGACATAGAGAGGCTAACCCTACTGCTCGATCACAGAGAGAAACTTTATTTTAAAAGAAACAAAGAGACCGTTCAGTTGTGTCCAATGTATAAGGTTCTAACATGAGCTTGGGTTATATTAATTGTCCTGTTTCATCAAACCCCAAAACTCTTTAAAACATGGACCATTAAAATGTCAACAAACTGTGCACTTTAGATCATAGGGTATCCCATTATTGTCGGGAAATCCACCAGCGATGTTGGCCGACCGGTTTCAATGGTGCATTTAAGTGTGACCACTTTCTTCAGGACCTTGGTGCTGCAACGAGCAACTGTGCATCTGCATAATGATTTGTTTATATACAGGCAGTGTGGAGTGCATTTAAGGGTCCCAAACAAAAGTCACTTTCACATGAACAGCAGGATTTTAAACACTGAAACAAAAACTGCCTGGACTTTGTTTTAGTTTTTCAAGCAAAATCAAAGAGCAACGTGGAAATGGGCTACCTCTCATACCAATGGATAGGCACCATTTTAATTTACAAAAGAAGGAGGAATCAAATATCCTTGTCACATTGGAAACATGATTTTTTTGACATTGAAAACAAAAAACGGCAAATAAAAGCAGTTTGAATAAGTGAAAAAAAGTATCCCTTCTCTCAGAAAAATGTCAGAAAAACAAAACATGATGTGCAGGTTGACAAAAAGCAATGCATATTGTGTTTCACCTACAAAACCTGAGTGACATTTGAAGAGCCACTTTGTCTTCATGGAAAATGTCAGCCCCAGGCAAACCCTTTTGCTGGCTGTAGGAAACACTTCATGAGGAAATGTCCCACTCCCAGCCTGGATGTCACATCGGAATTGTACGATCAGACTTAAAAAAAGGTCAGACCGTACAAAAAGTCTGAAAAATACTACCACCAAAGGTTTGAACACCAAAAGTTCAAACCTTTGGTGGTAGCATTGTAGGTAAGTAAAAAAGAAAAGACTGCAGGGGCTGTGAGGTGTCCCCCGCAATACCCCGCTCACTATACTATCTGGTATAGTGAGCGGGGTGTTGTGGGGGACACCCCTCCAGCATACTGTGTGGTATAGTGAGCGGGGATTGCGGGGAATACCCCTGCAGCTCCCAAAAGAAAAAAGAAAAAAAAAGAAAAGGATCCTGCGGTGCCGGTTCCCAATCATGGAAGTGAAAGGGAACTGGCGCTGCAGGGACTCAGCATGTAAAAATGGTAAGTAAGGTTTGTTTATGTTGGGGTGGGGGTGTGTTGAGGGTGTGAGTGGGGGAGTGTTGTGGGTATGTTGTGGGTGTGGGTGGGGGTGTGGGTATGTAGGGGTTTTGAATTTGTGTTCACATTGGAAATGTGCGTACCTTTTGTGGTTCGCACATTTCTCATGCAAACTTTTCTGTCGCAGACTTTTCCGCGACGGAAAAATCACGCAGATCCGTCACATCTCCCATCTAATGACCAACCACAATAACATGTGCTGCTAAAAGTGTCAACATTCAGTGTTCTCCAGACCTGCTGGCTCTGAAAGCATTGCCTTCAAGAATAGTTTCCCTTGGCTGGAGCTTGACTAATATGTGTGAAAATGGGGGCACCCACTTCAAAGAGCAAGCATCCGACACATTGGAGACTGATAAAAAAAAACTCTTGGTACAGTCTTAGCCAGTGAAAACAAATGGTCGGAAGGCAGAAAAAGGGCAACTTTTCCCACATGAAGATTCACCATTAATTTAAAAGCACTATTATCATTTAGGCCTTTTTTCTCAGCAACCATAAGGCAGATTGATTTCATTTTAGTATCATGTTCTTTATGTCATTTCCGGGCGATTTTGGGGCTATACAATTTATCTGCTTGTGACTCTGTGAAATATAATGGCCAGTTAGACTAGGTTTCTTGCTGATCTGAATATGTTCCAAATGTGAGAGTTGATGAGTGGGTGGAAAATTAAATTAGGGAGATGTTAATAACTTACACATTCATAACTGCTATGCCTTTTATAGAAACAGCAGAAATGTGCTGCATGGCCATGCTACATGGTACAGATTTGGTGTTTGGCTTATCTAATTTTCCACAATTGGCTGAATCAGAAAATATATTTACCATGGCAATTGCAAGCACAATTATGAAGTTGTAATACATAACTTGTTTTTGCCAAAATTTTGAAAGGAGAACAATGGAGATTCCAAATGGGAATTGCCATATGTTGCTTCTGACCCCCAAACCTTCCTGACTTGGAGACTGTTTTTGGGAGGAGAGAGACGGGTAACTGTCCAATCCTGGTGGCCAGAATTATTGCAGGGTACTTCCCCAATATTGTAAAATTGGTGGTGTCATCACGGCTATGTAAGGGGGACTGCACTAGGACAGACAGACAGAAAAAAGACAGACGGAGAGAGGAACAGACAGACAAGAGACAGACCACCAGGAAGGCTGCTGAAACTTACCACCTGACAGCTGTAAGGAGACACCAGAGGAAATTGCTGAGAGTGCATCTGGGTGGAGCAGTCTATTCCTAGCAAGGCCATATAGCTGACTGGGTCCTATGGTGGAGAGCAGGAGGCCATTTTGAGAGTGGAGTGACCAGACCTGTGCCCTATTTTTTCAGAGTGTCCTGAGATGCAGCTGGTTTTCCTGAACTGTAAACAGAGGCTTTCTATGTAAGAAGCACTAAGGCCTGGGAAACCAAAAGGTGGAGGAGTCTGCTTGCTTTGAATCCTTTCCCTTTATAGTGGCCGGGGGGTAAAATTGTGTAGATCCTTAGCCTAGTTAACCAAAAATATTAATGCAATCAACTCCCCATTCAGCAGAACACTATGGGGTGAATTCTGTTAAAAATTGAAATGAATAACGCTCACTTCCCAGTGTGAGCTCAAAAATATAGCATATACATTAATTGGGTAATACTTTCTGTCCTGTTGATCCCGACTTCTTTAAGGAAGGGAGAGTCTTTGTTCTTAAATCAGTCTAACCTTTTTATCCAGATTCCCCAGCACAGGCCTTTTCAGCAAGGGAGGGGGGTCTGAAATCCAAAATTCCCCAAAATATTCCAATTTTTCTGTCTCACTTCCCAACATTGACAAAAGCAATGGGAGGTCTGAAAAACAAACCAATAAATCACCCTTTGTTTATTTTAAACCAAAAGTGTGGGTGAAATCATAATTACCTATCTTGAAATCCTACTGCTAGCCTTTTAAGCCTGCAGAAAATCAAAATCGCACAACATTACATGATAAGTACCTTTGTTATCTTTCAGTGTAATTATTTTGTGAAGTGAAATTTGCAGAAAGTGAAGAATTGTGATTGTGTTCTTTTTAAACTCACTTTTGTGATTCATTTATGCTTGAGAGAAGTTGATTGTGTTGTGCCACAGATAAAGTGGTGTTTGACATTTTCGTGCTAATTTCTATACATTTTAATTTAAATAAATACCAATATATTTCCTGTATAACGGCCGGTTATTGGCTGATTGTTAGCTCAGGGTAGAGGGATCCAAGGGGCGTGATATGTGGCTGAGGTAGGGCTAAAAAATAATTGATTAGTCAGTTTGTTGCATAAGCACTTGAGTGGGGAGGGAAGGAACTCCTCGTAATGAGGGTGGCTTCTCAATAAACTGTTACAAATTGGGGGCTCAGGCCGGGATTTAGCTTTGTATTCATACATTGTGACGGTATATCCATTTTGATGCAATTGCATTAGGGAGGTTTACAGGAAAGATTAAGATTGTGTAACAATTTATTTGTGTAAGGAAATCAAGCAGGGACAGGGTAATGTTGACCCTGCATAAAGAAAGTGTTATTAAAGTGCAAAAAGCCAATTGTGAAAATGACTACTGTACAAATTGGTGAACCCAGGGAGCATCTCCTAGCTAAATTATTTCTTAAAGGAGAATGGGTTGAGGACAAAGCAGGAATCTGGAAAACCAGAATTGTGTGGGAGTTTACCTCAGTAAGCAATGATATCTGCCTTGAAGCCGGAATATTGCACAAAGCACGTGAAGCATTTTATATGACCGCAACTGCTTATGATGAAGAGATACAATTGGCTCAGCTAACTCCTCTGATATATTTTCATTAGCTTTTAGTAGAAGACTTCTCCAGAGGATCTCCGTCGATGCAGGGGCTTCTACCTGCCTCATGTGGGCTTTCTACAACACCCTCATAAGAACTGGGGTAAGCCTGATGATTTGTGATGAGCACACGTGGCGCAGCACATTTTGCTTCAAAAATGCTTCTAAAATTGATTTTTTACTGCGCATGTCGAGCATTGACTTTGTTTGGAACAGCCCATTATGTTTCTAGTGCTTTCTGTGACTTTGTCCTGTTTTCTGTACCCCTGCCTCATTGTGCCTTAGCCTTCCAACATGGCTGCACTTTTTTCCACACTGAACTGCAGCCTTCGGGTTGGCCCTGCTCCCCCCTCCCATTGGTTGCACTTGGCTTGTTAAGCCAATGAGAGCAACTGGAAGATGGGATCCGGCCATCCACCTAAGGCCCACAACAAAGGCCCTGTCTACCCATGTCCACCATGATACGCTGCACAGCCACCCCAAGCCACCCCCTTGCCCCCTGTGAGTGTGATTGTACCCCCACCCACCCCCTTGGCCCCTGTGAGTCTGATTGTGTGCCCCACCCACCCCTTCGCCGCATGAGTGTGATTGTCCCACACCGATCCCCTTGTCCCCTGTGAGTGTGATTGTGCCCCCACCTACCCCTTCCTCTGTGAGTGTGATTGTGCCCCCCACCCATCCCCTTGCCCCTCATGAGTGTGATTATGCCCCACACCCACACCCTTGCCCCCGTGAGTATGATTGTGACGCCCACTCACCCCTTGCCCCACGAGTGTGATTGTGCCCCACCCACCCCTTTGCCCCCCTTGAGTGTGATTGTGCTTGTGCTTGAGCTAAAAACACTGCAGCAAGGGAGTGCAGAGCATGAAACACAGTTTTGTGGATGGAAGTATGCACATAAAGAGTGTGTAGAAAATCTGAGCACACTGCAACACAAGCTGCATGGCCAGGCTGTTCATAATAGTCGTTTTGGAGGACATTAACACATTCCAATCAGAATTAAAACCATTGAAAACTGAAAATAGTCAATTCATTATAAAGCGATTGATTCCCAACATGACTTTGATCAGATTTATCAGCAGATAATTACTCTGAAACAACAGAGGACGTAGCTGGCTCAGGAAAAAGACCTCTTGAATCAGGATAACAGCATCCTATTGCAGAGGATAAATCATTTGGAAATGGAGGTAGAAAAGGAACAGTCAGGATCTCAGGAACTGACCAGAATTAGAGAAGAAAGGAATTAGCTTGTATAGCAAGTGAGACAAATAGAAGCTGCACTATTAGAGGAAGCAAGATGTAGGGAAGAACAAGAGAAAGAGGTTAGTCTCCTGAAGGAAAAGAACCCTGAATATGCATGCAGCATACAAGGTTCAAAGACGGAAAATTAATCACTTCAGCGTGAGGTGCAGCAAACAAAAGATTGGTTCGTAGCTCAGAGAAGGGTGCTTGACACTAATTAGGCCTTAGTGTCAGAATTGATAAGCCAGCTCTCTGACTACCATCAGCAAATAAATAAAGAGAGACACAAGTGTGATAGCCTCACCAAGGAAATAGAAAAATTCTAAACAGGATCTGAGGCACCCTGATCAATCAGGATATGGGACAAGACCCACTGATCAAGGTCTGTCACCCTTCCCAACAGGTGGCACATGTCAGTCGTTTACAACCTCTCAAGCACAAATGGGAACTGACCTCATGCATACCACCTATCCAGAACAGGGAGACATGAGGCAGTTCGACTTAACCAGGCCTTTTCCAACTGATCAAGAAGGCGAGTCCCTGTCTGATATTGATGAGTATTCATCTGTACCACACAGAATGGAAAGTGGCTGGACCAGTGTGTCCCGGGAACTAAGGAATAAGACGGTAAGTACTAAAGACCATGAAAACTCTTCTGAGGAGAAAGTCAGGGAGTTCGATTGGCCGAAGAAGCGACTACAAAGAGACCACCTTGCCCGCTTCGCTGAATGAGAAAATCCAGACTTGCAGCCTAGGAAGGGGATTCTAAAAAACTTAGTAAATTCTTGGAAAGGGGGGAATTCCCCAGACTCCCTGCTAGGATGTATGAGGAGACTGGGTTCTATCCTGGACCTGAAAGGAACTCAAGGGAGAGTGACCCTGAGAGTTCACTTTGGTCCAGGCAAGAGGAGTCCAGACCCAGTGGTTCTGGGAGATATTCTCAGTTTCATAGAGATAGGGAGCACCTAGAAGACAGGGTAGAGAGTACTAGTAGCAGTTCTGAGTCTGAAGGTGAATGGATGGATTCAGGTGTATAGGAACAAAAAGATAGCGAAGCAGAGCAAGGGTTTTGTGAAAGATCCAATAAGACAAATCAAAGCCATAAAGAGCTTCCTGACCCGATGCCGGATGAATGCCAAGTATTCGGTATGGGAGCACCTGGAACTTTATGAGCAGATGATGGCATCATTCCAGATCAGGAATGATGTGAGTTGTATAGCATTTGCTAAATGGACATTCTCAGTACTCCAGTTTCTTTGTAGGACTCGAGGACCAGGATCATCATAAGTGGTCAACTTATAAAGCGGCCATACTGAAACATGTTTCCACCCATAGGAACCCACAAGAGGCCTGTAAGGCTGCATATAACTTGCAGTGTGGGAAAGATCAGGCCCCTAGGGAGTTTGTGCAGGAGTTAAAGGAGACATTTGCTCAGACTTCCTTGTGGGTGAACACCAATAGTAGGGAGTTCACATGTTATGTTAAGGCTTCTTGGATAGCGCACGGTCACCTGGAGGGATCATGGTGCTGGAGAGAGGAGGAGAAGTCTGACAAGCGACTATCAACCATCATCCACCGTAATTAGAAAATATATGTTTTTAAGACCTTCCTAAAGGACAGATTGTTATGGATCTTTTTCATTTTGACAGGCAGCTTGTTTCACAGCTCAGTTGCTACAACAAAAAAGGCACAACCACCCAATCAGGAACAGCAAATTTATGGTACACAGAGCAGACCAGCTGACTCAGATCTTAAAGAGCGCCTGGGGAGGTAGTAAAATGTAACATGCAAATATTCTGCTCCCTGACCATGAAGCGCACGATGCATGATACAAAGTGACTTAAATTCAATACTTTGAGACACTGGTAGCCAATGGAGACAGTGAAGGACTGGAGAAATATGTGCACCGTACAGTGATCCAGTTGCTACTCGAACTACAACATTCTGGAGGCGCTGTAGCCGACGGATCAGCCCCTTAGGCTGTGCAAGATACAAAGAGTTGTAGTAATCCAGTTGAGTAGCTACCATTGCAGCAAAAACCAATGGCAGCAGGGGAAGTGGTATAAGATGAAGGATTTGTCAGAGAGTTTTCAAATGAAAAATCCCGGAATGACAGACAGATGATATCTAGGCTTCCATTGAGAGATCCGCACAGAAAACTCCACTTTCCCAGCCCCAGGCCCCGAATTCCACCCCCCGCAACCCTCGCTTCCTCCCGCTTCCTGGAGCCTCCTAATCCCGCCTCCCG
Source organism: Ambystoma mexicanum (assembly GCF_040938575.1). NCBI lineage: Eukaryota > Metazoa > Chordata > Amphibia > Caudata > Ambystomatidae > Ambystoma > Ambystoma mexicanum. Next base: position 23,235,327 of record NC_090924.1, read on the forward strand.
AACCTCCCCTGCGCCCTGATTGGTCCCCGGTCCCTCCTTGGGAACGTAATACACGGCCAGAACATCTGTGTCTCCTTTTGTGCTGCTGCGGCCTGTAGGTGAGTTTCCCCGCATTGGTGCCTGAGCATCTTTAAATTTAAGTGCATCTGCACCAAAAACTCCACTTTCCCAGCCCCAGACCCCGAATTCCACCCCCCCGCAACCCTTGCTTCCTCTCGCTTCCTGGAGCCTCCCAATCCCGCCTCCCGACCCTCCCCTGCGCCCTGATTGGTCCCCGGTCCCTCCTTGGGAACGTAATACACGGCCACAACATCCGTGTCTCCTTTTGTGCTGCTGCGGCCTGTAGGTGAGTTTGCCCCCATTGGTGCCTGAGCATCTTTAAATTTAAGTGCATCCGCACCGAAAACTCCACTTTCCCAGCCCCAGGCCCTGAATTCCAACCCCGCAACCCTCGCTTCCTCCCGCTTCCTGGAGCCTCCCAACCCCGCCTCCCAACCCTCCCCTGCGCCCTGATTGGTCCTGACTGAAGATCGAGCATTCATTCACAGTCCCTCCTGGGCAGCCCTCTGCCCGGCAGCCCCTCGGCTAAGGACCCAAGGCAAAGGACGGCTCCTACAGTGATGGCTCCAGGTCGTATCTGCAGGTATCCGCAGTAGAAGCAAGAAGCCACCAACAAGTAAGTGCGGCAAGGGCGGAGACAGAAACAACTACTTCTCGCCATACTACCCTACCACTCAATCTTCAACATTTCGGGTGTGTCCCCAATAGCCACTCATTGAAAGTTGCATTTAGAAGTTGCGCCCAATAGCCTCTCTGAGAAAAGTTGATTCTAGAAGTGTTCCAAACTGCATTTAGAAGATGCACCCAATAGCCTCTCTGAGAAAAGTTGATTTTAGAAGTGTTCCCAAATGCATTTGAAGTTGCACCCAATAGCCTCTCTGAGAAAAGTTGAAGTTAGAAGTGTTCCCAATTGCACCTAGAAGTGTTCCCAACTACATTTAGAAGTTGCGCCCAATAGCCTCTCTAAGGAAAGTTGATTTTAGAAGTGTTCCCAATTGCATTTGAAGTTGCGCCCAATAGCCTCTCTAAGGAAAGTTGATTTTAGAAGTGTTCCCAATTGCATTTGAAGTTGCACCCAATAGCCTCTCTGAGAAAGTTGATTTTAGAAGTGTTCCCAATTGCATTTGAAGTTGCACCCAATAGCCTCTCTAAGGAAAGTTGATTTTAGAAGTGTTCCCAATTGATTTGAAGTTGCACCCAATAGCCTCTCTGAGAAAGTTGATTTTAGAAGTGTTCCAAACTGCATTTAGAAGTTGCGCCCAATAGCATCTCTGAGAAATGTTGATTTTAGAAGTGTTCCCAATTGCATTTGAAGTTGCACCCAATAGCCTCTCTGAGAAAAGTTTGAAGTTAGAAGTGTTCCCAATTGCACCTAGAAGTGTCCCCAACTACATTTAGAAGTTGCGCCCAATAGCCTCTCTGAGAAAAGTTGATTTTAGAAGTGCTCCCAACTGCATTTAGAAGTTGTGCCCAATAGCCTCTTTGAGGAATGTTGATTTTAGAAGTGTTCCCAATTGCATTTGAAGTTGCACCCAATAGCCTCTCTGAGAAAGTTGATTTTAGAAGTGTTCCCAATTGCATTTGAAGTTGCACCCAATAGCCTCTCTGAGAAAAGTTGAAGTTAGAAGTGTTCCCAAATGCACCTAGAAGTGTTCCCAACTACATTTAGAAGTTGCGCCCAATAGCCTCTCTAAGGAAAGTTGATTTTAGAAGTGTTACCAATTGCATTTGAAGTTGCGCCCAATAGCCTCTCTAAGGAAAGTTGATTTTAGAAGTGTTCCCAATTGCATTTGAAGTTGCACCCAATAGCCTCTCTAAGGAAAGTTGATTTTAGAAGTGTTCCCAATTGCATTTGAAGTTGCACCCAATAGCCTCTCTGAGAAAGTTGATTTTAGAAGTGTTCCAAACTGCATTTAGAAGTTGCGCCCAATAGCATCTCTGAGAAAAGTTGATTTTAGAAGTGTTCCCAATTGCATTTGAAGTTGCACCCAATAGCCTCTCTGAGAAAAGTTTGAAGTTAGAAGTGTTCCCAATTGCACCTAGAAGTGTCCCCAACTACATTTAGAAGTTGTGCCCAATAGCCTCTCTGAGAAAAGTTGATTTTAGAAGTGCTCCCAACTGCATTTAGAAGTTGCGCCCAATAGCCTCTCTGAGGAAAGTTGATTTTAGAAGTGTTCCCAATTGCATTTGAAGTTGCACCCAATAGCCTCTCTGAGGAAGTTGATTTTAGAAGTGTTCCCAATTGCATTTGGAGTTGCACCCAATAGCCTCTCTGAGAAAAGTTTGAAGTTAGAAGTGTTCCCAATTGCACCTAGAAGTGTCCCCAACTACATTTAGAAGTTGTGCCCAATAGCCTCTCTGAGAAAAGTTGATTTTAGAAGTGTTCCCAATTGCATTTGAAGTTGCACCCAATAGCCTCTCTGAGAAAGTTGATTTTAGAAGTGTTCCCAATTGCATTTGAAGTTGCACCCAATAGCCTCTTTGAGAAAAGTTTGAAGTTAGAAGTGTTCCCAATTGCACCTAGAAGTGTCCCCAACTACATTTAGAAGTTGCGCCCAATAGCCTCTGAAGTGGGAGAATGGAAGACCAGGCTCCCGTCCTTCGCCTCTCGCGCTTGGCCTAGAGGGTCACGACCCAAACACCCGCCACGAGAAGAGTTTGTCCATTTACCAGACGACCAGATACCCTGGTACAGGAACATACGGATGTGTCCATCTGCTTGCCCAGCAGCCCGCACTGGCCATGCCGACACCTGCGGCACGGATCAACTAGACTAAAATCTACACGTCGTTAGAGATGCCATGACGACCTAGACAACGGGAAGCACATCTGTACAAATGTACACACTGGACATTCCCACACCAACCTACACGAAGAATATACTCAGTGCTATGACGTAGGCGACAGGCATATTCACGGACGTGCATCTTTATTATTTTTACATAGGCTTTCAGAATGCAGAAACGCAAGACGCGTCATGAACTCTTTTACTAGCTTGCTCACGCTTCTCTTGAAACCAGTTACCGCCATGAGAAGTATAATGAAGACAATACTGGTCATGAAATTATATGCTCCTATAACCTAAAGCACCTGTGCACCAAACGGACAACTTATGCACCAGGCCCAAGTAGGCCTCAAACAAGAGCTCCCGTGGACATCAACAAGGCACGAGTCAGTTGCTGATCCTGCAGAATGAGCTCGGCGAAGCAACCAGCCAAGGTCGCAATGTTGCAAACCCACGTTCCAAGAGCAAATCATCAAAGGCACGATGTTGCAACCTCGTACTCCGCGCACCAACGTTAAAGTCACACCGACAAATTAAACCAGACGCGCAGTAGAAAAACAATATTAATTGTGCAGAATTCTGCCTCTTTCACGGTCCCTCCCCACGTGACCAAGCCGAACCTGACGAGATGCCAAACCCAGGAGAACAGAGGCGTCTGGATCCCTCGCTACGAGACACTGGCAGATACACTTGAAAGGCTCAATGGACATCTGCAACAGTGGGAGCGGTACCCCGTCCAGCTATGAATAAGTCCTCACATTGTCTGCATGTACCCATAGTGAAACATTGTTGCAACTTACAGGTACACCGAGAGCTGGGAACGACGGTGGTCCCAGGCTGGGAAGCTCACGGGCGCACCAATCAGAACATGGGGCTCTTATCACTGACGCCAGCAAATTTAGCCAATCCTCAGGAGTCTTCATGTAACAATTCTCATGTATCTAATTGTAGGGACAACCCAGATATACCACCTGACTACACCTTGTCCACTAATATCTTTCTCTATATGTGTGCTATACTAACCCTACCACTCGAACACCCAATTAAGAGTGGCGATAGGTTTTTTGTTAACTTTCTGAAGTGACGCAAGTAGCGCGTCATAATACAGTAAAAAGGGCCTGCGAGCCCCACGATTGTGTGTGTGTCAGGACGAACGCGTACGCTCCTTGACCCATCCCTGCCGTTTGTCTAATAAACAGCAGAGTCACCTTGCTCCTTGTGTGCGTCTCATACTCTATCTCATCTCATCTGGGATATACACGGGAGGAGTTGGGGCCTCCCTGCCTGGAGGTCCGCGGACGGCCCGGCCGACCCCGGCAGAATTTCCCCCCGACACCTCTCTGAGAAAAGTTGATTTTAGAAGTGCTCCCAACTGCATTTAGAAGTTGTGCCCAATAGCCTCTTTGAGGAATGTTGATTTTAGAAGTGTTCCCAATTGCATTTGAAGTTGCACCCAATAGCCTCTCTGAGAAAGTTGATTTTAGAAGTGTTCCCAATTGCATTTGAAGTTGCACCCAATAGCCTCTCTGAGAAAAGTTGAAGTTAGAAGTGTTCCCAAATGCACCTAGAAGTGTTCCCAACTACATTTAGAAGTTGCGCCCAATAGCCTCTCTAAGGAAAGTTGATTTTAGAAGTGTTACCAATTGCATTTGAAGTTGCGCCCAATAGCCTCTCTAAGGAAAGTTGATTTTAGAAGTGTTCCCAATTGCATTTGAAGTTGCACCCAATAGCCTCTCTAAGGAAAGTTGATTTTAGAAGTGTTCCCAATTGCATTTGAAGTTGCACCCAATAGCCTCTCTGAGAAAGTTGATTTTAGAAGTGTTCCAAACTGCATTTAGAAGTTGCGCCCAATAGCATCTCTGAGAAAAGTTGATTTTAGAAGTGTTCCCAATTGCATTTGAAGTTGCACCCAATAGCCTCTCTGAGAAAAGTTTGAAGTTAGAAGTGTTCCCAATTGCACCTAGAAGTGTCCCCAACTACATTTAGAAGTTGTGCCCAATAGCCTCTCTGAGAAAAGTTGATTTTAGAAGTGCTCCCAACTGCATTTAGAAGTTGCGCCCAATAGCCTCTCTGAGGAAAGTTGATTTTAGAAGTGTTCCCAATTGCATTTGAAGTTGCACCCAATAGCCTCTCTGAGAAAGTTGATTTTAGAAGTGTTCCCAATTGCATTTGGAGTTGCACCCAATAGCCTCTCTGAGAAAAGTTTGAAGTTAGAAGTGTTCCCAATTGCACCTAGAAGTGTCCCCAACTACATTTAGAAGTTGTGCCCAATAGCCTCTCTGAGAAAAGTTGATTTTAGAAGTGTTCCCAATTGCATTTGAAGTTGCACCCAATAGCCTCTCTGAGAAAGTTGATTTTAGAAGTGTTCCCAATTGCATTTGAAGTTGCACCCAATAGCCTCTCTGAGAAAAGTTTGAAGTCAGAAGTGTTCCCAATTGCACCTAGAAGTGTCCCCAACTACATTTAGAAGTTGCGCCCAATAGCCTCTCTGAGGAAAGTTGATTTTAGAAGTGTTCCCAATTGCATTTGAAGTTGCACCCAATAGCCTCTTTGAGAAAGTTGATTTTAGAAGTGTTCCCAACTGCATTTAGAAGTTGCGTCCAATAGCCTCCCTGAGAAAAGTTAATATTAGAAGTGTTCCCAACTGCATTTAGAAGTTGCGCCCAATAGCCTCTCTGAGAAAAGTTGATTTTAGAAGTGTTCCCAATTGCATTTGAAGTTGCGCCCAATAGCCTCTCTGAGAACAGTTGAAGTTAGAAGTGTTCCCAATTGCACCTAGAAGTGTTCCCAACTACATTTAGAAGTTGCGCCCAATAGCCTCTCTAAGGAAAGTTGATTTTAGAAGTGTTCCCAATTGCATTTGAAGTTGCGCCCAATAGCCTCTCTAAGGAAAGTTGATTTTAGAAGTGTTCCAAACTGCATTTAGAAGTTGCGCCCAATAGCATCTCTGAGAAAAGTTGATTTTAGAAGTGTTCCCAATTGCATTTGAAGTTGCACCCAATAGCCTCTCTGAGGAATGTTCATTTTAGAAGTGTTCCCAATTGCATTTGAAGTTGCACCCAATAGCCTCTCTGAGAAAGTTGATTTTAGAAGTGTTCCAAACTGCATTTAGAAGTTGCGCCCAATAGCATCTCTGAGAAAAGTTGATTTTAGAAGTGTTCCCAATTGCATTTGAAGTTGCACCCAATAGCCTCTCTGAGAAAAGTTTGAAGTTAGAAGTGTTCCCAATTGCACCTAGAAGTGTCCCCAACTACATTTAGAAGTTGCGCCCAATAGCCTCTCTGAGAAAAGTTGATTTTAGAAGTGCTCCCAACTGCATTTAGAAGTAGCGCCCAATAGCCTCTCTGAGGAATGTTGATTTTAGAAGTGTTCCGAATTGCATTTGAAGTTGCACCCAATAGCCTCTCTGAGAAAGTTGATTTTAGAAGTGTTCCCAATTGCATTTGAAGTTGCACCCAATAGCCTCTCTGAGAAAAGTTGAAGTTAGAAGTGTTCCCAATTGCACCTAGAAGTGTTCCCAACTACATTTAGAAGTTGCGCCCAATAGCCTCTCTAAGGAAAGTTGATTTTAGAAGTGTTCCCAATTGCATTTGAAGTTGCGCCCAATAGCATCTCTAAGGAAAGTTGATTTTAGAAGTGTTCCCAATTGCATTTGAAGTTGCACCCAATAGCCTCTCTGAGAAAGTTGATTTTAGAAGTGTTCCAAACTGCATTTAGAAGTTGCGCCCAATAGCATCTCTGAGAAAAGTTGATTTTAGAAGTGTTCCCAATTGCATTTGAAGTTGTACCCAATAGCCTCTCTGAGAAAGTTGATTTTAGAAGTGTTCCAAACTGCATTTAGAAGTTGCGCCCAATAGCATCTCTGAGAAAAGTTGATTTTAGAAGTGTTCCCAATTGCATTTGAAGTTGCGCCCAATAGCCTCTCTAAGGAAAGTTGATTTTAGAAGTGTTCCAAACTGCATTTAGAAGTTGCGCCCAATAGCATCTCTGAGAAAAGTTGATTTTAGAAGTGTTCCCAATTGCATTTGAAGTTGCACCTAATAGCCTCTCTGAGAAAAGTTTGAAGTAAGAAGTGTTCCCAATTGCACCTAGAAGTGTCCCCAACTACATTTAGAAGTTGCACCCAATAGCCTCTCTGAGAAAAGTTGATTTTAGAAGTGCTCCCAACTGCATTTAGAAGTTGCGCCCAATAGCCTCTCTGAGGAATGTTGATTTTAGAAGTGTTCCCAATTGCATTTGAAGTTGCACCCAATAGCCTCTCTGAGAAAGTTGATTTTAGAAGTGTTCCAAACTGCATTTAGAAGTTGCGCCCAATAGCATCTCTGAGAAAAGTTGATTTTAGAAGTATTCCCAATTGCATTTGAAGTTGCACCCAATAGCCTCTCTGAGAAAAGTTTGAAGTTAGAAGTGTTCCCAATTGCACCTAGAAGTGTCCCCAACTACATTTAGAAGTTGCGTCCAATAGCCTCTCTGAGAAAAGTTGATTTTAGAAGTGCTCCCAACTGCATTTAGAAGTTGCGCCCAATAGCCTCTCTGAGGAATGTTGATTTTAGAAGTGTTCCGAATTGCATTTGAAGTTGCACCCAATAGCCTCTCTGAGAAAGTTGATTTTAGAAGTGTTCCCAATTGCATTTGAAGTTGCACCCAATAGCCTCTCTGAGAAAAGTTGAAGTTAGAAGTGTTCCCAATTGCACCTAGAAGTGTTCCCAACTACATTTAGAAGTTGCGCCCAATAGCCTCTCTAAGGAAAGTTGATTTTAGAAGTGTTCCCAATTGCATTTGAAGTTGCGCCCAATAGCATCTCTAAGGAAAGTTGATTTTAGAAGTGTTCCCAATTGCATTTGAAGTTGCACCCAATAGCCTCTCTAAGGAAAGTTGATTTTAGAAGTGTTCCCAATTGCATTTGAAGTTGCACCCAATAGCCTCTCTGAGAAAGTTGATTTTAGAAGTGTTCCAAACTGCATTTAGAAGTTGCGCCCAATAGCATCTCTGAGAAAAGTTGATTTTAGAAGTGTTCTCAATTGCATTTGAAGTTGCACCCAATAGCCTCTCTGAGAAAAGTTTGAAGTTAGAAGTGTTCCCAATTGCACCTAGAAGTGTCCCCAACTACATTTAGAAGTTGTGCCCAATAGCCTCTCTGAGAAAAGTTGATTTTAGAAGTGCTCCCAACTGCATTTAGAAGTTGCGCCCAATAGCCTGTCTGAGGAAAGTTGATTTTAGAAGTGTTCCCAATTGCATTTGAAGTTGCACCCAATAGCCTCTCTGAGAAAGTTGATTTTAGAAGTGTTCCCAATTGCATTTGAAGTTGCACCCAATAGCCTCTCTGAGAAAAGTTTGAATTTAGAAGTGTTCCCAATTGCACCTAGAAGTGTCCCCAACTACATTTAGAAGTTGCACCCAATAGCCTCTCTGAGAAAAGTTGATTTTAGAAGTGCTCCCAACTGCATTTAGAAGTTGCGCCCAATAGCCTCTCTGAGGAATGTTGATTTTAGAAGTGTTCCCAATTGCATTTGAAGTTGCACCCAATAGCCTCTCTGAGAAAGTTGATTTTAGAAGTGTTCCAAACTGCATTTAGAAGTTGCGCCCAATAGCATCTCTGAGAAAAGTTGATTTTAGAAGTGTTCCCAATTGCATTTGAAGTTGCACCCAATAGCCTCTCTGAGAAAAGTTTGAAGTTAGAAGTGTTCCCAATTGCACCTAGAAGTGTCCCCAACTACATTTAGAAGTTGCGCCCACTAGCCTCTCTGAGGAATGTTGATTTTAGAAGTGCTGCCAACTGCATTTAGAAGTTGCGCCCAATAGCCTCTCTGAGGAATGTTGATTTTAGAAGTGTTCCCAATTGCATTTGAAGTTGCACCCAATAGCCTCTCTGAGAAAGTTGATTTTAGAAGTGTTCCCAATTGCATTTGAAGTTACACCCAATAGCCTCTCTGAGAAAAGTTGAAGTTAGAAGTGTTCCCAATTGCACCTAGAAGTGTTCCCAACTACATTTAGAAGTTGCGCCCAATAGCCTCTCTAAGGAAAGTTGATTTTAGAAGTGTTCCCAATTGCATTTGAAGTTGCGCCCAATAGCATCTCTAAGGAAAGTTGATTTTAGAAGTGTTCCCAATTGCATTTGAAGTTGCACCCAATAGCCTCTCTAAGGAAAGTTGATTTTAGAAGTGTTCCCAATTGCATTTGAAGTTGCACCCAATAGTCTCTCTGAGAAAGTTGATTTTAGAAGTGTTCCAAACTGCATTTAGAAGTTGCGCCCAATAGCATCTCTGAGAAAAGTTGATTTTAGAAGTGTTCCCAATTGCATTTGAAGTTGCACCCAATAGCCTCTCTGAGAAAAGTTTGAAGTTAGAAGTGTTCCCAATTGCACCTAGAAGTGTCCCCAACTACATTTAGAAGTTGCACCCAATAGCCTCTCTGAGAAAAGTTGATTTTAGAAGTGCTCCCAACTGCATTTAGAAGTTGCGCCCAATAGCCTCTCTGAGGAATGTTGATTTTAGAAGTGTTCCCAATTGCATTTGAAGTTGCACCCAATAGCCTCTCTGAGAAAGTTGATTTTAGAAGTGTTCCAAACTGCATTTAGAAGTTGCGCCCAATAGCATCTCTGAGAAAAGTTGATTTTAGAAGTGTTCCCAATTGCATTTGAAGTTGCACCCAATAGCCTCTCTGAGAAAAGTTTGAAGTTAGAAGTGTTCCCAATTGCACCTAGAAGTGTCCCCAACTACATTTAGAAGTTGCGCCCACTAGCCTCTCTGAGGAATGTTGATTTTAGAAGTGCTGCCAACTGCATTTAGAAGTTGCGCCCAATAGCCTCTCTGAGGAATGTTGATTTTAGAAGTGTTCCCAATTGCATTTGAAGTTGCACCCAATAGCCTCTCTGAGAAAGTTGATTTTAGAAGTGTTCCCAATTGCATTTGAAGTTACACCCAATAGCCTCTCTGAGAAAAGTTGAAGTTAGAAGTGTTCCCAATTGCACCTAGAAGTGTTCCCAACTACATTTAGAAGTTGCGCCCAATAGCCTCTCTAAGGAAAGTTGATTTTAGAAGTGTTCCCAATTGCATTTGAAGTTGCGCCCAATAGCATCTCTAAGGAAAGTTGATTTTAGAAGTGTTCCCAATTGCATTTGAAGTTGCACCCAATAGCCTCTCTAAGGAAAGTTGATTTTAGAAGTGTTCCCAATTGCATTTGAAGTTGCACCCAATAGTCTCTCTGAGAAAGTTGATTTTAGAAGTGTTCCAAACTGCATTTAGAAGTTGCGCCCAATAGCATCTCTGAGAAAAGTTGATTTTAGAAGTGTTCCCAATTGCATTTGAAGTTGCACCCAATAGCCTCTCTGAGAAAAGTTTGAAGTTAGAAGTGTTCCCAATTGCACCTAGAAGTGTCCCCAACTACATTTAGAAGTTGTGCCCAATAGCCTCTCTGAGAAAAGTTGATTTTAGCAGTGCTCCCAACTGCATTTAGAAGTTGCGCCCAATAGCCTCTCTGAGGAAAGTTGATTTTAGAAGTGTTCCCAATTGCATTTGAAGTTGCACCCAATAGCCTCTCTGAGAAAGTTGATTTTAGAAGTGTTCCCAATTGCATTTGAAGTTGCTCCCAATAGCCTCTCTGAGAAAAGTTTGAAGTTAGAAGTGTTCCCAATTGCCCCTAGAAGTGTCCCCAACTACATTTAGAAGTTGCGCCCAATAGCCTCTCTGAGAAAAGTTGATTTTAGAAGTTTTCCAATTGCATTTGAAGTTGCACCCAATAGCCTCTCCGAGAAAGTTGATTTTAGAAGTGTTCCCAATTGCATTTGAAGTTGCACCCAATAGCCTCTCTGAGAAAAGTTTGAAGTTAGAAGTGTTCCCAATTGCACCTAGAAGTGTCCCCAACTACATTTAGAAGTTGCGCCCAATAGCCTCTCTGAGGAAAGTTGATTTTAGAAGTGTTCCCAATTGCATTTGAAGTTGCACCCAATAGCCTCTCTGAGAAAGTTGATTTTAGAAGTGTTCCCAATTGCATTTGAAGTTGCGCCCAATAGCCTCTCTGAGAAAGTTGATTTTAGAAGTGTTCCCAACTGCATTTAGAAGTTGCGCCCAATAGCCTCCCTGAGAAAAGTTAATATTAGAAGTGTTCCCAACTGCATTTAGAAGTTGCGCCCAATAGCCTCTCTGAGAAAAGTTGATTTTAGAAGTGTTCCCAATTGCATTTGAAGTTGTGCCCAATAGCCTCTCTGAGAAAGTTGATTTTAGAAGTGTTCCAAACAGCATTTAGAAGTTGTGCCCAATAGCATCTCTGAGAAAAGTTGATTTTAGAAGTGTTCCCAATTGCATTTGAAGTTGCACCCAAGAGCTTCTCTGAGAAAGTTGATTTTAGAAGTGTTCCAAACAGCATTTAGAAGTTGTGCCCAATAGCATCTCTGAGAAAAGTTGATTTTAGAAGTGTTCCCAATTGCATTTGAAGTTGCACCCAATAGCCTCTCTGAGAAAAGTTTGAAGTTAGAAGTGTTCCCAATTGCACCTAGAAGTGTCCCCAACTACATTTAGAAGTTGCGCCCAATAGCCTCTCTAAGGAAAGTTGATTTTAGAAGTGTTCCCAATTGCATTTGAAGTTGCGCCCAATAGCCTCTCTAAGGAAAGTTGATTTTAGAAGTGTTCCCAATTGCATTTGAAGTTGCATCCAATAGCCTCTCTAAGGAAAGTTGATTTTAGAAGTGTTCCCAATTGCATTTGAAGTTGCACCCAATAGCCTCTCTGAGAAAAGTTTGAAGTTAGAAGTGTTCCCAATTGCACCTAGAAGTGTCCCCAACTACATTTAGAAGTTGTGCCCAATAGCCTCTCTGAGAAAAGTTGATTTTAGAAGTGCTCCCAACTGCATTTAGAAGTTGCGCCCAATAGCCTCTCTGAGGAAAGTTGATTTTAGAAGTGTTCCCAATTGCATTTGAAGTTGCACCCAATAGCCTTTCTGAGAAAGTTGATTTTAGAAGTGTTCCAAACTGCATTTAGAAGTTGCGCCCAATAGCATCTCTGAGAAAAGTTGATTTTAGAAGTGTTCCCAATTGCATTTGAAGTTGCACCCAATAGCCTCTCTGAGAAAAGTTTGAAGTTAGAAGTGTTCCCAATTGCACCTAGAAGTGTCCCCAACTACATTTAGAAGTTGTGCCCAATAGCCTCTCTGAGAAAAGTTGATTTTAGAAGTGCTCCCAACTGCATTTAGAAGTTGCGCCCAATAGCCTCTCTGAGGAAAGTTGATTTTAGAAGTGTTCCCAATTGCATTTGAAGTTGCACCCAATAGCCTCTCTGAGAAAGTTGATTTTAGAAGTGTTCCCAATTGCATTTGAAGTTGCACCCAATAGCCTCTCTGAGAAAAGTTTGAAGTTAGAAGTGTTCCCAATTGCACCTAGAAGTGTCCCCAACTACATTTAGAAGTTGCGCCCAATAGCCTCTCTAAGGAAAGTTGATTTTAGAAGTGTTCCCAATTGCATTTGAAGTTGCGCCCAATAGCCTCTCTAAGGAAAGTTGATTTTATAAGTGTTCCCAATTGCATTTGAAGTTGCACCCAATAGCCTCTCTGAGAAAAGTTTGAAGTTAGAAGTGTTCCCAATTGCACCTAGAAGTGTCCCCAACTACATTTAGAAGTTGCGCCCAATAGCCTCTCTGAGAAAAGTTGATTTTAGAAGTGCTCCCAACTGCATTTAGAAGTTGCGTCCAATAGCCTCTCTGAGGAAAGTTGATTTTAGAAGTGTTCCCAATTGCATTTGAAGTTGCACCCAATAGCCTCTCTGAGAAAGTTGATTTTAGAAGTGTTCCCAATTGCATTTGAAGTTGCACCCAATAGCCTCTCTGAGAAAAGTTTGAAGTTAGAAGTGTTCCCAATTGCACCTAGAAGTGTCCCCAACTACATTTAGAAGTTGCGCCCAATAGCCTCTCTGAGAAAAGTTGATTTTAGAAGTGCTCCCAACTGCATTTAGAAGTTGCGCCCAATAGCCTCTCTGAGGAAAGTTGATTTTAGAAGTGTTCCCAATTGCATTTGAAGTTGCACCCAATAGCCTCTCTGAGAAAGTTGATTTTAGAAGCGTTCCCAATTGCATTTGAAGTTGCGCCCAATAGCCTCTCTGAGAAAGTTGATTTTAGAAGTGTTCCCAACTGCATTTAGAAGTTGCGCCCAATAGCCTCCCTGAGAAAAGTTAATATTAGAAGTGTTGCCAACTGCATTTAGAAGTTGCGCCCAATAGCCTCTCTGAGAAAAGTTGATTTTAGAAGTGTTTCCAACTGCATTTAGAAGTTGCACCCAATAGCCTCTCTGAGAAAAGTTGATTATAGAAGTGTTCCCAACTGGATTTAGAAGTTGCGCCCAATAGCCTCTCTGAGAAAAGTTGATTATAGAAGTGTTCCCAATTGCATTTGAAGTTGCACCCAATAGCCTCTCTGAGAAAAGTTGATTTTAGAAGTGTTCCCAATTGCATTTGAAGTTGCACCCAATAGCCTCTCTGAGAAAGTTGATTTTAGAAGTGTTCCCAATTGCATTGAAGTTGCACCCAATAGCCTCTCTGAGAAAAGTTTGAAGTTAGAAGTGTTCCCAATTGCACCTAGAAGTGTTCCCAACTACATTTAGAAGTTGCGCCCAATAGCCTCTCTAAGGAAAGTTGATTTTAGAAGTGTTCCCAATTGCATTGAAGTTGCACCCAATAGCCTCTCTGAGAAAAGTTGATTTTAGAAGTGTTTCCAACTGCATTTAGAAGTTGCACCCAAATAGCCTCTCTGAGAAAAGTTGATTATAGAAGTGTTGCCAATGGCATTTAGAAGTTGCGCACATTAGCCGCTCTGGGAAAAGTTTGAAGTTAGAAGTGTTCCCAATTGCACCTAGAAGTGTTCCCAACTACATTTAGAAGTTGCGCCCAATAGCCTCTCTGAGGAAAGTTGATTTTAGAACTGTTCCCAATTGCGTCTAGAAGTGTATCCAAGTGCATTTAGAAGTTGTACCCAATAGCCCCTTTGACGAAAGTTGAATTTAGAACTGTTCCCAATTGCATCTAGAAGCGTTACCCAAGTGCATTTAGAAGTTGTACCCAATAGCCTCTCTGAGAAAAATTGCATTTACAGTGTACCCAACCGCATTGTCAAGTTGTGATCAATAGCCTCTCTGAGGAAAGTTGAATTTCAAAGTGTACCTGACTCCATCTAGAAGCGTTCCCAATTGCAAGTCGACCAATTTAAAATGTTACCAATAGCCTGTCTGGAAAGTTGAATTTAGTGACACGCCCAAATAGCCCGTCTGAAAGCTCCACTAAAGTGTGCCCATTAGTCTCTCGGTGAACTTAGAAAGCGTTTCTAATAGCCTTTCTGTGGAAGAATACCCTCTGAAGTCATCACAATAGCATCTCTACGAAAATTGCAATAATGTAATATCATGCTGGAACAAACCGATCAATCTCACTAACAACCTATTGGTACAAAGTCCCTAATACCCTCGCTGTACAAAGTCGAATTGAATGAACTGCACCTACTAGCATACCCTAACTAATCATATTAATATAACTAAACAGTATAGATGTGTAATATAAACCCTAAACGGCGACTAATAATCTAATACAAACTTGATTTAAATTCATACCTAACACCCTCCCAGTATAACGGTGAATTGAAAGTAGTACCCCACTTGCTTGCCCTGCTAAACCCTATTAAGATAACTAACAGTTTAAATGTGCAATGTAGAATCTAGAACAGTGACAAATAATCTAATACCCCCTCCAAGTAAATTGAATCTAGTGACTGACCGAATATCTTCTCCTGTGTACAGGAGAGCTCAGAAACGTACCTAATAAACTAATAATCATCTGCCGACTATTTTATCTAGAGAGCACCAAATAGTCTAATATCGTCAAACCCAGAAGTGCGCCTAAAGGCGTGACTCCCCCGATCCTAGAACTACAATCAGAAACCCTCCTAAATCAACCGAACGCCAGCACCAATCATGAGCGCACCCACTCCACCAGAGTATGCCAGAAACGACCGCAGGGGACCACCCCCACTCTCCGATCTACCTTCGCTCCCGCCCCCTCCCTCCCATACCACCTCACCATCCTCCACACAAGCAGCCACTCCCCTCTCCAAACACCAAGCCAGAGGAGCACGATGGCGAAGCACTCACCCTAAAACCACTCATCCCCTGAACTCCACCCCCGACCTTCCAGCATTGCCCACACCCGCTCCCCTCTCCATCAGACCTGGCACACCCCACCCGGAAATCACCCACCCACCGCCCTGCCCTCATACCCCTGCCACCTTCCCCCCCTGACCGCACTCTTTCCCCTCCCTAAAAACTGCACGCCGAGCCCTATCACGAACCGAAGCTGCCTCCCTCTCCCCCTCTGAACCCCCTACCCTCTCCCACACACCAGTCGCAGCAAAGAAACTAAAGAGGAAACGCGCCTGGTCACCCTCAATCTCTCAGCACTCCTCGCCTCCCCTGTCTCGACCCACCCCCTCTCTCCCGCATTCTCCGCCTTCCCCCGTGGCCTCCCCCTTCCTGAAACCCCTCTCCCTCGATTTCTCATCAACTGCAACTGAAACTCCCCCCCGCCCACACCCCTCCCTCAAATCCCCCAACCCAAATCCAATCATCCTATCACACCCAGCCACCCAGCCCTGCCAGAAACCTGCCAAGTTTTCAACCCGCCCACTATTCCCTTCTAGCATCACCGACCTTAACCCCCCCCCTCCGCTCTCTCCGCCACCGCCACATCCCGGTCCAGCACCTAGACCTAACTTGCCTGCCGATGTGAACTGTACCCTATTTAACGCCCGTTCCGTAGCAAAAAACAGTCATTGCATCTATGACCTCCTCACCTCTGTCAAACCAGACCTAGTTTTCATCACTGAAAACTGGTTCTCCGATGACTTCAACCCAATCGCTAGTGAAGCCTTTCCCCCTGACTACTCCCTCATCCCACTGAACCGTCCATCCAGAGGAGGTGGGGTAGCATTCGTCTTCAAATCTCTCTTCCGCGCCTCGATCATCGACAACCAACCCTCCATCCCATCCTACGAATCTCTCCTCGTTAAACTTTCCCTCTCCCCATCGCTCTCTCACAGCTTCCTAATAAACTACAGGCCCCCTGGTTACGATAGACAATTCGCAAACAACCTTTGCGACTCAATCGCCACCATCCAACTAAACCATCCCAACCTCACCCTCCTTGGTAACTTCAACATATGGCTCGACATCCCCACCAACCCTATGACACACTCCCTGGTTGACGGTTTAGATGCAATTAATCTCCAACCCCACATAAACGGCCCGACTCACTACAAAGGACACACTCTCGATGCCATCTTTAGCTCCAACACCCTGATTCATTTAAAGCCCCCCACCCCAATCATCTGGTCCGATCACTTCATTCTCTCGTTCGCTATCCACTCACCTGACCCCCTCCCCGTACTTGCATCCGAACCTCCGATTTTACGCAAATGCTGGAAAAAATTAACGATCACCCCGGACCTAGCCGAGGCACTCCTCCAATCTCCACCACCCACATGCCTTCCCGACAACAAATTAACCCCTGAGGCCTTTGACTCATGGCTCAACGCACCTCTTTTGCGACTCACCCCCCATGCAAACCATCAACCCGCTGCGGCCATTTCCCCAGATGGTTCACTCCTGAGTTGAAGACCACTAAACGACTTTACAAATACCTAGAACGCAAATGGCAGAAAAAGAAAACCCACGAAAGCAGGACCACCTTGGCCCGTCACCTATATCAATATATGGCCGAAATCCGGAAAGAAAAAAAAGCCCACTACAACACCCGAATCCTAAACTGCAAAAACCCAAGCAAAGAACTCCACAAAATCATCTCAGAATTCACCAATCCTGCTTGCAATACAACCAGCCCGACCGCCACACAATCACTGTGCGACTCACTCTCCCTCCACTTTCACAACACGGCTATCGAAAGAACAAAAACTCTAAACACCAAGATGGCTCAACTACAGCCACCGGGCAATCCTCCGCCCATACCGCCCAGCCCTGCAACCGCAACCTCTACGCAACCAACGTTTGAATCCTTTAGTCCAATATCGCCAGAACAGTTTCTCAAACTGCTATCTGCCCGCAAACCTTCTGGTTCGCCACTGGACCCCTGCCCAGCCACAACCCTTAAAGAAATTTTTGCCTCAACCTGCGCAGGAGAACACGCAAGATCTATCATAAATTCCTCCCTCTCCTTCGGTATCTTTCCTGACGCATTCAAAATGGTGCACGTCAAACCTCTAATTAAAAAACCATCGCTCGATCCACTCGAGCCCAAAAACTACCGCCCAATCTCAAACACTAGGTTCCTTGCCAAACTCATTGACCGAACCGCCTACTCCCAACTAAACTCCTTTGTCGAAACCAACAACCTCCTAGACCCAGCCCAATCAGGCTTCAGATCACGTCACGGAACTGAAACCACCCTAACCTCGATCTGGGATGACCTTAAAATGACAGCAGACTCCGCGGGATGCGCCGCACTATTCCGCCTCGACCTATCGGCCGCCTTTGACACAATCAATTACTCAATCCTCCTAGACCGACTCCACTCCATAGGAATCCGCGGAACCGCCCTTAAATGGATAGCTTCATTCCTCAAAGACAGGCACCAAATAACAACACTCTCCAGCATTACCTCACAACCCCGACCTGTCGACACGGGAATCCCTCAGGGAGCATGTCTATCCGCCCTCCTGTTCAATCTCTACCTGATCACCCTCTCACCAATAATTTGTTCACACAACATCCTGTGTTACAACTACGCCGACGACACTCATCTAATTCTAAAAATCCTGAACTCGAAACCCGACTCCCGACCCGACCTGGCATCCTGCCTCCTTAACATAGAACTCTGGATGACCCAAAGCCACCTCCTGTTAAACCCCTCCAAAACAGAAATCATGATTTGCGGCAACCTCGATCTTCTTCCGCACCCACTACCCTGGCCACCCGCCATGGGCAACTCACCGACACCCTCCAACACAGTGAAAAATCTTGGATGCACCATAGACTCCGACCTAACACTCTCGCGCCAAGTCAACAATGCCTCAAAATCCTGCCACTACCACCTGAAAATCTTAGGCGCATCCTTCCATATCTCTCATTTCCCAACAAGGTCTCCACGGTCCAATCAATTGTCATATCAAGACTGGACTACGGAAACTCCCTATACCTCGGAATTCATGCCTACCAACTAAACAAACTCCAAAGAGCACAAAACGAGGCAGCCAAAATGCTACTCGCGCTCGGTCCAAGAGACCACGTATCCCCAGCCCTTAAAACACTGCACTGGCTTCCAGTAGCCCGTAGGGTAGCTTTCAAAACCTTATGCCTCTCCCATCGAGCACTACATAAAACCGGACCTCAATATCTTCAAGACAAGCTAATAGCCTATCACCCCACTCGCACCCTAAGATCAAGCTCAGCCGGCCTCCTAGTAATCCCTAAGACAAACTCAACCAGGTTAGGCGGATCATCATTCTCAGCGCTAGCCCCAACCCTATGGAACTCGCTCCCACCCCACATCCGCCTAACTGAAGACTTAACAGCCTTCCGCAAACTACTAAAAACCTGGCTCTTCCCCTAAAACTAACCAGCAATTTGACCGGAAGCAAGAAATGTACAACTAAATAAAATCGAATGTAAACCATAAGACAAACAATACCAAACGAATAATGTAGATCAAAACAGTGAAGTGGATAATATGAATAAATCATCAGGAAACTAGGAGATCTGGATGGACGCTTGACCATACGAATGTGTAAGAGTGAATGAGCATGTAGAGGGGACGAGCGAAGAGGGCGGATGAATGTCGAGAACGGACGAGCATGGAGAGCGGATGAGCGTGGAAATCGGATGAGTATGGAGAGCAGATGGGTGTGGAGCGTGGAGAGCGGATGAGCGTGGAGAGCGGATGAGTGTGGAGAGCAGATGAGTGTGGAGAGCGGATGACTGTGGAGAGCGGATGAGTCTGGAGAGCAGATGAGTGTGGAGAGCGGATGAATATGAAGAGCAGAGGAGCATGAAGAGTGGAGGAGCGTGGAGAGCGACTGAATGTGGAAAAGCACAGAGCGAGTGTGGAGAACGACTGAGTGGAGAGCGTAGAAGCGTAAGATACAGTTGAGCCGGGAGAGCGGATGAGTGTGAGAGCGGATGAGTATGAGAGCGGATGAGTGTGGAGAGCGGATGAGTGTGGAGAGCGGATGAGTGTGGAGAGCGGATGAGTGTGGAGAACGGATGAGTGTGGAGAACGGATGAGTGTGAAGAGCGCAGTAGCATGGAGAGCGACTGAATGTGGAAAGCACAGAGCGAGTGTGGAGAACGACTGAGTGAAGAGCGCAGAAGCGTAGGATGAGGTTGAGCCTGGAGAGCAGATGACGGTGGAGAGCGGATGAGTGTAGAGAGCGGATGAGTGTGGAGAGCGGAAGAGTGTGGAGAGCGGTTGAGTGTGGAGAGAGGATGAGTGTGGAGAGCGGATGAGTGTGGAGAGCGGATGAGTGTGGAGAGCAGAGGAGTGTTCTGAAACAAACGAATATGTGGAGCGGACGTAGGAGTGGCGCAAATGAGCTGATGGAGCGGACGATTGTGCGAAAAGGTGAATGGTTGGTGTCGGGTGAGTGTGTGGAGTGGATGTTGTGTGGGGAGCGGATGAGCGTTTGGTGCGGACGAATAGTGTGGAGCGGACGAGTGTGCAGAACGGACGAGTGTGTGGAGCGGACGAGTGTGTGGAGCGGACGAGTGTGTGAAGCGGATGAATGTGTGGCGCGGATGAATGTTGTGAAACAGATGAATGTGTAGAGCGAACAAATACACAGTGCGGATGAGTGTTTGGAACGGATGGTCACGCAGAACAGACAAGTAATATTATCAGGCCAACGAGTAGTATGTTTTGCCGATGTGTGGGTGGACCGGGTGATCGAGTATCAAGACTGTACGAGTGTCTAGACAGGACAAGTGTGTACACGGGAGGAGTGTATAGACGGGACGAGTGTGTAGACGGGACGAGTGTGTAGACGGGACGAATGTGCGGAGCGGACGAATGTGCGGAGCAGACAACGTTTAACCAGACAAATGTGTAAGAGTGAACGAGCATGTAGAAAGGACGAGCGAGGAGGGCGGATGAACATCGAGAATGGATGAGCATGGAGAGCGGATGAGCGTGGAAATCGGATGAGAATGGAGAACGATGGGTAGGAAGCGTGGAAAGCGGAAAAGCGTGGAGAGCGGATGAGAGTGGAGAGCGGATGAGTGTGGAGAGTGGATGAGGGTGGCGAGCGGATAATTGTGGAGAGCGGATGAGTGTGGAGAGAGGATGAGTTTGGAGAGTGGAGGAGCATGGAGAGCGGAGGAGCGTGGAGAGCGACTGAATGTGGAAAGCACAGAGCAAGTGTGGAGAGCAGATGAGTGTGGAGAGCGGATGAGTGTGGGGAGCGGATGAGTGTGGGGAGCGGATGAGTGTAGGGAGCGGATGAGTGTAGGGAGTGGATGAGTGTGGGGAGCGGATGAGTGTGGGGAGCGGATGAGTGTGGGGAGCGGATGAATGTGGAGGGCGGATGAGTGTGGGGAGCGGATGAGTGTGGGGAGCGGATGAATGTGGAGGGCGGATGAGTGTATAGAAAGCGTTTGAGTATACAGAGCGGATGAGTGCGTAGGCAGACAGGAGTTCATGCGCTGGGTAGACTGGAATGCATGCACAAGAAAGACAGGAGTGCACACTTATGGAACACATGAGAGCATGCGTGAGGCACACTGGAGAAAGAATAGGTCAAGCAAGCATGAATGTGTAGGACAATCCCGAACGCCTGAAACGAACAAAATGAATAGAACGGACCTGCCTGCTCGGAACTGCGTGACATACATAATATGCTTTGGAATGCAGGGAACATTTGAAAGAGTACTTATCATAACACACCTCACGCTTACTCTCTCCCTTACACCACCACTCAACTAGAACACAGAGATACTATGACACCATTCGGTATAACTGTTCTCATATCTACATCTCCCGCTCACTCC
The DNA here is from genome assembly GCF_040938575.1 of Ambystoma mexicanum. Lineage (NCBI taxonomy): Eukaryota > Metazoa > Chordata > Amphibia > Caudata > Ambystomatidae > Ambystoma > Ambystoma mexicanum. Next base: position 23,256,190 of record NC_090924.1, read on the forward strand.
ACAACACTCTAAGTAAACATTGTTGCTTTCACACCCCCCAGCCAGGCGTTCTACTCAGGCCTAATGCAGCCACACTCGTCCTGGATAAAGCCAGCCAGAGTGAACACATACTCCTGATCTCTCAACCACCACACCTACCGCTAAGAAGCAGCTACCACCTGAATTCCGCACCAGCTGCACACATACCTGGTACACACACGCACTTTTTGACTCTCTCTTCTCTCTCTACTGACCCCAACTTTGGTTCCCGAGGGCGTTCAACCTACCAGCACCTTCAGACCATACCAATGGTATATAAGGCGCTATATAATTGCAAAATAACATAACATAACACAACTCCCAGATTTTTTACTTTCACGGTAGGCACAGGAAGAGGGCCCAGACAGGAGGGCCAGATAGTTGAAATCCAAAGTGAAGGGTCAGGGGAGAACCCACCACCAACACCTCTGTTTGTCACCATTCAACTTTAGCCACTTAAGGCCGTCAACTCCCCCACGGCCGTCAGGCATCCATGAAGGCATGACGACACCTCAGTCCGATCAAGATCCAACCGAATCAGGATCTGGGTGTCGTCGATGTACGAATAGCACCTGATGCCGAAGGAGCGGATGAGACACACTAAGGTCCAAATGTTTATGTTGAAGAGAATGGGGTTGAAGAGTATGGGTGACAAAGCGGATCCCTGAGGAACACCACAAGAGAGACAGGAAGATTTAGAAAGAAAAGGGGAAAGCAAAAGAGATTGAGATCCAGGCAAGAATTTGACCAGATATGCCGACATGGACCAGGCGGGTTAGCAGGGTAGGATGGTTGACTGTGTCAAAGGCTGCTGAGAGATCTAATAATATCAGGGCACCGACACCTCCTGCATCCACAAACCTGTCCATGTCATCCTGTAGAGAAACCAGGATGCTCTTGGTGCCCCTGCCTGGCCAAAAGCCAGGCTGGGCTGGGTCAAGACAGTCAGACAGCTCCAGGAAAGGAGACAGAAGAGGAGCAACTAGTGCTTCCAGAAGTTTCATAAAAGCAGGAAGAAGATAAATAGGCAGTAAGTTAGCAGGTATGGAAGGATCCAGCAAGGGCTTTTTTAGGAGTGGAATTATTGTAGGAACCTTTAACTAAATATCTACATATTTCTTTGCTCTCTCCAAATACATAATGACTCAGTTGGTGCATGACTTTCACAATCATAGGACAGTGAATTGGGTGATTGAACAGGCCACCAGGAATTTGAGGTACAAAAGCCTGCTGATAGTACACATACCCCCAAAACCACCAAACCATCTACACCCCTGCTGCTGCAAAGGTGGCAGAAGTAAAAACTACTCCTCCATTGGATCTGGAGATGGGAGGGCCTAAAAGTAACCCTCCTGCTAACAAGCAAAATGGAAAGCAAAAGGGACCCCCCAACCCGGCCCAATCGAACGGTACTCAGGAGGGGGCCCAGAACAATGATCCCTCTGTCACTGCCACCTATTAAGTCCTTGGTACAAGAGTACTAAACCAATCCTGGGCTACATATACACTCCCCCAGCCCAAGGGTGGGTGATCTAATCAGGTAAGTACTACCCCGGGAAACTTCCCTCCAAACTTCCCTCGGGAGAGAAGTATCACTTCACCTCCCAATCTGAACTTATCCACCAGATATCCCCAAACCAAAACGTCCAAAACAATCCTCCTCTTTCTCCCCGGTTCCAGGACAATAGATCTCTTAACCCAGGAGAAGGGGGATTGAGATTCAGGACGGAATATTATGGGGGGAATTTCCAATACCCGAGATACTCCGGTAGAAGGGACAGTTACCTCTTTCAGGAGCAGCAGAGGTATGACTTGAGACCTCCCTACCACCCAGACAAGGTCTCGCAATGGACCAACGATCTGGGGCACATGCTGAGGGCTCAGTCCAACTCTCAACCTAAGCATGCTTCCCAGAATTCCCCAACATCCAGGTCAGATGCCTCAGGGAAGAAATGGGGGGTGGAATCCTCTGCCTAACCACAGAGTTGTCAAATAACTCACACTTTCTTTGCACCTTGGAGGAAAAAGAAGACCAATTGTATGCAGCGGTTAAGATGCAGGGTCAGTGTGAATTATCAGCTCTGGTGGATACTGGATCACAAGCCACCCTCCTATTAAAAGGGGCCTTTGACCAACTAAACTCAGGACGGGGGGAGGGCCAACAAATTCCACTCACACCACTTCCCAGACAACTCCAAAATGTTGACGGGAATGATATTTCTGTCGAAGGGACTGCGGATCTGTACATAAAAATTGGACTGCACCGGCTGAAACATCTGGTGATCGTTTTGACTCCAGAGGGCATACATTATTCACTGGGGAACAATCGCGTGAGGAGGTTATCATCTCTGATCGACTATGTAAACAAGGTCCTCTGGACTCAGACAAACCGCCCTATCAAATTAAAAATGAGTACCAAGTATGTAAGCCTGAAAGGTACCTGTCACGTAATTGATCAACGCTCTGAGAATGTAGAATTCCTTAAAAAAATAACCAAGTCCCAGACATCACTGTCATCTCTGTAGGAGAAAAGACTGGTGATGGTCACCCTTCTCCATTCTTCAAAATCAAGCTTCCTCTCAGTTTTATGTAGCAATCCAAACTGGAAGGGAACACCCTAAAATGTTATACCAGTCCAAAATCAGAAGAAACCTTGAGTCCCGTGAAACCAGACAAGGAAGAGCCCACTCAAAGTCTGACGGACATTCAGAAAAAGCATGAGCAGTTGTTTTTCCCCATTCAGGTAAATGAGGGGGAGGAACCGGTGCTCACCAGAGTATGCCTGAATAATGGAAGGAGTTTCATCAGCAAAGAATTATTCAGGAAACTCCCAAAAGATCAGACCATTCCCACATTTAAATTGATTGACAAATGGGAAGAAGGTCTGGAAACCCCAAATTCCAAACATTTCCTGCCTGGAAGGTGTATGCTAAAAATGCCCATTGGCAACAAAAGTATAGACCATAATTGTTGGGTCGAGAGAGAGGTCCCTTCTGCCTTTTATTTGGGAAGTGACATTCTCACCGATTCTTAACCAATTTGGACCTAATTAATAATAAAGTCTGGTTCGAGTGGGGAGTAACCCCATGGGCTTTGACAACATTGAACAAGTATTCCGGTTAGCTCAACTGTTGCCTTATGCGGTTGAAGCTCAAGTTCGAGAAGAAGTTACCATCCCAGGACAGGGACAACAATGAACTCTTCCCCTCAAAATTAAGCGTGGACAGAACCTCAAACATCAGCATGTATATATAAATCTAAATTCCCATCTCCAACAACAAGGTTTATATTTAAATCTGACACTACTAGTAGACCTAGAACACAACACCATTTCAATATTGGTGGATAACAGTGACCCTCAAAATATCACTTTGGGCGCAGACACCTTTATTGGAATGGTGGTTGATGCCCAACATTATTCTATTGATTTAGGTAATGAAATCAGGGGACCAATCCCAAACGATGGGTTCAACATCAGCGACAAAATTTCTCGAGAAAAGATGTTTACTATTCAAGGGGAGAATTTTCTGGTGTGCTCTTCCTGCCCCTACGGTGCCCCTACGATGTGGAACCCTGAGGGACCCTCGGATGTGGAAACAAGGCACAATCACCATACACAAACTGATACGTCAGACACAAGGTTGTATTCCCGAAATCTAGGGTTTATTGCAAAAAAACAAATAGTCCCAGTTGGCCAAATGGTCACACGCCCCGCGACGTGTGTCTAACAGACCTCGGGGGGCGCAAGAGAGCGAAAATTGTACATCAGTTACATATATACAAAGTGAACATCTCACAATCAGTAATGACACATTTTACACATTCAATGCCGCCCCTAATTCATTCCCTTTGAAGTGGAGGCGATGATTGACAATGGTGACGAATATGACATTTTAGATCACCATATTTAGTAACAGTTTGCAATCTCGAATTTACAGACACTATTCTTTATTTGCGAGAACACAGCGCTTCTGTTTTCATGGACAAGCTGCGCGTAGGGGGACTGGCACATTCCAGGCCTTACTATCTCCTGGTTTCGATTCACGCTCTAGAGGTCAGCTTGCTCTCCGGGGGCTCACAGCGCTCAGAAGGGGGGCCGTTAAGAAGAGCATAATTCAAACCCTTAAATATTAGTTTTCTACATTGCTATTCGTTTAAGGAGACTCACTGGCATCCGTGTACTGATAAGAATGCCTTGCTCCCCGCTTCCAAGGATATGTGAAGGAGGGAAACTGATAAGAATGCCTTGCTCCCCGCTTCCAAGGATATGTGAAGGAGGGAAACTGGCTTTTCTGTCTGGCTCCTCGCGCAATGTTTCAACATGTCTTTAATAACCTTGGACCATTGAAGCGAAATAATATCTACAGCAAAGCAGTTTTACATGAGGCAAAAGTGGCGATGTTAAAGAGAAACATAGAGAAAATAAAAATGGCGATTCTGGTCACCTTAAAATGGCCGCACTCTAGTTAAACTAATAGCTACGTAATGAGTAATAAGCATATATTCTTTATACTTCAAATGAGGCGGTTGGTCTTCGGCCAACCAATTATCCTGCATAAGCCTTCTGTTGGAGGGTTGTCTACTTTTCTAGACTGACACTGTGACATAAGGAGGGAGGAGGTCATGTTTAGAGCCAAGGACCACTACCGCAAATCCCCTGTCCAGGTCAACATCATCAAAAGAGATTTCTCCACCCAACTGGAGGATACTGGTGAAATTGCCAAGCCCGAGGTCTTCAAGTAGATGATTGAGGAAAGGATCAATCTGGCTGATGCCTGTCAGACCGAGGAGCAAAGACAAAAGCTAAAAAAGGTCTTCCTGGTAATCCATATATCTTTTCAGTGTACTCATAGGGCTCAATAGGACTGGGGAAGGCGCTAAGTACGGTACCGCAAATTGCGGTACCGTACTTAGCACCAAGGTCCCTATGCGGGTCCCTACTTTAACGGCTAGACCAGCCGTTAAGTTCGGGTCCCGCAAATGGACCTCGTAATCAGGCGTTAAGGGTTTAACGGCGCTGACACCTTTTACGGTGCCGTTAAACCCTTAACGCCAGGGTCGTAATGACCCCCTATGTCTTCTGTAGAGGAAAAATTCAATGAATGCGAGAAGGCACTCCTGGCAACGGTGTGGTCACTGAAATATTACCACCCATTCAGACAGGGGGAGCACATCAGTGTCGAGACCCCTCCCTAACTCTTGCAGTATCTAAGAAATGACAGAATCTGGGTGGGTAATGTTAGTAATTCCAGAATGACTTCCTGTATTCTGTCCATGCAAGTTTTTCCTGTGGATGTCCGATATGGCCAAAACAAGAAGAGTCCCTTAGTGCAAGAGTTGGTGTACTTGCATGATTGTGCTCAAGAAAACAGTTTCAAGGATGAAAGTCTAATGACCAACAACTATATGGAGGCATACTTAACTTCCCCAAACAAGGTCTATGAAGAAGACATGTGTCAGGGGATACCCACAGTTTATGTGCTTGGTTGATCCTACCATGTTGATAACAACGGGGGAAAAATAACTGGTGGCTGGCATTGGGAATGCTTGGGTGAATTATACCCCAGGAACCCTGTGCTGGTTACAAAATAGGACCCTTGAAGTATTCAGGTTACAGAGTTGATGGCCGTTTATCACGCCATCCTCACTGCAGTTCACCACCAACTCAATGAACTGGTCATAATCACTGACTCTGATTATATCACAAATGGGTTTGTGGAGCACCTGATTAACTGGAAGAATCGAGGCATGCTTTGTGCCAACAAACTCCTAAAGCATGCCAGACTGATCCAGTCAATTGATGATCTGGTGACCTCCAATGAGATGACCATGGGCAGATAAGACTGTGAATGACCTGGCTGACCAGCTGGATAAAACCAGAGCTCTGCAGGGGGATTTCATAGAAATGGAATCCCTTTTGGGTGAAATCCAAATTGCAGCCGTCTCCAGGTCACAAACTCGGGCTAATAGTGAACTCTCAACAGCCCAGTGGAGTAAAGATACACCAGCTCAGATTTGATCAATGCACAGAAAGAGGACCTTATCATTGGAAAATGTTATCAACACATTGAAGACCCCATAAGCTTTCCTCTAACATAGTTGGATTATGCAGTAAAGAGGATCTCTGGGGTGTTGATGAAGTTTTCCAAGATATTCCGGATCCAAGGTGGTTTGTTGGCAAGGGGAGCCCTATATGGCAGTGAACAGTGGAGGGTACCTACCTCATTCCGAAGCCTGATGTTAAACCACACCCATGATGTGTCCACTTCCCATCGTATGGGGTTTCATACGACATTGGAAATCTTGTGGGAGCTTGCAAACTGGCCATGCATGGGCCAGGAACACAACACTTAACTATATCTTTAGGGGTGTCTTGTGTGTGCTCAATTCCAACCCATTTAACTCACAGACAGTGCTCCCCTTCAAAAAAGGGGAATCACACTGCCTTGGTCAGATTTTCAAGTCGATTTCATAGGGTCAGAAATTCGCTCCTCTGGAGGTCAGCTTGCTCTCCGGGGGCTCAAAGCGCTCAGAAGGGGGGCCGTTAAGAAGAGCATAATTCAAACCCTTTAATATTAGTTTCGTACATTGCTATTCTTTTAAGGAGACTCACTGGCATCCGTGTACTGAAAAGAATGTCTTGCTCCCCGCTTCGAAGGATATGTCAAGGAGGGAAACAGGCTTTTCTGTCTGGCTCCTTGCGCAATGTTTCAACATGTCTTTAATAACCTTGGAACATTAAAGCGAAATAATATCTACAGCAAAGCAGTTTTACATGAGGCAAAAGTGGCGATGTTAAAGAGAAACATAGAGAAAATAAAAATGGTGATTCTGGTTACCTTAAAATGGCTGCACTCTAGTTAAACTAATAGCTACGTAATGAGTAATGAGCATATATTCTTTATACTTCAAATGAGGCGGTTGGTCTTCGGCCAACCAATTATTCTTCATAAGCCTTCTGTTGGAGGGTTGTCTACTTTTCTAGACTGACAAACCCTCCTCTTGGCGTATGCCAAATGACTCATCCATACATTGCATCTTCCTCCGACTAAGTGTTTAGATAAGGCTCGGAATCTGATTCACACTCTGACTTATATACGCTCTCAGATTCCTCCTTTTCATCATCAATATAAATTGCCATGAATTCTTTAATTGTTTTGGATTCATTATCATTGTGGGTATTTGGTCTAGTAATGTGTTTTCGTTCTACCATTTTAACACATTCCTCACAAATTTCTTTGCATACTATGGGGAGGCAATGTATGCAACAATAACACGTCATGAATATTCCTAGAATTGCTACTAAGATTGCAAATAGCTTCCATCCCCAGGACCGTAACACTTCCCAGAACCAGGAGCTTATATTTAACTCCCAACCACTCTCAGGAGGGTGAAGGTCAGAGCTTAATACATGCAATGTTCTTATCGCTTCGAAAATCGTGGGGGAGGAGTCACTTACAAATACACAACACGCTGATCCCACGATTTTGCAAACACCGCTGTGATCAACTAAGATTATATCAAGGGCCATTCTGTTTTGCAGTGACATCAATCTTATTCCTTTTTCCTCAAGAGTAATATTATATAATATATCGGTGGTTCCATTTATTGTTTCTTCCAATATTCTAGACAGTCGTCTTATGTTATAGGAGTTTATCGCCTGGCCCCAAAATGGTATGAATGATTTTGCTATGTCCCCTACCCGTCTTCAATTTTCCGGCGAGGTCGTGACCTGGTCAATTTGGTTATTTCTGATGTTTTTAAAAGAAACACCCCATGAAACAGAAAGCCTAAATAACACGTGCCTCCCCAGTTCCTAGGTAACCAAGGATATGCTTTTTCTCCACATATAAAATACACAGGATCTCCCACATATATTGGTTCCACTTCTTTATCAAGGAATGCTATGTTCCTGCATCTGGTAAATGTTTCTACCTGGAAAGAACCCTTTTTCTTTAAACAGAATGAGGGTTATAATTCACTGTATATGAAGGGGGTTCCGCATCCTTATTCCCCTGTGGGTTCATATGGAACGTGATCACAGAAGATTTATAAGGTACAGACAATCTATCCTATTGCATCATTGCTGGTGTAATTAATCGTGTTTTATGGAATATGGAGCAACCCACCGGTTTCATAATCACTTCCTCGAATTCATTCATGTTTGTTTTGTCTAATTGACCAGTTTCACTTTCGTTCCATTTCCCATAATATAAGGCACTCAGAGAAGATTAACATGCAGAAGTTAATGGCAGGGGCTGTACATACCATCCTATTCCCTGACCACCATGCTCTGGCAGCTGGGCACAGGCCCAACAGTTGTTCTTTTTTAGTATTGAGTGTGTCATATTCATTATCAATAGTAATGTGTTGTTCCCATATCCTTCCCTATGTCTCTCTTCCATTGGGGACAAGGTATAGGAAATCACATGGGCTGGACTTTCCGTCGTGGAAATGTTCACAGTAGATAAGAGTACTTCAAGGGGGTGCATTTCTTCTAGGTACCATAATACTGATATGGTCAATATTGGGGCTAATATACTCATTATACACAATATGATCGTTAAACCCAGCATACAATTCTTTCGACCATGTCCCTTTTTCACCTTTCTATGTACTGCGTTTAACTCGCTATCAGCATTGGTGCAGAAGGAGACGTTGGCTGGCTCTGGCATCTTCCCTCGTTGTTCTGCTCTCGCCGTGTTCGTCGTGAATATCTCCTGCCGATACGCTTGTTGGGATGTCAGAGAGTTCGATAAATGTCTACAGTCCTTCCATGCCAGTTCTCGTTCAGCCTGGATTGCTTATCTGTATGGTAATATAATTTGCACATTGCTCTAGAGTTTCAGAGCAGCTGCCTTTGTACCATGTGCGCCCCGCTTGTCCACTCGTGTTCTGGACACAAGGATTTAGCACTGAGCAGTTGCGTTTGTTGAGCTGTCTAGCTTGCACAACTCTCACGCCACTCTCCTCTAGGCCTCCGGTTCCTACTTCATCCGAGAATAGGAAACATAGGCAATAAAATCACAAAAATCACAAAAAGCTGAAGATGTGATCACTCCTTTTTTCTGCTCCGCAGGTTATACCGATTTTCTCCCGGTATCGTGTGGTCGACAAATAGTGCGGGTGCACTTCCGGTGTCACGCTTGGAGTCAGCCTGGGGCACAATGGTAGATGATGGTGAGTGCCCAGGCGACGATGCAGGATGCGGCGTAACAGAAGATGGCGGGCACCACAGAGGTATACGCTTGATATCGGCCAGCAATGATGCAGAATCTGCTGGACAACGTTGGGGCGCCCTTTGCCCTTCCTCTCTTATGGCAATCTCATCAGGCTTTGTTTCAGGATCAGACAGCTTTTGTGGCAAAGAACTGGCAATTGCATTTTTCATTTCTGGAGCCGCTGCTGTCTCTTTCTAGTCTTTGTCCCGATCAGTCGAAGTGTCAAATGGTGGTGGGACTTGCATGGCATGCGTGGCGTGAATCCACGCTTTCCGCACATCCACGCGTATCACTGTCTGCGTGGTCAAAAGGATTTGGTAGGACCCACACCACCTGTGTGCCAGCAATGTTTTCTGCTCAAATTTCTAATCAGCACCCAGGTTCCTGGTTCCAATGCATGTCCTGGACCAGTGTACCTCGCCGGTAATGCCTCCTGCACCTGCTGATGAATCAAATGCAGTTTATTTTACTAACAAATTACAATAAATGCTGAGTACAGGGTATTCTACCTCTCTCATTCTTTTCGGCTGGGGTGCACACCACACATTCGCCGGTCTTCCCATTATGATTTCGTATGGGGAGAGACCAGTTCTGGCTTGCACTGATGTTCGCATACACAGTAACGCTATTGGCAATGCATCTACCCAACTTAGTTTGCTGGCTGCACAAATCTTACTTATTTTGGATTTCAGGGTGCCGTTATGACATTCAATAAGTCCAGCACTCATGGGATGCCTGGAGCAATGGAATCGCTTATCGATCTGGAGACCTGCACAAATCTGTAATATTACTGCACCTACAAAATGCGGACCATTGTCCGACCATATGACACGGGGCAGACCGAAGCGAGAGAAATACTCTTTTAGCATTACTTTTGCCGTGCTCATGGCTGTGTAGTCTTTCAACGGATACGCTTCCACCCATTTGCTGAATGCACATATGATCACCAGAACATACTTTAGGTTTTGGCATCTCTCCATTTCTATGAAGTCAAAGTGAATCACTTTGAATGGCATAGAGGGAGGTCCGAAACTTCCTGTTGGAGTCACCGTTCCGTTTCCCACATTGTGCTGTAGGCACGTTATGCAGTTCTGTACCAGCCTTTTGGCATTCTTTTTTATGAGAGGATTTTCCCAGACAGTGACCAAATGTTGGACTATTTTCTTTGCACAGATGTGGGTGGGACTGTGAGTCATTGTTTCCATCGCATTTACATAAGCATTCGGCATCATCCAATTCCCGCTCTTCTTGTCCACCCAACAACCCTCCAAGTCTAGTTCTGCAGAGCCCTTGACCCATCCCTGTATTTCGTCAGCGGCAGCTTCCGCCTGCATCTCTCGAACAGTTACAATTCCATCTTCTATCTTTTGTATTCAAATCAGTGGCAGTTTGTTTCACAATTCTGTCTGCAAATGCGTTTCCTTCTCCCACTTTGCATGTCACCTTTTTATGCGCCTGGCATTTCACTATCGCCAGGTGCTTTGGACACGTAAGTGCAGACAGTAATCGTACAATCAAAGGGCCATGTTGAATTCTAGCCCCATGTGATGTTAGGAACCCTTTCTCGGCCTACAGTCAGCAAAAGGTATGAACCGCACCAAAGGCATACTGGCTATCAGTGTAGATATTTATGCTCAAGTTCTCTGAAATTTCACAAGCCCATGTTAAGGCAATTATCTCTGCTGCTTGGGCAGAGTTGTATGGGATTCTTTTACTCTCCACAATGCTTTTTAATGTGGTGATAGCGTATGCGGCGGTTGAAGTGCCGTCAGGTAATTTAAAGCAAGAACCATCACAAAACAGTTCTCCATCTGGTTCTTTTAGTGGCGTATCGTGTAGATAAATTCTCCCTTTTGTTTCTTCGTCAGTAACCATTAAGCAATCATGGGAAGGTGATTCATTCTCATCAATGTTTTCCCCGGGCATTAGCATTATTTCTGCTGGATTCAAAGTGCTACACCTCATGATTTGGATGTGGGGGGCGAACAATACAATTTCATATCTAGTAAATCTAGCAGAGGGGAGGTGTTGAATCTGCGTTCTATTAAGTAGAACATCTACGGCATGTGGCACCATTAGAATTAAAGTGTGCTCCAATACCATCCCTTCTGTTTGTTTCACTGACGCAGCAGCCGCGGCAACAGCTCTCAAACATCGTGGTAGCGCGTGCGCTACAGGGTCCAGCGTGGAAGAAAAATAACCGCACGGCATATTTCTTCCCCCTTGTTCCTGTGTTAGGACAGACAACGCACATCCTTCGCTCTCATGCACAAACAGCCTAAAAACCTTTTTATAATTCGGTGTGCCCAAAACTGGAGCAGAACTCAAAATGTTTTTTAGTGAGTCAAATGCTTTCTGACATTCTTCACTCCACTGCAAAGGCATCACAGCATCCTTTTTTGTCAATTCCACCATTGGTTTTAAAATGAAGGTGAAGTTCACAATCCACTGACGGCAATATGAAGCTATGCCAATTATAGCTCTTACTTCCTTCTGCGTCTTTGGAATAGGCATACCAGAAATGCTCTGTATCCTTTCTAGCGTTAATCTTCTCCCTTCCTTTGAAAGTAAGTAACCTAAATAAGCCACTTCTTTCTGACAGTACTGGAATTTCTTTAAGCTCGCTTTATGGCCATGCATAGCTAGATGGGTCAATAATAAGAAAGTACCTTTTTTACAAATTTCTTCTGTGTCAGCAGCGATTAACAAATCGTCAATGTATTGCAACAACACACAGTCTGCCGGTAATTCTAACATGTCTAGCTGTTCTTTCAATGCTCTACTGTATATGCTCAGACTTTCAGTATACCCTTGTGGAATGCATGTGAATGATCGTCCTCCTAAAGTGAAAGCAAATAAATACCTGCTTTCTCTGTGTACTGGAATGCTAAAGAAAGCGTTCTTCAAATCGATAACACTAAATTATTCTGCCGATGCAGGGATCATTGTAAATATCGTAGTGACATCTGGCACTAACGGAAATTGGGGATCTACTACTTTGTTTAGTTCACAGAGATCAATTATGAAACGGTACGGTACCTCATTCCCCCTTTCTTAAACACTGGAAGAATGGGGCTGTTGCATACACTGCCTGTAATTTCTTCAATCACTCCCAATTTCACCAAATCAGAAACAATACTTTTCAATCCTTTCTCCCCTTCTGCTGAAATTTTATACTGTGGAATACGTGGTAACGTCACTCCTTCTTTCAAAACAATTTTCACTGGCGCTATTTTCAAGCATCCCACATCATTGTCATGCACAGCCCAAATACAAGTTGGCACAAGACTCAATTCCCCTGTTAAAGATTTCGTCACAAATTCAGAAGTCAGCCCACTCTGAGGAGAAATAGTCAAAAATACCTGGTGTGCAGTGGATAACCGCGCTTAACTTTTTCAATAGATTCAATCCTAGGAGGTTTCCCCCACAATTCTCGGTCAAAAGAAATGGACAATGTTCAGTAAAAGGCCCTATTGTCACTGCTACTGGTTTGGACTCAGGATTTATTACTGGGGTGCCTGAAAACCCTACTGAGATATTTTGTCGCCCTGACAGAGGTATATCTGGAACCAAGTGATGATCTATTGAGCACCTCTGTGCCCCCGTGTCTACGAGGAATCTATGCTCTTCATTCCCAACTTTCATTTCTACGTAGGGTCCTTTCTGATTCACGGGAATGGATATTGGTTCTGACCCCTGTCCTGGGCTGTCCTATTGGGTTAACAACACATCATCCGATATGTAATCACTACTATTACTATAGTATGCACCTGTCTGAGTATCAAAAATATTTCCGACTCTTCCTCTGTTTCAACTTTGATTGTCTGATGATTTTGACTCTGAGTAAAAGCATTTTGATTCGGCGCCTGGCCCTGATTTTGTGCACCATTCCGTTGACTATTCTGGTGCTGCTGCATATGGTTTCTATTATGGCCATTTGTTCCTGGATGCCCTCTGTGCTGTCTCCTCTGACCATATTCGCCTCTATTTTGCAAGTGTGGGCATTGTGCCCGCCAGTGTCCTTCCTCTCTACAATATGCACATTGGTTTAACCCCAGAGGCCCTCCATGCATATTCAAATTGCCCCTGCTCTGCACATTTCCCCTTCCCCTGTTATATCCTGCTACCTGCTGAAGTAACACTCGTGTTTTTAGGTTCGTTCTATCCTTTGCTTCTCTTTCTTTCTCAGTATTTACACGGTTCTCATAATATTGGGCCATGTGTAATACTTCTCCTAATGTTTTTGCTTGCCATGCACTTTCTGATGTCCTTATCAAATTTTGAACTGTTAATCCCCTCACATATTTATCAACACTGAAATCTGTAAATACTTCTTCAAATCTGTTAAAATAATCTGTGGCCAGCTCGTCTTTACCTTGAACGCACGCAGTCATTTTAACCCACTGAATTCTTTTCTCTGGGACATATTCTTTTAACTTTTGGACTATTTGTGCCAGTAATGCTAACATATTCACCCCTGGCTGTGCACCCACCTCCTTATTTCTATCCTCCAATATTAAATTTGCCCAAGTAGCACCATAGGCCGTCTCATCATCTACCTTCCTTATTCGTTTCCATATATCGCTGGCAGAATCACAGGGAATATTAATTCCATATCACTCATAGTGAACACCGAGGATTGCAATAAGACTCTGCTTCTTTATAAAAACCTGATGAATTTTTCCGTATGTCAGGGATCGTTTGTTTTATATTATTCACTTCCTGTCTAGAGAAGGGAACGTGCACAAATTGGGCTGTGTAATGTGCTGGAATTATCTGAGGTGGCGCATTGCCTACCCCTGGAGTCTCTACCTTCGGTACAAAGGTAGGGGGCACTTCTCTCATGGGGAATGCCATACTCACTGTTCCTCCCCCCTCTCTCATGTGCAACAATATTCCCAAATCGAGGGATAAAGCTGTCTCTCCTGTTCCCCGTTCCATTGCCCTCTTATATACCGCCAACAGCTCAGGAGGGCTGACCTTTCTCTCGCTTATATCTTTGTTTATCAAATATTCAACCATTTTCTGTAACACTCTCCTTTTCATTGATAGAGTGTATTCATCAAATATTCCATGTATTTCCATTGTGGGAATACGAGGATATGAAATCCATTTTAGTGCCTCTCATATACATACTTTTAGCTCCGCACTAATTTGCGCTGATGGTGACAAGAATCTCTGCTGTCTACCCCTCTCAATGTCTTTCCTCCTGTACCCCGGTATGGCAAGTATTTCAGAATATTCTTCATCAGTGCATTCTTTAATTTAAACAGTTGCTTCACATGCTCTTCTATTTCCTCATCTCTCCTTCTACAATGGGCCAATGCATTCAAATCCAACAATCGCTGAGGTGGTAACTTCCCAACTAACTTTTTCCATTTCACCGACAAATATTCCCTCATGCATTCCAACAATACATGTTTTTCGTTGCTCTTCCTGAAGTCATGTATTGATGCTAACGTGGCCGCCCATCGTTCTCGTCTATATACATTTCCGCCTGTTCTTGCAGCTCACGCTTTGTCTCCTTGCTAATCACGCTGCGGGTCACTCTCATACACTCGCTTTGTTCTAATTTGCTTATGGGGGCGCAGTCGGAACAGAAATACCCCCTTGAGTGGAAGGTGTGGAAGGGGCAGTGGGCACGGGAGAAATCTGCTGGGGCTGTGATGGTTGTGAAACACTCGGGCTGGCTGACTAGGGGGCGGTACCATTACTAACCCTGCCTGTGTCTGTATTGGAGTTGGGACCGGTTGAGCAATAGGAGGGGATTGGATGACGGCTACTGTCGTAATCTTCTTAGTTTCACTTCTCGGGCCTTGTTTTGTCTCGGTTAGTATTTTGTTTATTAATTCGTCTGATGCATGTAACTCTCTCTGTGGATATATTTTTTTCAATATTCATCTGGTCGCGTCCATTTGCTTTTCTCAAACTATTACTCCCCTCCTCCTCCTCTTTTTCCCCCGCTCTCTCTGCTTTTGGCTTATGCCTGCGCGCATGTTTCTCTCTACTTCTAAATCGGAGCATTGCTTCCCTCCTCCAATCCCTAAGGATATCAAGTGCCGCAGGAAGTGCTTTCTTACTTATCAAAACCTTTTCCAGGTTATCTATCCGAACCATCTCAAAACTACCATTCCTCGGCCATTGAAGGTCTTCGGGCTTTCTGGTTTGCTTATGCCAAATTTCACAAAACATTATCACTCCCACACCATACTTCACATACATATCATAAGCCGGCATTCCCCCCGGAGGTGCAACCTGGCCAGTTTCCGAAGATTGTTCGCCGCAGCAGAAAAAACCTCCTAAGGTGGACAATACCATAGGCATGTTTTAACCTTGCCCTTGGCTAATCAAACTTACTATGGGCGTTTGATTTTGCAAAATCAACTCTCAACCAATATCAGGATCACTTACGAATTGGGGCACGACTCACCTGATTAGTCAATTTGTCTTTTCAAGACACAATTCGTCCGTATACTGATGCAACCAATGACGTCATGTCTGCGTATCTCGGCACTGCCTCGTTTCGCGACCCTCACCCCCTTGTTTGCTGGCCATGCACGTCGATCAGGGATCTGCTGTGTGCAGATCTGCAAAGAAGTCTCATCCCTTTCGCAGGGCGCCCCGGACACCTCTTGATCCCAGCTCGATCGCTCCCGTCCTCCCCGTTCTTGACGCCTTCATAAGTTTGCAACGTACACGATGGAACAAGTGAGGGAGGGTCCCTATTTGGGCGCCATCTTGAAGGGGCCCCTGAGGGACCCTTGGATGTGGAAACAAGGCACAATGACCACACACAAACTGATACGTCAGACACAAGGTTGCATTCCCAAAATCTAGGGTTTATTGCAAAAAAACAAATAGTCCCAATTGGCCAAATGGTCCCACGCCCTGTGACGTGTGTCTAACAGACCTTGGGGGACGCAAGAGAGCGAAAATTGTACATCAGTTACATATATACAAAATGAGCATCTCACAATCAGTAATGACACATTTTACATATTCAATGCCACCCCTAATTCATTCCCTTTGAAGTGGTGGCGATGATTGACAATGGTGACGAATATGACATTTTAGATCACCATATTTAGTAACAATTTGCAATCTCGAATTTACAGACACTATTCTTTATTTGCGAGAACACAGCGTGTCTGTTTTCATGGCCAAGCAGCGCGTAGGGGGACTGGCACATTCTAGGCCTTACTATCTCCTGGTTTCGATTCACGCTCTAGAGGTCAGCTTGCTCTCCGGGGGCTCACAGCGCTCAGAAGGGGGGCCGTTAAGAAGAGCATAATTCAAACCCTTTAATATTAGTTTCGTACATTGCTATTCTTTTGAGGAGACTCACTGGCATCCGTGTACTGATAAGAATGCCTTGCTCCCCGCTTCCAAGGATATGTGAAGGAGGGAAATGGGCTTTTCTGTCTGGCTCCTCGCGCAATGTTTCAACATGTCTTTAATAACCTTGGACCATTGAAGCGAAATAATATCTACCCCAAAGCAGTTTTACATGAGGCAAAAGTGGCGATGTTAAAGAGGAACATAGAGAAAATAAAAATGGCCATTCTGGTAACCTTAAAATGGCCGCACTCTAGTTGAACTAAAAGCGACGTAATGAGTAATGAGCATATATTCTTTATACTTCAAATGAGGTGGTTGGTCTTCGGCCAACCAATTATCCTGCATAAGCCTTCTGTTGGAGGGTTGTCTACTTTTCTAGACTGACACTGTGAAAGAAGGAGGGAGGAGGTCATGTTTAGAGCCAAGGACCACTACCGCAAATCCCCTGTCCAGGTCAACATCATCAAAAGAGATTTCTCCACCCAACTGGAGGATACTGGTGAAATTATCAAGCCCGAGGTCTTCAAGTAGATGATTGAGGAAAGGACCAATCTGGCTGATGCCTGTCAGACCGAGGAGCAAAGACAAAAGCTAAAAAAGGTCTTCCTGGTAATCCATATATCTTTTCAGTGTACTCATATGACTGTGGATGCAAATCCATTCATTCAACCACCATTCCCCCGGAAATCCCGAGATGGCTCCTGTATTTGTGAAACAATACCGGTTTCTTCTTGCATCCATGGAGTCACTGAAGGAGATTATTAAGAATTTGAAATCCCGTGGGATAATTTGTCTGAACCACTACTTTGAAAAACTCTGTACTGGGGATCCTCAACCAAACGGTCAATGGAGTCTATGTGCAGATCTGAGGGAGTTGAACAAATGCATCATCATGTTAAGATGGCCCCTTCCCTACATCGATCAGGGACTGGCCCACACCCAAGGGTCAAAGGTGTACACCACCAGTGACCTTACCAATGGTTACTAGACAGTACATGTGAGTAGAGAAGGGGGTCTGCAGTACACGTGGGCCCGAACCCCCTTTGGATACATAAACTCTGGAAATGAGTTCAACGTCTTCCTCCATAAGGCCATGCCTGATTTGGGTGAAAGGGTAAACCTGACCTATGTGGATGATGTTTTCATCAAAATATTAACTGTGGAGACACATATAACAGACATCCGGTATGTTCTAACCCAGTTGCAGAAGGGCGGCGCAAACTGTCCTTTCAGAAGACACAGTGGTGTACGACCCGAGTGATCTTCTTAGAGCACGAGATCACACCTGAGGGTCTTAATCCCGAGGTGAAGACAGCGGAAGCTATATTGAAATGAAAATATCCTACCACTCTGTGAGAATTAAGAAGCCTTCTTGGACTTACTAATTATAGTCAAAAGTTCATTGAGGACTACGCAGATGTCACTCGGCCCTTGGTTCATTTATTAAAGGCCGGAGTCAAGTGGGAGTGGGGTCCAGAACAATATGAGACAGCTAATCAACTGTAAAGAAGCCTTTCCATGCTTCTTGTTTGGCATTTCCCATAATGAACAAGGAGTTCTTCTTGGAGACTGAGTTCTGTAGGGTATTTTGTGTAAATTTGGGGCTTAGCGGTATTTTCTTACTGCCAAAAACAAAGGTAATTTAGCAATAACTACACCTTGCATTTAGATTGGGTTTGGTTTTATGGTGGTATAGTGATGATGCATTATTTCAGTACACAAATACATTTTGTTGGTATGCATTTTGTTGTGGTATAGTAATGAGCATAGCTTTCTTTTTTATTTGTGACCCTAATATACAAAACCCCCTTTCTCTTGCTTGGTCTGTTCGTGTGATCACTAGAGAGGCCTTGGGCCTACATTATTCAGAAACACCACATTTTCATATAGATTGCCACCTACGGCTGTTATCACTGATTTATCTACACCAGTGAGCTATGTTTCCATAAATTATTCACAATAACATGTGGTATTATCACTAGTTTATTTACATTAGTGAGACTATGTTTCCATAGAGTATTCACAATAACATGTGGTATTATCACTAGTTTATTTACATTAGTGAGACTATGTTTCCATAGAGTATTCACAATAACATGTGGTATTATCACGAATTTATTTACATTAGTGAGACTATGTTTCCATAGGCCTCTCCCTGCTGATTCATATACGCTCAGCAGATTATTGCATTATATTCCACTCAGAAGCCACACACACATACCCTGGTTGGAATCACGCGCACAACTATTTATAACGGCTCATGATATTGCTTCATCTATATAGGAAACTTGGCACATTAAACATCATTCCCTCCTCTACAGACTATTTTCTTTTTTTTAGAGGCACCGAATGAAGAACAGAAGCAAGAACACTCTTAGGCAGACTGTGTGTTATCACAATTTCATTTCAAAATGATACCTTACCATTCTAGCTAGACAATCCTTTCTGAAATAAACATAAGAGAAACAATAATACCACGAATTTCATTTTACATTTTCAACAAGAAAAAGAAAGATTACAACATTTGTCTTGCAACATTATAACGTGGCAGTTAAACACAGGAGAATTCCCTATCAGTACACTGCCTGCCTAATAATAGATCATTCGTCCGGCAGTCACAGCAATCTCACTCCATTTGTATATTTAGCAGCTATTTGTAGCTCTCCATCACGCGACTTCCCTTGGCTAGCCGCCTTCGATGAATGAGCCCTGGGTTTTCTTTGTGTTTGAAGTTTGAAGTTTGAAGTGCACAGCGAGAACATGGAATTCTCAAGCCGGTGCCAAGTGACTAGGAAATCCCAGTCTCTGAAGGTCAGCAATGCAACTGGGACGACCCCTCCCAGCAGCCCAGCCAGGCGATCTCACAGCAGCTCCTGCCAAGTGACCTCACTGTAGTTCCGCAAAATGTCTTCTGCCTGTAATTCTGTCAGAGCTATTCCAAAAAACCTCTGTTACCTCCCACGTAGCACCAATCAAAATTCATAGTATCGCCTCCTCCTTCCTCAACAATAGCTCACTTTTACAGAAAGCAACTGTATCTAACTGATTTCCTGGCATTCAAATGTTGCTTCCTGCAAAGACAGTGAACAGGGCAAAGAAAAATTGTACGTTTAAAATTAATCTCTGCCTGCCTCATTTTGCACATGGAGAACACATTTTAATGGTAAGGAGTTAGAATCGTGTTAGTATTTGTTAGTTAAGTTAATTAATTAAGTAGCTCCTGTATGTGAGGCATTTCAAGTGAGAAAAAAAAATGGTGTGCTTTTAAATAGGTATTGAGAAAAAAATGGTGTGCTTTTAAAATAGATAGCCCATGCCGTGGCGCTGCACTCCAAAACACGCTAAATTATACTACAGTTCTCAGATACTTGCCTAACAGTGGTATTGTACCAAAAGCATGACAAGGTCAACAAAGTCATCTCATACGCAAGCAAGACTATGTCTTGTGTGGAGGAAAAATTCAATGAATGAGAGAAGGCACTCCTGGCAACGGTGTGGTCACTGAAATATTACCACCCTTTCAGACAGGGGGAGTACATCACTGTCGAGACCCCTCACTAACTCTTGCAGTATCTAGGAAATGACAGAATCTGGGCGGGGAATGTTAGTAATTCCAGAATTACTTCCTGTATTCTGTCCATGCAAGGTTTCCCTGTGGATGTCCGATATGGCCAAAACAAGAAGAGTCCCATAGTGCAAGAGTTGGTGTACTTGGATGATTGTGCTCAAGAAAACAGTTTCAAGGATGAAAGTCTAATGACCAAAAACAACATGGAGGCATACTTAACTTCCTCAAACAAGGTCTATGAAGAAGACATGTGTCAGGGGATACCCACAGTTTATGTGGTTGGGTGATCCTACCATGTTGATAACAACGGAGAAAATAACTGGTGGCTGGCATTGGGAATGCTTGGGTGAATTATACCCCAGGAACCCTCTGCTGGTTATAAAATAGGACCCTTGAAGTATTCAGGTTATATAGTTGATGGCCGTTTATCAGGCCATCTTCACTGCAGTTCACCACCAACTCAATGAACTGGTCATGATCACTGACTCTGATTATATCAGAAATGGGTTTGTGGACCACCTGATTAACTGGAAGAATTGAGGCATGCTTTGTGCCAACAAACCCCTAAAGCATGCCAGACTGATCCAGTCAATTGACGATCTGGTTACCTCCAATGAGATGACCATGGGCAGATAAGACTGTGAATGACCTGGCTGACCAGCTGGCTAAAACCAGAGCTCTGCAGGGGGATTTCATAGAAATAGAATCCCTTTTGGGTGAAATCCAAATTGCAGCTGTCTCCAGGTCACAAACTCGGGCAAATAGTAAACTCTCAACAGCCCAGTGGAGTAAAGATACTCCAGTTGCAGATTTGATATCTGCACAGAAAGAGGACCTGATCATTGGAAAATGTTATCAACACATTGAAGACCCCACAAGCTTTCCTCTAACATAGTTGGATTATGCAGTAAAGAGGATCTCTGGGGTGTTGATGAAGTTTTCCAAGATATTCTGGATCCAAGGCGGTTTGTTGGCAAGGGGAGCCCTATATGGCAGTGAACTGTGGGGGGTACCTACCTCATTCTGAAGCCTGATGTTGAATCACACCCATGATGTGTCCACTGCCCATCGTATGGGGTTTCATACGACATTGAAAATCTTGTGAGAGCTTGCCTACTGGCCATGCATGGGCCAGGAACACAACACTTAACTATATCTTTAGGGGTGCCTTGTGTGTGCTCAATTCCAACCCATTTAACTCACACACAGTGCTCCCCTTCAAAAAAGGGGAATGGCACTGCCTTGGTCAGATTTTCAAGTCGATTTGATGGGGTCAGAAATTCGCCCCTCTAGAGGAAACAAGTACATGTTGACTGTAGCATGCTTGTTCACGAAGTGGGTAGAACGTTTTCCAGCCCCGAATTGTAAGTCCGAGACCTCTGCTGCACTAATGCTCAAATACATCTTCTCTCGTTTTGTCCTAAATCAAAGGATTGAGTCAGACCGAGGAAACCATTTTACTAGTGAGGTGATGGCAAAGATGTCAGAGATTCTAGGAGTAAAATGAAAACTCCACATTGCCCACCGGCAGTCCTCAAGCGGGTGTTGAAGAGATACAACAAAACCATTGTGAGTATCTTAAAGAAGTTTGTGGAAGACTCTAGACCCAGTTGGGACATCCGATTGCCGCTTGTCCTGATGGCTACTAGGTCTACACAATCTTATGCAACAAAAGATGTCTCCATTTGAGCTCTGGACCAAACTAAAAATGGTGTTACCGCAGCATCTGCTCTATATGACTCAGGATCAGACATTGATAAATGCATCCACTACTCTTCAGCACATTGAAAATGTAAGGAAGCACCTCCAGCATGCTTTTGCTTATGCTCAGCGCAATTTAGAAAAGTTGGCTGAAGGAGTGAAGACCTACTATGATTTAAAGACCACCAAGAAAGAGTATGTCAGTCAGTCAGTCAAAATGTTTATTCGAATCAAAATGATCCATCAAACCCACACAAAATACAATAACAAAGTACATAATAATATAACATTTCTGCTCATCAATAAATAAAATACATTTCCCAAAAATAAGCGCCAATCATAATACAACTTCTATAAAATCAAATAGCAAACAAAAGAGAAGAAAAGATTCACAACTTCTGATGCATATTTCCGGTCAATAGGGGTACCTCCTTTAGGTGCATCATTATTCAATTGAGGGAGTTTAGTTAATGACACAGGTGCCCTCAGAGCCACAAAGTACTCCAGTTAACTTTAGACAGAACTCTTACGTGTTATTTACTGGGTGGCCAAGCCTATTGAAGCAATGAAACAGATGGCCCCTTTCTTAGGTACATGGCTCCTTTCAAGTATGATATGATATGATGTGGCATTTATAACTCGCCTATACCCAAGTGTTTCAAGATAACATGATAACAATGCCCAAGCTGTCTAGACAGAGTCCACTGTCGAAAAAAATAGAACTGCCGTTCTATAGGTGCGGATGTTAGATGACTTAAAAACCGGCAGTAAAGTGGACCATTTGATGTTGGTATATGCCTCTAAAAACAATAAAAGATGTGCCAGGTCCTCTCTCTCAGCACCACATACTGGGCAACCCGCCACATCTGAATACCCCCTCTGTTTGGCTGTGGTGCCCCTCAACTGCATACAGTCAAATCTAGCATGAGTGAACAGCCAACTATCTCTCCTGGTGGAGCACCAGATTAGTTAGGGATGAATCTTGTCAACCCGGTTGATCACTGCATGTGCCCCTGTTCCTCTTGAATGCTTCATCCAGGCTATATTTGTAGGATCGCATTTGACTTTTAGACAGCAGAATGGCCGGTGGTGAAAGTGCCTGCATATTTATACAGGACAATGATACATCAGTATGACAAAACCAGGGGATTTTTCTCCAGTTGTCCCTACTCACTATAGGCCTAATGATAAAATGACACAAGGATGCGTGTTCATAAGCCCACAGTCTAATCCCAAAAATTAAAGGGGCTAAGGTCCACAGGTCCTCCAAGAACTCTGCACCCCGTTCTCTATGTATAGGAATGCAAGGGGATGAACTTGGTAGTCCCAGTAGACTCCTGAAGAATGAATACTTTCTGGATTCCCCAAAATGGTGCCCCATAGCATGTTACTGCTTTAGTCTGGGGCCTATACATTTTTAAGACAACATACAGCAGTTGACCCTGGCGGTGGGACAAAAAGTGGGTAATCCCTCCCACTTGTTGGCTAAACTTGGCTGATTGCTTTTTGATACGCGCAGTGCCTTTGAGAGTCTCTGAAAATCTAACCCCCAAGTAGTAAAATTCCTTCACTGTGGGTATTATTTCTCTATTACAGAGCATCGGAAGAATTTTAGGTAACCTCCTTTGTCCCGTACATCTCATTACTGTGGATTTCTTTGTGTTCATTTTGAGCCCCAGATTTTCAATAAAGGCTGCATTGGCGGAGATCAGCACCTGGAGTGCCCTTGGTGTTCTGGCAATAAGCACAGTGTCATCTGCATAGGCCAGAGCTGGAAAAGCTATGCCCTACAGATACGGATAATCCACCCTCATATCCACCAGGGCTTTTAGGATCCCATTAATATAAAGGGTGAAAAGGATCGAGGCCAAAAATACATTCTTGCCAGACACCACACCCGACCTTAAAACACGCAGTGCAGTGACCCCCAGGGCCACTGCGCATGCATGCCTCCTTTTCCCTATGTAGTACTTTTAACACTACCAGAATGTCCACCGGGCAACCCATCTCCCTTTCCCTTTAAAAAACAGAGTTTGAAACAAGTAACTAAAAGTTCAGGCTCTGTTCCATGTTTCCTACCCCAGGACGAAAATCAAACTGAATGTCTGAGAGGACCGCACTCTCAAGCAACCTTGACTCAATATACCCCAACAAGACCCTTCCAAAGATTTTAAAAGTAGTGTCCAGTAATGAGATGAATGAGTATGAATTAGGGACAAGGTTTACCTGTCCAATTGTCAAATGAATCAGGCCAAGGAGTGGAAATGCCTCCAATCTTGGAATGGTGCCTTTTAAATTGTAGATAAAATATCATCTGTTGCTTGGATCTGCATCCCGAAAGCAGAACTGACACAAGAAAAATGTGTCCACATCAACTGAAAAGCTGTCATCCCAGACAAGCTTTACGAATGATTGTTGAGCCAAATGAAAGTCGAGCAGAGGAACCGTCCGAAGAATGAAAAGGAACAATGTAAAATCAGATGGAAATATATTCTTTAGTCTTGGGTATGATTGTTTTATTTTTCATCCTTTTAATATGAATTCTTTTCAGTCGTGATCTGGCTGCTTACTTTCATAACCTGTGGGGCAGTGCCATTTATTTTATTTTATTTTTCCTCATGTAGGGGTTTATTTTGGCTTTCTTATCTCTGTGGTCTTGGCCTGCTGTCCTTTTCTTTCTGTATCTTGGTGGTCTGCTCTGCCTCTTTCATCCAATGGCTTTTGGAATGGCTAATGTAACTTTACCTTGGTATTTATATTACTGTGTGTTTACATACATAACCACAGGGCCAGGATAGTTGCCATTGGGGCATTTTATTTTCAGGATTGTTCCAGCTGCTTTGCACTTGCACTTTAATCTGGCCCTGATAACTTGAGGCCTAGACGACATACTGTTTTTTTGTTGTCATTCATAAACTTTATGTGTGGAACACTACCTGTACCTTTATCTTGTATCACATACCATTTGCCCGGATTCCATTTATTGAGCAGCGACCACCCCTTATATTAGCTGTCTTGGTGGGCTTTTACAGTGGAATGAATTGTTGCATTATTTTATATTATAAGGTGTGCATTAGCTTTACCATTACTATTGTGGTTTTTTCCATTTTCTTTACAACCGTGTTTGTAACTAAGTGTGTAGATTTGAGTATGTTTACATATAGAACTTATTATATTCGGCATGTCCTATGCTCAGGTATGGTTGTTTTTTACTGTGACTCCGTACTTTGGGTCATTATTGTATTGCCCCCAATGGTGGTGATTCCATCTAAATTCCTGCACTAGCACTTTAGCCTTTTGCATATTTTTATAATCTTTGCAACTACTATACCTACTTGTTGCTACATTTTTATTCGGTTGTCATCGATTGCCCTTTTGTATTGTGCAACTCATAAGTCTTTTTATTGCTGCATATAGCTCTGCTTATTTTAACATTCCATATTTGCCATTCTTCCATACAGCCATGTCTAATATGTAGAACACAATCTCCTGTTTTACTGTGTGCATGTTTATTTGAAATTTGGGGATTATTCTGCAACATCTTGTTCTATACTTGCTTTTATTGATTACTGTGTATATATGGTATTTTGATATGTATGTTGATTTCAACACTATACAGATTCCTTTATGCCGTGTTTTATACATATTTAGCAGTATATGTGCACTATGTGCCTAGCTTGTGGTTTTGCCCCTTGATTTCAGCCTTCCATGTATTCCATGCTCCTGACTCCATTCCATCATGGCTGGCAGTGTTTCCATCTACTGCCATGGCACTTTCAGAAAATGATTGACAGAGTTGTAGGACTGCCTGTACTGTCTATATTTATGCCAGATAACCCTTTCTCCCCTCACGTGATCAAGCGCTCAGTGTAGCGAGAAATGTGTTGTGTTGCAGGTCGTGCACCACAGCGTCCTGGCTCTGTCTGTATTTGTGTTGCTGCTCATTGTGTTGTATACTTTTTTGTATTTTTTTAAACATTAAAAAACATCCGTATTCACTACACAGTGTTTTTTTGATTTTGTCTGCTGTTTTGGAGTGGAATTTGGTGTTTTGGCCGCGGGAGTGCGGTTCGCATTTTTCTCTTTCCTTTGGATATATATATATATATATATAAAGGGACGTTATGGTTAAGTTGCGCTACTAAAAACCTATGAAATTCAGTGAAAAAACTTTGTTAAAGGGACGTTATGGTTCAAAGTAAAACCGAAAAACCCCTGAAATTCGGCAGTTATGGTAAGATAAGCTGCCATAACTCGCGCCACTTTGCACTGCTAACACTAACACCCAGGACATCAAAGATGACATCACAAATGTCATTGATGACATCACTGATGACATCACATGGCTGGCTCTCCCTTTTTATCCTTTAGTGACATATCGAAGCCCCATAGTTTTCTTCACTAACAGTTAGGAAGTAAAAATTGAAAAGGTACTATATTTGTAGACTTAGGGTCAAGTCACATCATATGAAACATATACATAGCGGAAGACACAGGCTTGAAAGAGAGCAATCCTTTCTGTGCATGAAGATAATCATTAGGGTTATCAGCACTTTCTCATAGTTTTATTTTTATTACTCTACCTTCCCTGTATATGCTCATATTTGTATACATTATACTCACTCTCCTTTCCTTTGGGTGCAGTCACATCATGTGATACACATACATATGGTAAGTAGCAGCTTTGAAACAGAGCAATAGTTTGTCTGCATATAGACAATCAGTTAGGTTATGAATTCTTTCTGCTACTATTTCTGCTTTTTTGTTTACTTCACTGTCCCTGTATATACTCATATTTGTATGTGTTGTTGTCTCTTTGTGTTTTGTCTGTAATAATTATGTATTAAGTGGGTTTTATTATCTACTTATTACATGTTTCACAGTACGCAAAACTCTAATAAGAAAGCAGTTATCATTTCAGTATTCAACATGGCAAGATTATGAATATGGCACCTTCATCATGTATGCTGCACACACTGCCTATGTTTCTGCATGAGTAGCTTAGTATACTGGATAGAACTTCATAATAGAATGCTATTTTTATCAATGCATTGCTTATGCACTAATTAGCTCATGATATTTATCCCAATGATCATTGACAGTTTTTGGTCAGCATTATAAGAATCCCTTGTACAGAGTTTTTATGAAAAGTAAATGCACATGTGATGTCATCAGTGATGTCATCAATGACATTTGTGTTGTCATCTTTGATGTCCTGGGTGTTAGTGTTAGCAGTGCACGGTGGCGCGAGTTATGGTTGCTTATGTTACCATAACGCCGAATTTCAGGGGGTTTTCAATTTTAATTTGAACCATAACGTCCCTTTAACAAAGTTTTTTCACTGATATATATATATAGAACAAAAAAGAGCAGAAAGTGAACCGCACTCTCCGCGGTCAATGAAAAGACCAAAATCCATAAGGAAACACACATAGCACAGCTCACAAAGAAAGTAAAGGTCTTAGAGTATTTAATGTGACCAAAAAATAAACAGAAAATACACAAAAAATGGCTGGGGAGCAGCGGCAAAAACAGAGGCAGGACGCCAGTACACACGACCCGCACACAACACGTTTCACACTCAACTGAGTGCTTGTTCACGTGAAGAGAGGAAGGACTAGAGCACTTTTATAATATGACAAAGGAAGTCCTTTTACTATTTCCCTGGAACTACATAGGTACCTGGACAAATGGAAGAGGCGGCGGCCATGTTGAAAAGGAATGGCAATGGTATATATATATATATTATTACACAGCCCCCCTGGACAAATCCTCACCACACTTTGCAAAGTTTGGAGATGTTTGGGCCGGGGGGGCAAAGTTATAGGGGGGGGTCCCAAAACGTCTTTTTTTCCCATAGACTAAATGGGAGAAAAACTTTGCGCACGGCTACAGGTGAAACCGCTGCACCAAATTTGTGCCAGGGGCAGGGGCTTGGATCCGAAAGCGTGCTTTAGTAAATCTGGTGACAATCTGTCTAGTACTTTCCTTTAAAACGACCCAAAAATATGTCTGAATAAATTAGTCATATCTATGTCCGCTCCGCGGTCACATTTCCCTGTTCACTCCGCATGATACCGATTGGCCGGGGGGGTGGCGTCATCACCGCGGACACACGACATGTGCGCCGATTGGCTACAGCGAGCCGTGATGTACGTCGGAATGTGTGGATGCACCTGACATCTTGGATCCGAAGACAGCGCGCTACTTACCAGAGGCGAAATGCTGTTTTCGAAACTGTTTTCCTCTCCTATAGTGCGTGGGGAGGATCACAGAGTAAGAGACGGATGAAATACTGTACTTGTTTGACCGGCAATTGTCTATTATATATTCTGCATTGACGCGTTCTTCCGAATGTTTGTACGTGGAGAAAATGAGGGATCTAATAAGGCTACTATTTGAGTCTGTGCTGTGTACAGGTACCATGAAAATGTTCACAGGACACGCGTGGAGTTAGTGACCATTAATTTTAAGTGTATTTCCCTATTATATTACAGTTTGCTATGGGTGTGTCATTGCTTAGTACGCCACCATGGTCGTGACATGCTGCAGTGGTTGTGGCCAGAACCTATATAACCTGCATTGGCGCCTTCTTCAGGATGTTTGTACGTGCAGAAAATGAAGGATCTAATAAGGGTACTATTTGAGTCCGTGCTGTGTACAGGCACCTTGAAAATGTTTGCAGAACACGCGTAGCGTTAGTGACCATTAATTTTGAGTGTATTTCTCAATTATATTACATTTTCCTATGGGTGTGTTACTCCTTAGTACACCACCTTGGTCGTGACATGCTGCAGTGGTTGTGGACAGGGCCTAGAGTCTTGGATGCATGGCCGTAGGCCATAGGCCATATTTCCAAGACTGTAGGCCCTACCCACAACCACCGCTGCATGTCATGACCATGGCTACACATGTAGTATTCATTATCGCTTACTTGGTTGAGGGTAGAGTGTACAGTGTTGGGTGGATGGCCAAAGGCCATGCACCCAACAAGAAAGTTATACGCACTGGAGTTATAAGCCAGTGCACATCAACACATTGCAATAATATGTAGGTACAAACAGGTAGGAGTGCAGTGTCTGGCAAGAATAAGTAAAGCATAGCACACCTATCAATACATCCCTACTACTGTACATCACTGAGGTGATTGTGAGCAGGATGTAGAGTTTTGCTTCCATGGCTGCTGCACGTAGCCCATACATCATTGGCGTAAAACCCTAGGCCCTGCCCAGACACACCACTTCACATTACTGCAGTGCATACACTCATCCTATACGTTAGCATGTCAGATGGTTCTGGGAAGGGTGTACAGTGTTGGCTGCTTGGCCGAAGCCCATGCATCCAGTAACGACCTTGCTAGTGGTGGAGGCATAAGCCCTTGTACACATATACATTCAAAAGTACGTGGACATATATCTTAACCTCTAGGTCCTGGCAGCACCCACTGCAGCACATTCGAGAGGGACGTTACTGACTGTGTAGCTTTGGTGGAGTGGCTGTTTCCATAGAAAGAACTGTTTTTGGCTGCCTTATAACTGTCATACCCTTGGACTAATCATCGCCAAAGTTTGGAAAAAAAATGTATCGCCTACTTTGACTTTGGTTAGAAAGTTTGGTCATGTTTGGCGCAGGGGGGCGAAAGTTATAAGGGGGAGGGGTTCTCAAAACGTCTTTTTTCCCCTTACACTGAACGGGGAAAAGGTCGTGCTCATGACCATGTAGCTCTTTCCCAGATTGTTTGCAAAATAGCGTGTAGTAAGATACCTTTGTTCGGTGGCCCCCTCTCTTCTACTAATGTTTTCGTGTGCGTGGATACCGCCAGAAACAGCTCCAAAACAAGACAGCATTATAATTCTCACACTCAAGTAATAGTATTTCACAAGGTGACATTTCAGGGGGCCAATGAGCTGTGGCAGCACAAAGTGAAAAAGTGCAGTTTTCTTCTCTGCAAAATGATACGTTTAAATGGAAGTTCATGCTCACTGCACCACGACCAATTATAGCGAGAGAATTAAAATGTGTTTTGCACTAATATTTCCCTCACATTGGCCTCTGCAGTTTTGAGAACTAAGGCTATCACCTGCACTGTTTGCTTGAAACAGCACTTCTGAAGCTGTATGGGAGTACAGGTTGTTATAATTAGATTTCATTATGTTGCTTCAAAGCAAGAATGTATTTACCTTCTGAGTGAAGGCCACACAAGTTGCTTTTTTGGTTGACTGCTCAGTACGCCCGCGCATCCGAGGGAAAGTAAAGGGGCAATTGTTTTTTGACCTTGAGCCCAAGACAAACTTGCGCGCTATTCATGGAATTAAAGGGTAATAAAAAAATTCTATTGATAAGGTTATGTATTAAAAAGTTTGTAAGTGACATGCCTATCAGTCAAGGAAGATTCTTCGCTGCAAACACATTTGTGACTGACTTGCTGAAAAAGAATGGAGGCGAAATGCTGTTTTCGAAACTGTTTTCCTCTCCTATAGTGCGTGGGGAGGATCACAGAGTAAGAGACGGATGAAATACTGTACTTGTTTGACCGGCAATTGTCTATTATATATTCTGCATTGACGCGTTCTTCCGAATGTTTGTACGTGGAGAAAATGAGGGATCTAATAAGGCTACTATTTGAGTCTGTGCTGTGTACAGGTACCATGAAAATGTTCACAGGACACGCGTGGAGTTAGTGACCATTAATTTTAAGTGTATTTCCCTATTATATTACAGTTTGCTATGGGTGTGTCATTGCTTAGTACGCCACCATGGTCGTGACATGCTGCAGTGGTTGTGGCCAGAACCTATATAACCTGCATTGGCGCCTTCTTCAGGATGTTTGTACGTGCAGAAAATGAAGGATCTAATAAGGGTACTATTTGAGTCCGTGCTGTGTACAGGCACCTTGAAAATGTTTGCAGAACACGCGTAGCGTTAGTGACCATTAATTTTGAGTGTATTTCTCAATTATATTACATTTTCCTATGGGTGTGTTACTCCTTAGTACACCACCTTGGTCGTGACATGCTGCAGTGGTTGTGGACAGGGCCTAGAGTCTTGGATGCATGGCCGTAGGCCATAGGCCATATTTCCAAGACTGTAGGCCCTACCCACAACCACCGCTGCATGTCATGACCATGGCTACACATGTAGTATTCATTATCGCTTACTTGGTTGAGGGTAGAGTGTACAGTGTTGGGTGGATGGCCAAAGGCCATGCACCCAACAAGAAAGTTATACGCACTGGAGTTATAAGCCAGTGCACATCAACACATTGCAATAATATGTAGGTACAAACAGGTAGGAGTGCAGTGTCTGGCAAGAATAAGTAAAGCATAGCACACCTATCAATACATCCCTACTAGTGTACATCACTGAGGTGATTGTGAGCAGGATGTAGAGTTTTGCTTCCATGGCTGCTGCACGTAGCCCATACATCATTGGCGTAAAACCCTAGGCCCTGCCCAGACACACCACTTCACATTACTGCAGTGCATACACTCATCCTATACGTTAGCATGTCAGATGGTTCTGGGAAGGGTGTACAGTGTTGGCTGCTTGGCCGAAGCCCATGCATCCAGTAACGACCTTGCTAGTGGTGGAGGCATAAGCCCTTGTACACATATACATTCAAAAGTACGTGGACATATATCTTAACCTCTAGGTCCTGGCAGCACCCACTGCAGCACATTCGAGAGGGACGTTACTGACTGTGTAGCTTTGGTGGAGTGGCTGTTTCCATAGAAAGAACTGTTTTTGGCTGCCTTATAACTGTCATACCCTTGGACTAATCATCGCCAAAGTTTGGAAAAAAAATGTATCGCCTACTTTGACTTTGGTTAGAAAGTTTGGTCATGTTTGGCGCAGGGGGGCGAAAGTTATAAGGGGGAGGGGTTCTCAAAACGTCTTTTTTCCCCTTACACTGAACGGGGAAAAGGTCGTGCTCATGACCATGTAGCTCTTTCCCAGATTGTTTGCAAAATAGCGTGTAGTAAGATACCTTTGTTCGGTGGCCCCCTCTCTTCTACTAATGTTTTCGTGTGCGTGGATACCGCCAGAAACAGCTCCAAAACAAGACAGCATTATAATTCTCACACTCAAGTAATAGTATTTCACAAGGTGACATTTCAGGGGGCCAATGAGCTGTGGCAGCACAAAGTGAAAAAGTGCAGTTTTCTTCTCTGCAAAATGATACGTTTAAATGGAAGTTCATGCTCACTGCACCACGACCAATTATAGCGAGAGAATTAAAATGTGTTTTGCACTAATATTTCCCTCACATTGGCCTCTGCAGTTTTGAGAACTAAGGCTATCACCTGCACTGTTTGCTTGAAACAGCACTTCTGAAGCTGTATGGGAGTACAGGTTGTTATAATTAGATTTCATTATGTTGCTTCAAAGCAAGAATGTATTTACCTTCTGAGTGAAGGCCACACAAGTTGCTTTTTTGGTTGACTGCTCAGTACGCCCGCGCATCCGAGGGAAAGTAAAGGGGCAATTGTTTTTTGACCTTGAGCCCAAGACAAACTTGCGCGCTATTCATGGAATTAAAGGGTAATAAAAAAATTCTATTGATAAGGTTATGTATTAAAAAGTTTGTAAGTGACATGCCTTTCAGTCAAGGAAGATTCTTCGCTGCAAACACATTTGTGACTGACTTGCTGAAAAAGAATGGAGGCTGTAAATATATATTGTAAGTTTACTTTGGCCCACTGTACAGCAATCCATGGTTTATTTTTACATAACTGCCCATCTAATTGTGCTAATATACTTAACGTATTATTTTTCTGCCCTTGTACAATTTTCCTGTAATCTTGCAGAGTGCACACGTTGCTCATTTGCAGGGTATGACTGCACTCAACCTTTTTTACTATTTATGTTTCTAATTTGAAACTCTTAGTCCACATAGGTTTGTGTATAACTTTGCACTTTTTTTGGTCTTCTTTGAAATGACGAAAATTCTTTTTTATTTGTTCACTCTTTTTTGTTTCATACCTACATTATCGTCTTTTTGTGTACTTGGCATTTTATTTTCTCTTACGGTGCATGCAAAATCTTGCCGTTTCTAACCTCCACCTATAGGTACATTTGGACATTATTAACATATTACTAAAATGTCAAATTTGAGCACGTACTTTTGTGTACCACTTTGCACAGTTTCGATTTGATCTTTTAAAAAATGTTGGTACAGGTTGGTTACTGACACTTATTTTTTGTAACTTTTCCTGATTAGGTATATTTTGCCGTACTGTGTGTGCCATGGTTTTCAAATCCCAAGTGAGGGCTTCTTCGGACGACAAATACAACTGCTGGTGAGCGGTTGCCTGTCCATAACAATAATGTGGAATGACACTGTAGCCTGCTTTGTTTGTTCGCTGAACTCGTTATTCGGAGCAACGTGACATCATTTATGATGCTGTAGGCTCTACATCATGACGGCTTTAGGGAAATAACTGTGAAAACAAAGCGACTGCTTCAACGAAGACCCCAAAATGTTTGTTTGTGCAAAGAAAAACGGCCTCTTTATCTTCAACGTTTGGAATGCCTCCCTAACCAATATTGTATTCATTGCATTGCTTATGTGATTATTCCAATGGTCTCTGAAAGTCTGTTATTAAATAAATCTAGTTTGTAACCTGTAAAATGGTCACGTGTTCTTTACCATTCCTCTGTTTTATTTGCAAATGTAATTTATTAGCTTGTACGTCGCTGAATGTTTATTTACAGGTTCTGCGTGACGCCACGTCTTTGTGCTTTTTGCAACCTACAATGGAAAGGGAAGAGGGCCTATGGATGCAATAACCGCCTTACCTTTTTATGGCGGCCATCTTGAAAGAGGATTTTGTTTTGTGATCCTTACTGCCAAAGTCGCCTGGGATTACAACAAGTACACGTCCTTTTTAGTAGCACACGTTACTGCATTCATAATTTAGACTATTGCTGGCAAAGATTATTGCGCCTATGTACTTTATAGAGGAATAAGGAGTGTGTGAAGTGTATTCCAGTTATATTTGTTTTTCTATTATACTGTGAAAGGTCGTTGTTAACCCATTATTAACTTTGTTTACAGGTATCTTTTTTTTTTGCCACGGCAGGCAATCAGGTAATATGCGACCGGCATTGAGCAAAAAGGCATCAAACGGTAATATGTGTGACTGTATATGTGTGGCAACAATTTTTTTCCGTCTGTTATGTGCTAGATAGCAACACAGTTTCTTATGCTTTTGCATTACATCACTGCTGCTGTTTCTTAAAGAGGAAGGCTGCATTTAGCTGATGTCTTTTTCAGATAAGTACAACTTTCCCTATCAATATTCAGAGGGTAATTCATAGAATTTCGCAGAAAAGTGTCGCAAGCGGCTGGCGCAGAGTGTCCGCGTGCGATTGACTGCGCCAGGCACGTGCGCTAAAACCGATTTCCGCGCACAGCGTATTCATGGATTTTAGGCTCCCAAACCAGCCGTGGCGCAAAGTATCGCAGCGACCCTGCAGCAGCGCCAGTAACGCCCCCAAGAACGCCCTCGCGCAAGGAAAAGCCATCAAAATCGCTAAATCATCGCAAAGGGCTGCGCTAACCCTGGACCAGTTTACAGGGCTGCCAAACAAGGAACGCAAAGCGGGTAACGTGCATATCAGGGGTACGCGTGAAGTTATACACGCGATTAGCCAGGGTACGTGTATTACAGGGGTACGCGGGAAGTATAACACGCGATTAGCCAGGGTACGTGTATTACAGGGGTATGCGGTAAGTTTAACATGCGATTAGCCAGGGTACGTGTATTACAGGGGTACGCAGGAAGTTTAACACGCGATTAGCCAGGGTACGTGTATTACAGGGGTATGCGGGAAGTTTAACATGCGATTAGCCAGGGTACGTGTATTACAGGGGTACGCGGGAAGTTTAACACGCGATTAGCCAGGGTACGTGTATTACAGGGGTACGCGGGAAGTTTAACACGCGATTGGCCAGGGTACGTGTATTACAGGGGTATGCGGGAAGTTTAACACGCGATTAGCCAGGGTACGTGTATTACAGGGGTACGCGGGAAGTTTAACACTCGATTGGCCAGGGTACGTGTATTACAGGGGTATGCGGGAAGTTTAACATGCGATTAGCCAGGGTACGTGTATTACAGGGGTACGCGAGAAGTTTAACACGCGATTAGCCAGGGTACGTGTATTACAGGGGTACGCGGGAAGTTTAACACGCGATTGGCCAGGGTACGTGTATTACAGGGGTATGCGGGAAGTTTAACATGCGATTAGCCAGGGTACGTGTATTACAGGGGTACGCGGGAAGTTTAACACGCGATTGGCCAGGGTACGTGAATTACAGGGGTATGCGGGAAGTTTTACATGCGATCAGCCAGGGCACGTGTATCACAGGGGTACGCGGGAATTATCACATGCGATTTGGCTGTGTACGTGTATTACAGGGGTACACGGGAAGTTTTACACGCGATTCGGCTGGGTACGTGTATTACAGGGATGCGATTTGGCCAGGTACGTGTATTACAGGGGTGCGCAAGAATTATCACACGCGATTTGGCTGGGTACGTGTATTACAGGGGTGCGTGGGAATCATCACACGCGATTTGGCTGGGTATGTGTATTACAGGGGTGCGTGGGAAGTCACACGCGATTAGGCTGGGTGGGTCCTCACAGGTGTTCCCTGTACACCCTCCACGGCCCCTGCAGGCAGCCTACAAAACAGGGGACTACCCTGCACACCTGCTCATGTCCCCCTGCACCCCCACCCCCCAGCAGTGCAGGGGCAGCCTCCACCAGGCCCCCACTCATGTCTCCCACCACCCCCACCCTCCCGCCACCAGGGGCAGCCTCCACCAGGCCCCCACCCATGTCTCCCACCACCCCCACCCTCCCGCCACCAGGGGCAGCCTCCACCAGGCCCCCACCCATGCCTCCCACCACCCCCAACCCCCAGCAGTGCAGGGGCAGCCTCCACCAGGCCCCCACCCATGCCTCCCACCACCCCCAACCCCCAGCAGTGCAGGGGCAGCCTCCACCAGGCCCCCACCCATGTCTCCCACCACCCCCACCCCCCCGCCACCAGGGGCAGCCTCCACCAGGCCCCCACCCATGCCTCCCACCACCCCCAACCCCCAGCAGTGCAGGGGCAGCCTCCACCAGGCCCCCACCCATGTCTCCCACCACCCCCACCCTCCCGCCACCAGGGGCAGCCTCCACCAGGCCCCCACCCATGCCTCCCACCACCCCCAACCCCCAGCAGTGCAGGGGCAGCCTCCACCAGGCCCCCACCCATGCCTCCCACCACCCCCAACCCCCAGCAGTGCAGGGGCACCCTCCACCAGGCCCCCACCCATGTCTCCCACCACCCCCACCCCCCCGCCACCAGGGGCAGCCTCCACCAGGCCCCCACCCATGCCTCCCACCACCCCCAACCCCCAGCAGTGCACGGGCAGCCTCCACCAGGCCCCCACCCATGTCTCCCACCACCCCCAACCTCCCGCCACCAGGGGAAGCCTCCACCAGGCCCCCACCCATGTCTTCCACCACCCCCAACCCCCAGCAGTGCACGGGCAGCCTCCACCAGGCCCCCACCCATGTCTCCCACCACCCCCACCCCCCCGCCACCAGGGGCAGCCTCCACCAGGCCCCCACCCATGTCTCCCACCACCCCCACCCTCCCGCCACCAGGGGCAGCCTCCACCAGGCCCCCACCCATGCCTCCCACCACCCCCACCCTCCCGCCACCAGGGGCAGCCTCCACCAGGCCCCCACCCATGCCTCCCACCACCCCCAACCCCCAGCAGTGCAGGGGCAGCCTCCACCACGCCCCCACCCATGTCTCCCACCACCCCCACCCCCCCGCCACCAGGGGCACCCTCCACCAGGCCCCCACCCATGTCTCCCACCACCCCCACCAGTGCAGGGGCACCCTCCACCAGGCCCCCACCCATGTCTCCCAACACCCCCACCCACCAGCACTGTGGGGCACGTGGCCAGCAGGCAGTCAGGCAGCAGCAGATGGCAGGTGGGAGCGTGCTCAGGGCTCTGGGGGGCAGAAATTTGGCCTCCTGGCCAGGAGCGTGGTCTCTCGTGTGTGAACGCGTGGACAGCCTGATAGGGAGTGAAATCCCACACGTCAGCAAAGGCCCTTAGCGCGTAAACCCGTCAACAGCATATGCGCGCCTATAGTCACCTGCACGTGCAGGAAATTGTTGCGTGACACGTCCCAGTGTCAAAGCGTGTGATTGGTGAAAATGGATCTACACGTAGAAGTGACAAAGCGTGTGATTGGTGAAAATGGATCTACACGCAGAAGTGACAAAGCGTGTGATTGGTGAAAATGGATCTACACGCAGGAGTGACAAAGCGTGTGATTGGTGAACGTACACGCCGCGTAAGTGACGCTGTACGTGTGGGCCTGTATATAAGGTACATGTAGAACACCATTTCCTTGTACGTGCTTTTCGTGGAGAGCGAGTGGGTGAATTCTGTACTTCTTGTCGTTTCACACGCGATTTACTTCACGGCGTTTCCAGTTCGTATTCCCTGTTACCTCTGACAGCTTTTTCTCTTTTTTCTCTTTTACTGGTTTACCTGGGCCTGTTCCCTCAAACAGTGTCCCCTTCTACTGTTGTCCTGTCTTCTCAGACAGCGTACACATCTTCTTTTGGCGGGGGTTTAGCCAGCCAAACGCGCTCATTTTTCACGCTCTTTTACCTGGCAGACGGTGAGTCACGCACGTATCCAACTTCTGTGCTTGCCCCGTGTGTAGCCTACCCCTTCAGAGGTCATTCTAGGCTGCGTGTGACACGCATACGTTCATTCTTGTGTTACTGGGTGCCACAGCGTAGTGCAGGTTTTTCTTTCTGCACACGTGGTCTAGGAGGGGTTGCGTGCACGTCATCTCCCTTTTTTGGGCCTCCTGTGCGTTGCGTGACCCGTCATCTTTCCCCAGGGGTTACAATCAGCCGTGCTAGAGCACTAGGGTACAATTACCATCTGGTACCCAACCCCTTTGACCCCCAATTGCCCAGGACAATTGTCTACAGCCACTCCCATACGCACATTAATATCAGTGCCATGGCTGGGAGGCGAGGATTCCGTAAGGGTGGCAAAGGTGGAAGAGCCACAAGTGGTGGCCGTGGTGGATCCGGTAGGGGACGTGGTCGTAACTTGCAGGGTGAGCCTGTCCCCCCATGTGTGGAGGACCAGTCAAGGGCACCCATCATCCCCCCCCTCCCCCCCCTACCCCCCTCCCGTTGAGGCTGAAGTGGCTGACACCATCCATGCTCAGCCCTTGTTGGACCAGCCCATTGTGGCACCAGACCTGGCTGACTCCATGGCTGACTTCCAGGTCAGCAGGGCTACGACACGTGCGCTGGTGCACGTTGATGCCATCATGCCACGTGGATCTGGGGCAGCAAGGTCATCTGCTGCACCAAGGAGGCAGGGCGGAGAGGCTGCAGGGGCAGCTGCGGCTCCATCCACCCCAGCCCTCACACACCCAGCCAGGACAGTGTCGGTCCTAGTCCATGCTGCTGACATTCCCCCTGACACCATCACACTAGAGCCAATGCCTGCACCAACTCCCATGCTGAGTGTGCAATCCCACATTCCTGATACAGAGTCCACCAGGGCTCCTGCCCCTAGTGTCCAGAGCGGCGCAGGACACTCAGGATCACCACCACCTTCCAAGCGGAAGAGGAAGAGTGCTCGTCCGGCACAGGCTGATGCCCCAGACACGGCTACACAGTCCGGCCCGTCCAGGAAGCCCAGCTTCACGGATGACGAACTGAATGCACTTGTCGAGTATGTGTCCGGACATGACAACGAGATGGTCATTGTTGCAGGATCCAAGACCACACCTGCACAACGCCAGGCACACTGGCAGACCGTTGCGGACATCGTAAGTGCCCTTGGAATCGTGAGGCGCACAGCCAATGATTGCTATAAGCGCTGGAATGACCTAAAGCGCAGGGCAAAGAGTAAGCTGGCCTCAAGTCATGCCGCAACTCTAGTGACTGGAGGTGGGTCTCCAGTAGTAGACATGGAACTCACTCCACATGAGTCAGTCGCTGGGACCTACGTCACGGAGGAACAGATCCAAGGCGTGGGAGATCTGGCTGATTACGAGGCATTGTCCGGTGAGTGCACATGCATGTGTGTGTCATCCATGTGCATGGTGTGTGTGTGAGGGCTTCTGTTCGGGTGCCAGGTGAGAGTGTGTGCGCCTGAGTCGTATGGGTCAGCCATGTGCTTCATGCAATCCTTCCTGCGCAGCTGCATTTGGCCATAGCAGTATCCCTTCTGCCAACAGTAGACATCTAGCACAACTGCACGCCAGTTGCCCTTGAAGTGTCACCTTGACACAACATATTTGCTTCTTTTTCACTGTTCATTCAGTCAGTTTGTTTGCATTCCACCACTTTCACTAGGCATGTCGCTGTCCACTAGTCACATGTCTGACATGGGTATGGTAAAGTGGAGTGACTTTGTTACCTGGATATCATTTGTACACACATGTCCCTGTGCAATTTGACCATTTCAGACTGGCAGCTCCAGGTGAAAAATCTGACCTGTTAGAATTAGAAAAGCTATTACATGCGGGAACTGGACTGAATGAATAGGTGCTGCCCTCCTCTCCATCTTCACTCAATAGCAATGGTACATGCCATCTGTGTGATGGCATGTGTGTTTCACCTGCCAATCACAGGCCAATGTGTGATGCCACTGCCAGGCAGCATGCAGAAAATTTGTTCATCTTCCATCTTGGTGTCATCAGTGTGTGCCATTTGCCTGCACTTCATACGCAGTGAGGGTGCATGCATGGGAGGGTTTTAGTCATGTGGGACATGTGTCAATCAAGTACTGGTTCTCTTGCTTCTCAGCCCTCAATGTGTGCCATGGTGCTAATGCCTGTTTCCATTTCTTTGTTTTCATGTCTTTGCAGGGGAAGACGCACCTGATACTGCTGGGGTTGTGGAGATGGTGCAGACCCAGGAGGTGTCCCAGGGCCGACCAACCACCAGTGAGGGACGTGGTGTGGTGGTGGGGGAGAACCCACAAGTGCTGCAGGTCGTGCTCTCAAGGGGTGTCTCTGGCTGCACCTCCCCCGAGCTGTACTCAGGTGTTGATTCGGATGAGACCTACGTGCCGTCGCAGGTGAGTGTTCCAGGGAGGGATTCTGTTCTGTCTCACCCACCTGCACCAGGGTCAGTACCCTCCATGGGGATGTCAGTGTTGGCAGCTACGCCTTCGGTGGTTACGGATGCAGGGTCACACTCCGCGACATCTGATCCTGTTCCTGGGCCAGCAGATCAGAGGGGGAATGCAGTCCTGCAGCCTCAGGCAGTGCAGTTCGCCTTGCCCCAGACAGGTGTGGTGCCCGCCGACGTGGTGGCCGTACGCCACCCGGCAATACCGCATGGGAGCAATCCATTTACGGTATGGCTACCCAACAGGCTGCATCATCCGAGATGATGGCTCAGGCCATGGATAGGGTGGCCACTTCCATTGTCCCCCCAGAAAGGCTGATGGAGTGACTACAGCAGGCAACCGACTCCATCTGCCAGTCACACAGGGAGGACATGTTGGGATCCAACAGGGACAGGCGGGCGGCACTGGCGACTCTGCAGGAGGCCATCTCCATTGAGTCCCAGGGCCACAGGGAAGCCCTGAGGCAGGAGCTCCTTCACCTCAGGACGACTCTTGTTGAGCTTGAGGCTTCAACACACCAAAGGACAGAACAGCAGCTGGAGCGTCTCACCCGTACGCTCTCAGCTGAGATGCAGGCAACGAGGGCGGAGGTCCGGGCATCCCGTGAGTTGTTGCATGGGTACCTCCACACACTCATCCTCCAGAACCAGACCTACCACACCCGCATGCTTGCAGCCATGGAGGAGCAGACTAGGGCCTTGCGTGGGCTGCCTCCCATAGTGCAACCACCTCCGGATGCAGCTGCACAGGGTGATAATAGCGACAGCAGTGATACTCCCACAATAGGGTAGCCGTGTGGGCCATGAGCCCATGGAGGTGTTTTATCTTCCCAGGATCCACGCAGGTGGGTTCTGGTGTGCATCCTGTCCTCGGACCTCCTGGGTGGCCTCCCCAACCCCCCCGGGCCCATCAATGGCCATTTTTGATTGTTTCTTATTTTTATTTTTATTTTGATTTCTTTTATTCCCAATTTTTTTGGGACAATCTGTTGGCTTCGATCTGTTGGCTTCGATCTGTTGGCTTCGATCTGTTGGCTTCGATCTGTTGGCTTCCGTGGTTCCTGTGGGCATACGCTGCATTGTGGCTGGGCACATGCAGGCTTGTAATGTATTTGGTTCAGATGCTTGGGTTTGAGTCACACACACCCCTCCTGCTTCCCGTTTCCATGGGCTTGCAAAGGGTGTGCCCAAGTGACAGTGAATTACACAGTGACGTTGGACTCCCATGAGCTGTGTGGCCAGTCTGTAGTCAATACTGTGTATACATTCATAGTGCATATTGCTGTTGTGTTGTACACTGCATGTTGCATTGATGTGTAACTCTTCTTCTGTGTCTACCTCCCAATTTGCAGGTCCCTTCCTCATGTCCACACAAGGACCTCTAGTCTGGAGATGGGGACCATGTTGGCAGCAGTGCACCTACAACTCTACATGGCGACAACACTGCACAGTTGGTAGTGGTGGGAGTGCAGGCATTTCCAGGTGGTGAGACTACTAATATGTAACATTTGTGATGTCATGTTAATGGTACTACGTGCTCAAGTATGTTGTTGGTCCGGCATTGCTGTGAGCATTTCAGGTGTTGCAGGTTTCTAATAGTGCCACTGTACATAGTGAGACTGATGTCATGTTGTGGGGATTACTTTGTTTACCTGCAATTAGCATGACATGGCACGGTGTGTCGTGTGGCGGTGCTGGGGTTGGGTTGGCTGACATGGCACTGTCCTCTTGTTGCATTTTGCAAGTGGGTATTCATTTTAGCTGCTTCAATGTGTAACTTCACAAAACTGCATTGGTGGTGTCTGTGTGGGTAGGGATGCACACATTGTGACACTTCCAGGTGAACAATCTCAGGCTGACATGGTATTCCCGGTTCATTCTCCAGACATTCAGGATCAGTGTCAGGTTGAGTCATCATTGATTGTCAGATGGAATGTGCCAGGGCAGTGTGCACTCCACAGGGGTGTGATTTCTATGTGAAGTAATTAGCCACTAGCTGTGTACGGGCTGCCTCCCCCCGTGCCCTTTCCCCTCCCATGCGCAGCGGCTGTGCATGTGGTTGGGGATGTGGGGCCACCACCATGTCCACGGCCAGGCCCCGGCGTGTTGCAACGTTGTGCAGGACACATGCTGCCACTATGATCCTGCACACTACTGGGGGAGCGTATAACAGCTGCCCGCCAGAACGGTCAAGGGAGCGAAAGCGTGACTTTAGCACTCCGAATGTGCGCTCCACTATGCCCCTGGTTGTAATGTGGGCTGTGTTATATCTTACCTGGGGTGGCGTGGTGGGGTTCCGAATTGGCGTCATCATGTGGGGGCTGAGAGGGTAGGCACTGTCCCCTGTGGAGGTGGTGATTGGTATCATTGGTGGGGTTGTGACCTTGCTCAGTATCCAACATGCATGCATGTGCAGTGGCATACATACTCACCAAGCAGCCATGTATCGCCATGCCGCCCAGCATCTATGTCCCGGCATAGGGTGGACATTCGGTAAATGAAGCTGTCGTGGGTGGACCTGGGATAGTTGGCATATACTGAGGTGATGATTCCCTTGGCATTACATACTACCTGCACGTTGATGGAATGCCAGTGCTTGCGGTTCCTATAGATGTGCTCTGATGCCCTGGGGGGACGTAGAGCCACATGGGTGCAGTCGATGGCACCTAGCACTTTGGGGAATCGTGCCACTCCGTAAAAATCCAGGGCGGCAGCATGCCTTTCTGCAGGTGTTCTGGGCAGGTATATGTGCCTGCGGACTGATGGGCGTGCAGTCATGATGTTCAAGACCTGGTGTAGGCAGCGTGACTGGGTGGCCTGTGACACCCCACCCACTATGGCACTTGTCCGCTGAAATGATCCAGTGGCTAAGAAGTGCAGTACATTGAGGACCTTCTCCAGGGGGCTGAGTGCTTGGGAGCACAGGGTGGGTGATGTGAGGTCATCCTCCCACTCAGTCACCAGGTCCAGTATGATGTGTGGTGGAAACCTGTACCTCCCATACACCTGGTCATCAGGCATCCCGAAAAGGCTGGTTCTGGGTGTGAATATTCTGGCCCTGACTATCCTCCTCCTCCTCCTTTGGTAGCCCACTGCCACTGCTGCTAGGAACGGTATGTTCATCCTGGCGTCTGAGCTTGTTATTGTTAAAGTCCGCAATTTTATGCTTTGCGCGTGTTCTAGGCGAGCGTGTGACCCGCGCACCCCTGGAATCCAGTTCCCAGTCCAATAGCGTGTGGAAATTCACACGCACCACGGGATACAGCGTGTGACCCGCGCACCCCTGGAATCCAGTTCCCAGTCCAATAGCGTGTGGAAATTCACACGCACCACGGGATTCAGCGTGTGACCCGCGCACCCCTGGAATCCAGTTCCCAGTCCAATAGCGTGTGGAAATTCACACGCACCACGGGATACAGCGTGTGACCCGCGCACCCCTGGAATCCAGTTCCCAGTCCAATAGCGTGTGGAAATTCACACGCACCACGGGATTCAGCGTGTGACCCGCGCACCCCTGGAATCCAGTTCCCAGTCCAATAGCGTGTGGAAATTCACACGCACCACGGGATACAGGTTCGCTGACGTACTTGCGTGTGTAAGTGGCCGCACACCCATTAAATACACGTACATAGGCCAATCGCGTGTACGCGCACTTTTGTCCAATTACACGCAATGAAATACACGTACATAGGCCAATCACGCGATGACACTCTGACGTGCAGTATTTCCACGTGTGTTCCGTCATCACGTGCTGAGTGGGGAACGCCCGTGCGGGTCACGTCAGACGCGCTTACGCACTGAGGGACTCTGGTCCAATAGAATCGCGTATGCGTGCTGACGCGCTTACGCGCTAAGGGCCTTTCCTCGGATTTCACGCTGACGTGCAGGATTTTCACGTGCCAAATCACTCCGTATCAAGCTGGCCACCCGAAAACACACGGAACACCACGCTCCTGCCCAGAAGGCCGAGTTACTGCCCCCCAGTGCCCCGAGCAGCCTCCCACGTGCTATCTGCTGCTGCCTGCCTGCCTGC
The DNA here is from genome assembly GCF_040938575.1 of Ambystoma mexicanum. Taxonomy (NCBI): domain Eukaryota; kingdom Metazoa; phylum Chordata; class Amphibia; order Caudata; family Ambystomatidae; genus Ambystoma; species Ambystoma mexicanum. The sequence goes on from NC_090924.1 coordinate 23,300,263, forward strand.
CTGCCTGCTGCCACCGTGCCCTGCCATTTGGTGCCTGCACATCAGCCATCTGCAGGGGTCCAGTTGCTGTGTCCACCCCTGCTGGAACTGAAGACTCCCAACTGGGATTACATCGCTCCACAGCCCAGCCCCAGGACCCAGTTGCCCACCCACACCTGCCTCTGGGGTTGCCATGTCGGGCACTTCCACATCTGGCACCAGTGGCAACCCCAGGCCAGAGGGGCAGAGGGGCACCAGCTTCACTGCCACCGAAGTTGGTGTCCTGGTGGAGCATGTCCTGGGGCAGTATGATGCCCTCTTTGGATCGTCCCGCGCCAGCAAGGAAGGACGGGAGAGGATCTGGGCCGACTGTGTGGTTGCCATCAACGCGGAGGGGGTGGCAACCCGCAACGTCCAGAAGATCAAGAAGCGCTGGGAGGACTTGAGGTCCAGGACCCTTGTGAAGGCCCGGCGCCTCGTGGAGGGGGGCCGGGGCCGCATGAGTTCCATCCAGAAGAGGGTCCTGAAACGCGTACGCCCAGCGCTCCACGCCCAGGTCCTTGAGAGGGAGGCCCGTCTGGAGTTGAGCGGTATGTGTCCAAGCATTACTGTGTGAGACAGGGCATGTTGCGGTGTGCTGGTTCTATGATACTTGCCTGTATGTGTGCCATGGGCCATGTATGCATGTATGTGTGCAGGGACATCATGGTAATGCATGTGCGACCAGTGATGTGTGACCCACATGGTTGTTGCATGTGTTGAAATGCGGCATGGGGAGCCCTATGCAGATTTTGGACATGAGAGCATGCCAGTCTCTGTACCTGGACATGGATGGGGGTGAAGGATGGGTGCTGATGCCAGGTACATATATGGTAGCCATGTCTGTGTGCCTGACCTGCGTGTCTGTGACTTGTGCATGCCATGGATGCATGACACATGTGTGTGACAATGCACAGATTCAGTGACGCACCCAACTTACCCTTGTTTCGCCTGTGTTCGGTGTGTTTGGGGCCAGATGGATGTGACTGAGGTGAAGTGTGTGCATGTGATATGCATGAGCCATGATGCATGTGAGTTACATATCATTGAATGTTTCTAGAGTCCATTGGACATGCATGGAAATGTCCATGGCATGCACCATGCCTGTTACTGTGTGTGTTTTGCCTGGACTGACCCATGTGTTGTGGAGGGACATGATGGAAGTGTACTTTGACAGTGGTGCTCATCTGCTATTGCTTCCTGTCTAGGGGACCATTGTACAGTAGCCTGATGCTTGTGTCCTTTGTCTCCCTCTACGCAGCGGCTAGTGAAGAAGAGGGCGGAGACGGCGCTGTGGAGCAAGGCGGCGGGGATGCCCCCACGGCTGCAGCGGAAGGGGTGGGTGAGCCCCCACAGGGGCCTGCTACGGCGGGAGACGGTGAGGAGCCATCCAGGTTGGTGGTTTGCACAGAGGAGGAGGAGGCCGACACTGGTGCACACATGGGGCCTGGTGGGAGCATCCCTGCTGGTGCAAGTGGTGCAGTCCAGGGCCAGGGGCAGGAGGCAGCACAGGTCACAGTGGAGGGGCCTGTGCATGTCACTGTCCCTGACCCTGTGAGTGCACCACCATGCACCAGCAGGGATGCCCCGTCCCAGGCCCGTCCGCAGGTAGAGGGGATGTCCATGTCACCTGACTCCCCTCCACCTGCGGACGTGGTAACCCCTGGCCGCGTGGAGAAGGTCCTGATTGGGGTCGCGATGCGCACGGCTGTGATTCGTGATGACGTGCGTGCTTCCCGGGAGGAGCACGCACGTCATCACGAAGTGCACCGTGCCGACGTGGCCCAATTGGGATCGGCCATGTTCGGGGGTTTCCTGCATGTGTTGGCCAATCTGACGGCCCTCTCCTCCTCTGTGCAGGCTATCCACCGGTCGTTCTCCTTGCCGTCTTCCGGCCCAGATGCCACCAGGGCCCCCTGTGGACCTGCCCCGACCAATGCAGCCAGCTCGGTGGGGATCCCATCCCTGCCACAGTTGGGAGTCGGAGGTCCAGCAGGGGTGGACAACACAGCAAGTGAACCCCAGCAGATGGAAGATGTGACGGCATCATCGGGCAGGGCACGTGCACGACGGCGTCGGTGGTTTCCATCAGCCTGGATGCCGTCGTGCTGGCAGAGGCAGTGGCGTCGGAGGCAGCAGCGGGCTCGACGTGGGAGGCATCATGGCTCGGGGCCATCAAGATCCGAGGGGCAGGCATCGGCCGGAGGGCAGGGCAACCCTGGGATGGTGGTGTGTTCCGTGTGGGAGGAGTTTGGCCAGCGGATAGGTGCGGAGCGGCAGCGGGCGGAAGAGGAGCGGCTCGCCATGGTCAGGGCGGAGTTCTCCATGCGTCGGGCATTGAGGCGGGCTGAGTGCCTCGAGGAAGCTCGCAGGGAGTTTGAGGTGGACATGGGGTTGTCCCTGCGAGACCTCGGGGCCAGGACAGAGTCCCGCCTCCAGGACATCGACATGGAGTTCGATGATGCCCTGGCCAGCAACATCACCAAGTGAGCCGCAGGACTTGCCCGCTGCCTTTGTATATAGTTATTTAGTTAGTTAGTGCTAGTTTTCCTTTATTTATTTTTATTATTTTGGACCGCTCGGACAATGGCCACTTTTTTGTACATATATTTTTCATTAGTTAGTGGTAGGTTTCATTTTTGGTGTTGGGCTCATGGACCCTGGAACATTCCTGTATATAGTTTGTTTTTTTAGGAGATACATTTTTTTAATGTCTTATTGTTTTCACCATGACGTAATGGTTTTTCATTAATTTCCTATTACATGATATTGCTTTGGACAAATTCATTTTAATTTTTTTTTCCTTTGTTTTTTTGTTTATCACTTTTGTTCTCGGACATGGACCATTTATTTACTTAGCCACATTGTTGTATGTTTGAAAATTTCACTTATTTTTGGTATTTAATACATTTTTTATATTTTCTTACACTTGTGTTATTTTCTCATTGGTTTGTTACATGTCATGATATGGGTTTTGACATTCACTTGCACCCATTTTGTATGTGTTTGTGACGGACATGTGTTCTTTTGCATACTTGGCATTGGGGTTGTGTCATGTGATTGCATTCACTATGTGGGTGGATGCAATCCTTGCCTGGGTGTTTGTGCTGGGTATGCTGGCCATTACTGCCATGATTGTGTATCGTCAGGACCTGGGGCCAGGGGGACATGTGTGGGGGCCTGCTGGCAGGTTCCCCACAGTGCTGGGGGGTGGGGGTGGTGGGAGACATGAGTGGGGGCCTGGTGGAGGGTGCCCCTAGATGGTGGGGGGTGGGGGTGGTGGGAGGCATGGGTGGGGGCCTGGTGGAGGGTGCCCCTGGTGGCGGGGGGGTGGGGGTGGGGGTGGTGGGTGACATGAGTGGGGGCCTGGTGGAGGGTGCCCCTGGTGGCGGGGGGGTGGGGGTGGTGGGAGGCATGGGTGGGGGCCTGGTGGAGCCTGCCCCTGCACTGCTGGGGGGTGGGGGTGGGGGTGGTGGGAGACATGAGTGGGGGCCTGGTGGAGGGTGCCCCTGGATGGTGGGGGGTGGGGGTGGTGGGAGACATGGTTGGGGGCCTGGTGGAGGGTGCCCCTGGTGACTGGGGGGGTGGGGGTGGTGGGTGACATGAGTGGGGGCCTGGTGGAGGGTGCCCCTGGTGACTGGGGGGGTGGGGGTGGTGGGTGACATGAGTGGGGGCCTGGTGGAGGGTGCCCCTGGTGGCGGGGGGGTGGGGGTGGTGGGTGACATGAGTGGGGGCCTGGTGGAGGGTGCCCCTGGATGGTGGGGGGTGGGGGTGGTGGGAGGCATGGTTGGGGGCCTGGTGGAGGGTGCCCCTGGTGACTGGGGGGGTGGGGGTGGTGGGAGACATGAGTGGGGGCCTGGTGGAGGGTGCCCCTGGTGACTGGGGGGGTGGGGGTGGTGGGAGGCATGGGTGGGGGCCTGGTGGAGCCTGCCCCTGCACTGCTGGGGGGTGGGGGTGGTGGGAGACATGAGTGGGGGCCTGGTGGAGGGTGCCCCTGGATGGTGGGGGGTGGGGGTGGTGGGAGACATGGTTGGGGGCCTGGTGGAGGGTGCCCCTGGTGACTGGGGGGGTGGGGGTGGTGGGAGACATGAGTGTGGGCCTGGTGGAGGCTGCCCCTGCACTGCTGGGGGGTGGGGGTGGTGGGAGACATGAGTGGGGGCCTGGTGGAGGGTGCCCCTGGTGACTGGGGGGGTGGGGTGGTGGGTGACATGAGTGGGGGCCTGGTGGAGGGTGCCCCTGGATGGTGGGGGGTGGGGGTGGTGGGAGACATGGTTGGGGGCCTGGTGGAGGGTGCCCCTGGTGACTGGGGGGGTGGGGGTGGTGGGAGACATGAGTGGGGGCCTGGTGGAGGGTGCCCCTGGTGACTGGGGGGGTGGGGGTGGTGGGAGGCATGGGTGGGGGCCTGGTGGAGCCTGCCCCTGCACTGCTGGGGGGTGGGGGTGGTGGGAGACATGAGTGGGGGCCTGGTGGAGGGTGCCCCTGGATGGTGGGGGGTGGGGGTGGTGGGAGACATGGTTGGGGGCCTGGTGGAGGGTGCCCCTGGTGACTGGGGGGGTGGGGGTGGTGGGAGACATGAGTGTGGGCCTGGTGGAGGCTGCCCCTGCACTGCTGGGGGGTGGGGGTGGTGGGAGACATGAGTGGGGGCCTGGTGGAGGGTGCCCCTGGTGACTGGGGGGGTGGGGGTGGTGGGTGACATGAGTGGGGGCCTGGTGGAGGGTGCCCCTGGTGACTGGGGGGGTGGGGGTGGTGGGTGACATGAGTGGGGGCCTGGTGGAGGGTGCCCCTGGATGGTGGGGGGTGGGGGTGGTGGGAGACATGAGTGGGGGCCTGGTGGAGGGTGCCCCTGGTGGCGGGGGGGTGGGGGTGGTGGGAGGCATGGGTGGGGGCCTGGTGGAGCCTGCCCCTGCACTGCTGGGGGGTGGGGGTGGTGGGAGACATGAGTGGGGGCCTGGTGGAGGGTGCCCCTGGATGGTGGGGGGTGGGGGTGGTGGGAGACATGGTTGGGGGCCTGGTGGAGGGTGCCCCTGGTGACTGGGGGGGTGGGGGTGGTGGGAGACATGAGTGGGGGCCTGGTGGAGGGTGCCCCTGGATGGTGGGGGGTGGGGGTGGTGGGAGACATGGTTGGGGGCCTGGTGGAGGGTGCCCCTGGTGACTGGGGGGGTGGGGGTGGTGGGAGACATGAGTGGGGGCCTGGTGGAGGGTGCCCCTGGTGACTGGGGGGGTGGGGGTGGTGGGAGACATGAGTGGGGGCCTGGTGGAGGGTACCCCTGGTGACTGGGGGGGTGGGGGTGGTCGGAGACATGAGCAGGTGTGCAGGGTAGTCCCCTGTTTTGTGGGCTGCCTGCAGGGGCCGTCGAGGGTGACAGGACCCACCCAGCCTAATCGCGTGTGTAACTTCGCACGCACCCCTGTAATACACGTACCAAGCCAAATCGCGTGTGATAATTCCCGCGCACCCCTGAAATACACGCGCCCAGGCTATTCGCGTGTGGAAATTCCCGCGCACCCCTGAAATACACGTACCCTGCTGTAATCGCGTGTGGGACTTCCCGCGCACCCCTGTAATACACGCGCCCAGCCTATTCGCGTGTGGAAATTCCCGCGCACCCCTGAAATACACGCGCCCAGGCTATTCGCGTGTGGAACTTCCCGCGCACCCCTGAAATACACGCGCCCAGCCTATTCGCGTGTGGAACTTCCCGCGCACCCCTGAAATACACGCGGCCAGGCTATTCGCGTGTGGAACTTCCCGCGCACCCCTGAAATACACGTACCCTGCTGTAATCGCGTGTGGGACTTCCCGCGCACCCCTGAAATACACGCGGCCAGGCTATTGGCGTGTGGAACTTCGCGTGCACCCCTGTAATACACGTACCAAGCCAAATCGCGTGTGATAATTCCCGCGCACCCCTGAAATACACGCGCCCAGGCTATTCGCGTGTGGAAATTCCCGCGCACCCCTGAAATACACGTACCCTGCTGTAATCGCGTGTGGGACTTCCCGCGCACCCCTGTACTACACGCGCCCAGCCTATTTGCGTGTGGAAATTCCCGCGCACCCCTGAAATACACGCGCCCAGGCTATTCGCGTGTGGAACTTCCCGCGCACCCCTGAAATACATGCGGCCAGGCTATTCGCGTGTGGAACTTCCCGCGCACCCCTGAAATACACGTACCCTGCTGTAATCGCGTGTGGGACTTCCCGCGCACCCCTGTAAATGACGTACCCTAGTTTTTCGCGTGTAGGATTTCACGCGCACCCCTGGAATTCCCGTAGCCTAGCTTTTCGCGTGTGAAACTTCCCGCGCACCCCTGTAAATGACGTACCCTAGTTTTTCGCGTGTAGGATTTCACGCGCACCCCTGGAATTCCCGTAGCCTAGCTTTTCGCGTGTGAAACTTCCCGCGCACCCCTGTAAATGACGTACCCTGGCTTTTCGCGTGTGGAACTTCACACGCACCCCTGGTATCGACGTGGCCAGGGCAATCGCGTGTGGGACTTCCCCGCACCCCGGGATACACGTACCCAGGGCAATCGCGCGAGTGACTTCTCGCGCAACCCGTTGTACACACACGCGCGAATTTTTGAACAGTGGGTGTCCGTGTAAATGGCGTACACCTTTGCACATCATTAGTCCTTTGGGGTCACGGTATGGCCCATTGCTGTATGTGGGTGGTATTTGTTGGCGCAGGTTTTGGCGCACTTTCGTTGAGTGCGTCGGGACGCTACCGCCTGCTTACTTGTGGCGTACGTTTTTGGGCCTGTGCGCTGGTTTGATCGAGCGCTGTTTTGCCCTGTTCGAATCCATGAATACGTGTTGCCGGAGAGCGTGTGGGCGTTCCGCGCACTTGCCTCCTGTACTTCCCCGTGCCGCCCACATTCTTCCCCATTCCGAGTGTTGTGCCCCATTTTATTCCCCATTCCGAGTGTCCCGCCCTGTGTTCCGCCTACTTTAGAGCTGTGCGCTGCGCTCGGAGTGATAGCGCAGTGGCCGTGGCGCACGCCGTTGGTTGACCTGTGCGCCGGCGTGCGCCGCGCACTTTTTCAGCGCACGTCCTATGCTTTTCTTACGCACGGACTTCCATGAATCGACGTGCGCTGGTTTCCCTGCGCTTTTCGCAATTTTTCGGCGCAGCGCACGTATAGGCCCCTCTGCGCCGGTATTTTCGGCGCACATTTATTCCATGAATCGGCCTGATAATGTGTAGTGCATTCTCAGTCGCTGTATACCTGTACGTGTTGGCATTGTTTAAGGCAAATGTTGAAGGTATACGTTCCTACATGAATATAAAATCTATTTCCACATTGCCCAACAGGCATACTTCGTTCAGGTAATTGTGTACTGCTTCTGGGACATGTCACGGTGCTCTACGACAGTATATTTTCATGTGGCATTCTTCGGAAGCTATATATTGTTAACCAAACAACTCTTCCTAAAAGAACCTTTTGGTTATGTTGCACTACTGAAAATCTGTGTCATGCAGTACAACATTTTTTTCTTAGGTACACCTTATATGTAAATTGTACTACTAAAACCCTGTATAATTCACTAAAAAAAAAAAACTTTGTTGAGGGGACGTTATGGTTAAGTTGCCCTAACAAAGACCTGTACATTTCACTACAAAAATATGTTCCACCTCCCCTTTATGCTTCAAATTAAAACCAAAAGACCCCTGAAATTAGACAGTTATGGTAAACTAAGCCCCCAACTCTGCCACCACCCCTGTGCACTGCTAACACTAACACCCACACCATGAAATAAATAATCTGAAATGTCAATGATGACATCAATGATGACATCACTTGTTTAGCCCCTTTCTTTTCCTTCCCTGCCATAAATATATATGTGCATTCAGTAAAAAAGTTATAATAAGCTAAGCAACCATAACTCGCACCATCTATGTGCATTGCTAAGACTAACACCCAGGACATCAAAGATGACATCACAAATATCATTGATGACATCACTGATGACATCACATGTGTGCCTCACTTATTTTGGTGCATTGAAACATGTAGACTAGGTGGTTTTATTTACTGACCACCACAATATGAAAATTGAAAATACCAAAACGTATATATATATATATATATATATATTCAGTAAAAAAACTTTGTTAAAGGGACGTTATGGTTAAGTTGTGCTACTAAAAACCTATGAAATTTGTTTTTTTCACTCTGGAGCCATTCGCAAGGTTGTACCTTGCGAGGAGCATAGTAGGTTGATTTCCTCTACTTCATCCTCTGTTTCTGATCCTGTCACCACAAGGACCACCTCTGTGGGACAGGGTCTTCCTCAAGCTGCCTCACAGGCCATACAGAATTCTGATGACACTTACCTTTCGAGGGTCACAGTTGTATGTATGTTCTGCGCCACAGTACTCTGCAGGGGGAGCGACTTCGCAGTGCTTTTGAGACTATCGTCTCAGAGCATGAGAAGACCTGTTCACTACCCAAGTAAAACCCACTCTACATCTTCCTCTCTCAGCTCGCCCATTCTTATCCCTGAGGTTGGTGTCCCCCCTTTACCCTCCTTTCCCCTCCTCTCCTATTGTGTCATGTATAAAAAACTAAAAAAAATAAAAAATAACAAACATCAAAAAAATAAGGCTCTTTTCAGAGCCGCCTTTCACAGTTAAAAAATAGAAGTGAAAATAAATGAAGCAGGGCCCTTTGTATTTTTTTGAAGTCCGCGGGCAGTTCGCGGACATCTACAAATTTGGGGTGCTACCCTATCATAACCATTGCAATTTTCTCTGAGAGGAAGTGGTGGCTCTGAAAAGAGCCTTTGGGAGGTGTTTGTATGTCAAAAATTATAAATACTCAACACCTACTTCAAAATGGATGCTGTAATTCTAAAAAAGGTTGCAATGCATGTTGTGCATTTGTCAGAAAAATCTGATTGCCAGCATAAGTAAGATGGACTCCATCTCTGCGAAAAATGTATGTACTACGAAACATAATATTTTCATTGTGAAAAGAGGACATGCCAAAATCTCTTAGAAAGGCACAAACAGCCTTATTAACATTGTGCCTTGCTTTTTCCATTTGGGGACCAAATGAAGAAGAATGAAGCCACATTTGTCTCTGCGCAATACGTGAAAATATGACTTGAGAATTAGGAAACATGTCCATGACCTTCCCAAGTCCTTCTTTCATAGTAAATTGGAAAGAAATTCCAGTCACATGTCCTAAACTGTTCCCTCCACAATGAATTACAATTATGTCTGGATGTTGCTCTGTCTCCAAAGTAGCAGAGAGAGGTAGCAAGTCCAACCACTTCATTCCACGTACTCCATGCCAGTGTACTTCCACATGAGGAAATCCAAGATCTACAGCTACTCCACAGCTTTCTGCATGCACCTTCAACCAATGTATCCATGAATCTCCCAAAATCCAAACAATCTGTTTTCTGAAACACACAACCACAGCTATCTGTTGTTCTCTCAGCAAAAAGAGTATCTGAGAAACTCTCTCCTGGCACAACACATCCACTAAACTTTCCTGACCAATCCCTTTCAGTGCTCATTCTCATTTGCATGAATTCTGAACCCAAAAATCCCCGGATGTAACACCCGATGTCCGCGAACTACCGCCATGTCCGCGGACATATCGTAACATGAACAGCCCTTCTACCATTTCCACTTCACTCTCTGTGCCATTCCCTCATTGGATGTAGCTAAGAAGTCACATGACCATCCACCAATCACATTCAAGACCTCTACATCTAACTGCATCATCATAGATCAGCACTGAAAATGTATTGTGAATCTCTCCGAGTACAAGTGTCATATCATTGGCAAGCACCATCTACAAGAAATTCTGTACAAGTCTCCAAGATGTCAACTTGCAGCTCCATGCATATACATATGCATGAACACAAACTACAGGTATGCATATTTTCTGTACAGTACATGGACACATTTTCAAACTGACTTTTAGCTTGTGTAATCTGTAAAATGAATCTACTGTCTTTTTTTCAATCTCCTAAAATCAACTGCCACTTATAAACCTTTATACTATTTACTTTCTTTATACACACACACACACTCAAATCATGTTCAACTAACATTTTTGAAATAAATATATAGACGATATTCAAACAAAATTGCATGCACGCACACTCTATGTTCAAATCTCAAAAAATAATAGTTATATAATTACATAATTTTTGTTAATTTCTTTATTTATTTAATTACTTTAATTTAAGCATGACATTGGCCACTATTACCTGGAAGAGCTTAGTTACAGAAATGGTGGTATTCAGTGGTACATTATGAATTTCACAAGACATAGTAAAGATATTTTGTTTGCTACAGTTAGTCATTGCTATACAATTTGTTCATTAAGAAAATATCATATGTATTGAACTGGTGCAACGTATCTTATGTAAATAAGATAGTTTTAATGGTTTTGTGGAAGGCACTGAGGATTTCAATTAAAAAAAATCAATTTCTAAATTAAAAACAGTTCTATATACAAACAAAATTACTAATTTGTTTCTTTTACAATTGCAGTGAACACCATTCTCATGAAAAGAAGCAGCCGAATTTGAAGAACAAAGAAGAACTAAGAAGTAACCTGTTCATTTTAGAAAAAAAGCAAGTAGAATATCACCATAATATTTGCATTATTACTCAAACTCACTGTAAAGTTAATTCATGCTATTTCTGTGCCTAAAAATAGAGATTGTGCACCATTCTGTCCAAAAATCCCCATGTCTTAAACAGCGATTTACAGCCAGAATGGCCCACAAATTCCTATTTTTGGACACACAAATTACCCAACTCAACCGCTAGAATTTTGATAATATAAAACAAACAACTCTTTTAATTGTATACATTAGATTTACTATTTGTACTTCTCCACACCACTAGCTATCTTTTTTCTGTCATCTGAACCCCAGTTTAGTAGCACATAAATTCAAGAATACCCATCCCTACTAGTTGTAGTTCCCAATGCACAATCACACACCATTACATACATCTTTATCATCTTACTCAAACACTCATGCACACAGCACACATACATTGCAGAACACCCCAACCCATACCTTCTTTATTTTTTCAACAGACCCTAAAGAATGCCTACCAAAAGTCAAATCCGTAGAAAGCAACGCAGAAGTAGAGCAAATGAAAATAAAAGTGTCCAACATAAGCATCCATCTCTAGCAGAATTTGTAAAAAAAGTTGAAACAAAACAGCTAATACAGTCATTTAGTGAAACACAAGAAGTTTCAAGTACAAAAACTTTGCCTCCTCTATCAAAATGTAAAACAAACCAAAAAACAATTAACAGAAAATCAGCTACCACTACAGATAAAACTGCTTCTTTAAATTTTGATATAGTGCAAAGTAAGCATACCAAGAAAAGTATTTTAGCCAAAATGTACCGTCATAAAGTCCTTCAAAATCTTATAAAAACGGGAGAGAAATCAGGTTCAATGCTTAAAACCTATTGTAGGAAATTAATCTTAGAAGCGTTGATAGACAGTGCAATTCTTCTCAAAAGAAAGTTATTTATTTTAGTGTTAAACAAAATGAAACCACTAACAAATCTAATAACTAAATTACAAAAAAGACTTCTCAATAAACGAAATGTCAACAGCAAGAACTTCTTAAGTATCTGCGGAGGTGAATGGAATCACACTACGAGCACAGAACCATACTTTAATGAAGAAGCGTACAAACAAATGCAAACAAATACAATTGCCATACATAGCAGTGGTCGAGGTTATGAAAAAGTGAATAATACCATAAAGTACTCCTTACAAAAATATGCCCTGAAAACTTAGAATTACCCCTCCATTCAACTGAATCAGAACATCTAGTGTACAAATGGCCATGCACGTCAATGTGTAACATTCCCAAACAGTTTTTCAAGTCTTTACGCCAATTCCTCAATCAATATCTAAAAAGCAAAGACAAAATCAAAATTAAACTACTGCAAAATATGCATACCTGTCCAGTGCGCAAGTACACAGGACTACAAGGACATTCATTAGCCTGCATTACAGGACCTACTTGTAAAACCACCTTTCATGATATCAAAAGGATATCAACACATCATTCAACTATAAGAAATCTAGTCTATAAACTGTACTATGCTAAAAGTGCTGCTTTAGCACTAGCAAATTTAAATAACATTCTTCTACATGGTACAGAAAAATACCTACTTGAAGAAATTGACTATATCCAGAAAAAATATTTTGGAAGTGAAAGCCACTTACAGAATGAAATAGCTTTAAACCAAATTAGCAACAATTCTACACATGATAACCTTTTACTAAACATATACAAAAAAGAAATAATAACATTTAAAAGTACATCAGCTGAAGTACCAAACCATGTGTGTGTATGTTGCCGCAGAACTTTTTATAAAAGTAACACAAAAACTGTAGACCTATCATACAAAATAGAAGACAATGAAGATTCTAAATGGTTTGAATTAGCTCTCTACTTTGTAGCAGAAAACAAATATGAAATAACTGACCCCTTAATACTTTGCAGTTACTGCACTAAAAAACTTGACAACAACCGAACTCCTTCCCGTGCTATCACAAATAATTTAGAATTATACCCACTAACAAAACCCTTACACAACTTAATTTATATGAGAACATCATAATTCAAACAGTGCACCCATTTCAAGCAATAATACGCCTTCAACCAAAAACAGCAAAATTACCTCCCTCTGAATTGGTAAAAGGCATTCATGGAAAAGTAGTTTATTTACCATTAGATCTAAAAGAAAATGTGCATACTCTATCAGTGCAACGTCCAATGCAGCAATCTTTAATTATCTTAGTAAATGGAGTACCTACAAAAGACAAAAAAATATGGCAACAGCTGGAAGATTTACATAAAGTTAGACAAGCCTTGCAATATCTTAAAGAGAATAATGAATATTACAAAGAAATTAATATTGAAGAAAACTTGAAGGATACAACTGAAATAATTCAAGAAAGACAAGAAACCGGTCAATTTGAGCTCCTAGATACTGCGACAATATCAAATACTTTAGACCATTATACATTTCATCCTTTGCACTCTAATGACACCATAGAAGATGCACTGGAAACATACCAAATGCGTCAAACAAAAGGATCACCAATCAGCATATGGGCAAAAAGTATAGAAGCACGTGCTTTTCCTCTACTCTTTCCTACTGGCAAAGGAGGAAGGTACGGTGATAGACCTATTCAAATATCAGCATCAGAATACCGCTCATTACGGATGTATTCTGAAGATCCCAGATTTAGACAAAATGTGCAATACATATTCCACCTACTCTTTGAAAGTGAACTAGCAACTTTATGTTACGGAGTTGCACACATATTAAAATCAGGATCACACTTTCAAAATATGACAGCTACACAATTATTACAAAAAGTGCAACAAAAGGATGAGGTATTACAATCAAATATTACAAATCTATTAGCAAATATGCGTGGTACTAAAGACTACTGGTTTCGACGTCACAGAGATGTACGTTGTGTGATCCGAAACCGTGGCCCACCCACTTGGTTTGTTACATGAAGTTGTGCAGAATATGCATGGGAGGATTTACATGATTTCCTACGCATATCAAACAAAAACAAAACAAACATAGATATACTAACACCTGGAGAACTTTGTTCTTTGGATCCTGTTAATGTTTCAAGATATTTCACCATTGCTTCATTGCTATGCCACATTTTATTTGTAATAAAACTGTTCCTCGCCTTGGAGAAGTGCAACAATTCTTCTGGATAAAAGAATACCAAGCCAGAGGAGCACCACATATCCACATGCTTTTATGGATTAAAGATGCTCCTAAATTTGGTCAAGACAGTGATGCCACTGTTTTTCAGTTTATTGAAAAATATGTCACTTCTGAAATTCCATTGGAAGCAACAAATAGTGATCTTCATGCACAAATTTTACAATTTCAAAGACACAAATGTGGAAAATATTGTCGTCGCAAATACAAAAACAAAGGGAAATACTACACCAAATGCCTATTTGGTTTCCCTAGACCAGTTACAAATACAGGTCAAGTGAACAACCTCATGTTTTCAGTTAGACATAGTGTTAAAGGTAAGTCACCTAAAAATACATATTACATAAAAAGAAAAGAAGAAGAATAATATCAATGATTATCATGCAATCATTGCCCACTTATGGAATGCAAACATAGATGTGCAGTACATTGCAGACAATTCTACTGCAGTTGCACGATATGTCACAGCATACTTAACCAAAGCAGAAAAGACAGAGCTACAAGACCTCTGGAATGACCAGAAATTATACAGCTTGGGCACAAAAATGCTCTCCCGTAGAGAATGTGGATCCTATGAAGCAGCAGATCGTTTAACTGGTACAGCATTGTATGGTAAATCTGAAAACATAGTATGGCTAAGTCTTTGTCCAGCTAAATCTAGAAAAAGAGCTCTAAAATCATACGAAGATATAGAAACAATAGCCAAACGTGATCCCAACAGCCAAGACATTAAAACAAAAATATTGGACACATACTACCCAAACAGAAGTAATACTTTGGAAACCATGTGTCTATACCACACAGCCCAAAACTACACATACAAAAATAATATAAAACCTGATGAAAAAAAAGGTATATACAGAGTGACAAACTGTGAAGGCAGCTTAGTTAAACTCACCAAACCAAATTTAATTAATCATACCAAATTGTCATTAAATACTCCTCAACATAAAGAAGTATATTACATGTCCCTGCTACAACTCTTTAAATCATGGAGAAAAGAAGAAGAAATATTAGATAACTATGACTCATATGAAGATGCTTTCAAAGCAAATGGAAGCACTATAACTGATGTTAACTTTACACAGTACAAAACAATGTTGCACAATGAACAGCAACACGATGAAGAACTGCAGGCCCAACTAGATAAAGAAACTGCTGACAGTAGTCAACCTTCTGTAACAGGAAGCCAAGAACCACTGGGAGAACCACTAATAATAAATGAGGCAGAATTAGCTATGATAGAAGTAGAAAACACCATGTGTCAGTATGCAGATAAAGAAGACTTAACTGTACTACAATCAAAACTAAACAATGAGCAACGTAGCATTTTTCAAGAAGTAACAAAACAAATTGCACATGGTGTACAAAATGAAAATAAAGAATGTTCCTGCCATAATTATAAACCTATACTACTGTATGTCAGTGGTGAAGCTGGTTCTGGTTAAACATTCCTAATCAATATCATCAGTAAGTTCCTTCAACAATTGACAAACAACAAACTGTCAGCTGTTGTCACTGCCCCCATTGGTTTAGCTGCCTACAACATAGGTGGTGTCACGTTACACCGATTACTACTATTGCCAGTAGAACACCAAAACAAATTAGACTATTACAAACTTTCTGCAGAAGCTGCAATGGAACTACACAGAGTATTGAAACAAATGAAAAATGCTACTAATAGATGAAGTGAGCATGGCCTCCAACCTAATGTTGGCTTTGATTCACCTCAGATTACAAGAAGTACTTAAAACAAACTATGAAGAGCTCTTTGCAGGAAAACACATTATTGTTTTCAGAGATCTTCTTCAGACACCAGTAAAAGGTGAGCCTATTTTTAAAACATTAGGACACAAACTCTGCCGTAAAACTGTTGGCAGCATTGGAAATGTCAACCTTTGGCAACATTTCCAATACAGAGAATTAACAGAAAACGTGTGGCAATATGCAGATCTCACTTATGCCAACATCTTAAAAAGTATCAGAGTTGGTATACTTTCTAAAGAAGCAGAAGCAATATTGAAAATCCGGCACATTCATGCACTTTATGGTGATAATGCATGTGCTGCAGATGTTATGGAACAATTAGCCCACAAAAATGTCAATTGTATGGCCTTAATGCCAACTCTTGCAAGCTGTTTCAAATTCAATGAAATAATGTTAATTAAAGAAATGCAACCAATAATGGAAATTAGCGCCACAGACAAACTAGACGTACATGGTATGACACTACCCATGTGTGACCAGGCCACAACAAGACTAAATAGTTTAGAAAAATCAATCTCCAACACAGCAGGCTTAGAAAAGATATTAAAATTATCCTTAAACTGCAGAGTACTGCTTAAACGTAACCTTGACGTGGACCAAGGACTAGTTAATGGAGCACTGGGTAAAGTTGTTGGCTTTCAACCATACCCACGTGACAACAAAATTCAGTTTGTCAATATTCTGTTTGACAAACTTTCAGAAGTAAAAAGGATAGGATGCTCAACAGCTCGATTCCTTCTCTTCAAAGACATGTATGTACGCAGAGAACAATTTTCTCTAACTCTTGCATACACAGTCACGATTCATAAATCACAATGTCTTACCCTAGACAAAGCAATGATAGATATTGGCAACACAGTCTTTAAAGAAGGCATGAGCTACGTAGCACTATCACGCTTACGTACACTTGACGGTCTATTTGTAATTAACTTTGATACAAGTAAAGTAAACGCTGATATTCCTTGCATTTTAGAATACAATAGACTTCACTCACTATACACCCCCCATCTAAACACATATTCTGTTCCACAAAAAGTAAAACGTTATAAAAGAAAAATAAATCAAACAGAAATGCAACAGGATGTCACTGCAAATCCTCCAAAGAGAGTAAAAGAAACTAATTCTTCATCAAGTACCACAAGCAAAAAATAATCAATTAGGGAAAGTAAACCAGGTACTTCTTCAAAGAAGGAAGACAAACTCCAAAAAAAGCAGTCAGATACAGAACTCCCTGGTCCATTTAAACTCTCAAATATAGTTGGTGTAAGTTGCTACGCAAATGTAGCAATGAATATTCTATTTCAATTACCACCAATTGTTGACAACATTTACTTACACAGTACATACCAATTGTGTTTGCAAATGTTAGTACTTCATAGAAACGCAACAAACAATCCTGACAACACGTATAGTGTTTATGGAATAAGGCAACAATTGGACTACTTTGTTGGAATGTTGAAATTCACTATAAACTCACAGGAAGATCCACAAGAATTTCTAATGTACTTACTACAAGTACTGTAAAATAAAAACTTACCTATAAATGAAATCTTCCAGATTTCATACATGTGGAAACATACATGCCCTCTCTGCAACAATGTGACACAAGAACAAATCCCCAATGAACGCTTCGTATATATATCAATACCTTATTGTGAATCCATTCCATTTCAGCAACTTGTACAAAATGCAAACCATGGTAGATTATGTTCTACCTGCAATTCAGATAATCGCTCCATGTTAGTAATACAAACACGTAGTAAATATGTAATACTAATGCTTCTATGTTACGATGCAAATGGTACCAAAAACAACTGCAAGCTGACTGGATTCACACATGGTCAAATATCACTTGGTAAGAAAACCTTCACAACAATAGGAATAATCTACCACGCAGGAGCCACAACCAATTCAGGGCACTACACTGCATATATAAAAAAGGTGGATGGTTTGAATGTAATGATAGTACCACTACTCTAAAGCAGAGATTACCAGCAAATCTTACAAACGCTTATTTAATATTCTTAAAACCAAAATTTGATAACTAAACTGTACTTAAACCTTAAGTAAACTTGTAATAAAAAAAATATAAACTGTTAGACTATTCCAAAAGCTATCTAACTGCCCAAAGAGTTGACAACAACGAATCAGATAAATGAATACCACTAAATCAGAGCAACAAATACACAGCTAGAATAAACCAATTGGTATCTTACTGTCCAAAAATGTAACAATATCCAAACAGATAAATCAATACCACTAAAATATATAAAAAAAATAGACAGTTAGAATACGCCAATTGGTATCTAGCTGTCCCAAAATGTAACAATATCCAAACAGATAAATCAATACCACTAAAATATATCAAACAATAGACAGAATCCGACTACTGGTATCTAACTGCTCCAAAATTTTACAATATCCAAACAAATAAATAATATGTTACTGCTCCAAAAAAATGCAACAAGCCAATGTATAAAGCATTAGCCAGAAACAACAAGTGAACACTGAAAACAAACAAACAAATACACTTTAGCATGACAGAAAAAGGTTTTTTTTTTAATCCAACATGGATTTTTTTTTCTCCCACAGACCCAATGATTTTAGTAACAAACACAGAAACTGAGCAAATTGCACAGTACTCTGGTTTGTAATCTATGAAATATGAGGGTAAACAAAAAATGTTGGTTATACAATGTAATAAGTCATTACAAAATACTAATACTATCATGCTATTTTCTTTTATCACAGAAATGAACAAGAAATACATGTACTCCAGTTACTAAACCAAACAGTAAGTATATTATACACTCTATGCCCTGGCCACAACCATCGCAGCATATCAAACCCATAGTATCGTATAACTTTGTTCCTTATAAATTTGTTTTTTGACCCAAAGTTATAAGCAACTATAAGTGTGATATGCTGTGGTGGTTGTGGCCACGGCATAGAGTGTTGTGTTGTGATGTTGTTATGTCATCTTTGATGTCCTGGGTGTTAGTCTTAGCAGTGCACGGTGGTGGCGAGAGTTATGGTTGCTTAGCTTACCATAACTGGCGAATTTCAGTTTTTTTTTCGGTTTTACTTGGAACCATAACATCACTTTAACAAAGTTTTTTCACTGAAATTCATAGGTTTTTAGTAGCGCAACTTAACCATAACGTCCCTTTAACAAAGTTTTTTTACTGAATATATATATATATATATATATATATATATATATATATATATATATATATATATATATATATAGATATTCAATGAAAAAACTTTGTTAAAGGGACGTTATGGTTAAGTTGCGCTACTAAAAACCTATGAATTTCAGTGAAAAAACTTTGTTAAAGGGACGTTATGGTTCCAAGTAAAACCGAAAAACCCTTGAAATTCGCCAGTTATGGTAAGCTAAGCAACCATAACTCGTGCCACCACTGTGCACTGCTAAGACTAACACCCAGGACATCAAAGATGACATCACAAATGTCATTGATGACATCACTGATGACATCACATGTGAATGTACTTTTCATGAAATATGTGTACAAGGGATTCTTATTATAATGTTGCGAAACAAGTGTCATTGCAGTAAATATCATACCCTAATTAGTGCATTGAACGATGCATTGATATA
Organism: Ambystoma mexicanum; assembly: GCF_040938575.1. Classification (NCBI taxonomy): domain Eukaryota; kingdom Metazoa; phylum Chordata; class Amphibia; order Caudata; family Ambystomatidae; genus Ambystoma; species Ambystoma mexicanum. The sequence continues at coordinate 23,319,437 of NC_090924.1, forward strand.
AATAGCATTCTATTATGGGGTTCTATCTAGTATACTAAGCTACTCATACAGAAACATAACATTGTGTGCAGCATACAAGACGAAGGTATAATATTCGTTATGTTAATATGTTGAATAATGAAATGATACTTGCTTTCTTAATAGATTTTTGTGTACTGTGAAATATGTAATAAGTAGCTAATAAAACACATGTATTACATAATTGCATTACTATAGACAAAACACAAAGACACAAGAACACATACCAATATGGGTATATATAGGGAAAGTGAAGTTAGCAAAAAAGCATAAGTAGTAGCAGAAACAATTAATAACTTAACTGATTATTTTCATGCAAATAAATGATTGCTCTGTTTCAAAGCTTCTATTTACCCTATGTATATGTATCACTTGATGTGATTGGACCCTAAGGAAAGTATCAGAAAGTGCTCATAAGTCTATTGATTATCTTTATGCACAAAAAGGATTGCTGTCTTTCAAGCTTGTGTCTTCCCGTATGTTTATGTTTCATATGATGTGACTGGCCTCTAAGGGAATTACTGTAAGAACCTACTTGAAGGATACGTAGACAAATAAAATAACATTTTTAGTTTCTGACTGTTACTGAAGAAAACCATGTGGCCTAGATATGTCAGCAAAAGAAAAAAGAGTGAGCCAGACATGTGATGTCATCAGTGATGTCATCAATGACATTTGTGATGTCATCTTTGATGTCCTGGATGTTAGTCTTAGCAGTGCACGGTGGTAGCGCAAGTTATGGTTGATTATCTTACCATAACTGGTGAATTTCAAGGGTTTTTCGGTTTTACTTGGAACCATAACGTCCCTTTAACAAAGTTTTTTCATTGAATTTCATAGGTTTTTATTAGTGCAACTTAACCATAACGTACCTGTAACATTTATTTTTTTACAAAATTTTAAAGGTTTTTATTAGTACAACGTCACCATAACATCCTTTTCAATAGATGAAGACCACTAACATCTTATGTCCTCAAAGTGGGAACGCCAGGTGGTAAAAAAAACAAAAAGATTTTCCTTCCTACACCGCGACGCCTGTGGCGTCCGGGTGTAGGAAGGAAAATCTTTTACCAAGATGGCCACCATGGAAAGGGAAGGCGGGGTGTATAAAGAGAACACAACAGGGCATGAGCGAGGGGTGGGGGGGAACAGGCGAGACACATGTGCATGAGCGGGGGGTGAGAGGGAACAGAGTACAAACAGGGCATGAGCAGGGGGTGGGGGAAAAAAGGAAGGAAACACGAGGCATGAGCGGGGGTGGGGGGAACACGAGAGTCAGACGGGGCATGAGCAGTGGGTGGGTGGGAACAGGGGAGACACGGGGCATGAGCGGGGGATGGGGAGGAATACGAGGGAGACACAGGGTATGAGCGGGTGGTGGGGAGGAACACGAGGGAGACACGGGACATGAGCGGGGGGTGGGGAGGAACACGAGGGAGACACGGGGCATGAGTGGGGGGTGGGGGATACAGGGCACACACGGGGCATGAGTGGGGGGTGTGGGGAACAGGGCACACACGGGGCATGAGCGGGGGGTGTGGGGAACAGGGCACACACGGGGCATGAGGGGAACAGGGCACACACAGAGCCTGAGCGGGGGTGGGGGGAACAGGGCACACACAGGGCATGAGCACGGGGTGCAGGGAACAGGGCACACACGGGGCATGAGCGGGGGTGGGGGGAACAGGGCACACACAGGGGATGAACAGGGGGTGGGGGGGAAAATGAAGGAAACACGGGGCATGAGCGGGGGTGGGGGGAACACGAGAGACACACGGGGCATGAGCAGTGGGTGGGGGAACAGGGGAGACACGGAGCATGAGCAGGGGTGGGGATCAACACGAGGGAGACACGGGGTATGAGCGGGTGGTGGGGAGGAACACGAGTAAGACACAGGGCATGAGCAGGGGGTGGGGAGGAACACGAGGGAGACACGGGGCATGAGCGGGGGGTGGGGGATACAGGGCACACACAGGGCATGAGCGGGGGGTGGGGGAACAGGGCACACACGGGGGATGAGCGGGGGGTGGGGGGAACAGGGCACACACGAGGCCTGAGCGGTGGGTGGGTGGAACAGGGCACACACGGGGCATGAGCGGGAATGGGGGGATCAGGACACACACAGGGCATGAGCGGGGGGTGGGGGGAACAGGGCACACATGGGGCATGAGCGGGGGGTGGGGGGAACAGGGCACAAATGGGGCATGAGCGGGGGTTGGGGGGGAACGGGAGAGACACATGGGGCATGAGCGGGGGGTGGAGGGGAGAGACACACGGGGCATGAGCGGGGGTGGAGGGAAAGGAGGGAGACATGGGGCATGAGCAGGGGGTGGAGGGAAAGGAGGGAGACACGGGGCATGAGCGGGGGTGGGGGGAAGGGGAGAGAGACACAGGGCATGAGCGGGGGGTGGGGGGTAACAGGGGAGACAGGGCATGGGTGGGGGGTGACACAAGGGAGACACGGGGCATGAGCGGGGGGTGGGGGGGTACCACAAGGGAGACACGGGGCATGAGCGGAGGGTGGGGGGTAACACAAGGGAGACACGGGGCATGTGCTGGGGGTGGGGGGTAACACAAGGGAGACATGGGGCATGAGCGGGGGTGGGGGGTAACAGGGAAGACAGGTCAATGGCGGGGGTGGGGGGAAGAGTGGAGATACGGAGCATGAGCGGCTGGTGGGGGGAAGTGGAGAGAGACACAGGGCATGAGCAGGGGGTGGGGTGAACAGTAGGGAGACACGGGGCATGAGCGGGGTGTTGGGGGAAGGGGAGAGACACACAGGGAATGAGCAGGGGGTGGGGGAAGGGGAGAGACACATGGGGCATGAGCGGGGGGTGGGGGAGGGGTGAGACACACGGGGCATGAGCGGGGGGTGGGGGGAACAGGGAACACACGGGGCATGAGGGGAAAAGGGCACACACGGGGCATGAGCGGGGGTGGGGGGAACAGGGCACACACAGGGCATGAGCGGGGGGTGGGGGAACAGGGCACACACGGGGATGAGCGGGGGGTGAGGGGAACAGGGCACACACGAGGCATGAGCGGTGGGTGGGTGGAACAGGGCACACACGGGGCATGAGCGGGAATGGGGGGATCAGGACACACACAGGGCATGAGCGGGGGGTGGGGGGAACAGGACACACACGGGGCATGAGCGGGGGGTGGGGGGAACAGGGCACAAATGGGGCATGATCGGGGGGTGGGGGGGAAGGAGAGAGACACATGGGGCATGAGCGGGGGGTGGAGGGGAGAGACACACGGGGCATGAGCGGGGGTGGAGGGAAAGGAGGGAGACATGGGGCATGAGCAGGGGGTGGGGGGAAAGGAGGGAGACACGGGGCATGAGCGGGGGTGGAGGGAGGGGGAGAGAGACACGGGGCATGAGCGGGGGGTGGGGGGTAACAGGGGAGACAGGTCATGAGCGGAAGTGGGGGGAACAGGGGAGACACGGGGCATGAGCGGGGGGAAGTGGAGAGACAAACGGGGCATGAGCAGCGGGTGGGGGGAAGGGGAGAGACAGACTGGGCATGAGCAGGGGGTGAGGGGGAGGGGAGAGACACACAGGGCATGAGTGGGGGTGGGGGGAAAGGAGGGAGACACAGGGCATGAGCGGGGGATGGGGGAAGGGGAGAGACACACTGGGCATGAGCGGGGGGTGGGGGAAGGGGAGAGACACACGGGGCATGAGTAGGGGGTGGGGGGAAAGGGGAGGAGGCACGTGGCATGAGCGGGGTGTGGGTGGAACAGTAGGGAGACACTGGGCATGAGCGGGGTGTTGGGGGAAGGGGAGAGACACACAGGGCATGAGCAGTGGGTGGGGGGGAACAGGGGAGACACGGAGCATGAGCGGGGGGTGGGGAGAAACACGAGGGAGACACGGGGTATGAGCGGGTGGTGGGGAGGAACACGAGGGAGGCACGGGGCATGAGCGGGGGGTGGGGATTTGAACATGAGGGAGACACGGGGCATGAGCGGGGGTGGGGGGAACAGGGCACACACAGGGCATGAGCACGGGGTGGAGGGAACTGGGCACACACAGGGCATGAGCGAGGGTGGGGGGAACAGGGGACACACATGGCATGAGCAAGGGGTGGGGGGGAAAAGGAAGGAAACACCAAGCATGAGCGGGGGTGGGGGGAACACGAGAGACACACGGGGCATGAGCAGTGGGTGGGGGGGGACAGGGGAGACACGGAGCATGAGCGGGGGGTGGGGAGAAACACGAGGGAGACACGGGGTATGAGCGGGTGGTGGGGAGGAACACGAGGGAGGCACGGGGCATGAGCGGGGGGTGGGGATTTGAACATGAGGGAGACACGGGGCATGAGCGGGGGGTGGGGGATACTGGGCACACACGGGGCATGAGCGGGGGTGGGGGGAACATGGCACACACGGAGCATGAGCGGGGGTGGGGGGAACAGGGCACACACGGGGCATGAGCGGTGGGTGGGTGGAACAGGGCACACACGGGGCATGAGCGGGAGTGGGGGGATCAGGGCACACACAGGGTATGAGCGGGGGTGGGGGGAACAGGACACACATCGGGCATGAGCGGGGGGTGGGGGGAACAGGGCACACACGGGTCATGAGCGGGGGGAGGGGGGAACAGGGCACACACGGGGCATGAGCAGGGGGTGGGGGAGAAAGGGAGAGACACACGGGCATGAGCGGGGGGTGGGGGGAAGAGGAGAGACACACAGGGCATGAGCAGGGGGTGGGGGAGAGACACACGGGCATGAGCGGGGGTGGGGGGAAAGGAGGGAGACATGGGGCATGAGCAGGGGGTGGGGGGAAAGGAGGGAGACACGGGGCATGAGCGGGGGGTGGGGGGAAGGGGAGAGAGACACGGGGCATGAGCGGGGGGTGGGGGGGAAGGGGAGAGAGACAAGGGGCATGAGTGTGGGGGGAAGGGGAGAAACTCATGGGGCATGAGCAGGGGTGGGGGGAAGAGACACATGGGGCATGAGCGGGGGGTGGGGTGAAGGGGAGGGAGACACAGGGCATGAGCGGGGGTGGAGGGGAACAGTAGGGAGACACGGAGCATGAGCAGGGGGTGGGGGGAAGGGGAGAGAGACAAGGGGCATGAGCAGGGGGTGGGGGGAAGGGGAGAGACGCGGGGCATGAGCTGGGGGTGGCGAAGAAGGGGAGAGACATGGGGCATTAGCGGGGGTGGGGGGAAGCGGAGAGACACACAGGGCATGAACGGGGGTGGGGAAAAGGAGGGAGACACTGGGCATGAGCGGGGGTGGAGGGGAAGGGGAGAGACACACGGGGCATGAGCAGGGGGTGGGGGGAAGTGGAGAGACACACAGGGCATGAGCGGGGGTGGGGGGGAGGGGAGAGACAAATATGGAATGAGCGGGGGGTGGGGGGGAAGGGGAGAGATACACGGGGCATGACCGGGAGTGGGGGGAACAGTAGGGAGACATGGGGCATGAGCGGCGGGTGGGGGGGAAGGGGAGAGACACACGGGGCATGAGTGAGGAGTGGGGGAAGGGGAGAGAGACACAGGGCATGAGCGGGGGTGGGGGGAAAGGAGGGAGACATGGGGCATGAGCAGAGGGCGGGGGAAAGGAGAGAGACACGGGGCATGAGCGGGGGTTGTGGGAAGGGGAGAGAGACAAGAGGCATTAGTGGGGGGTGGGGGAGAAGGGGAGAGACACACGGGGCATGAGCGGGGGTGGGGGGAACGGGAGAGACACACGGGGCATGAGCGGGGGGAAAGGAGGGAGACACGGGGCATGAGCGGGGCGTGGGGGGTAACACAAGGGAGACACAGGGCATGAGCGGGGGGTGGGGGGTAACAGGGGAGACAGGGCATGGGTGGGGGGTAACACAAGGGAGACACGGGGCATGAGCAGGGGGTGGGGGTAACACACGGGAGACACGGGGCATGAGCAGGGGGTGGGGGGTAACACAAGGGAGACACGGGGCATGAGCTGGGGGTGGGGGCTAACACAAGGGAGACACGGGGCATGAGCGGGGGTGGGGGGTAACAGGGGAGGCAGGTCATTAGCGGGGGTGGGGGAGACATGGGGCATGAGCGGGGGAAGTGGAGAGACACACGGGGCATGAGCAGGGGGTGGGGGGAAGGGGAGAGACACACGGGCATGAGCAGGTGGTGAGGGGGAGGGGAGAGACACACGCAGGGCAGGAGCGGGGGTGGGGGAAAGGAGGGAGACACGGGGCATGAGCGGGGGGTGGGGGAAAGGAGGGAGAAATGGGGCATGAGCAAGGGTGGGGGGAAGGGGAGAGAGACACGGGGCATGAGTGGGAGGTGGGGGGAAGGGGAGAAACACATGGGGCATGAGCAGGGGTGGGGGGAGAGACACACGGGGCATGAGCGGGGGGTGGGGGAAGGGGAGACACACGGGGCATGAGCGGGGGTGGAGGGGAACAGTAGGGAGACACGGAGCATGAGCAGGGGGTGGGGGAAGGGGAGAGAGACACGGGGCATGAGCAGGGGGTGGGGGGAAGGGGAGAGACGCGGGGCATGAGCTGGGGGTGGGGGAGAAGGGGAGAGACATGGGGCATTAGCGGGGGTGGGGGGAAGGGGAGAGACACACAGGGCATGAGTGGGGGGTGGGGAAAAGGAGGGAGACACGGGGCATGAGCGGGGGGTGGAGGGGAAGGGGAGAGACACACGGGGCATGAGCAGGGGGTGGGGGGAAGGGGAGAGACACACGGGGCATGAGCGGGGGTGGGGGGAAGGGGAGAGACAAATGGGGAATGAGCGGGGGGTGGGGGGAAGGGCAGATATACACGGGGCATGAGCGGGGGTGGGGGGAACAGTAGGGAGACATGGGGCATGAGCGGGGGGTGGGGGGAAGGGGAGAGACACTCGGGGCATGTGCGAGGCGTGGGGGGAAGGGGAGAGAGACACAGGGCATGAGCGGGGGTGGGGGGAAATGAGGGAGACATGGGGCATGAGTGGGGGGTGGGGGAAAGGAGGGAGACACGGGGCATGAGCGGGGGTTGGGGGAAGGGGAGACAGACACGGGGCATTAGTGGGGGGTGGCGGAGAAGGGGAGAGACACACGGGACATGAGCGGGGGTGGGGGGGAATGGGAGAGACACACGTGGCATGAGCAGGGGGAAAGGAGGGAGACACAGGGCATGAGCGGGGGGTGGGGGGAAGGGGAGAGACACAGGGCATGAGCGGGGGGTGGGGGGTAACACAAGGGAGACACGGGGCATGAGCGGGAGGGGTAACGGGGGAGACAGGTCATGAGCGGGGGTGGGGGAGAACAGGGGAGACACGGGGCATGAGCGGGGGGGAAGTGGAGAGACACACGGGGCATGAGCAGGGGGTGGGGGGGAAGGGGAGAGACACACGGGGCATGAGCAGGGGGTGATGGGGGGGAGAGACACACAGGGCATGAGCGGCGGTGGGGGGAAAGGAGGGAGACACGGGGCATGAGCGGGGGTTGGGGGGAAAGGAGGGAGACACGGGGCATGAGCGGGGGGTGGGAGGGAAGGGGAGAGAGACACGGGGCATGAGTGGGGGGTTGGGGGAAGGGGAGAAACACATGGGGCATGAGCAGGCGTGGGGGAGAGACACACGGGGCATGAGCGGGAGGTGGGGGAAGGGGAGAGAGACACGGGGCATGAGCGGGGTTGGAGGGGAACAGTAGGGAGACACGGAGCATGAGCAGGGGGTGGGGGGAAGGGGAGAGAGACAGGGGGCATGAGCAGGGGGTGGGGGGAGAGACATGCGGGGCATGAGCAGGGGGTGGGGGGAAAGGGAGAGAGACACGGGGCATGAGCGGGGGTGGGGGGGAACAGTAGGGAGACACGGGGCATGAGCAGGGGGTGGGGGGAAGGGGAGAGAGACACAGGGCATGAGCAGGGGGAGGGGGGAAGGGGAGAGACACGGGGCATGAGCGGGGGTGGGGGAAGGGGAGAGACATGGGGCATTAGCGGGGGTGGGGGGAAGGGGAGAGACACATGGGGCATGAGCGGGGGGTGGGGAAAAGGAGGGAGACACGGGCCATGAGCGGGGGGTGGAGGGGAAGGGGAGAGACAGAGACACACGGGGCATGAGCGGGGGGTGAGGGAAGGGGAGAGACACACGGACATGAGCGGGGGTGGAGGGGAAGGGGAGAGACACACTGGGAATGAGCGGGGGAAAGGAGGGAGACACAGGGCATGAGTGGGGGGTGGGGGGAAGGGGAGAGACACGGGGCATGAGCGGGGGTGGGGGTAACACAAGGGAAACACGGGGCATGAGCGGGGGTGGGAGGAAGGGGAGAGAGACACGGGGCATGAGCGGGGGTGGGGGGAAGGGGAGAGAGACACGGGGCATGAGTGGGGGTGGAGGGGGGGAGAGAGACACGGGCATGAGCGGGCGGTGGGGGAAGGGGAGAGACACACGGGGCATGAGCGGGGGGAAAGGAGGGAGACACGGGGCATGAGTGGGGGGTGGGGGGAAGGGGAGAGACACGGGGCATGAGCGGGGGGTGGGGCTAACACAAGGGAAACACGGGGCATGAGCGGGGGGTGGGGGTAACACGGGAGACAGGGCATGGGTGGGGGGTAACACAAGGGAGACATGGGGCATGAACGGGGGTGGGGGGTAACACAAGGGAGACACGGGGCATGAGCTGGGGGTGGGTGGTAACACAAGGGAGACACGGGGCATGAGCGGGGGGTGGGGGGTAACAGGGGAGACAGGTCATGAGCAGGGGTTGGGGGAACAGGGGAGACACGGGGCATGAGCGGCGGGTGGGGGGAAGTGGAGATAGACACGGGGCATGAGCGGGGGGTGGGGGGAACAGTAGGGAGATACGGGACATTAGCGGGGGTGGGGGAACAGTAGGGAGAAACTGGGCATGAGCGGGGGTGGGGGGAAGGGGAGAGACACACAGGGCATGAGCAGGGGGTGGGGGGGTAGGTGAGAGACACATGGGGCATGAGCGGGGGGTGGGGGGAGGGGAGAGACACACGGGGCATGAGCGGGGGGTGGGGGGAGGGGAGAGACACGGGGCATGACGGGGGTGGGCGGAACGGAGGGAGACATGGGGCATGAGCGGGGGGTGGGGTAAGGGGAGAGACACACGGGGCATGAGCGGGTGGTTGGGGCGAAGGGGAGAGACACACGGGGCATGAGTGTGGGGTGGGGGGGAGGTTAGAGACACGGGGCATTAGTGGGGGGTGTGGGAGGGGAGAGACACACGGGCCATGAGCAGGGGGTGGGGGGAAGGGGAGAGAGACACGGGGCATGAGCAGGGGGCGGTGGGAAGGGGAGAGGGACACGGGGCATGAGCGGGGGGTAGGGGAGAAGGGGATAGACACACGGGCATGAGCGACTGGTGGGGGGAAGGGGAGAGACACACGGGGCATGAGCGGGGGGTGGGGGGAAGGGGAGAGACACACAGGGCATGAGCGGGGGGTGGGGGAAAGGGGAGAGACACAGGGCATTAGTGGGGGGTGGGGGAGGGGAGAGACACACGGAGCATGAGCAGGGGGCGGGGGGAAGGGGAGAGAGACAGGGGGCATTAGCAGGGGGTGGGGGGAGAGACATACGGGGCATGAGCAGGGGGTTCGGGGAAAGGGAGAGAGACACGGGGCATGAGCGGGGGTGGGGGGGAACAGTAGGGAGACACGGGGCATGAGCAGGGGGTGGGGCGAAGGGGAGAGAGACACAGGGCATGAGCAGGGGGAGGGGGGAAGGGGAGAGACACGGGGCATGAGCGGGGGTGGGGGGAAGGGGAGAGGCATGGGGCATTAGCGGGGGTAGGGGGAAGGGGAGAGACACATGGGGCATGAGCGGGGGGTGAGGGAAGGGGAGAGACACACGGGCATGAGCGGGGGTGGAGGGGAAGGGGAGAGACACACTGGGAATGAGGGGGGGAAAGAAGGGAGACACAGGGCATGAGTGGGGTGTCGGGGGAAGGGGAGAGACATGGGGCATGAGCGGGGGGGTAACACAAGGGAAACACGGGGCATGAGCGGGGGTGGGGGGAAGGGGAGAGAGACACGGGGCATGAGCGGGGGTGGGGGGAAGGGGAGAGAGACACGGGGCAAGAGCGGGGGGTGGGGGGATGGGGAGAGAGACACGGGCATGAGCGGGGGGTGGGGGGAAGGGGAGAGACACACGGGGCATGAGCGGGGGAAAGGAGGGTGACACGGGGCATGAGTGGGGGTTGGGGGGAAGGGGAGAGACACGGGGCATGAGCGGGGGGTGGGGCTAACACAAGGGAAACACGGGGCATGAGCGGGGGGTGGGGGGTAACACGGGAGACAGGGCATGGGTGGGGGATAACACAAGGGAGACATGGGGCATGAGCGGGGATGGGGAGTAACACAAGGGAGACACGGGGCATGAGCTGGGGGTGGGTGGTAACACAAGGGAGACACGGGGCATGAGCGGGGGGTGGGGGGTAACAGGGGAGACAGGTCATGAGCAGGGGTGGGGGAACAGGGGAGACACGGGGCATGAGCGGCGGGTGGGGGGAAGTGGAGAGAGACACGGGGCATGAGCGGGGGGTGGGGGAACAGTAGGGAGATACGGGACATTAGCGGGGGTGGGGGAACAGTAGGGAGACACTGGGCATGAGCGGGGGTGGGGGGAAGGGGAGAGAGAAGGGGAGAGACACACAGGGCATGAGCAGGGGGTGTGGGGGTAGGTTAGAGACACATGGGGCATGAGCGGGGGGTGGGGGGAGGGGAGAGACACACGGGGCATGAGCAGGGGGTGGGGGGAGGGGAGAGACACGGGGCATGAGCGGGGGGTGGGGGGAAAGGAGGGAGACATGGGGCATGAGCGGGGGGTGGGGTAAGGGGAGAGACACACGGGGCATGAGCGGGTGGTTGGGGCGAAGGGGAGAGACACACGGGGCATGAGTGGGGGGTGAGGGGGAGGGGAGAGACACGGGGCATTAGTGGGGGGTGGGGGAGGGGAGAGACACACACAGGCCATGAGCAGGGGGTGGGGGGAAGGGGGGAGAGACACGGGGCATGAGCAGGGGGCGGTGGGAAGGGGAGAGAGACACGGGGCATGAGCGGGGGGTAGGGGAGAAGGGGATATACACATGGGCATGAGCGACTGGTGGGGGGAAGGGGAGAGACACACGGGGCATGAGTGGGGGGTGGGGGGAAGGGGAGAGACACACAGGGCATGAGCGGGGGGTGGGGGAAAGGGGAGAGACACAGGGCATTAGTGGGGGGTGGGGGAGGGGAGTGACACATGGGGCATGATCTGGGGGTGGGGGGAAGGGGTGAGACACACGGGGCATGAGTGGGGGGTGGGGGGGATGGGGAGAGACACACAGCGGACAAAGAGACCACAGCGTAATAAATACATGAAATCTTTAATGTTTAAAAAAGTTGCACAGACATGCACAACATAACGGGCAGCAACAAGAACACAGACAAAGCAGAATGCCATGGTGCGCGACCTACAGACACAACGCGTTTCGCGCTACACTGAGCGCTTGATCACATGAAGGGAGAAAAAGTAAGCTGGTATTTGTGTCGCACAAAAACATGGCAGTCCTACAACTCTGTCTGTCAAATCTTAGAGTATCAGGGCAGCAAATACAGTCATTAAGCGAAACAAAACAAGCTTCCAGTACAGAAACTTTGCCTCCTCTTTCAAAATGTAAAACAAAACAGAAAAGTGATTAACAAGAATTCAGCCAGCGCTTCTGCTAACACTGCTCCTATAAATCTGGATGTAGTGGCAAGTAACCACACACATTTCACAAATAAAATTCCACCACAGAGTCCTTCAGAACCTTATAATAACAGGAGAGAAATCATGCACAACCCTTAAAACCTACCATAGAAAATGTATCTTAGAAGATCTCATAGACAGTGCAATCCTTCTAAAAAGGAAGTTGTTTATTTTAGTTTTAAACAGAATGAAACCATTAACAAAACTAACTACTAAACTACAAAAAAGACTTCTCAATAAACGGAATTTCAACAAAAATAACTTCTTAAATATCTGTGGATGTGAATGGAGTCACGCCATGAGCACAGAACCATATTTTAATGCAGAAGCATACAAACAAAAGCAAACAAACACAATTGCCATACACAGCAGTGGATGAGGGTATGAAAAACATAATAATACCATAATGGAAGAAGAAATGCTGCTTACAAAAATATCCCCAGAAAACTCAGTATCACCTCTCCATTAGACTGAACCAAAACGTCCACTGTACAAATGACCATGCACGTCAATGTGTAACATTGCCAAAAAATCATTCAAATCTTTACACCAGTTCCTCAATCAGTATGTGAAAGGCAAAGACAAATTCACAATGAAACTACTACAAAATATGGATACCTGTCCAGTGCGCAAATACAGAGGACTACAAGGACATTCATTAGCCTGCATTTCAGGACCTATTTGCAAAAGCACCTTCCATCATATCAAAATGATATCAGCACATCATTCAACTATTAGAAATTTGGTCCATAAACTGTACTATGCCAAAAGTCCTGCTTTAGAACTAGCCAATTTAAATCACAATCTTCTACATGGTACAGCCAAAGAACTACTCAAAGAAATAGAGCATATCCAGAGAAAATATTTTGGAAGGAAAAGGCATTTACAAAATGCAACAGACTAGCAACAATTGTACAGATGGCAACCTTCTACTACACACATACAAAAAAGAAATACTAAAATTTAAAAGTACATCTGCTGAAGTACCAAACCATGTGTGTGTGTGTGTTGCCGCAGAACTTTTTATAAAAGTAGCACAATAACATGCAAAATAGAAGACAATGAAGATTCCAAATGGTTTGAATTAGCTCTCTACCTTATAGCAGAAAACAAATACGAAGTTACTGACCCCTTAATACTTTGCAGTTACTGCACTGCAAAACTTGACAATAACCAAACTCCTTCACATGCTATCACAAATAACTTTAAATTATTCCCACTACCAAACCCCCTGCAACAACTCAATTTATATGAGAGCATCATAATTAAAACAGTGCACCCATTTCAAGCAATAAAACGCCTTCAACCAAAAACAGCAAAATTACCTCCCTCTGAATTAGTGAAAGCCAATTTGTGGCAAAGTAGTTTATTTACCATTAGATCTGAAAGAAAATGTACACATTCTGGGAGTGCAACGTCCAATAGATCAATCTTTAATTGTCTTAGTAAATGGTGTACCTACAAAAGACAAACAAATTTGGCAACAACTCGTGGACTTACATAAAGTTAGACAAGCCTTGCAATATCTAAAAGACAACAATGAATACTACAAAGAAATTAATTTTGAATTAAACCTGAGAGAAACCATTGAAAAAATTCCAAGAGTCACCAGAAACTGGTCAATTTAAATTTCTAGATCCTGCTATGGTATCCAATATTTTAGACCATTATACAATTCATCCATTACACTCTAAAGACACCATAGATGATGCACTGGAAATGTACCAAATGCGACAAGCCAAAGGATCACCAATTAGCATATGGGAAAAAAGTTTAGAAGCACATGCCTTTCCTCTACTCCATCCTACTGGAAAAGGATGAAGGTACAATGATAGACCCACACAAATAACAGCATCAGAATACAGCTCTTTACGAATGTATTCTGAAGATCCCAGATTTACACAAAATGTGGAATACATATTCCACCTACTCTTTGAAAGTGAACAAGCAACTCTATGCTACGGAGTTGCACACACATTGAAATCAGTACCCATTTAAAAATATGTCAGCTACGCAATTACTACAAAAAGTGCAAGAAAAAGATACGGTTCTACAATCAAGCATTACAAATCTTTTAGCAAACATGCGTGGTACAAAAGAATACTGGTTCCGACGTCACGAAGATGTACGTTGTATGATAAGAAACCTTGGCCCAGCCAGTTGGTTTGTTACATTAAGTTGTGCAGAATATGCATGGAAGATTTACATGATTTCCTACGCATAGCAAACAAAAACAAAACAAACATAGATATACTAACACCTGGAGAACTCTGCTCTCTAGATCCTGTTAATATTTCTGGATATTTCCATCATCGCTTTGTTGCTATGTTACAGTTTTTTTGTAATAAAACTATTCCTCCCCTTGGAGAAGTGCAACACTTCTTTTCGAGAAAAGAATACCAAGCCAGAGGAGCATCACATATCCACATGCTTTTATGGATTAAAGATACTCCTAAATTCGGTCAACACAGTGATGCCACTGTTTTACAGTTTATCGAAAAATATTTCACTTGTGAAATTCCTTCACAAACAACAAATAGTGACCTTCATGCACACATTTTACAATTTCAAAGACACAAATGTGGGAAATATTGTTGTTGCAAATATAAAAACAAAGGGAAATACTACACCAAATGCTGCTTTGGTTTCCCTAGACCAGTTACAACAAAAGGTCAAGTAAACAACTTCATGTCTTCAGTTAGACATATTGTCAAAGGTAAATCACCTAAGAACACATATTACATAAAAAGGACAGAAGAAGCTAAATATATGAATGATTACAATACAATCATTGTCCTCCTATGGAATTCAAACATAGATGTGCAGTACATTGCAGACAATTCCAATGCAGTTGCACAATATGTCACAGCCTACTTAATCAAAGCAGAAAAAACAGAGCGCAAAGACCTCTTGGATGACTTATCATGTGACAAAACACTGTCACAATAATTGTACAGCTTAGGCATAAAAATGCTCTCTCATAGAGAATGTGGCTGTTATGAAGCTGCAGACCGTTTAAACGGTACTGCTTTGTATGGAAAATCTGAAAATATAGTTGGTCCTGCCAAATGTAGAAAAAGAGTTCCCAAATCATATGAGGTCATAGAAACAATAGCCAAAAATGATCCCAACAGCTAAGACATTTTGAAAAACAATTCACTAGACAAATACTTCCCAAACAGGAGTACCACTGTGAAAACCATGTGTCTATACCACATAGCCCAAAACTTCACATACACAAATAATATAAAACCAGATGAAAATAAAGGTAGATACAGAGTGACAAACAGTGAAACTTACTACACAAAGTTTAATTAATCATATCAAATTGTCATTAAAAACTCCTTAACATAAAGAACTATATTACATTTCACTGCTACAACTTTTGAAACCATGGAGAAAAGAAGAAGAGTTACTAGATATCTATGACTCCCATGAAGACGCTTTCAAAGCAAATGAAAGTATTATAACAGATATAAACTTTACACAGTACAAAACAATGTTGCACAATGAACAGCAACACAAAGAAGAACTCCTGGCCCAACTAGATGAGGACACTCCCGACAGTAGTCAACCTTCTGTAAAAGGAAGCCAAGAACCACTGGGACAGCCACTAATAGCAAATGAGGCAGAATTAGCTATGACAGAAGTAGAAAACACCATGTGTCACTATGAACAAGATACAGAAGACTTCACTGTACTGAAATCAAAACTGAACAATGAGCAGCATAGCATTTTCCAAGAAGTAACAAAACAAATTGAACATGGTGTACAACATGAAAATAAAAATGGTACCTGCCACAACTACAAACCTATACTGCAATATGTCAGTGGTCAAGCTGGTTCAGGCAAAATATTCATCATCAAAATCATCAGCAAGTTCCTTCAACAATTGACAAACAACAAACTGTCAGCTGTTGTGTCTCCCACCACAGGTTTAGCTGCCTACAACATAAGCGGTGTCACTTTACACCAATTACTACTCATTCCAATAGAGCACCAACACAAATTAGATTATTACAAACTTTCTGCAAAAGCTGCAATGGAACTACGCAGAGTTTTGAAACAAATGAAAATTCTACTAATAGATGGAGTGAGCATGGTCGCCAACCTAATGTTGGCTTTGATTCATCTCAGATTAAAAGAGGTACTCCAAACAGACTACGAAGAGCTCTTTGGAGGAAAACACATTATTGTTTTCAGAGATCTTCTTCAATTAACACCAGTCAAAGGTGAACCTATTTTTAAAACCTTAGGGCACACACTCTGCCATAAAACTCTTGGCAGCATAGGAAATATGAACCTTTGGCAACATTTCCAATACAGATAATTAACAGAAAACATGCGCCAGTCTGCAGACCTCACATACGCCAACATTTAAAAAAAGTATTACAGTTGGTGTACTATCTCAAGAAGCACAGGCAATATTAAAAACCCAGCACATCCATCCACTCTATGGCCATAACTCATGTGCTACTGATGTCATGGAACAATTAGCACACACAAATGTCAATTGTATGTCCTTGATGCCAACTCTTGCAAGCTGATCAAAATTCAATGAAACAATGTTGAAAAAAGAAATGCAACCAATAATTGAAATTTGCTCCACAGGAAAACTGGGTGTACATGGTATGACACTACCCATGTGTCAAGAAGCCACAACATGACTAAATACTTTAGAAAACTCTATCTACAACACAGCTGGTTTGGAGAAAATATTAAAATTATCTTTAAACTGTAGAGTAATGCTTAAACGTAACCTTGACGTGGAGCAAGGACTAGTTAATGGAACACTTGGTACAGTTGTTGGCTTTCAAACATACCCACATGACAACAACATTCAGTTTGTCAATATTCTCTTTGACAAACTATCAGAAGTTAAAAGGATAGGATGCTCAACAGCCCGTTTCCTTCTTTGCAAAGACATGTATGTAATCAGAGAACACTTTTCTCTAACTCTAGCATACATAGGCAGCATTCACAAATCACAATGTCTTACCCTAGATAAACCATTGATAGATATTAGGAGCACAGTCTTCAAAGAAGGCATGAGCTATTTAGCACTATCAGGCTTACATACATGTGACAGACTATTTCTAATCAACTTTGATTCAGGTAAAGTAAATGCTGATATTCCTTGCATTCTAGAATACAATAGACTATGTTCACTGTACACCCCCATCTAAAAACCTATCCTGTTTCACAAAAAGCACAACGTTGTAAAAGAAAACTACTTCAAACAGAAATGATACAAGATCTCACTGCAATTCCTCCAAAGAAAGTAAAAGAAGCTCATACTTAATCAATTACCACAACCAAAGAAGAATCTACTGCTCAAGTACATCTTCAAAGAAGTGACACACACTCCGACCAAATGACTTGGACACAGAACTTTCAGGTCCATTAAAATGTTCAAATATTCAACAAAGGTAGCGGGTGCCCCTCTCTCGGAAGAACAAAGCATGATAACCTGTTCAGTGGTTGTTAACCACATTGAAAGTTCGCAGCCACTGCTTTTTGCTCACTATACCTTTCACAGATGGGAAATATTCATTTGAATATCAGTCTTTGTCCCGCCCACATGAGCATTCCAGCAGCGAAATGCTATGGCAATTCCTCTCTGAACAAGAGTACCAACAGCAACCCCATACACGTGTTTCAGCCTTGTTGGGCATCATCAGTGAGGTGAAGCTGTGCCTCTCTAGGCACAGTGAGCAGGGAGTCCACGTCTGGTTGCCCCCAGGTAACCTAGGGTGACCAACCCCAAGTTCCTTCAAAGAATTCAACAAAGGTAGCGGGCGCCCCTCTCTTGGAAGAACAATGCATGATAACCTGTTCAGTGGTTGTTAACCACATTGAGAGTTCGCAGCCACTGCTTTTTGCTCACTGTACCTTTCACAGATGGGAACTATCCATTTGCATATCAGTCTTTTTCCCGCCCACATGAGCAGTCCAGCACCGAAATGCTATAGCAATTCCTCTCTGAACAAGAGTACCAACAGCAACCCCATACACGTGTTTCAGCCTTGTTGGGCATCATCAGTGAGTTGAAGCTGAGCCTCTCTAAGCACAGTGAGCAGGGAGTCCACGCCTGGTTGCCCCAGGTAACCTAGGGTGACCAACCCCAAGTTCCTTCAAAGAATTCAACATAGGTAGAGGGCACCCCTCTCTCAGAAGAACATGGCATGATAACCGTTTCATTGGTTGTTAACCACATTGAGAGTTCGCAGCCACTGCTTTTTGCTCACTGTACCTTTCACAGATGGGAAATATCCATTTGCATATCAGTCTTTGTCCTGCCCAGATGAGCAGTCCAGCACCTAAATGCTATGGCAATTCCTCTCTGAACAAGAGTACCAACAGCAGCCCCATACACGTGTTTCAAATATAACTGGTGTACATTTCTACACAAATGTAGCAATAACTATTCAATTCCAATTGCCACCAATTATTGACAACATTTACTTACACAATACAGACCAATTGTGTTTGCAAATGTTAGTCTTTCATAGAAATGTAACCAACAATCCTGAAAACACCTACAGTGTTCATGGAATAAGACAAGAATTGGACTACTGTGCTGGAATGGTCAAATTCCCTATAAACTCACAAGAAGATCCACAAGAATTTCTAATGTACTTACTACAAGCACTGGAAAACAATAGCATACCTATAAATGAAATATTCCAGATTTCATATATGTGGAAACATACATGCACTCTCTGCAGCCATGTGGCACAGGAACAAATCCCTAATGAATGCTTCATGTATGTATCCATACCTAACTGTGAATCCATTCCATTTCAGCAACCTGTACAAAATGCAAACCGTGGCAGATTATGTACTACCTGCAATTCAGATAATCGCTCCACCTTATACAGACACATATTAAATATCTAATAGTAATGCTTTTACGTTACAATGCAGATGGTACCAAAAACAACTGCAACCTGACTGGATTCACACATGGTCAAGTATCACTTGGTAAGAAAACGTTCACAACAATAGGTATAATCTACCATGCAGGAGCCACACCAATGCAGGTCACTACACTGCATAGACAAAAAAGAATTGTGGATGGTTCGAATGTAATGATAGTACCATTACTCTAAAGCAGAGATTACCAGCAAATCGTATAAACGCTTATTTAATATTCTTAAAACCAAAATGTAATAACTAATCTATGCATAAACATTAACAAAACTTCAATTACAAAACTATAAACAATTAGAATACGCCAACAGGTATCTAACTGCCCCAAGATTCTACAACAACCAAACAGATAAATCAATACCACTAAAATATAACAAGAAATAAACAGTTAGAATACGCCAACAGGTATCTCAGTGCCACACACACCTGCAATAACCCAACAAATAGATGAATAACTTGAAAGTATAAATAAAAAAACTATAACCAGTTAGAATACACCAACAGGTATCTAGCGGCCCCAAAAATCTGCAACAACCCAACAGAAAAATGAATAACTTGAAAGTATAAATAAAAAACTATAACCAGTTAGAATACACCAACAAGTATCAAACTGCCCCGAAAATCTGCAACAAAACAACAGATAGATGATTAGCAAGAAACAACAAATAAACACTGAAAACAAAGACAGAAATATATTATATCATAACAAAAAAAGGTTTTTTTATTAATCCAGCATGGATTTCTTTTTTCCACATACTCAATGATTTAATAAACAAACACAGAAACTGAGCACATTGCACAGTACACTGTTTGGAAATATAATACTTCTAAAGTACTAAACATGAGGGCCAAAATAATGCCGAAATGTTTATTATGCAATGCAATAACTCTTTTTTTCTTTTTTAAATTTATTTATTGTGAACTAGCCAAAATTCGACTTTTAACACATTTCAACAAATAGTAAAACAATATAAAATCCAACAGAAATTTACATATTCTGAAAAAAAAACAAAGAAGCGAGAATTCAAATCACTAGTAACAATTCAATCTATAACTAACTTCAGTTCCCTTAAACACCTTCCAACCTCAATTGATAAAGCCGACTCATTCCCAGAAGATAGTCTTGCCTAAAAATCCTCGGTATTGAGATAGGACTCGTCATGAACAAATCTATTAAAATGCCCAGCCCTAATACCAGATCCCAGAACAACTAGTTAATAAATGCTTAATAGTCTTGAGTTCATTACTAGGGCACCTATCACAGACAGGTAAAGTCCCCCCTTCCTTATCTCTAATAGCTAGTAATTCTAGGGTAGGAAGTAAATTTAAACGAAATCTCAGAAAAGTTGATCTAAACCGAGGATTAGGGGCTTTCTTTAAATAAGTCGGCAAGGTTGAAAGACGTTTATCTAGTACTGTCAGAGAGGCTGATCTTTTGGTTTTTCGCATGTCACCAATAGTGTCTATCCAATCACTCAATTTCATTTTTTCTTTCACTTTTAATGGGTTCTGTTGAA
This sequence comes from Ambystoma mexicanum, assembly GCF_040938575.1. Lineage (NCBI taxonomy): Eukaryota > Metazoa > Chordata > Amphibia > Caudata > Ambystomatidae > Ambystoma > Ambystoma mexicanum. The sequence continues at coordinate 23,339,582 of NC_090924.1, forward strand.
GCAACTCAGCATCACAGTCACAGCCAGACAAAAGTTATAAGCATGTTTGCCACAATCTACATAAGAAGACATTGTTCCATTGTTGGTACTCTATAGCCGTTTCCTTAAACAAGGAATTCTTTGGGGGATCTAGAATTAGTCTGTAGAGAGTCAATCACTTCCATTCTAGCCATGAATGATCTAAGTGATGAAAGACCGAGTTCATAGCGCAAACAGACAATGGGAACACAATCTGGCAAACCCAAGGTACGTTTCCAGATCCTAGACTCTATTACATCCCAATCTATCTCCAAAGCTATATTGCTATAATCCAGACCATATAGAATTATGGGAACTACCTTCCCTATGTAGAATCTTACAAGTGGGAGGATAGAAAATCTGCCGAACTTAAAATTGATTTTTTTCATCTGAGCACATAATTTCACTATTTTTAGATCAATAGATGACACCAAATTGCTCTTTGTAGGAAAAGATCTTAGTACAACTCCCAGATATGTTAATTCTGAGACAACCTCTACCGGACACTGATCCAGCTTCCAAGCAACATTCTTTACTATTTGATTTGGTCTCTTGAATAGTAGGATCTTAGATTTTGAGGGGTTAATATTTAGTTTATTGCTTCTTCCATAAGATCCTAAGGCGGTTAGCAGACGTTGTAGCCCCACTTGCGAATAATCCAGGACTACTATATCATCCGCATAGGCTAACCAATTTATTTTAGCACTGCCAATAGATGGAGATATTAAACCAATATCATGCAACCAATTAGTTAGAATGCAATAACTCATTATGAACTACCTACACTAACATATGATCTTTTCTTTTATCACAGAATATCTGCTCCAGTTACTCAAGCCATGAAAAAATATATCCAATCACAAAAAGTCAAACAGTAAGTATATAATAATTGAACTCACAAATAATGCTGCATAACACAACCATTCAAGCAAACATCTAACCCTACACCACAATCCAAAAGGTTTACTTCCATGGATATGTTATACTCTAGTGCTTGTTACCAAACTCTACAATCTTAATTGCATGACTTAGCCAAAACTTCACATACAAACTCTACAAATCAAACAGTACACAAACTTTTGATTTGTGGATATTTGATGGATATTTGATTCTATGGGTGTGTTATGCTGTGGTGGTTGTGGCCAGGGCCTATGGCTTCGGCCATGCTCCCAAGACTCTAGGCCCTGGCCACAACCACCGCAGCATAACACACCCATAGAATCAAACATTTTAACTGTGATATATGGCCTACTTATAAGGGATATTAATTACAATCAATGCTCTACTAACAACGCAAAACCAAAATCATACTAAAGTAAAATAGCTAGTAGTGCATTTATCATGTCCGTGGATAGCCGTGAGGACCGCAGACATGGCAAACCCATCAGGGGCACCTGCCACCTAAACAAATACAAAATTTGACCCATCTCTTACTCTCCCACCCTCCCCAAGCACTCTTACACACCAACACACTCCCCAAAATTGTATTTTTCCCCGTTCGACATCGCACGTTCGGTGGATCCAAGATTGCGGTGCATCATAACAATGTGATGCTCCTCACACTTCAACCCAGCTAATCAGTGAACATGTCGCATGTCCACGGACATGACGCAAGCCAATTAGCCAATTTGTGTCCTGTCTGCGGAGCAAACAGGAAATGTGTCCATGGATATCACTCATTTTTTTAGACCTACTTTTTGGTTGTTTTTTTAAATTTACAAAAGCACGCATTCGGGAGCAAGCTGCTGCTCCTGCAGCAAATTTGGTTCAAATCCGTCCAGCAGTTTGAGCTGTAGGCATGAGCACAGTTTTTGCCCCATTCACTCTATGGAAAAAAAATAATATTTGGGACCCCCTATAACTTTGCCCCCCCCCGCACCAAACCTCACTAAACTTTGCAAAAATGATCAGAATGGGCCATATACTTTTTTGCAAAGTTTGGTGAGGATTCATCCAGGGAGAGCAAAGTTATAAGCCACCCAAAAAGTGCTCTTCATATGGTATTAGCAACTTAACCATAACTACATGGCCGCTACCGCCATATATATATATAACAAGGAGTAATAAATACATAAAATGTGTTTTGTGAAATGGAAATGTCATGTTATAATTGTATGTTGTTGTTGTAAATTGTATGTAAATCTTCCCAAGGAAAGTTTTGTGTAAAAAGTATTGAAACTCTTTTTTTATCCTTGATTAGAGAACTAACCTCCTTAAATGGAGCTTGGAGGTGAGACTGGAGTCCGGTGAGACCCCCAGTGACTGGGAAAAAAGGAAGAAAGAGGGTGCCATGCCACGCTCTCCAATCCAAAGATAGAAGGGGAGGCTTGAGTGCCCACTCCCAAAAGAAGAAAGAAACGGGGTTGCCATGCCATACTCCCAATCCAGAGATGGAAGGGGAGACTGGAGCTCCCACTGATGAAGGAAATCACACATAATGAAAACCCACTCTGCACCGCTCTTCAAGAACAAAGAGTCATGGAAGAACAGGGGTGGGGCCATGTTTGGGGCATTTAGCGGCCCCAAACCGAAGCCCCCTTCACATGAATGGTAGGAGTTTAAACACTGAAACAAAAGCTTGGCCTTTGTTTTAGTTTTTCAAGTAAAATTAAAGAGCCATGTGGAAAGGGGTCTACTTGTTGTTACCCATAGATAAGTACCATTTTAATTTACAAAAGAAGGAGGCATCAAAGATCCCTGTCATGTGGAAAACAAGATTTTTAAACATTGAAAACAAAACGGCCTGCACATGTGTATACAATTAAAAGCAGATTGAAAAAGTGAAGAAAAAAAAAGTATCACTGCTGTCAGGGAAATGTCAGGAAAACAAAACATGATGTGCGGGTTGACAAAAGCAATGTATATTATGTTTCACCTACAAAACTCCAGTGAAATTTGAGAGGCATGTTGTCTTCTTGGAATATATCAGCCCCAGGTATACCCTTTTGCTGGCTGTGGGAAACGCTCCACAAGGACATTTACCACTCCCAGCCTGGATGTCACATCTCCCATCTAATGACCAACCACAATAAAATATCCTGCTAATTGTGTCAAAATTCAGTATTTTGCAGACCTGCTGGCTCAGAAAGCATTGATTCCAAGAAAAGTTACACTTGGCTGGAGCATGACTAATATGTGTGAAAAGGGAGGCACCCACTTCAAAGTTCAAACTTCCAACACGAAGGAGACTGATACAAAACAAGTCTGGGTACAGGCTGACCCAGTGAAAACAAATGGTCGGAAGGCAGAAAAAGGGCCATTTCTCCCACATGAAGATTCACCATTAATTTAAAAGGTCTATTAGCATTTATAAATAACCTATCATACAGTCATAGGGCCTCATTCCGAGGTTGGAGGTAACCATGCCGCAATTTGTGGCATGGTTACCTCCTTAATGCATACCGGGTCCGGGTTACTCAAATGAGGACTTACTGGGCCATTCCAACGTTGGAGGACCTGGTAAATCCTCATTCGAGAGCCCAGACCTGGTACATCCCATTCCCATTAGAGCCCCCATAGGGCTCAATGGGAATGGGGAGGGAGCTAACAATGGGCTCGTTTTTAGCTCCCTGGTCTCCTCGCGGGACCGCTAAGGACACCTGGTTTTACCAGGTGCCCTTTGCGGGTCCCAGGAGGAGACCTCGTAAAAGGGCAGTAAGGGGTTAACGGCACCATAACCGCCACCGTTAACCCCTTATCACCCACCTTGTAATGAGGCCCATAGGCTTTTTGTCTCAGCAACCTTAAGGAAAATTCATTTCATTTTTATACCATTCTTTATGTAATTTCCAGGCGATTTTGGGGATATAAAATGTATCTACCGTTGACTCTGGGAACTTTAATGGCCAGTTAGACTAGGTTGCCGGCTGATCTGAACATGTTCCAAATGTGAAAGTTGGTGAGCGGATGGAAAATGCAATTAGGGATATGCTTAATAACATACATATTCATAAATGTTATGCTTTTAATGCAAATGGCAGTGCCACATGGCCGTGCTACATGGTACGGATTTGGTAGTCAGTTTATCTAATTCTCCATGATTAGTTGATCCAGAACAAAAATTTAGTTAGGCAGTTGCTAGTAAAATTATGAAATTGTGATACATAACTTGTTTTTGCCTAAAAGTTGAAAGGATAACAAAGAGTGATTACAAATGGGAATTGCCATATGTTGTTCCGGACCCCCAAACCAACCTGACTTTGAGGCTGGTTATGGGAGGAGAGAGAAGTGTAACTGTGCAATACTAGTGGCAGGAATTACTGCAGGGTACTTCCCCAAGATTGTTACATTGAAGGCATCATCACTGCTATATAATGGGGGGGCTGCACTAGGACAGACATACAGACAGGAACAGACAGAAAAAAGAAAGACAACGAGAGGGTAACAGACAGACAAGAGACAGACCATCAGGAAGGCTGCTGAAACCTACCATCTGACCGCTGTTAGGAGACACCAGAAGAGGTTGCTGGGAGTACATCTGGGTGGAGTTGTCTATTCCTAGGAAGGCATCAAAGATGACTGGGTCCTATGGTGGATAGAGGGAGGCCATCTTTAACAGTGGAGTGACCTGACCCCTGCCCTATATTTCCAGAGTGTCCTGAGATGCAGCTGGCTTTCCTGAACTGTAAACATAGGCCTTCTATGTAAGTAGAACTGAGCCCTGGGGAAGCAAAATGTGGGGGAGTCTGCCTGCCTTGAATCCTTTCCCAACTGCTAGCCTTTAAAGCCTGCAGGAAAATCAAAATCACACAACATTATGGGGCTGATTCATGGAATTTGTGCACCGAAAAACTAGGATTTGTGCGCCATTCTGCCCGCAAATCCCCATTTGTTAAAGAGGGATTTGTGGTTAGAATGGCGCACAAATCCCTGTTTTTCGGCGCACAAATTCCATGAATCAGCCCCTATATAATAAGTACCTTTTTCATGAATCAGTGTAATTATTTTGTGAAGTGAAATTTGCAGAAAGTGAAGAATTTGGACTGTGTTCTTTTTAAACTCACTTTTGTGATTCATTTATGCTGAGAGAAGTTGATTTTGTTGTGCCAAGTATAAAGTGGGGTTTGACATTTTTGTGCTAATTTCTATTATTTTTAATATACATAAATGCCAATATATTTCCTGTACACTGGCCTGGTTCTTGGCTCATTGTAGTTTAAGGGAGAGGTATCCAAGGGGCATGATATGTGTCTGAGATAGGGCTAAAAAAGAATCTGTTTACAGTTTGTTGCATAACTACTTGAGTGGAGAGGGAAGAACTCCCTGTGTTGAGGGTGGATTCTCAATAAACCATTATAGCAGAAATGTTCTCTGCGTCCAAGTATATGCCAGAGTAAAGGCACAATCCAAATACAGTGTGGTCTCTGTCTTCTTGTTATAAAAGACTTCCTATCCCTTAGTTCATGTCAGCGAAGAAGTCCCAACAATAATGCGATACCCTTTGATCTAATGTGCGCAGTGTGTTTCACATTTTTAATAGTCCACGTTTTTAAAGAGTTTTCGGGTTTGAAGTAGCAGGACAATTAAAATAACTGAAGCTCCTGTTAGTACCTTTTACGTTGGACACAACGTGATTTTTCTCTTTGTTTTTTTTAAAACAATTTTTCTCTCTGGGATTGAGCAATAGGGTCAGACTATCTCTGTCTCCTTAACCTAGATAGGTGGCTCACCACCAGCATTTTACAGGTACAGATAGCATGGTTGGAGGGCTATTTAGTTTATTTTAGAAACACATATACATTAAATGATAACCTACCAATATAACCTGTACTGCTATTGAGTGAAGTGAGGGAGTTCTAAGAGAGTCTTGGTAGCAAAGTTAATGATTTTGTCCATAGGACAGAAAGCATAGTTGGGGAGACCAAAGAGGATGTAGGTTAACAAATGGTTAAGAGAGGCTTGGATGTGTTGGAATGAAACATGTGTCTGATTTTCCTAACATTTAGGAGGTTGAGGCAAGCCACTATTGCAGTTTTGGAGATGAAAATAGAGACGTATTAGAGGTGTCATAAATGATGCCTAGGTTTCTAGCTGGGGAGTGTGTCTTGTGGGCACTGAATAGGCAGGAGAAGGTATGGGAGAGAGTATTTGGTAGGGAAGAAGAGCACCTCTATTTTGGTAGAATTCAACATCAGAGAGTGTGAAGCCATCCAATATTTAATGGCAGAGAGACAGTTGGACATTTTGATAGAGAGCTCCAAGGAGAGTTCAGGAAAAGAGAAGAAGATTTGGGTGTCATCCATGAAGAGCTGGTATGAGAACCCAAAATAGGAGATTAATGCCAGAAAATCAGAGGTGCAAAGTGTAAAGAGGCGGGAACCCAAGATAGATTGAGTTGAGAAGTGTTGTTGATTCAGGAGACAGAGAATTGGCAAGGCATCTGGCAGGCTTTAATCCATGCAAATGCTCAATCACAAATCCCAAGAAAATAGAGAATATTAAAGAGATCAGCATGATTACCAATATCAAAAGCAGCAGACAGGTCATGGTGAATTAGGGCAAAAGATAGATTGGAGTGCTTAGCAGAGGCAATAAAGTTGGAGACATTCGTGAGAACAGTTGTGTGGAGTGACAGTAGAGGAAACCTGATTTTAAGCTGTCCCCAAAGGTTGTGGATGCCTAAAAACTATCTAAGAAGGTTCAACACAACTCTTTTGAGTATTTTAGAATATTTGCAGGCCACAATTCTTTTTTTTTCAGAATATGTGCCAGCTAAGTGTGAAAGAATAGGGTACATGTTTCTTGGGTGCATGGCATCTAAAGTGGGCCTTTTCAACAGAATGGTAATTGTTGCCTGCTAAAGGGTACTCTCAGGACCTTCCCTGTACAAAACAAAATATTAATAAGCTGCATAATGCATGACTAAACCATTGGCAGTGAGAGCTCAGTTAGCATCTTCTGGGATTTTGTTTTGAATAAAAGACATGCTAAGATGTTTATATGCACAATTTCTGAAAGTGAAGGTCTAACATGATTTATTTTCTGGCAAGTTCGGCTCATAAATGGTGGGTGTGGGACATTTTTTTTTAACTATTTGCTCTTGGTATCTGATATCCAAAGAAAAATGATGTAATTTTTCACATGAATTCTGGGGGCATAACATTTCATATTCAACATAGAGACAACAAGTATTCAAAGATGTTCTTCAAAAAGTGAATTTTGTAGAGGGACAGGGCCATGTTAGAGCAGAGAACCAGGTTCATATGAGGTCTTCTCCAACTATTTTCCATACACCTGTATTCAGGTTTAAGATTTACAACCTTGAAATTGAGCAATGGTGAGGATCTTGCATGTGCAATTTGGTGTAACATCATTGCCCTATGCATGGATAATGTCTTATTTCTGGAAAAGTTCTGCCTGATAGCACTCCTTTTCCTGCATATATCAAGTGGTAAAAAATGCTGTAGTTATACCAATTCAAACTCACACATGCATCTCACTTCTTTAGCACCATGGCCACTATTGCAAAGGCCAATGCTAAAGAAAAGCAACCAAATCTACAGTCCCTCTATTCTTTCGGTCTATAGCACCCAATGCTTTTTAGCTATCCTCACAAAAGTCTTTAATGAAAAGACGTGCTAGACTGTCCCTTTATCTAAGCCTTCCTATGAAAATAAAGTCATCCAGGTATCCAGTTGCTCTGACACAGCCTGTAAAGTGCACGTTTCTTCTATGAATTTTCTAAATGTCTCAAAGAAGGCAAATGTTATTTACATTTTCATGAAAATTACTGGTCAATGTAAGTTGCAACATCAAACAAGTAGAATTCCTCCAGATGAGCTAGCAATAGAAAAATGCCAGACTCAATATAACACAATTTCTAATACTTTGAAATACCAAGTCATTTGCCAGGTGTGTGCTACATGTCCAATGCTTAACTGTATTCAGTGCTTTTCCATCCAATCTCAGAAATGAAATTAAACTGACTTCTTAAAATTTTACAGAGTCTTAAAGACACACTTATTCCACATAATGTTCAACTTGGATTCATCTTAATTTGAATACAAATGAGTTTATTTGTTTGTTTGTTTGTTTGTTTGTTTATTTGGTAATCCGCGCCAAACCCTTGGGTAGCGGGGCGCAACAGTGTGTAGGAAAACTTAAGCTTGCTACAGTATTTGGCATGAGTATGTAAAACAAATAGGCAAGAACAGAGCAAATATATACAGGAATATATACACACATATGTACAAGATTAGGGCATATCTTGGGATGTCCAATTCACTCTAGCGAGACTGTCTAAGCAGATGTTATGTTATGTTGTTATGTTAAGTCATTTGTAATGCGCACCTGGTACCCAAAGGCTGATGGGCGCAGACATACAAACATAAAACAGGCCACACAACAGCAAACTATTGTCTGTCCATTGTCCCTCTGGGCGGGTTTATGCGAAAAGCAATGTTTTCAATTTCTTTTTAAAGAGTTCTGTTGAGACCAACGTTCTTATTGAGGTTGGAACGGCATTCCAAGCAATGGGTGCTGCAACTTCAAAAGACCCCTGCCTTGTTGTGTTGGTCTTATGCCGGGGAACACTGAGGGTATTAGAATGATCTGATCTCAGTGACCTTCCCTTGTCCTTCACGATTATAGCTTCCTTCAGATATGATGGCATTGGACCTACAATGCATTTCTGAGTAATGAGCAGAAGTCTAAACTGAATTCTTTCTCTAACCGGCAACCAATGAAGGCTCCTTCTGGCCTCTGATACACGATCTCTCTTACTTAAGCCTTTAACTACTCTCACAGCCCCATTTTGAATCACCTGAAGACGATGAATCTCGGTCTGGGGGATACCCACCAAAAGACTGCATCCATAATCTAATTTTGATCCAATGATGGCTCTAGCCAATGATTCTGAATTTTTTTCAGAAATAAATGGGCGAAGATGGCGAAAAAGTTTGAGGAAATATGAGGCTGATGAAACAAGACTGTTCACCTGAGCCTTCATATTTAGGTGTCTATCCAGGCATACGCCCAAGGTCTTAACTTTGGACAAGATTTTGATAGCACAATTGTCCAGGTTGATGTTCTTATATTCTGCTCCTAATTTATCCAATTTACTTGGCGAGCCCACCAACAGAAGTTCAGTTTTGGCACTGTTTAGGCCAAGGCCATTGGATACCATCCAATCTTGAATTTTTAGGTATATTGCATTAGTGAGAGCTACGCCCTTTTGGTAGGTTCCTGAGATAGGTAGGAAGCATTGCGTGTCATCCGCGTAGTTGGCAAACATGATCCCTTCCTCCTCCAGCATCTGAAAGAAGGGGATCATGAAGATGTTATAGAAGCATGGTGACACGCAAGCTCCCTGTGGAACTCCGAACAACAATAAGATTGGATCTGCTTCTGCCAATTCACTGGTAACTCTAATTTGCCTATCCTTTAGAAAGGATGATATCCAAAGGATGGCCTCTTCCGAAAAGAACGCATTTTCTCTTAGCCTGGTGGACAAGATTGAATGGTCCACCAGGTCAAAAACCGCCGAAAGATCCAAGATCATCAGTAAGGCAATCTGACCCTTATCCATGCCCTGAATAAGATGGGATTTAAGGGCTAGGAGTGCTGTTTCCGTGCCATGATTGGCGCGGAATCCTGATTGATAATTATGCAGAATTTGATTCTGTATGGCTGTATGGTCACGTTTATAGGTCAGGCTATAAATCTAGAGTCATGTATAAGCTAGGTAGGTGGGGAGGATGTGTACTCGACTATTTTTAGGAGTAGGGAGGTCCAGGTGAGCAGAAGATATGGTATGGGCAAGGAGGGAATATGCTAGGTGTTAGTCAGGTTATGTGTCATTGGCACGCAGCCATTTGATTATCTTGAGTCTGAATATAGGGTATGGTTGTTCCGTTCTGAGGTTTAGCATATAACTAACTCATAATTGACATTTTTGCTGGTCATAAGCTTACCATCTGCAACATTCCTGCTAATACCCATCTAGCAGATAGCCCATGATATCCTCTACTCAATAATGTCTGTCTATTTTGCACCCCTGCTCCTTTATTCTTAGACTTACAGTCACTATTATAGTACACTAAGGAGTGGTCCCTCAACATCTGTCGCTGTCTCTGTCATATCAACTTTCACTGTTTTAAGTTTTGGCTAATTTACCATGAGATTCCACTGCTATCCTTTACTTTGACTTTTCCAACTTCTATTATGTAGAATCAGATAGCAGCAACATATAGCACCTTATTAAAACGCATATATTAAATATGTACAAAATCACCACTCCTCTCAGTTAGTCATTACTCATTCCCTTATCCCCACCTCTTCAGTCAAGATGAGGTGGTCATTCCACCTAAATTGAACTATTATCTTTTCTTTTTTGGGATCTATTTCTAAACTGTAGATACATTGATATGATATGATATTTCATTTATATCGCGCCCATACACAAGTGTTTCACAGCGCGACAAGGCAAGGAGGGGTACAAGGGAGGATGAAACAACAATTTTATTAAGACCAGTGACATTGAAAATGCGCAAGTGCAGGGGAGAGGGAAGGGGGAACATGCAATGGGGAGGGCAGGAGTGGAAAGTGCTGAACAAGTGATCAAAACAACGATAGATAGTGCATCCAGCAGGTGGCAAGTGCAAGAATCATGCGCACACAACGGGTGTCTGATAAGTGTAGTTAAGGGGACTGTATGGTTGCAGATACAGACCCAAGTGCAAGGGTTCAAGGAGGCAGTGCAGGTACGCAGCTGGGTTGGCAGGGAACTGGGCCCGAATTCAGTGGGTAGCCAAGTGCCTAGTGCAAAAAGGGGCAGATCAGCAAGGGAGAGGAAGAGAGAAGGCAGAAGCAAAGAGGAAGGTGTTGAGGTTCTTCTGGAACTGAAGATGTTTGTCATCAAGTTTCAGAGAGTCAGGGAGGCTGTTCCAGAGGGAGGCCCCAGCCAAAGAAAGAGATCTACCACCAACTCATTGCTTGGAGAAGCGAGTGACCCTGAGGGAGTTGGGGTTGGAACAGCGAAGAGCTTGAGTAGGAAGGTGTTTCCGAAGGGAGAGTTGAAGGTATTGCGGCCTCAGGCCCTAGAAGGCATTGTGGACAATGCAGAGGGTCTTGAACCTAATCCTGGCAGCCACTGGGAACCAATGAAGATATTTCAGGGCTGGAGAGATACAATCCTTGGGCTTGAGGCCAGCGACAATTCTAGCAGTTCTGTTCTGAATGAGTTGCAAAAGGCAGAGAGTAGTGGCAGTCAGATTTAGACTCTAAACTCTAAACCATGGTGTGATAGAATGATCCTAAGATATTCCCACCATTCATTTCTTTTGTCCAATTTTGAATTGCAGGCTTTGTCACTGAAGTGCACTGCCTTTTCCACCACCCATATATATGACCTCTGAGACATTATTGACAAACACAAAGGTTCAGCCTCTTTACAGTGGGGGATTGAGTACCGTGGGTGTTCCCACAGAGCCATACATTAGATGGGAAGCCTGCCCTCGCATCAAGGTACACGGTTGCGAGCCCTGGAGAGTAGGAGGTTGCTCTAATCAATGCTGGACCCGAAAGCAGGGCTTGCACAGAACCTCACTCAGTGGGCCTACCTCAGCCGGCTGGGGAGGCGTTAGGAGATTGTGCATCAAGGGGGAACACTTAGAAGTAAAGAAAGGATCAGCAACCCTGTGTTAAGTGAATGGATAAGGGACAGCACACAGGTCATATGGGATGGCAGGCCACCATATGTACATAAATGGGTGTAATGGTGGCACAGAGCCAACTGTGCCTAGCAGTAACCAGCAAGATAGACACAATAGAACTGTGCACATTAATTGAGTTGCTGCTTAACACTGTTGCTTTCAAAGCGAAGTTGTGGCTCACATCTGAATCCAACACAGTGGGCTTCATTACACGGAAAGCGGTAAGGGTTAACGGTCACCCGTAATGCTGCCGGTGACCGTTAACCCTTACCACCTTACTACGAGTTCCCTTTGCAGGACCCGACTTTAACGGCTGGTTTTACCAGCTGTTAAAATAGGGTGCAGCAAAGGGACCTTGGTGCTAATTACGGTACCGCAATTTGCGGTACCGTAATTAGTGCCTTCCCCATTCCCATTATGCCCTATGGGGGAAAAATGGGAATGGGGAAGGGCCTTGGTGAATGGGGAATTACCGCCCTCGCTCACCTTGGAGTAGGGCGGTAATTCCACCATCCACCAAGGCGGACACAGTAAAATACCGGCGGCAACCATGGCGCTAATAGCGCCATGGTTACCGCCTACCGTGTAATGAGGCCCAGTGTCACCACCGGCAACTGAGTAACAAACTCAATGGTGTGAGGTTGATGCTTCACTATCCTAGTTTTGTTAAGCACTTATAGCTTATGGAAATGAAATACAAGCTCCAGTGATTGTTTGTAAGGAAGCTGCAGTGGAGCCTGGACTATTGATCAGAGAGATTGGAGAGCTTCATACCCTCGCTACTAAGGCCCAGTTTAGTCTGGTCACAGATGCTATAATAGCTAAGGACACAGAGTCCCAATCTTCAAAAGCGTCAGATACTGAAGGCAGTGCTTCTAAATAGACAAGAATAGAAGATCCTCTAGACACTTTAACAAAATGGATATTCCATTGCAGCTCCAAGCGAAACTGGAGGAGATGAAGGCTATTTGAGTACTCACCCAAGAGACCAACAGCACGGTTCAGGACATTATAAAAACAAATAAAGGATTGCAATACCCAACTCAATGCACAAGCAGAGCATATCACAGACAATGAGAAAATAATTAGTGCACTAGAGGATAATCATGAGTGTATGTCCAAAGAGGTAGACACTATGATTAAAGAAGTACAGCGACTCAGTGCAAAACTGGAAGACCAAGAAAATAAATTGAGACGGAACAATCTGCGACTAGTTGGCCTACCGGAAAATATGGAGGGCACAGACGTGGAAGTCTTTCTATACAAATTCTTTTGAGACAAGCTCAAATTTCTGATTCAAAGTTATATGTTAGAAAGAGAGCGCACAGAGCTCCCATCTTGAAAACTAACATTGGGGAGCGTCCACAGATCATCACATTCTGGCTTATCAACTTCCAACACAAGCTGGCAATACTGAAAGCCTATCGAGCCACTGGCACTATATCTATTGAAAGTTCCATGGTGCACATGTTTAATGACTTCTATGCAGAAGTCTCCAGGCATAAGTAAGATCTTGACCCACTGTTTGAAGCACTTAAGGGCTCAGAATGCCAATAGTAATTATAATTCCCAGCAGTCTGGTGTATCCAGAACAATCAACAATGACATTCTCTTGAACCTCTGGAGGAAGTCTGGAGTTTTTTGAGACTGCAGAACATGGTGCAGATGGACCAGATTCCAGAAAACCTAGACAGTCATCTGCCCAACCATCTTCCCCAGTGAGACCCTGCAGTGCATAAACAATGCAAGAAAGCTGTCGACCACCTATGAATCCCAAGTGGAAGACGGATAAGAGGCATAAGAGATGAAGCAAACTAACATTATGGCTGACAATCTACAATCAAGAGTCCTTTGTCTGATGAATCTGCAGCCTGACTGACTCTTGATGACTTCACAGATGAGTATAATAGTGTCTACTATATTTATTTCACTGTAAACTCATAACCAAATGGGTGGCTTTATTGACCCCCCCCCCACCCCGCTAGTGCTCCATTAGCTAGAGTCTGAGCATATCTCCTGGAATCATAGATATTGGTTGCCAAAGCAGTGGCCCTGATTGTCTGTTGCTATCTATGATCATATACCCTTCCTAATTTCTATACCTTCAGCTAGCTCATCACGGATTGCACATTTATTGCCCCCCCCTATTAAGTATCTCTTTGTTTTTATTCTGTTTAACTATACATATATGCTCCCCAGGCATACCGTGTTTGGGTTACTGGGATACATTGGGCGAGCTCTCTTTGGCCCCTCCTATTATCACCACATTGGTAACTATGTTGATGAATTGGGGTCATGTTCAACAGCCTCAATGTTTGCAATGTCGACAAATCACATATTTGGTACCAATTTGCCTTTCCTCTACAATTTAGAAAATAATTCCTATGAAAACAATCACTTATGTGCCTTTGGGCAGGGGTCTGCTAGCGAAGGGCTAGCATAACATTATCTCCTTATGCAGTGGGCATGGCAACGCAGCCAGGGGTGATGTGGCAGATGTGCTCTGACATCTTTATCCTCAAATTATGAAAAGATCAGGGCCACACCACCAGGGATTTGATGTCTTCACTTATTTGTGTAACACTTAATATACAAGACAGTGGACATCCTATTAAATGCTGCAGACTGCTCAGTTACATGAGGGATCTGCAGGGAGACATTGGGCTTCATTACAAGTTTGCCGGTCGAGAAACAAGGGTGCCAGTAAGCTGACTGGCACCCTTGCTTACAGACACGCAAACTAGGAGTCTGCCTGCCAGAGCCGCTGTGCCCAACAGGTCTGACCCTGCTGGGCACAGCGACCACAATAGGCAGACCGGTCACAAAAGTGCTGGTACTGTTAGCAACGGTGCCAGCACTTCCAAGTCCCTAATCCCAAAGAGTCCAATGGGACTCTATTGGAATGGGCACTCACATTTTACTGTCACCTAACTTCCCAGGCCACCAGACTTGAAATATCCTGGTGGCACTGGGAAGTCAGGCATGGGTAAAATCTTACGAGTCCGGTGGCAACCCGCCAGTAGCACCAGCAGGGTTAATGACAGACTCATAATGAGGCCCATTATCTTCCTGCAAAAAACCTAGTTGGACGCAATAGAATCTGCAAAGCTCAGTAAGGGTTGGGTTGGTCTGGCGGTGCACTCTCTACGCAATAGAAAATAAGATGTTTCTATCTCTATCCTATTAAAAAAGAGAGTACCCCTCAAATTACTTGATACTAGGGTAGACAAAGATGGACAATATGCTATGCTACATGGGGTAGTATACCAACGGCGTATCACACGTATTAATATATCTGGCCCAATTAAAGATTCCCTGCATTTTTTCAGACACTCCTTTGCATTTTACGCTTCCTTCCTGTGTCATTTGACTCTGATTGGGGGAGATCTTTATGTAACCCTATCCCAGGAATTATATAGGCAATAAAATGTGACCGCCCAACAACTGACCCCCCACAAAAACGCAACCCTGCATACTCTGATGGAGGAACTGCATATTGTGGTTTTCTGCAGGAATATAAACAAGGACAAAACAGATTATACATTTTACTCTCATCATCACCACAGTTACTCCAGACTGGATTATTGGTTGCTCCCATCCAACAATGTCCACATGGTAGATAGATGTGATATACTGCCCATGAAATTGTCAGACCATGTGCCATTACTATTGCACATGATGTTCCCAGGCAAACCTAGACAAGTGCCCTCTTGGTGGATTAACACCAGCATGTTTGAGAAAGTGTGGGCAAAGAAGCATGATGGGGCAAATATTGTGGACCTGCCCAAAGATGACCCCCTTCTGCAACATGATTTTCACAACCATATCACACATACGGGCTCCACACTTACACAGTCGCCTCCCGTAATATTATTTGACGCTGAAGCAGAGGAATGGCATGAAGACGCTTTAGTATGTAAACTCACACATACATGGCCTGTAAGATCATAGTGCTCAATTTGAGGGCTGAGGCCTGTTTAGGAAAGAAGGGGAGGACCACATATTGATCAAAAATGTGCCCCATTGAGACGAGCATCTATTGTTGAAATGTGGCTTTGTCACAATCAGAGAGATCATGAGACCATTTACCTATATATATAGTAGACACATTGGCCCTCATTACGACCCTGGCGGAAAGTGACTGACCTGACCGCCATAGCGTAAATAGCGTTTCCACCATTGCACGACGGAGTAAAGTGCGGCTAATTCCGACCCATCGGGCACGAGCACTACGCCATGGCGGAAGTGCAAAGTCCGCGATGGCGGAAATGTCCCCAAAACGCCCCTCACCGCCGTCGTACGGCGCCCTAGGTGCAATTCCGCCACCCATTTTAGCGGTCACCGTAATGAGCGGCAATCTGAAAGTACGGTGACCGTAAATATACGGAAACGGAAGTAAAAACATGGTCCCGGAACGGGAAACAGCACGCCGTACACCTATAAAATCAGAATTCCCACACAACCATAAAAAATACTACCCTGAGACACATCCCAACCCGTCATCCACCCTAGTGAAAGCAATAAAAATGGGAAAAGTAGCGAAAAAAGCGTGCGACCGCAAGCGGCAGGTCCACTTCTCCCGTGAGGAACTCACCGTGCTCACAGAGACCCTCCAGGAGAATGCTGCCATCGTCTTCTCGACGCAAATGACCAGGACGGCACTTGCGAACAAGAAGGCCATATGGGCCCTGGTGGCACAGCGGGTAAGTGCGGTGGGGACCGCACCCCGCAACCCACAGCAATGCAGAAAGCTATGGGACGACTTGCGGATACGCGTACGGAGCATACTATCCGCCAACCGTAACATTGCCACAGCTACCGGGGGAGGATCGGAATCACCCATCAAGTTGACCCCCTGGGAAGAAATCTGTGCCTCCACCATTGGAATGGAGAGTATAGAGGGAGTCGGAGGGATGGAGAAAGGAGTGCAGACATCCGAAGAATCAGGTAGGTGGCCCAAATAAAACAATGCTAAATCCACAATGTCCAATCATGTGAAGTACCATGTGTCCACATAGTGCAACAGTAACACATGTCCAGGAGAACGTCCACATACATTGGCCTGATAGCGCACTTTAAAAGTCACATTAAATACATAAATAATTAAAAATCCTAAAAACACCCTCTACACGTGCAGCAGGCACACCCTAACTGCAGGCTGCAAAACAACTGCATCCTCAATCCACACAAAAATGAAACCACCTCCAAGGCCCTGACCCAAATCACCCTCAGGTACCACCCCAATGCATGTGATACATTGCCATTCCAATTTCCACAGACCCATTAATAACGCTCGCCCTCCTTTACTCCACCACAGGGCCCGATTCAAACGACAAGCTCCAGGACACCCCTACCAGCACACCTGCAAAGAGGGCCAAGACCAACGGCCAAAGACCCTCCACCTCAGCTGCACGGATCAAGACACGGCAGCAGCACAAATCAAGTGGCAGCACACAGGAGGGAACTTCAACAGGCACCCCAGCAGCCAGCATGCCCACAACAGCACCACCACAGGTCCCCCCAATGGATGCCACAGAAGGCACTGCTTCTGGTGGCAGCAGCACCATAGGTGACACTGCATTAATGGCAGCATGCTCCGACACAGAAAACGGGGATGCCGATGTAGGATCCATCCATGACCTGTCTCAATCCCCCTGTTTGTTTCATCCCGTACACCATGAGGATGCCACGCAGGGGCACCCACAAGACGACGACTGGCCATCCCCCACAAGCCCTGTGGCAAGGCAACATGAGGTGATCAGCCCCTCTGTGACACCACCGCAAATGGCCATGGCACAGCAGAGGCAACAGTCTCTCGACCAGGTGATCGTGCAACAGCAGCAACTGGCCACGCTCCTCAAGGACCATGCTGATGAATGTGGGGGTACTAAGGCAGCCATAGAAACATCAACTGAGACACTTAGGGCAGAAATGGAGAGAAGTACAGAGACACTAAGGGCACAAATGGAGAGAAGCACCGAGAGCCTGAGAGTACAAATGGAGAGAAGCACCGAGAGCCTGAGGGGGGAACTGCATGCGACGTCCAAAGACGTATGTGCTGAACTTGCCGCTGTGCGCCGTGTGCTCACTGAGCTCTCACAAACCCTTAGGGACATGCATGGACGTGAGCAGGCAGAGACATCATCCGTTGCAAGTTCCGTCCAGGGCAGCCCCCAACGTAGATCTGGGAGGAACCTGCGCTCCACAGGCAGGGGTGCCCCTGATACCCGGAGAGGGGGCTTGCAATAGCGTCTGCCCACTGACAATGAGCATCTTTGGACACTGGTGTTAGGGGGGGAGGTAGGAGGGTGGAGGGGGTGTGTTGGGCTCACTTGGGTGGCGGGTCGATGGGGTGTGTAACATAATTTCACATATGCTATAAACATTGCACAATCATCCAATGAGATGTGTGGACATTGATATTTGTGTACGAGGCCTTTATAGGCGTACAGTCCATATTGTGCATGTTCCAGACACACAGTGCCACAAGTCCCGTGTCCATGTATCAGCCACCAGGCGTGAGTGCTAGAAGCATGAATCAATGAGAATCTGACGAATGTCACGGCCCTCCTGTGCCTCGCGGACTCCTTGAGGTGCTGCCACATCCCCACCCTCATCATGACCATCTTCAGGTGCTTGCAGTTCTGCGTCAGGGGGCATGGGCACATTTCTACGTACGCACATGTTGTGTAGCATGACACATGCCATGACCATCTTTGCAACCTTCTCATGGCGGTACAGGAGTGCCCCGCCAGACCTGCTGAGGCAGCGGAAACGAGTCTTCAGTAGGCCGAATGCCTGTTCTATGACTACACAGGTACGTGAGTGGGCATGGTTGTAGTCCTCCTCATGCTGGTTCTGTGGGTTCCGGAGTGGTGTAAGGAGCCATCTCTTCAGTGGATACCCGGCATCACCTGTATGTGGACAATAAAGGATGTTTGTGGAATGACATTGCTACGTATGCACCCTCCCCCCTTCCTGCCAGGTCATTGCCGCATCACATACCCCACATTATCATGCATGAAATGAGACTCACCGAGTAGCCAGGATCTGTTCCCTGCGTGTCGCTCCATGTAGCGTGGTATTGTAGAGTTCCTCAAGACCATAGAATCATGGGTTGATCCAGGAAATCGGGCACAACAATGTGTAATGATCCTGTTGGAGTCACACACCATTTGTACATTAAGAGAATGAAATTGTTTTCGGTTGCGGTACTGGGCCTCCATGGCATGTGGGGCGACCAATTCCACATGGGTGCAGTCGATGGCACCAATGCAACCCGGTATGCCGCCAAGTGCATGGAATCCCACTTTTGTGTTCGTAATTTCCTGCTCCGAGCATGGTAGAGAGATGTAGTCGTCTGCGTGCTTCAGGAGGGCATCGAGCACTTGCAATAGTGTCCGTGAGAACACTGGCTGTGAAATGCCATACAACTGTCCGACTGTGTGCTGGTAGGTGCCTGTGGCCAGGAAGTGGAGTACAGACACCACCTTCAGTAGGGGTGGGATGGCGGTTGAGCTATCTATCATGCTGACAAGGTCAGCCTGTGTCATGTCCACAATGGCGGTTATGGTGTCCCGGTCCAAACGGTAGAGGGTGTGGATCTGCTCATCCGTGAGGTTGAACGGATGTGCTCGGAGGCGTGGGATTGCGGGCTGCCTGCGTGGTGGTAGTGGCTGTGCTGGCGGGCCTTGCTGGCCCTGCCTTACCCTCCTCCTCCTCCTGCGTCTCCTCTGTGCGGCCGGTTGTTGTAGTAGTTGGTGTTCGTCTTCTTCTTGAAGTTGGAGTACTTGCAGTGCTATCAGGTCCCCCAGGGCCAACATCGCTAGTCCTGCCGGTAGCATTTTGGAGTGGGTGTGGTTGTGGGAGGGGGTTGGGTGTGCAATTTATGTGTTTTCAGGCTGTATAGCCTCCACCTGTGGTGATTCATTCCACCTGTGCAAGCTGCAATCCCGTTTGGGCGAGCACGTCCCGCACACAACGCTGCAATTCGACGCATGGCATCTTGCTATTACAATCATGTATTTGATCCCGATGGCAGTGAAATATTGGTTCATATGTTCATTCTGCTATGGTCCCATTGTTTCACATACTATCTTTGCAGTCGCGAACAAACTTGTGAAGGGTCAGTGGAATGTAGTACTCGATTAACGGTGGACCCTCATGCAGCACTGTACCGAGGTTCACCGACGGGCGGGGCGTCCCATTTGTGAGTGAAGCCAGTTGCCATTTTCACACACTGCCGCACTACATGGATGAATTTGTGATTTCAAGCGGTCACAGATGCCTTTTCGACGTGATGTTGCAAATGAGGAATTCGAAGGACGGCGCTTTCGGTTTTCAGCTAGCGGCGAGGAGACGCCCACAGGTCTGACTGCAAATATAACGTTCTATTGTTTAATGTCCTTGGGACAGGGGCCATGGCGTGAATGCAATGATTGATATGAATAGTATGGGATGCGCAATAGCGTAGTGGACGATAAGGCAGGACGTTCCCAAATACATGTTACTTCACAACACTGGAATTCCGGCCTGGAGCACAGTGGATTTTGCAGACTGCATTACGCACAGACTCAATGGAAATTTCACATGTTATGTGAGTAAATAATCAGGCGTTTTCATTCCGGGATGAGGGAATGATGTATGGATGCATGGACAGATGATTTAATGGAGAGTTTGCCATGTACAGGGCTTTTTGGAATCTATCCACCTCCCCTGCGCTATGTGATGCAGAGCTGCCATAGTGGGACCATCGTCTATCTGCCCTTGTTGAACCCTTCCTGTCTCGACGCGCCTTCAAACACTTGTGTCTATGCACGTTACTAATCCCATCTAATGGATTCTGTTTTGACAGACGCATGCACACAAACACTCGTTTGTAATAGTGTTTTCACCTCGATTTATATAGTTATGATTCGCAAGTGATTTTTGGGTGGGAATAATCCTTTTGAGTGGGCTAGCATGCATATGGCTGTGGATTTAGTGTGATCATTGAAGTGAGTAATTCAAATGAAGTTCTGATGCCCATACTATTCTTTTTCATTTCATTTGGGTGACAGGTATCTCCTCCCCTTTTGCCGCTGCCATCTGTATGCCACTCCTGCAGATGGCTTTTACTCCCGACACCTGCTGCTTCGTGTTAATCAGTGGAGCACCATTACGATCTTATGGGACGATCGCCAATGGGCCACATGCCCTTACGCAGTACTAGTGGCTAGGAGCAACATATCGACCTTTCAGCTGGACTAGTGCCTACCTAATGGGACGGCCCTTCGGTTCTAGGCGCTTCCATGTTGCCTTTTTGAACGTGAATGTCGCCCCTGTGTACCATGAAGGAACAGGGCGTCACACAAGAAGAAGCTGGTCATTTATTGCGGATGCAGCCCACAATAATGAAATATATTTTGGAGTACATGACCTAATGGCTGTATGGGCTTGGTGATTTTGTTGTGCATTAAATTTCTATTCTGATATTAACCGTGTAGCGTTCTTCTTTGCAAGTAATGTAGCATATTCCTATTTGTGGAGCGATGTATTGTGAGAAGATCTGCATTGGGTTCCGGCTTCTGAGTATAGTTGCGTGGTACTGTACTGGGCGCGTTTGCCTACGAAGCCCAGTGTGGCCAGGGAGTGGTGTACAGGCACTCAGTAGGGCCTTTTATGGTTGGTTCGCGATGCCGTACTTCTCACCATGGCGGAATGGTACTTTCCGCCATGCTTGATGGCGTTAGGTACATGTCCGCTAGGGTCAGAATTCGCGTACCGTTGCGCCATGGTGGTAATTACGGTTTGGCATGGCGCGCGTGCGCGTACTTGGGGCAGTTAGCGTTGGCGTTCACTACGGTGTCGCTAATGGCATCGTACTTTACGGTGACGGGTCATAATCGCACCGAGCGCTATTCGATGGCGGTATTGCATTTCCGCCATCGTTTTTTGATTTCCGCCAGGGTCGTAATGAGGGCCATTGTCCTCTGCTGGTTAGGGTGATGTGAGAAACATGATGGTATTCTACCACCTACTCCCCCAGGATTCTCCATTCAGGTTGCCAGGGAAAGGACATCGCTATTGGATCCCGACCCTACGGGTGGACAAGCGAGGGAGAATCACCCGAGTGGAGGGTCATGGGAGCTTGGGAGAATTACAAAAGGTGAGACATGGTATTTCCCTTTTCCCATTGTACATCAAAACCCTCTCCCTGAGCTTTTGTGGGATATTTCCAATCCCATTCCATCTCCCCCTCCCCATTTTCAACATGTACTGGGATGAAGAAGAGGTGATCAACAGCAGTGAGGATTACCCATAGACATAACAGTAAGGAGAAGAGAGGAGCCTACCACATTACACCACATGGCTGATCCTCCAATCAGTCAGGCAAAGTCAGGCTGTTTTTCTTAACCTTTCACACCTGACCCCACTTGACCCTCAGTTAGGGTATAAAAGATGTGGTTCTGCCAGAGAAGATGAGCATGCTGTTGTTGCTGGTTGGAACGAAGAGGCTGCAGCACGGGAAGCCTGGAAAGACCAGAGGAGAGTGGGAAACTGAGCTGCTGACCCTGTGTGGCTGGTGGGTTTCAGCGTGGGGAGCGAGCCGTGCTTCCATGAAGCCAGAGTGTGGTGAGTTGCCTGTTATTGGCAGTGTCCAGGCCAGTAATTTTTCCCCTGGGATGTGTGTTAGTACCAGGGGTATCTGAGGGGCAGGTGGTGAGGCCCTGACCTTGGCCCACAGAACCCAAAGAAGCTGCTTGCCAGTGCCATGCTAACTGGGTGAGTCTCATAGCAGGAGAGAGAAACCCAGTGGCGTGCATGTGGCTGCAGCAGGTGCTGAGATTTGAAAGTGGAAAGCGTCACAGAAAGAGGAGAAACATCATTTGAGGGAACAACTTCTTTAGAGGTAGGGCCAGTTTGGCATTACAACAACCCAACAACCTTTTTCAATGAGGGATTTCTAACTGTTGCTTTTGAGTCTGTCTCTCTATTGATAGCATGCCTGTCTCACAGTGAATATACACTTGACAACTGGTATATGTCATCCTGAATTGATGCCCACTTTTTGGAATGATACCCTGTATTACAGATACCAAATTGGGTTTGATGATACTGCTGATCATAGACATATGCTGGATTGACCATGGGAATATTATGTATAATTCACACCTGGCATTAAAAGTAGATAAAATAACTAATATGGGCTGTGACATACTTCTTATCAGTTGCCAGGATTAGTATTGTTATATGGCTTAGCTTACTAGGATCATTATGGGGAGGGAAAGTGGGAGGGAAGTCTCCTCTCAGGTGGCCAGGGGGAGGCAGTCACTACCTGATCCTATCACTTGGGGTGGTATTAGCTGCTTGGATCACCTGGGAGGAGAAGGGCCACAAGAGGCAGGAGGACTCTGCCAGGAGAGACACAGTGTTTGTCTTCCTGAAAAGAAGAAATGGCAGTGATGCCTAAATATATGATGGATTGCTGCCGAAGGGAGGTTTCCTTTCTCAAAGCTAATTATTTCAATACTGATGAAAACTATCATAATCAGTCAGCTATTGATATTAAGAAACCCCCCTTACAAAGTCATACACAGGTATTATGGTGTAAACCGCTTTGTTTTACAGGGGTATGCTAAAAGTGAATCTAAAAATGATAATATCTAAGATTCTGAAAATCTTCATTCTTTTGTGCATCAATACCTATCAAGAATCAAGCTGCCAAGCTGCCTCTAAATATTATTGCCAACGTAAGAGAGAAACAAATGTTATGAGTGACATAAACCAGAATTGTTCAAGCCAAAGAAGAGCAAGTTGGAATATAAGCCATTATCAGATTGTGGTTAAGAAGAAAGTGTGAAAAGAGAAGTGGCAGGAGAGTGGCCTTCCCGATAGAACATATTCAGGAAGAGAGGAGCATAGCCTACATTGAGCAGAAGGTGATTACCAGGAAAGTGGGAAGACAAAAGTGGTAGTAAAGTTGCCTTATTGTTAGAAAATATTCAGGAAGAGAGGAACATAACCTGCATTCCACGTGGCAAACACAAGTGTGGAATAAACAGTACCAATGTGTTTCATGTCCTCCCAGAAGCATTAATCAAAGTTGATGGAGTGGCAATTCAAAAGACTTGGTTGAAGTATCACAGAAGCACTTATAGTATTAGTATACGTTTTCATTGGTCCTTGCAGGCGGGTACACCAGGGCAGGGACTTTGTAGTGACAGACCAGGCAGTTGAGTGGACCAGGTAGAAGTCATTGCAGTATAAACTGTGATAAAATTCTGTAAAGAAGAAGTGGCAAGACCACTGAAATATATTGTGAACTCTTATGGCATCATCCTGAACAAGAGTCTTTTGTTGATATAGATCAAGTGTGGATATATTGCAAACTGCTGTCGAAGCATTCTGACCAAGTTTCTTTTTGTTGATACAGATGAAGTGTGAAATGAATCTGGTTATTTTAAAAGACGTTGTGTTGAACTCTCTACCACCAGTGGAGTGGCAAAAGATGTTGTATTGAACTCTCTCACACCAGTGGAGAGACAATGACAGATCGAATAACTTTGAACTCTTGATTCGGATCCAAGTAGGAGACGTTTGTGGAACAAGAGGAACTTTATTATTTTAACTTTTGTTGCAAGACGGAACTATCTGATTTTAAACTGTAGAGAAAAATCCTATTGAATCTGGCGAAGGGAATTTCTTCCAGGGTATAAGGAAACCAGCTGACCAATGTACATTGAATGTAAATGTTATTTTGATTTGAATTGCCATCCATTACCTTGCTAAATTGGTGTATTAGATAGTGTGATGGTCAGATTCCTTCTGTAAGAGTATTTCCTTTAGTTACTTTGATAGGTAGTGAAATCCTTGCTAGGGTAGGGATAGTGAGACGTTTATCACTTCTTTGGTCTGTGGCACATTACTCAAACTCTTGGACAAGCCTTGGCAATCTTAGACTACTACGGACGTGAGTTGGCACAGTATAAAAAACGAATATTAGAACAAGAACACCCTTCTGGTGTTTGGATTAACCTGATTGGTTAATCAGCAGGCCATGCACACTGGTATACCGCAAATTAACTACAGCATGGAAAATAGAAACGCATACCTAGGCTGCCATTTCAGCCCCAGAAATGTAGTTGCCACCAAGAAAAAAGTTGCAGCTGCCGTTCATATCCGCCTGCATCGCTTTCTGCACCTGCAATGTTTAATTTACTACGTTGCCATGTGAGCGTGCCAGTCATGGGCCCGCCCCGTCCCGGAAGCCAAGGAAATGAAAGCTTAATGTTTTAGCTCCGGCAATAATGTATGTACCGCATTGCTGTGTAAGCAAACAGAATGTGGCTCATTCACCTCATGAAAGCTAAAAAAATAAAAGGTTTCTTTGGAAATCCAGAAAGACTTTGCTGCATTGGCGGGTAAGCATATTTAATGTGTCCCTGTCACCCTCAGTGAAACTAAGTAAATCAAAGTTTTCTTTTCAGCTCCATAACACCGCAATACAAACGCTGCAAACAAGGAAACAGAAACATCTACCAACATCATCATTATGTAGTATCCACCTACTGAAATGTTAATAATAGACTCTTTTTTGTGGTTTAAGTGATTCAATATTATAATTACATTCAAAACAACTAACTTTGCCCCTGCATTGGCCTGGCTGATAAAAAACAAAAAAAACTACTCTCACCTGCAGTTACTTAATTTCTATGGCACCACACACTTAAATCTAAAATAGGTGTTATTTTTTTTATTTTTTTTTGTTGATTGAACTGTTTATCACAGTTTTTACAAAAGCGTGTGAGCAAAAGAAAATGTTTCTTCATTTTATCCTAAACAAATGTTTCTTCTTTTGATCCTTTGTTGTCATTGCTGCGGTTTGCTTTTCAGATTGTTGTCAGGTTGTTTCTTCTCTCGTCAAGTTTATGTTCTGAAAGAACTGTCCGACCGCAATTACTGTTTTGGTGTTTTCACCCGACATCAGAATGTTCCACCAGTAATCTTCTTCCATACACCATCTGTTTTTGAATAGGTGTCCCATATGGGTCATTCTTTTTGAGGCCAGTTCAGGACATGACAGCAAAAGATGCCTCAGGGTTTCCACTGTATCTGTTTTGTTACAGAATCTGCAAAGGTTGTTGGAGGCAGAACCTCTGATGAATAGAATTTCTTTGGTGTGTAAAAGGTTCAGCCTGGCCCTTAGGTATATATTTCTGATTTGCTTGCTAGGACCTTTTAGCAAGTAGCTCATAGGCTCGTTTTGTTTTTGATGGTTAACCGGTAGGTCCAAGGCCGATTTGTATTTCGCGGCGTCTTCTAGTGTTTTGATCCAGTCCATTTCCTTAAATTTTTTGGCAGTTTTGTTTGGATTACATTCCAATTCTTCCCATGAGCTTCCTATTTCGGCAAGTGTTTCCGTGTTTCTTTGCTCCCAAGTGGAAAGGATGGTGTTTGAGCCTTTGTTTAGCTCTTTGTTTAATAGCTTAAAGATATTCTCAGAGGATAATCTGATTTTCCGATGCAGCATCAGAGTGTTTAAATTGACTCTTCCCTTTAGTGAAAGGACATTGATTTCTCTGCAATTCGACGCCATTGGTGTTGATTGTGGGAGCATCAGAAGTTTCCTCCAAAATAGGCCTTCCAGTTTTATCCAGATTCTCTCGATAAAATAGGTGTCATTCTTGACAATACTACCCATTCCAAACTCATCCTTTTTCCCAATATACATGTATTTCTGCAGCATTTATTATTATTTTTTTCTTATTTATTTAATAAAACATTGAGGGTGTTCTAATAGCTTTATAGACCTGCAGCTCGGGCCGTGCCGGGCGTTGTGGTCCTTCATACCTCGTTAAAGGCCCTTGCTTCACTTGCTTTGCTCAGGCCAAATAACTCGATCTTCAGAGCCCATAACGCCCGGTACGGCTCTCGCTGCAGGTCTATAAAGCTATAACATAACATCTCATGAGGCAAAAGGTAAATGTTGCTACTTGGTGAAAGCTTTCAGGTAAAGTGAAAATACAACAGATAATGTCACTGTCTGAGCAGGCCTGTTTTCTCACACACTCAGCTATTTCCGTCCAGCACTCAAAGGACTCGCAGGAGAGAACCCATCTTAGAATGGTGGAGTTGGGTCCCCCACACCTACCCTAGGAGATGGGTGCTAGGGACTTCTTTTGATTTATAAAACAGTGTGGATGTTGCCTAGGATTGCCAGCTCTGTAGCATAAAATTAGCATACAGAGATGAAAAAGGCAGAGGCGGACAGGCCACATGCATCACTATGTGCATACATGAATTAATATATCGTATACATGTACTGTGCTTTACATATTGAAAATCTAGCTCGTACAAAACTGAGCACAGTTTAAAAAAGGGATAAACATAAATATTATATTGACATAAATTGAAAGACAATTGTGGGTAACTTTAGAAGGATATGTAGACACGGTATAAAGATGTTTAGTGTTTAATTGGGGGACCCATTGCATGTTGAGGAGGTGCTCCTGCTTATCTGTGAGAATTCATGCATCTTCATATCTTTTCTGAGGAAAGAGAAAGAGTTGACCAGTCTGCTCTCTGACAATTCCAAAGCAATTATCCTGATTTTCACATGAGTTGTTTTGCATCCTTTATGGATATTTGATTGCTCATGGTATTGCAAATCTTATATTGCCCACATCAGTACAAATCAAAGGAGTTATATTGCAGACAAAAACATCCTTACTCTGCAAATCCCAAAATGACTTAAAAATTCAGTGTGTACTATTTTGCAAATTCCAGCACTGACACTCCTCCCAAGATGTAAACTACATTGTCATTTAGAAAATTAAGCATGTTTAGAAAGTCTAATACACCATTGCTAACTCTTTAACCATTTGGACATCAAAAACAGATATTCAAGAGGTCATGGGACACAGAATTTCTGATCATACCCCCAAAGTGGGAAGTCTCTAGAAATAGCACAGGCTCCCAGTCAGAAGGTTGTGAAATGGCAGACATTACGACAGGTGAAAACGAGTAGACATATATTCAGAGACAGCTATTATTATTATTATTAATTATTAGCTGGCTTTTGTGGTCGGATACTACAACCGTTGGCCAAAATGGAACAGGACGTTGTGTGGTGAAGAAACAAGACTTTTCATAAGATAGGGTTGAAGACTGGGTGTGTAGAGGCAAGCTTCACCTGAGTAACATATGTATGTAGTTTAGGCATAATAAATAACCTGAAGTTATCTATGTATTGCTAGTAGGACATACAGTTTTTCAGATAAAACAAGACAGGAAAGCTGGTTCTGAAGGTGGACGTGTGCAAATAATCAAATTAAAATATCCAGCTGTCCAATAGATTGTTGCAAACACTCACAGATTGGCTGCAGGTTCAAGGAGCACAGGATCCTCACCTGGTCAATGGAGAGAAACATTCAGCACTGCATCAACTACATATTGTGAGTACGACCTCGAGTTGGACTTTCATGGCCAAGTGACTAAGTGAGTACCTTGGCATGGGTGAACCACACATATAAATTCAATCACAAGGGAAATTAGGGCAGAGGCTTCTGTGCATAAGCTCTAAGTACAACACCTGATGCAGCAACCATACTGGTCATGTTGGATCTCACATTCAAAAGGAAGAGATGTTTTAGCAGTCATTTTAATCTGTAATGCACACCACACCACACAGATCAACTGGGTCTTGCAAATCGTGCATGACACAAATATTCACACTGGCTTCCATTTTAGGAATGGCTTTACATGTTTACAGAGTGTACAAATACATGCTATGCAGAAGTAACTAATGGGCATTTGTGTTGGCTATTGTAGAATGCCCTAAAATAAGAAATAATGAAAAGTGAACAAATAAACAAATTAAACAAAGGGCACAGTAACGACTATTTTCAAAAGTGTAACCAGCCAACAGCATAATATCAGTGGCACAGTGAGGAAAGTGTGTGTATAATGACACCAGCAATGTTGAACTTCTCACTCATTTTTCAAGGCTTCCACAAGTCCAACCTCACATATCTACAATGGCACACAGACAGAACTTCAGAATTCATTTGGAAAAATGCTTGAAGGGGAAGGATCATAACAAGGTTTTTTGTTATAATCACCAGAGTTTATATTGACCAATAGGTTAGATTAGAAATAAAATTAAATCAGGGGTTTAGGGTAGAGTTTGGAAAGATTGCCTGAAAGGGGGATGAGGATCTGGGTGTCATCTGCGTAATTAGTGTAGGTGACACCCAGTCTATCCAACTTGTCGAACAGTGGCTTAGTAAATATGTTATACATGGTGTGGGAGACGCAGGATCCCTTAGGTACCCCGCAGGGGACTTAAATGGGGTCTGCTACTGCGAGAGGGGAGAAGACTCTCATAGTGTGATTTGCTAGGAAGGATTGAACCCAGGTCATGGCATCACTTGAGAAATGGGCGGCTGACCTGAGGTGGTCACATAAGACTGTGTGATCCACTAGGTCGAAAGCCGCTGATAGGTCAAGGAGGAGTAGCATAGCTGAGTTCCCTTTGTCTTTTAGCTTGTCAATTTGAGTCTTGAGGTCGATCAGGGCTGTTTCTGTGCCGTGGAGGGGGACTCCGCCGGATGCGCCGCACTAATCCTCCTCGACCTATCGGCCGCCTTTGACACGATCAATCACTGAATCCTCCTAGACCGACTCCACTCCATAGGAATCCGCGGAACCGCCCTTAAATGGATAGCTTCATTCCTTAAAGACCGGCACCAAATAACGACACTCTCCAGCTTTACCTCACAACCCCAACCTGTCGACACGGGAGTCCCTCAGGGAGCATGTCTATCCGCCCTCCTGTTCAATCTTTACCTGATCACCCTCCCACCAATAATTTGTTCACACAACATCCTGTGTTACAACTACGCCGACGACACTCAACTAATTCTAAAAATCCTGAACTCGAAACCCGAATCCCGACCCGACCTGGCATCCTGCCTCCTTAACATAGAACTCTGGATGACCCAAAGCCACCTCCTGTTAAACCCCTCCAAAACAGAAATCATGATTTGCGGCAAGCTCGATCTTCTTCCGCACCCACTACCCTGGCCACCCGCCATGGGCAACTCACCGACACCCTCCAACACAGTGAAAAATCTTGGATGCACCTTAGACTCCGACCTAACACTCTCGCGCCAAGTCAACAATGTCTCAAAATCCTGCCACTACCACCTCAGAAATCTTAGGCGCATCCTTCCATATCTCTCATTTCCCAACAGAGTCTCCACGGTCCAATCAATTGTCATATCAAGACTGGACTACGGAAACTCCCTATACCTCGGAATTCATGCCTACCAACTAAACAAACTCCAAAGAGCACAAAACGCGGCAGACAAAATGCTACTCGCGCTCGGTCCAAGAGACCACGTATCCCCAGCCCTTAAGACACTGCACTGGCTTCCAGTAGCCCGTAGGGTAGCTTTCAAAACCTTATGCCTCTCCCATCGAGCACTACATAAAACCGGACGGCAATATCTTCAAGACAAGCTAATACCTTATCACCCCACTCGCACCCTAAGATCAAGCTCAGCCGGCCTCCTAGAAATCCCTAAGACAAACTCAACCAGGTTAGGCGGATCATCATTCTCAACGCTAGCCCCAACCCTATGGAACTCGCTCCCACCCCACATCCACCTAACTGAAGACTTAACGGCCTTCCGCAAACTACTGAAAACCTGGCTCTTCCCCTAAAACTAACCAGCAATTTGACCGGAAGCAAGAAATGTACAACTAAAAAAAAAAAAAAAAAAAAATGAATAAATAAGTAAATAAAATCGAATGTAAACCATAAAACAAACAATACCAAACGAATAATGTAGATCAAAACAGTGAAGTGGATAATATGAATAAATCATTAGAAGACTAGGAGATCTGGATGGACGCTTGACCAGACGAAAGTGTTAGAGTGAATGAGAATCTAGAAGTGACAAGCAAAGAGGGAAGATGAACGTCAAGAACGGACGAACATGGAGAACGGACGAGCGTGGAAATCGGATGAGTATGGAGAGCGGATGAGTGTGGAGAGCGGATGAGTGTGGAGAGCGGATGAGTGTGGAGAACAAATGAGTGTGGAGAGCGGATGAATATTGAAGAGCGGAGGAGCATGAAGAGTGGAGGAGCGTGGAGAACGACTGAATGTCGAAAAGCACAGAGTGAATGTGGAAAACGACTGAGCGGAGAGCGCAGAAGCTTAAGATACAGTTGAGCCGCGAGAGCGGATGAGTGTGAGAGCGAATGAGTATGAGAGCGGATGAGTGTAGAAAGCGGATGAGTGAGGAGAGCGGATGAGTGTAGAAAGCGGATGAGTGAGTAGAGCGGAAGAGTGTGGAGAGCGGATGAGTGTGAGGAGCGCAGTAGCGTGGAGAGCGACTGAATGTATAAAGCACAGAGCAAGTGTGGAGAACGACTGAGTGAAGAGCGCAGAAGCGTAGGATGCAGTTGAGCCTGGAGAGCGGATGGCGGTGGAGAGCGGATGAGTGTGAGAGTGGAAGAGTGTAGAGAGCAGATGAGTGTGGAGAGAGGATGAGTATGGAAAGCACAGAGCGAGGGTGGAGAACGACTGAGTGAAGAGCGCAGAAGCGTAGGATGCAGTGAGCCTGGAGAGCAGACGACGGTGGAGAGCGGATGAGTGCGAGAGCGGATGAATGTAGAGAACGGATGAGTGTGGAGAGTGGATGAGTGTAGAGAGCGGATGAGTGTGGAGAGCGGATGAGTGTGGAGAGCGGATGAGTGTGGAAAGCGGATGAGTGCGGAGAGCGGATGAGTGTTCCAAAACAAACGAATACGTGGAGCAGACGTACGAGCGGCGCAGATGAGCTGATAGAGCGGACGAATGTGCGAAAAGATGAATGTGTGATGTCGGGTGAGTGTGTGAAATGGATGTTGTGTGTGGAACGGAGGAGCGTTTTGGTGCGGACGAATAGTGTGGAGCGGACGAGTGTGCTGAACGGACGAATGTGTGGAGCGGACGAGTGTGTGGAGCGGACAAGGGTGTGAAGTTTGATGAATGTGTGGCGCGGATCAAAGTTGTGAAACAGATGAATGTGTAGAGCGAACAAATACACAGTGCGGATGAGTATAAAGAAATGCATCACTAAACACTGGGCAATACTCACCAGCGATGAACGCACAACGTCTTTATTCCAAACCAAACCAGTATTTGCATATCAATGCTCAAACAATTTACGAGATTTACTGATCAACACAAGAGACATTGCAATTAAAAAACAAAAACAGAAAAAAACAAGGTACCTACCCATGTCTGAACTGCAATAATCGCAACAGTATCATTAAAGGGAACACAGTATCACACCCTCACACAGGAGAAAAAATCCCTCTCAGAGATTTTGGGACATGTGACTCTGAGAACTGCATATACTGTATACATTGTCCTTGTGGACTATGTTACGTGGGAGAAACATGACGGAAGCTTAAAACTAGGATAAGCGAACACAAGTCGTGCATACTTAACAAAAATCCAAATTCAGCTGTGGCAAGACACTTCAATCAAAAACAGCATACAGCAGCTCAGTTGAGGTTCCAAGTATTGGAAGTACTGAGTAACCAACAACCAGGTATAGATCCACGAAAGAGGCGCCAACAAAGAGAGGCGTACTGGATAGATCGGCTGGACAGCTTATCACCCAGGGGAATGAACGAAGAGTTTGATTTAAACTGTTTTCTATGAACTGTGTCCTATGAGTTGGTCGATTTGAACTGTTTTCTACGTACTGTTTTCTATGAGGTTATTGGTTCGATATAAAAATCAGAGCACAAGTGACTTATCTAACCTGACCAGCGCATGCTGCGCATTATAACTGTGTTGAAAATATATCCTATGGACGGAATTCCATTTTTGATCGCTATAACCAACATTATTCTTATTCCAACCTCACATTGTTTATGCATGTTTAGCCACATAGCATAGCATTGTTAAGTGGGTACACGACCAAGTTATTGTTGTAAAGCATTTTTCTTTACTTTAGATGTTTTCTATTCTTAATTTTTAATTGTTTATTGTCATTGTGATATCCCTTTTTATTTTTATTTTTTTATTTCATTTTATTTTATTTGTGGTTACATTTTCGGATAAGGCCGTCACTTGAACCATACAAGGCAAGATAAGGGTATTATTAGAGTATGCATAATGCATGTTTGCCTTTCATTTAGTCTATGTTATGTCATGCAAAGCTACATGAGTTTGCGCGCAATCAGCATCGATATATATGTTCACATTTCAAATCAGCCCCAAGCAAGATGGCGGCATACACATGGACAAGCCACCATCTTATAGGAGGCATTGCCATGGTAACCGCAGCCTCACTCTGAACAGAACCGATTGTTTACTTAACAAAGCGGTCTGACACAGAATCATGACTCGGCGAGACACGTATCCTGTGCTGAAACATTCCACACAAGGTAGGGGTTTGATGACAGATTATCGTGCAGACGGTCTCATAGATGTTAAGTGTACGGCGGTAAAGCGGGCAGAAGCACGCTTTAATGACTGCTATTTTTCAACACAGGTCAACTTGTGAATTTAATGCAAAGCGGTGGAGCCGCACATTGAAAGACAAACTTTTAAGTTTGAACACGCCAGCGATTTACTGGCTAAGGTCAGCCATTTTTTTACATTGACACAACAGCATTCTGCATGCATGTTTAACGTGGTCACCATGGGATAAAGCACGGGGTTGGAGCGAGTTATTAGCAATTTATTTGTAAACTCACACCCTACCCGCTCAATTGGAATACTATTAACATCAGGCACCACAGCAATGATATCACTGGCCAGTATAACCATTTACACATAAGGTGCAGTAAAACATTAACAACAGAACGGGAAGCTGGGCACAGATAAAGTATATTAATAAGAGGCTGAAAAATGTGATGTTAAATTGTAAAATTGTTATCTATTAACTTGTTGACTCTTTTTCTTTTATTATTTTTTGTCGTGTTTATGTCTCTGTGTATGTGGGACCCTGTTGATTTTCCATTTTATGTGATGTAATATGGTATGCTTTTTTGTTTTTTGTTTTTTGCTTTTGATTATGCTGTCCTTTACATAACTAGTTTAACTGTTACCGATATCTAATGTTTGGCCACAATTTGTTTGATTAGATAGGCCCCGATGATGGACTGTTGAGTCCGAAATGCATTGGCCATTTTGGGTTATGTTGCACATCAGAAAAGCGATTGCTTACAATTACTTTAAATAAACCACCAAGTTCAAAGAATTAATGAATCGTTAATGTGAACCAACAAAATATTAAACTTTTTTTGAAATCCAATTGGGATCTAAGGGTGTGCGGCCCACACCGCAGGCAAGTTTGCCTAGGTCTTCCTTCAAGTAGTCTATCAGGAAGCACAAAATGAAAGGGTGACATCTATTTTTTGGAGATAGTATTCGAGATGTGTGAAACATGGTTCATTTTGGAGAAAATGCAACTAATAAGCAAGATATGTTGTTTTGCATGCAACAACAAGTCACAGGGATTATCTTGTGTTCTCTGAGGGAGAAAACATGAAATAACCTACATGTGTATGGGCATCAACGCAAAACCACAAAGAGTGCCATACAATGTTTTAACATGAGAATACGCGAAGACAATCCTTTTTGAAAAAAAACTTATTTTTCAAACACATAGCAATAAAGAAGGCCTGAATGGGGCAATTGAATGGCATAAGATGTAAAGAAGCCAAGCTTATCCCTCTAGTTCCAGGCTATATTTGCAACCAGGAACCGTTGTTCATGAATTATACATGGCTCGTATAGACCCCATGCAGCTTTCTGCTGCGCTAGATAGAGGAACTAATATAGAGTACGAACTGGAATAAAATGAGATATAATATCTACATGAAAAGAATGACCTGCATATATAACTGTCCTTGGTTGGATATATATTATTAATAATTTAACACCAAATATATTATACCTCCTAAAAAAACGAGCTATTCATTTCAAGTAATCTGTATATCATAAACGATTAGAATAGACAGTGAGATGGTCTGTACTGCACTAAAAACTGATAAATGACACCACAACAGCCTTTAAATACCACAATCCCGCAGAGATCTGAGCACCTTAGGGATCACTAAAAACAAAGAAAGGACTTAGCCATGTTGTCCCTATATCTTTAAACTCCCAATATGGCGCACCACATTGATTTGCAACTAGATAGCTGAGGAAAGATCAGTACCTCAAGGACGATTAATACCAAAAAAAAAGATAGTACTTAGCCATGTTGCTCTCCTATTTTTAAACATCGAAGATGGTGGACCATGCTGTTTTTCAATTTGAAAGCCAGCGCAAGTACAACGTATACCGACCTGGAATAATAGACACTCACCGGACTCCGGATCTATCAAGGACTGTAGCCTGGACGAAGAGAAAACATGGTAAGTCTGAGATATAAACTAAACCCAAGAAGCAAAACGATAGATCAGGTGATAGTAGATGTATATCAATAGAATAGGGTAAAGCCTGACCCAATAGCACTCTGAATTTAAAGATACAACACCGGTACCTACTACTCCACAAGCGAGAAGTTGAATCCAGCTCAGGCTTCCTTACGTTTCGATCTCTGGATCTCAGACACAGGGACGGGCTGATCGGCAGATAGTGCGAGCAAGGTAAAAACCTTTACCCACTCAGTGTTTTGATCCCTGGGAACTATTCTCAAATAAGAACAACAGTGAATCCACATAGCCGTATTATTAACTCTATTCCATCTCCAAATACGACTAACGAGGTACCAGAGCCTAATGACTCCTAAAGATTTTTAATTCTAATCTGGATACTGAAAGCCTCCAGAAGAGAGCTCCCTACAACTACCAACATAATTAAGGTAATTTGAACACCAACATATAATAACAGCTATTGATGAATGACAATGCAGATAAGCTCCACTAAGATCCTGTTGGCTTTATCCTAGATTATAGAAGCCACCGCTAATACTCCAGATTTAGACTTCGGTTAAACTAACTACACAAGTAAATCAAAGAACTTTCTGACATCATACAAATTCTGAAGAGAACACAGATCGAACAAGCAACAGTGAACATTGCCAAAGCGCATAGCGCAAGAAGTCTTGATTCTATTAAAGACACGGAGGCGAGCATTATGCTTTCTTCATTAATACTGCCAAACACAGCAATTCAAAATGTAAACATTTTATTTTCAAATAACTTTTTTTTTTTATTGAACATTTTTTAACATCTGCATGAAAACAGTCTGAAAACTGGGGAAACCTTACAAGTCCCATGATGCATACGGCTAATGTGTAGTCCTGCCTCCAACTCGTCCTCCAATAAGAGTCCTCCTATTAGTATAAACTCCTCTGAGCAGTGGGTGCCTTCCTCTTCTTTTTTGATGGATGCAAGATCTCGTATCCTGATGTAAGTCCTGATCTGTTGATTGCTCCGCTGCCTGCCCTTTTCTTTCCAGTCATGCAGCCCTGACTCATTTCTCTATTTAGTCTCGAGAATTTTTCTGCTCTTCCCCTTAAATAAAAAGAGATATGATACATTAGGGAGGGGAATTCGTTTATCTGAGCATATCCGCAATCTGTAATGAAATATGTTAGATCTTCTCATCATTCGATTACAATTCAAACATAATTCCCTCAGGGAGGGATAATGCTCACCTCCGTGTCTTTAATAGAATCAAGACTTCCTGCGCTATGCACTTTGGCAATCTTCATTCTATGACAAGACCGGAGGCGAGCATTATGCTTGTGCAAAGCTTTGAACTACTGCCATGGTCATATTTTCCATGGGCATGAAATATAAAGTTCGGAAAACGGAGTCACTAGACCAATCAGCGGCTTTAAGAATATCCTGCAGCGGAAATCCGGCTGCAAAAGCTCTCGAAGCCATGGATCCTCTCATCGAGTGTGCTCCGAAAACAGAAATGTCTATCCCTGCTAGCTCCATAATTTCCTTCACCCACCTAGCTATGGTTGCTGGAGCCACCGCTTTAAAAGGTTTTCTGCGAGCTATGAGCAGTTGCTTTACGCCTTGCGGTCTCTCTGCTGCTGTCACTGCTTCGTAAGATTTTATGCATTGAGCCCCACAAAGCTTACTATTTTCAGGAAAATAGGGATAAGAAATGATTTTGGAATTAGTCTTAGTCCGCTGCGCAATGTTAAACGCTACGCCTTCAGGATAAAAAATCTTTCTATCTATCTCCAGCGCCTTTACATCCGAAACTCTTCTACATGAGACCAAACATAATAGAGTAGCTAGCTTCCCTGACAGCTGTCTTTTTGACAATAAATCATTTCTTGGCCAGTCTTGGAATAGTTTCAACACTCTATTAACATCACACAGAACAGAATATCTATGCTCCGGTGGTTTACACATCTTGATGCCTTTGATTAGTCTGACAACCGCTGGATGTTCTCCCACTGGTTGCCCATCCACTAATTCGTGCCCTGCGGAGATAGCTGATCTATATACACCGATTCTCCTGAACGCCTTCCCGCCCATAGATAAATCTGCGAGAAAATTCAATATGTGCTCTATAGGAGCTGAAAAGGGAGAAATATTCCTCCCCCTGCACCATCCTTCCCAGGTTTGCCAAGCGGAATTATAGCTCCTGATTGTAGATGGAGCCCAGGATATCTTGATAAGCTCTGTAGCTTCTTCTGAAAGGCCTGACAAGCACCATCTGCGCCTGAAATTCTGCACGCTATCAGGTTGAGGCTGTTGTTCTGAATCAGGGGATGCAGGGACCCCTTCGGATCCACTAGAAGATCCGCTCTGTATGCAATCCTCTGAGGGAAATCCGTGGAAGGTTCCATCAGAACTGGAAACCATGCTTACGACCGCCATTCTGGTGTCACTAAAACTAGCTCTGCTTTGTCCCTGCAGACTTTTGCTAGGGCCCTCGCCAGCATCGCGAAGGGGGGAAAAGCATAGAGAATGTGGTCCCTCCAGTCCTGGAGGAAGGCATCTGTCCCGGCTGCTCCCGGATCCAACCTCCAGCTGTAGTACCTGGGAAGTTGAGAGTTTAGTCTCGATGCAAACAGAATTGTATCTAACAGACCCCACTTCAGCTGTAACTTCTTGAAGATCGAAATGTGCAGCTTCCAGTCGCTTGATTCCATGAGATAACAGGAATTCCAGTCCGCCGCAGCGTTTTTGGTCCCTGGAAGATACTCTGCTTTGACTTCTATCTCCTTCTGTAGACAGTAATGCCAAAAGTCCTTGGCTAGCTCTGCTAGCATTTTGGACCTTGTCCCTCCTAGCTTGTTGATGTATCGGACCGCTGATATATTGTCCATCCTGAGAAGGATAGAACATCTCGCTTTGTCTCTGGAGAAAGCTTGAATTGCGAAGGATCCTGCTAGGAATTCCAGGCAATTGATATGTAGGGCTAGTTCCTCTTGCGACCATTTCCCACCTGTCTCCACCAGGCCGCATCTTGCCTCCCAGCCTGATCTGCTAGCATCTGATTTTATGATCATTTCCGGTCTCTCCCCAAATATGGATCAACCGTTCCAGGCCTCCATGTTGCTGAGCCACCATTGAATCTCTGACCTGCTCTCCTGGTCTAGAGTGACTAGCTGATGATATCTCCAGCCCATGCAGAGATATTTTATCTTGAGCCTCTGCAGCGCTCGATAGTGAAGCGGACCTGGAAATATGGCTTGGATAGATACTGCCAGTAACCCAACTATCCTGGCTAGATTCCGAAGCGATATAACTGTCTTCTTCAGAACTGCCCTGAGATCTTTCTTTATTGCTCTGATCTTTTGCATAGGTAACTCTAGCGTGGCTTTGCTTGTATCTATCATGAAGCCCAGAAATTCTATTCTTTTGCAAGGTACCTGCTCCGATTTTTCGTAATTTACTAGGAAACCTAGATCTGTTATCAGAGATGTAGCCCACTTCACTTGTTGACGCAATATTTGCTTGTCCTCTGCCATGAACAGTATGTCGTCCAGGTAGATTATCATTCACAAACCCTCGTCTCTGAGTGCCACTGCTAGGGGTCTCATGAGTTTGGTAAAGACCCAGGGAGCCGAGGCTAGGCCGAACGGGAGAGTCTTGAACTGCCATATCTATTCTTTCCAAATGAACTTCAAAAAGTGACGATACTGCGGCGCTATGGGGATTGTTAAGTACGCGTCTTTCAGGTCTAGCCGCATTAGCCAGTCGTCCTTCCTGAGCAGATCGGCTAGAAGATGGATACCTTCCATCTTGAAATGGTTGTATACTAGCCAACTGTTCAATTCTTTCAAATTTATTACTGGGCGTACCTTTTCTTTTCTGCGCACTAAAAACATATTGCTTAAGAAACCTAGACAGTGTGACTCCACTCTTTCTATCGCTTGCTTCTCTGCTAACGCTTGGATCTCTGCATCTAGAATTGTCGCTTCCTCCACTGAGCATACAATGGGCGATGTTTTTTTTCCTGAATAGGAAATCCCACAAAGTCTAGATGATAGCCCTGCGCTGTCTGAAGAACCCAGGCTTAATTGAAGCCTGCGCTTTCTCTAAGGCTGCGTAGGTTCGCACAAGCCTACTCATTTCTTTAACAAAAGTGTCCCCAAAGAGTAATCCCTGCGCACCTTCTCCTGCCTCATACGAGGCTAGGTCTCCTAGCTTTGCGTCTATCTTAATGAGCATAGATTTTCTTCTCTCAGTCGAAATAGCTGACTTTGCGTTGCCGAGCATACATACTGCCCGTTGTGCCCAATTCGCCAAAATATTGGGATCCACGGGTTCACCCGTGTCCTTCGCTCTTTCCGCCAGATCCATAATTTTTGCGATAGGTCCAGCTAAGTCGAGGACTTTATCCTGACAGGACCGCCAGGCGCGATCCATGCCTTTCCTAAGATCTTTACTAGCTTTGGATATGAAAGAGAGCATTTTGGGATCTAGCTCGGGAGTGTCCGAAATCTTGCCACTAAGCTCTGGCCCGGGGCACTCAGCTCTGAGCCGAAATCTCGTTTCTTTCTCCAATGGAGTTCTGATTTTCTGAGCCATGTATTTTGCCACCCTAGGCGATGGGGTCCATTCAGTGGATCTTGGATGCCGGATCGAGTCCGGCTCGAACATATCAGAAATATCATCCATGGGGGAACCTTCCACTATGCTGGCTTTGGGGGCACCAATTGACTTGGCAATGTCTGGTACCTCTCCCTTGCTTTGAGTCTCGTCCTCTTCGTCCTCCTGTACATATTCATCCGAGGGCGAGATAGCATCCTCTGTGTTTTCTTCTCCTGGGGTAGGAGGGGGGAGGCTGGGCATAGCTGATCTGGCCATAAAAGCATTCTTTAACCTGTGAAATGCGTCAGCTGCCTCCAGGGGCTGTTCTCTGGTCCCCTTAATAGAGCCCGGGGGGGTAGAAGAGTGTTTCCTCTTCCGGGCCACTTTACACCCCCTATTAAGATCATCCAGAGGTCTTGTGGAGGTCCCCTCGCCTGGATCTTCAAGCAAGCCAGCATTTCTGCCCAGAATGTTTTCGAGAGCTGCTAATCTCTCCTGAATGGGCTGAACTCCCTGAGCTACTGCTCTAGCCAAGGAGTCCCCCAATACTTTTTTAAAGCTGAGGGCTAGATCCCTCTCCTCTTCCTGCAGCTCCTCCTCCTGCTCCTCATAATCATCCCAATAATCTAAGTTCCTGTCAGAAGCCATCTGTGTAACTAGGAACTCTCTGACCCACGGATAAGGAATGGGAAAAAATACGAGCTTCCAAACGTGTGGAGCTGTCTGAGTAAAAGCTTGCAATGTGCTCTGCTCGAGCGCTTCTCTCCGATCCTTTTCTATGTTTTTTTTTTATATATTATGCTTCTGGAGAAAGGATCTTAGCGTGTACGCGAGGAACTTCCATGGAAGAAGAGCTGCGCGGCCGTTAGGAAATGCTACTAAGCACAGCGCCTTCCGTAGGCTAGAATACGCGCAGACCTGCGCATGTGCAAACTGCAGTACAAACGCGAGCCACGGCCGTGTTCGGCTATCGGCCCGTGTAATACTTCTTGTCACGAAAACACAGTGAGGGGAGGTGGGCCCTGATACTTGCGATAACACTTGCGGGCCGCTTCCCCTCCGAGTGTGCTGGAATACAATGGAATGCGCGAACGTTTTTACTCGAATAAAGGAGTATACAAAAAAACACATGTTGGCATATGCGCGCGACCGTTGTAGTACGCTACGCTTTACTTATACAATATAATTTCACCAACTAACGCTTGACACAATAATGCCGCCATAAGCAAAGTAAATAACTAAACTCTGTAATACAAACACTTTCTCATAATCAAATAAGGTGGTACTTAGCTTCGTGCCTGACAGCAAAAAAAAGAGGAAGACACCCACTGCTCAGAGGAGTTTATACTAATAGGAGGACTCTTATTGGAGGACAAGATGGAGGCAGGACTACAAATTAGCAGTATGCATCATGGGACTTGTAGGGTTTTCCCAGTTTTCAGACTGTTTTCATGCAGATGTTAAAAAATGTTCAATTTAAAAAAAAAAATGTATTTGAAAAGAAAATGTTTACATTTTGAATTGCTGTGTTTGGCAGTATTAAAGAAGAAAGCATAATGCTCGCCTCCGGTCTTGTCATAGAATTTTGTCTTTTTTTAAAAAGGGAATTAAAATGCGAAGTGCATAGGGATACGAACGAGGGAGAGCGATTCTTTTTTGGACACATAAAGGACCAGTCTCTTTGATATTTAACCCTCTAAGGCGGTACTACGGCATAAAAAGCTGAACCAGACCGTTCATGAATAGTCCTAACCTTTTTGGGACACCATCCACCAGAGACTAACTTCACACTCAAGCAGGTAATTAACATGTCTGAGCATTATTATAATAATAATAATTAATCGAAAGAACCGAGCAACTAAAGCTTTCCCTTCTTCTTTTTGTATGTTTTTCAACAGTTACACCATGCAGAGAAAATTAACAATTCTCTGCCACAAGAAAAACGTTTGATATAACTATGATGAATCGCATGTTTTAGTATTACCACTACCAATGTGACCACCCTCCTGATAAATGTTCCGATATCTACAAAAGAGAACAGAAACATGTTGAGTCCCATGTTCTAGTATATAGATAGACTAGATTTAGATAATGTTACTCTTTTTAGAGTATGACAACTGTATATTGGCACATGCTTTGAATGCTGTCTATAGCCAACTGTGTTTATTAACTCAACACGAGTTCTCACTCTAGTGGACATATTGTCACAGTAAGGATTGTGTTTTAGTGTGTTTTATTATAATACTGACAAGCTGAATTGATCTTTGGGTTGTCTTTTATATCAATTATATTTTGAATAAATTAACATTTTGTATTGTGAATTTAAACAGACTAATTGAATATTGTGGTCTAACTGTTGAATAACTTGCTAACTACCTCCTGTTATACTTAAAGGCTACTGTAGAATGCCCTGAAATATGAAATCATGAAAAGTGAATAAACAAACAAATTAAACAAAAGGGCACAGCTACAGCTATTTTCAAAAGCGTAAGCAGCCAACAGCATAAGATAAGTGGAACAGTCAGGAAAGTGTGTGTATAATGAAACCAGCAAAGTTGAACTTCTCACACATTTTTCAGGGCTTCCACAAGTCCAACCTCACATATTTACAATGGCACACAGACAGAACTTCAGAATTCGTTTGGGAAAATGCTTGATTGGGAAGGATCCTAACAAGGTTTTTTGTTATAATCACCATATCTTATATTGACCAATAGGTTAGATTAGAAATAAAATTAAATCAGGCGATTAGGGTAGAGTTTGGAATTATTAGAGGAATTTTCTTTTTATTAATAATCTATCAGGAAGCACAAAATGAAAGGGTGACATCTATTTTTTAGAGATAGTATTTGAGGAGGGCCTGATATATGGTTCATGTGGGGGAAATGCAACTAATAAGAAAAATGTGTTGTTTTGCATGCAACTCACAGGGATTATCTTGTTATTTCTGTGGGAGAAAACATGAAATAACCAACATTTGTATGGGCATCAACGCAAAACCACAAAGAGTGCCATACAATGTTTTATCATGAGAATACATAATGATCTCAAAGTTTCTGTGAGGCAAAATAAAATCACAAGGAGATGCATGCAATTTGTTTAGTAGCAAACAGGAAATCACAGAGCAATGCGTGATCGTTTTAATGTGCAAGTCAAAATCACACACATCGCTACTTTTATTGTGAGAGAGAACCCATAATACAAGAGTGTGACAAAAAATTATTTGGTAATTCTATTAATAGTGGCAACATAAAAAAAAAATGCTAGACCAAAAATATTAGAGATGTGTATGATGTTTCTGGTGGCAATCCGCTCACAGAGTGGCAAGTGAGATTTTTCGGATGATTGGACAACATGGATGAGGGTGGCACATACATTTTGCAGGTCGAGACACATGATTGTTTCATGTGACAATGCAAACAATTACAATTAGCGACTCATGACTTCTGTGGGAGCTAAGACAAAGCTGCAGAATAACATATGATTTTCAGGTGGTAATACAAAATATTTGTAGGAGGTAAATTTATAATTCCAATAACACCCACATTTGTGTGTGAGAGATTAATCATTTGAATTGATTATGAGAGGGCTGTGTAGACGGAGAAAATAAGTTAGTCATCAGATTGCATCATTGGTGGAGACTGGACATTTTCAATGAGTCGAAGTCAGGGATGTGCTGTAGGTGGTGGACAGTACACATAAGCTATTAAAGCTGCTGAATGGACAGGGGAATCCCACAAAGTATATTTAACATTGTGACATGTGGCAATGTTAGCCATTTAGTTATCCATCTCGACTTATAAGAAGATGTGTACTGTCTTGTTTCCAAAAGATTGTAGCACTTCATGCACAGACAATGCAGACCATTAAGTGATGAAGGAGGATTAGGATCGGGAAGATGAGGATGTCCAAGAAGACTCTGATGTGTTGGTGGAAGAAGCAGTGCCGATGGAAAAGGTTCCATCTGGGCACAATAAGAACAGGAGCAGATCTCAACCAGCCTTGCTCAAGGGGAGGGCTAAGAAAAACTGTGCAGGAACAGAATGTCAGAAGTGTTTCAACACATCTAGTCAAACCAAGAGGAGAATGATGCCCATCCTCAATAGCAAGGCTGCAAGAGATATTGTTGGTGGACACCACTGATCCAGGTATGGAACATGGATAGATGGAGGAAACAATTGAAAACTTGTATTCAAGTGCAATGCCCAGGGAGAAAGTGCATTTGTACAGTGTCTATCTGAGGCAGTCAGGCATAGATCATTGCCTTGCCCTGGTAATGCAAGACTTATACATGTGGCAGTAACACCACCCCCACAATGCAACAACTGTTGCCTAGTACACCAAGAAGCCCAGAACATTGAGATGAACCCCCTCCCCCTTATCAGTTCACCGTAGAAGTCCATAGTGGGGAGTTATTTCATTGTGAAAAACCCACAGCACAATGTTGACACCTGGAGTA
This sequence comes from Ambystoma mexicanum, assembly GCF_040938575.1. Classification (NCBI taxonomy): domain Eukaryota; kingdom Metazoa; phylum Chordata; class Amphibia; order Caudata; family Ambystomatidae; genus Ambystoma; species Ambystoma mexicanum. Next base: position 23,383,724 of record NC_090924.1, read on the forward strand.
GCTGCAAACATTATGTACTCTGAGGAAGAAAATGGGAAGAGTCCGAGTCTACTGCGCTCCAAGTGGGGAAGTAAATGGCAACGTGACACGTCAATCGGGGGGCATTGATCGAGGGTGTGTCACCCTAACACACCTCTTTATAAAGGTTTGTGTGCAGACACTGCCACACCTGGCCCCTTACAACTATATAACACATTAAAAAAAACTGTAGTTGGTTTGAATATTTTTTTTTATATGTGTTAATAAACACAAGTGTGGATTAGATGCACACTTGTGCTTTAAGCCAATCTGTGTATCATTGATTCATATTATTCTTTGAGATTGTTCCACAGTGCATCTAATCCACACTTGTGTTTGTTGACACATATAAAAAAAAACAATTCACATCACTCTGGAACGCCAGTTGTTTATTTGTTATAGATTTGTGAGGCGCCAGATGTGGCAGTGTGTTCACACAAACCTTACTTTGAGGAAGGGCTGGTTCAAATTTGGATACCCAATCTCTGTAATTCCAAACATATGAGAATGCACACTGCACATGTTTGCAGATAAAACCCCAACTGCAGCTTTTCCTGTGCCCAAGTCACGAGGATTCCACCACCACCCCAAACACGTATGCCAGATTATGTTTCTGCCTTGCAATCACTAGTAAGCTCTATCTCTAGCTCAGTGTTGCTTGGTATTCTTTGCAGGCTTAATGCCACCACTCTTAATTTGAAATCCCTCTGGGCCGAGCCTTGACAAAAACAACACACATGCCACGCAACAGAGCACGACTGCTAGATGCCAGGATGGCTGTAAAGGTGTATGTGAACCTATTAATGTACCCACATGTAGGAAGACTCTGCTGCAGGCACTGTGTAACAAATGACAACTCCATACTGCTAAATTCGCATTTAGCATTATTTTTCTACAAACACTATAACACAGTGCACAACCAGGCCCTTGTCAGAATTGGGATTGTGCAATAATATCATAAAGGGGAAAAAGTACAATTTCACCTTGAACATACGGACCCATTATTGTTATGGTATTTATTGAGTGTTGACCTAGCATCAAGAAGCAATGGAGCGCTTTACAGAGGTATACAACTATTACTGTAAATTACTGTAAGAACATATTTGTAGTATAAGTCTACAAACATAGTACTTTGTATTATAGTATAGTGAATTTTTAGTTCCTGATTGTAACTGGCCTAGATATATCAGTAAAGGAAAAAAGAGGGAGCCAGACATGTGATGTCATCAGCGATGTCATCAATGACATTTGTGATGTCATCTTTGATGTCCTGGGTGTTAGTCTTAGCAGTGCACGGTGACGGCGCGAGTTATGGTTGCTTATCTTACCATAACTGCCAAATTTCAGGGGTTTTTCGGTTTTACTTTGAACCATAACGTCCCTTTAACAATGTTTTTTCACTGCATTTCATAGGTTTTTAGTAGCGCAACTTAACCATCACGTCCCTTTAACAAAGTTTTTTTACTGAATTTCATAGGTTTTTAGTAGCGCAACTTAACCATAACGTCCCTTTAACAACGTTTTTTTACTGAATTTCATAGGTTTTTAGTAGTGCAACTTAACCATAACGTCCCTTTAACAAAGTTTTTTTTACTGAATTTCATAGTTTTTTAGTAGCACAACTTAACAATAATAACTTTGACTTTATGTACATATAATATGGAACATACTGAACCCTTTCTACTGAATTTGATGGTCCGCAGACATGTTTGGACAACAGTACCACCACCTAAAAACTCTGGGGAGGTATGTGTAATAGTTATATCATAACATAGGAACATTTAACAAATTCACAAAGCAGCACACATACAAAGTATATGTAGTAATACCTAAAAAATGTTACCCATATATGTAACACACTAACCATTCATGTAAATACAATATGTTTTAAAATGGAATATACCAAAAGAAGATAAAGTGGCTTCCACCATAATTACCTCACAGACGCTCCACAACCAACAGCAAGACCAGACATATACACTACTGATTACATATCTCACCAGACATAGTAAGTGCACTTCTTTTTACTCATATATTTATAAACTTTCTATATTAGAAAAAAAAACATATTACTTTTTTGTTTTCTCACAGAAATGTGTAGTACTCTCGACTGGCTAGAGGAGCATTTCCCATGAGAGGAAATGTTAGAAAATAGTCCACCTAATGGTAAACACTTTATTATATAAACCAATTAATAAATATTATTCTGTATACATTTAACATATACATTTTTTTTTATTACAGACCATACAAAAATTCCAAGCATCTCACAACAGCAATCAGAGGATATAACTGTACAGCAGATTAATCAAAAAATGGACGACCTTATGCAAAATTTTATGGATTTGAAAAACTTTGTGGAAAATAATGTGAAACCCCCAACAGCACACCATTGTCCAACGTGCACTTGTCCCCCCTCACCCTATCCCACGCAGTTAACCCCAAACCCTGTCTATGGACCAGAGCGTTTCGATGAGCTTTCCTTCCCTTCTTCACCTGATCCCAGTTATCTAGAAATCACTAATTCTCCTTTTTTTGTTTCCGTTTCTGCCCCACCTTCCCAGTCATAATTGTATATATATATGAAATAAAGTTACTTTTCTTATATTGTGTTGTAATTACTTTCAGTTCCTTGTGATAAAACCAATTTAGGTGTCCACGGACACCGCGGTTGTTCGGAAATGTTCGTAAAGAAACGAAAATGTGACTGTCCTGAGGACACTACATCTGTCCGTAATGTTCTCATGCAAGTTGAAAATGTTCTAAGAACACTCGTAGTGTCCTGAAATGTTCATAAATAATCGAAAATGGAGGTGTCCTTAAGAACACTATGCCTATTCGTAGTGTTTGATAGCAAACATAAACTGTTCTAAGAACACTCGTGGTGTCCTGAATTGTTTGTAAATAAACGAAAATGGAGGTGTGCTTGAAACGCTATGTCTGTCCGTATTGTTAGCAAATAAATTAAACTGTGGTAAGAACAAACGGCTGTCCGTAACTGTTCGTTTTACATGTGACACACTTTTAATTAGTTCAGGACCCGAACACTGTCCGCAGAACATCAACACGCATGCGCAAAACATTGTCCGTACATCGGGTGTCCTGCGGACGACCGCTACCTTAGTGAACATGCTCACAAAACAATCATGTGACCGCGCCCACGCTCATCTCGTGCTCTAAATGCGGACACTGTTTGTGTCCCCGACCAGTTTAAAAGTACATTTCCAAGTAATCCACAATATTTCTCATTAAAAAATCACCATACCACAAATCCCACATACTAATCCTAACTTTCCACATAGTTTTTGTGACTTTTTGAACCTTTTTTGATGTTCGATCTGTCTTGCGGACGGCGCGCATGTCCGCGACCCACGCACAAGCACCCCGATATAAGACCACGCCCTAGAGCGCATTCTCATTGTGTTTCTGACTATTCCACAGAGCACACTGCATTTTGCTGCATACTTTGCAGATTTTGAGATTTCCATCTCCAAGCCTATGACATCCATGGCTTGACTATTACCACATGGTGCTACATCTGCCTCAGCACCACCCCCACCCCCTCCACCACCACCATTTCCCCAAGGGCCTGAAGAGGGGAACAAGAGTGAGGATACAGAGGAGGAAGAAGAGGATGACGAGAATGAGGTAGAGGAAATCCCTACTACCCGCCCTCGGTGTGAATCTTGGGTGTGGCGGTTGTTTACCGTTCATGGAAATGGTCCTAAGTCTCATGCGAACCGTGTCACCTGTAATGAGTGCAAAATGGTACTCAGTCGCAGGAAGCATGGTTTGTATAGCTTTGGGACCACTACCATGAAGCGACACCTGCGCTCATTCCACACTGGGGCCATTCGCAAGGTTGTACCTTGCGAGAAGCGTAGTAGGTTGATTGCCTCTACTTCATCCTACGTTCCTGATCCTGTCACCACAAGGAACACCTCTGTGGGACAGCGTCTTCCTCAAGCTGCCTCACAGGCCATACAGAATTCTGATGACCCTTTCCTTTCGAGGGTCACAGTTGTATGTGTGTACTGTGACACAGTACTCTGCAGGGGGGGAACGACTTCGGAGTGCTTTTGAGACGATCGTCTCAGAGAACCAGAAGACCTGCTCACTACCCAAATAAAACCCAGTCTACATCTTCCTCTCTCAGCTCGCCCTTTCTTAACCCTGTGGTTGGTGTCTCCCTCCCTTTACCCTCCTTTCCCTCCTCTCCTAGTGTGTCGTGTATAAAAAAGAACAAAAAAAATACAAAAAAACAAAAATCAAAAAAAAAAATAAGGCTCTTTTCAGAGCCGCCTTTCACAGTTAAAAAATAGAAGTGAAGATACATAAAGCATAGCCATTTCCATTTTGTGAAAGTCCGCGGACGGTCCGTGAACAGAAAAACAATTGCTACCCTATTGAAACCAATGCATTTTTCTCTAACAGGAAGTGGTGGCTCTGAAAAGAGCTTTTGGGAGGTGTTTGAATGTAAAACATTTTAACTACGTAAGACGTACTTCAAAACGAATGCTGTATTTCTAAAAAAGGTCACAATGCATTTTGTACATTTCTCAGAAAAATCTGATTGCCAGCATAAGTAAGATGGACTCCATCTTTGTGAAAAATGTATGTACTACGAAACAAAATATTTTCATTGTTAAAAGAGGACATGCCAAAATCTCTTAGGAAGGCACAAACAGCCTTATTAAAATTACGCCTTGCTTTCTCCATTTGTGGACCACATGAGAAAGAACGAAGCCACACTTGTCTCTGCGCAATCCGTGAAAAAATTATTTTAGAGTTTGGAAACATGTCCATTATCTTCTGAAGTCCTTCTTTCATTGCAAATTGCAAAGAAATTCCAGACACATGTCCTAAACTGTTCCCTCCAACAATGAATTACAATTATGTCTGGATGTTCCTCTATCTTCAAAGTTGCACAGAGAGGTAGCAAGTCCAATCAATTCATTCCACACACTCCATGCCAGTGCACTTCCACATGTGGGAATCCAAGATCTATAGATACTCCACAGCTTTCTGCATGCACCTTCAACCAATGAATCCACGAGTCTCCCAAAATCCATACAATCTATGTTTTGAAACACTCAGCCATAGCTATCTGTTCTTCTCTCTGCAAAAACAATATCTGAGAAAACCTCTCCTAGCACAACACACTCACTAAACTTTACTCACCAATCCCTTGCTTCATCCAATCTCATTTCCATACCTCCCCTCCCCAAATTCCCCGGATGCAATACGCGGTGTCCTAGAACTACCGCCATGTCCGCGAACGTATCGTAATATGTACAGCCCTTCTACCATTTCGATTTCACTCTCTGTGCCATTCCCTCATTGGATGTAGTTAAGCAATCACATGACCATCCACCAATCAAATCCAATAACTCTACATGTAACTGCATCATCATAGAGCAGCACTACAAATGTACGGTGTATCCCTCGGAGTACAAGTCTCATACCATTGACAACCACGATCTACGAGAAATACTATACAAATCTCCAATATTTCTACTTGCAGCTTGGTCCATATCCATATACATGAACAGAAAGTACAGGTATGCATATTTTCTACACAGTACATGAACACATTTTCTAACCAACTTTTACTTTCTATAATCTGAAAAATGAATGGACGATCATTGTTTCATTGTCCTAAAATGACCTGTCACTTACAAACCTTTATATCGTTTAATTTCTTCATACACACACACACATGCAAATACTATTAAACTAACATTTTTTAAATAAAATATATACACAACATATAATCACACAAAATAACATACAGACTCTATGATCAAATCTCAAATACTAATATTTGTACAAACAGATAATTGGTTTTAATTTTTTTCGTTTATATAAGTACTTACATACATTTATATAGGACAAGCAGACTATGACATTCACTCACTGTTACGTGCAAAAGCAGGCTATGACAAATAGCTCTCAACTCACATGCTTTTGGCGGGTGTCACCCGCCTTGTAAAGGACTGCCTCACCCGCCAAGCCTCCTGCACGCCCATTCATTCCAATGGGCGTCTCACCCGCCAAAAACAAAATCAGGTGATTTCACCCGCCTTTGCAACACACATGGTTGAGAGCTATGATGACAATGACTCACTATTATGTGGAAAAGCTTAGTTACAAGAATAGTGGTATACGTTGGTAGATTATGAATTCCACAAACCATAGTAAAGATATTTTCTTTCCTACTTTTAGTCATAATATAGTTTTAATGTTTTTCAGGAAGGCGCTGAGCATTTCAATTAAAAAAAATCTATGTCTAAAATGAAAACAGTGCTATATAGCAACCAAATTACAAATTTCTTTCTTTTTCAATTGCAGTGAAGCCCATTCTCCTGAATAGAAGCAGCCGATTTTGATTTACAAAGAACAACTAAGAAGTAAACTACTCATTTTTGAAAAAAAAGTAAGTAGATTGTTACCATAATATTTGATTTATGACTCACACGCACTGTACGGTGCATTGATGGTATTTCTGTGCCTAAAAATAGAGATTCTGCACCATTCTGACCAAAAATCCCCCCGGTCTTAAACAGTGATCTCCTGTCAGAATGGCCCTCAAATTCCTATTTTTCGGCACACAAATTACCCAACTCAGCCGCTAGAATGTAGATGTTGTAGAACAAACAACTGTTTTAATTGTATAGCTTTACCTATATTATTTATTCTTCTCCACCCCACCGGCTTACTTTTTTCTGTCATCTGAACCCCAGTTTAGTAACACATTAATTGAAGAATACCCATCCCTGGTAGTTCAACTTCCCAATTCACAATCACACACCATTACATACATCTTTATCATCTTACTCAAACAATCATGCACACAACACACATGTATTGCAGAAAACCCCAACCCATACTTCTGTATTTTTTTCAACAGACGCTACAGAATGCCCACCAAAAAGCAACTCTGTAGAAAGGGACGCAGAAGTAGAGCAAATGAAAAGAAAAGTCTCCAACATAAACACCCATCTATAGCAGAATTTGTAAAAAACGTTGAAACACAACAGCTAATACAGTCATGTTGTGAAACAGAAGAAGTTTCTAGTGCAAAAACTTTGCCTCCTCTATCACAAAGTAAAACGACCCAAAAAACTATTAACAGAAAATCAACTATCACTACAAATAAAACGTCTTCTATAAATCTTGATATAGTACAAAGTAAGCATACCAAGAAAAGTATATTAGCCAAAATGTTCCGTCACAAAGTCCTTCAAAATCTAATAAAAACAGGAGAGAAACCAGGTTCAACACTTCAAACCTATCGTTGGAAAGTAATCTTAGAAGCGTTGATAGACAGTGCAATTCTTCTCAAAAGAAACTTATTTATTGTTGTGTTAAACAGAATGAAACCACTAACAAAACTAATAACTAAACTTCAAAAAAGACTTCTCAATAAACGAAATGTGAACAGAAATAACTTCTTAAATATCTGTGGAGGTGAATGGAGTCACACTACAAGCACAGAACCATACTTTAATGAAGAAGCGTACAAACAAAAGCAAGCAAATACAATTGCCATACATAGCAGTGGTCGAGGTTATGAAAAAGTTAATAATACCATAATGGAACAAGAAGTACTCCTTACAAAAATATGCCCTGAAAACTTAGATTTACCCCTCCATTCGACTGAATCAGAACATCTAATTTACACATGGCCATGCACGTCAATGTGTAACATTCCCATAAAAATGTTCAAATCTTTACGCTTATTCCTCAATCAATATGTGAAAAGCAAAGACAAAATCAAAATTAAAATACTGCAAAGTATGGATGCTTGTCCAGTACGCAAGCACACAGGACTGCAAGGACATTCGTTGGCCTGCATATCAGAAGCTACTTGCAAAACAACCTTCCATGATATCAAAAGGATATCAACACATCATGCAAGTATAACAAATCTAGTTTATAAACTGTATTATGCAAAAAGTCCTGCTTTAGCACTAGCCAATTTAAATAACATTCTTCTACATGGTACACCAAAAGACCTACTAGAAGAAATCGAGTATATACAGAAAAAATATTTTGGAAATGGAACCCACTTACAAGATGAAATAGCTGTCAACCAATTTCGTAACAAATCTGCACATGGCAACCTTTCACTACACACATACAAAAAAGAAATACTAAAATTTCAAAGCACTTCAGCTGAAGTACCAAACCACGTGTGTGTATGTTGCCGCAGAACGTGTTATAAAAGTAACACAAAAACTATAGACCTTTCATACAAAATAGAAGACAATGAAGATTCTAAATGGTTTGAATTAGCTCTCTACCTTATAGCAGAAAACAGATACGAAATAACTGACCCCATAATACTTTGCAGTTACTGCACTACCAAACTTGACAACGACCAAACTCCTTCACGTGCTATCTCAAATAACTTGGAATTACATCCACTACCAAAACTCCTTCAACAACTTAATTTATATGAGAGCATCATAATTCAAACAGTTCATCCATTTCAAGCAATAATACGCCTTCAACCAAAAACTGCAAAATTACCTCCCTCTGAATTAGTGAAAGGTATTCGTGGAAAAGTAGTGTATTTACCATTAGATCTAAAAGAAAATGTGCACACTCTAGGAGTGCAACGTCCAATGCAACAATCTTGAATTATCTTGGTAAATGGAGTACCTACAAAAGACAAAAAAATTTGCGAACAACTGGTAGATTTACATAAAGTTAGAGAAGCCCTGCAATATCTCAAAGAGAATAATGATTATTACAAAGAAATTAATATCGAAGAAAACTTGAAAGATACAACTGAAATAATTCAAGAGACACAAGAAACTGGTCAATTTGAGCTCCTAGATCCTGCTACAATAGCAAACACTTTAGACCATTATACAATTCACCCATTGCACTCTAATGACACCATAGAAGATGCACTGGAAGCGTACCAAATGCGTCAAACAAAAGGATCACCAATCAGCATATGGGAAAAAGTATAGAAGCATGTGCTTTTCCTCTACGCATTCCTACTGGCAAAGGAGGAAGATACGATGATAGACCTGTTCAAATATCAGCATCAGAATATCGCTCATTACAAATGTATTCTGAAGATCCCAGATTTCGACAAAATGTGGAATACATATTCCACCTACTCTTTGAAAGTGAACTAGCAACTTTATGTTACGGAGTTGCACACATATTAAAATCAGGATCACACTTTCAAAATATGATAGCCACACAATTATTACAAGTTCAACAAAAAGATGAGGTTTTACAGACAAATCTTACAAATCTATTAGCAAATATGCGAGGTACTAAAGAGTACTGGTTTCGACGCCATGGAGATGTACGTTGTATGATCAGAAACCTTGGCCCACCCACTTGATTTGTTACATTAAGTTGCGCAGAATATGCATGGGAAGATTTACATGCTTTCCTACGCATATCAAACGAAAACAAAACAAACATAGATATACTAACACCTGGAGAACTTTGTTCTCAGGAACCTGTTAATGTTTCTAGATATTTTCACCATCGCTTCATTGCTATGCTACATTTTATTTGTAATAAAACTGTTCCTCCCCTTGGAGAAGTGCAACACTTATTTTGGAGAAAAGAATACCAAGCCAGAGGAGCGCCACATGTCCACATGCTTTTATGGATTAAAGATGCTCCTAAATTTGGTCAAGACAGTGATGGCACTGTTTTACAGTTTATTGAAAAATATGTCACTTGTGAAATTCCGTCAGAATCCACAAATAGTGATCTTCATGCAAAAATCTTACAATTCCAAAGACACAAATGTGGCAAATATTGTCGTCGCAAATACAAAAACAAAGGGAAATACTACACCAAATGCCGATTTGGTTTCCCTAGACCAGTTACAAATACAGGTCAAGTGAACAACCTCATGTCTTCAGTTAGACATGGGGCCTCATTACACGGTAGGCGGTGAGCCATGGCGCTATTAGCGCCATGGCTCATGCCGGTAAAATACCGGCACCGCCTTGGTGGAAAGGGGATTTACCGCCCCATTCCAAGGTTGGAGGGCGGTAAATCCCCTTTCTGCAATTGCCCTTCCCCATTCCCATTTCTGCCCCATAGGGCTCTATGGGAATGGGGAAGGCGCTAATTACGGCAACGCAATTTTGCGGTGCCGTAATTAGCTCCGAGGTCCCTTAGCGGGTAGGATTTTAACGCCTGCAAAAAGCAGGCGTTAAATCCCCCAACCCGCAAAGGGACCTCGTAGTAAGGCGGTAAGGATTTACCGGTACCGGTATTTTACCGGTACCGGTAAATCCTTACCGACATCCATGTAATGAGGCCCAGGTGTTAAAGGTAAGTCACCTAAAAATACATATTGCATAAAAAGAAAAGAAGAAGAAAAATATATCAATGATTACAATGCAATCATTGCCCACTTGTGGAATGCAAACATAGATGTGCAGTACATTGCAGACAATTCTACTGTGGTTGCACGATATGTCACAGCATACTTAACCAAATCAGAAAAGACAGAGCTTCAAGACCTCTGGAATGACCTGTCATCAGATAAAACAGTGTCTGAGAAATTATACAGCTTGGGCATAAAAATGCTGTCCCATAGAGAATGTGGATCCTATGAAGCAGCTGATCGATTAAGTGGTACTGCATTGTATGGTAAATCTGCAAATATAGTATGGCTAAGTCTTGGTCCAGCTAAATCTAGAAAAAGAGTTCTAAAATCATACGAAGATATAGAAACAATAGCAAAACATGATCCCAACAGCCAAGACATTTTAAAAAACAATTTATTGAACACATACTACCCAAACAGGAGTACCCCTTTGGAAACCATGTGTCTATACCACATAGCCCAAAACTACACATACAAAAATAATATAAAACCAGATGAGCAAAACCGTAAATACAAAGTGACAAACTTTGATGGCAGCTTAGTAAAACTCACCAAACCAAATTTAATTAATCATATCAAATTGTCATTAAAGACTCCTCAACATAAAGAAATATATTACATGTCCTGCTACAACTCTTCAAACCACGGAGAAAAGAAGAAGAAATACTAGATACCTATGACTCCTATGAAGACGCTTTCAAAGCCAATGAAAGCAGTATAACTGATGTAAACTTTGCACAGTACAAAACAATGTTGCACAATGAACAGCAACACGAAGAGGAACTCCAGGCCCAACTAGATAAGGACACTCCTGACAGTAGTCAACCTTCTGTCACAGGAAGCCAAGAACCACTGGGAGAACCACTAATAACAAATGAGGCAGAATTAGCTATGATAGAAGTAGAAAACACCATGGGCCTCATTACGACCCAGGCGGTAAGTTACTGCCTGGGTCGTACCCTTACCACCATGGTGTAAACTATGTTTACACCATGGTGGATGGCGGATTTACCGCCCCATTCCAAGGTGAGTGGGGCGGTAAATCCCCATTTCCCATTTTACCCTTCCCCATTCCCATTTTTGCCCCATAGGGCATAATGGGAGTGGGGAAGGTGCTATTTACGCCACCGTAAATTACGGTGGCGTAATTAGCACCATGGTCCCTTAGCACCATGGATTTTAACGCCTGCAAAAAGCAGGCGTTAAACTCACCATGGCGCAAAGGGACCTCTGAATCAGGCGTTAAGGGTCGGCGCCGTTTACGGCGCCGTTAACCCCTTAACGCCTGATTCGTAATGAGGCCCCATGTGTCACTATGAAGATAAAGAAGACTTAACTACACTACAATCAAAACTAAACAAAGAGCAACGTAGCATTTTTCAAGAAATAACAAAAGAAATTGCACATGGTGTGCAACATGAAAAGAAAGAATGCACCTGCCAAAATTACAAACCTATACTATGGTATGTCAGTGGTGAAGCTGGTTCTGGCAAAACATTCCTAATCAAAATCATCAGTAAGTTCCTTCAACAATTGACAAACAACAAACTGTCAGCTGTTGTCACTGCCCCCACAGGTTTAGCTGCCTACAACATAGGTGGTGTCACTTTACACCGATTACTACTCCTGCCAGTAGAACACCAAAACAAGTTAGATTATTACAAACTTTCTGCAGAAGCTGCAATGGAAGTATGCAGAGTATTGAAAGAAATGAAAATGCTACTAATAGATGAAGTGAGCATGGTGTCCAACCTAATGTTGGCTTTGATTCACCTCAGATTACAAGAAGTACTCAAAACAAACTATGAAGAGCTATTTGCAGGAAAACACATAATTGTTTTCGGAGATCTTCTTCAATTGACACCTGTAAAAGGTGAGCCTATTTTTAAAACATTAGGACACAAACTCTGTCGTAAAACTGTTGGCAGCATTGGAAATGTCAACCTTTGGCAACATTTCCAATACAGAGAATTAACAGAAAACATGCGCCAATCTGCAGATCTCACTTATGCCAACATCTTAAAAAGTATCAGAGTTGGTATACTTTCTAGAGAAGCAGAAGCAATATTGAAAACCCGGCACATTCATGCACTTTATGGTGATAATGCATGTGCTACAGATGTTATGGAACAATTAGCCCACAAAAATGTCAATTGTATGGCCTTAATGCCAACTCTTGCAAGCTGTTTCAAATTCAATGAAATAATGTTAAGCAAAGAAATGCAACCAATTATGGAAATTAGCGCCACAGACACACTAGATGTACATGGAATGACACGACCCATGTGTGACCAAGCCAAAGCAAGAATAAATAGTTTAGAAAAATCAATCTCAAACACAGCAGGCTTGGAAAAGATATTAAAATGATCCTTAAATTGCAGAGTAATGCTTAAACGTAACGTTGACGTGGACCAAGGACTAGTTAATGGAGCACTGGGTACAGTTGTTGGCTTTCAAACATACCCACGTGACAACAAAATTCAGTTTTTCAATATTCTCTTTGACAAACTTTCAGAAGTAAAAGGAATAGGACGCTCAACAGCTCGATTCCTCCTCTTCAAAGACATGTATGTACGCAGAGAACAATTTTCTCTAACTCTTGCATACGCAGTCACCATTCATAAATCACAAGGTCTTACTCTAGACAAAGCAATGATAGACATTGGTAACACAGTCTTTAAAGAAGGCATGAGCTACGTAGCACTGTAACGCCTACGTACAATTGACGGTCTATTTCTAATAAACTTTGATGCAAGTAAAGTAAACGCTGATATTCCTTGCATTTTAGAATACAATAGACTTCGTTCACTATACACCCCCCATCTACAAACATATCCTGTTCCACAAAAAGGAAAATTTTCTAAAAGAAAACTAAATCAAACAGAAATGCAACAGGATGTCACTGCAAATCCTCCAAAGAGACTGAAAGAAACTAAAACTTCATCACAAGCAAAAAAGAATCAATTAGGGAAAGTAAACCAGGTACTTATTTAAAAAATGAAGACAAACTCCAAAAAAAGCAGTTAGATACAGAACTACCTGGACCATTTAAATTCTCAAATATAGTTGTTGTAAGTTGCTACGCAAATGTAGCAATGAATATTCTATTTCAATTTCCACCAATTGTTGACAACATTTACTTACACAGTACAGACCCATTGTGTTTGCAAATGTTAGTACTTCGCAGAAATGCAGCAAACAATCCTGACAACAAGTATAGTGTTTTTGGAATAAGACGACAATTGGACTACTGTGCTGGAATGGTGAAATTCACTATAAACTCACAGGTAGATCCACAAGAATTTCTAATGTACTTACTATTAGTACTGGAAAACAAAAACATACCTATAAATTAAATCTTCCAGATTTCATACATGTGGAAACATACATGCACTCTCTGCAACAATGTGACACAAGAACAAATCCCCAATGAGCGCTTTGTCTATATATCAATACCTAATTGTGAATCCGTTCCATTTCAGCAACTTGTACAACATGCAAACCACGGTAGATTATGTTCTACCTGCAATTCGGATAATCGCTCCACGTTACTAATCCAAACACATAGTAAATACGTAATACTAATGCTTCTACGTTACAATGCAGATGGTACAAAAAACAACTGCAAGCTGACTGGATTCACACATGGTCAAATTTCACTTGGTAGGAAAACCTTCACAACAATCTGCCATGCAGGAGCCACAACCAACTCAGGGCACTACACTGCATATATAAAAAAATGTGGATGGTTTGAATGTAATGATAGTACCGTTACTCTAAAGCAGAGATTACCAGCTAATCTTACAAACGTCTATTTAATGTTCTTAAAACCAAAATTTGATAACTGAACTGTACTTAAACCTTAAGTACACTTGTAGTAAAAAACTGTCACAATATTTCAAAACCTATCTAACTGCACAAGGATTCTACAACAACTAATCAGATAAATTAATACCACTCAAATAGAGCAAAAAATAGACAGTTAGAATACGCCAATTGGTATCTAACTGTCCCAAAATTTACAAATATGCAAACAGATAAATCAATACCACGAAATTATATCAAAACATAAACAGTTAGAATACGCCTACTGGTATCTAACTGGGCCAAAATTTTACAATATCCAAACAAATACCCAATATCTTACTGCTCATAAAACTGGAACAATCCAATGCATAAAGCATTAGGCAGAAAGAACAAGTAAACGCGGAAAACAAACAAACAAATAAACTGTAGCATAACAGAAAAAGGTTTTTTTTTTAATCCAACATGGATTTCTTTTCTCCCACAGACCCAATGATTTTAGCAACAAACACAGAAACTTTGCACATTGCACAGTACTCTGGTTTGTAATCTACTAAATATGAGGGTCAATAAAAAGAAGAAAATGTTGATTGTACAATGTAATAAGTCATTATAAAATACTAATACAAACATGCTATTTTCTTTTATTACAGAAATGAACAAGAAAAACATGGACTCCCGTTACTAAACCAAATAGTATGTATAACAAGATAAATACAACCATCACAGCATATCACACCCATACAAGCTTATAACATTGTCCTTATAAATTAGTTTTTGACCCAAAGTTAAAAGCCACTATGGGTGTGATATGCTGCGGTGGTTGTGGCCAGGGCATACACTTTTGGGTGCATGGCCAAATGGCCATGCACCCAACATTCTATACCCTGGCCACAACCACCGCAGCATATCACACCCATAGATGCAAACATTGCAACCATTGTTATGTCCGCGGACAGGGGGAAGGTCCTAGGACACATTCAACCTGCCAGACGACAATACAAACATCGTCCTCAGGACACCCCCATTTTCTTTATGTACGAACATTTCTGGCCAAATGGCCATGCACCCAACATTCTATACCCTGGCCACAACCACCGCAGCATATCACACCCATAGATGCAAACATTGCAACCATTGTTATGTCCGCGGACAGGGGGAAGGTCCTAGGACACATTCAACCTGCCAGACGACAATACAAACATCGTCCTCAGGACACCCCCATTTTCTTTATGTACGAACATTTCTGGACACCGCGATTGTTCTTAAAACATTTTCACCTTGCCAACGAACAATACAGACAACGTCTCCAGGACACCCCCTGCAAACATTCCAAGACCCCACGAGTGTTCTTAGAACACTTTCAAGTTGACACCGAATTCTGTTTATTTACGAACATTCCAGAGCAGCCGTGTTGTCCGCAGACAAATCGAACACAACAAAAGCGTCTAGCACATAAATAAAATACAACTTTGAACCTATCTCATACTCCCCCATCCTCCCCAAAGACTTCTACACACCAACACACTCTACTAAATACACATTTTGAAAAAACTTTCACCGCGCTGTCCGCGGACGTCCGCAAATGCAAGATGGCGGGCGCAACAGAAAATCTGATGCGCATCACGCACCACGCCGCCCAATCAGCGAAGACGTCGCATGTCCGCGGACATGACGCAAGCCGCTGGGCCAACCGAAGCGAACACAGATATCACTCATTTTTTTGCCGTACATTTTGGTCTTTTTTTAAAAAACTACTGGACGGATTTACAAATTTGCAAAAGCATGCTTTCGGGACCAGGCCGCCGCTCCTGCCGCAAATTTGGTGTAAATCCGTCCAGCGGTTCGGGCTGTAGCTGTCTATGGGGAAAAAAAAGTTTTGGGACCCCCCCTATGACTTTTCCCCCACTGGACGAATCCTCACCAAACTTTGCAAAAAAATTCAGAGTGGGCCATATACTTTTTTTGCAAAGTTTGGTGAGGATTCGTCCAGGGGGAGCGAAGTTATAGGCCGCCCAAAAAGTGCTCTTCCTATGGAAACACCAACTTAACCATAACTACATGGCCGCTACCGCGGCCATGTAATACAGATGCATAAAATAGTGCTTTTCCCAGCTAAAAACATAACAGATATATAATGGGTGGTAGGATACAGAGGGGCACAGAGTAGGGGTACAGCTGTATAGGGTGGCAGAGCGTAGAGGGGCAGATAGCGTCTGCAGGGCAGATGGACCAATGGACAGAGCACACATTACCTGCCCATTAAGAACACAGGGTTACCTTCCCTCCAACTTTCCAAAAGAACACATTTAGTCAGCAGCCTTTGCCATAAGCAATCATGTGCATTCAATAATGTATTAACCAAGACAACTGGGGCATAAAGCACTTGGAGAGAGTGCTGATGATAATTTGGCCAAATGGCTTAATCCTGGGTGGAATAAAACTGGGATTGTGGCTTTTGAAAATACCTCAAACATCTTTGTTGCACTGAGGTTTCGAAAGACCATGCATTGTCCTTTATTTGCCACTGTTCTTCAAATTGTAGTCAATTATATCTTCAGCCATTGGCAAACTCAAGATGCCCTGACTGGTGTGGCACAGAAGGTGTGCTCTGATATCATTTACTGAAACAGTTTGAGGAACATGTTACTTTAATTGCAGGGCCATCATGGTTTTCAATGCCAGCAGACAAAGAAAGTGTCGTCCCACAGAAGCCCCACCGCATATATGATGTAGTGCCTAAGAGCGCAATGGAGAACAATGCATTGATTGACACCAGTTACTGTTACAGCCTGACATTGAAAGGAGCATGCCAATCACACATTCAGAGGAGGTGGTGACCAATGGCTATCCATGCATTTTATGAGGGCGCACAGCCTGTTAACGTAGAACCTTCTTCTCTTTGTTAGATGCTTCCCACTCTCTATTTTTATTCCAATTGGATGTGTCCAACACAGTGAAAAACACCACTTGACTTGCAAGAAAGTGAGACAGTGGAGAGGTGACAAAACAACTATTAACTTTGTAAGGTGGTCCTTGTTTTGACTCTATGAAGAGGATCATGGAAAAACTGTTGTCCTCAGTTCTGTAAACACGCGTTAGAGACACAGTAACTACTCTTCAGCATTATGACTGAGAAAGGACCTCCACACTCAGAGCAATGTGTGTACACTATGTGTACACTATTTGTGAACATGCAGCAACAAGGTGTCACTTGGCCTGTGCAATGCACAACAACGATTGAGACCATCAGGCTGCATCCACCACTTGTCACGTACACGCAAATCAACTTCATGAACACTGCTGTTAGTAACACTGCAAGTAAGCTGAAGAGACTGAAGCATATGCATCTGAGCTTGCAACAGAAATTACCAAAAATACTACAGAAGCCCTAATAGTGGATGGATATCTGTTTGAATCTTGCTCGGAAAGGCCTATAAATTCCTTCAGTCCAGGTTCAGTAACTTGACTGTCTGTCCAGCAGTACTTGCCTGATAGCCATCTATAGCCTACGTTGCCTCCCTAAGAGTGCCTCATGCAAAAGAGTATTTAATGTTCCTGCAGCACCTTTCTCTCACAACAGGAACCAACGATCCCAGTCAGGTTTCAACTCTTCCAGTTCAGGAGGAAAAGAACCAGAAACATGTACCTCTGTCTAAGTAGTTTAAAATCCTTCTGTTCTAACACTCCCCTAACACGTACGTCCAAGCACCTTCCTCTCCCGACTCAACCTAAGATTGGCCATCTTCTCACCCACATTTGCTCCAGGGCTTGCTTGCAATAATGTGCCAAATATCCTCCTCTCCCACTCCCACCTTGTTATCCCCCACTACCCCCGCTCACTTGCATTGAAAGACTTTCGATCTGCTTCCCTTGCAGTGCTTCCTTCTATGACTTGTACAGAGATCCATTGCAAACTGGGGGCAATAATAATAATAATAATAATAATAATAATAATAATAATAATTAAAACCCCAAAAGCAAGAAACTGCAATAACAGGGAATTATGATGTGTTGCTTAATACATGTTAGGGGAAGATCGGTAGAATGGTGGTGAAGTGTCTGACCCACATAACAGCTATGGAGCATTAGTGATCAACAACATTCCTGACATTGACTATTGAGACCTAACATCCTTGAATGTTCTGGCTTGCCGCCAGAGCACTCGCAGTTATTTAGACTCTGTCAAAGAGAATAACGATTCCTTCAATTTGTCTGGCTCTCACATAGAACAAATCTGCTCCAGAACTTATTCAGGCTCCGCAACCAAAAAAAAAAAACATGCCTGTAATGTTCAGGATCTTTTTTGGGAACAAAGCAAAACAATTCATTATGCCATACTGTATTTCCAGCCACCTGGAATATACCTGGAGATATGTCACCACCACAGCTGGTGAGT
The DNA here is from genome assembly GCF_040938575.1 of Ambystoma mexicanum. Classification (NCBI taxonomy): domain Eukaryota; kingdom Metazoa; phylum Chordata; class Amphibia; order Caudata; family Ambystomatidae; genus Ambystoma; species Ambystoma mexicanum. Next base: position 23,402,326 of record NC_090924.1, read on the forward strand.
GCTATGGAGGTTGGGTCAGGGGTGCAAAGGGTAACATGATAATCATCATCATCACATTCTTTATTATTTGGCATTAAGCCATTAAGTACACAGCAATACAACATACCATTTCATTATAGTATAAAACACATTTAAGAACAAGATAGTACCTATCAAATGATAAATGAATCAATGTCCTAAATACAATCACAAGGCGGGTTATATATTAGAACAGGATAATACACATCAAAAAGTAAATTAATCAATGCCCTAGTTACATTGGATGAAAATGGGCTATGCAAGAGTAGAACTAACCAACACCAGATATAGGGGGGGGGGGGGGATACTTGCAACCTTATCAGTTAATTTTAAATAAAACAGGCAGATTACATTTTAAGAACAAAGGAATACACATCAAGTAGCAAATTAAAAAGTGCCCTAATTGCACTAATTGAAAATGGGTTATACATGCGTAGGACTAACCATCACCAGATGTAGGAGGGAGAATACTTGCAACCCAATTAGTTAATAGTATATAGCATATTCCAACCTAGAAAAAAGGATTATAACGTTGAAAGGCAGCCTACTAAAATTACTCTTTATGCGGAGAGAACTCTTGCAGCCAGAAATCAAAAATGAAGGGAGAAACATCTTACACACACAAGTAGTCGGTATCCTGGATAGTTCGTCATGTTGCTAGTGAAATAAACACTTTAACTGAGGGGCATAATTCTATCCTAGCTTTACCTCTTGCTAACCATGCACAGTGAATGAATTCAGCTACTCTGCAGACCCCTTCCACATCGTGTATCCGTGTATAAATTCCCAGGCTTCGAGAGCAGAACCAGTCCCCGAGGCTCTGAGGAATGGCCTTATATAATTAGTCATCAGATTTCTTAACTGCAGGCAAAGAAGAAGAAAATGCATTTCATTATCCACAACTGTGCCACACAGCAATAATGTCATCAGTTTCCTCCAAGTGGGTTTCAATCGGGCATGGTGCCTTACATAAGAAGGGGACTGGTTGTGGTGTTTTGCAAAAATATATACAGTACCCTTAGGGAACACCACACACAATTAAGACTACAAGTGACAGTACACATTTACCTTTGGTACAAGCCTGTCCTACACAGTAAAAGTGGTAGCGATGGCTGAGCAGCCAGACCTATCTCAAGAGCAAGTGAGCAGTATCAATAGTTACACAAAGGACAGCAATTACTATGATTCAAACAAACACTGACTCAAGGGTTCTGAGTAAAAGAATATACATTTATTTACACATCAGCTGTATAAAATTTCACTAAGGTTAAGCAGTTTAAAAAACACACTCTTAATACACCACTCCACTCCCAAAATGTTCCAGACAAGTTAAGCTCACAAATGAATTGGGAGCAAAATGGCACGCCAGAAATTTAAAAGGGAGGGAAAGACAAAGTTCGGCAGAAAAGTTTGTTTAAAGAGTAAAGAAGAACAAGCCATCAGATTGGAGAAGGATTTCACACACTTTCACCGCGGCTGAACGAAACGAAAAACCGGATTTGCACAGTACCTTTAAATGGAGAAGAAGCTGTAGCTGTGGCGGACGTTCCTGGTAGTTCCTACAGGCTCACGGTTCCTAACTCGACTGTCGGACTGACACGAAGTAGGAAGACTGGAGGGTCCAGCACTACCCAGGGAATAAACCAGCAGCAGAGCAAAGCAACGAATAAAAGGTGCGCTCCTCAGGATCCGACCGTTCTGGCTATCCTGCCCATTGTAGCTCTGTACAGCAAGTTCAACCAGAGGAGGGAGTCCTGGCTTGCAGTTTGGGCGATCTGGTTGGTCCCACCAGCTCAGGGGAAGAAGATTCCTGGAGGATCTTCTCTGTCGTTGGAGTTCGAGGATTTGGATCTGCAGCAGGGCTTCACCGGGCCGTTCAGTCGTGGTAGTGGTCCTCTTCCATCAGCTCCTTGTCGGTCCTTTCGTTCCATTGGCGACTTCGCCTTTCCAGACCCAGAGACCTGCTTTTTATGCAGTTTTCCCCGATTCACACAGCCTGGCTGTCAATCACACAGCAGGGTGGCTGGCCTGCCGGGACAGTCACCACAGCCAATCAGTTCAGAGTGAGACATGGGTCTCCAAGGAGATCCTGTGCAGGGTGTCCTAAACATCTCCCTCACATCCTGTCCCCCCCAGACATACAGGCGCCTAAGGAGGGCCTCAGCATAGAAGCCTGCGAAAAGACGGTGAACAAAGGAACCAAACCTGGTTTGGCGCGCAGAGTAAAACACGAGAAAGACTTTTACAAAAAGAAATGGCGAATAAACCCAGCCGGAACCGTAATAAAACATGGTCTAGCGGGTTTGGGCTTGAGGCTACCAACATGGCCTAAAACAGTATCAAGGTTATTTAAGATAACCGTGGTAGGAAAAATAGGGTAAGCACCACTGCCACCTGCCAAGTCTATATGAAAAGGGAGCAAAATAATGCTCCAAGAGAATCAGACAAAAAGGGATAAGTATTAACCTACCTTTTCCAGTACTCCATGTAAGATGGTTTGCACTGGGTCTGTGATTTTACAGAGGCTAATAAAATTAATGGCAACTTTATATGTTCTGGGAGACAGTAGTCAGTCTCAGAAAATGGAGTCTGAGTTGGAAAGTCTAAAAGACAACCCTGTGTCACTGCACTGAAGGTGTAACACACAGTAAAAAGATGATGCCTGTGGAGTAGGTGAGGCTCCACAGTCTATGAACACAAATATGTTAAACACACACAGCAAAACACATGGAAGAGTGGGATACAAAGGCTGACACTCTTACCAGGTGAAACAAATAAATCCTAGAAATCCAGCAAAGCTGCTAAGGGTCTCATTAGGTAAGGGAAATTAGCCATTCTGGAAAATTCTCCATAACATCAGGCAATTGAGAAACTAAAATTGGGGCCTAGCTACCTTAGAATAAAAGAGGATTTTGGCTATGAAATGCAAAAAATCAATTGCAGCCCCCCTTTGCACAAGTGCTTTTTATGCATTTTAGGATGGAAAGTCTTCAGTTAGCCTCCTTTATGAAATTGATACAGTAGAGCAATTGGACACAAGAAGTCAGCTGGAATGGCACTTCTCTCTTTCCTAATACTTTCTAGAGAAGGTCACGTGGCACACCGTCAAACTCCATTTTAAGGTTGACAAAACCTGCATATAACTTCATTCTGCACAAGACTGAGGGGGTCATTATGACCCGGGCACAAATGGATACCGGACATGATTATATTATTGCTTTCCACCCAGGATTGGATATGATACAAAATTACATTGGAGAAAAGCTTCCCCAAACTATCCAACAGAGAAATTGGTTGGTAGTTCTCCGGTTGGTCCTCCCCCACTTTGTAAATTGGGATTATTCTATTTTGCCACCAAGAATCTGGCACTTGGGCCAGATCAATAAAAGCAGACCAAGTTTTACCAAAACTGGTCCCAAAGATAATCAGCTCCCCTTTGAATAAATCAACCAAAATCCTATTGAGGCCTGGTGCATTTCCCCCTTCACTGAATTAATGGCCCTGGCAACCTCCTCCAGGGAGATTATCAGTCCACATATGCTACCTTCCAGTTTCTAGTTGGAATCTCTTGAGTTAGAGCCACCCTTAGGGCCATCCTCTTCACTCCCATATAGGTTTGAGAAGTGGCTCTCGCAAGCATCATCAGAGGTAATGGTACAATGGATGGTTGTGTTCCCATCCTCAGTGCCACTGTGATTCCACTCACTGTGTTTGTGCATGGACCATGTGCCAAATTATGCAACTCTTGCACCGTCACCCATTTCTGACAACCACAGTGCAATACTGTGTCACCCAGGACCATCCAGGACCATCTTCTTTTATCTGTCATGCCACTGTGTGCCTCAGACCTGCCTGGGGGAGAGTTGTACTTTTAATCCGCTTGCTGTGGGTCGCCTACACCTTTGAATTTGTCTGTGCACAGTTAACTTAGTTGTAAGAGGTCATTCGACCCTCTCTCTCCTTGTTCCCAACTCCCCCTCTAACCATTGGTTCCCGGGCCCGACAGTCGTGACCAGAATTCTCTTCTTTCTGGGACCTCTCAGGGCAGCCCCACTGCTCATTGCAGCCCCCGGCGGCTAAGAGCCCCAAGACAAAGGGCAGCTCCTACAGAAGCAGATCCCGAGGGTGTTTGCTGGTGTTCGTCTTGGGAGCATGCAGCACAGCTGTCAACCACCAGGGACTGACAAAGTAAGAGAGATGCGGACAGGGGGAACAGCCATTACTGCCCCCATCTAACCGCCCCCCCTATCTTATTACTTCTAGTTATTTTTTGGAGTCTGCTACATGTCACAGATGTTGTTATCCATGTCTGGCATTAGGCGAACTGTCGTATCTAATCCATGAGGCCTTTCCTTCTCCTAGGATAGTCAATTCTGGGTGTTTTTGGTTTGCTACTGTGTTTAAGAATGATGTATTTTGCCCTCTTTCTATAGTAGTCGAATCTGTGTGTTTTTACTTTACTGCTGTGTTAAAAACGATGCTTTTTTCCATATTTCTAGGATAGTCGAATCTGGGTGTTTTGCCTTGCGCGTACTTCAACTTAAACACCTGCCTTAACTTATTCTGTCTTTGCGCATCCATAAGGTTTTCCCCTCACATGGTTAGCCGCAATTGTCTGAAGCTGCTGTGCTGCCTCACTGTTGATTGTTGTGCTCTCTAGGCTTTTTCCACCTCTAGATTAAATCCACTGTTGGTTATTGTTGATGTCTGCTGTGTCCACTATGCTCTCTCCCACTCTCTAGGTTTCCACCCTACTGGTGACTTCTGTTGGTTACTGTTTGGTACTGTTGGTTCAGTTGATTCTGCTGCAGCCACTTGCTGCCCCCCCCCTTTCTTGGCTGTCAATCTTTGTTGTCCAACCCCCTGTCTTCCGCCCATGCTGTTTCCTGCATTCCCCTTGTGGTGTGTTTCCTGTTTGTGCTTCTGATATGCTCCTACTGTGTGAACCTTGCTCTCCTGTGAATCCTGCATTGCGTAGCTCTGTGCTGTGCTTTTTCCTCTCTCCTCTCTCGCACACTTTCTCCTCTTTCCTCCTCTCACCATCTATGATGCACTCAATTTCTCCCATCTTCTTTAACTGCTACTCTATCTCCAATCCTACCCCCCTAACTAAGTCTGGAAAACATTCAAAAAGGATATCCTGGACTCCAAACCAGGCCTTTCCATTGCTGATACCTACATCAACGCTTCCTCCAGACAGACTCTCACTGATATACTCTTTGTCATTCCCTGTCCAGACCCCTGAACCCCTCATATGGTCTCTGTTCTCTCTCCTTTATCCCCGTCTCCCATTGTTCGCACCACCAATGGGAGGTCCTCTTGGCCTCCTTCCACTCCTTCATAGCCATCATTAATGTCTATCAAAATGGTACCATCATGGGCCTGGGCTTTTAACCCAACCTCCTCCTTCTTAAGGCATCTCCCACATCTTATCAACTTCCTCCATTCTCCTGCTATTCCTTCTACCTCCTCTCCGGCTCCATTGCCACCTCCTTCCTCCTCCTTCCTCCTCCTCTGCCTCCTCTTTGACACACCGCTCCAACCTTCCCTCTGGCCATTCTACCTCCTCCTCTGTCTACTGCCTCTGCCCACTCTCGGCCCCTCTGCCACTTCTGCTGGGTGCACCTCACTCCTGTAACCCACCCCATAAATCTTTCAAAAGTGGAAACCTGCTCCACGTAGCTACTCTTGTTCGGTTGTCAAACACTCCTCCAACATCTACCACCTTCTCGAAGACCTAGAACTTGATGTCCTCGCTCTCAAGAGACATGGTTCTCAAGCTGGCTCTGTCACAAGTCTTGACACTCTCCTCATTCAGGCTACAAGATCCTCTCTGAGTTCAGAACCAATCAGCCCACAGGTGGAGTGGCCCTGATCTTTCCTGAGTGGGTTCCTGCATTTGACATTCTGACACTGTCCTATTCATGCATTGCTTGCCTGGTCTGCAGGCTCTATATCTCTACTGGCCCCACTCTAACTGTGGCCACTATCTTCAGGCCAGCTGGCCAGGTTGCCCTCTTCCTGTCAGAATGGGTGCACCTCACCTCTTCTATTCTTGTTTCCTCCTCTGAACTCCTCCTGCTCTGAGATCTCAACATCCACCTGGATGCCTATGACCACTCCTCTGGACTCTTCTGCAACCTTTGTGACTCTCTCTCTGTTTACATTCTACCCTCTGGTCGGACACACTCTGCCGGACACACCTTACATGCTCTCATCTCCTCAGACATCCATCTCTCTAACCCTCTCACTACTCCTCTCTCTTGGACGGACCACTTTCTACGCTTCTCCCACCTGAAGCTTCCTGTCCCCCAGGCAAATCCTACCCCAGCACTGCAAGCTTCCTTCTTGGTCATTCAGCCATTGAAGCGAGTGTCAGTGGCTGCCTTTGCCTCCACTTTCTCTGCTCCTCCTACTCCTGCAGCTGATTCCTACTCTGACACATCCCTCTCCAACCTGCATCGTTCTATCTTCAACACTCTGGACATCCTTGCCCCTGTCATGAGCCTCCATCTGAAGCATACCTCCAAGTGCTACTCTTGGTATGACTACGACCTGGTCGTCCTGAAACGTACGGTATGGGTAGCTGAGCAGAAGTGGAAGGTATTGGGCGTATCCTCAGACAAACTAGCCTGCCCCCTGCTCCAAAGGCAATACAAACTCTCTGTCCTTTCCAAAAAGAGGGTCCATATTCAAGCCCACATCTCTGCAGCCTCTAACAACATGGCTGAACTCTTTAAAATCTGCAAGGGACTGCACAGTCCTGTTGCAGCATCCACCTCTCCTGTTTCCTCCCAGGACCTCTGCTCGGCTCTGGCTTCTCATTTCACCACTAAAACGCAGGACATCCTGTCCTCACTTTCCTCTTCCTCTATCTCTCCCTCTTCCTCTCTCAGGCCCCCGTTTGCCATCTCTCCCCCTCCTTTCCTTCTTTCTTCCCTCTCTCGGAATAACACCTGATGATGTTTCTAGACAAGACCAATCTCTGAAAGTGTCTTCCAAACAGGTGATCACATGCTCTTCCAGAACTATCAAGGACCACATTGCTTCTCTTGCTCCAGCTCTGGCCGATTTCTGTAACCACTCTTTCACCACTGGATATTTCCCCTCTCTTCTCAAGCATTCCCTTTTGCACCCCCTTCCAAAAAAAATTCCACTGATCCTTCGTGTCTGGCAAACTATCTCCCGATCTCCATAATTCCTTTTCTGGGCAAACTCCTGGAAAAGCTGCCCATCTGCCCTCTAACCCTCCACTCTGAATCTGTTGGTTGTCTCCATGACCATCAGTCTGCTTCAGAGAAGCCAGAGGCATGGACATTGCTCTTCTGAACACCTGTGAAGATCTGCTCTCTAACCCTGACTCCAGCTCTCTTACTGTCCTCATCCTCCCTGACCTTTCCTATGCCTTTGATACAGTCAATCATGCGATTGTGATTAATTGGCTCTGCAAGAACCTGGGCAACACAGATCAGGCTCTGGCGTGGCTGACCTCCTCCTCTTGGACCGACCCTCCCAGGTCCAACTTGGTTCCTTTCTCTGCATCACCTCTCTCCCCACTTGTAGTGTCTCCCAGGCCTCTGTCCTCTCACCCTGGCTCTCACCTGATTTCCAACTTCTCATCTAACTACTATTGTTATGCAGGTGACACACAGCTCTCTTTCAGGCTTTCATCAGCCTGTTCTCCTTCCTCGTTCATTCCTGACTGTCTATCCATGATTCAAGAATGGTGCGCCTACAACAATCTCTGCCTCAATGCCAACAAGACTGAGATTCTTCTCAATGGGACCCCTGCTCCCGCTTTCTCTCTGGCACTCGGGCCGCCCTCCTTGTGTCCTCTACCTTCACCCTCCTTGGAGGCTAAAAACATTGTGGTCATCTTTGACTCCTCACTCTCCTTCTCTCCATACCTCACGGACCTTGCCAAGAAGGCCCACTTCCAGCTGCACCTCCTCAGAGGTATTCTACCATTTCTCACTTTCCTCCAGAAGCTCACTGGCTCCAAAGCTCTGGTTCTCTCCAGGCTGGAATACTGCAACAGCCTCTTTCTCAATCTGCCTAACTCTACCCTTCGCACCCCTCAACTAATCCAGACCAGGACTGCAAAACTTATCCTTGGCCTCAAGCCCAGGAACCGCATTGCTCCAGTCCTGAAATCTTTGCACTACCTCCAGGTGGCTGCTAGGATCAAACTCAAGGCCCTTTGTATCGTCCACCAGGCTTTCTGGGGCTAGGGGTTGTACTATATCCAACTTGCTCTGCCTAAATACGTTCCTTCTAGAGCTCTTTGCTTAGCTACCTCGAACTTTCTAAGGGTCAGATGCTTCTCCAAGCAGGGAGAGGGGGTAGATCCCTTTCCTCTACAGGTGTCTCCCTCTGGAACATCCTCCCTGCACCTTTCAAACTTTGCCAGACCACCTGAAGTTATGGAAGCTGCTCAAGAACTTCCTTTTCTCCTCTGCCTTCTCGCTCCCTCTTTCTTGCTAACCGTCCTGTCTGCCTGCCCTGACTGGTTGTCGGATACCCTCAGAGTCTCACAGGGTACCATGCCCCTCCGTGACCAGTCTCCATGTACTGCCTATCAGGACTACAGCACACTTAGGGGCAGTAACTGTAACCCCTACTGTCTCCAGAGTCGTGCTGTCCTGGCTGCACTTACTCAGAGCCCTGGTGCCCTGACCGCACTTTCCCCTACCCTCACCACTGCACTTCCCCCTTTCCTTTTCCCCTTTTCACTTTCGTTGTTGCACTTTCATGATCTGAATGACACAAGGTCTAGTAGGATTGTTTGTCCTGTCTCCCACTGTCTCCATCTTCCTTGTCTTGTGGTACCAAGAAACACTTGTGTACAGGTGCGTTAACAATACCAAATCATATAATATCATATCATATCATTGAGGCAATTTGATTTGAGGTGTGCATGTCAAAGATCAAACACATAAATGTATAATTCAACATCTGGACAATCTCCCGCAGCTTTCTCATTTGGAAGTAATTTCATTACAAACCATATGTCACCCAACATGAGTGGAACATGAGTGGAACATCCAGAATATTTTGCTGTGTGGCAGGCAGTATCTGAAGGCTTGTGACATTGAGAGAAACCTGCAAATCCTTCAGGTAATCTTACGCTCAGTGGCTATCATTCTGCTTAGAATTGAAGAGATATTCACTTGAACACTGATGCTGTGATGGCACTTCCTCTCTTTCTTGAAATTCACCATCAGTATCCATATATTCTCACTTGCTTTAAAGCATATATCTGTCTTAATTGAAATGATTTAATTTTTAATCATAATGAGTGTGATTTTGTGATGGAGTGATAAGGAGTCGATTACAGCATTTGTCTGCAGTCTCGCCATCCCTCAGCCTTCTCAACTGTATTGAAAAAGTTTAGTTGACCCAACACCTCACAAAATGCTTTGAGGTATCCAAGATTATGTTACAACCTGCCAAGTTTTCTAAAAACTTGATCCAGCAGGCTTACCAAACTAAAACTGGTTCAGCAATATGCTATGAAACGGCCAGAGACTCTCTTAAAGTTAAACACAATATAGGAGAATGATCTGAATTCAGCCTTTAAAGTTCATTACAACATTTCCCGGCACTCAAGCGTAAGTGCAAAAGCACCATTTCAATGTATGAATTGCCATGATAGTATGTAGAATAAAAGGTGCATCCTTCCTCCCCTGGGCATACATTCAGCCCAAGTAAAGCAAAATATGCTTACTCATTATTCCCAAAATGGCCTCCTATATGCCTTTCTGCCCGTCTTCTAAGCTATTTGTTTAATCTAAGGTAAGATTCAAATCATGGGATGCAATCAATGGCGAATTCCACATCAACATCTCTAAGCATCATCAATGTTTGGAGACTACAGCGATGACAGAGTTAGAAAATAGTTTCTCACAAGATGACAGCCTTTCCTCCATATCAGTACACCAGTGATTGTTCCACAGTTCTCTGGACATTACAGACCAAAATTGAAGCAACACCCCTTCAACTGGATATGATGGAAATGTAATAAAAAAAACGTTCTTAACAATGGGTGCCTTAGATACTTCCTACCACAAAATTTCATATAGGTCAAAAATAGGTAATGTATGACATATTTCTCTTTAAAAATCTAGCTGCATTCTCTATTCTACCGTTCAACAGCGTTTAATCTAGTAACATTCCGTCTTATTTTCTGAAGCAATTAAACGATAAGGAGGAATGAAAAAGAAGTAAACAACAATATGAACTGAAAATAACTATACAATTGTTTACAAAATGCAAATCTTCTCCATTGCATGCAACATAATGCGATTTGTATGCCTATGTGTGAATTAAAATGACTTTATTTTCTTGTTGAACTTCCCACACCCCACAACAATCCCCATGCCTACTCAATTCACTAACCTGAATTAATCACCCCCCTGCCCTCAAAAAATGGCTATTAACCCCATACCTGAAAGAGTGAGGGTTGTCTAATGCAAGATCTTTCTGCCTAGCCCCTCCCTCCCTCCGTGCCTCCCTCCTTCCCAACCACACATTTCAAACAACCATGCTAATCTAAATTTCTCCAGCATTGCTAACCTCATGTTCATTAGATGCAGTGCATTAAGAATGTTAACTATTTATTATTGTGCACCTATGAATAGATTACTATTTTCAGAAGCACTATTTGTCTGCATTCAAGCCATGGCTATTTGCATAGTTTGATACAGCTTTATCTAATTTTTCCGAGGACTCTCTTTAGGACAATGATTGCATAGCACACATATTTAGTTTAGCATTAGCACCTCATTTATTTTTTTAATTTTAATAATCTTTATTGATATTTGTAGGACAATAATAAAATCAATGTTTATCAACCAAATGCAGCAATCAATTAGTAGTTTACTTGAAAGAGGATAACAAGAAGAACACGAATTTCTAAAGAGCATGTAACAGAATACATGGTAATCTTAATTAACTTATATATAACTTTAGCTATGAAACGTTATACATAGATAAGAGGAATATGCAGCTATGAATTGTGAAAAACAAGGCAATGAAAGATACTGCATTAAGATTAATTGAATGGGGGAGGGGCAAACGCAAAACAAACATGAGACCAATACAAAACAAACAAGCGACAAAAGGAAAGGGCGTGGGGGCATGTAGAACACATTAATGAAACTAAGGAAACATTTCCAGAAACATAATCAGATTGGCATCAAAAATAATATACAGATAATAAAATGCAAGGAACATTATAGGAATGTGAGAAACATGAGAAGGTCACCTTCCATGCGTAGTAACATTAAAATGATCCAAATAGCAAATGAAGAAGGCCCATTTGGCATTGTACTTGGTAAAAGAGTTTAGGTTTAACTGACAAAAAAACTATTATATCTATGCACAAATCATAATATATGATTACGATAAAGAATGCAGTGCACAATTATGAAAACCTTACACAAGTTCCTTTAAAGGGTTTGCTGAAAGTTTGTTCAGTAAAAGAAGCCTACATTAGCTAAAAACATGCAATTGTATCATACCTTTGAAATGTTATGTTCTTTTTATAAATCTCTTCCAAATCAATGGAACTTAAGCCGTTTGAAATCAGCTTGCAAGCTGTAGGAAAACAAGCAATGCCAAAATAAATAGGTTGAATAGCGTTAGTGTTTGTTTATGATGGACAGACAGATGTATGTTTTAGTTCGGTTTATGGATGAAGGATATGTGGATGGTGTAATGAGTATGATTACTTCGATGTATGTGGGATATCACTGTGTGAATAGATGGGATTGTATGTGGGTAAATGAATGGAGATGGGCTTAAAAGGACAGATAAATTTGTATATGTTGACGAATAGAAGGTTATGATTGATTAATCTATACCTGTGAATGCGCGTTTGAGTTTCGTCTATGGATATAGGAATGCCTATGAGTGGGTGTAATAAGAGTATTGAGTGTCACAGATGGGATATTGGAACACAGACATATGCCGAGACTAGGTGCTTAAAGTTCACCAATTGTAATAGGGGGTGTTTACAGGGGTGGGCAACTAAAATATAAATTAGGTATTTTCCAAAGAAATAACAAAATATAGGATGACCATCTTCTACAAATTTCTCTTACAATGGATGCGCAATGGTAAGTGATTAGACTTTTGAGTTTCAGCCGTCACTATTCCAAATTCCCAAAGGGGTTACCTCACCGCTCCTTCCAATATGTAGCAAACCTTCTTCTGCTCCTGTAAACCAAGATGTAGGCTTTCCTGGGCCCAGTACCCCAAGACTAAACCAGTCCTTCATGTTCTGCCGGACCCATAGAGTGTCTTAGAGATGGCATTGTGGTCAGTAAGGAGAGAGTCAAAAATCGCCACTAGCTTACCCTCCTGACCCTGTTCTCCACACCTCCTCTCTAAACTGTCACTAAACTATCTAACCCCCATTGGAACCCTCTCCTGCCTGCTATTCCTGCCTAGGGCCTGGCTCTCTAAACCTCACACTTCTAGCCAATTAGCTTGCCTCTGGCTCCTTGCCTCTCTTATAAATATCATAATTAATATCCCAATTTCTTCTCTCCACGGCTCTATTATTTCTGGCCAATTTCCACGTCCTCCTTCTTGTTATTCTCGCCTACTCTTCCTCCTGCTGATCTTTCACTGTCTCTTTTCTACCACATTGACCTGTTGCTGCTACTTCCCACTCCACTCTGGATTTTATTTTCTACCTCCAGCCGTCTCCAAACAGGAGACACCTGTTCCTGTCAGCCACACCACTAAACTGGGATGCATGGTTTATATAGCAACATGCCCCCTCCCCCAGATTGGATCTAGGGCTTATAGTTTGCAGCTGTGAGTCTAAAGGGAGCAAGGGTTGGGATGAGTTGGGCTCTTTCACTTCCTGATAGATTGAGGCTGAGAGGGCTGGGCTGACTCGGTATGAACCCTGGTGGTCATTTTGAAACTCTGTGTGAATGGAGATACTGAACAAGCTGATTGTGTGAAAGGTATCCTGCTGAACTGCTATTTGGAAGGCAAGTGTGTTCGGGGGTCTCTAGATCTGTTTAGGCTTCCGTTAGGATTTACCTGTCCTTGTAAGGTTTTCATATCACCTTCATGCCATTGAAGGGATCATTTAAAGTCCCTGATCTGTTCCAAGTTTTCTGGTTCGGAGAGCAGGGCATTGTTGAAGAAGTAGTCCATCTGAGGGTGGTTTGCTCACATCATTTCGATGTGTGTGCCCAGTGACAGGTTTTCTAGTGACTTCCCAGCATTAAGTGACAGGACTGAGTATTAATCAAGGTTTATTCTCTCCACAGCCCATAATTCTGCTTCCTGGATCTAGTCCAGGTTGTGTTTCTGTTTCTGAGGGGAATTGTTGGGAAGTATTTTTGCATTGCTGGTATGTCTAGTAACCCATCTTCCAGAGTCTTCTGGCTTAAGGTCACTAGATGAAGATCCCGGCATGGGACTTTGTCACTCATCCTGCCCTTTCCATCAAGCCCCCTTCTAGGTGTGGCATATCTGGTTTCACTTGCCCAGTATCTACTAAACTTCCTCCAACCCTGCTATTTACAATGTGCCCAGGACAGAACTTGTAGTTATGCATTTCTGTTAGAGGTACCCCGTGTGACTTGTTTCATTTCCCAAATTCTGGCAAGGTGGGACTGGTTGGCAAGGCTGAGGGTATTTTCAGGTTTCTTGGTTCCTCACCCATTCACAGGAAGGCAAGACCCCCTGTAACTTCTCATTTGTTTGTTCTTGGACCTCAACGGAAGGTCTTTTTCAGTCATCTGACCTATAGTGATGAACTCTGTAGCCACTTCTGTGCTCCCTGGCTGAGCTACTTAGTCTTCTACTGATGTTTTCCTGTCCCTGTAAGGTCTCTTCTCCAGTTCTGCTTGGCCACTTTGTGTTGAGTTTTGCACTTAGTAGAGCCTCTGGGGTGTTGAAAATGTGTTATTATAAGTCTTGGTGAACTGGTGGACCATTTCAAGTGCTGCTAAAATCTTCTTAAGAGGACCCCTATTAATATCCTTTGGGGTCTTCCACTAGGAATATGACCCCTTGTTGCAGTGTTGCTGAAGTGCAGCTTTGCATGTAGTTGTGCTTGGATCGGATTGTCCCGCTTCCAATGTTCAAGTTTGGTAAGCCTTTCATAACCTCCTTGTACGGGGCTTGAATTTCTGTATGATCCCTGCAGTTGGTTACCATTGCTTTCACTTGTATCTGACGGTTCACCATAGGGCATCCTTTGATCTTGGGAATTAATTGTTTTGGCTTAGCTGCCAGGTCTCTTTTAGGTTCATTATGATGACTTCAGACTCCTTCCTTAACAGTCCAATGCCATGGGGTGATTGCCAAAGGGCCATGAGCAGTTGTGCCCAACATGCCCTGAGTACCTTTTCCAGGCAATAATGGAATTCAAGCATGATGTAGGCCAATACTTCACCTGGCTATATGTGTATGAGTGCCTGGGATACATTCACAACAAGGAGTTTCAATGTGTCTTGAGTGTCTCTTGGAGGATTCTAGTGACCATCATTCTTTTTGATAGCATGGTGGAGAAAGGAGCCTTCACCAACCAAAAGCAGCTCTAAGGGATTTTAACCATCAAACCTATTCAAACCCATTGAGCTCCAACTTGCTATGGGACCAGGTTGGAAAATGTGGAGCCCAATTGTTGCTGTGGAATGGCATTTATTTAGTGCAGCCTGGGTGATGAACCACCACTGTGGCCCTCAGTCAGGTTGTAGCTGCTGCTGGTCCTTGGGGCCATGTTTCTTCAGATGCAGAAGTCCAGGCCACCCACTTTCCAAAGAAGGATCAGGGCATGAAAGCAGGATTTTATACAGGGGTAATTAATTGCACTTTGTACCTGGGTGATAAGGTCTGTAGCTTTTGGCCTTTGCCTGGTGTCCACCTCTTTGTGATCTGATAAGGGAGGGTGTATAGTTAGCTATCCTCAGTCGCAATGTCTGGGTGTCCTTTTGTTTTCTCACTGGAGCTTGTGGGAACAATAATTCTGGGTGGGTTGGTAGGGCTCTTTCCCTGACAGACTGGGTCTTAATGTTGGCAAGATGGGTCAACCTTTCAGTCAAGTTCACAGTCGAACCTCTGCCACTGCATGTCATACAATAGACATTGGAACCAAGAAGTACGTCAAGACCAGGTACTCAATATTCTACAATTAGGGACTGTGTAGAGGGATGGGCCAACTTAAATATGATCAGAACCTTCCCCAAAAAAAATTACAAAATGTAGGATGGCATTCATCTATGAATGCCTCTTACGACAGCTTCCCAATCCCAGGGTGAGTGGTGAGAGTTTTGAATATAAACAGTCACTGTTCCAAAGTCCCACAGAAGTTACCTCACTCCTCCTTCCAATATGTCGCAAACCCATTTTCTGATCATCTGAGCGTAGGCGTGGGCTTTCGGAGATCCTGTACTCCCAAGACTAAAGCAGTCATTGATGTTCTCCTGCCCCTTAGATGTCTCTTACAGATGCAGTTAGGGTCAGTCAGGGGAGAGGCAGCCATCCCTACTAACATACCTTTCTGACTCTGTTCTCCCCACCTCTTCTCTTACCTGTCATTAGGCTCCCTGGCCCCCACTCATACTCCTCCTTCCAGTTAGACCTGCCTACGGCCTGACTTGGCCCTCTGCACCCTTATAGTCCCAGCTCACTAACCGGCTTCTAGCTCCTTTCCTTTCTTCTCAATAGCCTATTTAAATTATAATCTCTTCACTCTGCGGCTTTCTTCTTTCTATTCCAATACTCATCACCCACTGGAGAATCTTCTTAGCTCTCCTGATCTGAACACATACCATCAACACTCTGCACACAATAGCATATGCCCTCCTCCTGCTAATCTTTCACTGTGTCCTTAATACCACCTTGAAATGTTGCCATCACCTTCCTCTTCACTCAAGGTCTTATTTCCTCCCTCATGCCTTTGAATGCTACTCCTTCCGCTGACTCCACTCTTTTATTTACTCCTTCCTTCTGTCTGCTCTTTTCTCTCCCTGCCACTCCACTCCTGGTTTTATTTGCTCCTTTTATACTGTTCCTACTACTGCCTTCGACTCCACTGCTGGTTTTGCTTCCTCCCTCCTTTCCTGTGCTACTACTGACTTACAATGCACTCCTGTTTTTGCTACCTCCCTCCTTTTCTCTGCTACTACCAATGACTCACTCATTCCTAATGTTCCTTGATCCCTCTTTCCCTCTGCTATTACATCAACTTCCACTCCTCATTTTGATTCCTCACTCCTTTCCTCTGCTACTATCAATGACTTCACCTTCTCTCTTGCGTTCTCCAAACAGGAGCCACCTGCTCCTGTTAGCCCCCCCCTCTGTACTGGCCTGCTTTGCTGATATAGCAACATGTCCCCTCCTCCTAATTAGAATAAGGGCTGATGGTCTGTGCTGTGAGCCTAAAGGATGTGAGAGTTGGGATTGGCTGGGTTCTCTTACTTCCTGATAGTTAGATTGAGGCTGAGAGGGTGGGGCAGGCTCCATTAGAACCCACATGGTAATTTTGAAACTCTGTGTGCATGGGGAAGCTGAAAAAAAGCTGCCAGTGTGAAGGATATCTTGCTGTGCTGTTGTCGGGAAAAAAAGTGTGATAGGATTTCACTGGGTTTTTTAGCTTTTCGGCAGGGTCTCCCTGCCCTTGAAGGATTTTACTATGGCCTCCCTGTTCTTGACGTGATCATTTCATTTCCCTGATATGTTCCAGGTGTTCTAGTTGGGAGACAAGATCATTGTGGGAGATGTGGTCCATCTGAGTGTGAGTTGTGTGCATCATTTTTATGTTTCCGCATTGTGGCAGGTTTTCTGGTGTCTTCCCTTTCTTAAGAGACAGGACTAGGTATTTTGCAAGGTTAATTCTTGCCCCGCCCCCTAATTCTGTGTTCATGTTTTGTTTCTGTTTCTGAGGGGCATTGTGGGAAATGTGTTTTTGCATTTCTCATTTGACTAAACACCCAGCACCCTGATTCTCCTAGCTCATGGTCACTATTTGTAGATCCAGATATTGGACTTCGTCAGAAGGGATATGGGTCCAAATATGCATATGGCAGTGATTGTGTAATTGGTTAATGGGTGTGAATCTGTGATTGATGTATGTGATTCAATTGCTTGGTGGATGGGTGCAAATGGAAGGAAATTATTGGAGGTTTATGACAGCTGTTGTTTTTTTATGAATCTGTGTAGGGGATTTTACACCCTAAAAAATTATGCACTATGTGAATTTTATGCATTTTACAGCAGTATTTTTGGCAATAAATTGGTAAAAAGACATACAATTTGCTATCGATTCTATGATGTAACACATAATACAATAGATGTATGTTGCATCACCAACTGTACACAGGAGAATTGTACAACATGCTCATGGTGCTTATCCCCAAATATGGTATTGCCATTGTAAAACACTTTAATTACTGTGCCCACAATAGTTGTCAGCCCAGAGACTGTGAAGAACCTACATGTTCATGATGCCCGTGTCTGCAATATATTTCAGCCTTATCATCTAAAACACATTAACGCTTCCTGTTCCCAAATGTATATCAGTACTGCCACTGTAAAACTGTCATGGTGGTGTTCACACTATATGCCAGCACTGCCACTTCTACAATTTCACTATTGATGTTATTGGATGAACTTAAATGCCAATTCAAACAACTTTTAAAACATGAATCAATCATTCACTTCATGAAGACATAATGTGTTCCCTACATTCATTTTGCCTCTCATGAATTATTTGAATTCATGTAATGGGTGGGTTTTAATGTATTGCCTTCAAATGTAAACAAAGGAGACAATTTAAGTAATTCACATTGCAAATTTCACATGCCTACGTATTTACAATGTAAATGAACAAGTTTCTTAACATCCAGTAAAGTCAGCACACACTACAGATAAATCTTGTTAGTATACAAAATGTAATACACCTCTAGTATGCAATACTCATCTCATCATATTTGACTAGTTTCAATAAAGAGCCAAGATGTATATGGGTATCCAATTCAGGACTCTATTGAACAGTGTAAGCCAGATTCTCAAACAGGAGTGAAAATGAAGAAATAAAAGTCCAAAGTATGACATTTTCTCATTTGTGCTCATTGCTCCCCTTATTTTAGAAGGGGAGGGACAGGAGCATAAAGAAGTGCTGTCCAGCCCCACTGCATACAGTAGGGTCGGGAGAACGCTCCAGACACTAATGTATGACTGACTCCCATCAACCATGTGGGTGCTGGTAGTGCATTTGATCGAAATGG
Source organism: Ambystoma mexicanum (assembly GCF_040938575.1). Lineage (NCBI taxonomy): Eukaryota > Metazoa > Chordata > Amphibia > Caudata > Ambystomatidae > Ambystoma > Ambystoma mexicanum. The sequence continues at coordinate 23,420,604 of NC_090924.1, forward strand.
GCCGTTAGAGGAACGTCTCAGTGAAAACCCTTTGTGCCCAGCCAACTACCGTCCCATTTCCATCACCCCCTTCCTGGAAAAACTTCTTGAGAAGCTGGCGCTCTCCAACTCCACTCTCATACAGAACTTGTGGGTGGTCTACATGATCACCTGTCTGGATTCCGAGCATCCAGAGGCATGGAAACAGCTCTCCTGAACACCCATGCAGAACTGCTTGCATCTCTTTACTCCAATTCCTCTGCTGTCCTCATCCTTCTTGATCTCTCTTCTGCATTTGACACAGTGAATCATTCCATCCTCATTAAAAGTCTCCATGACACCCTTGGCCTCTTGGAGCGGGCACTGGACTGGTTTACCTCCTTTCTTTCTGACCGTTCATCCAAAACCATTCTGGGCCCTTTCTTCTCCCCCTCTTCTTCCACTACCTGTGGCATCCGCCAGGGCTCCAATCTTTTGCCCTGGCTCTTTAATGTGTACATTTTTCTGCTGGCATGACTCATTTACTCCTTCCCCCCAATTTCCAATGTTACGCTGACGATAAATAACTTTTCTTCAAACTTCCCACTGATGCACTTGCACCCTCCTTCATCCCTGACTGTCTCTCTGCCATCCAGGCCTGGTGCACTGCCAGTGACCACTGCCTCAATGCCAGCAAAACAGATAATCTCCCTATTGGGTCCCCTGCACCATACTTCTTCCCTGCACTTTGACATTTCTCCATGCCCCCCCCTTCTCCCTCCACTGCAGCTAGGAATCTCAGAGTCATCTTCGCCTCCTCCATTTCCTTCATCCTTCATATCTAGGACATTGTTAAGAAGTCACACTTTCAGCTCTTCCTTCTCAAAGGGACTCTTCCCTTCTTCACCTTCCCCCAGAGACTCAATGTATCACATGCTCTGGTCCTCTACAGGCTAGACTACAGCAGTAGCCTCCTCCTTAATCTTCCTTCCTCCACCCTGCGACCGCTCTAGCTAACGCAGAATAACGTATCAAGACTTATACTTGGTCCAAGCCCAGGGACCGCATCTCTCCTGCCCAACAAAGTCTTCACTGGCTCCCGGTCTCAGCGCGGATTAAATTCATATCCCTCTGTATCATACACAAGGCTATCTGGGGCCGTGTACCACTCCATTTTCAATGCTTCCTGACCAAATACTCTCCTTCTAGATGCTTCCATTCCTACGACACCAACTCCCTGCGTGTTAAGCACTTTTCTGGTGGGCAATCACTTTCCTCGGCTGGCTCCCTCCTGTGAAACAGCCTCCCTCTCTATCTGCATCTTGAGCAAGACCTCCTTAAATTCTGAAAAAGTCTGAAGACCTTTCTGTTTACCTCCTCCTTCTCCTCCTCCCTTCCCTGCTAATCTTACAGCAGTGTGACTGATGTGCAGGGGCCTTATGTGTCCTCTGGGCCTTGGCCCTCACAAATCTCTCATCGCAGCTGCTGTCTTTCTACTGCACTTACTTGGCTCACCCACTCATCAGTGATTCCACGTATGTTCTTCTCCTCTTAGCACTTACCCTGAGCACTTCTCCATGAGCATCAAAGCACCTTATCCCTCACCCTGTCCCCCCTCTGGACTTGCACGTTCTGAACACTCACAAAGCATAGTAGGTTTGTCTCCCCTTCCCTTATTCTGATTATTGTTTGTACTATTATTGCAATGATTTATCCTTGCTGTAATTCATTCCCCCACCATGTATGCCCTTTGGACATTACGAAACAGTTTTACTAATTGTATAAGCGCCTAATACATGACCAATAAATAAATAAATTGAAAGCTTGAAAAAAAAGATGTCCCTCCCTATTTTGGAGATAGAAATGCAAGTGTGTCACACTTAAAAAAAATCATGCCAGTATAAGAAATGATTTGCGTCTTCCTCTGCACTTGTTCCTAAATGCACCTGGGGTGACCCTTATTTCTACGCATTTAAAAGGACGTCCCTTTGTGAATTCAGAATGCACTTTTAAATGCACAGAAATGCCCCCATGATACCAACAAATGATTAAAGGGTTGAAAAATGGCAACTGAATGAGTGCATCGTGGATGTGCTCTTTCAGATGCCCTTTGAAAATGGCCCTGCTCCTATTTAGGGGGCAAATGATGAGATGCACAAGCACTTGCACCAAATCAAGTTTGAGAATATGGCCTAGTGTCTATTTAGTTGTTTACTGTTTGCATTACACGCTTGTATTTAACACATTGATCATTTTCAAAATGCAAGCTTTGAGTAAACTAATTACAGTCGAGTGGTTCCCAAGTGAATTTCTCAAATTAAACTATGCATTTTGAGTTAACATCACCTTTTCTTGGAATGGTGCATTGTACAATATATTCATGTTACTTGTGTGAATAAATACCGGTATTGTTACGGTAAAACTCGTGCTTGATGGCGGGCACAATATGTGTATGCCCTGCCACTATACAACACACCTTCATGTACATGTTACATGACAGGATCGTAGTTTTTACACTATACCCACCCAGAGGATAAATCAGCGGCAACGTGCTACGACATGGAGCAACACAGGTTTGATCCCCGGGTCTGCACTTAGGAACCTCTGGGTATTAAGCACGTTATACATAACCTATCATATCAACTAATGTAGTTATTTTAAACTCAAACATGAACAAAGAATAAGGCTTAGTGTTGCAGTTGGTCTGTGGGGCGACTCCTCTTATATTGATTGTAGTGATAGAGAAATAAGGTTCAAAACAAAAATAGGAATGTTAACGGGGACAGGAAAACCCCTTGGTCATACCAGTTTTGCAGGAATGGTCGCATGTCACTGGATTGACGGTAAGCCACATGAAACCCGTCAAATATAGGAAAATACAAAAAGGATGCATAAACACCCAAAAAATATCCAGGACAGTGCGCCTTATAAGGTTTGTGAAGTATATATTTAATTCAATCATAAATGAGCCCTTATAGATAACACCTGTTTCGGCCGCTTTGGCCTTTCTCAAATCTGGGCTGATATTAACAGACCAAACCGGGGGTCATTATATCCTTATTCAAACGCAAACATTTTATTGGGTCAAATCCCATAGCAGTAATATTCTAAATCAGACGAAAATCACTCGCGTCGGCTTCAAACCCGGAGCCGACGCGAGTGATTTTCGTCTGATTTATTGTTTCATTTTCCTTGCACCAACTGAAATGCAAATGCCTTAATTCTTTACCCACTCCGAAGAATGTTTGGACTCCTGCTCTGTAAAAAAAAAAAGCTGTCTCTACTGTACGGTCAACTGTGATTTCGAGCTGATCTCTCTTTGTGGGCTCTGGGTGACCTAAAGCTCCCACCCACTGAATACTGACTATGGAGGACACCGCAGTCTTTGATGGGTCATTGATTACATTCAGTACGTAGTTTGCAGGTCAGCAAAATGCTCACCATGCAAAAGCTCCACTCCATCAGACCCTGTAGTGAAGTTCACACACAGCTTTCAAAATCGTTCTGCCATATCACAATTTTATCTTCACTAATGAACTCCTCACTGCCATGTGTTTCTTCTTGATTTTTGGCTCCAGTGCAGATGTTTGGACAGGCTTCCATTTCAGTGGACTCACTATGTGGATCCCCTAAACATTTTGCTTACTTTTGATGACTTACCTATGTTTTTTTTTATTTTCCTTTAGTTCTCTCCCCCTGCCACTGCAAATGAAATTGTGATTTGCTGCCAAATTAGCCCATATGATTTAAGCATCAGATGTTGGTGGAAGGGTGAATCAATCACATGCAGGCCTTTTGTGAAGTAGCCTGGTGGCAGCTGCTATTTAGTTTTGGCTTCAACAAGTGTACAATCAGTTTTTACCACATTAGAAGCCCAACATATACATTTGGTAGGTACCATTCAAGACTGACTCTCAACCATTTTATTTTGGACCATAAATGTGTATGAGTGGACTTTGCGTTCGGCCTAAATTGCATGTTGTGCTGATATGTGCTCACTTTTAGCCCATCCCAGTAGTCTAATGTATGGTTTATTGCTGGGTTAGGCTGGTCTTCTATCCCAGCCATGTCCAATGCACATTCTGTGTGGATGAACCAGTGTTTTCATTGTGTTTAGGTTCAGACAAATTAGCTGTCTGCTAAAACCTTTGTGTGCCTGTGTGTTGTGTGATGTGCGTGTTGGATTAGGTTGGCCAGTGAGTTAATGCGTTATCAATCAGTGGGAGACCCCGTGCATTCATTACATTCATAACTGAATTGCAGGAGGAATGCTGCTAATCATGGAATGTTGGTACTGCTGATATGGTTTGGACATATTTTATTTACCCTGCTCCTGTTTTCTTCTAAGACTGCTCGAAATCCACCTTGGACCTGTCATTATCCTCCTCCCAGTACTTCTTTATGACAGGACTCACTGTTCTGTTTTGGAGTCATTTTCTGGCTGCTCTAGTGATCCTCCCTGCACAATCCTCTTGGATCAAAACCTCAAAAAATACAGTCTCCCTTGCCTGGATGAGTGGTGAATAATTACTACTCCACTTCATCTCTGGCCTGGACCATCTTGGGTCTCATCCAACCATTGGGTCTATCCTCCACAAGGGACTAGCACTGTAAAACGGTTTAACAGCACCTTTATGGATGTCCAAAAGATAGCAGTGGCTACAGGTGGTGATTGGGTTAAGATAGTGATGCAGAGGTTTTTACAGTACAGGTTGGCTCCTCACACGGGAACAGGGGTATTGCTGTTTGAATTGTTAAGGGACAGGAATCCCAATATACATTCGTGCCCAGGATGGATGGGAAGGTCGAGTTGTGAGGATGTTGATGTGAACAACGTGCAGGAGAGAATTCTGCAGAGAAGAGGAAGAGTAAGGTGAGATATGATGATACAAAGACATCGAGAGAGGTGCATGTGAATCCAGGTGATCTGATAAAGATTAAATTGCCTGGCAATGTGAAAAAGGGTGAATTGAGGTTTTCAGAAAAGATGGAAGCGGTCAAAGATGTGGGTACTTCCATCATGGTGAAAGGGGGAAGAGTATGGAATAAAGAAAGAATGGCTGTGGTGAAGAAGGGAGGTGTCAGAAATGTCACAAAGGTTGAGGGGAAGGAAGGGGGTGATAGGAGAGCATTGAAGGCAGCATTGCATCAGGTGAGACAGGGCCAGCTGGGTGACATCCCAGCTGGTTGGAATGTGGTGGTGTGAGGATTCCAGCTGGTGTCAGTTGGAGAGACGCTGCCAAGAGGGTGGTGGCTATAGAACTATGCATTTATAATATGTACATTAAAGTTATGTTAATGAAGCTACCTCATGTTACCTTTCTCATTGCCTCTTTGAGGAAAAAGTTAAAACCAGTAGTTTCTTTTTTTGAATAATAATTCACCTCTCGAGTGTTTGTCTTACCATCAGCCATTGAGGGAACTTATATCAAGATATGTCCTTACTTAGAGAGCAAGCAGCTCTTGTATACTTGTCAATAACTCCCTTCCACAACTCCACCTTAATCTTGGCAACTGTGGTTGTGCTCTTGTTAGATATGGGCTGCTTCATAGGACCTGCATCGGTTGTAGACCTCATGTGGTGGCCCCTATGGGGACTAAGGAATCTTCCACATACCACTCCTGAACCCAACATCATAGAGCAAGTGGTGGGGGTAGGCCCCCATGAGTAGGCACACATACCCTCATGTCCAAACAGGAGACATGTACCCATACTATTTAATTGTGATATATAGACGGCAGTGCCAAGTAGTCGATTTGTCACGAATTTGACATTGCAAATATAGAGCACGGTATTTGGGAATTGATGATGTTGAATATTCTTTTTCTGATAACTGTGAAAATGTGTGTAGATTCTGGTGGAAGTGTTTCTCCGTAGGCATGGATCCAATATCTGCACACTTGAGTATTCCTTCCTTGAAAAAAGGACACGAGACTGCCATGCAGATCCTGCAAATGGGAATGCTAATGTGGATGTATGATGGAGGAAGACCTTGAACATTTCCCTTGCAGTGTTATTAGCATTGAATATTCAGGGTTGATAATGTGATTTGTTGTCGTTTATTATGGCATGCTTATAGAAACATTCATGTACGATGGTTCAAATCTGTTGACTGTAAATGCGATTCTCAGTCGAAGGAATTCCAGTGCTCTCCCGAGTCTTAGATTTGCAGAGATCGTGAGCGAATACACATGCTTTGGTAGAGTTTGTTTTGCACAATCTTACAGAAGTCACTGTGAACAGCCTCACTAGCTAGACTCCCTAGTAAATAATGATGTTGGTAGGGATGTGATTCTGATGAGGGTGCTTTACTGGGTATAGTCGATCATTAGACATTGTTTTTCGATGTCATGAACATAAGACACAGTACTTACATGATTCCAGTATGATGTGTGTAATAGTACTGCTAAGTTACCTTCTACATAGAGTTACAATCTTCCCAAATGGAATTGCATTCTCGATATGTCTCTGAACTCTATTCACGAAGTGTGTAATGCATGTTAGAGTTATGAAATAACTGGTCATCAGTAACTAATCTGTTACATTCGACTGTCATTTAATTAAATATGATAACTAGCTTTGCAAATTCAAATACGCCATTAATTGGAGAAACACAACTTTAGAAACTCCAAGTTAATTAAATTGCCAGAGACTGTTAAATATAATAATTCAGCAAACTAATAACAGTCTGTTGCTATTTAATTAACTTGTGATGATGTATTTACAGGTTAGTTAATGGTCTATTTCAGATACAAAGATTGCAGTGAAATTGTTCTCCCTGCTGAGATGGAGTGTTATATTTAAAGTGAAAAGAAAAGAATTAGCAAACCATAAAGTGAAATATTTCAGTGCAGCGAACCAGAAGGCATAGGATGGGCTGATGCATTAACGCATTTTTTAACAACATATCCTCAGTGTGTTTTCTTCTGAAGAAAAGGAAATACTACTGCATCTAGCTGTATAATAGGCAGAATATTCAGAACAATGCATCAAGCATATTGTTTTACCTGCAGAGACAACGGCCCTCATTCCGAGTTTGGTGGTAGTCATGGCGCTATTTGCGCCATGACTGCCACCAATGACGGTATCGTGACCGATTTGGTGCAATGGGGACTTACCGGTCTAGTCAGACCTTGGCGGGACCAGTAAGTCCCCATTCACCAAACCATTCCTCATTCCCATTTGAGCACCCATAAGGCTCAATGGGAATGGGGAGGGCGCAAATAACGGGCTGGCGTATGTCAAGCCTGTTATTTGCGCCCAGGTCTCTTAACGGATCCCGTCCATAACGCCAGGTCAGACCAGGCGTTAAGGAAGGGACCTGCTAAGGGACCCCATAGTAGGGCGGTAAGGGATTACCGGCACTGGTCTCCTTACCGGTGCCCTGTATCCCTTACCGCCCTACTCGGAATGAGGGCCAACTTCTCGATCCCAGAAATCTATTTCACCAAACCTGGGTGATGTTCACACAGACTTGCCTCTGCTGCCTTTCTGGGGCAGATGTTAGGCTCTTTGATGCCACTGTATTCAGCATACAGGAAGCATTTGAGGCTTATATGGTCAACTGTTTTACCCCTCCTCGGTGGTAGTCCTTTTGCTGACTAAACACGCGTTTCCATAGAACCTGCCCTAGTTCATATTGCCTGTATAATTCCACAGTGTAATGGAGCATCGCTTGACTGGATAAATACTGTTTGTGAAGATTGATAGATGTCAGGCATGAAAGAAAACAAAGGAGCAAATACTACCTCCTACTGGTTGTTGTGCAGCAAGGTACAATAAAGAATTTCCATTGGACAGCAATCAGGCTTGGACTGGCCTGCCGGGTCACAGGCAAAGCCCGGATGGTTGATGGAAAGGCCAATGCTGGACAGTTTTATGCGCTACTATGAACAAGGTTTATGACTTACCAAACTGAACATGTGGTAGCTATCACCATTTCACAGTTACACTGTGCTTCAAATACACCATTTCCCATAATTGTTTGAAAAAATGTGCCTTACTGAAGCAGTTTCTTCACGGAATATAAGACCATGCGGAAAAGATTACAATATCAGTGTGTAGCGTGCCACTGTGCCTTTCCCTATCAACACACTGATGTGCCAATACACTGGTTTGCTACTGTTTCCAAAGGGAATAAGAGACCAGTTTATGGTCTCCCTGTCTTCCATTAACTTCGACGAATCCCCTCTGAAGTCTCAGGATGTGTAGATGCCACGGAACATGTGGCACCTGCAGATCCCATAAAAGTTGCATTGTGTGACTAATCAAATTCCCGAGTAGCAGTGGTCCTGGGGTGAATGTCGGTTTCTAAACCATCATTCACACCGACACCTGTAATACACCAGAATGGATCCAAACAGATTAGATTAAACATGCATACAATTAAAATCATAAGCCTCCAATTTTGGTAACGTGAACGGAACAGCAGGCTTATCTCCTCTAAAGGTCCTGGATCATTAGTTGCAACACAGCAAAGATACAATTATTACCCAATGATAAAAAGAGTGTCCAGCCAAAGTTGTATACAAATATCTCCTTTATTATTATCACAACAGACAGCCTAAGAACAGTATGGGCATCATTTTGAGTATGGTGGTAGCCATGTAGCAATTAACTCCAATGCTGCCTCCCATACCGGTACCACCTCCGGGTTGTTTCAATGGGGACTTGCCGGTCCATTCCGACCTTGGAGGGGCCGGTAAGTCCCCATTGAAAAAACCATTCCCCATTCCCATTTCAGCCCCCATGGCTCAATGGGAATGGCGAAGTAGCTAATAATGGTACTGCAATTTGCAGTACCGTTATTAGCTCTAAAGTCCATTAACGGGTCCCGTCCTTAACACATGGTCAGACCAGGCGTTAAGGAAGGGACTCGCTAAGGGATCTCGGAATAGGATGCAAAGGGTTTACCAGCACCGGTGTCCTTACCGGTGCCGGTAATACCTTTGCGCCCAACTCGGAATGAGGCCCTATGAAATATAACCCACCCTGTAAAGGAATGCAGAGGACATACCGTTTCGAAGAAGGAAAAGGGTTGCAATGAAAGGGTGGTAGTTGGTAGGGTAAATAACAGTATGTTAAGATTTCTTGTCTTCAGCACAAAGGCAGAAAATGGTCTTAAAATGTATATAGGGGCTTTTTGTGAAGGACCAAGGAGACAGACCCTCAATGTACCTTTTGCTGAAGGTGTTATTGGTGCTCTACAGGGTTGAGTCAGCTTCAGGGTGCTTTGCATACTTCTGTGACAGAGTTTGAGATGGGAATCAGCTGCGGGTATCAAGTTGCAAAACGGTTTGGTGAGTAAAGCTTGATGAAAGGCTGCATGCAGGCCTTTACAGCAACTCAGGGACAGGAATCCGTGTTTCAGTGCAGATCACTGGTTCTGACGCACTGGTCGAGATGTATCAGGTTTCATTAAGCAACTGCAGCTTGACAACAGTCAGCGTTGCTGTCGTTTGCGGATCAAAGAACTCTACTGGCTCAAAATGTCCTTTAAGGCAGACAGCATTAGGCACTTCTCCCAGTTTCTTCAATGGGCTTGTGTTGTCCTTTAAGGTGGATGGGCCAAAGATCCGGAGTGTGTCGCATGTATCTGCAGTGTGCTTTGTTTCTTGTTTAAAGACCTTCTGGCCCTCCCTGTCCCGGGAGCATGCTGCAGAGCCTAGCAGGGAATACTGTGTACTGGCTGGGTACCGGTTCTGGAGTGGCTGGATGGCCCTCTCAGTTACTTTCTTGCTATGTTCCCTGGGAGATGTTTAGGGGAGGGAGCTTGATTCCTTCTTTAGATATCCTGGCCTTCCTTCACTGGCAGAAGCTGTAAGGCAGACTGTATCTTCTGCCAGGGTCCAAGGTTGAGTTCTTCTTTCTGACTTCTTTTGAAGTCTTCAGTGATTGGTGAAGGCCAAGTCTACTTTAGTGAAGCAATCTTGGCGTCCCTGCCAACAATCTTCTGTATGTGTGAGGTCATAACCAGAGTACTTTGCAACATGGAAAGCTACATGGGTGAAAACAGGAACAAGGTGTACCCAAGATCTAATATGACGGAAACCTCCTATCAAGAGAAAGAGTTATGGGATCATTTACTGTCTGACTGCTGTGTTGAAAGAGTCTTTCGGGTGAATGGTCCTCTCTCTGTGGTTCCAGTTAAAGCAGAAGGTCTCCCTTTAAGATGCTGAGAGACCAGACTCTCTGCCACATGCAAACCATATTCTTGAACCTTATGGATGGGGTCCCCCAAGTGAGGGTGGCCTACCGCAACATAAGACAGAGACATGAAAGTTCACTGCCATGGATACTGAAAGGTGGGAGCTGGCTTCAGGTTGACAGAGTTACATATGAAAGGTTGTTGGGTCTCTTGTCTTTATTATCCTCTGCAGCCAGGCCATGCGTGGGCCTGTTTGAAGCAACCCCTGTTGGTATGATTATCGCTGCCAAAAGAGAAATGATTTCCTAAATAGGAAACCTGCGTCCCCTGCACACTGTCAATGAGGCCTATGCCTAAGTGTTATTTTAGGCCCAACGGGTTTCGAGTTTCTATCACTCTTCATCAGGGGCATACAATCGTTTTCATATACATTTCTATGAAGAAAGAAAACATTTTACATACAATCATATTACAAGTGCATTAGTTACAGTTAACTAGACACATAGCGGTCTTAGGAAATTCTATACTGGATTACATTCAGTTACATTGGTCCTACCTAAAAAATATTTTTATAGTAGCCATGACTGGAATGTGGGAATCACAATGGGTTTCATAGTGGATATACACCGATACCTAATTTCCTTTGTTAAATTGGCAGCCCATTAAACCCGTAATTTAAAAACTCTCTTACATCATGTGTCCGGTTTTTCCATTGTTCCAAGTATAGCGATCTTTTAAGCAGCTACTTTATTGATATTTATATTGATATTTTATTTGTATCGCACTCGTACACAAGTGTTTCAGATCGCGACGAGGGAAGGGAGGGGAACAAGGGAGACACAAAACAATGATCTTACTAGGCCCAGTGACATTGAGAACGCGCAAGTGCACTTCCAACATTTACCCATGTTTATGTTTTGTTGAAGAATGCACTTTTTTTCCAGGAATTTATACTTTGTGCCTGTTACTCACATCATTTGGTAGACATTACCAGCATATGGCCAGGTGCAACATTTCCAAAGAATTACCATCCAGATCCTTGGCACTCGCAAAACATTACACACTCTTAAAAAATATAGAATGATTTCCTTCACGTGCCTAAGTACTCCGAATATTTGACATTTCTTGCCATAATTTGACTTTGTACCCGACCATATGCTTAGTTTTGCCATTACTTGACACAATTTGACAGGTACTAACATCAAATGCGCAGAACCCCTTTTAATTAAAGTATTGTCCTTTTTTAAGGTTCTTCCACAATTTGATAGCAATTGCTGTCAAATGTGTAAGCATCCAGGCCACAAGTCATGTTTTGAGCTTATATCCCAGGTATTCACACTTTATGGCAGAATTTGCCATTAACTCACCAGTTATTGACACAATTTGTAAGGAATTACTGTCATTCTCCTTCCTGTTATTTCCACAGGCCTGGGTATGCTTGTAGGGCAGAGAGGTGTGTGGGACAGGGGAGAGTAGAGGCACTCACCTACATTTACCAGCAGTGGAGGCACACCATAGTGATCATGCATTCCCTTTGTGTGACTCTGCTTCACAGTCCTGGTGAAACAGGATAGTCGGAGTAGAGAGTACATCTCCTGGTGCTGCGGTATATGCTGAGTAATGTTTCCGAATTTAGTAAAAGAGTACTCCTTAAGTGTCATCTTATTACTGGCTGGCGGAAGTAATCATGCATTTAGGCAAAGCTCTCATGAGTGGAGTGGGCAGTTCAGATAACACTTTATCACAGTAAATAAAGTGAATGTCACAATTACAATAGTTTTAAAAACTGAGGTTTGGGTAAACTGAAAAGCTGGTAGAAACTATGGTGGCATGTTTATCTTACAAACAGGCTCTAAACAGCCTTCAGACTACAAACAGGCTTCAAACATATAATAGTGATATGTTTGTTGTGTCACAGTTAATGATATGACATGGCATTTATAACGCGCCAATACTCAATTGTTAACACCTTTTGTATAGCATTCCTCTTACCTCGATCAATCAGCTACAAGGAATTCCAGCTAATTATTGGCATTATCTATTCGTAATTGCTCATAAATGTTCCTTCCTGTTGGTTGTGTTAACAGAAAGTCCCCAGTATCCCATCCATTCTATTTCTTCCAAGCAGCCTAGGCCCAACTTCACTTACTCTCCTGTATTCCTGTCATCCTTCCCAAAGAACCTGCATCAACATCTGGTAACCACAGACTGGCACCCATCCAGTTACCCCTCTTTTGCTGGCCTACTGAAAAGACTCTCCGTTACCCCTGCCCTGTTTGATCTCACAATATTTCAGCTTAACGAATTCAAGGTTGATTGACGTAGCAACGCTGAACCGAAGCTCATCCAGATCATCCCTATTTCATTATTTTCTCCTCAGTGGTGGACATTTCTGGCAGCTTGACAGCAGACAGAAGCAATCATTGCCGCGGACCTCTTTCTATGGTGAGGATTAGGTGCACACATCCCTTCTTAATGGCACTTGTTTCGATCATTGTTGCTGAGTCCAGCCATTGCCCTTGGCCTGGACGATTATTGATTATATAGCTCATTGCCTTTGTGGAACAAGATTGTGAAGAAGCTTCCAACAGACGTGCTAGAGATTTAGCAGGTGCAGGGATGGGTGCCAAGATGGTTCATCCCACCACCATACCGGTCAGCCATATGTTTTAAAAATATGCCTAAAGTTGTAATTCTCATGATTTTGGCCTACTGCGATTTCAGTAGTTCAACCCTTCTATATTTTAAAAAAGAGGTGTTTAATGTTCTCTTGTTTGTACAGTTACATCTCCAATTGTGGAGTTGTAAATTGGCAGTTTACTGGATTTTGGCAGGTAAAAATGGCAGCGGCAGAAAATTCCACAACACCTGTATAAGCATTCACACCAGCAGACCCTGACATCGTATACAAAATACTGCCACATCTGGGTGGTAACAGCTACTCAACAATGCAGGTACAAACAATTGCATGATTGTTCAATAACAACTAAGGTATAAACAAAGAAAAAATACTACCCAACTCTCACATGGTCAATAAATGATAGGGACGAGATATGCATAACGCAGACCAGATGGTAATAACAAGACTGCTACATGACCTGCGAATCAAAACACACATACAAATCACCTACAATACCACAATGCACAGACCATAGCCCTCTCTTGGTATTTTTCGGGTAGAGAAGGTAGACAACCAAAGGGGTCTTTTACAACCCACTTGACAGTGTCAGTTTAAAATCATCTGACACTGTTTTCCGAATGATAGGTGCACCACCATCTGTTTTTCCATGGTTCCTTCTGTCAAACGGGGACTGTCGTTCATGCAGTTGGTTTCAAAGGGGTAATCTCCCAAACTCCTCGATAATGAAGCTGCCAGGAGACAGGTAGAGAGGAGTCACACCAATTGCCCGATCACAACCCACAAATTAACACAAAAAACAATGTTAAACATATCAAAATAACAGGATAGTGCAACAGCAAAAAAGCAATTGTTCATATTTGTGAGGTGAAGTATAAGGGCCGGAGACATAGGTAGCTGCAGGTAGGCGGTCGTGGCATGGTTCATAGACCTAAAGGAAGAAGTGATAGCTCCAGCAGATTCAAGGGAGCCTGACATAACCTAATGGAATATATGTCCCAAACCGTAAGCAGTAACCTGATGACATTAGGACAGCAAAGGTCTAAATTATATGGTGAGAAAAGCAGTTATCATAAGAGCTGCGAAAGGAGGAGATCATAATGAAATAGAAAGTAGTTTAAGGTGTGGGGAGAAGATAAAAATAGAAATAAGAAGAGAATGTGGTAGCGGCTGATACACAAGTCTTGGAGCCTGAACACCTGTCCCAAGGACCACAACACTAAACTGTAAGCAAGGATGATGACCCAATAGCTGGTTTATTCATACAAAAGGATTGCAGTGCACAACAGAGGTGAAACCAGATAATCCAAAACACAGGCAGAGTTTAAATGAAAAACTGAGTTCTAACCTGGGTGGGTAATCCCAAAGCAGAGTTAAAGTGATTCCATGGTTGAGAGACAATAATTAAATCAGCAGATGAAACCAGCACACATCTTTGTGGAAAAGAACTAGAAACTTGCCCATCCTCATTTTGTAGCAGTTGCTAAGTAAGATAGATCACCAAACTATACCAGGAGATGCACATTTATGACTACAGTCCATGATAGATGCATTATTAAAAAAATCTTTGTTTCACATAAAACATGACTGGAATTCATCAGGGAGAAATTTGCCCTGCCTGAGGGGGATGTTGAGTGCTTGTCTCTTGAAATGGGTCAGAGGGAATGGGGTGTATGTCCTTTGGGGGATGAAGATATACAGTGGGCCATAAGGAAAGCCAAATCCTCTAGTGCCGCAGACCCTGATGGAATCCCTCAATGCTTCTAAAGCAACCTCCGAAGGTATGGCTCAAGCCTCTACTGCCCTTATTTGAGAGCATTCACCAAACTCGTAGGGTCCCCAGCACCTGAGAGCAATCAATTATTATACCAATCTATAGACAGGGGGAGAGAGCTGACCCCAAAATTTCAGGCCCATTGCCCTTCTGGATGCATCCTGCTAAATGTTCGCCTCATTGCTACTTAGAGATCTTTCACAGCAGGTAAAATCAATGAATGTACCAGTTGGGGTTTCAATCGGGAATGGGGACTTCCCTAAATGCCACAGTAATCTCCTACGTAGCTGCAGCAGTATAGAGTGGAGTGATGGGCCCGACTTACATGGCATCTATAGACATGTCTAATGCCTTCAACAAGGTGACCCGGGCTGCCTTATGGAGGAGACATTTGCGAGGAAATGTCCCTATAAGACTGATGCAGATCCTGGCCTTGTTGCATAGCAACGCTTCATTGAGGGTCAGGTTGAACAGGGAGGGTGCCTTTTTGGCATCTGTCCCCACCTTTGTGGGTCCTATACAGGGTTGTGTAGTGGCCACCACCCTGTTTAATCTGTTTGTCGGATCTGGCCTGGGTGTGGGAGACAGGAGTTGCAAACCCTGTAAATAGGGGGTCACTGATTCTGGACTGGTTAGCCTTGGCAGATGTCATTATTCTTTTTGATAAGACACCCGTTGGACTCCATCGAAAGTTAGCCATTTTCCATCACTATGCTGTCCAAAACACCTAAAGATTACTGGGCAAACATCCAAGGTGTTTGTCTTTTTGACTAAAAAAACAGCCTAAATCCTTTGTGTGGAAAGTGGGGAACAACCCCTTGAAAAGGCAATGTTTATGTGATATTTAGTCTACAACATTACCAGTACTCAATCTGTGGGGGCTTGGAAGGCTCTCTTCAAGGGAGGTGTTCTGCCCCTCTTCGCGAAAATGAAGAGAGCGTATTTTCAGCTGTGTTGGTATTCTTTGGTGGCCTTGATCAAATTTTACACACAGAAGGTCAAGCCAACACTTTTATATAGGCTCAACATTGTATTATTTGACATGGGGAAATCCCTCAACATACTCGAGGGCAAGCTTTGGAAAAGAACCTTCGACCGAACAATTCTGTACCCAATTCAGTGGTGAGGCCTGAGCTGTGCCTTACCTCTCTGGCAGCAAGGGCTGTCTGGAATAAGTTGGCCGAATATGCTAAGTTCTTAAATTCTTCTCACAATTCCCTTTACCAATGCCTGTGTATGGTATGGCAATGTCTATTTATATAGCGCCTATACAAAGGCAACTGTTTCAAAGCGCTCAAGGAAGGTGGGAACACAGGGAAATAACAACAGTCACTTAGACCCCTTGAATTTCTGAGACGATAATGGTCTGCATAGACAGATTAAGTGAATATGATACATGTAACTGTTTAGATACAGCAAAAAGGCCTAATGGCGATTCTGCATTTTTTTTTCAAGTGCACATTAAGGGGTGAAGACAAGTGAGAATAGACAGAATGATATTCAGGCAGGCTGTATACAGATCGTGCAAGTGCGGGCAGGGCAAGGGAGGGGCAGGGGATAAAGTACACCCAGTCGGTAGACACTGATGAAGTGCGGAGAGAGACACTCTCAAGGATTTATTACAAGTGCAGTGTGGGGTGGGGTGAAGGGCCCTGAGGCAAGTTCAGAAGTACTAGCAGGGGTGCCTGGGACATGTGAGACTCTGAGGTGCGCCATGTGGCCAGTCAGTAAGCTGTATGGAAAGTAGGGGGAGAAGGAAGGGCAGTGAGCTAGCAGGGTAGGCTGAGAGAGAAGGAAGAGGAGAAGAGGGGGGTCTTGAGGAGTTTCTGGAACTTAAGAATGTCAGGCTCAAGACGTAGGGTGGTAGGGAGGCTGTTCGAGAGGGAGGTACCTGCTGATCAAAGTGATCTCCCACCAAATCTCTGCTTGGAGAACCGGCTCACTCGCAGAAGGTTGGAGAGTAGATGAGCGGAGCGCTCGAGAGGGACAGTATTTAGGAAGGCAGCGTAGGTCCCAGGCCCCAAAAAAACCTTGCGGACAATGCAGAGGGTCTTGCATTTGATCCTTGTAGCCACAGGAAACCAGTGAAGGGATTTCAGCACTGGAGAGATGTGGTCCCTGAGCTTGAGGCCAAGGATAAGTCTTGCAGTTCTGTTCTGGATGAGTTGCAGAGGGTGCAGGGCAGAAGAATGGAGGTTGAGGAAGAGGCTGTTGCAATAGTCCAGCCTTGAGAGAACCATGGCTCTGGAGACAGTGAACCACTGGGCAAAAGTGAGAAAAAGTAGAGTGCCTCTGCGTAGGTGTAATTGATTTTTTTGAGATGTCAGAAATTTGAGAGGAGAAGGAGAGAATGAAGTCGAAGATGACCCCAAGGTTTTTGGCCTCACAGGGGGGGGGTGTGGGCACAGGCCCATTGGAGGCTGGCCAGAGTGAGAGGGGGAAAGCGGAGGCAGGGGTCCCAATGCGAACAATCTCAGTTTTACTGGCATTGAGACAAAGGTTGTTAGCAGCACTCCATGACTGAATAGCGGACAGACAGTCAGGTATGAGTGAGGAGGAGGAGGCAGCTGAGGGTAGCCTGAAGGATAGTTGCGTGTCATCCGCATAACACTGGAAATTAGAGGTGAAAGTGGCAATCACTAGTGCCAGGGTTGCCGTGTAGACATTGACAAACCAGGAGGATAGGTTAGAGCCATGGGGAACACCGCAGGTTGATGATAGTCAAGAGAAAGGCACCAAGTTCAACCTGGGATGGTTAAAAGTGGTTAACCGAGCCAGAGCCTGACCTGTGATTCCCATGGTGTCACGAAGACATGAGATGAGGATGTTGTGGTTAACCTTGTCAAAGGCAGAAGAGAGATCAAGGAGAATGAGGTCAGAGGGAGTGTTAGTGTCAGGATTTGAGAGCAGGTCTTCACGGGTGTTCAGAAGAGCAATTTCCATGCCTCTGGATGCTCTAAAGCCAGACTGATGGTCATGGAAACAACTGATTGATTCCATCTGGCGATTTAGCTGAGAGATAGACAACTTCTCCAGGAGTTTGCCCAGGAAAGGAGTGATAGAGATTGGGTGGTAGTTTGACGGAATGGAAGGGTCAGCAGAGGGTTTCCTGAGCAGAGGTTGCACAAGGGAGTGCTTGAGAGCAGTTGGGAAAACTCCAGTGGAAAAGGAGAGGTTGAAAATGTTGAGCAAGGCTGGTGTGAGGGAGTCAATGTTGTCCTTGATGGTTTTTGAAGGGCAAGGGTCCACTTGCTTAGATGAGGCCTTCATAAACCGGACTTGTCTGGAGAGCTCATGAGGTGTGACAGGAGAGAGAGAGGAGAGTGGAAGTGGAGGTGGGGCCAAGGGAGGCACAGGTGCTAGTGTGTGCTGTGGTGTGGGGGGACGGGAAGAGAGGATGTCTTGGGTTTTTGTGGTGAAGTGTGCTGCCAGGGCCGAGCAGAGGTCCTGGGTGGGTGTGACAGAAGAGGAGGCTGCTGCAGGATTGGCCAGTTCCTTGCAGACTTTGAAAAGTTTGGACGTGTGTTTTGATGCCGCTGAGATGCAGGCTTGAATAAAGACTCTTTTCTTGGAGCAGATGCAATATCGATATTTCCTTTGAAGGAGGCTGCAGGATAGTTTGGCAGATGGTTCACCCGACAAATTCCATTTCCGCTCATCTGCCCTACACTTGCGTTTAAGGGCAGCCAGGTCAGAGTTGTACCAAGAGTTGCACTTTTTGGAATTCTCCAGTCGGACACTCATGACAGGGTCAAGAATATCAAGAGTGTTGGAGATAGAGAGATTAAGAGTAGTGGGGCCTGTGTCAGGGTGGGAGTCAGCCTTAGTAATGGGAGGAAAAGAGTAGGTCAAGGCAAAGGCAGTCACTGTCACTTTTTGCATGGGTCTGGTGACCATGACGCTGAGTGGCTGTCCCAGGTGAGTTTCTGCCAGAGGAAAGGAGAGCTTCAAGTGAGTTGATAGAAGAGAGTGGTCGGTCCAAGAGAGAGACGTAGTGAGAGGGATAGAGAGTGGGTTGTCAGTGGAGATAAGAACATCCAACGTGTGGCCCGCAGTGTGAGTGGAGTCAGAGGGTAGAATAGAGAGGGAGAGAGAGTCAGGTAGGTTTTGGAAAGGTCCTGACGAGTCAGGAAAGTCCAGATGGATGTTGAGATCACTCAGCAGGAGGAGTTGAGAGGAGGAGGAGAGTAGAGAAGAGGCTAAATGGGTACATTCCAAAAGGAAGAGAGTGAGCTGTCCAGGATGCTGATACAAGGTGGCCATGAGGAGAGAAAATGTAGGAGCGAGTCAGCGCATGAAGACTAGGCACTCGAAGGAGTAGGCCTGAATAGGGATAATAGACACAGGTATCCAATCAGGGAAGATCAGCGTTACTCCACCACCTGCCTCCTTTAGCCTGGGCGCAGAAAGGATTTTGTAGCCTTCAGGGAGTAGACTGTCAAAGCTTATGACAGAGCTTTCCTTAAACCATGTCTCAGTGATGGCGAGCACATCAAGAACCATGAGTTCGAGGAGGTTGCAGATATCGGTTGAGTGTTTTGCAGTAGAGCGAGTGTTAAGGGTGGCAATGTGTAGCAGCTTGCCATCCTCAAGGGTCTTCCGTGGGGGGGCGCATGGGACAGTGGTCCCCCCTGAGGGTGGCAAGAGGGTAACCTGTCAATACTACAGACAGTGACCACACTAAACGAATTCAAGACTAATATGTACAGGATCCTGCACTGACTATGTCCATCAGAAAATGAACTGAAGGTTACTCCTGGGGTGGTTAAGAGGAATTTGTTCACAGCTGATTGGGTCAAAACCCTGGACGTGTTGTCGACTCTTTCTTTCTATGGAGAATATGCAAATGTTAAAAGAAGAAGAGTGGACATTTTGATGTACGTTTCCCTGTTCTCCTGCCCAATCAATTGTGGGGTTTATCTGGGTTTTCATCTAAATCAATTCGCAACTCTTGACTGGAAGAGAAAATGGGATGAGTAGGTGAAGAGTTGCGACTGTAGGTTTTGCTTGGAGAAATCAGAGGAAATGTTAAAGAATATTGTTCTTCATCATATGACCTTTGGGGAGGCAAGATAGCACTACCTTGGTGCATTGTTTTTATCAGGAATGTTTTGGGTTAGGCTGAGGTGGGGCAACACAGTGAAAATGATCCTTGCTTTGTATGTTTTTTATGTGTATTTTTGAAGAATATAGATGAATTCTAAGGGGAAAGGAACATTTTGTGTCCAAATCAAATGTTTTTAGCAAACTGTTTTTCTTTTCTTTAAGTGACTTGTATGTTATTATTTTTTGTATGATCTTTGTTTGTGAAAGGCTTATTTTTGTAAGCTATAACACAATACAAAAATAAAATAAATAAATAAAGACAACATGAATAGATCTTATTTATTATATTTGTTTTTTTGTAATGCACTGAACTCCGCAGGCATCAGGGTGTAACATTCAGACAGCAGACAAACATAAAGTGTTAATGAGACAAAGATTAATGTTGTGTCTGGCTTAGCTTGGTAGTGGGAATGCACAAGGAATGTTGTGATGTCATATGGAGTGTTTGTGTCTGAGTGTCAGAATGCTTGAGGGAAGGTTCTATGTTGGGCAGGTAGTCAGCCTGAAGCCTGGGTGATGGGCTGCCAGTGTTTCTGTTCTATTAATGTAACTTACTTAAGGACTATTTAACTGCTTGTGAAGGTGTCCTGAGAAGCTGTAACAAACCTAGCATGTCAACCTAAGAAGGCTGGGACGTGCTTTGTAACATTGGCGACTAGTCGGTCTTAAAGAAGAAGAACCCAAGTGCAAGAAAAAGTAGGAAGCTGAAGAAACCTGCTGCAGGGGGTGCAGGAAAGGAAAGGACAAGAAGAAGGACAACACTGCCCCCAATACAAGTAAGACCCATCACCCAGGGCGCCAAAGGGGGAGGAAAAAGACCCTGTAGACCCTGTAGCATGAGGGACCAGCAACTCATGATCTGGAGGGAGATCTGAGTCACAGGGGTTGGGGAGGGAGCTGGGCCAGAAGATGAAAGGAAGCTGTGTCCCAGTAATAAAATGAGAAGCCATGCTGCATAGGATGTAGAAAGGAGCTGGCCTGTAGGGAGAAAAGTTATGCTGTCCCGGTTACGTGAAGTGGGAAGTAGTTGCTTTCAATGTAAAGTGGGAGGTTTGCCCATAAAGGAAGGGCAGAGCTGTCCCATTAGGTGTAATCATATGTCCCAGCAGGTAAAACAAGGGACAAGTCAAACCAAGGGAAAGCTCCCGATTATGAATAAAATTAAAGCAAATGAAGCCAGGGTGAAGGGATGTGTCCTTTGTACTTGTAAAGCGTAAAGCGATCATGGTGCATAAAGCAGAGTCAGTAGATGCCAGAGACAGTGACCGTTGGGTGAGCAGAGATCTTAGCTACCCTGTGTCTGGCAAGGGAATGTTAACATCAGTATGGATGTGAACGGAGTTGGCGAATGAGCCGAATGCTCAGGAGATGCAGGAATCGTTGCTTTCAGGTTTAAACAAGCCGAACTTTCAGGAGTTGCAAGAATCGGGAGGCTTAAACAATGCGGCTGTATCGCATCAAGGGTGAGAAATGATGGGGATTTCTGAGTAAGGAACCCAAAGGCATGAGGCTGCGTGTTCAGGACGCAGCATAACATTCATTGAGGAATAGTACGGCACACAGAAGTTGAGTGTGCGCTGTGTTGTACTGTGGCGGGACGTTCAGGTAGCGGTCTACCCAGCGAAGGGAAAGTATGCGATGCCCCGTTGGAGTACTACTTATGCATTCTAAGCAACATGGAGAGGGAATAAGTCTATGTATTGTAAATGCAGCGCAGACTTGGAGATCTATCATTCTCCCCACCGAAGCAGGAATGGTGCAAGGGCCGAGGTGCTGTTTGGTTGTCTAAAAACTGATGGACAGACCACTGAGATGGTGATGGGTTATCGTCCAAGGATTCAAAGAGAAGGGACTTAAGTATCCTTTTGTGATTTGTGATATTATCCTTGTGTGTTGCGCCACTGATATTTGCAGGCTGATTCATGGAATAAATGTGCGCCGGAAATCTCTGCGCAAGCGTGCGAAAGAGTACGAATCGCAGCTCAAGTGCGAAAATGGCAGTGCAAGCGTGCGAAATCCACGCACATCGATTCATGGAAGTCCGTGCGCGTGTAAAATCTGCGATGTGCGCTAAAATTCTGTGTGGCGCACGCGGGCACGCATGCCATCAAACGGCGTGCGCTACGTGCACAGCGAAAGCGCACATAGCCCAGCGTACACGACAAAAGTAGGCGTAACACGGGGCGTAACACGTGGAATGGGGAACAACGCATGAAAATGTGGGCGTTACGGGGGAAGTACAGGAGGCAAATGTGCGGAACGTCCACACGCGTGCCTACAACACGTATTCATGGAATCGAACAGGGCAAACGCGTGCGCCAAAAAAGACACGCTACTCTGGAAACATGTACGCCAGCAGGAAGCAGGCGTGCGCGGACCCGCGCAGCATAAAAGTGCACACAAACAAGCTCAGACGCTACGATGAATATACCGTTCCTCGCAGCAGTGGTCGTGGGACACCGCAGGAGGAGGAGGATAGTCAGGCCCAGAATTTTTACACCCAGGACCAGCCTTTTTGGGATGCCTGATGACCAGGTGTATGGGAGGAACAGGTTTCCACCTCACATAATGCTCGACCTGGTGAGTGAGTGGGAGGATGACCTCACATCACCCACCCTGTGCTCCCAAGCACTGAGCCCCTTGGAAAAGGTGCTCAATGTACTGCACTTCTTGGCCACTGGTTCATTTCAGCGGACAAGTGCCAGTCACAGGCCACACAGTCACGCTGCCTACACCAGGTGTTGGCCATCATGACTGCACGCCCATCAGTGCGCAGGCACATATACCTGCCCAGAACACCTACAGAAAGGCAGGCTGCCGTCCAGGATTTTTACGGGGTGGCACACTTCCCCAAAGTGCTAGGTGCCATTGATTACGTCCTCCCAGGGCAACTGAGCACATCTATAGAAACTGCAAGCACTGGCATTCGATCAACGTGCAGGTAGTATGTGATGCCAAGGGAATCATCACCTCAGTATATGCCAACTATCCAAGGTCCACCCATGACAGTTTCATTTACAGAATGTCAACCCTAAACGGGGACCTAGAAGCTGGGCGGCATGGCGATACATGGCTGCTTGGTGAGTATAAATGCCACTGCACATGCATGCATGTCAGATACTGAGTACTGTCACAACCCCACTAATGATACCCATCATCACCTCCCCAGGGGACAGTGCCTACCCTATGAGCACCCACCTGATGATGCCAATTCGGAACCCCACCACACCACCCGAGGTAAGATACAACACAGCCCATATTGCAACCCAGGGCATAGTGGAGCGCACATTCGGAGTGCCCAAGTCACGCTTTCGCTCCCTTGACCGCTCTGGTGGGCAGCTGTAATACGCGCCCCCAGTAGTGTGCAGGATCATAGTGGCAGCATGTGTCCTGCACAATATTGCAACCCGCCGGGGCCTGCCGGTGGACATAGTGGTGCCCCCAAATCCCCAACCACATGCACGGCCGCTGCACATGGGAGGAGAAAGGGCACATGGCGAGGCAGCCCGTACGCAGCTGGTGGCCAATTACCTCAACTAAAATCACACCCCTGTGGAGTGCACACAGCCCTGGTACATACCAGCTGACAATCAATGATGATGACATAAGGGACAGTCAACGGTCACAACCATACCAGCCTGAGATTGGTCACCTGGAAGTGTTACTTTGTGTGCATCCCTACCTACCGAAAGACAACCAATGCTGTGTCACAAAAAGACACACATTCATTATGCATGAATGACTACCCCCTTGCAAAATACAACATGAAAACAGCACCATGTTACCCAACCCCTCCCCATCTCCGCTACCCAACACAGCATGGCATGTCATGCAATGTGAAAGCAAACAAAGGAATGCACAACACATGACACAAGTGTCACAAAGTGCACTGTCCCAAATGGAAACAGGCCACAGACAATATTCTCCCAGTGATCAATAACAAACAGCACACATGACCAAATACCAGCAACACAATACAGCAACACGGGATGAAACATTGCCAAAATATGACAGTACCAAACTAAAGTAGTGCAAGTTTTACAACCTGAGTAAGCCAGCACAACCACCCCTTCCAACTGCAGAGTGTTGACGTCAGGCAAATGTGTCAGTGTACTGCATACAACATGAACTGCATCCACAAAGGAGACGGCCTTGTGAAGACATGAAGAAGGTACATGTGAATAAGGAGGAAGACATGGATGCACAAGCACAAATCAATACACCACAGTGTTCAATACAACAACAATCCCCACTAGAGATGTACACACAGTTTTGACTACAGACTGCCCACATAGCTCATGGGAGCCCAATGTCACTGTGTAAGTCACTGTCACTTGGTCACACCTTTTGCAAGCTCATGGAAAGGGAAGCAGGAGGGTGTGTGTTTCAGGAACCCAAGCATCTAACCCAAACACAGGAAAAGCCTGCATGTGCCCAGCTGGAATACACAGTGGATTCCCACGAGAGCCACACAAGGCAACACACGGTAAAAAAAAAAAAATGCCCATGTGGGGGGCAGAGGGGGGGGGGAGGCCACCCAGGAGGTTCGAGGACAGGGTGCACACCAACAGCCACCTGTGTGGATGTTGCAAAAAAAAATACCTCCATGGGCTCATGGCCTGCACGGCTATGCTAGTGTGGGAGGAGTGCTGCTGTCGCTCTCATCACTCTTTGCTGCTGCATCAGGAGGTGGTGGTGCTATGGGAGGCAGCCCACGCAAAGCCTTGGTATGGTCCTCCATGGCAGCAAGCATGCAGGTGTGGAAGGTCTCGTTCTGGAGGATGATAGTATGGAGATCCCCATGCAGCACCTGACGGGTTGCCTGCATTTCTGCACGCATGGCCTCCCATGATGCCCGATCTCCTCCCGAGTTGCCTGCAGCTCAGCTGAGAGCGAACGTGTGATATGCTCCAGCTGCTGTTCTGACCTTAAATTTCAGGAAGCCTCAAGTTCACCCAGAGTCTCCCTGAGGTTATGGAGTTCTACCCTCAGGGCTTCCCTGTGGCCCTGTGACTCTATAGATATGGCTTTGCGCAGAGTCTCCAATGCCGCCCGTCGGTCCCTGTTGGACGCCAACATGTCTTCCCTGTGTGATTGGCAAATGGAGTCTGTTGCCTGCTGTTGTTGCTCCATCTGCCTTTCAGGGGGGAGAATGGAAGTGGCCACCCTCTCCATTGCCTGATCCATCATTTCAACCGATGCTCCCTGTTGGGCTGCTATACTGTACATGGAGTTTTCCCATACAGTATTCCCTGGTGGCGTGCGGCAACCGTGTCGGCAGCACCACACCTGTTTGGGGCAAGGCAATCTGCACCTTGCTCTGCTGGCACTGCCTGAGGCTGCAGGACTGCATTCCCCCTCTGATCTGCTGGCCCAGGAACAAGATCAGATGTTGTGGAGTGTGACCCTGCATCCGTAACCGCCAAAGACGGACTTACCAACACTGACATCCCCATAGAAGGTTCTTTCCTGGTGCAGGTGGGTTGGACAGAACAGAATCCCTGCCAGAAACACTCACCTGTGACGGCACATAAGTCTCATCATCCGATTCAGCACCTGAATAGAGGTCTGGGGAGGTGCACCCAGAGACACCCCTGGACAGTATGGTCTGCAGTAAGATTGGGTTTTCACCCACCACCACACCACGTCCCTCACTGGTGCCAGGTCGTGGCTGAGATTCCTCCTGGGTCTGCACCATCTCCTCCACCTCAACAGCATCAAGTGCGTCATCACCTGCAAAAACATGAAAGACAAAAAATTGAAATAGGCATTAGCACCATAGCACACACATAGGCCTGACAAGCCAACTATCCAGTACATGATTTACACATGTCCCACATGACTATAACCCTGGCATGCATGCACTGTCAGTGAGTTGGACGGGGAGGCAAAAAGCAGACGCTGATGACACCAAGATGGAAAAGCAACACATTTGCTGCATGCTGGGTAGCATTGGCATCACACATTGAGTGGCATGAACAATACACATACAAGACACATGCCAGCACACAGATGGCGTGTAGCATAGCCATGGTACATTTGACAAGTACAGCCATATGTCAGTGAATGAGTACTGTCACCCATCCATGTGAGATGTACATGATGAGATGAAAAATGCAAAATAGTGTGACAAAATACGCATGTGCTACACACTGCAACACATCCAGTGTACAATAATACAGTGACGGCAGGCAGATGTACACATCAATGGTTGGTCACGTCAACATGACAGGAAACAACTATCATGTACCAAATTCAAACAGGCACCACAAATCAATGTGAGCAGGCCACTACTCAATCAGCTTGAATGGTCTAATCATGCACATGACAAGGTAACAAATGTGGCCCAACGAGGGGTGTAATCAATGACAGAAGCATGTCACATATCTGGCATTAGGGCTGATAAATGCGTTGCGAAAATTGGAGAATTGAAACAATCAGCCTGAATGAACCCTGAAAAAATCTGAACAATGTTGTTGCAAGATGACAGTTCAAGGGCAACTGCAGTAATGTTGCGCTAATTGGCTACTGTGGGCAGAAGGCATACTGTCATACCCAAATTCAAGGGCGGTGAATGTTTTGGAGGAAGCACATGGGTGACCCATACCAATAAGGAATACACACCCTCACCAGGCACTCAATCAGAACCTGTCACCCAAACAACATACACATGGATTCCACACACATGCCTGGGCACTGGGCACTCACCGGACAATGCGTCGTAATCTGGTAGGTCTCCCACGCCTTGGATCTGTTCCTCTGTGATGAAGGTTCCAGCAACAGACTCATGTTCAGTGAGTTGGTTGTCCTCTGGTGGGGACCCACCGCCAGTCACCAGAGTAGAGGCATGATTTGAGGCCAGCTTGTTCTTTGCTCTGCGTTTCAGATCATTCCACCGCTTGTAGCAATCATCAGCTGTGCGCCTCACAAATCCAAGGGCACTATTGATGTCGGCGATGGTCTGCCAGTGCGCCTTACATTGACCAGGTGTGGTCTTGCACCCTGCAGTCACCACCATTTTGCCGCTATGTGCTGACACATAGGCCACAAGTGCATCAAGTTCGGCGTCATTAAAGCTAGGCTTCCTTGACATGCCGGAGTGTGTAGCCGTGTCTGGGGTCCCATCCTGTACTGCCAGAGCACCCTTCTTCTTCTTTTTCAAAGGTGGTGCGGATCCTGAGTGGCTTACGCCGCTCTGGTCAGTAGGGGCAGAAGCGCCGGTGAACTGGGTACTAGGAGTGTGCGAATGCACAATGACCATAGGTCTTGGTGCAGGCATTGGCTGCAGGGTGATGTTGGCAGGGCCAACGTCAGTTTGATGGACCTGGACCGACACTGTCCCGGCTGGGAGACTCAGAGCTGGGGTGGATAGAGCTGCAGCTGCCCCTGCAGCCTCCCCACCCTGCCTACTTGGGGCAGCAGATGACATTGCTGCCCCAGATCCACGTGGCCTGGTGACAGAAACTTGCACCGCCACACGTGGCTTAGACTTGCTGACCTGGAAGTCAGCCTTGGAGTCATCCTGTGCCGGTTCTGGTGCCAAAATGGGCTGGTCCAACAAGGGCTGAGCTGGGATGGTCTCAGCTAAGTTTCCCACAACCATGGGGGGGGGCATGGGTGTGCCTGATTGGTCCTCCACACACAGGGGTCTAGGGGCACCCTGCAAATCCTGGCCACGTCCCCTACCGCACCCACCACGCCCACCTTTTGGAGGTCGGCCACCTTTGCCTCCCTTTCCGCTTGGTCGCCTCCCAACCATGGCACTGATGTTGTTGTGCGTATGGGAGTAGCAGTAAACAATTGTCCTGGGCAATTGGGGGTGAAAGGGGTAGGGTACTATATGGAATTTGTACCCTAGTGCTCTAGCAAGGCTGTCTGTGACCCCTGGGGGAAGATGACGGGTCACGCAATGCACAGGTACCCAGAAAACAAAAATGAACGTGCACGCAACCCCTCCTAGAACACGTGTGTGGAAAAATGAACCCGCACTACGCTGTGGCACCCAGAAACACAAAAAAAAGCGTACGCATAATACACGCAGCCTACACTGACCTCTGAAGGGGTACGCGATACACGGGGCAAGCACAGTTAGGAAATACGTGTGCGACTCACCGTATACCTGGAAAAAGAACATGAAAAAGATGCGCGTGTGCGCGATGGTAACACCCCCACCAAAAGAAGAATTGTATGCTGTCTGAGGAAACAAGACAAAAGAAGAAGTGAACGCAGTTTGAGGAAATAGGCCAAAATAAGAATTGAACGCTGTCAGAGGTAGCAGGGAGTACGAACTTGAACCGTTGTGAAGTAATCGCGTGTGAACCGACTAGAAGTACAAAATTCGCCCACTCACTCTCCACGAAAAGCACGTACAAGAAAATGGCGTGCTACACGTACCTTTTCAATCGGCCCACACGTCCAACGTCACTTACGTGTGTACGCGCTAAGGCCCTTTCCTCCAATTACACGAGCTGACACTCGGACGTGCAGTTTTTGCACGTGTACGATGAACATGCACCTGTGTTGTAGGAAACGCCCTTGCACGTCACAACACAAACGCGCTTACACGCTAAAGGGCCTTTAGTCCAATGAATTCGCGTACATGCAGTATATTCACGAGCTGATTCACTATGCACCCGTCACGAGGGAAACACCCGCGCGTGTAACGTCACAGACGTGCTTACGCGCTAAGGGCCTTTCCTCGAATTACACGCTGACGTGCAATTTTTTCACGTGTCAAATCACTCCGTGTCAAGCTGGCCACGCGACAACACACGAAAGACCACGCTCCTGCCCAGAAGGCCGAATTAATGCCCCAGAGAGCCCCGAGCACGCTCCCACCTGCCATAAGCTGCTGCCTGCCGCCCACGTGCCCTGCTATTTGCTTCCTGAATGTCAGCCAGGGGTGCAGTTGCTGTGACCACCCCTGCTGGAACTGAAGACTCCCGACAGGGATACCATCGCTCCACAGCCCAGCCCCAGGACCGAGTTGCCCACCCACACCTGACACTGGGGTTGCCATGTCATGCACAACACCATCTGGCACCACTGGCAACCCCCAGCCAGAGAGGCATAGGGCCACCACCTTCAGTGCCAGGGAAGATGGTGTCCTGGTGGAGCAAGTCCTGGGGCTGTATGATGCTCTCTTTGGAAGTTTGTGCGCCGACTATGAAGGACGGACCAGGATCTGGATGGACATCGTGACTGTCATCAACGAGGAGGGGGTGGCAGTCCGCAACATTAAACATGTCAAGAAGCGCTGGGAGGACTTCAGGTCCAGGACCCTTGACAAGGCCCGGTGCCTCTTGAAGGCAGCGGATGCCAAGGGGCGCCAGGGCCACCTGTCCGACCACTAAATGAGGGTCCTGGAACGCATAACCCCAGCGCTCCACGTCCAGGTCCTTGAGAGGCAGACCCGTCTGGAGTCGAGCGGTAAGTGTACATACATACTGGTTGGACGCTGTGCGTGTTGTGGTGTGCCAGTAGTGTGCAGGTTGCACATGTGTTTCTGTAGGAACATGTATGGATGTGTATGTACAGGAGCGTGAGGCTGACACATGCGAGTCCTCTCATGTGTGAGACACATGGATGGTGTATGTGTGGGTAAGCATGCAGGCCAAATGCAGATGTGGGAGCACACATGTTTGAATTACTGTGTATGTACATTGGCATGGTTGTGGTGTCACACATGGATGTTGGTTCCAGCTGCATGTATCTGCACTGTGTACATGGCCATGTGTGTGTATTTGACAAGTGTGCAACTGTGATGCAACATGGATGCATGTGGCACTGACATGTAGAAGGCTGAATGCCAGATGTGACATGGATGGCGATCTCATCACTCTGACAGTTGGTGGACATGTACACATGCATGTAAGTGTGTTGGTGTGTGTGCATGTGTTGTGTACTCCCCGTGTTTCATGTGACATCAGGCTCACCTTCGGATGTTGATGCTGTTGTATGTGTATGGATGGTGCTGCCTGGTGCAATATTGCTGTGGAATTGCTCATGTGTGTGAGTAGAAATGACATGTGTGTTAGGGAGTGTGATGCCATGTCTGAAGTTTGACACTGCCACTCATGTACAACTGTCATGTGTGTATCAGTCCATTGTACAGTGCCCTGATGCCTGTGTTCTATCTCTCCCTGTTTGCAGCGTCAACTGATGAAGAGGGCGGAGAGGGTGCTGTGGAGCAAAGCGGCAGGGATCGCACCACCAGCCGGAGACGCAAGGCCCGGCTCCCCTCCCAGATTGTTATCTCTTCGGGGAGTGAGGAGTCTGGTGCCGCGTCCCAGACCGCAGCTGCCGAGGGTAGGTCCAAAAGGCAGAGGTTGGAGATGGACTCCTCGGCAGCAGAAGGGGCAGCTGAGACACCACAGGGTCCGACGGAGGAAGATGGCATGGAGTCATCCAGGTGGTGGGGGGTTTGGAGGAGGAGGAGGCCATGGAAGGGACACACACGGGGTCTGGAGGTGGGGATTCCACTAGGGCCAGTGGTGCAGTGCAGGGGCAGGGACAGGAGGCAGCACAGGCCGCCACAGAGGTGCCTGTGTGTAATCCTGTCCCTGATCCTGTGACTGCATCATCCGGCACCAGCAGAGATGCCAACGTCCAGACCCGTTTTCAGGGAGGGGATGGGTGCACAACAACTGGCCTTCCTCTCCCTGCGGACGTGGCTATCTGGGACCGGGTTGAGCCTGTCCTGGCTGGGATAGCGTTGCGTCTACGGGGCATGCGAGGTGACCTGCGGTGTTTTTGTGAAGACACTGCACGTCATCTCAGATGGCTCTTTGACCGCGTTGACCTACTGGGACGGGTCACCAGTGCTGGATTCCTCCGTGTGCTGGACCTTCTTGTGACCCCCTCCTCACCTGAACCTCCTTTGCACCAGTCGTACTGCATGCCCTCTTCCCACCCATGTATCACCTGGGTACCCTGTACAGCTGCCTCTGACCCAGCGGCCAGGCTGGTGGAGGACACATCCCTGCCACAGTCGGAAATCGGCCGTCCAGCAGGGGTGGCCACCACGACAACTGCACCCCAGCCAGAGGACGATGTGCAGGCAGCAAGAGCCAGGGTGCAGGCACAGCAGCAGCAGCAACATGGTGGGAGCAATGATGGCTCAGGGCCTTCAACATCAGAGGGGCAGGCATCGGCCAGAGGGCAGGAGGACCCAGGATTGCAAGTGTCTTCCGTGTGGCAGCGGTTGGGCCACGCCATAGATGCGGAGCGGCAGCGGGCAGAAGAGGCAGGGCTCACAATGGTCAGGGCAGAGAACTCCATGCGGAGGGCACTGTACCGGGCCGAGTGCCTCGAGGCAATTCGCAGGGAGTTGGAGGTCAACATGTCATCGTCCCTGCGAACCATCGGGGCCATGGAAGAGGACCACCTCCAGGACATTGAGCGGGAGTTCGATGATGCCCTGGCCCGGGACATCAAAAAGTGAGCCGTCGGACTAGCCCGCTGCCATTGTAAATAGTTAGTTAGTTAGTTAGTTAGTGTTAGGTTTCATTTTAGTTTTCATTTTTTTTTTGGGGCGCTTGGACAATCCGCACATTTTTGTATATAGTTCTTCATTAGTTAGTGTATTTTTGTAGGTTTTTTTTGGACAGTTGGGCTCATGGACCCAGGATTTCATCCTTGTAAATAGTTGGAGTGTGGATTTGTCAGCATTTTCTTTTTTGATTTTTCCATGGAGCAATGGATTTTACTTCTTCATTTCTGTTTGGATTTGCTTTGTTGGAAGGAGACTTTGGAGACATTTTTGATTTCATATATTTTGGATTCTGATTTCCTTTTTTTATTATTATGTGACATTCTGCATTGTTTTCCTTATGTCCATTGTTTGGTCTTTGAATTTCTTTCACCACATTTTTTGTTCAATACATTTTTTCCCGTACTTCAATGTGTGGTATTCTCTCATTGGTTTCATGCATGTCACGATGTGGCTTTTCACATTCACTGGCACCCATTGTGTGTGTGTGATGGACATGTGTTGTTGTACATACATGCCATTTGGGTTGTTTCATGCAATGGGCATTTCAATGTGGGGTGTATGTTATGCTTGGTTGGTTATTTGGGCAGGGGTGGCGTGCCGTGGGATTTGGGTGGCCACGAGGGCCATGATTGTGGGTCAAGTTGACGTGTTGGGGGGGACCTGAGTGGTGGCCTGCTGGCAGGTGCCCCTCACTGCTGGGGGGTGGGAGTGCAGGGGGACATGAGTGGGACATGAGTGGGGGCCTGCTGGCAGGTGCCCCTCACTGCAGGGGTGTGGGGGTGCTGGGGGACATGAGTGGGACATGAGTGGGGGCCTGCTGGCACGTGCCCCTCATTGCTGGGGGGTGGGGGTTCTGGGGGAGATGAGTGGGGGCCTGCTGGCAGATGCCCCTCACTGCTGGGGGGTGGGGGTTCTGGGGGACATGAGTGGGGGCCTGCTGGCAGGTGCCCCTCAATGCTGGGAGGTGCAGGGGACATGAGTGGGGTCCTGCTGGCAGATGCCCCTCACTGCTGGGGGGTGGGGGTGCTGGGAGACATGAGTGGGGCATGAGTGGGGGCCTGCTGGCAGGTGCCCCTCAATGCTCGGGGGTGAGGGTGCAGGGGGACATGAGTGGAACATGAGTGGGGGCCTGCTGGCAGGTGCCCCTCACTGCTGGGGGGTGGGGGTGCAGGGGGACTTGAGTGGGGGCCTGCTGCCAGGTGCCCCTCACTGCTGGGGGGTGGGGGTGCAGGGGACATGAGTTTGTGATCATATTGCAAGGTGACATGTGGCTTGGCTGGGGCATGCCCATGGTGGATGGGCTGCCTACGGGACATGACCAGGGGTGCAGGGTAGTCCCCTATGGTGTGGGCTGCCTGCAGGGGCCATGGATGGGGTAGAGGGTACACCTGGGAGGATCCACAGTGCAAATTCACGTATGGGACTCCCTGCGCACCCCACTGGATACACGTACCCTGCTCTGACAGCAAAATCGCGTGTGAACCTTGACGCGCACCCCCGAAATACACGTACCCCGCTCTGACAGCAAAATCTCGTGTGAAACTTCACGTGCACCACCGAAATACACGTACCCCGTTCTTACAGCGAAATCGCGTGTGAAACTTCATGCGCACCCCCGAAATACACATACCCCGCTTGCACAGGGCCAATCGCGTGTGAAACTCCCTGCAAACCCCCGTAATACACGTACACCGCTCGCACAGGGCAAAACGCGTGTGAAACTTCACGCGCACCCCCGAAATACACGTACCCAGCTCTGACAGTAGAATTGCATGTGAAACTTCATGCGCACCCCTCAAATACATGTACCCCGCTCGCACAGGGCAATCGCGTGTGAAACTCCCCACAAACCCCAGTAATACACGTACACTGCTCGCACAGGGACAATCGCGTGTGAAACTTCCCGCGAACCCCAGTAATACACATACCCCGCTCGCACAGGGCCAAACGCGTGTGAAACTTCCCACTCACCCCCGAAATACACGTACACTGCTCGCACAGGGCCAATTGCGTGTGAAACTCCCTGTGCACCCCAGTAATACACGTACACGGCTTGCACAGGGCCAATCGCGTGTGAAACTTCCTGCGAACCCCAGTAATACACGTACAAAGCTCGCACAGGGCCAATCACGTGTGAAACTTCCCGCAAACCCCAGTAATACACGTATCCCGCTCGCACAGGGCCGGGGTGTACATGTATTCGGAGGGGTGTGCGGGAAGTTTTACAGGCGTTTTCATGGTTGGGGGGCTGTATGCTGGTCCAATGGCCTGTGCGCCATGTACGGGATTTGTGCGCTGTGCATGGTGCACGGGGAGGGGTTGGGGGCATAACTGGCGCTGCTGCAGGGTCGCTGCGCCACTCTGCGCCATGGCTGGTTTTGGATGTTGAAATCCATGAATACGCTGTGCGCGGAAATGGATTTTAGCGCACACGGCTGGTGCAGACTGTCGCACGCGCACACTGTGCGCCAGCCGCGTGCGCCACTTGTGCGCTGGATTCTATGAATTACGGTGTTTTAAGAGTGGATGGTCACTTTCAGGATTTGTAGATACATAGGAGGTGACATTGACGTCTTGTTTTAAGCAAATGCATTTCTGTTTAGCTACTTCATCTAATGGTGTGGGTGTTTGCTGCATGGATTTCTCATGATTATTTGTAAGTGGTGTGGGTCATGTTTGAAGACTAGGATTAACCTTTTGATGATTTTCAGCATTTAGGCTGCTTTATAGCGACATGGACTTTTAGGATTGGATATGGAAATGTGCTCATGACATTTATTGTATTGTATTAGAGTCTAGAACTAACCTTCTTGAGGATTTTCAGCGTTTAGGTCGCTAAGTTGCGACATGGACTATTAGGATTGGATTGGTTCGGAATTTATGATATATGGTGTTTTTAAAAAAAAATGCATCATTTCAAATTTTTAGAGCAATGCAATGTGAACTGTATAATCTCTTATGTGATGCATTGTGTACAGTATAGAAAATCTGGGTTGGCTCTGTGAATTTAGTGAGATTGGGGGTAGCGCCTTCAATTGTTTCTTGTATAGGTGTGGATATGATTGTTTGGTGAATGCGGGGGTAGCGCCTCCCATGTGTTTGGTTTTGGGTGAAGCTTATATGTGATATATAAGTATGGTTTTGCTGATGGTGTGAATGCCAGGTCAGCATGTGTATGCCTTCCAAATGTGATTTCTGGGGGTAGCCCTTCAGTAATATTTTGAGTATGGGTGTGGGATGAAATACACAAGGGCATTTGGGAGATAGTGCCACGTTATGTGGTGTTTGGGGGTAGCGCCTCCAGTACAGTATGGGCGTGATTGTGATGAGTCCCGCAGGGTAAACAGTGTACGTGGGTTTATGGTGGTAGCGCCACCATATATGTCGGGCCATGACTGTAATGAGTTATGCATGGTTGTGCCACGTATGGCTGTGTGAGGTGGTAGTGCCACCAAGTGTTGGAGCTTGACTGTGGTCAGTCATCCGAGGTGAATGGTTTGGTATCTGGGTGGTAGCGCCCCCAGTAGGTGTAGGGTTGTGACAGCAGTTTAAGTCACGCATTGTTACTGCTATGTAACTGCTTGTGAAGGTGTCCCGAGAAGCTGTAATAAACCTAGCATGTCAACCTAAGAAGGTTGGGAGCTGCTTCATAACATTTTATTTTGTATTTTCTTTTTTAGGTTGACATGCTAGGTTTATTACAGATTCTCAGGACACCTTCACAAGCAGTTACATAGTCCTTAAGTATGTTACATTGATAGGACAGAAACACTGGCAGCCCATCACCCAGGCTTCACGGTGACTACCTGCCCAAAATAGAACCTTCCCTCTGGCATTCCGACACTCAGACACAAACATTCCACATGACATTGCAACATTCCTTCTGCTTTCCCACTACCAAGCTAAGCCAGACACAACACATCTCCTCCCCTTACATTGGCACATTGCACAGAGCAACAATACATAACGCATACACAACAATTAACACAGAGTAGGACTCCTGCTCGAGACCACCTGATTATTTAAAAATGGTGGCCTGCAAGCCCTTTTGGAAGGCACTGCTGTTACCTTCTAGCCTAATAGCTACCGGAAGGTCGTCCCATGCTTTAGCAGCCCTTATAGAGAAAGATCTGCCCAGCCCATCAGAGCGTCTGAAACTTGTGCTAATGATCTAGGCCAAAGTTTCAGAGTGCAGGGTTCTCCCTGGTACGTATTGAGAGATAAGAGCTTTCAAGTATGATGGGGCAGTCCCATTAAAGCAGCGGTGGATAACGCTCATAGATTTGTAAGTAATCGGTTCTTTCACTGCCAGCCATGCCGGATGAAATGTGTTTGCCCCTTGGTTTCGTCTTGATGATTCTTACTGCGCTGTTCTGTATTGTTTGGCAACTCACCAGGCAAGAACTGTTGGCCCTGATCACCAGGGTGTTGCTATAGTCCAGCCTTGAGAGGATAGTTGCTCTAGCAATAGTAGCAAAGTTCTTTTCATTGACAATTAGTCTAATGTTACTGAGCAGTCGGAGATGGTATTGGCAGCTCCTATTTATTTGGTTCACATGGTATTCTGCATTTAAAGAGCCCTCCAGCGAGATGCCTAATGCTTTTATCTTAACCTGAACCAGGATGGCACATTTTTTGATCTGGACGTTTTTATAGTCATGGCTAAGTTTAGCGCAAGCCTGCCAAGAGCCAAATATAAGTATTTTGGTTTTTCTGCCATTTAGGCACATGCACTTCCGGGTCATCCAGGACTCCAAAATGTCATAGACTGTACAGAGATTGCTGGCGTCCTGCTCATACTCACCACACAGCTCCAGTACGAGCTGAGTGTCTTCAGCATAATTCGTAAAGAAACGCTGATGACATCAAAGGGGGAGCTGAGGTATAGATTTAACAACATGGGGGAAAGACTGGCCTCCTGTGGCACGCAACAGTTCATGGGTGCCAAAGGTGAAAGGGCATCACCCCAATGTATTTTGGACCTTCGATTATTTAAAAAATGATTGAAACAATTTTACTACCCCTCTTGTGCAAGTTTCCACATCTTGGTAGTAAAGCACGTCCTTCAGCCAATTTGTATGTGTTGGAACTGGGCCCGGCCCCATGACATGGCGATTCTTCTTCGTGCCAATACCAATAGGACGCTGCCCAGTTTCCTAGTTGTAGGTGATAGCTGTTTTGTCATCCCAAGCAATGCAACTATAGGGATGGTCATAATTCTTCCCTATTATTGCTGCCGTTGTTTGGAGGACTTGTGTCCAAATCGAGACTATAGCTTGGCAGTCCCAGGCTAAGTGGTGGAAGTCAGCCGATTGGGTGTTACATCTTTCACACAACGCTGCTATTTCTGGTCATTGCGCGCAGCTTTTGGCGGGAGTATAGTACGTTTGGTGGAGGTAATTGAATTGGATTTGTTTGAAGCGTGAATTCAGTGCTACTTTCTGAGTTTGCTGCAGAATATATGCCCACTCCTCGTCAGGTATCGGGATTCTTGGGGATTGATCCCATCTCGTTTTCATTTGTGCGTTTGCAGATCCAGTATTGGCTATTAGTTATTTGTATATTAACGAGACCAATTTGCCCTCGCCCTGTGCCTGGATCACATTAGGTAGTAACTGCCACATCGGTAGTTGTTGCGGGAATCAAGGTAGGAATGCTTGCAGCATATAGCGAAGTCTAAAGTATGTGAATGTGTCTAGAGCGGTGACACTACCTCTCTCCTTGGCTTGCTGGGGTGTTATAAAGGTTCCTTCCTCGAACAGGTCCCCCTGTGTGCTTATGTGTAGTTTATCAGCCCGTTGGTGAAAGACCCTTTCTGTAGTTAGGGGTATCCCTGGTATAAACTTCACGGGTAGAAGAGGGGAGAATCTGGTCTGAATTTTGTTTTTGTGGGCCATTTTTTTCCAGACTGCATAGGTGGCTAGAACTATGTTCAGTGTGGAGTGGGGCACTGGAAGCTCACTAATGACTGCTCTCAGTAGGTTAGGTGTTGCTAGGGCTGGTTCTATTTGAACATGTGGTCTAATGAAGTGTGTGGAGTACCAGTAGCTAAGGAAATGTGCCTGCACAGCCCAGTAGTATCGTTCTAGGTTGGGGAGTGCCAGGCCACCAATGGACACTGGCAGAATAAGTGTTGTGTAGGCCACCCTTGCTGATTTGCCGGCCCATAGTAATTCCAGAATTAGACTCATTACTTTCTTCTGAAAGGATTGTGGTACTAATAGTGGTATGTTAGCAAACAAGTAGAGGAATTTAGGAAGGATCACCATATTGACTAGCAAAGCTCTCCCCGATAGAGTTAGTGGGAGTGTTTTCCATCTATTTACTTTCTCTTGAAGTGTTTTTAATGCTGTTTCATAGTTGTCACGGAATATATCTTGGTAGTTTTGGGACATTAGGATCCCTAGGTATCGTACGTGAGAACTCTCCCACTTGGATCCATAATCGTCAGAGTATGCGCGAGTGGCGGGTGTTAGGGGAAATATGACCGATTTGGAGTGGTTAATTTTTAGGTTGGAGACAGCGCCAAATTTGATTACTTCGCGCATGACAGGATTCAAGTCTTCAGTGGGGTCTTGGATGTACAGTACCATGTCGTCGGCATAGAGGGATATGATTATCCTGTGGGGCCCTATGGAAGGACCTCTGCGGAGTTGGCGCGTATGTAGGCCTGAAGCTAGGGGTTCCTTTATCATGCAAATATTAGTGCTGACAGCAGGCAGCCTTGTCTGGTCCCACGGTGTAGATTTATATGGGTGGATATCGTCATTCGATGAACTATGTACGATTGGGGTTTATTATATAGTAGGGAGACTAGTCTGACAAAGGGATTCCCTAAACCTAGTTGTTTAAGTATGGCGAACAGGAAGTGCCATCCGACAGAGTCGAAGGCTTTCTCTGCGTCAAGAGGACTCCAATCACCTGGTGGGTAGGGTCGAGTGCCTCCATAGCAGAAAACATCTGTCTAATACCAAACATTGTGTTGTGCCCTAGCACAAAGCCTGGTCCACTAATATCAGACCTGGCATCAAGGGGAGTAGTCTCTTGGTAAATATTTTTGCCAGGATCTTGTTGTCCAGGTTTATTAACAAGATCAGTCTGTATGACGCACACTCTTCGGGGGGTTTGTCTGTTTTGTGTAGGAGGATTACATTGGCTTCCGGAGGGTTTGTGGGAGAATCCCAGACTCTAGCGCTTCCTCGTACACCCCCAAGAGGAGGGGGGTCAGAATGGTTGCGTAAGATTTGTAAAATTTGCCTGTTCATCTGTTGGGACCTGGGGCCTTGGTATTGGGCAGACTTTTTATGGCGTCCAAGATTTCATTAGTTGTAATGGGTTCATTTAAGGGTTCTCAGAGTTCTCTCTACACCTAATACAGTTCCTGGTCATCTAGATAGCTACGGAGAGATTTGGTGTCTATATATATGTTTAGAGCTGTATAGTTTTTAGTAGAAGTCTCAGAATTCCTCTACGATTTCTTCCTGTGTGTGTACGAGCGAGGCCTTAAGAATCTTTGCTATTATGAGGCGAGGTGCTGTTCCGGAGATTGGGCGGATGGATGGGACCCTGTGCACACACTCCACCACAAATAGTGGGGAGAACGCTGACTCCCCGAAGAGGTCCTTGCACAACTTTTCCACAAATTCTTCCATCAAGTGACGTAACTCTGGATAGCAGCGACGTGGTGTTGTTGTCTAGGTCCAAGACTCTCTGCTCCACTGTGTCGAGTCTCTCACCGTGTTTGTCAAGACGGTGTTGGAGTAGGTCCACTTTGGACGAAAGGGTATCCATTTTGAACTCTAGGTTACCAATGCCCGCTTTGAGTTCAAGGAGAATTTCTCAGATATCAAATGCTGTGGGCTGTGTCGCTTCGTCATCCTGCTCCATGATCGGGGGATGGGTTGCAGCTTGACATTGTAGTCTTAGGTTCTTTACTATGACCCCAGTTTCAAAGGACAGTCTCAGTTGCATTTTATCTGTTTTTCCCATTCTGGACTGGGCACTGGTTGAGGGAGGATAGGGAGCCGGTGGTGAGGAGGGCGGTATTTCGGAGCCGTCAAGTGGTAACAATGTATGCATGCATCTTGAGGGGCGACAAGGTGAGGTCTGTGGCCATGTACAGATCCGGTACCTCGGAGGGTCCAGTGATTCCGCAGGAGGAGTTATGGGTGTTCTAGGCTCTCGAAGTGAATGGACCAGCGGGCGGGTACAGGTCCAATGGCTCTGCTGGTAGAAGTGGCAGATGGTACGTGCCACAATTACGGGGAGGCGATGTGGGCCTTGATAGGTTGCTTTCCTTTAGGGACCCAGCTGACTGTGGGCCCTCGCGGAGCCTTGAACGTCTTGGGGTTGGCTTGGTGGTCCGGTCTGATGGACTGTCATGTGGTGTTCGCGGGAGGGATCCGTGGCCTGGTTCTGCAATAGGTTGGACTGAGCGCAAGGCAAATGCGCGTGTTTGTCGATGTTTTGGTGGAGGCCAAGTCCTGGCAAGTGAGCCCAGTCAATAGGTTATGGCTTCTGATTCGTGGCACCGATGGGCAGAGGGCTGGGTTTCAGTGCGCTCCAGGCCTTGCTCAGTATGTTGGGTACGCCGACTCATGTTACCGGCCCTGTTGTTGGAGGCAGCCATGGGGGGTGGAAGGGCAGTACCGCCCGCGCTCTGGTAGAGATGGGGCACTCCCCCAGACCGACTCACAGTCCTCCAGAGCATTTGGGGAAGGGGGCAGTACCTCCATATGCTCCCGAAACTGCCTCAGTGGCCCGACAGCCTGTGGCTGCCCTCAGCTCCCACGTTCAACTGGTGCCAGAGGTACGTTCCCTTAACCTTGAGACTACGCACCTCAAGTGAGCACTGCAGCTTGGGTGGCGATGATTATCTGGCAGGGGGCTGTGAGATCGCGAGATTCTTGCCCCGGTGTCCTGGTCCCAGGATCACTGTGATGGGTCATATGGGGGGCTGGGGGGCACGGGCTGCGCTCCTACCTGGTGCCCGTGATACTTCTGGTAGCCTGGCTGGAGTGGTGTCTGGCCTCACTGTGTCCCCGCGGAAGGCAGGGCAGGCCTCAGTCTTAGGGCGCAGTCACTCCAGGCGGGCCGTCAGGGCGGACACGGTCGCTTGTTTGTGCAGGCTTACAGCTGCTCAGCCCGCTCATCTGTTGGCGCGGCGCAAATGCTCCAGTATGTCTGGGCGGGTTGATTTTCGCGCTCGCCTCGGGTCCTGCTGGATGCTGCTCTCCGGCGGCCAGGTCTGTTGGTCGACGATTCGAGCCACGACCCCCACAGACTTCTCTGGGCTCCTCATTACGGCACACTCCTGGTTCTGCACTGGCCGGGTGGCGTTCCTGTAGGGGGGGCCTGGTGTTGTTAGTGGAGTTGTCGAGGCTAAAGTGAGTCTCGAGCGCTTGCCGAGGTCTCACCGGGATTCAGTGTCCAGGTTCTGATGTCTGGATGCAAGAAAAACCAACAGTGAGCACTTATTTTAGGATATTTTCGGGGGATCCTCACGGAGCTCTTCTAGTGAGCTGCCATCTTGGATGGCCCTCTGGCGCCCTCTCTGATTGTTGTTTATGTAGGATGTTGTTAGCTTCAACAAAACCTTGCAGCTGTACTACAGCGCACTTATCCAGGATTTTCAACAGAAAATTGCAGTTGGTGATTGGCCTTAAATTGTCTGGTCTTTTGGCTCTAGTCTGGGTTTCTTAACTTGAGGTGCTTCTATGACAGTCTTAATGAATTCTGGAATATGGTTGTATCTGAATGAGGAGTTTACCATAATTGTAAGGAATGTAGTGAAGAGGTCCTGATATTCCAGGATTATCCTTGGGGGCAGAATGTTCTCTGCATGGGAGGTTGGTCTCATGGTAGACAGCAGAGTCTTCATTTCTGTGGTCATCATGGGTGAGAACATGAAGCCATCAGCTTCATATGCCTTATGCTGGACATCTGTAGGAGTTAGTGTCGGAGGGACTTGGCCTTGAGACGTTTGGCCTTGAACGCCTCTTGCACCTTTTGCAGCCGGCCTGGGTCAGTTGGCTGGCCATGCCCATGGCAGAAAACGTCATGGGTTTGGCCAGAGTTCTTGAGATCTCAAAGAGCTTGCCGGCAGAATTGGATGCCTTGTTATTTTGATTATTGAATATGTTTTCTTTTTGGTTCCCAATAGATTCAATATATACTGTGTTTCTACGTCCTTCCATTTGTTCTTATTTTCCGGTGTTGGCTGCTTTAACCACTGAAGTTTTAGTTTCCTTTTTTTCTCTTTTTTGGATTTTAAGAGCGGGGCAGAACCATACTTGATTGGCCCTGACCAATTTCCACCTAACAGGAGCTTTTCGTTCCAGCAGTTCTTGAAAAGTGGAAGTGAAAGTAGTGCCGGCAGAATTGGATGCCTTGTTATTTTGATTATTGAGTATGTTTTCTTTTTGGTTCCCAATAGATTCAATTTATACTGTGTTTCTACGTCCTTCCATTTGTTCGTATTTTCCGGTGTTGGCTGCTTTAACCACTGAAATTTTAGTTTCCTTTTTTTCTCTTTTTTGGATTTTAAGAGCGGGGCAGAACCATCCTTGATTGGCCCTGACCAATTTCCACCTAACAGGAGCTTTTTGGTCCACCAGTTCTTGAAAGGTGGAAGTGAAAGTAGTGACCAGCATTTCTCAAGAATCGCTTTCAGTTGTCTGGGTCATAAGGGAGTTTACGCACCCAGCTATATCTGGTGGGGAGGATTTAACTAAAGTTCCTACTTGGGACCCTTTGATGGCAATTATGGGCTTTAGGTACTGGGCCCTGAGGTAAAATCAGAAACTCAACCCCATAATGGTCTGACCAGATGCATGGGATAGTTCCTTCAATTTTAGTTTCAAGTTTATGAAACAATACCCAGTCTAGTAGGTTATTATTCAGCGTGGCTGTCTAGCTCTATGGCCTCTTTATCGGATGGGTTACCTTTCCATGGAATTAAATCCCATAGGAAAAGGGTAGCAGTGTTGCAGTCACAGAGGCTACATAACAGCTGAACTATCTCCTCATTGAAGTTCGGCATCACTGATGGGGGACAGCAGAATAACATGAAATGAATGCAACTGTTTTTCATAGCTGTTAATTTCATATGCAATATCTCACAACCCTGGCAACAGCAGGGGGATGGGAAAAGGCTGTACACATTTTTTGGTATAATGGCCACTCCACCCCGCGCCCATATTCCCTGTTTTACAGAAAAGGGAATACCCCTCTGGAACAGCCATTTCAATCAGGGGGCCGCTGGAGTCACTTATCCAGGTTTCAGTAAGACATAGGGACTCATTTCGAGTCTGCGGTTGCCGTGCCGTTAAAACCGGTAGGCTGCTGCCGAACTCGTGAATTTTTCTAGTATCTGGCTCAATGGAGGCACCAGGGGATTACAACCCTGGTGTTCCTGGAAGTGAGGCGCTGGAAAATTGTTAATCCCCATTCCCATTTGAGTCTGATAGGACTCAATGGTTATGGGGATGACACAAGCACTGGGAGCATTAATAACAGTGCTTGTGCTTCCCGGAAAGTCTGCGGGTGGGTGCGGTCGAGCCCGTCAGGTCAGACTTGGTGGGCGGGACTGCAGCCGCTCGCAGACTCGAGTGTGCCAGGTCGGTAACAATGGTGCCATTAGGCTTACCAGCACTGTTGTTACCGGACCGGCATGCTCGTAGTGAGGCCCATAGAATATTAATATACTTGTCTATAATTAGATTGTGTATGTTACGTGCATGGTTGTTCAAGGAGCTAGTGTTTAATAGGCACGTTTTAATTTCCTCAGAGGCTCCTATAATGGTGGAGACGTTAAGACTTGACTCTGTCTGTGCTCTAGCTATACCAGGCTTATTGTCTTCTAGTGTATTATCCTGAGTGAGCTGGGGGAGATAATCTGTCTTATGTCAGCAGGGCCATGAGGGTTTTCAGAGGTGGAGACGGCTTTTGACCTGAGGTTTTGGTGTCAGAGAACACCTGGGATATTTCTGGTGTTTCTTGACATACCCCAGAAAACACCTGGCCCTGGGTTAAGGTTATTTGCTCCCATTGCGGGTCGCTGACTTCTGTTGTGGGCTCTGGTTGGTTGTCAGTCATGACTGTGGGCTCAGGTGTTGTTGTGCTAAAGGTCCATGTCCTACAGTCGTCTAATGCGGACTGTACATACTTGTTAACAATGGCCATATGTCAGGCACATTCTAGCTCTAATAAGAGTTTTAGGTGGTCATGGTAGCCCATAACTTACTCTCTGCGCAGGTACAATAATGCCAGGAACGTCAGGAGAAAATGGAGAGAGAGCGTATTACACATGAAAAGAGGGACTAAATGTGTCCCACCGTCAAGATCAGCGAGGACCGGCAAAGAATTGCTTGTTGCTGAAGTGCTAGCGTAGAGGTGCCTGGCGTTTCAGTAAATAGAAGGAGGAGACCCAATTTCCATGAGAGTGCTTTTCTCTCTGCCGGAAGAACACAAAGGCAAAGTGAGCTCTAGCAGATATATGGGCACACACGAAGCAAACACAATAGTTAACAAAATAACAGCACAGCAGCCAGCTCAAGTATACATTACATGGCATCTGGCAAACCTCCAGAAGTTTGTCCAGAAAGAGATCAATGTGTCAATCGGATTATTGCTATCAATATATGAAATAAATAAAATGTTTATAATAAAAAACCACCAATCCTCAAACAGCAAAAGTCTATGTCGGCCAATCATTTATTTTGCAAGAATATTTCATGTTCTTAAACATGAAATATGTGTCTCTCCAAAAAGGCTCCCTATTTTTTTACAACCTTAGGACAGCATTCAATATTGTCAAAAGGACTTATCTATGGTAGAACCTGATGCTTTAAGGTCTGGACCCAGCATTGATTGATGTAATTGAGGCACTGCACTTGGATTCAAGAGACAGCATTGTTCTGGGTTATGGGGGCTTGGTTTCAAAATACTTTAATATAAAGGTGTGAAGGAAGGCAGTGACCTTGCATCAACCCTATTTAATCTATTAATTACCAACCATGTACACTGGTTGCAGAATAGGGTGGCGATCCCTTGAGGATGGGTACTGAGCCAGTCCTGATTTTGCTTTTTGCAAATGATGCATTAATGATCTGCCAAGCTGAGACAGCTACTAGTAGCTTGATCAAAATTGCTGTGTGAAGCATCTTTCTATCAACACAAAAACTCGAATTATTCTGGTGGGAAAACCAAAACAATGCTCTCCAAGATAGTCTTAGGTGGAGTTTCCCGGGATCAAGTAAAAACCTTTGAATACCTAACAACTTTGGGATTAGACTTTCGAGCACTGGATCATTGTAGG
Organism: Ambystoma mexicanum; assembly: GCF_040938575.1. Lineage (NCBI taxonomy): Eukaryota > Metazoa > Chordata > Amphibia > Caudata > Ambystomatidae > Ambystoma > Ambystoma mexicanum. The sequence continues at coordinate 23,465,040 of NC_090924.1, forward strand.
CGCAGCTCGAGAAAAGCTCTGCAACTTTAAAACAGTTCACTAGAGGGATTCCTTAATTTTCACATCACTTTGGTAGCCTCAGTGTCAGTTCCCCACTAGAGGTTTATAGTACTACATCAGTAGTTGTAGACCTGTACATCAGTGAGCTCTGGGTCTTTGCTAATTTCTTTCATTCGCAATGAGCTCAGAATGCTTCTATTAACATCTTTACTAATGATTCCCTCTGCCACTTCCATGATCCAGTCTCAGAAAAAAAAAAACCGTAAGTGTCACTTCTATATCTGAGGAATTGGCATTAAAACACTTTATTCTCCGGGTACGGATTTGGGTTGATCCCAGCCGTCCAATATATATATATACAACTCACCCCTATGAGCTTTGTGCCAAACCATGATGCAAGGATTTTAACTGGTTCTGGGAGGTTAGGAGAGACTTGGTTGACTTGTGATTGGTTCATTTGTGAGATCATCCTGTAATGATTACAAAGAGAGACATGAGAGAATTGAATGAGAGATATTGGCAGAGTATGGAAAACAAATTATTAAAGCAGTGGGAAATTTAACAATTGTTAAATACTCGGAATTTAAGCTTAGTATGGGTCATGAAGAATACTTAAATAGAATCCAAAATCACAACATGCGGCAGTATCGAATTGGTACACTTCCTCTAGCTGAGATGGTGAGGAGGTGGAGAGGAGCTGATTTGTGTGATCTGAGCTGTGCTTGCGGGCTCTCTTGCAAGACATGTATCCATTTTATGTTCTTATGTCCCATGTATGCAGTCTTATAGAACACATTGCTGGTGCCCTTCCTCAAAAAGGCAGGGATTTGGCATTTGCACAAGTCAATGGAGTGGACGCATAGATCAGCCAGTGAAGTGGATGTGTTTCTAGCAGCCCACTATATTTGTAAATGATGTAAAATCAGGCATAATAGGGAGGGAGGTGAGGTATTTGTGTGGTTTTTCTTATAGTTCTTTCCATTTTAACGTTTTCCAAGGATTTTTAAAATGTCCATTTTTTGTAAAGAAAACTCTTTGTAGAGCAAATAAAAGTTGACTTGTCTTGATTTGACAGGACAAGACATTAAAAATGTCCTGAATGTCAGCTATTTCTGTGAACCATGTCATGCTTTAGTTCTTAATTAAGCAGTATACTTCAAAGGATAATCCCATTTGATTAACACGTGCTAATACATTTGACCGCTAATTAAAGTGCTCCTTTGTCCGGTAGTGTGCTCAAGCAAGTAGTGCATGAGTGAGAGTTCAATCAAGCTGCCTCACCGTACATTTCTCTTATGTCCACATAGGTGCCATGTTGCATCACACACCCAATAACAATGACACTAATGCTACTTTTGATTGATCATCAATACTCTTCAAAATGTGTTTTGCTTAGCTCTGGGAACAACGGGTGGTGTGACCAACTGTACAAGAGGCCTTACCAAGCTTGCAGATGTTGGATCTGGGGCATTCACTCAGTCCCCCTCTTAGGGAAGGAGACATTGCACCATATAAGGACAGGGTGCCTTTAAGGGACACAGACCCAAAACCTGGTAAGCAGAGAATATATCTTATGGAATCAGGGAAATCGGGATCTCCCTAAACCACAAAGGGAAGTGTTTGTACTTCTACTTAAGCTGGTGACCCTGCAGCTACTTGCGCTTTAAGAATATCCAGGGATGGTATGTGGCATGAACTGGCATGATCGATTCCCCTCCTGCAGGTACAGCAATGCTTTCAATGGAGGGAAATCAGAGGGCCCTGATTTAGGATGTGCAAATGTGCCCATCACTGAGACATTGATCAGGCAAGGCTTCCTATGCCATTCAGTTAAGAATATATTGAGGCAGAAAGTCCACCCAGTGGACAGAGATAGGGATTGACAATCAATGAGATGATCACCCAAGAGGAGGGACTTGCCAGCCTCAAGTTCCACATCATAACTTGCGGTCATATTCTGGGTGGCACACATCAGTCCATCACTACATCAGCTGCCTTAACAGCAGCATATGTATTCCCTTGTATTAAAGAGAGGTTAGAAGCCAGGACCATGTCACGGCACATAGAGTGGACCACCCAAGGGGAGACACAGGTGAACCCCAAGTTCAACAGAAGACTGTATGGATCCCAGGGGGCACAGACAAACAGCCAATCCCAGCTAACATACTGAACCTCCATTCACCAGGGAGAGGCTGAGAGGAAGCGAACGCTATATAAAGCCCAAAGTGCAGACTGAGAGAGCAAGCATTTGGAGCAAAAGCTATATATATGGAGACAGAAGGCAGGACATGTTTTGGAGCTGGCAGGAGGAGAGACCAGGAGGACGTGCAGCACAGCAAAGGAAGCTTGAAATTATATCAGGAAGGCTGGGACACACTGATGTCATGGAGCTGGAAGGGAGAGCCAGCAGACCAAATTGCGGAGTCAAGAGAACTGGGGTTGCTGGTAAGAAGTTAGAAAGTGTTGGCCAAAGATAGTAAAATTTGTTCAAGGGAGCTTAGTTCTTAGAGCCTTGAAGACATTGCAAGATATATTTGTGAGATATTTCTAGGTTGGAGAAGATAATTAACGAGAGGAGTGGCACTCGATGGGTAAAGAAACTTTGAGAGGTATTGATGGGTTGGAGATCATTTTGGAGAGAATTGCTGACCAGACAGAAGGGTTAAGAAGGAGTGAGGGCCAGTAGTGAGACCAAGAGGATTAGTTAGGAGGGGTGAAAAAGGTTCAAAAGAGTCCTGTTGGATGAAGAGGTGTATTAATAAAACTGGTTGTGCTTAGAGAGACGAGTAAGGTGTAAGAGATATGAACGCTCACAAGAACAATGATTGCAAAGAAGAAGGTCCGCAAAGGGGTGAAGAAGCTGAGAGAGATGGTAAGCATTTAGCGATTTAGCGATTTGAGAATGTAAAATGGTAGATGCAAAAAGCATCAAAGAAGGCAAGAAAGAGAGTTGAGGGTGGAAAATACAATTCAGCAGTCGAATGTGGTAAAGAATGGACGAGGAACTGAAGGAAAGGAATACATTTTTGGCTTAGAAGTTGATAGAGGAAGTGGAGGAGTGTGAGGCGGATCAGGAGAACAAGGGAAGCCAGGATATTGTTACTATAGGAGCTAGGACAGTTGGGAGAACTGAAGAATAATAAGAGTATGGTGTGAACTAGTGAGTAGGAGGGAAAGAGTAAGAGAGTCTTAAGACAGAGGGATTCATTAATTGACCCTCTACTGTTCTACTGGACAGTACTTGATTGGCTTTTGGATTTTCAGACCTACCAAGCCCACTCACCAACCCTCCTCATTCCCTGTACTGGATATTAGGAAGCTTAAAAAGAGATAGAGTGCCTTGAAGGGTAGAAACCAGAGATCATGGATGAAGCTGAGGGACCAATGGCCAATACGAAAATGACAAGAACGAAGAGGATAGAAAAAGGGAGACTTTTGTAGAAAATTAATGTTTTTAATGACTGTTGACTGTAGAATAGAAGCCTGGGCCATCATACAGCTCCAAAAAAAACATGTTTGAACTTTTAGTTGCCCTGCAAAGGATTTCAACACCAAACCCATTTAAATCTGAAAACGGTCATATGGGAGAGGAATGATAGTGCACCGACTGCCATTTCCATTTATCTCCGAAAAACGATCCCAGTCTTAGTCATCTTACATTTTCCCCAATGAGCACCAAAGTTACTCTGAATAAAGAAATAACTTATTTCTTGATTGTTTATGGTTAACAGTGTATACATTTGCTCAAATATCTTTTGGGTGTATTGTGATTCAAACAAGAAGATGGTGCCGGTGGTCTGGTATTTATTTACACATTCAGAATCGGATATTGAAAACAATTGTGCATATTTTGGATCACTTTTAAATGCACGTAAGATTTTCGTCCAATTTAATTTTTGCAGCTAATTAAAAGCTCGTACAGTCCCTTCTTACTCGTGCAAGGTGCAGTCACAGAAATGATCAGGCCATTTACATTTAGGTGGCAACATCGGAAAATTAATTCCCTGCACGTCTCTGTAACTCCCCAGGAGATGAGACGTCTTCTTAGGATAAACAATCTTGCATTTAACTAGAGGCTGGTTTCATATACCAACATTGTATGTTGATTATGTAAATATAATGCCTTCAGAGGGCAGAATGCTCTGTTTGTCAAGTCTTTTTTTGGTACATTTGTTGATGTGAAAGAATGAAGCTTTGCAATGCCTGAAATGTGCCAGAAGGTTAACGCTAAAGACATCTGTTAAAAATGAACCCAGACAATATAAGGTTATTCATATAATGACAAAAAAGCATTTAACATGTTTAAAAGCATATTCACCAATTTTAAGTCACTGATTTGATACAAAACTATTAACGATAGAAGATTATTTGAGGTTTTCAAAGTATGTCTTAACAATATTGTTGTTCTTACATCTTTCAAGCTTTACTGCCTTCTGATAAAAAAAATCATAATTCTACACACATATATCACAGGGCCTGCAGTAGCGGCCCTGTAGTTATGGTTCAGTCGGCCAACCCATAGGAACAGCCCTTTTTGGGTGGCTTATAACTTTGCCCCAACGGACGTATCATCACAAATCTTTGCATAAAAAGTATATGGCCCGTCAGATTGACACTGCAGTTTGGTGAGGTTTCATTAAGTGGGGCAAATTTATGGGGGTGCCCCAAAATGGGTGTTTTTTTCCGATAGACGCAATGGAAAAAGTGTTGCTCACGCCTACCGCCCAAACCCGCTTGCAGTGGCGGCTTGGTCACAAAAGCGTGCATTTGTAAATTTGGTTTACACCCGTCCAGTATTTTTTTTTTAACAACCAATAAGTAGGTAAAAAAAACGTAGTGATATCTGGGTTCGGTCTGCAGACTTACTTCCCTGTTGGACCGTGGACGGGTCTCCGATTGGTCAAGAGGACGGCATGATAGCGACCTTCATCGGATGCACCCACTGATTGGATGGTGAAAAACATGAGCTCTGTCAGATTTTCGGAAATCCTCACCATGTTAGATTTGCAGACTTCCACCGGTATCCAGGAGCATCGTGGTAAAAGCATATTAAAACACACAACATTGCACTTGCTAAACTAATGAAACAATCTATGGAGAGGTGACAGATGATGAGGATGGGATGGGATATGGCCTTAAAAACCCATAAAACAGGCGTTTTTCTTCTCTAATGTCCGTGAACAGTCCAGGGCAGTCCTGTGATGTTCGCAAACATCTGAGATGTTTGGAGACATCTATGCCTATTTCTGCATTACATGGTTGGTGAAAAACAGTTTTTGAATGGTCTATAACATTAGTGCCACTCAAAGAACTGCATGAAATTTTGGGATTATACTGTACACCTGATTCTAAATGATTTTGCAAAGTGTGGTTCTGTTTTGTCAAGAGGCAACAAAATTACAGGGGGGCCCAACATATTCAATTTCAATTAAAAAACCTTTATTCAACATTAAGTTATCAGGTTACATTAAATAAGATTAAAATCACACACTCAGTTATCATAGTACAGAAGATCAGTAGCACAGATAAAAGATATGAACAGAAAACTGACATACCTACCCAAATGGATTACTGGAGCAGCAGAGAGTTATACTCGCAGCCTGTGGTCCAGTTGAAGTGCTACTATTTTCCTTCTCAGGATCCATGCTCTCTGCAAAAAACAGGCAACAGCTCCCATGATTGGAGGGTTAGGGGGTTAATTGATTGGACCAAGAATTCCATGGCGTTGGCCATGACTTGATCCCTGCTTGCAGGATGGGCCTCAGGTATACGGACCTTAGCCGCTATTACAAAATAATATAAAATGTGAGATTGTCTCCTCGGGGGCACCACATAGGGTGCATCTGGCAAAACCAAGGCCATTCCATTAGGTTGTAAAAGTGCTTATAGGCAGTATACCTAATCTTACCCTCAAATATAGTGATTTTGCAGTGACAGGCCTAATCTGGTCCAGATATGGTTTGCAACCATATGTGTGTCTCTGTGCTGGTCTCGTCCACAATATGACCCAAAGGGAAACAGGACGGTAGGTAATGGATAGGCCCAGAGGGAGTGTGTCGCATTCCATATACACCAGCACTGATGGAGTACTTGGCAGTAGTTGCAATAGTAAAAAAATTAAGTAATTTTCTCTTACTAGGAGAATCTTTACATTCTCATACCTCTATAACCGCTGAAACCGCCTCCCTCTGATATAGCTCTAATGCAAGTGAAATTGCCCCACTCCTGTGATGACTAAAGAAGGCCAAGATTGCTCCACTATATTTGTTCAGTGTGGCTGCTGCCCTGGCTAGATGGTGGGCCCATCCAGGGCTTGCCTGAATTCTCACCCCAAATTGTCAAAACTTTCAACCTGTTCTATTGCCTGGTTGTCAATCGTAATTTGGAGGATGACCCTCTCCCCGCCTTTTGGTTTAATAACCATAAACTTCTTCTTGGCCGTATTAATGCCAAGGCCCAGCTCCCTAGACTTCCTTATAAAGATTGCTAGAGATTCCTTAGGTCCCTGCGGCGACGTGGCTATTAACACTGCCTCATTCGTATCGAAAAATGCCAGGAACTTACTTGTAGCTAGCTTCGGCAGTCCTGGTCCCCCCTCACTAGCTCATCTACAATTACTTGTATATGTAGATTGAACAGTAGGGGGGCCGGGGCACAGCCCTGCCTGACTCCCAGAGCAATCTCAAAGTATGTAGTTTGCTCGCGGCCCAGGTTGTACCGTACAGAGGGCATAGTTTTGTATAAGACTGATACAATACCTATCAGGTGGTCAGGTACTTTCCGTTCGCGCAGGACCTTCCATAGTTGTTCTCGGGACACAGAGTCAAATGCTGTCCTAAGGTCCACGAAAAGCACGTACATGTGCCTTTTTAGTAAGACTGTATATTTTTGGATTATTAAATATAACATGAGACACTGGTCTATGGTACCCTACCCCCCTTTTGGAAGCCTGTCTGATGGAGATGTATTATCTGTTTATGGGCCACCCATATCTGGAGATATTTCAAGATCATTTTTCCAAACAGTTTCCCAGCCCCACCCAAGAGGAATATAGGTCTAAAATTGGCAGGGCTATCCCAGCCTCCCTTCTTGTATACCGGAATAATGACTACACTATGCCATGATGATGATGATGATTTGGCACTTATATAGCGCTACAAACCCTCAGGTATCTGAGCGCTGCTTATTATTACCCACGGTGTGTGGTGCTAATTTATCGACCTCGGAAGGATGAAAGGCTGAGTTTGGCCCCGCCGGGATTCGAACCTGCGTTAGCAGGCTCTGCACGGATGTCAAAGCGAGCGCTCTACTCTGACTCAGGGATCCTGCATGTGTATATCACTGCCCTAAAGACCTGGTTTACTATAACTTGTAAAGATCCAATTGTATCAGGTCTGTGCCGGCCGCCTTTCCATTTTTGGATGAAGCTAGAGGTTCCTCTTCATCTTGCAGCGTGATGCATAACCGGTTGATACCGGAACTGCCTTTGGTGGCCAATGGGTGGGTTAAAGAGGGGACTGCTGCATAAAGAATACAGTAATGTGCCCTCCATCTATCTCCACCTATACTATCTAACCTTTGGGGTTCCCCTTTAAGATCTCTATCTGAGACCAATTTCCAGAACAAAAAATAGTTTCTCGACTGCCAGACGTTGTACAGTCCCTCCTGTTTCCCTTTCAGATATTTTGTCTTTCTATCACAGAGTAGTTTTTTGTAGTGGGTTTTCAATCTACGAAGCTGCTGTCGATCTATCGCCAATGGATCTCTAAGGCATTTTTCTATATCTCTCTTTGCCTCTCTACGGGGGCCATCAAACCATTCCCCCAATAACAAGTGTACTCTTATGTTTCCCCCCGTTCCTGATACATATGGTAGCACATTTGTTTTCAATCTTTCAAATTTGTCCACGACCCAGTTTTTGGGTTACAGATAACCTTGACATTGGCCAAGATTTTTATATATATATATACTTTGCTTTAACTCAGGGGTTAGAATCTTAGTCCATTTCATCGGTCTTCTCACAAGGTCTTTGTCCCTGTTGGGACCCTTCGTAGTGGCTTTCCTCCCGGAGTCTTGATTTTCCAATTGTAAATGTATGGCCAATGGGCGGTGGTCACTATCAGACCAATTGATTACACTGAACTTGCCTGCCTGTGCCAAGGCTGATACTGAAATTAACAGGGAGGAGCGGTTAATTCGAAAGAATGTTATTTCGGCTGGTTGGTCTGTAACAAAACTTCCATTACAAGCTCCAAGTTCAAGGTTGCACAAGATTGTCAAAGTGTTGGCTGCCAAGGGGTGCAACGAAGTTGGGCCAGGTGCCATCAGTTCAAGGATATCCCATGCTTTAACTTGATCTACCCACAGACCTTCAAGGAACTTGATCAGCTCCAGTTATAGATTGAAGTCACCCAATACCATTAGAAAGGAATGATTTTGGCCTGCCGCTTTGTTGCTGGCTAGCACCTTCTGGACTGGCAGATATCCATTGGTTTTCCCCCTAAAGGCAAGAAACGGCTCTGGACCGAAGCCAGGGTAGGTAAAGCATGGCCCCTCAGGGGGTCATCCTCTGTTGATTGATTGATATTTTATTTCTATCGCGCTCGTACACAAGTGTTTCAGAGCGCGACAAGGCAAGGGAGGGGAACAAGGGAGAACAAAACTGCGATCTTACTAGGCCCAGTGACATTGAGAATGCGCAAGTGCATGGGAGAGGGGGAGGGGAAAAGTGCATAGAGGGGGAGGGGAAAAGTGCATGGAGGGAGGGAGAAGTGGAAAGTGCGAAGCAGAGGAGAAACAAATAAATAACAATAAATAAATAATAGGCAACAAACAGTGGTAATACAGCCAGCAATTTGCAAGTGCTAGGTTTAAGGCAGCAGACAGGGTAGGTTTGATAAGTGCAGGAAGAAAAAGGGGGGGCTGTATGGGCACAGATACAGACCCCAGTGCAAGGGGTGGCCTGGAGGCAGTGCGGGAGGGTGGCAGGGTGAGCAGGTACCTGAGCCCGAAGGACAGAGGGTGGCCAGGTGCACAGTGCCAAGAGAGAACAGATCAGCAGGGGAGAGGGTTAGTGAAGGCAGAAGAAAGGAGGAAGGTCTTGAGGTGCTTCCGGAACCGGAGATGGTTCTCCTCAAGTTTTAGAGTGGCAGGGAGGCTATTTCAGAGGGAGGCCCCAGCCAAAGACAGAGATCTACCTTCAGCTCGTTTCTTTGAAAAACGACTGACCCTGAGGGAGTTGGAGGTAGAGGAGCGAAGAGCACGAGAGGGTAGGTATTTGCGGAGGGATAGCTGAAGGTATTTAGATTAGGCTACTGCAGACATGCCCTTGTGGCAAGGGGTGATGATTTGAAGGCTGCAGTTGGCAGACTGAAAGGACAAAGCCCATAGACAATAGTGTTCCTGTGCATGTAGATAAGAGTGAGACTGCCACTGGTGAGACTAGCTCAATCAAAGACCAGTTCTGGGAGCTATTCCACATGGGTAGTTCAATTCGGGCAATGTCACTGCTGCAAATTGAAGATAGCTGTGGAATAGTCCTCCATATAGACAACAGAGAGGAGCAGTTCAAGAATGGGTTTAGGATCTTGGTAGGAGTTGCTCCAGTCTCACTGTCTGGAGAGCAGAGTGTTTACTTGTGCCTCATTGTGGTTTTTGTGGCCTCCAATAGGACACACAGAATAGGGCTGTAGATTCTAGTTTTTGCCAGGTAGATTTAGAGAACGTCCCTCTGTAAAAAAGGGCTGAGGCCTTGGCAAGAACAACACGCTATGCACATCCAGATTGGTCTCACTTCCTCGCTGTATAGTGCTTCGATTCTGCCGGTTACTGAGGGGGTCTAAATTGAGATGGTGGGTCTGGGTTGTTCGAGGGCCTTGAAGGATCGCCTGCCTCACTGTTCTGTCTCCCTGGGCCATTGTAATAGGCATAGAAGATTAGGGGAGGGGGATTACAGTGGGGGGAGGTGTTGGGTCTGTCTTATTGGCACTGCAGGCAATACCACCGAGGATACCACCTCCTGTGGTGGGATATTCAAATAGGTTGTCCTAATGGTGGATGCCGGGCAGTGGACCTGTCGCAGTGGTTGTCTGCAGGGAGTACCAGCACACATCAACTGTTCCACTCTTAGTGTCTCGATCACATCTTCCTCTGTAGCGGCCTCAATATGCAGGGAGTCGTTCAAAGAACAGTTTTTTGATTGATTTTCCTTGTTGGAGTGAGGGGCTGCGCCTACAGCGCCTCAAGATCTCTGGGACAAATCTCCAGCTACAGTGGGATCTGCCTAGGGTCTTGGAGGTGGACTGGGGGGGCTTATGTTTTTTTTGCCTTGCCGCCCTCAATCTTGTTCTCTGTGGCCTTCCTTCACTGTGTACTTCGCGGCCCGAATTGGCTAGAGGAAAGGACAGGACCCTCTACCGTCAGGCATCAAGCCGCACTGCCATTCAGAGACAGAAAGAAACTCAGAGCAGTCACTTCCAACGCTTCTCAAAACCTCTATCAGGATGTTGCACTAATAAAACCTATACATTTCAGGGAAAAAACATTATTAAAGGGACATTATGGTTACAAGTAAAACCCCAAAACCCAGGAAATCACCAGTTATGATAAGCTAATCAACCATAACTCGCACCACCGCCATGCACTGCAAACACTAACACCAAGAACATCAAAGATAACATCACAAATTACATTATCGATGAACCACATTTCACAGTGAAATTATGTCATTTGTTATGTCCTCTGTGATGTTTTGGGTGTTAGTCTTAGCAGTGCACAATGATGGCTCGAGTTATGGTTGCTTAGCTTACCATAACTGGTTAATTTCTGTTTTTTTAAATGTATTTGTAACCATAACATCCCTTTAACAAAGTATTTTCACTGAATTTCATAGGTTTATATTAGTGCAACTTAACCATCAAGTGCCTTTAACAATGTTTTTTCACTTATTTCATAGGATTTTACCTGTGCACCCTAATTTCCTAGAAGATCCTTATACCTATTTTTAATGATCACCCCTAAAAATTCACACTCACTTCCAGTGTGCCAGCTCCAAGGTCCACGGACAGTATAATAGTCCACGGACAACAGGTGGCATCAACAAAACCAAGAAACACAGGGGGCAACAGAACATTGTGTGCACATCTAATGAATAAAAACATATACATAAACCAACATCACTAAAATGTACTACACCCAAATACACATCTTTATTCAATTAAGAAGTTACAAATGTAATCATAAATTTTCACGTATCACACAATATTATGGAATATACCATACACACAACATAACTGCACACCTCATATTATCAGTTTAGTACAACTGTTTATATGCATTAAGCTACAGCAACAGCACATTAGAAAAATATATGTTACCAAACAGTAAGAACACTTTATTTATTTCTCTATTATTAGAATTTATTATATACAAAATTCTCATGAGCAAATATCAACATTGTTTGTTTATACCGAAATGCCAAACGCACTTAAGTGGCTAGATGAATACTTACCTAAAGGAGAATAGAGTGATGACGAAATGTCTAATGGTAAACAAAATATGTTTTAATGTAAACAAATAATGCAATTTATACAGTTATCATTGAAATATTATTTCTTTTTTTTAAGTACAAACCACACCACACAGTAATCATTGAGAACCTGAAGAACCACAAGGACAATCCCAATCCCCAACTGTACAGAATGAAATCAGGAATGTGACTTTAAAAATAGATGAACTTAGCAATGCCTTTAAAGAACTAGTAATTTATCTTAAAAATCATGTCATTAGAAATCTTGATCATCAGAGTCCCACGTGTTCCTTCCCACCTCACCCCCAGCAAATACCTTAATCAAATCCAGAAAACATAAATGACAGATGGTTTGATGAAACCTCTCTCCCTCCTTTCCCTGATGATGACTTTATAGAACCTCCAAATACGCACATGTATGTTTCCCATTCCGATTCCCCATCCCTTTCATAAATACATGTATTTTTCATATTATAAATATCTAGTATATTATCGTCTCATAAAAAATGTTTTTTTTAAAAACTCCAATTGATAGTCTGCAAACTATATATGTGCATGTCAGCTTACGCAATTTTCTGGCATTCGCAGATTTCGCACCTTGTCATATCCGGTCCCCATGACGCACTTTTAATTAGTCCAATCACAGACGCCATTGCAAATGTGCCCTTCGGCTTCCGTCACCATAGTCCGTGGTCCCTAGATGTTGCTCCAGCATCCCGGACATCCTCGCATGTCATCACGTGACTGTGCCTGTGTGGTATAAGGGCGTGTCCTCAGTCGGTGTCCGGACGTCGCGGACATTCTGAAGCTGTATTTCCAGCTGATCTGGGAAGTTTCAAGTGACAACTTTGCCATTCCCAACTTCATAGCAACATTCTGAACACTCTTATCAACTTTCATCAACTTTTCATGCCTTATTTGTGACGCTGACATTTGCAAATGTCTGACGGCATCGCAGACATCCTCGGGCATCATCACATGACTGCCCCCAGTGCAGCCTGATGATGTGTTTGCGAATGGTGTCCGTTCTTCATTGACATTTTGAAACCCCATTTTCGGCTAATCTTGGAAGTTTGACATTGAACGCTTACCCATTCAGAGCTCATAGTGCCATCCTTAGTTGATCTCTCAACTTTTCACAGCTTCCAAGGCCTATTTTAAACTCCCAGTTCTTGAGAGATTCTGACATTTGACAGCTGCTGGAAACCTATTTCTCTGAAGCAATGGCACCCATCATGGTCATCCCTCCTCCACAGGGACCATCACACCACCACATGGGTCTTGACACGGGAACAAGCACACTGATGCAGAGGAGGAACAAAAGGGAGATGAATATAGGTAGAGGAGGCCTACCTTCAGCACCTGTAAGTAACCATGGGTGTGGTGTTTTTTTTTACCACCGTAGGAGGGGTACCAAAGGCTTGGGTTGCCTGTGTTAAATGCATTGAGTGTTCAGTCACCAACATCATGGGCAGTCCTCCTTTGGTATAAACTCTATGCGCTACCAGACCCACACATACCAAGCATTGCTGTGAGAAAGGCTGTTCCTTTCTTAGGTAGTACGCTTACCTCCTCTACACTTTCTTCTTCTAATGCACCTGCCACCACACAATCTACACCTTAGAGAATTTGAGTGGCTGCCTCGCAGGCCATACAAGAGGCTGTTGATTCTTTCCTTTCTAAAACAACAGTTCTCTGCATGTATTGTGAGACATCAAACTGCACGGGGCAGCAGTTTCAAAGTGCTTCCGAGGCTGCAATCAAGGAGCACGACAAACACTGCCCCTACCTTAGATTTAAGGCAAACCCAACATCATCCTGTGTCCACCTATCCACCCCTTTCAGTCAAATCTTTCAGTGTAAACATTGCAGCTCAATATGTTACGTATACCAACAATCTTCAAATCTTCCCAAAAATTCCTCAATCACTATGTTTAAATAAAAGTCTAAAGTAGAATCACAACTTTACAAACCATAAACTCCTGCCCAGTAGGCATCCACACTGGACTGCTAGGGCATTCATTAACCTGCATTTCAGGAACTACTTGAAAAAGCAACTTCCATCACATCAAAATCTTAGCAACACACTGTTCTGCTACAAAACACCTTGTCCATAGATTATACTGTGCAAAAGGTCCTGCTGTACAACTTCAAAAATTAAATAACATTCTGCTACATTGAACAACCAAAGACCTGCTTTGAGAAATACAACACATTCAAAGTAAATATTTTGGAACGTTATAAACATTAGTGAAAAGCTCACAAAAAACAACCTCCTAACAAACACATGCAAAAAATAAATAACGTTTCAAAACACATCTACTGAAATACCAGACTAAGTATGTGTCTGTTGTCACAGAAATGTATATAAAAAGAACACAAAAACAGTATATTTGGCTTACAAAATAATGGACAATGAGGACCCCCAATGGATCTAATTACCTCTATGTCTAACAGCAGAAAATACATTTTAAAAAACTGACCCCTCAATAGTTTGCAATACAAAGCTTGACAATAACCAAATGCCATCACATGCAATCACTAATAACTTCCCACTTCCAAAAGTTCTCCAACTAATGAACTTATATGAGAGCATTATAATCTAAACCGTACATCCATTCCAAGCTATGACACACATTCAACCCAAAACTGCAAAACTGCGTCCATCCGAGATTATAAAAGCCGTTTGTGGCAAAGTAGTATATTTACCTTAAATCTTACAGAAAATGTACCAACTCCAGGAGTATGACGGCCAATAGTTAGTAGTGTGCCAACAAAAGAAAAGAGAATTTGGCAACAACAAGTCGACTTAAACAAAGTTAGACAAGCCCTACAATATCTTAAAGAAAACAATGAATACTACAGAGATATAAACATAGAGGAAAAACTAAGAAAAACCACCCATATATTTGAAGATTTTCACAAATTGGCCAATTTGAATGTGCAGATCCTTGTATTGCAGCATACAATTCAGCCACTACACTCCAAAGGTATAACAGAAGGTGCATTAGATACATGTCAAATGCGTCAAGCAAAAGGATCCCCAATGAGCAAATGGGAGAAAAGAGTAGAAGCACAATCTTTTCCTCTAGTATTTCCAGCAGGAAAAGGAGGAATATATGATAAAAGATCGACACAAATTAGTGCATCCGAATATTGCTAAGTACGATTATAGTCTCAGACCCAGGATTCAGACACATTGTAAAATACATTTTCCACATCCTGCTCAAAACTAACTAGCAACTGTATGTTATGTTTTTGCACACACATTAAAAAGCAAGCTTTAATTGCTTATCCATAGATAGAAGACAAAGATAAAGTTGTTCAGTCAAGTGTTAAAAATCTCTTGCCAAACATGTGTGGTACAAAAGAATACTGGTTCTGATATCACGCTGATGTACATTGTATGCTAAGGTACCTAGAACCACCCAGATGATTTGTTACTTTAAGTTGTGCAGAATATGCCTGGGATGACTTGCAGTACCTCTAATGCACTGCAAACCAAGATACAGAGGGAATAGATATAAAAACACCCGGAGAACTCTGTTCTTTTGGACCTGTCTATGTTTCAAGGTACATTCACCATTGCTTCATTGCCATGCTGCACTTCATCTACAATAAAACTACCCCTCCACTCGGAGAAATAGAACACTTCTTTTGGAGAAAATAATATAAATCCAGAGGAGCACAACACATCCACATGCCTTTGTGGATAAACGATGCTCCCAAATCTGGCCATGACAGTGATGCCACTGTTTTACAATTTCTTGAAAAATACATAACCTGTGATATCCCTTCAGAAATCACACATTATGGAATGCAAATATATATATATATAATACATTTGCAGACAATTCCCCTGCAGTGCAAGATATGTCAAAGCTGAGAAGTCACAGCTAAAAGACCTTTTGGGATGACATATCATCTCCCAAAATCCTGTCACAAGAATTGTATAGCTTTGGTTTAAAAATGCTGTCACATAGAGAATGTGTGTGTTACAACGCTGCAGACCATTTAACAGGTACACCCTCCTATGGCAAATATGAAAACATTGTCTGGCTAAACCTTGGTCCAGCTTCATCAAGTAAAAGGGTACTAAAATCCTATCAAGAGATATAAACAATTGCCACAAATGATCCCACCATACCAGAACCTTTATAAAAAACAATTTAATTGATACATACTACCCAAACAGAAGTATTGCTTTAGAAAACATGTGCCTGTACGACAAAGCCTAAAATTACTCCTACAAAAACAATGGGGGTCATTCGAGGTTGGTGCTAAGGGAACAACGATGCCAGTAAAGGAATACCGACATCGATTATCACTACAGGCTATTCTGACCAGCCTGACAGCTGTTAGCGGCATCATAAAGTATGGTGTCGTTAATAGCTGTCTGGGCGCGGGCTCACGAAACACCATGCCAGCAATAGTGGCATGCCGTAAACTGGAGTAGATCACAAGCGAAGAGGACATGCAAATAACGGCCTCATGAAGGCGGAAAAAGTGGTTACCGGCATGCCGTTGTGGGATGTTTTTACCCATGCATCTGTGCCCTACCACAAAAACTGTGCCTTACTGGCATTGAAAACATCATGATGGCCAGAACTTCCCAGAAAATGCACAGGGAAATGCATGAAGAATAGGCTGCCACCCATTTTTGCCTATGTTGTGAGCACCGGAGGGCACTGCCTAAAACCACCATTGGGCTACACACACAGTAGCCTGAAACCATTGGGAATGGCAATGCTGATTGCCAAAAAAAGCAACTCAGAACTGTGGGGAATTCATTTTCTTAATCCCAAAAATGGTTGCATTACCAGTACTCACCACTATCAGAAAGCCGGCGTTTTGAAACCACCAGACTTTTGTGTAAAACTGAACAAATGAAACAAAACCAGACCAAGGAAAGACTTGCTAAGAGGTGGATACAATGTAAAACTATATTCTGAAATGACTTGAAGGAAGTAATTATTTAATGTATATGTAAAAATTGTAAGTGATTTAAACTGGGAACAAAAAGTGACATTTAGCTGAAACCTGGCTTAATGAAACTGGATTCTGCCTGACAACTACCCCCGACAGGAGTTGAAACCTGCTCAGCCACTCTTCCCCTTGCCAAAAGGAGTTGTCACCTCTCTGATTAGATTAGGGGTGGAGCAGCTGGGGACTACAGGGAGTTGAACAAAGGCCTGTCCTGGACTCAGGCCAATGTTATATTGGGGGCGTCGTAAAAGTGGCTTCCTCTTAGGGGAAACTGGGAGGGGCAGTGCCTCTGCTAGCAACTGAGCTTGGGGGAAGTGGATAAACTAGTTATTCCACCCTGTGATGTGGGAAGCCACACCCCTTTTTTGACCAGAGCATAATTTTAAAAAGATAGATAACTCATAGTGCGGACTTGTCAGAATTATATAAGTAATATCATTATTTTTGTGATTTTTCTGTGAACATTTTAAGAGGCGTTAGGACCCTGTGGTGTATTCTGGGGGGTTGCTAGCGGAAAATAGGGACTCACTCCAAATGTATGCATCTTAAAAATCTGACACTTTATCATCTGTAACCCATATCCCTGGGGCACATTTGTGTAAAATCTGGAAAGGTTTAGAGGTCGTTATCTGGATGAAAAGGGGAGAATTCTGTCATCAGTGGACACAACATCGTACAAAGACAGGGATCGGATGGTTTGGTGCTACAGAAAATATGTTAACTGGACCTATAATATTAGAAAAATGGTTCATAGATAAATATGTATTTGGGTCAGAAATAGATTTGTGTGCAATCTGACAAGGGGAGGTTCCTCTGACCATAAACCTACAGCATCACTCTGACTCACATTTCCTTCCCCCAATCAAGGGAGAGAGGAGGAATTGGCCAATGATAAGTGAGAGGGGCAGGTTTAGTTATGACCAACGCACACACCCACTTTCCAAAACACATAAAAAGAGACTGCTGGGACAGGAAGAGACATTCAATTCCATTTGCTGCGGAGCATGCTGACCGACAACTTCACATCCAGAGATCCAGACTTCAAATCCATCAATCTCCAAAGACCAGAACTTTACTTCAGAACTTAAAGCAAGGGCCTAAACCCACAAACTGAGAACTCTTCTCGGCAGGCCTCAGCAACCTTAAAATCATTTGCAAACTATTCCACAGCCGGGCGAGCTGTTTGAATTCTTTTGCCAAGTACAATTGCCAGAGACCAGACCAGAGATCCAGAGTGACCCAGACCGCTGTGAGCAGAACCAGAGAGCTGACCCAGATCACTGTGAAGTGCCGAGACCAGAACCGGAGTCCAGTCCAAAACCTGACCAGATCCGTGGCGAGGCCTATTTCAAATTTATATTGTGAGTACCTAGCAGAACTGTGCAGAACCAATCTCTTAGTTAAAATAATCTAATCCAAACTATTTTAACCTAAGCAGAACAGCCTCCTAGAAATCGTGTCATCTGTCATTTGTAAAGCTGCAAGCTGTCACATGTCATTTTGAGTTTTACTTTAAATCCGAAAATCTACCTTTATTTAATCGTCATATCTCTGGAACCGTTTGGGCTAGGAACGAAATTTAGAATCTAAGCTTTCCAACGAACCGACTTGCTACTCCTTATACTTTTGCCATAATCGCGATTCACGCACTCGCAAATTTTGCCGCGATTTGCGATTTGGCCTGATTTCTTTACCTGTAAAAAGATAGCAGCTTTTTGCTTTCCTGTGCTAAAAATTCGTTTGTCTCTTAATAACCATCCCTGAATCATTGCTAAAGCGAGCCTGAGCTCATCCCAAGTATCTCTCACTCACCCTGAACCTCCTAAAGGGAATTAAAAGCATTTTCAGCATATTTTTCATCCATTGCCATCACATTTAAAAAGCATTTTGGGCCTGTGTTTCAAACTCCTACCTGTTTCCTCTAAGCTTGCTGGGGGGGAACTGAATTTCGTATTGTATTTGATTGCATTCCTGAGAACTGTGTGCTCCTCTTTCCATCTCCTTCCATTTCTTACATTGCATAGGGGAGGGGGGTGAATTGCCAGAGAAAAAGTGATTATCTTATCTTTTGCTAAAATCATATCAAGTATTTCCGTACTGCATTTTATTCCTCATTGCTTTTCCCCTTGAAATCATAAAAGTATTTTTGCTACTTTATCCATCCTATACTAACTCCTCATTGATTGTAAAGAAGTGTGCTAGTGCCAGATTACCCATTGTTGATCAACATCATATGTCTAAGTGTACTATCAGATATTAATTTATTATAAAGTGTGATATATATATATTGTTTAAATTCTCAAATAAACCTTTTAAACTTGCAAAACAGAACTACTTCTCGGCTCAGTGGGCTCAGGGGGATTCTAAGAGAGGAGTGTTATATAGGGGTAGTCATCCAGAACTCATATCTGGACATAAAGATATATCAATAAGGGTTTCCATTCAGTATCCCAGACTAGGCATTGACTTAGCTGTAGTGTTGAATTGAATCCTCCTACACCGTAAATACTGGCATCGCTGACCTACCATTAAATGCCCTGAGCAGTGTTCCAAACTGCCACAGGTGCACACAATCAGCACAGGTGTAGGCAATGGAGTCAGGCCCAGTACAAAAGGAGCACACCTACACGCCACACCCCCTCCCACACCAAGATGATTCCAATAGTAGTAGCATACTGGAGCTGGAGGACATGCTTGCATTGCCACAACATCAACAACAACAGCTGGCACCACAGAGGAGACACAGGAGGAGGAGGGTGAGACAGGCCCAGCATGCCTCACCAGTGCAGCCAACGTTACCATGCCGGCAGCCCCCAATCCCTCACACCAGAGCCAGTCCTTTCAACCTAACCCCTGAGCAGATCCACACTCTGTACCTTCTGGACCGGGACACCATCACCACCATAGTGGACCTGATACACAACGACATAGTGAGCCTCATTGAAATACGCACTGCCATCCCCACTCTACTGAAGGTAGTGTCTGTGCTCCAATTCCTTGCCACAGGCACCTGCCAGCACAGAGTGGGGCACATGCATGGCATATCACAACCCTTTTTTTCCTGGATTCTGAACCAAGTGCTGGATGCCCTCCTTAAGCACACAAGGGACTACATATCCCTACCACAGACTCCCCAGGAGATTTTTGATACAAAAGTTACCTTCCATGCACTAGAAGGCATGCCAAATTGTGTAGGTTCCCTCTACTGCACCCACGTGGAGTTGGTGGTGCCACATGTCATGGAGGTGGTATACCACAACCGCAAGCAATACCACTCCATCAATGTGCAGATGGTATGCAATGCCAGCAATATCATCACACATTGTTGTGCCCGATATCCCGGATCAACTCATGACTCTATGGTCCTGCGGAACTCCACGCTACCACGCTTCATGGAGCGACATGCTGGACGACGTGCCTGGCTGCTTGGTAAATTGCAGGACTGGCACATGGCATTCAAATGGGGGGAGAGATGCACACACCACCATGCTGCCAATGTTGATGTGACTGCACGATGTGCACATCACTGAACACTGTGCCCCAAACCATCACAAACGGTACATGACACCCAAATCCCATATGAATGAAGTAAGGTCGACGCCTATCACTACATGACTAACAGGAAACCACCCCACATCGCACAACATGTGCACCACTCACCAGCAGCCCTCACCCTCCATAACGCCATCCTGCACCATGTAGTGCATATGCACTATGTTGCTGTCTCCAGCATATCAACACACAGGACAAGCATCCCTGTGAGTGCATCAAACTGAACCTACTAGGGAATCCACTGTCTGGCACAGGGTTGGCACACTCACAGGAGTGCTGCATGTCACCATGGGAATGATAAGCGCTGTTTGCCCAATATTGCACAGACTACTGCCAATGCTCCCTCTAAGTAAATCTCACAGAACACAACACCTCACTAATTTGACACTAACACAGCTGTATGCATACACGATGCATGTGCAACAAGACGTCAGTGCACACCATGCATCATCTTGAAGATGCAACCCACAGCATTAGTCCATGGCACAGGACACATTGAGGGACTGAAAATGGCATCAATACATCCAGGGACATGTGCATGTGGGCAACGATAACCAGCAGGCTTGTGTGACTAGTACAGCTGTCCATCATGAATCGCCTAACATATACCTATAATTGCCTCTCATGCAGGTGACAGTGGCCATCCCTTGAATCCGTGCCTCCTCACCCCTGTCCGATACCCACAGAACAGGCACGAGGAGGACTACAATCGTTCCCATACCTGTACCCGTGTGGTCATTGAGCAGACATTTGGCCTGTTGAAGGCACGATTTTGCTGCATCAGCCGGTCGGGTGGGGCACTCCTCTACAGGCATGAGAAGGTGGCCAAAATCATCATGGCATGTGTCATGCTGCACAATATGTGCATCCACCGGAACGTGCCCCTGCCCCCTGACATTGAACTACTACCACCTGGTGATGATGAAGGGGAAGAAGAAAATGTGGCTGGGTATCATCACGGTGCCGATGGACAGGAAGGCCCTGCAGTGCGCCAGTCAGTGATTGCACAATATTTCTGACACACATGGCAGCAGAGGGTGACATGATGGATGAACAGAGGGCACTGGGTGTGGGGGTACATTGACACTATGCACTGTACATGAATAAATGACACATGTGCAATGATGAATGTCCACTCAGGTCTTGTTTTTCACACAATGGGTGTATTAAATATAACAATGTAAACGTAAGTGCAAAAATCCTCCACCACCCTCAACCCCCTCTGCCTCCCGCCACAACGGAGGACTGAGACCTCCTCGCAGAGGCAGCTGGTGTTGTCAGAGAATGATCTCACCATGGAAGCAGTGTTGTCCGTGATGGATCTGCCTAGTGCAGCTAAATCCTGACGCCACTCCTCTCTGGCTAGCCTTTTGTCTTGGACAAACTCACGCACAAGGGCAGTTAGCAGGTCAGACCGCTGCGGCCCTGTGGGTGCACCTGTAGAGGTAGTCGGCCCCTGGCTGTTCTGCCCAGCCTGCTCAGCCTCCCTAGCCCTGGAAATTGGACTGAATTGTCCATCTGTCTGCTCATGACCAGACTGCTGCGGGGTGGTGGCGTGCTCTGTATCGAGTGACGATACTTGGGGGGATGCCGGTAGAGTTGGGGTATGGAGCACATCCAAAACATCATCCTCCATGGGGACCCAGATGTCCTCTTGTGTGTCGTCCACAGTCAGGGGTGCTGTGGCTGCAACCTCCCCAGACAAACTCGACTCCTCCGATTGTGGTGCCTCACATGTATCGTCAGGCTGACCAATGGGTGGAGGTGGTGGTGGTGCTTCACCTTCCACGGGCCTTGTTGGCACCGGTGCAATGGGTACCTGGGGTGGCTTGGATGTTGGTACACGGCGCCCCCTGGGTTGTTCCCTCGAGGTTGAAAGCTGGTTGCTGTCATCCCGAGACCTCTTCCTGGGTGAGGCCTGTGCAGGGGTTGCGTTCTGCCCATCGCTGTCATGGTCAGTGCCTGTGGGGGTCAAAGAGAGGGACGGCATGAGTGATGTTTTGATAGCATCATACATACATTAGGACAATTGCACATCCACACAATTGGGGGTAATAGGCATTTGTGTTAGGATGAGCACGTTCTTTGAAACATGGGTGGTTAATGCAGGCATACGTCGGCGTCACTCATGTTGCCCAGGAGTAGTGCTATCTGACATGCATAGTATTTTGGCCATGCACGCTGTGTGACTCGTGGCATTTCCAACTTTGTGTGGTATGTGTCATGTACGATATTGCCTTGTACCAGGCATCTGCTTGTGTATGTAATGCATCAGCCTACTTTGGTGGGAGTGTGTGTGTGTGGGTGACCATGGCTTGACTCTATGAACTGACATTGGTTGACTTTCATCAGAATTGGCATTGCAATGTTTACTTTGGACACTCACCTCCATCGCCCGATGTTGTGGCACCACACTCCATCTCGCCAACAGCTTCAATGCCTTCCATCCCTATCATGCTGGCGCATATGTCCTCCCATGGGGTGAGTTTGATCGGGGAACTGGGACCACCGCCTGTTTCCATGGCCTGGCTGCGGTTCACAGAGAGGATGTTTCGCACCCTTAGCCGCAGGTCGTCCCAGCGCTTGTGGCAGTCTTTAATTGTGCGTGGTGTGTTCCCCACAGCACTGACCTTCTGGGCAACAAGTGCCCAGATCTCTTTCTTCTTTAGCATTGCCTCTCTCTTCATGTTGTTGGAGAACACAATGGCAGCATGCTCCTGCAATGTGTCCACCAGCATCTGCAGCACATCCTCATTGAACCGTTCTTTGCGCAGGCGGGCAGCTCCCTTCTTCAGGGCCTTAGGCATAGTGTTGTTGGAGGTGGATGTTTTGCAAAAATCAACAGAGTCCAGGGTCCTGTGTGGTGAGGATGGCAATGAATTGTGTTCTTATAGATGGCCGCCGTGCTCCTTCCCGTTTCTGTGCGATGATGCTACTTCCGGTTCTGCTTATTAGCGGTGACTGTAAATAGCGGTGACCGTTATTTGAGGTCACCACTTTTACCGTCACCGCTAATGCCGCTTTGCACAATGTCGGTAGTGTTAGCAGCGTTATGCTTGATGCCGCTACGGGCATTTTGGGTGCCTTTAACGGCATGGCACAAAATACCTTACCGGCATGGCATAAAGCTCGTGCCCATGAAGTCGTAATAGTCCTCTATTAGCGGACTGGTGACAGCCTGGACACGCTATTTACCCCAATGCGGTAAGGAATGTTACTTACCTCCAAACTCGGAATGAGGGCCAATGTCATGCCAGTTGACAAAACTTACACCCAGCCTAATTAATCAGATGCAGTTATCATTTAAATCTCTAAAAAACAAAAAACAAAGAACTTTATATTACAACTTTTCAAACATTGAAAAAAGGAAGAAGAATTATTAGGTGACCATGACTCATTTGAAACTGCATTCAATGCAAATGAAGAAGTATAACAAATGTCAATTGTAAACAATACAAACAATTTTTGGACACTGAAAACCAACAAGAGGAATACAGTGAACTTCTACTAGATAAAGACACTTCTGAAGGCAGTAAACCTTCTCTTACAAGAAGCCAAGAACCACTTTGAGAACGACTAATTCTAAATGAAGCAGAAATAGCCATGACTGATATAGAAATCACCATTTATCAATCTAAACAATCTGAAGAAGACTTGTCAGTGCTCAAATCATAGCTAAATGATGAACAACCAACCGTTTATCTAGAAGTCACCGAAGAAATTGAACATGGTTTTACAAATGAAACTAAAATGTGCCGCTGTAAACATTATAAACATCTGCTCCTGTATGTAAGAGGAGAAGCTGGATCTGCCAAAACATTATTAATCAACATAATCAGCACATTTCTACAAGACTTAACAAACAACAACCTTTCAGCTGTTGTAACAGCCCCCACAGGTATATCTGCATACAGCAGAGGTGATGTAACAATACACTGACTACTTCTCCTGCCAGAAGAACACCAAAACAAATTAGAATACTGCACATCATCAGCAAAATCTACTACTGAAGTATGCAGAATTCTGAAGCAGGGTTTTTTAACTCAGGTTGGCTTTAATTGATCTCAGAATGCAAGAAGTCCTAAAATCGACTATGAAGAACTGTTTGGAGGAATACACATTATTGTTTTCCAAGTCCTCCTACAGTTAACACCAGTAAAAGTCAGCCTACTTTCAATATATTAGCACACAAAAAATGCCATAATATATTTGGCTGCATTGGAAATATTGTCACGCGCGTTAGGCGCCTGCCTTCATGGAAGCTATGGAGGACTTGGCGGTTTTCGGCCATTAAGTGGTGACATTTCTTTCACTCACTTCCTGGTGCCGCGTTCTAGTTGTTTTGTCTGTATCTGTTTTTTCCCAGCCTTTTAACCACTCCCTTTTCTGCGACGCTTCGCGTTGCAACCCTATCGCTTCCGCATCTGGGTGTACACACCCTGTGTTTTCTCTCGCTCTGCTCGTTCTTCTCTTCCGGAAGTTTTTTCCCTGCTGTTTCCTTGTTTCCATGGCCTTCGCGGTTACGTCTGCTGTCTGCCTTTGTTTCACTCTTTCCCTCTATCTTTCAGAGATTTATGGACTGTATTTTTCTGACCTCATTCTACAATGTGCCATAGTATATTTGGATGATATCCTGGTGTATTCATCGTCTTTGGCCCTACATAACCAACATCTGCGTCTGGTGTTACAACGTCTCAAAGAAAACCATTTGTTGGTTTATCCAGAGAAATGTGTTTTTCATGCTACTACTGTTCCGTATTTGGGGTGCATCCTTTCAGAAGCTGGTGTGGAAATGGACCCTAGCAAAGTTGAGGCCATTCTTAAATGGCCCTAACCAGTCTCTGTGAAGGAAGTCCAGAAGTTCTTAGGGTTGGCCAACTTCTACCGCAAGTTTATTACTAACATTTCTGTGACAGTACTTCCCATCACTTCCCTGTTGAAGAAATCTTCTTTACTTTTCTTCTGGTCCTCTGAAGCAGAAAAAGCTTTCCAGAGGTGAAAGGAAAGGTTCTCTCCGGCTCCCATATTACACCAGCCAGATCAGGGATGACCTTTCATCGTCGAAGCTGATGCCTCCTCCACAGATTTAGGTGCGGCTCTTCTACAGGAATCCAATGGAATAGAGTATCCAGTGGCCTACCTTTCTAAAACTCTCACTTCCAGCCAAGCAAATTATTCTGTAATAGAAAAAGAATTGCTCGCCATGAAAGCCACCTGTGAGGAGTCCTGCCATCTTTTGCAGGGAGCTGCTCATCCATTCATACTCCGAACTGACCATAAGAATCTGAAGGTCATCCAGTAGATGGAGTTCATACATTCCCGTCAGGCCAGATGGGCACATTTCTTCTCTCAGTATGATTTCATTCTCACATACCTACCAGGTACCAAGAACATACTGGCCGATTCTTTATCTTGCATTCCCATTCCTGAAACAGCAACAGATGTCTTACCAGAAAGGATGTTACCCCAAAAAAGGTTGTTTGTCTTCTCTCCACCTTCCTTAAAGGGGTCAGAGACGCGACTGACATAAACCAGTTGCCGTTCAGGATCAACCCGTTAAACACCCGATTCTCTCATGATGGTTTACTGTTTGTGGGCCACAAGTTGTACCTACCTGATCCTGGTTCCAGACGATACGCTCTTAATTGGTGCCATGACAGCATTGGAGGTGGCCATCAAGGAGTATTAAATACCAAAGATCTATTACACCGTCAGTTCTGGTGGCCTGAGATGGCCTTGGACGTAGATCGTTACGTTCAAACGTGTTCTATCTGTAATCAGGCCAAAAACAACACACAGAAGCCGCTGGGTTATCTCCAACAGGACACACCTCCCACAAGACCCTGGGGTACCATCTCCACTGATTTTGTGGTGGAGCTACCTCCATCTGAAGGGTGCACATGCATAATGGTAACTATAGTCTCCTTCACTAAGCTAGCCCATTTCTCTCCATCGCCCGGCAACCGCTGATGAGATGGCTGTTTCTCAAAGAGGTGTTTCGTCTCCATGGTCTACAGACAAGATAATTTCTGATTGTGGTAGCCAATACACGTCACGTTTCTGGGGTTCTTTGTGTAAGAGGATGGGTATGGAAAGAGCCATGTCCTCTGGCTACCATCTGCAAACTAACGGATAAACTGAACAATTAAATGCATCCTTGAAACAGTACCTCCGTTGTTACGTCAACCATTCACAGGACAATTGGGTTACTCTGCTTCCTACTGCTGAGTTTGCATACAATAACGCCAAGCACAGTGCTATCAAACTTAGTCCTTTTTACTGCACTTACAGGTATCATCCCCGTTTCCCCCTCCCATTGTCTACTGATTCCACCTCTGTTCCTTCTGTGGATGCAGTTCTTTCTAGCCTTTCTGAGGCCCACCAAATAGCCAAGGAAAGCCTTCAAGACAGTCAGTTGCGCTACCAGTCTCAAATGAATCCTCATCGCCAGGCCTCCCCTTCGTGGGAAAAGGGTGATAAGGTGCGGCTGTCAACTAAATATCTTCCTCGCTGGCTACGACCCTCAAAGCTGTCGCCAAGATATCTGGGCCCTTTTTCCATTCTTGAGCGCA
Source organism: Ambystoma mexicanum (assembly GCF_040938575.1). Classification (NCBI taxonomy): domain Eukaryota; kingdom Metazoa; phylum Chordata; class Amphibia; order Caudata; family Ambystomatidae; genus Ambystoma; species Ambystoma mexicanum. Next base: position 23,491,677 of record NC_090924.1, read on the forward strand.
TCAATCCTGTGGCCTATAGACTTCAGTTGCCCCATAATATGAAGCGCATTCATCCAGTGTTTCATACCTCATTACTCAAACCTTACCCAGCGGACCCCTATGTTCGACCCAGAGCCAAAGTCCCTGTTGTGGTGGACAATACTTCTGCTGAATATGAGGTTAGCAGGATTATGGACTCACGTTACCACAGCGGATGCCTCAAGTATATGGTAAGGTGGAAGGGGTATTCCACATCTGAGGACTCCTGGGAGCCAGTTTCCCACCTTCAGGCTCCTAGGTTTGTCTGATGGTTTCATCGCCGTCACCCAGGCAAACCTGGTGGTCTAGCCATGCAGAGGGGGCATATTTTCACGAATGTTAAGCGCCTGCCTTCATGGAAGCTATGGAGGACTTGGCTGTTTTCCGGCCATTAAGTTGTGCCGTTTCTTTCACTCACTTCCTGGTGCCACATTCTCGTTGTTTTGTCTGTATCTATTTTTTCCCAGCCTTTTAACCACTCCCCTTTCTGCGACACTTCACGTTGCAACCCTATCGCTTCTGCATCTGGGTGTGCACGCTGTGTTTTCTCTCGCTCTGCTCGTTCTTCTCTCCCGAAAGTATTTTCCCTGCTGTTTCCTTGTTTCCGTGGCCTTCACGGTTACGTCCGCTGTCTGCCTTTGTTTCCCTCTTTCCCTTTACTTTCTTTCTCCGCCTCTGCCTTCCCTGGCGGTTCCCTCTTTCTCTCCCCTTTTCCTTTGCCGGTCTGGGTTTTCCCATATACCGGCTTCCTTTCTTCCTTGCTTACCTTCCTTGCTGTTTCCCTGGCTTTCTACTTACCTGTGACTCCAGACTTTACTGTGTCCTAATGTGTTCCTTCTAGATATCTTGGAGCTGCCGTTATTCCCTTTACGCCAAAGTACTGCAAAGAGGCTTTTGAAACCTATCAGGAGGTTGGGTCCGCCCGCGCTTCTGACCACTCGAGAAGATACTTACCAGCATTATCTCCGACCATCAAGAACTGCCTGCAAACTATCACGAGAGGTTTTTTCCGCCAATTGGCTTTTTCCTTTCTGAGGGCTCTCTCGGAACGGGGCCCATTGCTGCCTCTTTTTAAGAAGGCATCATTGTGGCTTTGCTGCGGGGAAGACCATACCTCTTCAAAAAGAAAAGACGAGATCGAAGAAAGAAGTATCAACGGCAAGAGAGCACATCTGGAGAAGCAGGTGAGGAGGGGGGGTGTTATCCAACAGTGACACGAAAGGAGTAAAGGTGCACACTGAGTCAGCTGACACATATACATTGCAGGCAACATTTATGGTATAGAGAACCAGTTCAAAAAATGCATCAGTCTGCAGATCCCACCTAAGCAAACATTTCATACAGAATTAGAACTGGTCTTCTTACCAAAGATGTAACATCGATCTTAAAGAGTTGATTAATCAATGAGCTCTATGGACAAAAGACATCTGCCCCATCTGTCATGAACAATGAACTCAACAAAATATAAAATGCATGTGCTTAATGCCAACCCTTGCAAGTGGTAGCCAATTTAATGATACAATGTTGAAATTAGAAATGCAATCCATAATGCATATCAGCTCCACAGACGAACTAGAAGTGCATGGCATGACACTTCCTATTTGTCAACAAGCAACAGCTCAACTAAATTGCTTAGAACAATCTACCTCCAACACAGCTGGATTAGAAACACTATTAACTCTGTGTGTAAAGTGAAGAGTAATTCTAAAAAGTAATCTTGACGTAGAGCAAGGATTAGGCAATGGGGAAATTGGTACAGTTGTTGGATTCCAAACATATCCACATGACAACATACTGTTTGTCAACTTTCACTTTTACAAACTTGTAGAAATGAAAAGAATAGGCTTTACAATAGCACATTTTCCTTCTTTTCAAAGACATGTATGTACGCAGAGAACAATTCTCTCTATCTCTTGCATATGACTATTCAAAAATCACAAGGTCTAACTCTAGATCACGCATTGATTGACATTGGCAGCACAGTCTTCAAAGTAGGTATGAGTTACGTAGCACTTTCACATCTCTGTACATTAAATGTTTATTTCATAGTTAACTTTATTGCAAACAAAGTCAATGCTTACATTCCTTCCATCCTACAATACAACAGGCTGGGTGCACTGTACACCCCCATATCGCTAATTACCCTGTACCTCAAAAAAACAAAACCCTTAAAAAGAAAGCTAATAAAAACAGAAACTATACCAGATCTCCCAGCAATACCACTAAAAAAGAGCAACTGCTGCTCCATTCAATAATGCAAGCACAAAACTCTATAGTACAAAAACAACTGCATGTCCATCAAAAGACAAAAAGACAATGGTCTCTTCTCAAAAAACAACTGCAGGCCTATCAAAGGATACAGAGGCACAACTCTTTGGTCCATTTCAATTCAGCAACCCAACTGGAGTAAATTGCTATGTAACTGTAGCAATCAATCTTCTCTTCTAATTGCCACCAACTATTCACAACATGTACTTACATAATAAGCACCTTATGTTTTTCAACATCCAATCAGTGTGCATGATTAATGTCTGTGAACACCAAGCCAACCCCTGATTGGCACAGAGGTGTCCGCCGCAAACTCTGAATCAGGAAATGAGTGCACGGACTAGACGCAGATATCAATTTGTTTTACCTTCTTTTTGGCAATTTTGTAAAAAACTACTGTACAGGTTTACACAAAATTTGCAAAAGCACTGTTACGGGACGAAGCTGCCACCCCTCACGCAAGTTTGGTGAAAATCTGTCCAGCCGTTTTGTCTGTAGGTGTGAGAAAATATTTTTTCCATTATGTCTTTGAGGATTTCAAAAGTTTTGGGAACCCGCCCATAACTTTGCCTGCACTGGACAAAACCACACCGAACTTTGCAAAATCATTCAGATGTGGCCATATGCTTATCTAGCAAATAAGTATCAGTGATAGGTCAGTGATAGCCACCCTATAGTTAGGGTGAAACCTATAATTTATAGGAAACATGAAGATACTGTGGTTAATAACATTTGAGCCATAGGACGGATCATCATGGCTTATGATTTTTCTATATTAGGGCCCAGGACCCCCAGGTTGTAGAAGTTTCATGCAAATCCGAGTTCTGGTTCAACAGACGTAAAGGGTCCCAAGTAGGGTGTGTTTTCCACTTGTCCATTCATTTTTTGATTGGGAAAATGTCCTTTTTGTGCTCATGCTCACAACCCTAAACCGCTATGTGGATTGCGTCAATAATAATCAAGTTGGGCACAAAGCACTCAAAGCAAATCCTCTCTTGTTTTAGGGCAAATCCATACAGTATATTTTTGTTAATTTGGTGCAGAGTGGGGTGTCGCTCTTTTCAGAAAGTCAGTCATATTTCCCATGATACAGTGCGGTTGTCAAACTTTTTTAGTTCTAAAGTCCACCATTATGCAATTCGAGAATCAAGTTCCAAATCGACATTGAAAAGTACCTGACAATGATATAAACTATGTTAATTAGGGGGTTTTCATGGCAGGGAGCATGTGGAGAGGGTAAGAAAGGAAGGATGATTGTTGAAGGTTTGGGGCTTGGGGATAGCATAGGTTTTCCTCTATTTTAATTGTTTTGCAGGATCGAGAAGCAGCACTAATTACTCAAACTATGATATATTAAGATGTGGTAATCAGTGTGGTTGCTAGTTAGGGGAAGATGAGTATTTCAAGTTAATTTAGTAATGTTTTCTATATATAGCACTTCCTATTGACAGTACTGCGATTTCTCCTTGTCTACTTTGCATCCTTTCTCTGCAAGAATAATCATCAGTCAAACTGAATCGCTTCTGCATCCTTCCTCTGAGATGCTACAGACCAATATGCCATCCACGTATTGCAACACAACACTTTCTAAATCAATATTTCTTAAATCCATTTGTAGGACCCTATTGAAAATTGATGGGGACTCACAGTACCCCTGGGGTAAACAAGTGCTTTTCAAGCAAATTTGTCTGAATATAAATGACGTCAGATCTGTATGCAATGGGATTGAGAAAAATGCTTTTTTCAAGTGAATTACAGTGAAATATCTTGCCTCAACAAATATATTACATATGTTAGCCGGTCAAGTGGCACAGCGAGTAGAGCGCTCGTTTTGACATCTGTGCAGAGCTTGCTAACGAAGGTTCGAATCCCGGCGGGGCCAAACTCAGCCTTTCATCCTTCCGAGGTCGATAAATGAGCACCACACACCGTGGGTAATAATAAGCAGCGCTCAGATACCTGAGGGTTTGTAGCGCTATATAAATGTCAAATTATTTATTATTTTATTATTATGTTTGTAGCCGAATTAGGAACTAGAGGGAATTTGGCCTATACAATTTGGTTAATCGGTCTCATATCTTGAATTAGATGCCACAACCCCCCTTTCCCTTTTTTAATCAGATAAATTGTGGTATTGCACAGTGACTCTGACATCACTAAGATGACCTGTTCCATCATAGCAGATATTGGGCCTCATTACGAGTACGACGGTATGGGGTTAGCGGCACCGGTAGGGATGCCAGTGCCGTTAACCCCTTACCGCCATATTCCGAGGTCCCTTAGCGTATCCCACTAAGGCCGGCTGCTTTTATCAGCCGCCCTTAACGGGAGCCGCTAAGGGACCAGGGAGCTAATTAGCTCCTTCCCCATTCCCTTTGAGCCCTATGGGGGCTCGAATGGGAATGGGGAATGGTTTTCAGAATGGGGATTTACCGGGTCCTCCAAGGTTGGAATGACTCTGTAAGTCCCCATACGGAGAACCCAGACCCGGATACGACCCGGACACGAGTAATAGCAACATGGCTGCCTCCAAACTTGTAATGAGGCCCATCGTCTTAAAAATACCCTTGTCAGCCTCTCGAGACATGGGATACTGTCGTGCTTGAGGTAAAATTGCTCCTGGTTTCAATTTAATCTTCACTTCTCCAGCTCCCTCAATAGGCCTACGTCATAAGGGTCTTTTGTCCATAATGATATTCGCCATGTTGTCATCAAAATACTTGGGACGTTTCAATGCTATCATCATTTTCTGAGGAACCTTGCATTTAATTGCTCTGACCCAATAACTAATACTCATCTCAAATATTACTTCGTCATCTGATGATGATCTCTAAACATATCCTCATCAGAGATGTCAGTCAATTTGGAACCCTCCCCAATGGCAATCACTGTGCACCATGGTCTGCCATCATAATCAACTCCATCAAGCATAGCTAATTCTCCTCGCACTATAACTGCTTGCAATTCTAAAGAAAAGACTCGTCCTTCCTCTTCATCCATAGGTATATTTGGCCTAAACAAAAATTCATCAGGTATTCTCACAGTTTTACCCACTAACCCTGGCAGCCATATTAGCAGAATGCATAGCCCATAGTGAAAAACATCTGGTTCTAATGGCACTGCTCGTATGACCACTTGTCCTGCAAATGCCATAATAAATTCACTCACGTTTAAATAATGCATTCCTGGTGTTGAGCACACTATGCCTTTCTTCAGTGAATGAAATTGCCATGTTCAACTTGGTCATTAAATCTCAACCTAATATATTGACAGGTGTCTGCCTCAAATACAATAATGGCACAGACATGCCACACTCTCCTATAGAGACTGACAATGCATCAGTAAATCCTTGAATATTCATGGCATTTCCAGACATCGAAAATGTCCCCTCTCGTATACATGAGCGTGTTGCACCTGTGTCTACTAAAAACGAAAAGTATTTGCCTCCTATATTAACGTCAACCCTCGGTTCCTCTTCAGGATTAGGCGTTATAGGTAGTATCAAAAACATCAATACTCCCAGTGAGCTGTCCTACTGTGGATACATTCTCATCCCTGTACCTGTGAAAGTATTACCTCCATCAACAGTGACACCCCCAATTCTAGGTGTCATTAACTGACCCGTGCTAGTGCTCAGCTCTATCTGCATAGGTGACTGCTGTGACTGCCCTTGTCACAGATTTTTTGCCTGCTGAATTTGAAAGCCTTGCTGCACTCTCTGATTCTGAGCAAACCCATCTCCATTCTGCTAAGAATATGCAGGTGGGTTTATAGTCCCCCTTCTTGAGAACTGCTCATTCTGCACAACTCCTTGACTTCTACATGTGCGGGAAAAGTGCCCTGTCATACCACATGTCCAACATATAGGAGGAGGACTTCTAATTTTCCCCTCCTTAATTATCGTTCTGCGTGTTTTGAATCCCACTTTGATTATTCTGGAAGTTTCCCTGATTATTATGGAAGCCTCCCTGATTATTCTGGAAGCCCCTACCTTGAAAGCCTCTCCTTCCCTGCAGTGCAAATCCACTATTATTTTGGTCAAACTGCCTTTGGTTGTTAACCTGCGGCATGTTTGCTGCTTGCTGTTGAAACTGACCAATCTCCGCTTGTCAACATTGCCCCTTCAATAGCATACTTGGATTGTTTTTTCTGCACTAAATTTGCCTCTTCACCGTTCCTAACATCGTTTTTTTTTCGATTCTTCTCTTGCAAAACCCTACACTAATGCACGATGGTCAGTTGAATCTCTGACCACGGCTTTGCTTCAATGCCCACCAATTTCTTGAGCTGCTTCTGCACTGCTTCTGGCAGCCCTTGGCAAAATATATGATAAAATACAGTTATGGATTTTCTCCAAGCCTCCCGTGTCTCCAAGGTTCACTGCTCTTGGAAAATTTGAATGTAAACAAGCAGATCGTCCACTTCCTGCATCTTTTTCACCATTATAATTCCCATATCTGACGTGTCCGGATACAGTATCCTTAGCCCTTTCCAGACCGCTGCCCTACAGTTATTGAATGGTGCTCCATCACGATTAGTGTTCACCGTAGTAACACCAGAATACCCTGCTCTTAACCAAACATCATCAGCCCTTTCCCCAAGGATAGCAATCAGGAGACCTTTAATGTCTCAGATAGCTAGTGCTACCATCTGTTAAAATGTTAGGAGCACATCTAGATGCTACGCTATTTATGAACAAGCAAGGACGTGCTATAATCTCTGCCTCTGCCCTTAGCACCAAACTCCTCAATGCCATCAAACCCTTCCTAACTAAGGACAACTGTCTCTCTATAGCCAGAGCCACTATATGAGCTAAACTTGACTTCCACAACGCCGTACTCGCGGGCTCCTCCACAAAAAACTTAAATAGGCTCCAAACCACTCAAAACAACACCTTAAGAGCTGCCCTCAGAATACCAAAAAGAGATCACATTTCGCAAGCAAGAAAAGATGCACACTGGTTCCAAGTCAAAGAACACATCACGTTAAAAATTCTTACCATTGTACACAAATGCATCAACCTCACTGCACCATCATAATTTTCGGACACCTTATCTAGGCCCACATCCACTAGGCCCACCAGAACCTGCTACACTAACCAACTGACCATCCCACGCATCCACAGAACCAAAGCGGGAGGAATAGGCTTCCCATACCTGGCACCCAAGTTATGGAATGCACTTCCCTCTGCACTCAGGGCTGAAACGTCACTCTTTACTTTTTGCAAAAAGCTCAAAACAGCTCTCTTTAACTAAACTCCACCATCACTCACAATTATGACTTCCTGATCCTCACTGGTTTCTCTTCCTGCCTTTAACCTCTGTAACTAAATCATGTTTTTCAATACTCATTGTAACTAAGTGTGACCTCTTGTTACTGATTCTTGTGTAATTAAGTTGCTCACCAATGTATGTAACCAGAGCCACAATGCTTCTGAGCTGCTGTGCACTTTACAAATCCGAATAAATAAATACATTTTCTCTAACTCATGTATCCATTTCCCAGCGCCAGAAGTTAAACTCGGGAGTTTACACCTTAAATTGTCCTTATCCATCTGTGGCCAAGGTACATACTGTGGTCTGGCTCCTCCCTTCTCTAACAAAGGTAACAGTGAAACCCCAAAGTCTCATTTGTCACCCATTGTCTGTCTATCCATAGCAGGGACAATGGATCAGCTCTGCCTTCTACCTGGCAGCGACCTTAGCCTGCTCACATAAGGTGATGACTCCCCCCTCTGACCATGGCATTGCTGTTTAGGTCGATCTGGCCGCCTCAATGATTCTGAACGACAGATTTGGGTAGGTCTAAATCCGACCATCTTATGTTATGTTAGGCAGATTTATAAAGTACACATCAACCCAAGGATACCATGGCGCTGAGAGAGGAGGAGGAAAATAAGGGACTAAAAGAGCAGTTTTTTGAGTGATCGTCGAAAAGAGAGATGGTCAGTAGTGGCACGTAATGTAAACGGGAGTCCGTTCCAGGACCTAGCGTCCACCACAGAAAAGGCACGTTGCCCCCATCCTAGCCAGCTGATACGAGGCACTGATAGTAATAGAGCAGACTGAGACAGTAGGGCACGTGAAGGTACATATTGGAAGAACTTTTTCTGGAGGTATTCAGCTCCTCGTTTTTAAATGGCACGGTGGACAAGGTACAGTGATTTGAACAGAATGTGATTCTCCACAGGAAGCCAGTGTAGTTCTCTGAAGACGGGTGACATGTGAGTATGAGGGAGATGGCAGGAAACTGCACTAGCGGCAGCATTTTGAAGCAGCTAAAGTCTATGTAAAATATAGGCAGGTTAGCCCAGACACAGTGAGTTGCAGTAATCGACTAAACTAGAGCCGCAACCACAGGAGCATGGAATTGGGCATGGATCAAGGGGAGAACTTTCCTCAATACATGAAGTTTAAAATGGCCAGATTTACCGACAGCAGCAGCCTGATCAGCCATAAATAGAGAAGAGGAGAGCTTAACCCCAAGGTTTTTCACCGAAGTGGACAGAAGGGGAAACGGGCCAAGAGAAGAGGGCCAGAAGTCAGGGGTCCAGAAGGAGAGGGGACTGGTAGTGCCCACCACCAAGACCTCTGTCTTGTTCCCATTAAGTTTAAGTGAGTTCAATGCCATCCATGCTCCCAAGTCGCCCAGGCAGCTCCAAACCTGGGCAGCAGTGTTGGGACGAGTGAGATCAAGAGGAACCAACAGCTGGGTGTCATCCGCATAGGGGTAAAATCTAAATCTGTGGAAGTGGATGAGACGGAGGAGGCATCTCATATATATGTTAAAAAGTATAGGGGAAAGTGCAGATCCTTGCGGAACCCCAAATTAAGCCCTACTGGTTCAGAAGAGAAAGGGGGAGGGAAATGGACTGAGAGCAATCAGCCAGAAAGGCAGAACCTTGTCAGATATCCCGACTTCCGACAAACAGGAAATAAGTATGGTATGACCGACCGTGTCAAAAGCTGTGGATAAATCCAACTGCAGTACGGCCCCCACTCCACCCTCGTCAACCAGGCGAGCAAGATTGTTGAGTACAGAATTGAGTACAGACTCGGTGCCCCTTCCCGGGCGAAAGCCTGATTGAAAGATGTCAAAACATCCAGAGGATTCCAAGAAGGAGGATAAAAGAGGGGAGACAAGGGCCTCCATGAGCTTCATCAGGACAGGGAGAAGTGAGATAGGACGAACATTTTCAAGCATCCCAGGATCAAGAGTGTTTTTTTTTAGCAGAGGTATAACCAATGCGTGTTTCAGTGGGCTCGGAATAAAGCCCTCAGAAAACATGGTGACTGCCACTGTAACGTGGGAGTTTACTTCGCCTGAGATGTCTTTAAGCAAGGTAAGCGGTATAGGGTCAGCCGGAGAGGCAGATTTAAGGTGCTGAATAGCCTCAAAAATGTCACGTTCACAGAACACAGGGAAAGAGGACCAGGTGGACTTAGGCAATGGTGAGAGAGGGGGGCCAGAACAAGAGAAACTTGACTGACCGCCACCGCAATACCATTTTGAATAGTTTCAATCTTAGTCACAAAGAAAGATGACAGAGCATTGCAAAGGGCTTGAGAAGGTGTAACACCAGAGCCCGTTGTGCTAGGGGTGGACAAGGACTGAACAAGTTCATATAAAGCCTTGTTGACAGCAGCTTGCTCCTTGTCACAAAAAATGTTTTTTTTCCAGCGCTAATGGCTTCTCAGTAGGTGGACACAGTGCTACGGAAAATGCATTTATCAGCATCAGAGTATTTTGCACGCCATTTCCTCTCAGCACGTCTACAGATGAGTTTGAGGGCTCTGAGATCATCAGAGAACCATGGCTCCGAGGTATAATTCCTAGTTTTGCGGAGCTTAAGTGGAGCCAGCTGGTCTGCCACTGTAGAAAAGGATTCTCTGAGAGAGCTGAGGGAGCATGGACTGTGAAGGGTTAGCTGGGTACGAAGGGAGGCAGCCAGATCATTTTTGTTGATTTTGAGCCAATTGCATTTAAGAATGGCAGGTATGGCTGTGTACACTACGGTGTCCTGCAGCCGAGTCGAGAATGAAATTTGAAAGTGGTCTGTCCAAAGAAGAGGGGAGAGGGATGAGACCACAATATCAATTTAAGAGTCAAAAATAAAACTCAGGACATTGCCATGTTGGTGGGTAGGTTCCAACACAAGTTGAGGTAGACCGAGATCCACCATCAGAGAAATTAAGTTAGTAACTGAGCTGGTGGAGGAGATGTTAGCGGGCAGGTTGAAATCTCCCATAACCCAAAGACTTGGATACATGGTCTGGACTTTGGAGACCAGGTCGGGGAATTTTGTGCAGAGCATGGCATCAACACCAGGAGGCCGGTAGACCAAAAAGATGGTGAGGGTAGAGAGAGGGGAGACAGAAATGCGAGCCAAGCAACACTTCATATTGAGTGTGTGAATGGGCACTGTGCATACAGTTTTATAGGAAGTTTTATGAATAATGGCCAGTCCACCACCAGGGTGGGTAGATGGACAATAAACATGGGCCAGAGTATAAGTTAAGGGTCAGCACTTGTACAATAGCGGGGCCAGATCTCTCCCTCAGCTAGGTTTCTGTAATAAAAAGCAGTTCAGGCTGGAATCTTACTTCCTTATCCATTGAAAAACACCCTTCAGGGCCACATGCGTCACCTTCCTCTTCCCCACGGAAGGTTGCTCTGTCCTGGTCTGACATATCCTTTCCCCAACTCGAGTGACTACTGTTCGTCTCTGTTCAGAGTTAGTCTATCTAAAGACAGCTCCTTTGGCTCAAAACTACATGAGGCTCCCTCATTATCGTAGAGCTGTGTACTCTTGAATCGATCATGTTTACCCTTCCCTTGCAAAACCTTCCTAGTAAACATATCATGATGGACTTTATCGAAAGCATCTCCAATGCTTCGAGAGTCAAACTCATCCTCTTGATTTGCTCTAGAAGGACCTGGTATAGGCTCATGTGCTGGGAAGAACTCTTAGATGTCTTCCCATGACACTACTGAATTAGGATCCATCACTTCCTTTTCCATACAATCAATATAGCGTGCTCTCTGCCTTCACTTTCGTTCTAGCTCATCGTCAAATTCTCTTTGCTTTCTTGCTTCCTCTCTTACCCTTTCTTCCTCTTTTCTCTTCATGTCTCTTCTCTTATTTGCCCTTCGTACCTCTTCATCTCTACTTCTTTGCATTCTCTTATCACTTACTTTCTGTTCCTCTTCCTCCATTCTTTTCCTTTCTAATATATCGCGTTCTTTGATATCTCTCTTTCTATTGTCATATTTTCTCTGCTCCTCTGCTCTTTCTTGCTTTCTCAGTTTCTCCTCTTTATACAACTGTTCCCATCTCTGTCTATACTTTCCTTTCGTCCCATCTTGTTTCAGTCTTTCCTCTCTTTCTTTATCCTTTTTGTCTTGCTCATCTCGATCTTCCCTTTGCCTTTCATCCTCGATGCTCTTACCATCAAGTTGGGGCAAAATCTGACCACTCATCCATTCGTTCTGTATAAGTGCTAACACATCAGTCTTATATTTTTCTTCTTTCCATCTTTTTATTTCTCTTCCTATATCTAAAGGTGTACTTGGTCGATCACTTCTCTCTTTATCACGTCTCTCCTTGTCCCTCGGGACCTTAGAGATTACATCTCATTCAGTATTTTTCTCTGGGCCCTTGTCGCTGCTTTGCTCAGGTGACTCATATACCGGGTTACTATACCCTGTTGCTGCCTTAAGCTCCCTCAATGGGTACAGTCGTCATCTTTCTTGCTATCACCATCTGCTTCAGGTGCAGTGGGTGGAGCAGAAGGCTCCTCACCCCCCTCTTTGCATACATTAAGTATCCAATCTACAGGAGGTGGCTCTTCTTTTTCCTCCTGGTACATCTTCCAGAGCTCTAAGCTTGCTAATCGTTTCTCTAACTTTTTTCCTGTATATGCAGCATTCGAATATTCCATCATATGCTGCAACACTGCCATCAATAGTGATCCCCCTTGTGGCCATGGCATGAACATTTTGTCTGCTTCCCTTAACCCACTCTGCACTGTACTGTTTAAGCTTGGGTGCTTGTTTGGGCAGCTGCTTGCAGAGGTGTATAGCGGAGTAACGTCCTCCATTTTGACATGTCACTCTTGATTGTAAATACTCACTTTTACACTTTGCAAATTTCAAAAATACGTTATAGAAAAACAAAACAATATGAGCGTGCACCAAACGTGGCAGGCTCCAAACCCTCTATATCATGTTTTTTTTACTTTAATCTATGTTTTCACTAAACACCATCAGTTCAATACCAACAAATAAATAATACATTCACAAATCTCGTCTTTTCTTTTTCGCGTCTATCAATTCCTCTTTTGTTTTTTTTTCATCATGTATAGTCACATAAAACAAAGAGACAAACAGACATACTCGTCCGGACACATATAACTCTGTCTTCTCTCTAAGATTGTCCTACCCCTAAAAATACCCTGATATGGAATGTAAATCGTCCTCTTCAAACTCATCTTTAACCCGGATTGTCTCCTACTTCGCCCATCTATAGGGCTCTAGGTGCGATTTCTTCTGTTCCGTTCTTTATAATGAAGGTTATCTGGGCGTATTCTTTATCATGGCCTCTCCTTGTGATACCTCTTAATTGCTTAGCCTCTCCTCAAGTCAATTTTACTCAATTTTCAACACTTATTGTTCTCAAGTTACTTTATCCCAGTCTCCCTCCGTTACTCGTTTTCCCCTTATCACGTTCTTCACCCACTGCCCATTCACAGTTTGTCCACCTCACTCAGTTTTTACTCACCATTCGGTTTTTGACTTCTGACTCTCGGGATCGTACGCCTCCTCAGTAACCTTTTCAAGCTTCCGTTCGTTCAACTTACTGTAGATGCCGAGATGGGGTTCTGCCTGAAAACAAGGAACACGTCTAACCTGGATTGCAAGACTTGTTTTAAACTAAAAACCGCTATCTACAGGGAGCTTCATGTCCTTTCAGCTGAATTGCAGAGGTTGTGCGATACTTCCAGACCCCAAAGCTTACTTATCTCGATGGATATCTAACCATCCTATCTCTGCTACCACGTGAACTGGGGTCTTCCAGCCCTTTAAGATGAGGTAGCAAGATAGATCGGGATGCAGAAGTTACTCAAACATCAATAATCAAAATGACTCATGTAGTTGGCAAAAGGATAACTGTTTTAATATCAATTATCTAAAACAGGGAGTACAACGGACGTCTCAGCGTAAAGTCTGTCAATGCATCTATAAAAAAAACATTCCTTTATAGCAAAAAATCACCATAGGTGACGTCAATCTACATATCTACTAACGTCATCCTACGTGGCAAACTACAAAAACCTAGTGGCATGTGTGAAACGGTCTACGTGAATATCTAAGTATACAATCCATACTCGTCTAAGGCAGTGAAAGAAAGTGATTTGTTTCTTAGCATCAGGTGGGGCTACTAAGCCCTCCCCTAAACAGGTCACTATGAAAGTCACTAAATACACAACGTCTCATTGGCTACTCAAACTATAGAACCCTTAATCATGCAGACCCCTACCATTGGTTGGCACTGTAACCTCTGTCAGTATTTTTCCACCTACATCTAGCAGCACACAGATTGTGCTTCCAGGTGCTGGTGAGCTAGTCTTAACCATAGCTTCCCATGAATTAGCATATTCATCCGTCATCACCTCAGTGGTCTGCTGTCAATTAGGGCTTTAAACTTGTCCTTGGGAGTGTTCTTTGCTTTGGGGAATTCTGGGGAGTGAAGGCACGCTCTGCCCTCATGCGTAGGTGTGACCATCATGTTCGTCCATCTTCATCCCTCCACGTGACTGAAGACCACAAAATACTATTTTCTAATAGAACTCTGACATCTTCCTTGTTTTGTTCATGCCTCGTGAACAGGAGCTTTGTTCTTTCACATGATTTGTATCCAGTATCTCCTCACTCCAGCCTGATAAGACCTTGGCTTCTTGGCTCATCCGGTCTCGCCTTTCTGAGATTCACATTTTAATTCAATTTTTTTCTAACTGCGACACACTGGAAACAAGGCCATCCTTTTTTAGCCCAGCTCTGCTATAACACGTAGTGGAAACATCCAGTCTTTACTGACTTATATATATATATTCACTAACAAAAAACATTGATAATGGGACATTATGGTTAATGTTGCGCTACTAAAAACATTTCCCCTTTATTGAAAAAAACTACCCCAAAGGAACGTTATGGTTAAAGTGCCATATTAAAAACCTATGAAATTCACTAACAAAAAACATTGTTAAAGGGTGTTATGGTTAAGTTGCACCACTAAAAACCCTATGAAAATCAATGGAAAAATATTGCTACAGGGATGTTATGGTAAGAGATAAAACCTACAAACCCCAGACATTCACAAGTTATGGTACGCTACACAACCATAACTTGTGCTACCACTGTGCACTGCAAGGACTACCACCCATGACATCACAAATGTCATTGATGGTAGTGGATCAACGGTGGGCGTGGTGCCTTATTTGGCAGTTACAACACAGATCCGTACACATCAAAATAGGACTTTTTTTGCAATGTATGGAGTGTTACAGTGATAGAGCACCCTTACAGAGAGCCTCCACTCCTCTTCCTTCTACATATAGATTTTGTAGTGAAAGAGTTAGTGCCACTTTGCAGTGTCACATGCTCCACATAAGCCACATAAAATAGCACACCCTACAAGTGTTCTATTTGGCTTTCTAGAGAAGAGCACCGGTGCACATTGGGTACGGCATAAATAGCTTTCTCACCAATTGTGTGCCTGCAAACTACTTCTCCAAGTAATGGCCACCAGAGCTTCTGCTACTACCTCTTACTCAGGAACACCCACACCCACAACACCAACACCTCTTTCTGAAAGTCCTGATCAAGGGGACAGGCACATAATGTGGAAGGACATTGAAAAGGAAACGAGAATAAAGTATAAGGCATCCCCATTGCCTACAGCCAGCGGCAATCCTGGGTGTGGAAACTATTTACGACCGTTGGAGATGTGCCAAAATCTCATGCTAACCAGGTGCAGTGCACTGAGTCAGTCGTGGAATACCTTGCTTGTACAGCAATGGCACCACCTCCATGTGACGGCACGTGATAAAGAATGACCTAGCAGCTGTTCAGAGGGTTGTCCCCTTCAAGCAGGCAGTAGGTTATTTTCCTCTACAGCATCCTCTGCATCTGCTCCTGCCACCACTAGGGACACTCCAGTGGATCACTGTGTCCCGCAAGGAGCCTTGGAGGACATACACAGTGCAACAGACCCCTACTTTTCCAAGGTCACTGTATTGTGCATTTACTGCAATGTGGTACTGTGTAGGGGAGAACATTAGCAAAGTGCTTTTGAGGCTCCGGTCCGGGACCATACAAACACTGCCCCATATCCAAGTAAGGTGCACCCCACATCTTCTACTCTCCACGTACGATTTCTTATCCCTCGAGTTAGTACCCTTTGCCAAATCTCCATACCACTGCTGGCTTTTCTGGCATGTCTTGTAACAACAGGAAAAATGCTACACAGCCAGAAGGTGGGGGCAACAAAAAGCCTCTTTTGAGAGCCACCTTGCACTGTTCAGCAATAGAAATTGAATGCAAGCATGCAGGTTGTGACGCTGCCTATAAGTGCAGTGTACAGAGATGGCAACAATGGGCGGCGGGACGCAGTCAAAAGCATTGTACTCATTTGCAAAAACAAGTGGTGGCTCTTAAAAGAGCTTTTTTGTGGGGTTTGCATTTTCAGCGCTAAAAGTGGTGAACAACCACAGAGAAAATGCATCCTACACTTGCAGGAAGTGCTTCACTGCATTTTGGCAGCATCAGTCAGAGGAACTCCAGCTGAACGAAAAATGTTCCTACTATGAAACATATTATATTCATTGTGGAAGGAGGATATGCCAACATTGTGCAAGAAAGCGCAAACAGCCTTGTTCCCATTGTGTCGTGCTTTCTCCATTTGTGGCTCACAGAAGGAAGAACGAAGCCACATCTGACTCTGGGCAATGCGAGAAAAAAATATGTTTGATTTTGGAAACAGTTGCCTAAATGTCTCCTTCATTGCAAACTGCAGTGCAGTGCTGGTAACATGCCCTAAACTGTTCCCTCCCCAATGAACAATAATAATATCTAGATGAGCAAGCGTCACCAAACTGTCACAAACAGGACCCACATGGAACCATTGCATCTCATGTATTCCGTAACAAGTGCACATCGACACTATGGAAACCAAGGTGTGCTGCTAGTGCACAACGTTCTGTGTAAACTTGTACCCAATGTATCCACGAGTCGCCCGACAGCCATATAGTCTGCCTACTGAATGGCACACCTGTCCCCATAGCCACGTTCACTGCTATTGGCAAACAGAAATTCTGGCACAATCTGTTGCTACACACCACAACCACAATTTCATATTGACCAATCCCAACTCCTGCACAGTCCCATTTCCATTGCAGCCACCCTCAAAAGACCCAGATGTAGCACGTGAGCACCCAAAAAGACGTAGCTTTCACCAACATATTGCTCTATGTATGGGGCTACACAAACACATTTTAAGCAACATAGAAAGTGGGCGTCTTCGTAGAAGTTGTGCAAAGTGTTTTTTTGTAATTTTGCTTAAGCAACATGAACACCTTTTTCTGTGCTCCTTGTTAGGGGTTGCTCTCGGCTTGTCCTCCGTAAATTACTACATGTGTGTCTTCAGCATACATTGTATATACTACAACAGATTACTAATTGCAATAGGGGGAAAAGAAATTCACCACCATTGCCAAACGTCACACTACATGTTCTCATGGCCACAAAAGATCATCCTGCCATGGAACATAAAAGCAGACATACATGTGAAACGCTTAACCGTAGTGCCATTTCCGTAGCAAGCACATTACGCAGGGCCTATCCTTCTTCCCTTTCAAGTACTGTTTCAGCAGCACTCCCTGATTGGCTACTGTTAAAGTATTACATACGCATCCACCAATTACAGCCAAGAACTGTGCATATAATGCTATCACATGTAATGAACAGTGCATAACAGCCGTTACACATGCAGAGGTGAAATATCCTGTAAATCAAAAGCAACTTCACGAGAAAGTACTGTAGAAGGGTCTACGCATTCTGCACCCACAAACATCAGCATTGATATCCATCAACACACCCAGTAGGTATTACTATTTTTTCTACAATACAGTGCAAACTGTGTTATACATGTGCATACCTCTCATAACTCACATGCTTTTGGCTGGTTTCACCCACCACTGAGGCAACTCTCTCACCCGCCAACCTCCCTAAACGCCCATAGGAATCAATGGCGTTTCACACGCCAATTACAAAATCCAGTGTTTTCACCCGCCCAAGGGCAATGAAAGGTTGAGAGCTATGCGTGCGTAGCAACAGTGTACCTAGGAGTAAATCTCCATAATGTACTAAAAATGTGTACTGTTATGTCTCCCATCACCTACCATTAAATGGCTACTACAGTGGTACGTGGTGCCAAAGGTTCCGTTTGCCAACAGCAGGCATTGGTTTACGAAAACAGTTACTTTGTTCTTTTGTTCTGTCATTTTTACAATGCTTTCCCCCATTAAAGCACCTCCTAGCAAATGTGTACAAATCACACACAAAACTGTCTGACAGCCTTTCTGACCAAAGTATGCAAAGTGCATAGATTCCAAGCATAACAACAGTTTCCACCTGCACAGCATACATAACAGCAGCAGTGAAGCAACAAAAAAGGTTATCTCCACATTCACAACAATAACATTAGTTAATGTGCATAATGAAATAAAACAAAAAATTGTACTAACCATACATATGCTATGCAAGGAACTACATGCAAATGGACACCCAAAAACATTGTGCTTTGCACTCTGTTCATCTTTTCGCACCTTTGTGCCATCCTTCCACAATGCACAGTACTGCATTTGTCAAGTAAATAGGCCTATACTAATACACACACGTTTTTCATAACGAGTGATACACTTAACTCCCAAATAGCCCACCTACTCCCTTAACAAGCATGCTTATGATCCCAGGCACCTTTCTTATTGTACACCTTCCATTTATACACACACACCTCATTTTCCTGCCAAGACATCCCCATATAGTTCTAAAGAATGTAATTTACAAATATAAGCACTATGTCATTAGCCAACATATTTTCTTACCATCTTCTTGTACAGGAGCAGTACCCACCCGTCTCTGGGAAGCTACTGGAGTGTGCACTTCAAAATACAGCCTACAATAAACCTACTCTCTGCAATCAACAAAGTACAATACCAGCATATTCTTCTATGTCTTACTAAACGAGTGTACTATTGTTGTACTGTAGCATATAGATGTATGCCCATCCAGCAGTATGTACTTCACTGTTACTAAAAAGACCTCTACAGGTGCTAATGTTTGTTATGTCACCACCATTAGAATAATGCCCACATACTAACATACTGTCCCCAACCTAACCCTACACCTCTGCACAGCCACACACTTCCACTTAATTAGCTGCCTACCCTCCCATTCACCCACTGAAGTACATTGCACACATATACATGTGAAAATGTGCACACCCACAATTCCCCACAATTCCCCACACAATGGGCCTCATTACGAGGTTGGAGGTAGCCATGGCACTATTAGAGCCATGGCTGCTTCCAAATTCGTTCCGGCTCCGCCCTGGTGAATGGAGCAATTACTGGTCCATTCCAAGGTTGCCGGGACCGTTAATTCCCCATTCACCAGGGCCTTTCCCCATTCCCATTGAGCCCGCATAGGGCTCAATGGGAATGGGGAAGGCGCAAATATCGGTACCGCAAATTGCGGTACCGTTATTAGCTCTAGAGTCCCTTTGCGGGTCCTGTCCTTAATGCCTGAAAAAAACAGGCGTTAAGGAAGGACCCGCAAAGGGAACTTGTAGTAGGGCGGTAAGGGATTACCGGCACCGGTGCCCTTACCAGTGCCGGTAATCCCTTACCGCCCACCTCATAATGAGGCCCAATGCCTATCAAACAGCAATTCATAGAAAGCAACGCAGAAAGAGAGCCACACAACCTACAAACACAGAAAGTAGCCATTGACTGCAATCTCAACGTGAACAGAAAGGCGAAGGAGCAGAGGTAATTCAGTCATTAAGGAAATCTAATACATCTACCAGTGAAGGCAGCATAGGTGATCTGGCAAAATTTGAGAATGTAAAGAAAACCACTAAATAAAGTGCAATGCACACTACTGCTAAGAGGGCACGTACAAATGGTAATGTAATCACAAGCAAGCATTTAAAAAATGTAATTTTACAAAAAATGTTCCGCCACAGAGTCCTTCAGAACCTTACAAGTAAAGGAGAAAAAACATGCTCAACCGTCAAAATCTACTGCAGAAAAGTCATCCTAGAAGCTCTTGTAGACAGTGCTATAAGCATGAAGCCGAAATTGTTTGTAGTAATTTCAAAGAGAATGAAACCACTGACAAGATTAATTAGTAAATTGCAAGCACACCTTTGAAACAAACGCAATGTGACCATAGATACCTTTTCGCCACATCTGTACAGGTGAGTGGAGTCACCCCACCAACACAGAGCCATAATTCAGTGAAGAATCATACAAACAACAACAAACCAACCAGATTGCCTTGCATCAGAGTGGACAAGGATATGAAAAGATACACAATACCATAATGGAAGAGGAAACACTGCTTTCAGAAATGTCCCAATCAAACTTAGATGTCACTCTCCAATCCACCAAATCAACACGCCTCCCCTACAAAACGCCTAATCAAAAATTTGCAGCAATTCCACAATCAGTATGTGAAAGGCAACGACAAAAGAAAAATGAAAATACTCCAAACTATGGACTCCTGTCCAGTGTGCAACTACACTGGAATACGAGGACATTCCTTAGCTTGTACTTCTGGACCAGCTTGCAAAAGCACCTTCCACCGTATTAAAATGTTAGCAACCCAACATTCAAAAGTCAGAAATCTAGTGTACAAATTGTACTGTGCAAAAACTCTCCAACATTTAAAATGATATTCTCTGACACAGTACAGCCAAACAAGTGCTCGATGAAATTGAGCACATCCAAAGGAAATACTGTGAACCTGAAGATCACTTACCCACTACAACATTGTCAGAGAACAGTACTGACAACAGTGCAGCTATCAACTTTTTATATCACACATACAGAAAAGTAATACAAAAGTTCAAAAGCACTTCTAGTGAAATGCCAAACCAAGTATGTGTGTGTTGTCGTAAAACTTTCTATAAAAAGAACACCAATACAGTAGATATAATGCAGAAAATAGAAGGCAATGAGGAATCCCAATGGTTTCAATTAGCTCTGTACCTTCTAGCATAAAACAAGTACGACATTACCAACACCTCCATACTGTGCACATACTGCAATGCAAATCTGAACAATAACCAAAGGCCTCCACGGGCAATTAGTAATTATTTGAAACTATTTCCACTTCCAAACACACTGCAGCAGCTTAATTTGTATGAGAGCATAATAATACAAACAGTGCACCCATTTCAAGCAATAATACGTCTTCAACCAAAAACTGCAAAATAACCTCCCACTGAATTACTGAAAGACATTAGTGGTAGTCTATTTACCGTTAGATCTCAAAGAAAATGTAGACACTCTACAAAAGTGCAAAAGCCAATACACACATCTTTGATTATCCTGGTAAATGGTGTACCTACAAAAGACAAACAAATGTGGCAACGCCTAGTGGACTTAACCAAAGTTAGAGAGGCATTGCAGTACCTTAAAGAAAACAATGGAAACTACAAGAAAATAAACGTTCAAGAAAACATGAGAGAAACAACCAAAATAATTCAGGACTCCTCAAGTGGCCAAATTGAACGTCTCGATCCTAGTGCAGCCTCCAATATTTTAGACCACTATACAATTCACACACTGCACTCCAAATATACCATAGATGATGCACTAGAAACATATCAAATGTGGAAAGCCAAAGGAGCTCCTATAAATATATGGGAACAATGAGCCTTTCCTCTACTCTTCCCCACTGGAAAAGGTGGAAGATAGGATGAAAGAAGGACAAAAATAACAACATCAGAATACCGCTCTTTGCAAATGTATTCGGAAGACCCTAGATTTAGACAGAACGTGGAGTACATATTCCACCTTCTCTTTGAAAGTGAACTAGCAAAGCTATATTATGGAGTTGCCCACACATTAGAAACAGGTTCCCATTTCCAAAACTGTCTGCAACACAACTACTTCAAAAGGTGCAAGAGAAGGATGAAGTTTTACAGTCAAGTGTTACAAATCTGTTGGCAAACTTGCGTGGTATGAAAGAGTACTGAATCCGACGGCAGTTGTGCTGAGTATGCATGGGAAGGCTGGCACACTTTCCTATGCATAGCAAACAAACACAAAACAGGTCTAGATATGAAAACACCAGAAGAGCTGTGCTATCTCGATCCAATAAATGTTTCATGCTACTTTCATCATCACTTCCTTGCCATGCTGCACTTCATTTGCAATACAGCACTTCCTCCCCTCAGAGAAGTGGAACATTTCTTTTGGGGAAAAGAATATCAAGCCAGAGGAGCACCACACATCCACATGTTTTTGTGGATTAAAAATGCTCCTCAATTTGGTGAGGAAAGTGATGAAACTGTTTTGCAGTTCATTCACAAATATGTCACATGCAAAATCCCTTTGGAAAGTACCCATAGTGACCTATGAACACAAATTTTGCAAATCCAAAGACACAAGTGCGGCAAGTATTGATGATATAAGAACAGAGGCAAATAATACACCAAATGCTGCTTTGGTTTCCCTAGACCAGTTTCAACAACAGGCCAAGTAAACAGCTTCATGTCTTGAGTTTGAAAGGAAAATCTCCTAAAAACACATACTGCATAAAAAGAAGTGAAGCATCAAAGTACATTAATGGTTAAAATGCAATTATTGCCCGCTTATGGAATGCCAATGTTAATGTACATTATATTGCAGACAATTCAACTGCTGTTGCACGCATGTCACCACCTACATAACCAAAGCAGAGAAAATAGAGCTCAAAGACCTCTAGGATGACATATCCTCTGACAAAACACTGCAACAAAAATTGTACAGCTTTGGCTTAAAAATGCTGTCCCATAGAGAATGGGGCAGCTACAAAGCCACTGACCATTTAACCGGCATGGCCTTATATGGGAAATCTAATAACATAGTATGGCTAAGACTTGGGCCTGGTGCATCCAGAAAAATAGTACTTAAATCATACGAAGACATACAAACAGTAGCCAAAAGCGATTCCAAATGCCAAGACATTTTGAATAACAACTTATTGAACACATACTACTCAATCAGAAGTAGTACTTTAGAAGCCTTGTGCTTGTACCAGGTCGCTCAAAACTAATCATACAAAAACAACATTACACCAAATGAGAAAAAAGGTAGCTACAGAGTTGAAAGTTCAGAAGGCAGCAGGTGAGACTTACCAAATGCAGCCTAATTAATAATACAAAGTTGTCCTTAAAAACTCCTCGCCACAAAGAAGTGTACTGCATGGCTCTACTGCAACCTTTCAAACCATGGAGAGAAGAAGAAGATGTATTAGCCATCTACACCTCCTACGAAGATGTTTACAAAGCCACTGAAATTACAATTACAGATGAAAACTTTATACGGTACAAAACCATATTGGACAATGAACGCCAACAAGAAGAACAACTTCAAGTACAACTAACTGTAGACACTTCTGAGAGCAGGGGACATTTGCAAACAGGCAGCCAAGAACCACTTGGAGAGCCACTCTTAGCAAATGAGGCAGAATTAGCCATGACGGAGGTAACCACCGCTATGGTTCAGTATGAGCACTCTACAGAAGAGCTGGCAGTACTTAAATCCCAACTAAATGATGAACAGCATACCATTTTTGTAGAAGTGAAACCGTTGAACATGGTATACAACAAGAAAGTAAAACTTGCACCTGTGACAACTACAAACCAGTACTGCTGTATGTAAGTGGTGACGCTGGGTCAGGTAAAACATTCTAAATACGAATTATCAGTAAATAGCTCCAACAATTAACAAACAACAACCTTTCTGTGGTTACACCCACCCCTGCAGGTTTGCTGCCTACAACATAGGTGGGTGGCGTCACTCTACACCAATTCCTACTTCTTCCAGTTGAACACCAAAACAAATTACAGTACTATAAACGTTCAGCATACTCTGCTATGGAGCTACGCAAAGTTTTGAAACACATTAAAATGCTCCTAATAGATGAGGCGAGCATGGTCTCTAATCTAATGTTGGCTTTGATTCACCTCAGAATGCAAGAGGTACTCAAAACAGACTACAAAGAACTCTTTGGAGGAAAACATGTAATTGGTTTTGGAGAGCTCCTTCAATTGACACCAGTCAAAGGTGACCCTATCTTCAAAACCTTAGGACACACACAGTGCCGTAAAAGTTTTGGAAGCATTGGGAATGTACATCTTTGGCAACATTTCCAATACAGAGAACTAACTCAAAACATGCGTCAGTCTGCAGACCTCACCTATGCCAACATTTAAAAAAAACTGACAGAATGTTGTACTATGAAAGGAGGCACAGTCTACCTTTAATAGTAGATGCATCCATGAGCTGAACGGGCATAGCACATATGCTACTGATGTCATGGAACAATTGCTCAAAAAAATGTCAGCTGTATGGCCTTAATGCCAACTCTAGCAAGATGTGCACAACTTAATGCAACAATGCTGCAAAATGAAAAACAACCACTAGTACAAATTCATGCCAGAGACAAACTAGACGTACACGGTATGACAATACTATGTGTCAACAAGGCATAGCACGACTACAAGCCTTGGAGTACTCCATCTCCAACACAGCTGGTTTGGAGAAAATTGTAACTTTATGTGAGAACTGTAGAGTTATGCTAAAGCGTTACATTGACATAGAACAAGGTTTAGTTAATGGAGTACTTGGTACAGTTGTTGGTTTCCAGACATACAGACGGGATAACAGCATTCAGTTTGTAAACATAAAGTTTGAAAAACTTTCATAAATCAAAAATATAGGATGAACAACTGCGAGATTCCTTCTTTTCAAAGATGTATGTATGCCGAGAACAGTTTTCTCTGTTGCTAGCTTATGCAGTAACTATTCATAAATCGCAAGGTCTAACCTTTGATCAAGCATTGATTGATATTGGCAACACAGTCTTCAAAGAAGGCATGAGATACGTAGCACTGTCACGTCTATGTACACTGGAAGGACTGTATCTAGTTAATTTTGATGCAACTGCAGTCAGTGCAGACATTCCTTGCATCATACAGTACAATAGACTATGTGTACTACACACACCCCATCTAAAAATGTATCCTATTCCTCAAAAACCAAAAGGTTTGAAAAGAAGGCTCATTCCATCAGAAGTACTAAATGATTTTGACACACTACCATCAAAGAAATTGAAAGAAATTCATGCTACAGCAACTACCAAAAGCAAATACAAAAGGAGTAAAATAGACAAACCATACCCAACTCCACCCACAAAAAAAATGCAGCTGCAAAGAAACCATGTACCATCAAAGGGCTGAGACACAGAAGTACCTGGACCATTCAAATTTTTCAATACAACAGGTGTTAATTGCTATGCAAATGTTACAATCACTGTTCTATTCCAAATACCAGCAGTTGTTTAAAAATGTTTACTTAAATTGCACAGACCAGTTGTGTTTGCAAATGCTCGTCCTTCACAGAAATGCAGTAAGTAATCCTGACACCATTTACAGTGTCTCATGAATAATGCAAGAATTGGACTACAGTGCTGGAATGGTGAAATTCACTTAGACTGACAAGAAGATCTACTGTAATTTCTAATGTACTTACTACAAATACTGGAAAGAAAAACATACTCATAAATGACATCTTTCACATTTCCTACATGTGGAAACATACATGCACCCTGTGCAACCATGTCATTCAGGAACAAGTCACTAACAAATGCTTTGTGTATGTATCAATACCTAACTGTGACTCAGTTCTATTTCAATAACTGGTGCAAAATCCAAACCATAGCATGTGGTGTAGGTCATGCAATTCTGATATTCGTTTGATGCTACATTTACACTTACATAATCAATATGTGATATTAATGCTCTTAAGATACAATGCCAACAGTACCATAAAACAACTGAAAGCTTGCTACCTTCACAAACCAACAGGTATCACTTGGCAAAAAAAACCTTCACAACTGTAGCCATAATTTACCACACAGGGGACACCACCAATGAAGGCCACTATACTGCATACATTAGAAAGCAATCGTCATGGTTGGAATGCAACAATACTTCCATCAATCCAAAGCACAGACTACCTGCAAAGCTTGCAAATGCCTACTTAATATTCTTGAAGCCAAAATGTACTCCTTGATGTACAAACGTACTCTACCTTACACCCTAGCACCAACCAGTACCTTTGTAAGTGGACAGAAAATGTTTTTCCTACCACACTATCGACCTAAAGCAACATACCATACTGGAAGCATTGACTAAATGCACTACAGTGTGGGTTGGACAATTTTATCCCCAATGAACCCAAGAAGTACAGTCACAAAATCAGTTGTTGTACACAAAGCACAGTACCAATATTTTCCACTGGATGCGTGGAAGGGAACGTGCTAAGTATGAGGTTTCAAAACTATCCTCAGTAACCTCTAAAATCATCACTTATGCAAATCAGTCACCAGCTCTCCGAGAATAGTCATACAACTCCAACACATATCGACATATCACCACATAAATCTGCAAATGGACAGTACCAATTCAAAATGTACACAGATGTCCAACTAACCACAGGAATGCACAAGCCATATAAATGTTGGTAGCATGGGTGGCGTTGTGTAGCAGGTGGTGATTTGTAAATGTTCTCCTGCTTCCTTTTTGTATCACTATTTGTTTGGTTGCTGCTGCTGGTTTGCAAGTATTATGACATTGTTCTTTGCTAATGCAGAATTCTGATGGTAGTTACGTACCTGTTGGCGTACTGTAACTGTGCATACTTTGTAAGGTTGAGTTGGGTAGTTACGATTCTGCAAATAACATTGTCGTATTCAGGTTGCAGTTAGATACCAGGTGGCGTATTCTAATTGTTTACAGTGTCCCGGTCATAGGTACTCAAAACAGACTACAAAGAACTATTTGGAGGAAAACATGTAATTGGTTTCAGAGAGCTCCTTCAATTGACACCAGTCAAAGGTGACACTGTAAACAATTAGAATACGCCACATTTACAAATCACCACCTGCTATACAACGCCACCCATGCTACCAACATTTATAGTCCATCATTACATTTCCTCCTACTTTAAGAGTACACCGTAAAAAGTGCTGTAAACAATCCAAACATCATGATCATTCATTGTGCACCATAGTAGCAATGACATTTTTTTTGTTATCCCGCATGCATTTATTTTCCCCACAGACCCAATGATTATGCAAAGAACCACAGGAACTGTGCTGATTGCACAGAATACTGGTTCAAAGCATTGTACTTACAAAGTAAGTAACCCTAACCCTATCATAAGTACACACACTGAATTAACAACACTACAGTAACCTACCTACAATCTGCACAATCACAACAATACAACTTCATACATGCATCAATACATCTCACGTAACTGTCCTAACTGCTGCAACATTTAGCTCCTTGCTTTCCACTGTCACTGTGTAGGCCATTAGGTCATTTTCATTGTTATGTACACCATTTCCAAGAAACATATCCAACCCATATTTCACTGCAGCACATAGCTCATAGCTCTACAGCCATATTGCAACCACTGCCTTACTGCTTAACTTTTCAAACTTCTGTTTCTGTTTTTTCTGTGTAAAGGAAACAGCATTTAACACCCATAACCACCTTACAATGTTAGACAAACGTTTACACTAACTGCTTTTCTTTCCTGACCAGTAGCCCCAATCAAGGCCATGCAGCACGCCACCAAAGTGCTTACGCTGGACCACCCACATCTTCTGAAACAGCTAACACAGTCTGACATTACCCACTGTTCCCTAGTAACACACTGCACATATAACTGGTCCTTACCCACTGTGAAAGTACATTTATTTTGTGTGCATTCATGGTACCATTTGTACGGCACCATCATATCAACTTGTCCAATGCACTACTTTCACTGTAATGCCACTACCAACATTTGTAAAAACATGCTACAATCGAACACGTTGCCTGCTCATTCCTTTCTTTTTTTCCTGCATCATCTCCGGAAATCGAAAGCTAACATACCTCTCCTTAAACAGGACATACGCTCATAGTAAAACAGCCTTGAAGGGAAATCCTGTTTAGCCCCAAGGTCACATATTGTATAGAAGGCTAGCAAAAAAATATACATAACTTACACTGCAATTCCTCTGTCCATGAGCTGCAAAGGTAGTCTACAACAATCCCATACGCCGTACACTGCAATTTCACACCAACCCAATAGAAGCATGAAGTTTGCCCCAATTATGTAAGTACACCTTTACATCACATGTGTATCACGATTAAAATGTCTGAACGTCCCCCTCAGTATGCATATTTCAAAATTTCCTCTACCGCTCACTTTCTCTCTGTACATTACACAAACCTTTGTGACGGCACTAGAAAACACTGTTACACTGCCATGTCTCCACCATTCCCAGTACATTTCAACTGTCATTGTACTTTCGTTTGCTGCCATTCTTCCTCAACCCCTCCAAATGCAGACATACAAGGCAAGGCGAGCATGGAACGCAAGTCGTACACTAAAGCACCACACCTTCTGCGCACTCGTACACTGCTACATTTCCGTTTCTGCCCTTTGTATGCCCTTTCACACAATTAGTACCTCTACGCTCCCTCAGTGTACTGTACATTATTACGGCCACAGCTGCACTCAGCGGTCAACGGCACACAAACATGTACAGCTCACATTTCATTGACGTGCTTCATACCAAAGCAGCTCTTTCATTCTCTAGCAATCCAAGGTGACCCCCAATTACATTTCTTATTGTATTACTTTATTTGCACACACACAGAAACGTTGTGCATGGGTACAACTGCACCCGCTACCACTGTCAACTTTTGTAAAAAGGAAACACATAAAAACAGTATGTAGTCCCAACGGTTCCAAGACATTTTCTTGTGTGCTGCCGTACAATAACAGTATTACCTACAAACCAGAGACCAAGGAAGTGGGTTAACATATGACGCTATGCACTAACACACACTTCATTGTCCATCAGGCATGCAGCTATTCCTACATTATCCTTCCCACAAAGTTTTGTCCTATATTCTGCAACTAATACCCACTACTTACAGCTTATCCTGTTCCTATTTCTACTCATATATCTTGCACCCTACTGCGTGTGCCACTCCTTCCACATTCCAATAAATGGATGATGGACCAACCATTGGAAGATTACCATAAGCAATGTCTTTGCCATTGTTACTATCTGGGCCGACCAATATGGGTTGGTATGTCCACTAGCGGTTCCTGCTATACGAACGAATCTGCAAACCTTTACTCTGTAAGCCATCCCAGAGGCACCAGCTGCTACCTTCTTTAACTTTCAAAGAAAATGCATTCTTCCACACAGGCCACCAAGCACCACTACATACTCGTTTTCCCGCTTTGCTAGACGAGAACGGAAATACAGAATTGCATAGATGGCATTGTTCACTGGATTTTGTTTGTGAAATGAAAGAGAGTGGCATGCACCAACTGACACGTTGTCATTTACATTGTGTGGCAAAATAAAGCACTTACAACCACTCACTGTATTGTTAGTAAAGTATGGAATGTTCTGCTACCGTATACTCTGCGTGCGCATGTCCATTTTTGCTTTTGTTTTTGCTTTCCAGAACTATGTGCTCACATGACGACTGTTCACAAGTGAAGGCCCCAACGCCAGTGACTGCTGCAATGGTGTATGCAGCACACAGGCATAGCTAACGGAAGCAATGCACCCATTAAAATTGCACACACTAAAAGCACCACCCACTTCCATTGGCCATCTCAACAAGTACAC
Organism: Ambystoma mexicanum; assembly: GCF_040938575.1. Taxonomy (NCBI): domain Eukaryota; kingdom Metazoa; phylum Chordata; class Amphibia; order Caudata; family Ambystomatidae; genus Ambystoma; species Ambystoma mexicanum. The sequence continues at coordinate 23,521,005 of NC_090924.1, forward strand.
CAAGCAAAGGTAACAGTCACATGGCCTGCCATCCTGTATATAGCTGGAGTTAACAGCATTCATGATGTTGTTGCCTGCAAATGTATGTGTGTTGGACTGTACATTATCCATACTTTTCATGTGTAATGCTTATTAACTCGTGTCATGTCGCACTACCTTACTTCGCTCTCAAAGTACAGGGTATTATGAGAGGTGTACCATGCTGGACATTAATTGTGGCTTCTCAGTATGTGAATGACAACTATGCCAATAACGTTCACCATATTCAAGTGCAGTCACTTCACGCAACCTCTGCTGCTGTGCCAACTGCAAACTTTACTCCACAACCATGCTGTGACAGTGAGCACCCACAGGCGACATACATATTTCCAACCATGTACGCTAGAGCTACATATCAGTTTAAGAACTGACGCAAAGAAGGCAACATTCTGAAACCTATTTCCGAACAATATCCACATTGTTACGTCAAACACCCGTAGCCACATATACACAGCAGTAGGCGCTTTCCACTCCCAACCCAACATGGTACACCGATTCCAAATATCCCTATATCATCTGCAATACACTCCCCATCCCCAATAACCGCTGAATGGTGTTGCCTGCGCACCTACCCCACAACGCTTTATATATTCTTTATATATTAGTATCTGCATACATGGGCTATGTCGCAAACGTTACGCAATTAAACAATCCTTGCATGTTCAACTTTCTTACTGCACTCCCTGATACGAAGCTCTGTTCAAGTCCACACCACCCCTAACGCAAATGGTGTCTTATCTCACCAATGCTCCTTTACGAACTGGACCATGTACTCCACAGTGATTCTGCAAAGGCGCAGACCTTACGACACTTACATATTTACAAGTGTATTGTATGGCACAAGGTATATTTATAATAACTTATGCAAATGTCCTAAAGCAAAGTGATAGTACAGTTTGTACATATGTCTGCAATCCACATGCCACTATCACAGTACTCCCATACGGAGCAGCATTGCGTTGCAGGTTTTTTAGCAACAGCCTACTCCTTCACCACACACACTGCAAAGCAATAGACTTATGCATTGAAACGGGTCACCACTTACCTTTTCTGTCCACAGGCACATAGCGCTTCAGTAATGAACCCATTCAAGGCAACTTTCTGTTACCTACTTCCAACCAGTGCCCACCCTGTTATGTCCAAGGGCCCCAGCCATGCACAGAAGCCCGTATGGGTATTTCAATCACAATACAACATAGCACTTCGACTGCAAATATCCTCATATTGGGCCTCATTACGACCCTGGCGGAAATTGGAAAACGATGGCAGAAATGCAATACCGCCATCGAATAGCGCTCGGTGCGACTATGACCCGTCACCGCAAAGTACGAAGCCATTAGCGACACCGTAGTGAACGCCAACGCTAACTGCACCAAGTACGCGCGCGCGCGCCATGCCAAACCGTAAATACCACCATGGCGCAAGGGTACGCGAGAATTCCGACCCTAGCGGACATGTACCTAACGCCATCAAGCATGGCGGAATGTACCATTCCGCCATGGTGAGAAGTACGGCATCGCGAATCAACCGTAAACGGCCCCACTGAGTGCCTGTACACCGCTCCCTGCCCACAAAGTACAACTCCCCGTAGGTGCAATGAAGTCACAATGCAACCAGTGAAATGTACAAGTCACCCATGCATGCCAACGAACAAAAGAATTACAAGAGGGGCCAATGGGAGCTGCAGGGCACAGATGGCACAAATACAGAAGCCATTCCAATGGACATGACCACAGTCCCCCCCCCCCCGAAACGCACGCAAACACAGGCACCTGTGACCAGCAATATTCTGAAAATCACATCATTCCACCAGTCCACCTGGCTGACCGGCATCTGTTACACAAAACCCAATCCCCCGCCCCTGAGCATGACAACACTCAAACAGTCATATTGGCAGCCCCCATCCCTAACCTCACTGGGCTTCGTAGGCAAACGCGCCCAGTACAGTACCACGCAACTAAACTCCGAAGCTGGAACCCAATGCAGATCTCCTCCCAATACATCGCTCCCCAAATAGGAATATGCCACATCACTTGCAAAGAAGAACGCCACACGGGCCAAATCAGAATAGAAATTTAATGCACAACAAAATCACCAAGCCCATACAGCCATTAGGCCATGAACTCCAAAACACATTTCACCATTGTGGGCTGCATCCGCAAGAAATGACCAGCCACTACTTGTGTGACGCCCTGTTCCATCATGGTACACAGAGCCACATTCACGTACGAAAAGGCAACATGGAAGCGCACAGAACCGCAGGGCCGTCCCAATGGGGAGGCACTAGTCCAGCTGAAAGGCCGAAATGTTGCTCCGAGCCACTAGTACTGCGTAAGGGCATGTGGCCCATTGGCGATCGTCCCATAAGATCGTAATGCTGCTCCACTGATTAACACGAAGCAGCAGGTGTCGGGAGTAAAAGCCATCTGCAGGAGTGGCATACAGATGGCAGTGGAAAAAGGGGAGGAGATACCTGTCAACCAAAAGAAAAGAAAAAGAACAGAATGGCCATCAGAACTACATTCCAACAACTCACATCAATGATCACACTAAATCCACAGCCATATGCATGCTAGCCCACTCCAAAGGATCATCACCACCCCAAAACCACTTGCGACTCATAACCATCTATATCGAGGTGTAAACACCATCACAAACGAGTGTACCTGTGCATGCGTCTGTCAAAACAGAATCCATCAGATGGGATTGGTAACGTGCATGGACACAAGTGTCTGAGGGCGCGTCGAGACAGGGAGGGCTCAACAAGGCCAGATAGACGATGGTCCCACTATGGCAGCCCTGCATCACATAGCGCAGGGGAGGCGGATAGATTCCAAGAAGCCCTGTACATGGCAAACTCTGTATCAAATCATCTGCCCATGCATCCATTCATTATTCCCTCATCCCGGTATAAAAACGCCTGAATATTTACTCACATAACATTAGAAATATCCATTGAGTCTGTGCGTTATGCAGCCTGCAAAATCCACAGTGCCCCAGCCCGTAATTCCAGTGTTGTGAAGTAACATGTATTTGGGAACGTCCGGCCTCATCGCCCACGTCGCTATTGCGCATCCCAAACTATTCATATCAATCATTGCATCCTCGCCATGGCCCCTGTCTCAAGGACATTGAACAATAGAACGTTATATTTGCAGTCAGACCTGTGGGCATCTCCTCGCCGCTAGCTGAAAACCGAAAGCGCCGCCCTTCGAATTCCTCATTTGCAACATCACGTCGAAAAGGCATCTGTGGCCGTTTGAAATCACTAATTAATCCATCTAGTGCGGCTGTGTGTGGAAATGGCAACTGCCTTCACCCACAAATGGGACGCCCCGCCCGTCGTTGCAACTCGGTACAGTGATGCATGAGGGCCCACCGTCACTCGAGTACTACGTTCCACTGACCCTTCACAAGTCTGTTCGCGACTGCACAGATAGTATGTGAAACAATGGGACCATAGCCGAATGTACATATCAACCAATGTTACACGGCCATCGGGTACAAATACATGATTGCAATAGCAAGATGCCATTCCTCGAATTGCAGCGTTGTGTGCGGGACGTGCTCGGCCAAAGGGGAGAGCAGTTTGCACAGGTGGAACGAATCACCACAGGTGGAGGCCATACAGCCTGAAAACACATAAATTGCACACCCAGTGTCCTCCCACAACCACACCCACTCCGAAATGCTACCGGCAGGACTCGCGATGTTGGCCCTGGGGGACCTGATAGCACTGCAAGTACTCCAACTCCAAGAAGAAGACGAACACCAACTACAACCGGCCGCACGGAGGAGACGCAGGAGGAGGAGGAGGGCAAGGCAGGGCCAGCAAGGGCCGCCAGCACAGCCACTACCACCACGCAGGCAGCCCGCAATCCCACGCCTCCGAGCACATCCGTTCAACCTCACTGATGAGCAGATCCACACCCTCTACCGTTTGGACCGGGACACCATAGCCGCCATTGTGGACATGACACAGGCTGACCTTGTCAGCATGATAGATAGCCCAACCGCCATCCCACCCCTACTGAAGGTGGTGTCTGTACTCCACTTCCTGGCCACAGGCACCTACCAGCACACAGTCGGACAGTTGCATGGCATTTCTCAGCCACTGTTCTCACGGACACTATTGCAAGTGCTCGATGCCCTCCTGCAGCACGCCGACGACTACATCTCTCTACCACGCTCGGAGCAGGAAATTACCAACACAAAAGTGGGATTCCATGCACTTGCCGGCATACCGGGTTGCATTGGTGCCATCGACTGCACCCATGTGGAATTGGTCGTCCCACATGCCATGGAGGCCCAGTACCACAACCGAAAACAATTTCATTCCCTGAATGTACAAATGGTGTGTGACTCCAACAGGATCATTACACATTGTTGTGCCAGATTCCCTGGATCAACCCATGATTCTATGGTCTTGAGGAACTCTACTATTCCACGCTACATGGAGCGACACGCAGGGAACAGATCCTGGCTACTCGGTGAGTCTCATTTCATGCATGATGATGTGGGGTATGTGATGCGGCAATGACCTGGCAGGAAGGGGGGGGGTGTGTGTGCGTACGTAGCAATGGCATTCCACATCATACGTTTCTCGTCCACATACAGGTGATGCTGGGTATCCACTGAAGAGATGGCTCCTCACACCAGTCCGGAACCCACGGGACCAGCATGAGGAGGACTACAACCATGCCCACTCACGTACCCGTGTAGTCATTGAACAGGCATTCGGCCTACTGAAGACTCGTTTCCGCTGCCTCAGCAGGTCTGGCGGGGCACTCCTGTACCGCCATGAGAAGGTTGCAAAGATGGTCATGGCATGTGTCATGCTCCACAACATGTGCGTACGTAGAAATGTGCCCATGCCCCCTGACGCAGAACTGCAAGCACCTGATGATGGTCATGATGAGGGTGGGGATGTGGCAGCACCTCAAGGAGTCTGCGAGGCACCGGAGGGCCGTGACATTCGTCAGCATCTCATTGATGCATGCTTCTAGCACTCACGCCTGGTGGCTGATACATGGACACGGGACTCGTGGCACTGTGTGTGTCTGGTACATGCACAATATGGACTGTACGCCTATGATGGCCTAGTACACAAAGATCATTGTCCACACATCTCATTGGTTGATCGTGCACTGTTTATGGCATATGTGATATCATGTTGAACACCCTATCGACCCGCCACCCAAGTGAGCCCAACACACCCCCTCCACCCTCCTACCTCCCCCCCGAACACCAGTGTCCAAAGATGCTCATTGTCAGTGGGCTGTCGCTATTGCAAGCCCCCTCTGCGGGTATCAGGGGCACCCCTGCCTGTGGAGCGCAGGTTCCTCCCGGATCTACGTTGGGGGCTGCCCTGGACGGAACTTGCAACGGATGATGTCTCTGCCTGCTCACATCCATGCATGTCCCTAAGGGTTTGCGAGAGCTCAGTGAGCACACGGCGCACTGCGGCAAGTTCGGCACATACGTCTTTGGACGTTGCATGCAGTTCCCCCCTCAGGCTCTCGGTGCTTCTCTCCATTTGGACTCTCAGGCTCTCGGTGCTACTCTCTATTTGGACTCTCAGGCTCTCGGTGCTACTCTCCATTTGTGCCCTTAGTGTCTCTGTACTTCTCTCCATTTCTGCCCTAAGTGTCTCAGTTGATGTTTCTATGTCTGCCTTAGTGCCCCCACATTCATCGGCATGGTCCTTGAGGAGCGTGGCCAGTTGCTGCTGTTGCACGATTAACTGGTCGAGGGACTGTTGCCTCTGCTGGGCCATGGCCATTTGCGGGGGTGTCACAGAGGGGCTGTTGACCTCATGTTGCCTTGCCACAGGGCTTGTGGGGGATGGCCAGTCGTCGTCTTGTGGGTGCCCCTGCGTGGTATCCTCATGTTGTACGGGATGGGACAGACAGGGGGATTGGGACAGGTCATGGATGGATCTGACTTCGACATCCCCGTCTTCTGTGTCGGAGCATGCTGCCATCAATGGGGTGTCACCTATGGTGCTGCTGCCACCAGAGGCAGTGCCTTCTGTGGCATCCGTTGGGGGGACCTGTGGTGGTGGTGTTGTGGGCATGCTGGCTGCTGGGGTGCCTGTTGATGTTCCCTCCTCTGTGCTGCCACCTGATTTGTGCTGCTGCCGTGTCTTGATGCGTGCAGCTGAGGTGGAGGGTCTTTGGCCGTTGGTCTTGGCCCTCTTTGCAGGTGTGCTGGTAGGGGTGTCCTGATGCTCGTCGTTTGGATCGAACCCTGTGGTGGAGTAAAGGAGGGCGAGGGTTATTAATGGGTCTGTGGGAATTGGAATGGCATTGTATCACATGCATTGGGGTGGTACCTGAGGGTGATTTGGGTCGGGGCCTTGGAGGTGCTTTCATTTGTGTGTGGAGTGAGGGTGCAGTTGTTTGGCAGCCTGCAGTTAGGGTGTGCCTGCTGCACGTGTAGTGCGTGTTTTAGGGGTTTTTAATTATTTATGTATTTATTGTGAGTTTTAAAGTGCGCTATCAGGCCGATGTGTGTGGACGTTCTCCTGGACATGTGTTTCTGTTGCACTATGTGGACACATGGTACTTCACATGATTGGACATTGTGGATTTAGCATTGTTTTATCTGGCCCACCTACCTGAATCTTCGGATGTCTGCACTCCTTTCTCCATCCCTCCGACTCCCTCTATGCTCTCCATTCCGATGGTGGAGGCACAGATTTCTTCCCAGGGGGTCAACTTGATGGGTGATTCAGGACCTCCCCCGGTGGCTGTGGCAATGTTGCGGTTGGCAGAGAGTATGCTGCGGACGCGTATCCGCAGGTCGTCCCATCGCTTTCTGCATTGCTGTGGGTTGCGGGGTACGGTCCCCACCGCACTTACCCGCTGTGCCACTAGAGCCCATATGGCCTTCTTGTTCGCAAGTGCCGTCCTGGTCATTTGCGTGGAGAAGACGACCGCAGCATTCTCCTGGAGGGTCTCTGTTAGCACGGCGAGTTCCTCACGGGAGAAGTGGACCTGCCGCTTGCGGTCGCACGCTTTCTTCGCTACTTTTCCCATTTTTCTTGGTTTCGCTAGGGTGGATGACGGGTTGGGGTGTGTTTCAGGGTAGTGTTTTTAGTGGTTGTGTGGATTTTGTGGTTTTATAGGTGTACGGCGGGATGTTTCCCGTTCCGGGCCCATGTTTTTACTTCCGTTTCCGTATATTTACGGTCACCGTACTTTCCGGTTGGCGCTCACTGCGGTGTCCGCTGTGATGGGTGGCGGTATTGCACCTAGGGCGCCGTACGGCGGCGGTGTGGGCTGTTTTGGGGTCATTTCCGCCATCGCGGACTTTGCACTTCCGCCATGCCGTGGTGCTCGTGCCCGATGGGTCGGAATGGGCCGCACTTTGCTCCTTCGTGCAATGGCGGAAACGCTATTTACGCTGTGGCGGTCCGGTCAGTCACTTTCCGCCAGGGTCGTAATGAGGGCCATTGTCTCCAATGCACTCCCCATCCCCAATGGAGTCGCCTCCACAACTGCCCACAATTAAGTATATGTGAGTGCCTGCGTACAAAATTCCTTCCATGTACCAATGTCTGAGTTCCCTCCCTAAAGCAAAGCCCTAGGCTCTTGGGTAGATAGGCGGAGGCCTACAGCCTCCGCCCATTCACCCAATTGCCTAGTCCTACTACACACCCACTGGAAGGCAATAGAGTCATGCATGGTACCATTTCCCACAGTGCTTTCCTGCCTGCAAGTACGTATAGCTACACTAACGGACTCAAACAAGGCAACATTCTCACACCTACTTCTAACCAGTGGCCCATCCGCTACATCCAATAGCCCTAGCCATGCACATAATCCAGTACACATTTGCAGGCACAACACACCATCATACATCAACTGCAAATACCCTCATATTACTTCAAATTCACTCCCCATTCCAATGCACTGTACTTGGATGCAATGCACTATTTCTACATATGTGTGCAATTCACACACCATTATCACAATCCTCCCATACATGCCTACATTGCGTTTCAGGTATTGTGCCGAAACACCTACACTACTGTTTGTATATATGAATGCAATCCACATACCAATATCACAGTACTCCCATACATTGCACCATTTTTTTGTGGTTTTATTGCCAACAGCCTACACCTTCACTCCACTCACTGCAAAGTAATGGTGCCAATAATGGACACATGTTAACACTTATCTTTCCTGTCCACAGGTACATATTGGTACAGTAATGAACCCACTCCATGCAACAATCTATACCCTACTTCCTACCAGTAGCCACCCTGATATGTCCAAGGGCCCAAGGCAACATTCTGTTACCTACTTCCAGCCAGTGGCCACCCTCTTTTGTTCAAGGGCCCCAGCCATGCACACACGCCATTAGGGGTTTTGCAGGCACAAAACAACATAGCACTCCAACTGCAAATATCCTCATATTGTCTCCAGTGCACTCCCCATCCCCAATGGAGTCTGCCTGCTGCACTGAAAAATGATAGTCGCCTCTACAAGTGCCCACCGATAAAGTATATGTGAGTACCTCAGTACAAATTCCTTCCATGTGCCAATGTTGACTGCCCTCCCTAAAGCAAGACTGTGCCCAAGGCCTAGACTCTTGGGTACATAGGCGGAGGCATAAGTTTCTTCATCTTGATCCCAAGATGCCACTTATCTTTGATACTTTCTTGATGCCTTATAAAATATCTGCATTCGCTAGTCTCTGCATCTCTTCTATGTACGTCAGCTTTACTCTGTGTGATGTCACCATTCGTCTTGGCCATTCATTGGTCCTGCTTCTTCCGGGATTTCATTCAAATGACCATCATACTGTCTCGTATGCAGGTATGGTTACCTAAATGGGAACCTTGCCTCCAGGATTCTACTCAGTATCGGTATTTTCACTGGTACTACATGTGTCTCACAGTCTGGTTCCCAACATATAGGCAAGGTGATTGAGGTGGGGGTACTTGGCTCCTTCTCTTCAAAATGTTTAGTATATGGAACCGTAGAAATAGCCCCAGTGAATCCCTGCATGTCGAGAGTTTTGCCATGTCGAGAGTTTTACCAGATAATGATTCACTGATTCATGATTCCTCAGCGCCCAAATCAACCATAAAAATGAATTTTTAGTTCCTATCTCTGCCCCCATGAAGGGTTCCTCTTCAGGGTTGAGTGTCATTGACAGGACCGGACATACAAGTGCTCTCTGTGAGCTGTCCTAATCATGATATGTATTTGCCCCAAGAAATGAGAATGGGTTGCCCCGACCACTGTTGCACCTTTGAAGGGGGCGTCTGTAGCACTGGGCTCTCTGTTAAAGGGGTTCATGTTTCTTGTCTGCAGGAATTTGTTGTGTTGCATATACGTTTGCATCGTTTGATGTTGTTGCTGTTGTTGCTGTTGTGGGTGAGGGCCTGGTATCTGCAGGGGCAACTGCGTGTATACTTGGTGTATTTTGTGGGGTATGTAGGTCATTCCTGGAGTCAGACCTTGAGGGGACCCTTGGGGCGGTATACCATAATTGTGTTGACTGTAACTCTACCCATTCCCTGTCTGCTTATACACTCTCTTGGAAGATATCCCCATTTTTACAGTCTTCAAAAATATAAAGGGCAACCCCTAATTTTTGTTATGGGTGGCTGATACTCAAAACAGGATATTTTAGTAGAAAGTAAAAGATAAGAGTATACAGCTACCCCTCCCTGGTTAAAAACAGTTCAGGTTGTGGGTCCATGCCGTTCTGATGGAAAAAAATCCTGAATGGATATGATCTTACATTCTTGTTGACACCTGTAGAAGGGAGACAACACTGTCTCAGTAAGTGGCTTTTGGACATGCTTCTATCAACCGTCATGGCCACTTCTCAGATAGCTTAGTACTAACCTTAGACCACTGGTTTCAGAATGAAGGTAGGAGATGTGATTTTAGTTCACTTAAAAATACTGTTTCCATGTCATTTTCCTTGGATATGCTGTAAAGAAAGATGCATCTTTGCATGTGCTATACTGTTACAGGCAGTCGTTCTCTAAGTGCCTCATAGGATTAGCTAATCGTGGGAGTTTATCCCAAAATACGAAGCGGATATGTATTAAAAGCTCACTACACCGGATTATGTAATATTGATATTGATATTTTATTTCTATCACGCTCGTACACATGTGTTTCAGAGCACGACAAAGCAAGGGAGGGGAACAGGGGAGAACAAAACAACGATCTTACTAGGCCCAGTGACATTGAGAACGTGCAAGTGCATGGGAGAGGGGGAGGGGAAAAGTGCATGAAAGGGGAGAGAAGTGGAAAGTGCGAAGCAAAGGAGAAACAGATAAATAATAAATAAGTAAATAAATAAATAATAACGGCACCAAACTGTGGTTTTGCAGCCAGCAATTGGCAAGTGCTAGGTTTAAGGCAGCAGACAGGGTAGGACTGATAAGTGCAGGCAGAAAAAGAGGGGGCTGTATGGGTACAGATACAGACCCCAGTGCAAGGGGTGGCCCGGACGCAGGGTGGCAGGGTGAGCAGGTACCTGGGCCAGGAGGACAGAGGGTGGCCAGGTGCAAGTTGCCAAGAGAGAACAGATCAGCAGGGGAGTTGGGGAGCAAAGGCAGAAGAAGAAGAAGGTCTTGAGGTGCTTCTGGAACCGGAGATGGTTCTCCTCAAGTTTTAGAGTGGCAGGGAGGCTGTTCCAGAGGGAGGCCTCAGCCGAAGACAGAGATCTACCCCCAGCTTGTTTGAATAACCCTGAGGGAGTTAGATGTAGAGGAGCAAAGAGCTTGAGAGGGGAGGTATTTGCGGAGGGATAGCGGAAGGTATTTTTGACCCAGGCCCCAGAAAGCCTTGTGGACAATACATAGGGTTTTGAATGTAATCCTTGCATCCACTGGCAGCCAATGGAGGGATATGATCCCAGGGCTTGAGGCCAAGGACAAGTCTCACAGTCCTCTTCTGGATTAGTTGCAGAGGGCGGAGTTGCATACGGTTCTTTATCTCAGTTTTCTGTACCTACCTATGCTGATGACCCGCAACCATTATTATTGTGCACTGTGTTGAAAAACAGACAGTATCACCAGTCAATATAGCTTCTGAGCTCCTTAATGTGTTTAATTTACTGTAAAGCATGCAAACGAGCTAACATCCACAGACTGACCAAAGCTGGACGGGTGAACAGAGATGTTTCGTTTTTAAATAGAAATGCAAAGCATGTAAGCGTGCTATACGGTGTCGCCCTTGCGACCATCTAGACTAGTGTTTCTGAACTGGTGTGCGTAGAGATGATGGTCTTGGGACCGTCTATGCTGGAGTCTCTGAGACGGTGTACTTGGAGACGACAAAAAGTACAGGATGGATAGATAGATAAATCCATATGTACATATTGCACAATACCGTTGTCATATGAGGCGTTTACAAAAACAGCAATGTTTACAAGAAACAATTGCTGCCGAGCGGTGAATGCACTTACTTCGAAAAGCCTCTGTATTGTAGCGCATGAAGCGCTCTGTTCCTCTGGGGCAATGGTGTGACCGCACTGACTCTGTAACACTATAGCTGCCATGGTGACGGGGCTTAGTCCTTTGTCTCTGTTACTGAGAGTATTGTACTTGAAAATAGCAATGACCATCTTTTAGTTTCTCATCCATACATCTACTAACATATAGGAGGTTAGATTAATGGATCCGGGATCGCCCTGTGATGTTCACACTACTAAGTCTTGACCAAACTCACCCTTTGAAATTGTTGGAAGTGTATCTTTATCAAGGGTAGTTGTAATATTCACTAAAGTGTGTGGTTGTATGCACACCGCGATCACATAACTTTTTATTCAGACAAAACCTGTCATCCATTTGGTTCCATCTGTTCTATTTCAAAGACACCATAAACTTCTTTGTTGACATTTTCAGTATAATGACAATTGATTATACATGCATGTCTATTTAGCGATAGATATTTGACAAATTATTTTGGTTATTTCGTTCTCTTCCAAATCAATTTAAGTGTTCTTACAAACCATTGTCATTGTTAAGTGGGCACACTCTATTTAGCATATTGTGCATTTATCAGTTAAGCCCAGTGTAGGAACAAAGGATAACTCACTGTCCACAAGTACACCTGTCTATTCTTTAACAGTGAGTATGTATCATTTCTGGGGATGTATATACCCTGAGCTGTTTGTCATTTATTCTAGTGATTGAACACATTATCATATGTTCTGGTGTTTGAACACATTGTCGTGGATAAAGAAACAGAGTCCATTCAATGCTTGTGTTCAGACCCCTTTCACCTGTTTTAAAGCATTGGATCCAAAATTGCTCTAATTTCCGTAATCGTATATCTCAATCACCACCTCGTGATAGAGCTGGCGCTGTTTGAATTATGAACCATACAAATTCATCAAATGTGTGTTTTTTAGCCTGGAAATGTTCCACCATTGGTTTATCGGGGACCTTGTTTTTCAAACAGGATTTGTGTTTACGGATTCTTTGGCGAACTTCTTTTTTCGTTTTGCTAATATATAGCAAATTGCACGGGCATTTGATAGCATAAATGACCCATTCAGTTTTGCAATTGTACAGTTCTTTGTATCGCCACATCAGTCCAACAGGACCACCATTTTCATGTTTGTTTGTTTGTTTGTTTGTTTTATTTATTCCTAGAGCGCGCTAAACCCTGAGTTATCTGGACGCATTAGGACACAATTACAAATTTTGTTACAGGCATACTTTGAAGGATATATACAATATATACACAGATAAATAGAAGCAGCCTCTTTGCACATGTTACATACATAGGCATATAATAGAAGAGCAGTTGCCGTTGCTCTTGTTGAGGCGATGTGGTATGCGGTTCATAGATCTCAACTAGCTCTTATTGATAAGCCAAGAAATGGCATTTCTCCCAAAGTTAGTGAATGTCGGGGAAGTCTTGATGGAAGGTGGTATGGTATGCCACAATTGGGCCGCCAGGACAGGGAAACTGCTCCATCCTGAGGCATGATGTGTTAGCCAATCTGGTGACCTGTGTGGATGATCTGATAGTGAATTCTTCTGTAAGGTAAGCTGGAGCAGTGTGGTTCAGGGATTTGAAAGTGAGACACAAGGTTTTTAGTTCAATTTTTTCCTTAATGGAGAGCCATTCGTGTTGCTTTCTTATTGCAGAGATGTGCTCTCTCCTTGGTATGTTTAGCGCAGCTCTAAGTGCATTGTTCTGGATGATTTGTAGTTTGTTGAGAACAGCTTTTCCTCGCACCCAGATAAAGTCTGTTGCAATAGTCCAGTCTGGATAATATGAGGGCTCTGGCTAAAATGAGGGAGCTTTCTGAGGAGAGCAGAGGTCTGCAGGCCCTTATTAGTTTGCCTGTATAGGCGGTGGCTGAGGCCATCATGTTAACTTGTTTGTGTAGATTTGATGTAGCGTCTAGGTAAAAACCCAGTTTTTTCACTTCTTTGGCCACGGGATGTTGTTCCCATCTATGTTGAAGGCGGCATAGTTTGTACTAATATTGTTAAGGTTGGATGATGAGCCTACCAGCAAGAGTTCTGTTTTATCACCATTCAGGTAGAGGTCGTGGGTGGCCATCCATGCCTGAATGATAAGGTACATTTTGTTTACAAGCCGAGCATCAGTGTCATAGACACCTGTTAGAGGAAGGAGGATCTGGGTGTCATCTGCATAATTCATGTAGGTGAAACCGAGATGGTTTAGATCATCAAATAGCGGCTTTTTAAAGATATTATACAAAGTAGGGGATACGCATGAGCCATGGGGTACTCCGCAGGTAATGGGTATGGGGTCAGCTGCTGCAGACGGTGAGAAGACTTGCATTGTCCTGTTGTTTAAGAATGATTTTATCCAAGTGATTGCCGACTGGGAGAACTGAGCTGCTGTAGCAAGGTGATCGCAGAGTACTCTGTGGTCGACCAGGTCGAAGGAAGCCGATAAGTCTAGGAGGAGCAAGATTGCTAATTTGCCTTTGTCTTTAAAATCATCAATCTGTCTTTTTAAGTCAATCAGGGCTGTTTCGGTGCCATGTTGAGATCTAAAGCCAGATTGTCGAATCCCAGAGAGCTGGTTTGTCTCTAGGTGTTCTTGGATTTGCAGGTAGGCAAACCTGTCCAAGATTTTTTGCAGAAATGTGACTGTGGTTATTGGCCTGTAATTTGTGGGAATGGTGGGATCTAAAGATTGTTTTTTTTAGAATCGTGATTCCTTCAGATTACTAGGTACAATACCTGTGGAGAAGGAGACATTGATTAACTCTCCAGCAGCGTCTTTAATAATCTGTGCAGGACAGCTATCTCCTTTGCACCTAGTTGGTTTCAGAGAGGCAATGATTTTTTGTATCTCTGGTACAGAGACTTTTGAGAATTTAAAGACTTGGGGGAGTTGAGTGAGAGGTTCTTGCAGCAGTTGTGTCACGGTAAGGTTAGTTAGGTTGCGTCGTTTGGCTGCTATTTTAGTTTTAATGGTGGCAATTTTATTGGCGAGAACATTCTGAATGTTCGTGCACCAGAGTTTGTCAGTCGGGGGGTTGGGTGTCTCCATTTCTCTCAAGATGTTGAAGAGTTCTTTAGTGCAGGAGCTGGCTTGGTTGATTCTGATATTATAGGTATTGCGTTTGGTTTGGATAATCTCTTTTTTGTATTTGGCAGAGAGACTGGCCAGGTCATTTTTTATTTTCTGGAGATGGGGCGTGTTTCCATATGGTTTCAAGTTTTCTTTTATTGGAACGTAGGGTTTTTAGCTGTAGGGTGAACCAGGAGTTCAGATGGGCTTTTGATTTACCTTTCCGAATTTTGAGGGGGGAACTTCCTCTAAGGCTTTGGTTATTGCAGAGTTTTAGGTGTCCACTAGTACGTTGGGGTCTGTGGTATTCTGTTGCAAGTTAAAGAGCAGACAGAGAAATGTCCATATCTGTTTTGGCCTACCACTAGGCGAAGTCTCCATGCACTCAAAATAGATTCCTGTCTAGGTTGTTTCTGTTTTTATGTGTGTACCAACATTTGTTTGAGATTCTGCGACTCCTTAAATGCAAAACATGGTTTTGGAACAATGAAGTTGGTGTTTGCAGTGTGTTCCAGTTCTTTAAAATAACGTTTTCCAATGCATTGCTGATTGGGCTGTATTTTGACACACAAGTGATTCTTTCTTCTTGTACTCATTGATGGGTTGCCAAACAAGATTCTCTGTGGGTGTGACGTGCTCTTTTTTAAGCTGATTTTATTATTGTCCTTGGATAACCCTGTTATTTCAGTCTCTCTTCCAAGATTGCTGCATTGCTCATAAATTCTTCTTTTGACAAACAGTTCCTTTTGATTTTAAGGAATTGTCGATTCGGGAGGTTTGTTCTGAAGCTCGAAGGGTGATAGCTGGCGAAGTGCAGAAGAGTGTTTTTGTCTGTTGGTTTATGAAACAGTGTTGTCTTAATGGTTCATTGGTTTGTTTTCATCACCATGAGGTCTAAGAAAGGAACTGCCTGTAGGTCATATGTCATGGGGAATTTCAAAAATGTGTCACAACTGTTAAGCCAGCCCAGAAAGGTGTTCAGATAACTCACGCTGCCAGTCCAAATTATCATGGCATTGTCGATATACTGCTTCAAGATTTTGATATATGTGAGTAGGTTGTTTGCATCTTGGTAAAGGAATCTGGTTCTCAAAGCTGTCCATATATAGATTTGCTATATCAGGAATGAAGGTGGCTCCCATACTTGTTCCATGTTTTTGTTTGAAGAGGATATCTTCGATCAAGAAAAAGTTTTCCGTTAGTGCTAGCCTGATAGATACTAGAATAAAATCCATAGGCTCTTTTTTTTTTGTCTCAATCCGTTGATCTAGATAGGACGACATTACATCAATTCTAGCTATTTGGGGAATGCTTGTATATAAAGCTTCCACATCAAAAGTGACCAAGACGTCATCTTGACCAATATTTAGAGTGGAGAGAGTATTGATGGTTTGAGTTGAATCCCGGATACACAATTTCATTTTCAGGACAAAAGATCCTAGACATAAATCTGAATATTGGGACAATGGGTCCAATATGGATCCTATTGCTGAGACTATTGGTCTCCCTGGCGGCTTTCCATTGTTCTTGTGGACCTTGGGTAATATATAGAAGCCAGAGTTCTGGGATGTAATTTACACAGAAAACGTTTCACGTCTTCCTCGATCGACCCTTCGACTACATCATGTTGCATCAGACTGGTGATCTCTCCTTAGAGTGTTTCCATATGGCTGATTTTGAGAGGAGGTTCAGGGAGAGGGCTGCGGTTGGTGGAATAAAGTTTGAAGGTGGTCTTGGGCCGCTACACTCTCTGGTTTCCTGTTCATCCCATCTCTTTCTGAACAAGTGACTTAATTCCACTTCTGTGGTAAATAGGTCAGCTTTTTTTGTTGTCACGAAACTCAGATCTTTATGGGGTATCTTGTTTTCCCGTTGATGACAGTTGGTGTGCCGTAAGGTTGAAGATCAGAGCTACCATACCTGATCCGTCCTGTTGCTCCACTGGTGGGTCCTCATTCCGTATTTTCCTTTTTGGCTTCTCCTGTTCCTTCCCCTGCTGCCCCGACCCCAAAAAACTGTTGAGCATCCAAGGACGTGGTGACGAGGCCTGAGGTGGATGGTGAATTGTCTTTGCCATCTGATTCACTCCCACTGGTGGTGTTAGACGTATCTGAGAATGTTACAAATTTCTTCCTAAGTGGCCTGCCATTACGGTTCTGAAGTCTCGCACTATTTGCTATATTCTGTTTGTTGTAAAAGTTTTCATTTAGATAGCAGTAGGTCTTCTCCTCCTTATAGGTTTCTTTGACCTTTTTTAGCTTCCATACTTTTTTTCTCTAAGTTGAATTGTCTGAACTGCTTCATGTCTTCTTCAATTTTCTCCAGCTCCAAGTTTTGCATCCCGGATTGTGGATTCATCGTAATTTTTTTTTCCTCCAAAGCTTCTAGATCTGTCCCTTGTTGTTTCATCTCTTCTTCTGCGGTTTCAATTACTAGTTTTATCCCATCACGGCTACATTTATTTCCTACTTCCGCTCAAGTTTAATTTAAACATGGGATTATCAATTGAAATCCTCAGGATGTTCTGTACTTGTAAACCTTACGGAATCATTCATATGAAACTTTATCAGGACAGCTATCTCTTTTGCACCTAGGTGGTTTCAGAGAGGCAACTATTTTTTGTATCTCTGGTACAGAGACTTTTGAGAATTTAAAGACTTGGGGGAGTTGAGTGAGAGGTTCTTGCAGCAGTTGTGTCACGGTAAGGTTAGTTAGGTTGCGTCGTTTGGCTGCTATTTTAGTTTTAATGGTGGCAATTTTATTGGCGAGAACATTCTGAATGTTCGTGCACCAGAGTTTGTCAGTCGGGGGGTTGGGTGTCTCCATTTCTCTCAAGATGTTGAAGAGTTCTTTAGTGCAGGAGCTGGCTTGGTTGATTCTGATATTATAGGTATTGCGTTTGGTTTGGATAATCTCTTTTTTGTATTTGGCAGAGAGACTGGCCAGGTCATTTTTTATTTTCTGGAGATGGGGCTTGTTTCCATATGGTTTCAAGTTTTCTTTTATTGGAACGTAGGGTTTTTAGCTGTAGGGTGAACCAGGAGTTCAGATGGGCTTTTGATTTACCTTTCCGAATTTTGAGGGGGGAACTTCCTCTAAGGCTTTGGTTATTGCAGAGTTTTAGGTGTCCACTAGTACGTTGGGTCTGTGGTATTCTGTTGCAAGTTAAAGAGCAGACAGAGAAATGTCCATATCTGTTTTGGCCTACCACTAGGCGAAGTCTCCATGCACTCAAAATAGATTCCTGTCTAGGTTGTTTCTGTTTTTATGTGTGTACCAACATTTGTTTGAGATTCTGCGACTCCTTAAATGCAAAACATGGTTTTGGAAGAATGAAGTTGGTGTTTGCAGTGTGTTCCAGTTCTTTAAAATAACGTTTTCCAATGCATTGCTGATTGGGCTGTATTTTGACACACAAGTGATTCTTTCTTCTTGTACTCATTGATGGGTTGCCAAACAAGATTCTCTGTGGGTGTGACATGCTCTTTTTTAAGCTGATTTTATTATTGTCCTTGGATAACCCTGTTCTTTCAGTCTCTCTTCCAAGATTGCTGCATTGCTCATAAATTCTTCTTTTGACAAACAGTTCCTTTTGATTTTAAGGAATTGTCGATTCGGGAGGTTTGTTCTGAAGCTCGAAGGGTGATAGCTGGCGAAGTGCAGAAGAGTGTTTTTGTCTGTTGGTTTATGAAACAGTGTTGTCTTAATGGTTCATTGGATTGTTTTCATCACCATGAGGTCTAAGAAAGGAACTGCCTGTAGGTCATATGTCATGGGGAATTTCAAAAATGTGTCACAACTGTTAAGCCAGCCCAGAAAGGTGTTCAGATAACTCACGCTGCCAGTCCAAATTATCATGGCATTGTCGATATACTGCTTCAAGATTTTGATATATGTGAGTAGGTTGTTTGCATCTTGGTAAAGGAATCTGGTTCTCAAAGCTGTCCATATATAGATTTGCTATATCAGGAATGAAGGTGGCTCCCATACTTGTTCCATGTTTTTGTTTGAAGAGGATATCTTCGATCAAGAAAAAGTTTTCCGTTAGTGCTAGCCTGATAGCTACTAGAATAAAATCCATAGGCTCTTTTTTTTTTGTCTCAATCCGTTGATCTAGATAGGACGACATTACATCAATTCTAGCTATTTGGGGAATGCTTGTATATAAAGCTTCCACATCAAAAGTGACCAAGACGTCATCTTGACCAATATTTAGAGTGGAGAGAGTATTGATGGTTTGAGTTGAATTCCGGATACACAATTTCATTTTCAGGACAAAAGATCCTAGACATAAATCTGAATATTGGGACAATGGGTCCAATATGGATCCTATTGCTGAGACTATTGGTCTCCCTGGCGGCTTTCCATTGTTCTTGTGGACCTTGGGTAATATATAGAAGCCAGAGTTCTGGGATGTAATTTACACAGAAAACGTTTCTCGTCTTCCTCGATCGACCCTTCGACTACATCATGTTGCATCAGACTGGTGATCTCTCCTTAGAGTGTTTCCATATGGCTGATTTTGAGAGGAGGTTCAGGGAGAGGGCTGCGGTTGGTGGAATAAAGTTTGAAGGTGGTCTTGGGCCGCTACACTCTCTGGTTTCCTGTTCATCCCATCTCTTTCTGAACAAGTGACTTAATTCCACTTCTGTGGTAAATAGGTCAGCTTTTTTTGTTGTCACGAAACTCAGATCTTTATGGGGTATCTTGTTTTCCCGTTGATGACAGTTGGTGTGCCGTAAGGTTGAAGATCAGAGCTACCATACCTGATCCGTCCTGTTGCTCCACTGGTGGGTCCTCATTCCGTATTTTCCTTTTTGGCTTCTCCTGTTCCTTCCCCTGCTGCCCCGACCCCAAAAAACTGTTGAGCATCCAAGGACGGGGTGAGGAGGCCTGAGGTGGATGGTGAATTGTCTTTGCCATCTGATTCACTCCCACTGGTGGTGTTAGACGTATCTGAGAATGTTACAAATTTCTTCCTAAGTGGCCTGCCATTACGGTTCTGAAGTCTTGCACTATTTGCTATATTCTGTTTGTTGTAAAAGTTTTCATTTAGATAGCAGTAGGTCTTCTCCTCCTTATAGGTTTCTTTGACCTTTTTTAGCTTCCATACTTTTTTTCTCTAAGTTGAATTGTCTGAACTGCTTCATGTCTTCTTCAATTTTCTCCAGCTCCAAGTTTTGCATCCCGGATTGTGGATTCATCGTAATTTTTTTTTCCTCCAAAGCTTCTAGATCTGTCCCTTGTTGTTTCATCTCTTCTTCTGCGGTTTCAATTACTAGTTTTATCCCGTCACGGCTACATTTATTTCCTACTTCCGCTCAAGTTTAATTTAAACATGGGATTATCAATTGAAATCCTCAGGATGTTCTGTACTTGTAAACCTTACGGAATCATTCATATGAAACTTTATCAGGACAGCTATCTCTTTTGCACCTAGGTGGTTTCAGAGAGGCAATGATTTTTTGTACCTCTGGTACAGACTTTTGAGAATTTAAAGCCTTGGGGGAGTTGAGTGGGAGATTCTTGCAGCAGTTGTGTCACGGTAAGGTTAGTTAGGCTGCGTCGTTAGGCTGCTATTTTAGTTTTCATGGTGGCAATTTTATTGGCGAGAGCATTCTGAATGTTCCCACATCAGAGTTTGTCAGTCGGGGGGTTGGGTGTCTCCATTTCTCTCAAGATGTTGAAGAGCTCTTTAGTGCTGGAGCTGGCTTGGTTGATTCTGATACTATAAGTATTGTGTTTGGTTTGGATAATCCAGATAGGTATTAAATAGATATTATTTCGTGAACATATGATGTATTGTGAAATAACAATGTAAATTAATTGCACAATCATTACCAGAACACCTGTTGCCTATTGCTTGGTTAATATTTTTCAACTGATATATCAATGATAATAGTCAAAAATAGGTAAGCAACCCAACAAATAGTACGTACATATTTCCATAGTAAATAATATTACAAATTAAAAAAAACTCATGGTCTTGATTTAGTCCAGTATGGCATGTTTCTATTAAATTAGTCCATCTGATTTCTTGCTGTCTCAGTTTCAGTTCCCTATTTCCACATTGTGGGAGTGGGTCTCTGATTTCTAGTCCCATTAATTGAAGTCACACAATTGGCATATTTGTATGTTCCTTCTGATAATGCTAATGCTCACATGTGTTCCAAAATTCAAAGTTTCAACAGCCGCACTGTACTCCCTACATAACTTTTTTCACAAAGGCATTTAAGGCCATATATCACAAATGTGGTATAACAATAGATGAAATTACAGATTTTTCATTATTGACCACAAAGTAAGGTTTTATCCATTATGTGTGGAAATATTTTACAGCTACCACATTTGTGGTTGCGTTCTGGTAAAGGTAATTGCCACAGGTAATTGCCACAGTGTTTGGGGCTTGTTCTTTTCTGGCTGTAAAAGCTGGGACTCATTTCATTTTTGATTGTTGAAGCCTTTCAAAAACTCGTAGACTTTTTTCATCAAGATGTTTGGATAAATATTTGTCGAAATGTATATGCCAATGTTTCTTAAGAATATTTCTAATTCTTTGATGATCTCTAGTGAATGTGGTAATAAGTTTAATTTTACTGACAAAGCCTGTTGTCCCCAGTTATCTCTTTTTATTTTGCAATAGTTCAGATCTTGATTTGGTATTGGAACTCATCATAGCGTGATTCAAAATGTGTTGCTTGTAGCCTCTCTCCTTGAATTTCTGTATAGTGTTTGCCAGATGTTGAGTGTATTTTTTATTGTCACAGTGATTCCTTTTTATTTTGAGCCTTCCTGCATATGTATCATTCTTGATTATATTTGCAGAATGGTTGGTCTTTGCATGTGAAATGCTATTGGCTGCTGTCAGTTTCTCCTACAGTGTTGTATGAATCACATTGTTTTCCATCTAAAAAAAACTAATTTTCTCTCTGCTGTGGTTCATCATCATTGTGATATTATGTACATTGGTTTTGAGAAAAGTAGTATATTCTGTAAGTGAATGTATGTTTCCATTGCAAATGATAATTTACCCTCTATAAAATGAGCACATTGAACTATATATTGGAGTATCATAAATGATACGATATGACACACACAAGTGTTTCTGTGTGTGACAAGACCAGGAACGGGAAGCAGAAAGACAACAAAACAATGAACTTATTAGGCCTTGGGTCATTCAGATCGTGCATGTGTGGGGAAGAGGGAGGTGAGAAGTGCTAGGGGGATGGGAGAAGTGCGGGTAACTACAAAAGTGCTGCCAGAGGGTGGCTCATAAATACAGAGAGAAGGGACTTTAAAGTTGCATATACAGATCCACAAGTGCTGTGGGAGCCCGACGGCAGTGCAAGGGCAACTGGACATTCAAGAGCCTTGGCCTGAGTTCAGGGCGTGGCCAGGTGACCGGTGTGCAGAGCAGTCAGATACATCAGCAGGAGAGAGGAAGACAGAGAGCAGAAATTAAAAGGACAGTCTTGAGTTGCTTCCGGAACTGGGGGCGGTTCTGCTCAAGTTTGAGAGAGGCAGGGAGGTCATTTCAGTGGGAGGCCCCAGCAGAAGAAAGAGATCTGCCCCCACTCTCTGCTTGAAGAAGCGTCTGACCCTCAGAGAGTTGTAGGTGGATGAGCAGAGATCTCGAGAAGGAAGATGTTTAGGAAAAGAAAGTTGGAGGTACTGCGTTCCCATGCCCCAGAAAGCCTTGTAGACAACCCAAAGGCTCTTGATCATGATCCTTGCAGCCACAGGGAGCCAGTGAACAGATTTCAGAGCTGGAGAGATACAATCCCTCAACTTGAGGCCAAGGACACGTCTCACAGTCCTGTTATGGATAAGTTGTAAGGTTGAAGAGTAGAGTCAGGCTGATTTCAAAAGAAACTGTTGCAATAGTCCAGCCTAGAGAGGACCAGGGCTCTGGAGATAGTGAGCTTCTGGGGGAAAGTGAAAAAAGGCATAATACCTCTGAGGAGGTGACTACTTACAGACATCAGAGATGTGAGGAGAGAAGGAGAGGGTGGAGTTGAAATGAAAAGGAAGATTCTAAGCTTCACAGAAAGGAGCAGGAAGAGGGCTCTGGGTGGGTGGCCAGAGAGAGAGGGGAAAGGTGGGCGCAGGTGTCCCAATGAGGAGGATCTCAGTCATACTGGCATTAAGACAGAGATTATTGGTGGCACACCATTCCTTAATTGCGGCAAGACAATCTGGTATGAGCGTCGGACAGAGGTAGCTTATGGGAGCCTGAAGATTGAGCTGGGTGTCATCCGCATAGCACTGAAATTTAGATCAGAATGTAGCCACGCGGTGGGCAGGAGGTGCCAGGTAGTGGTTGAAAAGCCAGGGAAAAAGGTTAGACCTCTCGGGAACACCAAATGTAGAGTGATAGATAGAAGAGAGGAAATACCCCAGTTGGGGATCAACCAGGCCAGGGCCTGACCATTGATACCCAGGTTGTCACAGAGAGTATTGAGCAGGATGGCACCAATGACCATGTCAAAAGCAGAGGATAGATCGAGGAGAATGCAGACATAAGGAAGATTAGATTGAAGATTACAGAGCAAGTCTTCACAGGTGTTCAGGAGAGCAGTTTGCATGCTTCTGGCAGCTCTGAAGCAAAACTGGTGGTCGTAAAGACAACCAACATATTGAGTATGCAGATTAAGCTGGTAGATGGCACCAGCTTTTCCAGGAGTTTGCCCAGGAAAGGAGTGATGGAAATCAGCAATATTTAGCCAGAGAGGAAGGATCGACAGAGGCCTTCTTTAGAAGGGGGTGCACAAGAGAGTTCCAAAGGCGGCAGGGGAAGGTTCCAGTGGCAAAGGAGTGATTGCAGAAATTGGCAAAGGCTGGAGCATGACAGGTGTACCCATTCATTTTCACCCTCGAAATGACCTATAAAGAGTTTGGCATAAGGGGTGCATCCTTGGCTCTCATAGCTGTTCCTTGCTATTGCTGGTTTATTTGGACATCAAAACAAAAACATCTTGTTATTCAATGTAAATTTTAGCATTGCCAATATCGTTTGGTTCTTTTCAAAAGAAGAAATGGATTATAATTTCAAATAATATTTGATTGTCTGTAGTCCTTTATCATGCTCAATACTACTGTATTGTGAAGTTAAATCCATAGTCACAAATCTGTCATTTTTTTCACCAGGTAATAGATTCAGGTTATTGGATAGCATGTTTTATGTCTTTGAAATAAGATGCTAAATTCAATACCAAGGGGTTAATATGTACATCTATGTAAGGCTCTCACAACCAGGACTAATGTCTGGCAGAAGAACATCCCAGGACCCCCTTGTTTTTTGCATAATTTAAGTAGCTTTGGGTCTCACCCTATGTTACTAGGGTAATCCAGACATGGACCCCTTGCTCACTATTCTTAGAGAGGCACAGCTCCACCCTACTGATGAGGTCCAACCAGACCGAAACACGTGTCTGGGGTTGCTGTTGGTACTCTTGTTCAGAGGAGAATTCCCTAGCATGTGGGTGCTGGACTGCCACAGGTCAGGACAAAGACTGATATGTTTTGGATATTTCTCCACTTTGAAAGATAGTTAGCTAAAGAATCTGTGTAAGGCTCTTGTAACCAAGACTAATGTCTGGCAGAGGGACTTCCCAGGAGCCCCTTTGTTTTTTGCATCTATGTATTCAGACTTCTTTTCTGTTAAAAAGCCCATCCCATTGATGATGCGCCTGCAGGTAGGACAAATCTGATTTTTTTAATGAATCTTCGGTAAAAAGTATATAGTAAATAATGGGTACTGGATATTCATACCTTTGTTTCTGGCCTCCAATTCTTTTTGTGGCTCATTGAGTGGGGTTTGTGCTCCATTAATGGACGTGTCTCCCCTATATTCCAAGCCTTCCAACCTTTCTGAGTCATTCAAGTTCCTCCACGATTGATTATTTGTGGTTTACGGGTAGATGATGGGATCTGTGACCCCAGTAGTGATAATCGCCGTATTAGGTGGAAAGTTTCAATTTTTTTTGTGCAAATTCTGAGTTGTTAATGTTTTTGGGATTTAGCCGAGGTTCACTTGCTCAGAAGACACACAATTAAATGTGCTAACATTCATGAAAGGCCACTTCATAATGGAGTGTTAGCAAAGAACAAGGCCATGCTTTGTAACATCTTGGTAGAGGACTTGCTGATTTGGATCTGGTTTCAGTTTTATAGAGCTGGTTGTTATCTTTAAAGGGGTTTTTGAAGTGGAGTTTAAGATTAGTAAACCAGATATTAAGGGGTGGTGTAATGATTATTTTAGCAGCCCTGAAGTCCCCTGTAAGATCTCTACAGGACATTATTCAAGGAAGATCAACTGACAATATCTCTGTGTGTGCACACCTAATTTTGAGAATTATAACAAAGTAAGCATTGCATTGAAGTAAATAAAAAAATTACTTCAGGGTGCAGGAGGAAAATATGCAGCCATGGCACAAGGCAGACCAATCTACAAAAGGAAAAAGAGGGTCCTAATGGTAAAGACCCTCAAACCCCCTGCACACCACTGAACTGTTTCCAGTCGATAGTTTAGAGATGTAGGTATTTAATATTAGGTAGAAATTCACCAGGTATTCAATAGAAAACAATTTGATGTTTAACAATATATGATATGTAGTCATTAAGTGACAACATTTTGACAAACAAAAATCAATTTTGCATTCATTGATACTGAGTTCTATGCATTTTGGCTAACTAGTCTTCATCAGAAGCAATACACTTCTGAAATTCATGGTAGATGGTCCTGTTTACAAGAGAATGAAAAGGGCCCATGGTTTGCACGTAGCTGCTGAGGTGTGGGTTGACCACTTTGTCTCCCTATATTACAGTGTGTGTAACCAGGCAGACCAGTTAGCACCTCTACTATTGTTACAGTTAACTAAGAAAGAAGTATTTACTGGCATTGAAAAAAAGCACACAAATGTGCGCCAGGACCTGATGTTATTCCAGCAGATATTTTTATGGATGCCATTGAGCTTTGGGCTCTGCTTTGACATTATTTTGTAATGCAGTTTTAAATTGTGGGTACTATCTGCCCTGCCCTAATAGAAGCAGGCTCTTATTTTCCCCATTTTTAAAAAGGGAGACTCCATTAGCCCATTGTCATATTGTCCGATCTACTTATTAGATTTGTCCTTTAAAATGTTTGGGTGGATTGTGCTTGGGCGTTTAGAGAAGTCCATTCTATCGGATATCTAGTTGGGGTTTAGGCCCGGGGTTGGTAACTGTGAGCAAGTTTTAAATCTGCATTTATTAGTGGCACATTCAGTCTTTTTAAAGGGAGAGCTGTTTTTTCTGGCTTTGATGGGCTGTGCTTGGGAAGATGAATTGCCCAGGATAGTTACTAAACATGTTATAAGCAATACACAATAAGAATCATGCTTGTGTTTGTTATGGGGCTGTGAACAAACTATTTTGATGTAAATCTTGTGGTCCTCCAAGTCTGCGTTCTGGTCCCAATACTTTTTACTTTATACATTAATGGTCATTTGAAAGCTCTGATGGATATCAAGGCTGACGTTTGGGTCTTCCTTTTTCCATGCCTAATGTTGCCGTTCATACAAAAATGAGCCTCGGTTATTTTCTTCAACATCTATCTGTCCATCTGGCCACCCGATTTCCACCTATCTCCTGCTTTCCAGTGTCACACAGATGACACACAGCTCTCTTTCCGGCTGCCTTCCCCTACCTCCTCCTCCTCCTCTGACTCCCTCATACCTGACTGCCTGACTGCTATTCAGATATGGTGTTCTGCCAATTACCTCTGCCTCAACTACAGCAAGAAAGAGATCCTCCTCATTCGGATGCCTGCTCCTAGTTTCCCCCTCACTCTCTGGACAGACTCCTTGGGTCCCTTCCCCTCATCCACTTGTGAGGCAAAACACCTTGGGATCATATTTGACTAATCTCCCTCTTTCTCTCCACACATCACAACCTTGCCAAGAATTCACATTTTCAGCTTCATCTCCTTTGGGGCATTCTACCTCACCTTCCCCCAGAAGCTCACTGTCTCCAGAGCCCTGGTTCTATCTAGGCTTGACTACTTAAATAGCCTCTTCATCAGCCTTCCTCTGTCCTCCCTTTGAGCCCTCCAACTAATCCAGAATACGACTTTGAGACTTATCCTTGGCCTCAAGCCCAGGGACTGCATCTCTCCAGCCCTAAAATCTCTCCACTGGCTCCTGGTGGCTACAAGGATGAAACTGAAGACCCTCTGCTTCATCCACAAGGCTGTCTGGGACCTCTCTACATCCAACTTCATCTCCCAAAATACCTCCCAGCCAGAGCCCTACGGTCTTCTGTCACCAAATCTCTGCAGGTCAAACTTTTCTCCAAGCAGAGGGTGGGAGGTAGATCCCTCTCCTCGACTGGTGCCTCTCCCTGGAACAGCCCCCCCTCAGACTTGAACCATATCTTCTTAAGTTCCAGAAACTTCTCAAGAACTTCCTTTTCTGAAGTTCCTTCCATCTCCCCCTCCCGTGCTAAACTTTCCAACTGCCGCTCGACTGGGGCATGCTCCATTCAGAGTCATACAAGGGCCAGACCACTCCCCACCATACCGCCCAGCATCCCATCCCCGTACTTGCCCTTGGGCTCCCTTTTCTGGACTATCCCAACTTAGTCCTTCTGTCCACTGCAATCCCCCTTTCCCCTGGCATTTGCTGCCTCAGCCCAATCAACACTTTCCCGCCTCCAACCATGTGGGCACTCCATTTCTGCACTACTCCCTCTACGCCCCCCTCCCTTCTCAGACCCTCCAGCTTATAGCAATTTCCTGCAAAATGCTGTGAAAATTGCCTTTTTTTTTTAAAAAAAAACAATATTCATGAATGGCAATTTTGCAAAAAAAACACCCAGAAAAATGGCCTTTTATTGCACAACAAAATGTAAACAAAAATACTCAAGGGGCCATTTTCTTTTTTTGACTCAAGAAATGAAATGCACAGGCATATCTCATCACTTGCGCAAAAAGAAGAGCAGTCCAATCCTCAAAGGACATCTGAATGGACGCTTCTTATATGCGTCCATTCAGATGTCCTTTTTCATCTCTTTGCGCAAATCAGGGGGCGTTTCTGCACATTTAAAAGTGCATCCCAAATTGACAAACAAGATGCGCTATTAAATGTGCAGAAACTGTAGGCAACCCTATGCACCCACCTTGAATAGGTGCACGAGGGGTGCCACTGCATTACAGGGTATTTACTGACCCTACTGACTCATGCAATACTTTAAAAAATGATTTTTTGTGGGTTGCATTTTACAGTAGCAGGACCCTTAAGGGCCAGTTATGGTGAAATGCATGGGGAGCCTGTAGACCATTGTCGGGAGAGCACTTCCAACAAAAACGTATTAAAGGCGCAGAACAGCGCATCATTTGCGCTACAGCTCAGCCCAGTGGAAAATGCACATGTCACCTTTGAGAATAAGATGACCTGCTCATTTCCAAAAATGGGTATATAAAAACTTCAGCTCTATTTTAGATGCCCCATTTTTTGAGGATCTACAATTTTCAAAAATTAAAAAAATGTCACAATATGTGAGAGAAAGAAGAGAGAGGGTGAGTGATGGGTGAGCTATGGAGTGCTAGGCAAGAATGCAAAGAGAGATCAGAGGGAGAGCAGTGGGTCAGAGGTTGAAGTGGTGGACAAGAGAGCAAAGCAGATTCAGTGGGACGGTGGGCCAGAAATCAGAGAGTGAGCGAAGGTACAAAAAGTGGAAGGAGCGTGGGCTCAGGGGTATTAGTGGGCCAAAAGCAGAGAGGGGTTGGCTGGAAAGAGGTAGTAAGCTGCAGATTGGGGAAAAGGATGAGGGAAGAGTGTGATAGAATGGGAGAAAGATGCAGAAGTAGCATACATGAATGAAGGACTGTATATTGCAGGAGGAATTGGGGAGTGTAAAGTGTGAGTTGGGAGTATGATTTCGAGTTTGGCAGGGAACAGAGAGGGCAAATTGTGACTTGGCAGTGTGACAGAGCATGTGAGTATTTTTATGACTGAGAGTGAGGTTCAAAAATACAAGTTGTGATGAGGAATTGGCGAGACGTGTGAGGTTTGTTGGGTGAGAGAGGTGTGTGGGTGTTTGAGGGATTGGAGAACATAGAAGGGGAGTATTTTCAGCATTACAACTGATAATGATTAATAATGCTAATATTATTAAATAGGCATGCACATTAAACAAAAAAACGTAGCCAAAACAAACACTTTTCTGCCAAGCCAGAGACATCTAGGACTCTTCCTATTAAATTGAGACAAAAGCTACATATGACGACACCATGGCTCTCTTGTAGCCTTGCACACAGCCTCTTTCCTGCAATGTACCAATCTTGCACCCTCCCCCAATAGAAATTGTGCTGCAAAATGCTACCATAAATAAAGGTTTGTACCACAAAATGTGGCTTTTAAAGCCACAAAATGTGCCTTTTTATGCCGCAAAATCCTGTAGGGTTTGACTTATCACCTTGTTCATGCGCTCGCATTGTAGGATTGTCACAAGACCAATATAACTGTCTCTTTGTTATTAAATTCATATGATTTCCCATGTTTGCCCTCCCTTTTTGTCTTGTAGCGCCTGTCTATAGGACCCAGACAAATGTCCAATAATGAAATTAAATAAATAAATATATAAAGTCAGGGACTAAACTAAGTCACAAATGTTAAAACTGCAAAGTGGGTGCAAAATGCCAGGTTGTGAGCCAGCCAATGAACCTAGAACTGATAACCAATTCATGTCAACAGCCTAGCACTAACAACACATTTATTGAGCAGGCCAGAGGTTCACCTAAAAGAACCAACATGTATTTGCTTTACTATAGTCTTTACCAGAAAGTTCTAAGGGGCTCATTCGAGGTTTTCTGTTACAGTAAAAACATGATGGTAATTCAGTAACCTCATATTGTTGGGCTGTAATCGTAATAATTAAATTTGTTGTAATTTGTTTACACACTACCAATGTCCAAATGTGACTTTTGAGTGATGGATTACCCTAGAGAAACATTCTGAAGGTAAAGCCTCCACTTTAATGCCGAAAATTTGTGGCATTCCTGTTGGTGGAATTACCACCCATGGAGGTTCAGCTAATATCCCACTGGGAACTATGGACTTCAGAAATTGGGATTACACTGCCATACCACTACTCGGAATCTGGCAGTAAATCTGGGAGTGACTGGGAGTAACTCTTTAGAAAAAAACGATGAGTTAACATGTTACTTCAACAGGTAAAATCCTCTGCTTTCCTTTAATGAAGGCTGGTGGAAGCTGGTTGAAATAGTACCTAAATCGAAGCATAGCTGATGGCATTATTTTTGTGTTTTGTTGATCTATTCCTAGCATTCTTCATAACATTTCAGTGAGGTGTAGGATTGAATCAAATATTTTGCTGCTCTATTAAATTTCAGATAAGAATCAAAAACTGCCTTTCAGTAACTTCATGAGGTTTAAATTGAACCAAGAACATAGGCTTTAAAATTCCAGATGGAGAGGCCTAATTCCCACAGTGAGATTTAGTTCCTGATAAGGCAGGGAATACCAAGACCTATATTGCTTGTGATTAGATATTGTAAAACACTTTCAGGGCAATTCATAGAATTTCGCAGAAAAGTGTCGCAAGCGGCTGGCGCAGAGTGTCCGCGTGCGATTGTCTGCGCCAGGCACGTGCGCTAAAACCGATTTCCGCGCACAGCGTATTCATGGATTTTAGGCTCCCAAACCAGCCGTGGCGCAGAGAATCGCAGCGACCGTGCAGCATTGCCAGTAACGCCCCCAAGAACGCCCTCGCGCAAGTAAAAGCCATCAAAATCGCTAAATCATCGCAAAGGGCTGCGCTAACCCTGGACCAGTTCACCGGGCTGGCAAACAGCAAACGCCAAGCGGGGAACGTGTATTTCAGGGGTGCGCGGGAAGTTCCACACGCGATTGGCCCCGTGCAAGCAGGGTGCGTGTATTCCAGGGGTGCGCGGGAAGTTCCACACGCGATTTCATCAGGGTACGTGTATTTCAGGGGTGCGCGGGAAGTTCCACACGCTATTGGGCCAGTGCGAGCAGGGTGCGTGTATTTCAGGGGTGCGCGGGAAGTTCCACACGCGATTGGCCCCGTGCAAGCAGGGTACGTGTATTTCAGGGATGCGCGGGAAGTTCCACACGCGATTGGCCCAGTGCGAGCAGGGTACGTGTAATCCATGGGTGCGCGGGAAGTTCCACACGCGATTTCAGCAGGGTACGTGTATTCCAGGGGTGCGCGGGAAGTTCCACACGCGATTTCAGCAGGGTACGTGTATTTCAGGGGTGCGCGGGAAGTTCCACACGCGATTTCAGCAGGGTATGTGTATTTCAGGGGTTCTGGGGAGTACTACACGTGAATTGGCCGTGTGGGTCCTCCCAGGTGTACGCTCCACAACCTCCACGGCCCCTGCAGGCAGCCCACACCACGGGGGACTACCCTGCACCCCTGCTCATGTCCCGCAGGCAGCCCATCCACCATGGGCATGCCCCCCAGCCAACCCACATATCACCTTGCACTACTGATCAACAATGCATGTCTCCCACCATCCCCACCCCCCAGCCACCAGGGGCACCCTCCACCAGGCCCCACCCATGTCTCCCACCACCCCCACCCCCCAGCCACCAGGGGCACCCTCCACCAGGCCCCCACTCATGTCTCCCACCACCCCCACCCCCCAGCCACCAGGGGCAGCCTCCACCAGGCCCCCACTCATGTCTCCCACCACCCCCACCCCCCAGGGGCAGCCTCCACCAGGCCCCCACTCATGTCTCCCACCACCCCCACCCCCCAGCCACCAGGGGCAGCCTCCACCAGGCCCCCACTCATGTCTCCCACCACCCCCAGCCACCAGGGGCACCCTCCACCAGGCCCCCACTCATGTCTCCCACCACCCCCACCCCCCAGCAGTGCAGGGGCAGCCTCCACCAGGCCCCCACTCATGTCTCCCACCACCCCCACCCCCCAGCAGTGCAGGGGCAGCCTCCACCAGGCCCCCACTCATGTCTACCACCACCCCCACCCCCCAGCAGTGCAGGGGCACCCTCCACCAGGCCCCCACTCATGTCTCCCACCACCCCCACCCCCCAGCAGTGCAGGGGCAGCCTCCACCAGGCCCCCACTCATGTCTCCCACCAACCCCCACCCCCCAGCCACCAAGGGCACCCTCCACCAGGCCCCCACTCATGTCTCCCCCCACCCCCACCCCCCAGCAGTGCAGGGGCAGCCTCCACCAGGCCCCCACTCATGTCTCCCACCACCCCCACCTCCCAGCCACCAGGGGCACCCTCCACCAGGCCCCCACTCATGTCTCCCACCACCCCCACCCCCCAGCAGTGCAGGGGCAGCCTCCACCAGGCCCCCACTCATGTCTCCCACCACCCCCACCCCCCAGCCACCAGGGGCACCCTCCACCAGGCCCCCACTCATGTCTCCCACCACCCCCACCCCCCAGCAGTGCAGGGGCACCCTCCACCAGGCCCCCACTCATGTCTCCCACCACCCCCACCCCCCAGCCACCAGGGGCACCCTCCACCAGGCCCCCACTCATGTCTCCCACCACCCCCACCCCCCAGCAGTGCAGGGGCAGCCTCCACCAGGCCCCCACTCATGTCTCCCACCACCCCCACCCCCCAGCCACCATGGGCAGCCTCCACCAGGCCCCCACTCATGTCCCCTATCACCCCCACCCCCCAGCATCCAGGGGCACCCTCCACCAGGCCCCCACTCATGTCCCCCTGCACCCCCACCCCCCAGCATCCAGGGGCAGCCTCCACCAGGCCCCCACTTATGTCCCCTATCACCCCCACCCCCCAGCCACCATGGGCAGCCCCCACCAGGCCCCCACTCATGTCTCCCACCACCCCCACCCCCCAGCAGTGCAGGGGCAGCCTCCACCAGGCCCCCACTCCTGTCTACCACCACCCCCCAGCTACCAGGGGCACCCTCCACCAGGCCCCCACTCATGTCTCCCACCACCCCCACCCCCCAGCCACCAGGGGCACCCTCCACTAGACCCCCACTCATGTCTCCCACCACCCCCACCCCCCAGCCACCAGGGGCACCCTCCACCAGGCCCCCACCCATGTCTCCCACCACCCCACCCCCCAGCCACCATGGGCAGCCTCCACCAGGTCCTCACAATCCCCAATCATGTGCGTTATGGTCAGCCTCCACAGCCAAAAAGCCCTACCAAGTAACCCATTCACCCACATGGAAATGGAAATTACATGTTACACCCCCAATGTTCATAAAGCTAATGAACCCATGTCCGTCACACACAATGGTTGCAATTGAATGGGAAAACACCCAACATGACATGCATGAAACCAATGAGATGATACCACACAGTGAAGTATGAAAACAAAATTGTATTAAAAAAAATAAGAATGCAAAAGAAATGAAACAAACTACAATGGGAATGAAAAAAAGATAAGCTGCATGTCCGGTTAAAAAAATAAAAACACCAAATCCTAATCCAAAAAAATGTTGTCCAAAGTCAAATGAAAAATAAAATCAATCTAATGAAGAACTATGTACAAAACATCCAAGGGTCCATGAGCCCAACTGAACAAAGGAAACCTACAAAAAACCCTAACTAAAATGCAACTATATACAAAAAGTGGAGCAGTGTCCGCCGACTCCAAATCATAAGAACAAACAAAGGAAACCTAAAACTAAAGAACTATATACAAAGGCGGCGGGCAAGTCCAGTGGCTCACTCCGTGGTGTTCCGGGCCAGGTCATCATCGAACTCCTGTTCGATGTCCCGGAGGCGGTCCTGCTCCATGGCCCTGAGGGTCCGCAGGGACGACGCCGTGTCCTCCTCCAACCCCCTGCGCATTGCCTCGAGGCACTCGGCCCACCTCAGGGCCCTCCGCATGGAGTTCTCCGCCCTGACCATTGTGAGCCGCGCCTCTTCCGCCCGCCGCCGCTCCGCACCTATGGCGTGGCCCAACCACTGCCACACGGAAGACACTCTCTGTCCTGGGTCCTCCTGCCCTCCGGCCGATGCCTGCCCCTCCGATGTCGAAGGCCCCGAGCCTTCATGGCTCCCACCATGTTGCTGCTCTGCCTCTGCCCGTGCACTGCCTCCTGCTGCCTGCACATCCTCCGCCGGCTGGGGTGCAGTCGTAGATGTGGCCACCCCTGCTGGACGTCCGACTCCCGACTGTGGCAGGGATGCCTCCTCCACCAGCCTGGCCGCACCGTCAGACGTAGTACCACAGGGCTCCCAGGTGACTGATGGGTGGGAAGATGGCACAGAGGACGACTGGCGCGTAGGGGGTCCAGTTGAGGAGGGGGTCGGAGCAAGCCCCATCAGACGGAGAATTCCGGCCTGGGTGACCTGTCCCAGCAGGCTGACGTGGTCAACGAGCCATTAGAGATGACGTGCAGTCTCTCCATGTAAAGACTGCAGGTCACCTCGCATGGCCCGTTGACGCAACGCCACACCAGCCAGGACAGGCTCAACCCAGACCTGGATAGCCACGTCCGCAGGCAGAGGAAGGCCAGTTGACGTCAGCTCATCCCCTGCCTGAAAACGGGTCTGGACGTAGGCATCCCTGCTGGTGCAAGATGATGCAGGGACAGGATCGGGGACAGGATTGCACACAGGCACCTCCGCGGCGGCCTGTGCTGCCTCCTGTCCCTGGTCCTGCACTGCACCACTAGCACCAGTGGGATCCCCACCTCCAGACCCCGTCTCTGGTGCTTGCACGGCCTCCTCCTCCACCAAACCCCCCACCAACCTGGATGACTCCGTGCCATCTTCCCCTGTTGGGCCCTGTGGGGTCCCAGCTGCCCCTTCTGCTGCCGAGGAGTCCAACTCCAACCTCCGCCTCTTGGACCTCCCCCCAGCAGCTGCGGCCTGGGACGCGGCACCGGACTCCTCACTCCCCGACGAGATGACAACACGGGAGGGGAGCCGGGCCTTGCATCTCCGGCTGGCGGTGGGATCCCTGCTGCTGTGCTCCACAGCACCTTCTCCGCCCTCTTCATCAGTTGACGCTGCAGACAGGGAGAAACAAAACAAAGGCATCAGGGCACTGTACAATGGACACATACACACATGACAGTTGCACATGAGTGGCATTGGCAAACCTCAGACATGTCATCACAATCCCGAACACACATGTCATTACAACTCGCACACATGAGCCATACCACAGCCACATCGCAACTGCCACCACCATCCCTACACATACAACAGCATGAGCAGCCAAAGGTGAGCCAGACATCACATGCAACACAGGAAGTGCACCACACATGTACACACAACACCACACTTGCATGCATGTGTACACCTCTGCCAAGTGTCGCACTGTTCAGACGGGCATCCATGTCACATCTGCCAATCAGGCTTCCACATACCGCTGTCACATACATCCATGTTGCATCACTGTTGCACCCTTGTCAAATACACACACATGCACATGTACACAGTGCTGATGCATGCAGCCGAAAACAACATACATGCGTGACATCACGGACATGACTACTTACATACACATTCATCCAAACATGTGTGCCCACACAACTGCATTTGCCATGCAAGCCTACACACACAAGCACCATCCATGTCTCACACATCACAGCCCTCGCATGTGTCAGCCCCACGGCCCTGTACACCCCCACCCATACTCGACCCCATACAAACAGATGTGCAACCTGCACACTACCGAATAATCACCACACGCACTGCTCACAATCAGGATGCATGTACACTCACCGCTCGACTCCAGACAGGTCTGCTTCTCTAGGACCTGGACATGGAGCGCTGGGGATATGCGTTCCAGGACCCTCATCTGTTCTTCCGACAAGTGGCCCCGGCGCCCCTTGGCATCCGCTGCCTTCAAGAGGTGCCGGGCCTTGTTCAGGGTCCTGGACCTGAAGTCCTCCCAGCGCTTCCTGACATGTTGTAAGTCGCGGACTGCCACCCCCTCCGCGTTGATGGCAGTCACGATGTCAGTCCAGATCCGAGTCCGTCCTTCCTTGTCGGCGCAGGAACTTCCGAAGAGGGCATCATACTGCCCCAGGACTTGCTCCACCAGGACACCAACTTCGGTGGCACTGAAGCTGGTGCCCCTCTGCCTCTCTGGCCGGGGGTTGTCAGTGGTCACAGATGGTGTTTGCCCCGACATGACAATCCCAGAGGCAGGAGTGGGTGGGCAACTGGGTCCTGGGGCTGGGCTGTGGAGCGATGGAATCCCAGTCGGGAGTCTACGGTTCCAGCAGGGGTGGTCACAGCAACAGCACCCCTGGCTGATGTGCAGGCAGCAAATGGCAGTGCACGTGGGCAGCAGGCAGTCAGGCAGCAGCAGATGGCAGGTGGGAGCGTGCTCGGGGCTCTGGGGGGCAGTAGTTCGGCCTTCTGGGCAGGAGCGTGGTCTTCCGTGTGCTTACGCGTGGCCAGCTTGATACGGAGTCATTTGGCACGTGAAAAATCCAACACGTCTGCGTGTAATTCGAGGAAAGGCCCTTAGCGCGTAAACGCGTCGCCAGCTTATGCGCGTCTATGAAGTCACGTGCACGTTGAATTGGGCACACGTTTGAAAACGTTGCGTGTGAAAAAAATGAAAGACACGTCCGAGTGTCAAAGCGTGTAATTGGTGGGAATGGGCCTAGCGCGTACACGCGGCAGTGACAAAGCGTGTAATTTTTGGAAATGGCCCTACACGCAGAAGTGACAAAGCGTGTAATTGGTGGAAATGGCCCTACACGTAGAAGTGACAAAGCGTGTAATTGGTGGAAATGGCCCTAGCGCGTACACGCCGCGTAAGTGACGCTGGACGTGTGGGCCTGTATAAAAGGTACGTGTAGAACACCATTTCCTTGTACGTGCTTTTCGTGGAGAGCGAGTGGGTGAATTCTGTACTTCTTGTCGTTTCACACGCAATTTACTTCACGGCGTTTCAAGTTCGTATTCCCTGTTACCTCTGACAGCTTTTTCTCTTTTTTCTCTTTTACTGGTTTACCTGGGCCTGTTCCCTCAAACAGTGTTCCCTTCTACTGTTGTCCTGTCTCCTCAGACAGCGTACAAATCTTCTTTTGGCGGGGGTGTTGCCAACCAAACGCGCTCCTTTTTCACGCTCTTTTACCTGGCAGACGGTGAGTCACGCACGTATCTAACATCTGTGATTGCCCCGTGTGTAGCCTACCCCTTCAGAGGTCATACTAGGCTGCGTGTGACACGCATACGTTCATTCTTGTGTTACTGGGTGCCACAGCGTAGTGCAGGTTTTTCTTTCTGCACACGTGGTCTAGGAGGGGTTGCGTGCACGTCATCTCCCTTTTTTGGGGCTCCTGTGCGTTGCGTGACGCATCATCTTTCCCCAGGGGTTACGTTCAGCCTTGCAAGAGCACTAGGGTACAATTACCATCTGGTACCCAACCCTTTTTGACCCCCAATTGCCCAGGACAATAGTTTACAGCCACTCCCATACGCACATTAACATCAGTGCCATGGCTGGGAGGCGAGGATTCCGTAAGGGTGGCAAAGGTGGAAGAGCCACAAGTGGTGGCCGTGGTGGATCCGGTAGGGGACGTGGTCGTTACTTGCAGGGTGAGCCTGTCCCCCCATGTGTGGAGGACCAGTCAAGGGCACCCATAATCCCCCCCCCCCTCCCGTTGAGGCTGATGTGGCTGACACCATCCATGCTCAGCCCTTGTTGGACCAGCCCATTGTGGCACCAGACCTGGCTGACTCCATGGCTGACTTCCAGGTCAGCAGGCCTATGACACGTGCGCTGGTGCACGTTGATGTCATCATGCCACGTGCATCTGGGGCAGCAAGGTCATCTGCTGCCCCAAGTAGGCAGGGCGGAGAGGCTGCAGGGGCAGCTGCGGCTCCATCCACCCCAGCCCTCACACACCCAGCCAGGACAGTGTCGGTCCTAGCCCATCCTGCTGACATTCCCCCTGACACCATTACACTTGAGCCAATGCCTGCACCAACTCCCATGCTGAGTGTGCAATCCCACACTCCTGATACAGAGTCCACCAGGGCTCCTGCCCCTAGTGTCCAGAGCGGCGCAGGACACTCAGGATCACCACCACCTTCCAAGCGGAAGAGGAAGAGTGCTCTTCCGGCACAGGCTGATGCCCCAGACACGGCTACACAGTCCGGCCCGTCGAGGAAGCCCAGCTTCACGGATGACGAACTGAATGCACTTGTCGAGTATGTGTCCGCACATGACAACAAGATGGTCATTGTTGCAGGATCCAAGACCACACCTGCACAACGCCAGTGTGATGCCGGAAATGCATCTGAGGGACAGGGCCTCTGAATCCTTGTCCTTTTTCTGTTTTTACCGTGTGTTCTGTCATGTTTTCTGCCCAGGAGTCCATGAGGGACTCCTGGCAGTGCAGCTCTCTTTTGGTTTGGTGAACAGACCCATGGGATACCCTTATGGCACCCATGGGTAGGGGTACAACCCTGTGCCCCTAGTGTATGTTTTTGGGCACCTGTGGGTGGCCCACAGAGCAGGGTATGGGCTGGTGGCAGCTCCATGCTGAATTTGACAGGTGCTCTGGGTGTCCTCCATTTTGGGATACCCAGGCCCTGCCATTGGAATCAGTTGATTCCTGATAGGAAACAAGATGGCCCCTGTGGCCTCTTGCTTTCTATTGCCTGTTATCTTGTTTTTCCCAAAGTCCTGGGAAGCCCTGACTCTGTCCCTTCCCCCTGACTGGCTGTTGGGTGGAAGTTCCATATATGGTGTTGTTGTAAAGGCCCAGCTAGACTGACTGGAGCCTTCCCAGTGACTGTATGTTATGGGTACCTCCTGTGGGTGGGACCTGGGTGAATGGAGTGTGTGACCAATATACACTCCTTGTTGTGGTTGTCTGGTTTCTGGCATGAGAGACAAAGACTGAGACAGCCCTGCCCGAAACTGGCCTGAATGCAGTGTGTAGTGTTGAATGGCTGGGTACTTGTCCCAATCCACATTCCTTGTTGTGAGTGTCTGAAAGGGAGGAGTGTGGCCTGAATGCACTGTGTGCCTGATTGGCTGACTGACTGCATGAATGCCCTTCTGTGTGATTGGCTGGTGTGTGTGCCAGCAGTGTGGATGAGAGACAGAATAGTATATCTGGGGACCTCTCACCACTGGAAATTGTTCAGAAGCATTCAGAAGCTGAGTCTCCACTCAAGAGTAACTGGATTTGCTGATCCTCGACGTCCAGCTGGAAGAAGAAGACTTGCTGTGGCATTTGCTTCGACGGAACTGAAGGTTGTCGAAATCGTCGAGGACTGACCCGAGAGAGGACCTGGTAAGGCGCCCTCTTCCCGTGCTCCGAGGGACCATCGAGCACCGCTGAATCTTCGCCGAAGCGCCCTGGAAGTCAGACCCTCGAAAGGCTGCCGACCCGAGACGGGACCGCCGAGGAGATCGAAGTGAAGCACCCGGACCTCGACGCTGTCGAAGTCCATTGCCGTCGACCAGGGTTCGCAGGTCTGTGTAACCGCTGGAGGCCCGTCGAAGTTGTGTTGCCCAGCCGTGGGAACCACTTGACGCCGTGCCGCCGACGACCGGAGCCGTCCGCTCCTTGCCTAAGAACATTTGACTCGAAGGACTCCCTCGTCCGCACCGTCGACCGCTTTTGCCCTGCCGGAGAAAGTCGAGGACGACCAACGCGCCGAGGAGAATCCGCCGGTGGGTTTCCCGCCACCTCACGATCCCAAAGACTCGAGCGACTCGACGCCCTTGCTGGGCTCCCGTCTCTACAATCTTTGCGGTCCAGAACTATTGTCATCGAGGTGCCCCGCACACCTCCGCCTTGCAGGACGCCGACGCCCCGACGCCGACGAGCACCGCTCGGACGAAGCTGCCGCCTCTTCGACATCGTTCTACCTCGTTCGTCGACGGACGTTCGACGCCCCGTGCCTCCCGCTTGAAAGGGAAGGCATTCAAGAAGGGCCGTCGATTCCCCGTCGCCGAGCCCCGAGGTCTTCGACGTTTCTCTACGCCTCTCGACGATCCGTGACTCCTGCTTAAAAGGGGGTCATTCAAGAAGGATCTGTCGACGCCTCTTCGAAGAACTCGACTCCACCAGGTACATTGGGGGGGTAAAAACATTGTAGGAGAGAATAAGACTGTTGAACAATATATGGACTGGGCTTGTGTCATATCCCTTTATTTTACAGGTTGCCCAGGTGGGGGGATCTCCACACAGAACTGTGTCCAGTGGTAGGGGCCAGTATTCTGCCTATTGTTTCAACCCTCTGTTATCTCTCCTCTCTCTATTGCTGGTTTCCTTCTTATTGATCTGTGTGCCATTTTAACAGTATTGTGAATGCACTTTAATGAGGTCTAATATTAGTGGTACCACTTTAGAATTGTAGATATTTACCATTGCTGATTTTCCTGAGCACAAAGTGCGTTATTGTGATAAGTGTACATAACCCTTGAATATTAATTATATAAAGACTGTGTTTTCAGTAATACAGTGTGTGGACATTCCTTTGTGGGGGCTTGGGGATACCCTGTACTTAAGAACCAGCCTGCATCACCTCCTGAGAAGCTAGGCCTTGATTGCTCGTCCATCGCTACCGTAATCGAGAATCTTGGCTGGGGTCTTCTGTGCCTCTCCTCTACCATATAGAGAGCGGAAGTACAGACCCCCCCACCGGTCTTGACAAGCTGGTGGCAGCGGTGGGATGCTTATGGTTTTAAGACTCAGTGTATAACCGTGCCACTTACAAAATATCCGCACTTTATTAGATTAAGGTTTGGGTGTGTACCAAATAACTGCATTACAGGCAATGGAGCCCATTGCAAATGGTAAATTGACTCGGATGAGCTTAGAGGCTCTCCAGAGTGCTTGTGAAGCCAGGGAGTTGGACTTTGTGGATAAGTCTAGGGCTGAGCTGATAGCTGCCCTGGTGGACTACCAGACTGATGGTGAAACCCTTGATGAAGGGGGGGATGCAACCAGTGAGGACTCTGCCCCTGGGGTTGTCGCTGAATCTGTTTCTGGGAATGCCACCATTCCTGCTGCCTCTGTTCCAAACCCCAGCAATTCCATGGAACTTGAGTTATTAAGGATGAAATTGGCCTTTGAATATCGCAAGTTGGAAATAGAAGCT
Organism: Ambystoma mexicanum; assembly: GCF_040938575.1. Taxonomy (NCBI): domain Eukaryota; kingdom Metazoa; phylum Chordata; class Amphibia; order Caudata; family Ambystomatidae; genus Ambystoma; species Ambystoma mexicanum. Next base: position 23,561,670 of record NC_090924.1, read on the forward strand.
GAGCTTAAGAAAGAGGAGCTGGCACAGCAAGTGGAACTCAAGAATAGGGATCTTGCGCTCAAAGACAAGGACACTGAATGTCAGAGAATCCAGCTAGAGAGAGCTAGAGTGGAGACTTCAGCTAGACCAATTGAGAGTGGCAGGTCCCCAGCCACCAAGTTTATGAAAGATTTGGTTGGTGTGTTTGTGGAGGGTTCAGATATCCTCCAATGGATTGAAGCGTTTGAAATGGCTTGTGCAATTCATGATGTAGATAAAAGAGATTGGGCTAAGTGTTTGTTAAGCAGAGTGCCTCAAACTGGATATGACTGTATTCTGAAGCTGAGTGTGGAAGAAAGGGGTCAGTATGAGTGTATGAAGTCTGCTTTGATTGCCAAGTTTGGCAAGACACCTGCCCAATACCTTAAAAGGTTCAGGGAATTTAAGAAAAGAGAGAATGTGTCTTGGGTTGACTGGGTGAGTACTGCGCACATGAACATGATGGGGTGGATTGATGGATACAAGGTGAAAACTTTTGTTGAGTTGTCCCACCTCTTGTTTTTTGAGCATTTTTCTGAAGCCTGTTCACCAGAGCTGTGTCAGTATGTGGCTGACCAGAACATTTTGGACCCCTTTAAGCTGGCTAGGTTGGCTGACAAGTGGGTCTCCCACCGGGTGTCCCCTAAGGACTCCAGTGGGAAGGACAAGGACAAAGAAAAGGGGGCCTCTCAGAAAGCTGAGGAGTCCCAAAAGCAGTCACAGTCGGGTAAACCAAAACCTTCCTCTCCTAAGACCCAAAAATCTAGTGGGGATAAGTCCTCTGTGGGTGGGAATAAGAGTAGTGGTCCACCTGCTGCAAAGCAGGCTCCCAGTGGTTCCAGTACCGTACCCCGCACTCCTGGCACTTGTTGGGATTGTGGGGCTCTGGATCACAAAAGGGGTGACCCCAAGTGTAAAGGTAAGGCACTTGGAGTACAGGCTGTCAGCCTGACCTACCCTTACCCCGTGTCTGAGGTGGAGGCCACTGTCCTCCCCTCCTCTACAGGAATCACATTTGGTGCTCCAGTAGAGATTTCCTTAGTGTCCCTTGGGGCCTGGGACCAGTACGCAGAAGTACTGGCGACTATCCCACAGAACACCCGTAGATTTTTGAGAAGTGTCCTCTTGAATGGCCAGCCTTCTACTGGTTTGAGAGACACTGGGGCAAGCATGACAGTGGTGGACAGGACCCTGCTCAAGCCAGAGGACTATGAAGGTGCTCCTCTGCAAACCACCAGGTTAGCTGGTGGGCCTCCCAAATTATCGCCTGTAGCCCTAGTCACACTCATGATTGGAGACAAGACAGCAAAGCTTCCTGTCCTGGTTCAGGACAATGTCCCTGCTAACATTCTGTTAGGAAATGATCTAGTAGAGTTGGGGTTGATCTCGGATGGTCTTCCCATGACTGCTGCTGCAGTCACTAGGTCACAGGTGACACCGGGTCTGGCTGTGAGTCAGGTATCCGAGCCAAAGGCGAGGCCTAAGGCAAGAAGAAGGAAGACCAAGAAGGCCACCTCTGTGGAGGGAACACCTTCTCTTCCTGCTGTTCCGACAGCACCCAATGGGATCCATGCTCCGGACGGGCTGGGTCCAGCGGAAAACCCAAACTCAACTCCTGTGGGAGAAGAGACCGAAGACTCTCCTGTGGGAGAGGTTCTCAACCCGGAGGATCATCCCGACCTTCAATGCTTGTTAGCTGAAGGGGGACCCTCCCGGGCAGACTTCTGTAAGGGACAGAGAGAGTGCCACTCTCTCGAGGGCCTGAGGAAACAGGCCCTGTCCCAGGCACAAGGTGAAGTGCCTAGGACATTCAAGATTTATTGGGAGGGTGAGCTCCTTGTTAGTGAGCCCACTAAGCCCGAACCTGGTGCCCGCAAGAGGTTGGTGGTACCCCAGGTTTACAGGCCCTTCCTACTGCAGTTGGCGCATGAGGTGCCCTTGGCTGGTCATCTTGGGACCAAGAAGACTAAGCAGAGGCTCTCTGCCCATTTCTACTGGCCACGGATGGGAGTAGAGGTGGAGTCCCACTGCAGGACCTGCCCAACTTGTCAGTTGTCTGGCAAGACTGGAGGCAGGGTCATTGCCCCACTGCAGCCATTACCAGTGGTTGGCACACCATTTGAGAGGGTGGGCATCGACATCGTCGGTCCCCTTGACCCTCCCACTTCAGGTGGACATCGGTTCATCCTGGTCTTGGTAGATCATGCCACCAGGTACCCTGAGGCAATACCCCTTCGGACTGTTACTGCCAAGGTGGTTGCCAGGGCTCTCCTGGGCATTTTCACCCGTGTTGGATTCCCCAAGGAGGTTGTCTCTGACCGAGGATCCAACTTCATGTCTAGTTACATGAAAACCATGTGGAAAGAGTGCGGGGTAACCTACAAGTTCTCCACCTCTTACCACCCCCAGACCAATGGTCTGGTTGAGAGATTTAACAAAACTCTCAAGGGCATGCTAGGTGCTTTGGAAGAGCCCCTAAGGAGGAAATGGGATCTCCTCCTGCCATGCCTGCTGTTTGCTTACAGAGAGGTACCTCAAGAGGGTGTTGGTTTCAGCCCCTTTGAGTTACTCTTTGGACATCCCGTGAGGGGGCCCCTCGCCTTGATCCGAGAAGGCTTGGAAGCCACCCCTCCAGGTCCCGCCAAGCAAGTGGGGGACTATGTGTTAGGCCTCAGGCGGAGGATGACACAAATGATGGGTCAGGCAACAGCAAATCTCAAGGCCAGCCAGGAATTGAATAAGTACTGGCATGACCTGAAAGCTTCGCAAGTGGATTGGACTCCGGGACAGGAAATCCTTGTGATGGAGCCTACCAAGCCTAGAGCTTTGGCAGACAAGTGGACTGGACCCTTCAGGATCATCTCCAAGATGGGCGAAGTCAATTATCTGGTGGACATGGGAGCCTCTGGGGTAGCCCCCCAGGTATTCCATGTCAACAGGCTCAAGCCTTTCCACAGGCGAGCAGAGGTCTCATGTCTCTTGCTAGCTTCAGGGCAAGAAGAGGATGAGAGTGAGCCCCTTCCTGATTTGCTGCATAGCAACCCTCAGGATGGCTCAGTGGAGGGAGTACAACTCTCTCCCGATTTGACAACAGAGCAGCAGAGGGCCTGCCGGGCTTTGCTCCAGCAGTATGCCCCTCTGTTTTCACTGACACCGGGCCTTACACCGTGGTGTAAGCACGAAATTGACACTGGTGACAGTGTGCCTGTCAAAAGCAGGAGCTATCGTATGTCAGATACCGTCAAAAACCACATCCAGGCTGAGGTCGCCAAGATGTTGGATCTGGGTGTTATTGAACCCTCCACCAGTCCCTGGTCCAGTCCAGTGGTCCTTGTCCCCAAGGCAAGTTCCCCGGCGGGTACCAAGGATTGGAGGTTCTGTGTGGACTACCGAGGAGTCAATGCCGTCACCAAAACTGACGCGCACCCATTGCCCAGGGCTGATGAGCTCGTGGACACTATAGGTGCTGCCAAATTTGTGAGCACCTTTGACCTTACCTCAGGCTATTGGCAAATAGCTCTGACGGACCATGCCAAGGAAAAGACGGCATTCTCCACACCTGAGGGACTCTACCAGTTTAGGGTCATGCCCTTTGGGTTGAAGAATGCCCCTGCCACCTTCCAGAGATTGGTCAACCATGCGCTCAGTGGGCTGGAAGCCTTTTGTGTGGCTTACTTAGACGACATTGCCGTCTACAGTTCCACCTGGGAAGAGCATTTGACACATCTGGATAAGGTGTTGCAGGCCTTGAAAAGGGCTAACCTCACTATCAAGGCCACCAAGTGCCAGATAGCTCAGGGGAAAGTTACCTATCTTGGTCATGAGGTAGGAGGGGGTCAAATCCAACCTCTCTCCAGTAAAGTACAGGACGTACAGAACTGGGAGACTCCCACTACTCAAACCCAGGTGAGAGCCTTTTTGGGCCTCACTGGGTACTATCGCAATTTCATGGCAGACTATGGAACCATAGCTGCACCCCTGACAGCTCTAACTTCACCCAAACAGCCTAGGAAGGTTAATTGGACTGAAGACTGTCAGAGGGCCTTTGATGGCTTGAAAGAAAGTCTGTGTAGGGCACCTGTGTTGAGTGCGCCTGACTACAGCCGACCCTTTATCGTCCAGACGGATGCCTGCGACACCGGAATTGGAGCTGTCTTGTCCCAGTTAGATGACAAAGGGAGAGAACATCCTATCATATTCATCAGTAGACAACTCAAGGGTAGAGAACTTAGGTGGGCTACTGTTGAAAAGGAATGTTTTAGTATAGTTTGGAGCCTTAGGCGTTTTAGGCCCTACCTTACGGGGTCCACCTTCAAGGTCCAAACAGATCATAAGCCCCTGAAGTGGCTTATGCAGATGAAGGGTGAGAATCCGAAATTGCTCAGGTGGTCGATTAGCCTACAAGGGCTAGACTTCACCATAGAGCACAGACCAGGGAAGAGTCACGATAATGCAGATGGCCTTTCCAGAAGGTATGTTGACCGTCTGGATGAGGGTGTCTATCCCGTGGGAGATTAGGCACCCTCCACCTCAGTCTGGGGGGGGCGACTGTGATGCCGGAAATGCATCTGAGGGACAGGGCCTCTGAATCCTTGTCCTTTTTCTGTTTTTACCGTGTGTTCTGTCATGTTTTCTGCCCAGGAGTCCATGAGGGACTCCTGGCAGTGCAGCTCTCTTTTGGTTTGGTGAACAGACCCATGGGATACCCTTATGGCACCCATGGGTAGGGGTACAACCCTGTGCCCCTAGTGTATGTTTTTGGGCACCTGTGGGTGGCCCACAGAGCAGGGTATGGGCTGGTGGCAGCTCCATGCTGAATTTGACAGGTGCTCTGGGTGTCCTCCATTTTGGGATACCCAGGCCCTGCCATTGGAATCAGTTGATTCCTGATAGGAAACAAGATGGCCCCTGTGGCCTCTTGCTTTCTATTGCCTGTTATCTTGTTTTTCCCAAAGTCCTGGGAAGCCCTGACTCTGTCCCTTCCCCCTGACTGGCTGTTGGGTGGAAGTTCCATATATGGTGTTGTTGTAAAGGCCCAGCTAGACTGACTGGAGCCTTCCCAGTGACTGTATGTTATGGGTACCTCCTGTGGGTGGGACCTGGGTGAATGGAGTGTGTGACCAATATACACTCCTTGTTGTGGTTGTCTGGTTTCTGGCATGAGAGACAAAGACTGAGACAGCCCTGCCCGAAACTGGCCTGAATGCAGTGTGTAGTGTTGAATGGCTGGGTACTTGTCCCAATCCACATTCCTTGTTGTGAGTGTCTGAAAGGGAGGAGTGTGGCCTGAATGCACTGTGTGCCTGATTGGCTGACTGACTGCATGAATGCCCTTCTGTGTGATTGGCTGGTGTGTGTGCCAGCAGTGTGGATGAGAGACAGAATAGTATATCTGGGGACCTCTCACCACTGGAAATTGTTCAGAAGCATTCAGAAGCTGAGTCTCCACTCAAGAGTAACTGGATTTGCTGATCCTCGACGTCCAGCTGGAAGAAGAAGACTTGCTGTGGCATTTGCTTCGACGGAACTGAAGGTTGTCGAAATCGTCGAGGACTGACCCGAGAGAGGACCTGGTAAGGCGCCCTCTTCCCGTGCTCCGAGGGACCATCGAGCACCGCTGAATCTTCGCCGAAGCGCCCTGGAAGTCAGACCCTCGAAAGGCTGCCGACCCGAGACGGGACCGCCGAGGAGATCGAAGTGAAGCACCCGGACCTCGACGCTGTCGAAGTCCATTGCCGTCGACCAGGGTTCGCAGGTCTGTGTAACCGCTGGAGGCCCGTCGAAGTTGTGTTGCCCAGCCGTGGGAACCACTTGACGCCGTGCCGCCGACGACCGGAGCCGTCCGCTCCTTGCCTAAGAACATTTGACTCGAAGGACTCCCTCGTCCGCACCGTCGACCGCTTTTGCCCTGCCGGAGAAAGTCGAGGACGACCAACGCGCCGAGGAGAATCCGCCGGTGGGTTTCCCGCCACCTCACGATCCCAAAGACTCGAGCGACTCGACGCCCTTGCTGGGCTCCCGTCTCTACAATCTTTGCGGTCCAGAACTATTGTCATCGAGGTGCCCCGCACACCTCCGCCTTGCAGGACGCCGACGCCCCGACGCCGACGAGCACCGCTCGGACGAAGCTGCCGCCTCTTCGACATCGTTCTACCTCGTTCGTCGACGGACGTTCGACGCCCCGTGCCTCCCGCTTGAAAGGGAAGGCATTCAAGAAGGGCCGTCGATTCCCCGTCGCCGAGCCCCGAGGTCTTCGACGTTTCTCTACGCCTCTCGACGATCCGTGACTCCTGCTTAAAAGGGGGTCATTCAAGAAGGATCTGTCGACGCCTCTTCGAAGAACTCGACTCCACCAGGTACATTGGGGGGGTAAAAACATTGTAGGAGAGAATAAGACTGTTGAACAATATATGGACTGGGCTTGTGTCATATCCCTTTATTTTACAGGTTGCCCAGGTGGGGGGATCTCCACACAGAACTGTGTCCAGTGGTAGGGGCCAGTATTCTGCCTATTGTTTCAACCCTCTGTTATCTCTCCTCTCTCTATTGCTGGTTTCCTTCTTATTGATCTGTGTGCCATTTTAACAGTATTGTGAATGCACTTTAATGAGGTCTAATATTAGTGGTACCACTTTAGAATTGTAGATATTTACCATTGCTGATTTTCCTGAGCACAAAGTGCGTTATTGTGATAAGTGTACATAACCCTTGAATATTAATTATATAAAGACTGTGTTTTCAGTAATACAGTGTGTGGACATTCCTTTGTGGGGGCTTGGGGATACCCTGTACTTAAGAACCAGCCTGCATCACCTCCTGAGAAGCTAGGCCTTGATTGCTCGTCCATCGCTACCGTAATCGAGAATCTTGGCTGGGGTCTTCTGTGCCTCTCCTCTACCATATAGAGAGCGGAAGTACAGACCCCCCCACCGGTCTTGACAGCCAGACACACTGGAAGACCGTTGCGGACATCGTAAGTGCCCTTGGAATCGTGAGGCGCACAGCCAATGATTGCTATAAGCGCTGGAATGACCTAAAGCGCAGGGCAAAGAGTAAGCTGGCCTCAAGTCATGCCGCAACTCTAGTGACTGGAGGTGGGTCTCCAGTAGTAGACATGGAACTCACTCCACATGAGTCAGTCGCTGGGACCTACGTCACGGAGGAACAGATCCAAGGCGTGGGAGATCTGCCTGATTACGAGGCATTGTCCGGTGAGTGCACATGCATGTGTGTGTCAACCATGTGCATGGTGTGTGTGAGGGCTTCTGTTTGTGTGCCAGGTGAGAGTGTGTGCACCTGAGTCGTATGGGTCAGCCATGTGCTTCATGCAATACATCCTGCGCAGCTGCATTTGGCCATAGTAGTATCCCTTCTGCCAACAGTAGACATCTAGCCCAACTGCACGCCAGTTGCCCTTGAAGTGTCACCTTGCCACAACATTGTAGCTTATTTTTCACTGTTCATTCAGTCAGATTGTTAGCATTCCACCACTTTTACTAGGCATTTCGCAGTCCTCTAGTCACATGTCTGACATGGCTATGGTAAAGTGGAGTGACTTTGTTACCTGGATATCATTTGTTCACACATGTCCCTGTGCAATTGGACCATTTTGGACTGGCAGCTCCAGGTGAAAAATCTGACCTGTTTGAATTAGAAAAGCTATTACATGCGGGAACTGGACTGAATGAATAGGTGCTGCCCTCCTCTCCATCTTCACTCAATAGCAATGGTACATGCCATCTGTGTGATGGCATGTGTGTTTCACCTGGCAATCACAGGCCAATGTGTGATGCCACTGCCAGGCAGCATGCATAAAATGTGTTCATCTTCCATCTTGGTGTCATCAGTGTGTGCCATTTGCCTGCCCTTCATATGCAGTGAGGGTGCATGCATGGGAGGGTTTTAGTCATGTGGGACATGTGTCAATCAAGTACTGGTTCTCTTGCTTCTCAGCCCTTATTGTGTGCCATGGTGCTAATGCCTGTTTCCATTTCTTTGTTTTTATGTCTTTGCAGGGGAAGACACACCTGATACTGCTGGGGTTGTGGAGATGGTGCAGACCCAGGAGGGGTCCGAGGGCCGACCAACCACCATTGAGGGACGTGGTGTGGTGGTGGGTGAGAACCCACAAGTGCTGCAGGTCGTGCTCTCAAGGGGTGTCTCTGGCTGCACCTCCCCCGGGCTGTACTCAGGTGTTGATTCGGATGATGAGACCTACGTGCCGTCGCAGGTGAGTGTTCCAGGGAGGGATTCTGTTCTGTCCCACCCACCTGCACCAGGGTCAGAACCCTCAATGGGGATGTCAGTGTTGGCAGCTATGCCTTTGGTGGTTACGGATGCAGGGTCACACTCCGCGACATCTGATCCTATTCCTGGGCCAGCAGATCAGAGGGGGAATGCAGTCCTGCAGCCTCAGGCAGTGCCGGCACAGCAAGGCGCAGTTCGCCTTGCCCCAGACAGGTGTGGTGCCCGCCGACGTGGTGGCCGTACGCCACCTGGCAATACCGCATGGGAGCAATCCATTTACGGTATGGCAACCCAACAGGCAGCATCATCCGAGATGATGGCTCAGGCCATGGATAGGGTGGCCACTTCCATTGTCCCCCCTGAAAGGCTGATGGAGCGACTACAGCAGGCAACCGACTCCATCTGCCAGTCACACAGGGAGGACATTTTGGCGTCCAACAGGGACAGGCGGGCGGCACTGGCAACTCTGCAGGAGGCCATCTCCATAGAGTCCCAGGGCCACAGGGAAGCCCTGAGGCAGGAGCTCCTTCACCTCAGGACGACTCTTGTTGAGCTTGAGGCTTCAACACACCAAAGGACAGAACAGCAGCTGGAGCGTCTCACCCGTACGCTCTCAGCTGAGATGCAGGCAACGAGGGCGGAGGTCCGGGCATCCCGTGAGTTGTTGCATGGGGACCTCCGCACACTTATCCTCCAGAAGCAGACCTACCACACCCGCATGCTTGCAGCCATGGAGGAGCAGACTAGGGCCTTGCGTGGGCTGCCTCCCATAGTGCAACCACCTCCGGATGCAGCTGCACAGGGTGATAATAGCGACAGCAGTGATACTCCCACAATAGGGTAGCCGTGTGGGCCATGAGCCCATGGAGGTGTTTTTTTTCCCAGGATCCACACAGGTGGGTTTTGGTGTGCACCCTGTCCTCGGACCTCCTGGGTGGCCTCCCCAACCCCCCCGGGCCCATCAATGGCCATTTTTGATTTTTTTCATTTTTATTTTTATTTTTATTTTTATTTTTATTTTTAATTATTTTTTTCCCAATTTTTCTGGGACAATTTATTGCCTTCCGTGGTTCCTGTGGGCATACGCTGCATTGTGGCTGGGCACATGCAGGCTTGTCATGTATTTGGTTCAGATGCTTGGGTTTGAGTCACACACACCCCTCCTGCTTCCCGTTTCCATGGGCTTGCAAAGGGTGTGCCCAAGTGACATTGACGTACATGGTGACATTGGACTCCCACTACATGTGTGGGTAGTCTAGTCAATACTGTGTATACATTCCTAGTGCATATTGCTGTTGTGTTGTACACTGCATGTGACATTGATGTGTAACTCATCATCTGTGTCTACCTCCCAATTTGCAGGTCCCTTCCTCATGTCTACACAAGGCCCTCTAGTTTGGAGATGGGGTCCATGTTGGCAGCAGTGCACCTACAACTCTACATGGCGCCAACACTGCACAGTTGGTAGTGGTGGGAGTGCAGGCATTTCCAGGTGGTGAGACTACTAATTTATAACATTTGTGATGTCATGTTAATGGTAGTACCTGCTCAAGTTTGTTGTTGGTCCTGCATTACTGTGAGCATTTCAGGTGTTGCAAGTTTCAATTAGGGACACTGTACATTGTGACACTAGTGTCATGTTGTGCGGATTACTTTGTTTACCTGCAAATTGCATGACATGGCACGGTGTGTCGTGTGGCGGTGCTGGGGATGGGTTGGCTGACATGGCACTGTCCTCTTGTTGCATTTTGCAAGTGGGTATTCATTTTAGCTGCTTGAATGTGTTTCTTCACAAAACTGCATTGGTGGTGTCTGTGTGGGTAGGGATGCACACATTGTAACACTTCCAGGTGAACAATCTCAGGCTGATATGGTTTTCACGGTTGATTCTCCAGACATTCAGGATCAGTGTCAGGTTGAGTCATCATTGATTGTCAGATGGAATGTGCCAGGGCAGTGTGCACTCCACAGGGGTGTGATTTCTATGTGAAGTAATTAGCCACTAGCTGTGTACGGGCTGCCTCCCCCCGTGCCCTTTCCCCTCCCATGCGCAGCGGCTGTGCATGTGGTTGGGGATGTGGGGCCACCACCATGTCCACGGCCAGGCCCCGGCGTGTTGCAACGTTGTGCAGGACACATGCTGCCACTATGATCCTGCACACTACTGGGGGAGCGTACAACAGCTGCCCGCCAGAACGGTCAAGGGAGCGAAAGCGTGACTTTAGCACTCCGAATGTGCGCTCCACTATGCCCCGGGTTGTAATGTGGGCTGTGTTATATCTTACCTGGGGTAGCGTGGTGGGGTTCCGAATTGGCGTCATCATGTGGGGGCTGAGAGGGTAGGCACTGTCCCTTGTGGAGGTGGTGATTGGTATCATTGGTGGGGTTGTGACCTTGCTCAGTATCTGACATGCATGCATGTGCAGTGGCATTCATACTCACCAAGCAGCCATGTATCGCCATGCCGCCCAGCTTCTAGGTCCCGGCTTAGGGTGGACATTCGGTAAATGAAACTGTGGTGGGTTGACCCGGGATAGTTGGCATATACTGAGGTGATGATTCCCTTGGCATTACATACTACCTGCACGTTGATGGAATGCCAGTGCTTGCAGTTCCTATAGATGTGCTCTGATGCCCTGGGGGGACGTAGAGCCACATGGGTGCAGTCGATGGCACCTAGCACTTTGGGGAATCGTGCCACACCGTAAAAATCCAGGGCGGCAGCATGCCTTTCTGCAGGTGTTCTGGGCAGGTATATGTGCCTGCGGACTGATGGGCGTGCAGTGATGATGTTCAAGACCTGGTGTAGGCAGCGTGACTGGGTGGCCTGTGATACCCCACCCACTATGGCACTTGTCTGCTGAAATGATCCAGTGGCTAAGAAGTGCAGTACATTGAGGACCTTCTCCAGGGGGCTGAGTGCTTGGGAGCACAGGGTGGGTGATGTGAGGTCATCCTCCCACTCACTCACCAGGTCCAGTATTATGTGTGGTGGAAACCTGTACCTCCCATACACCTGGTCATCAGGCATCCCGAAAAGGCTGGTTCTGGGTGTGAATATTCTGGCCCTGACTATCCTCCTCCTCCTCCTTTGGTAGCCCACGCCCACTGCTGCTAGGAACGGTATGTTCATCCTGGGTCTGAGCTTGTTATTTTGTTAGCGCGCTAATTTATGCGTTGCGCGTGTTGTAGGCGAGCGTGTGACCCGCAAACCCCTGAAATCCAGTACCCAGTCCAATAGCGTGTGGAAATTCCCGCTCACCCCGGGATACAGGTGCGCTGACGTACTTGCGTGTGTAAGTGCCCGCGCACCCCTGATATACACGTACATTGGCAAATCGCGTGTACGCGCACTTTTGTCCAATTACACGCGATGACACTCTGACGTGCTGTCCAATTACACGCGATGACACTCTGACGTGCAGTCTTTCCACGTGTGCTCTGTCATCACATGCTGTGTGGGAAACACCCGTGCGGGTCACGTCACAGACGCGCTTACGCGCTGAGGGCCTTTGGTCCAATAGAATCGCATATGCGTGCTGACGCGCTTACGCGCTAAGGGCCTTTCCTCGAATTTCACGCTGACGTGCAGGATTTTCACGTGCCAAATCACTCCGTATCAAGCTGGCCACGCGAAAACACACGGAAGACCACGCTCCTGCCCAGAAGGCCGAATTACTGCCCCCCAGTGCCCCGAGCAGCCTCCTACGTGCTATCTGCTGCTGCCTGCCTGCCTGCCTGCCTGCTGCCACCGTGCCCTGCCATTTGGTGCCTGCACATCAGCCATCTGCAGGGGTCCAGTTGCTGTTTCCACCCCTGCTGGAACTGAAGACTCCCGACTGGGATTACATCGCTCCACAGCCCAGCCTCACTACCCAGTTGCCCACCCACACCTGCCTCTGGGGTTGCGATGTCGGGCACTTCCACATCTGGCACCAGTGGCAACCCCGGCCAGAGGGGCAGAGGGGCACCAGCTTCACTGCTACCGAAGTTGGTGCCCTGGTGGAGCATGTCCTGGGGCAGTATGATGCCCTCTTTGGATCGTCCTGCGCCAGCAAGGAAGGACGGGAGAGGATCTGGGCCGACTGTGTGGTTGCCATCAACGCGGAGGGGGTGGCAACCCGCGACGTCCAGAAGATCAAGAAGCGCTGGGAGGACTTGAGGTCCAGGACCCTCGTGAAGGCCCGGCGCCTCATGGAGGGGGGCCGGGGCCGCATGAGTTCCATCCAGATGAGGGTCCTGGAACGCGTACGCCCAGCACTCCACGCCCAGATCCTTGAGAGGGAGACCCGTCTGGAGTTGAGCGGTAAGTGTCCAAGCATTGCTGTGTGAGACAGGGCATGTTGCGGTGTGCTGGTTCTCTGATACTTGCCTGTATGTGTGACATAGGCCATGTATGCATGTATGTGTGCAGGGACATCATGGTAATGCATGTGCGACCAGTGATGTGTGAACCACATGGTTGTTGCATGTGTTTAAATGCCACATGGGGAGCCCTATGCAGATTTTAGACATGAGAGCATGCCAGTCTCTGTTCCTGGACATGGGTGGGGGTGAGGGATGGGTGCTGATGGCAGGTACATATATGGTAGCCATGTCTGTGTGCCTGACCTGCGTGTCTGTGACTTGTGCATGCCATGGATGCATGACACATGTGTGTGACAATGCACAGATTCACTGATGCAGCCTAGTTACCCTTGTATCCGCTGTGTTTGGGGTGTATGGGGCCAGATGGATGTGACTGAGGTGAAGTGTGTGCATGTGATAGGCATGACCCATGATGCATGTGAGTTCCATTTCATTGTATGTTTCAAGAGTCCATTGGACATGTATGGAAATGTCCATGGCATGCGCCATGCCTGTTACTGTGTGTGTTTTGCCTGGACTGACCCATGTGTTGTGGAGGGACATGATGGAAGTGTACTTTGACAGTGGTACTCATCTGCTATTGCTTCCTGTCTAGGGGACCATTGTACAGTACCCTGATGCTTGTGTTCTTTGTCTCCCTCTACGCAGCGGCTAGTGAAGAAGAGGGCGGAGGCGGCGCTGTGGAGCAAGGCAGCGGGGATGCCCCCACGGCTGCAGCGGAAGGGGTGGGTGAGCCCCCACAGGGGCCTGCTACGGTGGAAGATGGTGAGGAGCCATCCAGGTTGGTGGTTTCCACAGAGGAGGAGGAGGCCGCCACAGGGGCACACATGGGGCCTGGTGGGGGCATCCCTGCTGGTGCAAGTGGTGCAGTCCAGGGGCAGGGGCAGGAGGCAGCACAGGTCACCGTGGAGGGGCCTGTGCATGTCGCTGTCCCTGACCCTGACCCTGTGAGTGCACCACCATGCACCAGCAGGGTTTCCCCGTCCCAGGCCCGTCCGCTGGTAGAGGGGATGTCCATGTCACCTGACTCCCCTCCACCTGCAGACGAGGGGACCCGTGTCCGTATGGAGAAGGTCCTGATTGGGGTTGCGATGCGCGCGGGTGCAATTCGTGATGACGTGCGTGCTTCCCGGGAGGAGCACGCACATCATCACGAAGAGCACCGTGCAGACGTGGCCCAATTGGGATCTTCCATGTTCGGGGGTTTTTCTGCATGTGTCGGCCAATCTCTCGGCCCTCTCCTCCTCTGTGGAGGCTATACGCCAGTCGTTCTCCTTGCCGTCTTCCGGCCCAGATGCCACCAGGGCCCCCTTTGGACCTGCCCTGACCTATGCAGCCAGCTCGGTGGGGATCCCATCCCTGCCACAGTCGGGAGTCAGAGGTCAAGCAGGGGTGGACACCACAGCAACTGTACCCCAGCAGATGGAGGATGTGCCGGCATCATCAGGCAGGGCACGTGCACGACGGCATCGGTGGATTCCATCAGCCTGGATGCCGTCGTGCTGGCAGAGGCAGTTGCGTCGGAGGCAGCAGCAGAGTCAACGTGGGAGGCATCATGGCTCGGGGCCATCAACATCGGAGGGGCAGGCATCGGCCGGAGGGCAGGAGGACCCAGGACAGGAAGTGTCTTCCAAGTGGCTGCGGTTGGGCCAGCAGATAGGTGCGGAGCGGCGGCGGGCGGAAGAGGAGCGGCTCACGATGGTCAGGGCGGAGAACTCCATGCGGAGGGCCCTGAGGCGGGCCGAGTGCCTCGAGGCAATCCGCAGGGGGTTGGAGGAGCAGATGGCGTCGTCCCTGCGGACCCTCGGGGCCATGGAGCAGGACCGCCTCCGGGACATCGAACAGGAGTTCGATGATGCCCTGGCCCGGAACACCACGGAGTGAGCCGCTGGACTTGCCCGCCGCCTTTGTATATAGTTCTTTAGTTTTAGGTTTCCTTTGTTTGTTCTTATGATTTGGAGTCGATGGACACTGCTCCACTTTTTGTATATAGTTGCATTTTAGTTAGGGTTTTTTGTAGGTTTCCTTTGTTCAGTTGGGCTCATGGACCCTTGGATGTTTTGTACATAGTTCTTCATTGGATTGATTTTATTTTTCATTTGACTTTGGACAACATTTTTTTGGATTAGGATTTGGTGTTTTTATTTTTTTAACCGGACATGCTGCTTATCTTTTTTTCATTCCCATTGTAATTTGTTTCATTTCTTTTGCATTCTTATTTTTTTTTAATACAATTTTGTTTTCATACTTCACTGTGTGGTATCATCTCATTGGTTTCATGCATGTCATGTTGGGTGTTTTCCCATTCAATTGCAACCATTGTGTGTGACGGACATGGGTTCATTAGCTTTATGAACATTGGGGGTGTAACATGTAATTTCCATTTCCATGTGGGTGAATGGGTTACTTGGTAGGGCTTTTTGGCTGTGGAGGCTGACCATAACGCACATGATTGGGGATTGTGAGGACCTGGTAGAGGCTGCCCCTGCACTGCTGGGGGGTGGGGGTGGTAGGAGACATGAGTGGGGGCCTGGTGGAGGCTGCCCCTGGTGGCTGGGGGGTGGGGGTGGTGGGAGACATGAGTGGGAGCCTGGTGGAGACTGCCCCTGGTGGCTGGGGGGTGGGGGTGGTGGGAGACATGAGTGGGGGCCTGGTGGAGGGTGCCCCTGGTGGCTGGGGGGTGGGGGTGGTGGGAGTCATGGGTGGGGGCCTGGTGGAGGCTGCCCCTGCACTGCTGGGGGGTGGGGGTGGTGGGACACATGAGTGGGGGCCTGGTGGAGGGGGCCCCTGCACTGCTGGGTGGTGGGGGTGGTGGGAGACATGGGTGGGGGCCTGGTGGAGGCTGCCCCTGGTGGCGGGGGGGTGGGGGTGATAGGGGCCATGAGTGGGGGCCTGATGGAGGGTGCCCCTGGTGGCTGGGGGGTGGGGGTGGTGGGAGACATGAGTGGGGGCCTGGTGGAGGGTGCCCCTGCACTGCTGAGGGGTGGGGGTGGTGGGAGACATGAGTGGGGGCCTGGTGGAGGGTGCCCCTGGTGGCTGGGGGCTGGGGTGGTGGGAGACATGAGTGGGGGCCTGGTGGAGGGTGCCCCTGCACTGCTGGGGGGTGGGGGTGGTGGGAGACATGAGTGGGGGCCTGGTGGAGGGTGCCCCTGGTGGCTGGGGGGTGGGGGTGGTGGGAGACATGAGTGGGGGCCTGGTGGAGGGTCCCCTGGTGGCGGGGGGGTGGGGGTGATAGGGGCCATGAGTGGGGGCCTGGTGGACGGTGCCCCTGGATGCTGGGTGGTGGGGGTGGTGGGAGACATGGGTGGGGGCCTGGTGGAAGGTGCCCCTGGTGGCTGGGGGGTGGGGGTGGTGGGAGACATGAGTGGGGGCCTGGTGGAGGGTGCCCCTGGTGGCTGGGGGGTTGGGGTGGTGGGAGACATGAGTGGGGGCCTGGTGGAGGCTGCCCCTGGTAGCTGGGGGGTGGGGGTGGTGGGAGACATGAGTGGGGGCCTGGTGGAGGGTGCCCCTGGTGGCTGGGGGTGGGGGTGGTGGGAGTCATGGGTGGGGGCCTGGTGGAGGCTGCCCCTGCACTGCTGGGGGGTGGGGGTGGTGGGAGACATGAGTGGGGGCCTGGTGGAGGGTGCCCCTGCACTGCTGGGGGGTGGGGGTGGTGGGAGACATGGGTGGGGGCCTGGTGGAGGCTGCCCCTGGTGGCGGGGGGGCAGGGGTGGTAGGGGCCATGAGTGGGGGCCTGGTGGAGGGTGCCCCTGGTGGCTGGGGGGTGGGGGTGGTGGGAGACATGAGTGGGGGCCTGGTGGAGGGTGCCCCGGCACTGCTGGGGGGTGGGGGTGGTGGGAGACATGAGTGGGGGCCTGGTGGAGGGTGCCCCTGGTGGCTGGGGGGTGGGGGTGGTGGGGGACATGAGTGGGGGCCTGGTGGAGGGTGCCCCTGGTGGCGGGAGGGGTGGGGGTGATAGGGGCCATGAGTGGGGGCCTGGTGGAGGGTGCCCCTGGCTGCTGGGAGGTGGGGGTGGTGGGAGACATGGGTGGGGGCCTGGTGGAGGGTGCCCCTGGTGGCTGGGGGGTGGGGGTGGTGGGAGACATGAGTGGGGGCCTGGTGGAGGGTGCCCCTGGTGGCTGGGGGGTGGGGGTGGTGGGAGACATGAGTGGGGGCCTGGTGGAGGCTGCCCCTGCACTGCTGGGGGGTGGGGGTGGTGGTAGACATGAGTGGGGGCCTGGTGGAGGGTGCCCCTGGTGGCTGGGGGGTGGGGGTGGTGGGAGACATGAGTGGGGGCCTGGTGGAGGCTGCCCCTGGTGGCTGGGGGGTGGGGGTGGTGGGAGACATGAGTGGGGGCCTGGTGGAGGGTGCCCCTGGTGGCTGGGGGGTGGGGGTGGTGGGAGTCATGGGTGGGGGCCTGGTGGAGGCTGCCCCTGCAATGCTGGGGGTGGGGGTGGTGGGAAACATGATTGGGGGCCTGGTGGAGGGTGCCCCTGCACTGCTGGGGGGTGGGGGTGGTGGGAGACATGGGTGGGGGCCTGGTGGAGGCTGCCCCTGGTGGCGGGGGGTGGGGGTGATAGGGGCCATGAGTGGGGGCCTAGTGGAGGGTGCCCCTGCACTGCTGGGGGGTGGGGGTGGTGGTAGACATGGTTGGGGGCCTGGTGGAGGGTGCCCCTGGTGGCTGGGGGGTGGGGGTGGTGGGAGACATGAGTGGGGGCCTGGTGGAGGGTGCCCCTGCACTGCTGGGGGGTGGGGGTGGTGGGAGACATGAGTGGGGGCCTGGTGGAGGGTGCCCCTGCACTGCTGGGGGGTGGGGGTGGTGGGAGACATGAGTGGGGGCCTGGTGGAGGGTGCCCCTGCACTGCTGAGGGGTGGGGGTGGTGGTAGACATGAGTGGCGGCCTGGTGGAGGGTGCCCCTGGTGGCGGGGGGGTGGGGGTGATAGGGGCCATGAGTGGGGGCCTGGTGGAGGGTGCCCCTGGTGGCTGGGGGGTGGGGGTGGTGGGAGTCATGGGTGGGGGCCTGGTGGAGGCTGCCCCTGCACTGCTGGGGGGTGGGGGTGGTGGGAGACATGAGTGGGGCCTGGTGGAGGGTGCCCCTGCACTGCTGGGGGGTCGGGGTGGTGGGAGACATGGGTGGGGGCCTGGTGGAGGCTGCCCCTGGTGGCGGTGGGGGTGATAGGGACCATGAGTGGGGGCCTGGTGGAGGGTGCCCCTGGTGGCTGGGGGGTGGGGGTGGTGGGAGACATGAGTGGGCGCCTGGTGGAGGGTGCCCCTGCACTACTGGGGGGTGGGGGTGGTGGGAGACATGAGTGGGGGCCTGGTGGAGGGTGCCCCTGCACTGCTGGGGGGTGGGGGTGGTGGTAGACATGGTTGGGGGCCTGGTGGAGGGTGCCCCTGGTGGCTGGGGGGTGAGGGTGGTGGGAGACATGAGTGGGGGCCTGGTGGAGGGTGCCCCTGCACTGCTGGGGGGTGGGGGTGGTGGGAGACATGAGTGGGGGCCTGGTGGAGGGTGCCCCTGCACTGCTGGAGGGTGGGGGTTGTGGGAGACATGAGTGGGGGCCTGGTGGAGGGTGACCCTGCACTGCTGGGGGGTGGGGGTGGTGGGAGACATGAGTGGGGGCCTGGTGGAGGGTGCCCCTGCACTGCTGGGGGGTGGGGGTGGTGGGAGACATGAGTGGGGGCCTGGTGGAGGGTGCCCCTGCACTGCTGGGGGGTGGGGGTGGGGGTAGACATGAGTGGGGGCCTGTTGGAGGGTGCCCCTGGTGGCTGGGGGGTGGGGGTGGTGGGAGTCATGGGTGGGGGCCTGTTGGAGGGTGCCCCTGGTGGTTGGGGGGTGGGGGTGGTGGGAGTCATGGGTGGGGGCCTGGTGGAGGCTGCCCCTGCACTGCTGGGGGGTGGGGGTGGTGGGAGACATGAGTGGGGGCCTGGTGGAGGGTGCCCCTGCACTGCTGGGGGGTGGGGGTGGTGGGAGACATGGGTGGGGGCCTGGTGGAGGCTGCCCCTGGTGGCGGGTGGGGGGTGGGGGTGATAGGGGCCATGAGTGGGGGCCTGGTGGAGGGTGCCCCTGGTGGCTGGGGGGTGGGGGTGGTGGGAGACATGAGTGGGGGCCTGGTGGAGGGTGCCCCTGCACTGCTGGGGGTGGGGGTGGTGGGAGACATGAGTGGGGGCCTGGTGGAGGGTGCCCCTGGTGGCTGGGGGGTGGGGGTGGTGGGAGACATGAGTGGGGGCCTGGTGGAGGGTGCCCCTGCACTGCTGGGGGGTGGGGGTGGTGGTAGACATGGTTGGGGGCCTGGTGGAGGGTGCCCCTGGTGGCTGGGGGGTGGGGGTGGTGGGAGACATGAGTGGGGGCCTGGTGGAGGGTGCCCCTGGTGGCGGGGGGGTGGGGGTGATAGGGGCCATGATTGGGGGCCTGGTGGAGGGTGCCCCTGGATGCTGGGGGGTGGGGGTGGTGGGAGACATGGGTGGGGGCCTGGTGGAGGGTGCCCCTGGTGGCTGGGGGGTGGGGGTGGTGGGAGACATGAGTGGGGGCCTGGTGGAGGGTGCTCCTGGTGGCTGGGGGGTGGGGGTGGTGGGAGACATGAGTGGGGGCCTGGTGGAGGCTGCCCCTGCACTGCTGGGGGGTGGGGGTGGTGGTAGACATGAGTGGGGGCCTGGGGGAGGGTGCCCCTGGTGGCTGGGGGGTGGGGGTGGTGGGAGACATGAGTGGGGGCCTGGTGGAGGCTGCCCCTGGTGGCTGGGGGGTGGGGGTGGTGGGAGACATGAGTGGGGGCCTGGTGGAGGGTGCCCCTGGTGGCTGGGGGGTGGGGGTGGTGGGAGTCATGGGTGGGGGCCTGGTGGAGGCTGCCCCTGCACTGCTGGGGGGTGGGGGTGGTGGGAGACATGAGTGGGGGCCTGGTGGAGGGTGCCCCTGCACTGCTGGGGGGTGGGGGTGGTGGGAGACATGGGTGGGGGCCTGGTGGAAGCTGCCCCTGGTGGCGGGGGGGTGGGGGTGATAGGGGCCATGAGTGGGGGCCTGGTGGAGGGTGCCCCTGCACTGCTGGGGGGTGGGGGTGGTGGTAGACATGGTTGGGGGCCTGGTGGAGGGTGCCCCTGGTGGCTGGGGGGTGGGGGTGGTGGGAGACATGAGTGGGGGCCTGGTGGAGGGTGCCCCTGGTGGCGGGGGGGTGGGGGTGATAGGGGCCATGAGTGGGGGCCTGGTGGAGGGTGCCCCTGCATTGCTGGGGGGTGGGGGTGGTGGGAGACATGAGTGGGGGCCTGGTGGAGGGTGCCCCTGCACTGCTGGGGGGTGGGGGTGGTGGGAGACATGAGTGGGGGCCTGGTGGAGGGTGCCCCTGCACTGCTGGGGGGTTGGGGTGGTGGTAGACATGAGTGGGGGCCTGGTGGAGGGTGCCCCTGGTGGCGGGGGGGTGGGGGTGATAGGGGCCATGAGTGGGGGCCTGGTGGAGGGTGCCCCTGGATGCTGGGGGGTGGGGGTGGTGGGAGACATGGGTGGGGGCCTGGTGGAGGGTGCCCCTGGTGGCTGGGGGTGGGGGTGGTGGGAGACATGGGTGGGGGCCTGGTGGAGGCTGCCCCTGCACTGCTGGGGGGTGGGGGTGGTGGGAGACATGAGTGGGGGCCTGGTGGAGGGTGCCCCTGCACTGCTGGGGGGTGGGGGTGGTGGGAGACATGGGTGGGGGCCTGGTGGAAGCTGCCCCTGGTGGCGGGGGGTGGGGGTGATAGGGGCCATGAGTGGGGGCCTGGTGGAGGGTGCCCCTGCACTGCTGGGGGGTGGGGGTGGTGGTAGACATGGTTGGGGGCCTGGTGGAGGGTGCCCCTGGTGGCTGGGGGGTGGGGGTGGTGGGAGACATGAGTGGGGGCCTGGTGGAGGGTGCCCCTGGTGGCGGGGGGGTGGGGGTGATAGGGGCCATGAGTGGGGGCCTGGTGGAGGGTGCCCCTGCATTGCTGGGGGGTGGGGGTGGTGGGAGACATGAGTGGGGGCCTGGTGGAGGGTGCCCCTGCACTGCTGGGGGGTGGGGGTGGTGGGAGACATGAGTGGGGGCCTGGTGGAGGGTGCCCCTGCACTGCTGGGGGTGGGGGTGGTGGTAGACATGAGTGGGGGCCTGGTGGAGGGTGCCCCTGGTGGCGGGGGGGGTGGGGGTGATAGGGGCCATGAGTGGGGGCCTGGTGGAGGGTGCCCCTGGATGCTGGGGGGTGGGGGTGGTGGGAGACATGGGTGGGGGCCTGGTGGAGGGTGCCCCTGGTGGCTGGGGGTGGGGGTGGTGGGAGACATGAGTGGGGGCCTGGTGGAGGGTGCCCCTGCACTGCTGGGGGGTGGGGGTGGTGGGAGACATGAGTGGGGGCCTGGTGGAGGGTTCCCCTGGTGGCTGGGGGGTGGGGGTGGTGGGAGACATGGGTGGGGGCCTGGTGGAGGCTGCCTCTGCACTGCTGGGGGGTGTGGGTGGTGGGAGACATGAGTGGGGGCCTGGTGGAGGGTGCCCCTGCAATGCTGGGGGGTGGGGGTGGTGGTAGACATGGTTGGGGGCCTGGTGGAGGGTGCCCCTGGTGGCTGGGGGGTGGGGGTGGTGGGAGAAATGAGTGGGGGCCTGGTGGAGGGTGCCCCTGGTGGCGGGGGAGGTGGGGGTGATAGGGGCCATGAGTGGGGGCCTGGTGGAGGGTGCCCCTGGATGCTGGGGGTGGGGGTGGTGGGAGACATGGGTGGGGGCCTGGTGGAGGGTGCCCCTGGTGGCTGGGGGGTGGGGGTGGTGGGAGACATGAGTGGGGGCCTGGTGGAGGGTGCCCCTGGTGGCTGGGGGTTTGGGTGGTGGGAGACATGAGTGGGGGCCTGGTGGAGGCTGCCCCTGCACTGCTGGGGGGTGGGGGTGGTGGTAGACATGAGTGGGGGCCTGGTGGTGGGTGCCCCTGGTGGCTGGGGGGTGGGGGTGGTGGGAGACATGAGTGGGGGCCTGGTGGAGGCTGCCCCTGGTGGCTGGGGGGTGGGGGTGGTGGGAGACATGAGTGGGGGCCTGGTGGAGGGTGCCCCTGGTGGCTGGGGGGTGGGGGTGGTGGGAGACATGAGTGGGGGCCTGGTGGAGGGTGCCCCTGGTGGCTGGGGGGTGGGGGTGGTGGGAGACATGCATTGTTGATCAGTAGTGCAAGGTGATATGTGGGTTGGCTGGGGGCATGCCCATGGTGGATGGGCTGCCTGCGGGACATGAGCACGGGTGCAGGGTAGTCCCCCGTGGTGTGGGCTGCCTGTAGGGGCCGTGGAGGTTGTGGAGCGTACACCTGGGAGGACCCACACGGCCAATTCATGTGTAGTACTCCCCAGAACCCCTGAAATACACATACCCGGCTGAAATCGCGTGTGGAACTTCCCGCGCACCCCTGAAATACACGTACCCTGCTGAAATCGCGTGTGGAACTTCCCGCGCACCCCTGAAATACACGTACCCTGATGAAATCGCGTGTGGAACTTCCCGCGCACCCCTGGAATACACGTACCCTGCTAAAATCGTGTGTGGAACTTCCCGCGCACCCCTGGAATACACGTACCCTGCTGAAATCGCGTGTGGGACTTCCCACACACCCATGGAATACACGTACCCTGCTCGCACTGGGCCAATCGCGTGTGGAACTTCCCGCGCACCCCTGAAATACACGTACCCTGATGAAATCGCGTGTGGAACTTCCCGCACACCCCTGAAATACACGTACCCTGATGAAATCGCGTGTGGAACTTCCCGCGCACCCCTGAAATACACGTACCCTGCTGAAATCGCGTGTGGAACTTCCCGCGCACCCCTGAAATACACGTACCCTGATGAAATTGCGTGTGGAACTTCCCACGCACCCATGGAATACACGTACCCTGCTCGCACTGGGCCAATCGCGTGTGGAACTTCCCGCGCACCCCTGAAATACACGTATCCTGATGAAATCGCGTGTGGAACTTCCCGCGCACCCATGGAATACATGTACCCTGCTCGCACTGGGCCAAACGCGTGTGGAACTTCCCGCGCACCCCTGAAATACACGTACCCTGATGACATTGCATGTGGAACTTCCCGCGCACCCATGGAATACACGTACCCTGCTCGCACTGGGCCAATCGCGTGTGGAACTTCCCGTGCACCCCTGAAATACACGTACCCTGCTGAAATCGCGTGTGGAACTTCCTGCGCACCCATGGAATACACGTACCCTGCTCGCACTGGGCCAATCGCGCGTGGAACTTCCCGCGCACCCCTGAAATACACGTACCCTGCTGGAATCGCGTGTGAGACTTCCCAGGCACCACGGTATACACGCACACGTATTTTTTGTCAGCGGGTGTCCGTGTTTGTGGGTACCCCTTTGCACGTCATTTGTCCTGGAGGGCCACAGTATAGGGCATTCATCATGGCTGTATATAGGTGCTATTTGTTGGCGCACCTTTTGGCGCACATTTCTTCCAGGCGCAGAGACGCTACCGCCTGCTTTCTTGTGGCTGTCGTGTTTGTGCCTGTGCGCTGGTTTGAGCGTGCGCTTTTTTGCCCTATTCTATTCCATGGATACGTGTTGTAGGCGAGCGTGTGGGCGTTCGGCGCACTTGTACCCTGTACTTCCCCCGTGACGCCCACATTTTGGCAAGTTGTTCCCCATTCCGAGTGTTACGCCCCGTGTTCCGCCTACTTTTGTTGCGTGCGCCACGCTATGTGCGATTTTCGCTGTGGCCTGTGCGATTTTCGCTGTGACCTGGCGCACGCAGTTAGATGGCCTGTGCGCCAACGTGCGCCGCACACTTTTTTTTCGCACATCCCATGGTTTTCTCGCGCACGGCCTTCCATGAATCGATGTGCGCTGCTTTTCATGCGATTTTCGCACTTGCACTGCGATTTTCGCTATTTCACTGCGATTCGCACGTTTTTGCCCACTTGCGCCGCGCTAATTATTCCATGAATCGGCCTGTTAAAGTAAGAGAAGCCAACATATTAGACCAACTCAAGACTCATAATAAAGTGAGTGGACGGTAGACCCAATGTCTGTGTATTGCAGATGTTGACCGTGGTAGATAAAAACCCTTCCCAAGAAAGGAATTTCTAGCAAAGGGTATTCCTGAAAGTAAACAACACCCAAATGAATTCCACATACACTGCCACCAAAACAGCATTTGTTTGGGTTACTTAGTGCAGTGTATTCACTCAGTAGCTTC
Organism: Ambystoma mexicanum; assembly: GCF_040938575.1. Taxonomy (NCBI): domain Eukaryota; kingdom Metazoa; phylum Chordata; class Amphibia; order Caudata; family Ambystomatidae; genus Ambystoma; species Ambystoma mexicanum. The sequence goes on from NC_090924.1 coordinate 23,585,453, forward strand.
CAGTGATGTGGACAAAATTAACATTGGCTGCTCAAGCTTTTTGAGCTTACATTCATTGCAGTCTTAGCTGATGACACCCATCCAGTTTAGCTTGAGATGCCAAGATTGTCGAATATCTCAACCCATTGTAATTTAGAGCTGTTGCAGTGACTGAGTGCACCTGAGGTGGCCTTGGACCCACATGCACGGCCTTTGAGTTTGAGATGTTTGCTATCATAAACTCAACATAGCTATATTTAAGTACTTGCAAATATTTGGAAGTTCACAATAAGCAAAGAATCATCAACATATACATAAAATGGACCATAGAAGCATGTTGATCCTTCTGGTTTGGCTTCACTTTCAGTCTTGAACTTGACTGCGAGTAGCCATCTTGGATTGGTCACTGACATCACTTCCAGTGGCCATCTTGGATCCATATATTCAAAAAAGTGGATCTTGGTAGTGAGGTTGGAGCAACACACTATACACAAAATTCAGTACTAATTCATCAATTTAATTTATAAATGATGTCACAAAATTAAAAATCACTCAATTGTGGTACATAATCAGTCATGTTTTTGAACATCTATCATTTGCTACCTTTCATACTCATTCATACTCTCACACATTCAATATTAAACACAATACTTTCGATACACAGGAAAGTTCAACTAACATTGGAGTCTTTCTTGTAAACATACATTAAACAATATATTCTTCCTATAGCACCCTTGATTCCTGGTGGTGTGCATATAAGTCCAATAGTGTTCCTTATAAACTGCGTCTATATATGTTTCAGTCGGTTATCAATAGGCATGAAATTATCGGCCAAAGTAGTATCGACCTTCTTCAGGACAAGGACAAGAGTGGAACTTCCCTCACACTTGTAGAAAATATAGGTGGAAGATGTCTTAAACAATTTCTCAATTTCTCTCTACATAAAACAAACACATAAACAACCATTTGCAATGCAAACTCATTTCTTTTAGTAGCATATCAACTTATGCATATCAACCGTCAATGGTTGTAAAAGCTTACACTTACTTCCAATTTCAAATGTTGGGGGCGGCTCAAGCTGAAGGAGCGAATCCCAAGTGCTCGAGAGGGTAGTTTGCCAGGGAGACTGTAAAACAATTAGGCCCACAGTCAACCTATATCTAGCCCAATATAGTAAATCCAACAAAGCACAATGGCTAAAATCGCAGGACTTACTTGTTCAAATAGTGTATATAGATTTCACCAGCATTCACAGTGCATTACTCGGCTTGACCACTAGTCCATAGAACTTCACAGTGATATAGGTCATGCAAAACAGTGTTATACAATTTGTAATCAACAAAGGATTAAACTTGTGTAGCTCCACCCATATGCCCACAGTTGTGCCATAGTCATACTGAGGCTAAAAAGAATGAAGCAAACTCAGACCAATGAGGCGTATTGTCAACAACAATATGACCATGGGGGCTGGCGATGTATAGGTCAATGATGTCATCCGCCCCGTAATCACATCAATCTTCCGGCTACATCTGCACTCAAAAGCATGCATATTGCCCAAACGTAGTGTTAGTCCCTAAAACATACTTCATGCCAGCCTTCAAAGAACAGTCTAGCTAATCCATTACCAAATGCACTTGCTAACTAATAGTGTGCTACGGCACCAATCACGACACTAGTCTAGTGGCATGAGCGATGTAAAATAACTAGCTCCGTCAACCACAGCTCACAACTTTGTGGCCCATTTCTAAAATAAGTTCTAATAAAGAACTCTATATCTTGCACCATCTGCCAATGTTAGTGGCAAACATGTGGCAAACATTTTTATATTTTCAGCATGCAAGCCATGACTTAATGACCCGCGTGCAGTTGGCCACCAATACCAACAAAGATGTGAGTTATAACATCTGCGGTGGTCAATCACTGTAGTGCGCCAGCAAATTTAACAATTTAAACATGCAGGCAATCATGCCCAATGCTAAATTCAATCACAGACTTACCCGTAGTGCAGCCCTTCATTTGTGCTTCAACTCGCGTATTAGAAAACGGACACCCAAACGGATGCCATACTTATGGTACCCACCTTCATTCTTGGTCATAAAAATAGGACTAACTGGGTGGTCTAACTTTGTCAGTCTGCAGATACAATTTATTTCAAATCAAAAATGGATATAAAAATGTAAAAAATGTATTAATGCCCGACCAGTAGCATATTCATCAGTATGGTGTAACTCAAATGCTAAAGATAATGATCAAAGCCGCGTACCCAGCCAGCACTACAACGATTTCACAGCTGTCAATGTATATTAGTGTACATAAATGTGAGAAAAGATCTAATGCATGCCCAACCTATAGCATAATGATAAAAAACACATCCTATAACTAATGAAGCTGCATGTTTTTGCGGATTTCAAGTATAGGTTGGAACAGTACTCGCACAGGGGCTACTATGAGGGTAGTAACTCACAATGCATTACCCACACTTTCCTAACAATCTATATCTTCAACACTGCCAGTGCTATATATGCACTCAGGTTTCATCACATAATGCCAGGTTGAAATGTGACTCAGATGTCGTAACAGCCGCCTCACTACATCTACAGTTATGCATCCCCAAATTTACATCTGTCTCAGATCAGTCTATTCCATTTGACTGCAATGTTCATGCCATGTTTTACCAAATCTAAAGAGTAGATCCATCACTGCTCCAATCTATGTAGCTTTGTACTCATGTCACATCCGCGGGACGGAGCCCTGATAGTTTGCAGAATAAACCATCTGATGTCATTTTCAGTATGATTGTGTCCTTCACCTGGTTCCTTAGACAGGTTCTATGTTCCGAAATTCTCATCCGTATTTGTCTTGTTGTTTTCCCAACATATATGTATGTGCATGGACAGAGAATAATATATATATATATCACATTTTTTGTCAGGCAATTCGTATGACCCTTCAGTGGCCAAATTAATATTGCCATGCTTGAACGTCTTGGCTCTGTATGGGGGCATGCAGCACAGTGGCCACACTTATAATGACCCGTAACGGGGGTAAACCCCATTGGTTTCCGACTGTCTGATCATTTTGTTTTTCTACATTAGTGTGAACCAATCTCTGCCTGACATTGTAGTTCTTTTTCAAAGCAAACATGGGCTTTTTATCTAGACTGTCCGATTGTTTAACCAGGTGCCAGTTCTTGTTGATACTCTTTATTATGGCGTTACTGATGGGAGAGTAAGTTGAAACACATATCAGTTGTTTTTTTGTGATTTTTTTCTCTCCCAGTGAGGCATACCTCCTGATGTGTGTTCAGAGCAGGCTTCATGTTTTGTCTTACCAACTTCCTCGGGTAACCCCAGTCAATGAGTCTCTCTTTTAAGTTTGTAGCATGCTCTATAAAGTCCTCCTTGTTGGTGGTATTTTGTTTTAAGCCCACCGGATGGAAGCTCAAGTAATGCAGTAACAAGTTCTTTTTTTTTTCTCAAAATTTTATTTTCATTTTTGCAATAAATTGGATTACATGTCATCAACATATCCCAAGCTCAATTTCCTGTGACTGTCATAACATTGTATGTCGAGATTGTGATTGTGTGTGGATTCTCAGGATGTAACCTTAATGATAACATTAACAACCTTAACAACATATACCCCCCTGCGTCCCTCCCCCTCCCGCTTAACTGGAATGGTTCCGACTTCAGCATCCATGGTTGATCTTGTCTGTGGTTTTTTCTCTCCTTTATATTACCTTGGCTTTATCTATAGTGAGATCTTCTGGTCACCTGTCTAATAGGCTTCAGTTCAGGATTGGTCTCATTAGTTTTGCTCTGAAGTAGTAAGATTCCCTCTCTTTGTCAAAGTCTATGAATGGGTCCCATATTGCTAAGAATTTCTGGCACTTTTCCTCTCTCAGGGCTGTCACTTTTTCCATTGCTAATATGGTCCATATTTTGACCAACAAGCATGCTATCACTGGATCCTCTAGGTTTTTCCAGCTTTCCTCTTAGCCGCCATTAATAGTTGGGTGATGAGGGCAGCGTTATTTCCTGTCGCTGCATATATTCCTTCTACTTCAGTACCCAGTAGGATTACCTTTGGGTCCCTTGGGAGTTGGCTCCCTGTGATTTATTTTATATGTCCCAATACTTCTTTCCAATACATCACAGTTTTGGGACAGGCCCACCACATGTGATACAAGTCTCCCCTGTTTCCATATTGCCTCCAGCAGTTGGGGGAGTATGTGGGGTTCATTTTATGGAGCCTATGTGGGGTTAGGTACCACCTGGTGCATATTTTGTATGCTGTCTCCTTGACGGCAGTGCACTTAGACTTTTTTTTGCCCTTTTCCATATTTGTCCCCATTCCTCCTCCATAATGGGGGTGCCCAAGTCCCTTTCCCAATTGTCTTTGTATGAAATGCTGTCCTATATTTGTGCTTTATCTATTAATCTGTAAATTATTGCTAGTGCTTTCGAGGGTACACCCTCCTGCGGGGTGAGCTCCAGTCCCAATGGGGCTCTGTTTGCAGCCTTTTTTACCTCCTTCTGTGAGATCCAATGCCTTATTTGTATGTATGCGTACCTTTCCCTTTCCCCGATGCCAAATTTCTGCTTACTGTCTTCGAATACCAAAGGTGTTCCGGCCTGAAAGAAGTCTTTCAAATTGACCACCCGTGCTTGTCCCCAGTTTTCCCAGAACACGCCCCGCGTACCCGGGGGAAAAGTCTTGGTTATGTGCCATTGGGATTAAAGGTCCTAGCCCTTCTGCCCCCCTGGCTCCCGTTTGTAATGCATGTAATGTTCCTAGGGGGATGTTTGTAACCCCTTGCTCTATTCCCACCCATCCCGTTAGTGTGTTGCCTCCCATCTATTTCAGCATCCGTGCTATTTTGGCTGCCAGAATATACATCTCTCGAGATCAGGGACTTCGAGTCTTCCCAATAGGGGTGGTCTAGTCATGACACTTTTTGGTATTCTAGATTTTTTTCCCATGCCACACAAAGGCAACCACTTCTTTTTGCAGAGCTTTGCTGATCTTCGGGGCAATTTCATCTGGGCGGAAACTAACCACGTATAATAGGCGGGCTAGCAGGGTCATCTTGAGTGCAGCTATGCGTGCGAACCAGGTCACTTCCTGGGCATCCCATTTATGTAGGTCTTCTTTTAACTGTTTCTATAGTGGCATTATTTTTGCCTCATATAGATGTTTTATTCTCTTGTTAGTAAGGTTCCTAGGTATTCTATGGCTTTGGGTTCCCAGATTAGTGGATATTGTGACTTTATTATTTCAACCACCCTCTCTTCTTCTGTTATATTCAAGGCCTTTGATTTAGTGTAATTAATGGTGAACCCAGATATCTTGGCGAACTCCCATAACCTCTCTAATGCTTTGGGGAGTGAGGTAATGGAGTTTTTAAGGAACAGTAAATTGTCATCGCCATGCAATGGGATTTTATGTGCTATTCCCCCAGCCACCACTCCCTTTACTTCCGAATCCTGTCTAATGGCTTCTGCTACAGGTTCCATTGCCATTGCAAAGATCAGGGGGGATAGCGGGCAGCCCTGTCATGTACCTCTTTGTATATGTATTCTTGCATTGACCTTGCATGTAGTCTTCCATTGACCATAAAGGTTGTTGAGGGGAGTTGGAAGTTTGCTAGCACCATCACAACAAAGGTGGGGTCACAGCCATATTTTGCTAGGACCAGGTTTAGATATGCCCAGTCTTGGTTGTCAAATGCCTGCCGTGTGTCTAGGGCTGCTATAGAGATTTTATGACCTGTCCTGGTCCCTAGGGCTATAATATCTACCGCTCGCATAACGTTGTCCTGCGTGTGCCTTCCTACGATAAACCCAGCCTGGTCCTTGTGGATAATTTTGGGTAGCACTTTTGCCAGCCTGGTCGCAAGGATTTTAGAGTAAAGTTTTGCATTGCTGTTGAGCAAAGAAATCAGCCTGTAGCTTGTGCATTCTGTAGGATCTTTCCCCGGTTTAAGGATCAGTACTGTGTTTGAGTTCCCCATATCAGGCGTAACTGTTCCACTTTCCCTTATATGATTGAAAAGTTTTGTTAGTGGGCCTAGCAGCTGCTTCCTGAATGTTTTATAATATCCATTCCCCAACCCATCTGGTCCCGGGGTCTTGTTGGGAGGAAGGTGTGTTATGGCGTCACTTATCTCCTGTGCTGTAATGGGGGCTTGTAAGTTAGGTTTGTCTTTGTTACTTATTTGGGGCAAAGCAAATTTCGACATATAGTCTATTTGTGCTTGTGGAGAGAGGTTCTCCCTTTCGAGAAGGCCCTGATGAAACTTCTCCATTATGTCTAGCTTCTCTTCCTCCAATGTGCATGTTTCTCCTTTAAAGTTTTTGAGCCGCACTATATAGTTACGGGATCTCTGTTTATTTAGCTTAGCTGCTAGGAATTTGTTAGCTTTCCCCCTGTGCACCTAATATGTCTGCTCGGTGTGTAAGATCGATAGTGCGGTATGCTCTGCCACAAGAGTTTCGAGCTGAGCTCTGACCTTACGGAGGATTCTTGATGTTTTAGGTGTTTGTCGCTGCACTTCTGCCTCCCGTAGTTCTGTCTCGAGATTCAGCTTGATGAGCCCCCTCTCTCATATGTATGCTGTGGCCTGTGATATAAATTCTAACCGGGCTACCACCTTTCCCGCATCCCAGATTGCTCCCCAATTCATTTCCCCATTATCATTGTCTTGGAAATAGTTATTCAGTACTTTCTTCATATGCGGTCTCAGGGCAATCTCTCTGAGCATCATTTCATGCAACCTCCAGTTTTTGCGGATGCAGGGCCTTTCTTTTATGGTGATAATTTTCAGAAGGACTGGGGCGTGATCAGAAAGATATTGGACTCCTATTTGTACTATGTCAACCTGTGGAATTAGTGTGGCTGAGACCAGGATCATATCTATTTGTGAGTACCCTCAATGGACCGCCGAGTAATGGGTGAATTCTTTTTCTTCCTCGTGGAAAAATCTCCACGTTTCCACAACTCCTAGGTCCCTGAACAATTTACCCAGTGTCAGCTGCGGTGGTGGGTGGGGGGATGTCTAGGGCTGGGTCCATTACACAAGTCTGCCCCGATTATGATTTGTCATTCGCACCAACTCCCCAGTTTCTGCAGTATTTCTCACAGGAACAGGTCTTGCCTTTCATAAGGGGTGTATATTGTGATTAGTGTGTAAGTCTGTTCAGATAGCATCTCCTTGAAAAGTAGGAATCTGCCCTCTGTGTCTCTGATTAAATCCTGTTTCTTAAATGCAACGCTAACGCTTAGTAGGATCGCTACCCCTTTGGTTTTCTTCCCCCTGAGGCAAAGTATTGACTGGAGAATGCTCTGTGGGCCATTTTCTTTGGTCTATCGGGAGTAGGTGAGTTTCCTTTAAGAAGACAATAGCTGCTCAAACTCTAGTAAGAGCGTTAGAATGGAGCGCTGCTTCCCTGGTGAGTTTATCCCCTGCACATTTAGGGTTATGACATTCAACTCAGTCGCGGCCTCAGTGTCAATTGTTCCTCATTGTATGCCGTGTTTTCCCCCACAGTGAATGCCACGCTTTCTATTTGTTGTGAACCATACCTCAAACATTTCCCCATAACTTAACTTCATCTTTAAATAACTTCCAATGTCTTGTCACTCCTACCCTCCCTCCTCCCTCTTCCCTTCTTCTGGGACCAAGGACGTGTTGAGCCTTCTCCGAGTTCCCCTCAGGGCATTGGATTCCGTATCCTCCCCAACGTCTCCCTAATCAGGACATGCCTATTTCCTGCATGTAGATTTCAAGATGTCCCCCCCGTCCCTGCCCAGGCTTACTTCGTCCTTCTCACCATCTTTTCTTTCGTTATCTCCCCTGTATGAGCTCTGGTCTCTATTTTCGTTCAGGTCTGTTCAGCGTCTCTTTATCATTCTTGGCGTGCTTGTGTAGTTTTCTTTGGTCTTCACTTTGGTCTGGGCCCCTTTAAGTTGGACCCTGTGCCTCTCCTTCTTCTGTTGTTTGAGGACCACTCCCAATGCCTGGGCCAAAGGGGTATGCCTATCTGCAGCTGATTCCTTTGGTTTTTAGTGTCCTTGTGATCGGTTGCATCAGTCTCCTTTTATGTAATGTGAAGAGTGTTATGTAATGTGAAGAGTACTAGATCCTACAACAGTTGGATCTGGTTTCCATTGATGGAGACTGTTTGTTATTTTCATGCTGCTTGTAGTATCTCCTCCTTCATTGAGTATGAAGTCATTGCTGCCATTAGGACATCGCTTGGTCTAGCTCCGCATTCGTTTCTCTTGGGCCACATTCTATGTATTCTGTCGATAAGTATGTCTTCTGGTGGTGTGCTGTTGAGCATGCTACTGAAGCATTGCTGCATTGTGCCCTTGAGGTCTCCATCCCCTATTGTTTCATCCAGGCCTTTGGGCCTTATGTTAGACCTCTGCGATATGTTCTCAAGATCTTCAGCCATGCACCGGTCTAGACAATCTTAGACAACCTCCTGGGGGTTATGGATCACTATACCCCCCCCCCGCTGCATTCGTATCTCAGACCCTATGTGCACTGTGTTACTCCTAGATTACTGCCAACAACTTACCAACATACTCCTATTTTACTCATGTGGACACAAATAACATAAGACACAACACAAAGAAAACACATGAATCGATTCAATTATAACAGTGGAATACATTTATTTATGATTGCACAGCTTCAAAACATAATGCAGGCAATCCTAATGCAGACAATCCTAATACTATTGCGAATGTCTAATTTGCACCTTTTAGACTTCTGGTGCAAAGCAAATCTACCATGCAATAACTATAAGCCTTACAGGCTTCTAATGCAAGCCTGTGATGCAAGCCTGTGATTCTAGTGCAGTCTAAATGCAAGCGTCAGCATCCATCTCCTTCATGCAGGATCAAATCCACACCAATTCACACCAATCCTTCACATTCACTCACTCTAATCAATCCCTGTCTGATTTCCCCTTCTATCAAACCCAAAGCAATCAGTTTAGTCTAGGCAATAGACCATACTTCCCATTTGCTTCCCTTGGTCTCCTGCTCTGTTTGCCAGGGCTCTCCTCTATGCACGACTCTGCAATCAGCCAGTCAGTGGCAGGCCTCAAGATCTGGTAACTGCCAACTGCCAAGCTCTGCCAAGCTCTCTCTCTGCCTCATCAGGTTCTGCTGCACCAAGACACTTCTCTCTCATCGCATCTCGTATTCCATCTTGCACCATCTCCAACCAACAGCCAACAACCTCAGCAACTAACTCCAGCCAACCCCTCTCCCCCTTGGTTATACTCTTCCAATGATGCACTCATCCCCCATGGTTACTCACATTCTCTAAGCTAATGTCTGTCTATCAGCGTATAAGAAATGCCTGCCAGTCTGTGTTTCGTATTCTTGTTGCGTTCTGGTCACTACGTGTGCTGTGTCAAAGTGTGTCAAAGTGACATTGGACATCATATCTCTTTCATGGCCATCTGTGTACGGGTGACAACACCATCTAATTCCATCTATTTCCCCATTCACTTCACTGTTGGCATCACAAAATGCTCTCTATGTCCCCTTGTTCAAAGCATCTCATTGCCTGCAAAGGCTTCGCTCTGCTCTCTATCCACTCCATGATGCGCTCCCTCCCAACTTTGCCTCCGCGAACACCAGCCATGCTGATGCTGATAAGCCTAGGCCATCTCTCCACTCGGACAAGGGTGACTTCTTATCCACCAAACTGTTTACAAATTCCTTCTTCCACAGTGTTAACCATAACATCTTCGCACTGAGCCCAGTGCAAATAACTTCTGTGTGTCTCCATCAGAAATGGCTCTTAGGCCTTGTGCTAAATGCTTCCTAGCATTTATGCTTTCTTTTCCGCAATGCAAGCGCTAACTATATAATGCAAACTCATTCTAAATACACACTCAACATACATACATAAATGACAGTCTCTTCATGTGTCTCTACAAAGCATACACGTGTCATCATACTAAATGGCTCTTCGTGGCATTTTCAAATATGACAGTGTGTCATTTCCAGGCCTCATTCGTTCTCTCTCCTGCAAACAATACGTTTCTCTCAGCCCAAGCGCTATAATGCAAACATAGATGCATAGCAAATCATTCTCTACATGTCATGATGCAAATATACTGTGTCTCTAAAGAACTACATGGCACTTCAAATACGTGCAAGTGTCATTCTATTGCAAATGGCAAAGTGGTAGTCTAATATATGGATAACTGTAATGATGCTACTTCTGCAATGTACAAGGGATAGCTAAACAGGATGCAATCATTCTTAAAGGAATACTACTAAATAATGGTTCTCTAACAATGGGTACTAATGGGTATTGGTTCTGTAACAAAGAGTACTAATTATCTCTAATGAGTCTAATTATTATCTATCAATGGGTCTTATGATTCTCTAATGACAACAATCCAGGCATCTCATTTTATCAGATTCCACACTGTGGCATCCACTCTCTCCCCAAGTTCTGTGATGTCCTTCTTCACCTCTTGCAAAGATGATCTTAGTTCCTCTCGCATTGTACTTAATTGGTTCTGAAGGGATTCCATCATCCTGTTTTCCATGCTATTCAAACATTCTTGCAGTTCATCCTTGTTTAAGGCCATTTTCGTGGTTTCTTCCATGTTTCCTTTGGTCCTTGCTTCTTCTGTGTTGCCCCTGTGTTGATCTTCCTCCCCGTGCTGTCTCCAGTAGTGCTCCAGTTGTCCTCCTCGTATCATGGTTGTGGTCATGGCTTTTGCAGCAATGTTCTTGATTTTAGTCCCTGGCATTTGTGTCTTGGTCCCATTAGTTGGGCATCTGGGTGTTTACAGCTGAGTGCTTTTGAGTGAGCTGTATATGTGCCCCTCACCGGTTTTCCCCTAGGAGAGTTATGTTTCAGAGGCTAGGTTAGATTGCGGCTTAGCTGTGAGTGCTGTTACTTGCACTGTTCACAATGTTCTTGGTTGCACCTTTGTTTTAGGGCGTTACCACTCTTCGGTTGTGGTTCCTTCAGGTTTGTGCGCCTGATAGATGTTTTGATAGCTGTTGGTGTGTGGGGCTGGTGGGATAATCTTCTGTGAGGTCATAGGCGCTCGCCAAGTGTACAGAGAGAATCTATGGATAGGTTTCTCCTGGTATGTTCCAGCCGCAATTCCCAGCTTTCTTGGGGGTAGGTTGGTACCGGTGTATGTCTCTACTTTTGTGCCTCTGTGAGCTCGCTACTCAGCTCGCGCCAGTTGCATGAGGGGGCCACTGAAATTCTAGTCCCACTGGTGCTATGAAATATTCATGAGCTTATTCTTAGCTCGAAGATCCATGTGGAGCGGGCCGGGTGTTTTGGCTTGGATCAGTTCGGGAATTCATGCTGCCCTGCTCCTAGGTCCTCTGTCATGTGGGGTGCTTCTGGGCCGCTCCTCTTCAGGTGTTTGTTGTGGGTCCTAGGTGTCTTTCCCGCCCAAAGCGCTGCCCCTATTGGGGGTCCCTCTGTTCCCCCGTACTGGGAATCAGGTTGTTTTCTTTTCACTTTTGGGGGTGCCAGCTCTCCCCACCCTAACTGTCGTTGGTTTACAATATCCTGTGTTATGGCTGCCCCGGTACCTCAAGTCCGGCTGTGTTTGTGTTATTCAGGAGCGGTCACATCTAGTTGGTGGTGCTGTCAATGCCTGCTCATTTCTTTTACAGTTCCCCTGTGGCTGCATGGGGGGGCAGCCTGTTCTCTCCTCCTTTGGGTGCGCGCACTTTGGTTTTCCCCGACATGACGGGTGGGTGGCGGCACCTCCGATCCTCAGGGTGTCCGTTTCTCCACCGTTCGGTGCGCCTTCTGTGTGCACCCCCTCCCGCTATGGTGCGGCTTCGTACCAGCGAGTGTTTCTGTAGTCAGAGAGCCCAAGTATGTGGGGTCCAAAAGGGCAATGCTGTGGGGCCGCTCTTCTCCCTTCGACACAGCCCTGGCCTCCGCAGACACTTTACCCCTCGGTCTTCATCTTCGTGTTGGGATCGGACTCCGGGCTCTCTGCGCTTCCACACCTCTGCTGCTCGGGGAGGGGGAGGCAGCCTGTTCTCTCTGGTATGACGGGTGGGTGGCAGCACCTCCGATCCTCGATGTGTTCCTTTCACCACAGTTCGATGCGCCTGCTGTATCCGCTATGGTGCGGCTTCGTACCAGTCAAGTGTTTCTGTAACCGGAGAGCTCATGGTTTTAAGTATGTGGGGTCCGAAGGAGTGACGCTGTGGGGACGCTTGTCTATCACAGATGCATCCCTGGCCTCCGCAGTCACTTTCTCTTCAGTCCTCTGCTTCAGGTTGGGATTACACACCGGGCTCTCTGCTCTTCCACGCCTCCACTGCTCGGACATCTCTTTGCGTCGGATCCGGATTAGTGGTGTCCGGCACACCTCCGCTCGCGTTTTGGGTCAGTGTCGGGGTTTCATTTGGGCTTAGGAAGTGCTTATTTTGCCTTTATTGTTCTGGCCCGGGCGGAGCGCAGGGGTTCCGCGACTTCACCATGTGGCGGCCATCTTGGTATCTGCAGTAACAAGTTCTTATCTGTGGCCTTTCTGAATAGAGTTGTCTGCAATTTATCATCCAATTTCGTGATTACCAGGTCTAGAAAACTCAATTTCTCATTTGTCATTATCCCATTCCATTGTGAACCTGATGTTTGGGTCACATATATTTACCCATTCTAGAAAGGCCGTAAGTGATCCACTGTCACCCCTCCAGATCAGAAAGACATTGTCTATATACCGCTTCCATGTAAGATGCAAAATGTTGTTTTAATGTGCTGCTGGTACCGACAATATATAGGTCTTCAAAACTGGCCACGTACAAATTGGCAACATCGGGCGCAAAAGTTGTGCCCATTCTGACCCCTCTGTGTTGTTTGTAGGTTTGCTTTTTAAAGAGAAAAGAATTCTCACACATTGCCAAGCGAGCACACTCAAACACCAAGCCAGTAGGAGGTATGCGCGGCTCAGGTCATTGGTCCAGGTAAATGCTCAGCAAATCTAGGCACTTTTATTGAGGAATAGATGTATACAAAGATTCCACATCCATGGTGACTAAAATGTTATGTGTTCAAGAATCTTTATCATCTCTGTCGTGTCTTTGACCTAGGTCGGCATAGCCTGTACAAAAGGTTTAAGATAAAATTTGCTATATACTGACAGTGGTTCCAACAATGAATCGATTGCCGACACAATTGGATGACCCAGTGGTGTTTATTGATTCTTATGGACTTTGGGCAGTATATAAAATGCCCCTAATTTTGGATGGCTTTTCGATAGGAATATACTTTCCCCCTTATTAAACCAGTTCTCATCTAGTGCATGTCTCATAAGGTTTGTGGTCTCCTCCTGTAGTCTAGCAGTGGGGTCCCAATCCAACTTCTTATATGCATCTGTGTCCGCCAGAAGGCGTAGGCACTCCTCTTCATATTTTGCAGTGTCCATAACAACTATACCACCGCCTTTGCCGACTGACTTGATGGTAATCTCAAAATTGTTTCAAAGAGATTGCAATCTATCTCTCTCAGCTCTATTGAGATTATCTTGATGGAAATGTTTACTCTTAAGAGCTTCATGCATATGCTTGATAACTATATTCTCGAACACTTGAATCCCTGGAGGGCAAGTGTGTGGCGGCGGATAGAAATGTGATTTGACTTTGAGACCCGTCAAGTTAGCTATTTCTTCCTGATCTTTGTTAGACTCAATGCCATCTCTTCTCTGGATGGGTAAATACATCTTGAGAAGTGTTTGAGCCGAATATTTCTGAAAAGTCATTGCAGCTCCATTTCGCATGTGAATGCATTGGCCTTGGTAACTGGTACAAAGCACAGTCCTCTTGCTAGAACATTCCGTTCCATGTCTGTTAATACATGTGTTGACAGATTGAAAATTGGTATGTTCCCTGTCTTTGGTATTTTGAATACCATTGGCAGGTTTGCATCCCGGCAAAAACTGTTGCTGCTGTTGTCTTGGTTGCCCGCGTTGTCCCCCTCTAGGAAAAAACTGCGGTTGTTGGTGGCCCTGCCCCCTCGCGTTGCGTTGTTGTCCCATAGCCCGACCTGAATCACCTGGGGGTCCAGATGAATTAGAAAAAGTCACATATCTATTCTGCCGGTGGTTTTGTGGACCAACCATTTCTTCGGTATAAAACATAACCCTTAGGTATGAATATGTGCGTTCCTCTTTATAGTTGCTAAGGTCTTTCTGTAACTTATTAATCTTACGATCTAAGTTCAGTTCCCTGAACTTTTTCAATTCCACTTCTAGTTTCTCAAGTTGCAACTTTGCATCTTCTATAGTAGTGTTTTCAGCAAACTCGTTTTCCAATATCCCAATCTGTTCAGTCTGAGCCTTTGCTTCCTCCTCTACAGTTTTGATTATCAGTATTACCTAGTCTCTTGAACACTTGTTCCCCACTCCACTGAATCCTTTTGAAATTTTACATTATGAATAAACAATCGCTGGATGTTTTTCACCTGAAGTCCCGCTTGGATGATCACACTGTTAAGGTATTCAAGCATAAAACTCCCCTGCAATAGAGTCCTAATCAATTTCTTCTTTTTCTGCATTATCTTATTTTTCTCATATCCACCGTCTATATTTGCTTCGGTGGATTTCTTTCCAGCGAACAACGCAGGTGTTTCTAGAAGTGTTTTATAGTAATCATCTGAGAAAGAGAAAACATTTATGTTCTCCATTCAATACTAGGCATTTTAACTCAGCTTGGAATTTAATCCGATTCCCTTTCAACCGTGAGCTGTACTCTATGTATACAAAAAATAAGGATACATGTCAACCAAGTGATCCTTCATGTAGGTAATGTCGATATATTCAAAAAAGTGGATCTGTTGTTTTACAGGCTCCCCGGCACACTGCTCTCTCGAGCACTTGGGATTCACTCCTTCAGCTTGCACCACCCTCAACATTTGAAATTGGAGATGATTGTAAGCTTCTACAACCATTGACGGTTGATATGCATACGTTGATATGCTGCTAAAAGAAATGAGGGTTGATTGTAAATGGTTGTTTATGTGTTTGTTTTATGTAGAAAGGAATTGAGAAATTGTTGAAGACATCTTCCACCTCTATTTTCCACGAGTGTGAGGTAAGTTCCACTCTTGTCCTTGTCCTGAAGAAAGTAAATACTACTTTGGGCGATAATTTCTTGCCTATTGATAACTAACTGAAACATATGTAGATGCAGTCTATAAGGAACACTATTGGACTTGTACGCACACCATCAGGAATCAAGGGTGCTATAGGAAGAATATATTGTTTAATGTATGATTACAAGAAAGACTCCAATGTTAGTTGAACTTTCCTGTATATTGAATGTAGTGTGTTTAACATTGAATGCATAAGAGTATGAATGTGTAAGAAAGGTGGGAAATGATAGATGTTCAAAAACATGACTAATTATGTACAACAATTGAGTGGTTTTTAATTTTGTGATATAATTTGTAAATTAAATTGATGAATTAGTACTGAATTTTGTGTATAGTGTGTTTCTCCAACATCTCTAACAAGATCCACTTTTTTCAATATATCGACATTACCTTCCTGAATGATCATTTGGTTGACAGGCACCCTTATTTTTTGGATACATCTTGGATCCATGACATCACTTCCTGTTGCCATATAACCCATCTCCAGAGGAAACCCACAAGATGCTCTGCTGGCAACACCAATCAGGAAGAAATAGCCTCATCCCAGCAACAGCAAGGTCAATATCAGAGAGACAAAACACTGTTGGACTAGGCGATCAGGTGACAAGAGCATGTGCCGTTCCTTTTGATTTTTGACTTCACTTTCTGCCTTGAACTTGACTGCCAGCGGCCATCTTGGGTTAGACACTGACATCACTTCCTGTGGCCATCTTGGATTCTTGACATCATTTCTGGTGGACATCTTGGATTCTTGACATCACTTACTGCAGCCATTTTGGATCAAACCCATTTCCAGATGAAAGTCACAAGAGGCTCCTCTGGCCACACTAATCAGGAAGAAATCGCAGCAACAGCAAGGACAATTTCAGAGAGACCAAACACTGATGGTCTAGGTGATCAGGTGACAAGAACGTGTTTCATTCCTTCTGACCATCCTAGGGGCATCCAGCCAGGGGTATCCCAATGAAGGGCAGAACAGTGAAGGGTGAAGACCAGCCCTTGACCAGCCTCTTTGCCTCTTATCCAATGAGAATTTGCTTTTGCCAATTGCACCTGTGAGTACCCGAAGCTACCTAATTATTGTGCTGTCTCTCCACACTGTGCTACTAACCTATAATGCATTCACTCCTGCTCCTCCTGCTGCTCCTCCAATTCATCTCTCCCTACGCTTTCTCCATTCATGCTACAACATACTCCTTTCCTATCACTATTATAAAGCTCACAGCTCTAAAATTCCACTACTACATTTTTCTTCCATCTCCTTCCAACAAAGCCGACAAGGTACCCATATTGCCTCTAAGATCTATTCACCTCGCGTCTCTCCATCTGAGACTCAACTTCACTTCTCTTTCTTACCTCATCAACTGAACATTGCACTCTGGAATGCTCAGTTAGTATGCACCAAAACTTCCTTTATCACTGACTACTTTTTCTCCAGCTCTTCTCTCATAGACCTTCATGCTATCATTGAAACTTGGATTTCTCCATTGCACACTGCCACTCTGGCAACTCTAAATGACTCCAACTATCCTTTGTTCACTCTGCTTGACTGACTGGCAAAGGTGGAGGCATCAGACACCTTCTCTCTTACCGCCTCAATGCCTCACAAATCTCCACTGCCTTGACCTCTCTTGCCTCTTTTGAATTCACCATCCCTACTATTGCTCTGCCTCACTTGGTTCACATCATCTCCATCTATCGCCCTACTGGTCCCACTGGACCATTCTTTGATGACCGTGGGACACTCCTTGATTCTCCTTTCACTAAAAATCACCTCATTCTCTTAGGTGGCTTTAACCTTCCCTCTCCAACTACTTCTCTGAAATCTGAACTTCAGTATTTTCTTAGTGACCACACTCTCCACTCTATCCATAACCTAACTATCCACACATGGGTAAACACTGTGGATCTCTTATTCATCTCTACCTCTCTCTCAGCCATTAATATTACTTTCACACCATCATATCTAATCACTCAATTGTGTCCACCACATCTCCTTTCCAGCCTCTGACCTTTCCTCACCACTTGCTTCACCTATTACTAAAAGGAAATGTAAAGCTTCCACCATTACCCCTTTCTCTCTGACCTAGAGATCACACTATCCTCCTTCACCCCCAATACCTCTTTCACCAATACTTCCTTCTCCAGCTGCCAATCCCTACTATATGACTCATTCTCCTCTCACTTTCCTCTGCTTACCTCTAAGCCCTGCACAGACATACGTTGGCTACTGCTGAAATGGAGGTGTACCCACTTGCATGAGGACATGCAAGTCTACCTCTCTGACCTGAACTCTCTCAAGTCCACTCTTGATAGAGCCACAAGGGAATTCCAGCTAACCCTCATTGACTCTCACTACGTCCATCCTACAGCTACAGGGCACTCTAAACTGACTCCTCACTCTCCCTAAGTCTATGATTATCAACTCAACTCTCACAGCTAATGACCTAGCTGAATACTTCACTGAAAAAATTATAAAAATTAGAGACTCTCTTCTGACCTTCCTCACACTCCCTCCTCCTACATTTTACACTCTGACAACTCTGCCATCATCCTCTGCCTCCATCTACCACTTTAGGCACACTAATACTGATGAAGTACTATCTCTGTTGTTGAAGACTAACCCCTCTTCTGCCCCATCAAACTCTCTAGGGACTCAGCTAGTCAAGCCTATTGCCCAAATAGTAAGCCTCTCACTTCGTTGAACTCTTCAACATGTCCTACGACTCTGCTTGCTTCCCATATATTGTCAAAACAGCCACGGCCATCTGTCTACTAAAAAGGCAAGGGGCTTACCTGAACCTAGCAGCTAACCTTTGCCCTGTGTCTCTCCTTCTGCACTACTTGAACATGCTTGAAAGGGTTGTGTTCAAGCATTTTACCAATTTCTTAGACATCCACAACCTTCGAGACCCCCTACAAGCAGGTTTCCGCTTCTGTCACTCAACAGAAAATGCTCTCATGAGTTTGTCCAACTTCTTCGCCAATGCTAAGCACTCAAACCTTTCCTCTATCCTTATTCTCCTTCATCAGTCTGCTGGCTTTGACACTGTGGATCACTCTGATCTCCTTAATACTCTCTTTCTTCATGGGATTTGCGATCAAGCCCTTTCCTGGATTGAATCCTACCTTGCACCTCACCAATTCTCTGTCTCCCAGAGCAACAACCCCTATCAACTCACTCCTCTAACTTTTGGTGTTGCACCAGGCTCTGTCTTGGGCCAATCATCTTTACAAGCTACACTTCTGCTCTTGGGACACTGATCTCCTCTTTTGGGCTAATGTACCAACTCTTTGTGGACAACACCCGAATATTCTTCTCTTTTCCTGTACTCGCCTCTGAACCCTCCATTAAAATTTCCAACTGTCTCTCTACCATTAAATATTGGATGGCGTTGCACTCTGACGTTAAAGTCTACCAAAACATAGGTACTCTTCTGCTCTGACAAAGGATCTCTCTCATCTCGTCCTCTGCCTATGCAGCTCCCAACTGAAACTCTCCCCTACTCTTCTTCAGCTAGAAACCTCAACGTCATCTATGATCCTCCTCTCACCTTCTCTACTTTCATTTCCAAAACTGCAACAGCAACTCGCCGCAACCTCCTAAATATAAGGAAAATCACACACCTCCTTCCTTTCAACACTGCCAAGCATATCTTAACCACTCTTGTCTTCTCTAAACTGGACTAATGTACCAACATCCTCTTTGGTCTCCCCAAGTATGCTTTCTGTCCTCTCAGCAGGATCATTAACTTCGCTAGCAGGACTCTCTTTGAACTCCCTCACTTCACACCTACTTCCTCGTACCATCACCAGGCTGGATAACTGATGATGCAAAGCATGGCCAGATTTATATTTCTTCTCCTGCTTTCCAAATCTTTCCATGGTAAGGCTCAACTGTAATGATCCTCCTCTATCCAACACAATAAGCCTTCTCGTAATCGCCGCTCTGCCTTCTCTGACTACCCTTGTGGCTCCTCACTCTCCCTGCGCTTCCTTTTCTTCTTCTCTTTCTCTCTTCTTGCTACACTTACATGGAATTCTCTTCCCCCGGACTTCCAAGAAACAGTCCACATTCCACATATATTTGTTCAAAACCAAACAAAAAATCAATCTCCTTGCCTCTGATTTACTCTCTTAACCTACCTCTCATCTGTCTGCTAGCTAACATGATACCCTAACCCCTATCTGTACTGTAACCCCTTAAGTGCCATGCATGCTCATCCTTTTTGCATAGACTTCAATAATAGCCTGGCACTTATTGTCCAATGTTGGTTGTCCTTAATCTATGTATGTTCGCTTATGTATTGTCCTCGGTGACTGTTGCATTTACTCCCCTCCACAACCTGATCAGAATGTCCCTCAAACTCACCCCATAGTAAGAATCACATTGCTTCCCATCAAATCTGATTTCTTATATATCGTACAATCTTGTGTGATCAAAAGAGCATTGTTCTCCCTGTATATAAATAAATAAACAAATAAATACATAAATAAAACAAATGAAGCTGCTTCCACTCTGAGCTCAGTGAGCCTGTGTTCATCGGACACTCCTGACTCCAGCAAATTGTGCAAAGAGTGGATTGTTCACTCACTGATGTAATGGAGAACCCTGCATTAGCGGGTACGGCGACTTTTAGGCCTCATCGAGTCTCTGGTGGCTGCTGAAAGTTGGAGGAAAACAATGTTGTCCTGAAGAGCAAAAAGATGGCGCTAAGGTGCATATCATCCGAAAATGGCGCAAACTGAGACTGCTGCCCACCCAAGAGATAATGGACCATAAGCAGACCTGCATATTATTCTGAATCCATTCAAAAAAGGTATTCATGCAGAGGAAGGGAGTGCTGCACAAGAGTGAGATGCATGGCTGTACGTTCAAGAGTGGAAAAATAACTCTCACCATGCGAGGTGTGAGCCTGAGAGGTAGGACCTGGTAGCACACTTTTGGTGCATGTGCTGTTCCACCTACCACCCTGCATTATAGGATAATGTGAGCCCCTGGTACCCCCAGAGGTATGTGTGGTGCGGGAAGAGCCTGCAGGGAGATTGGTGGAGTAAGACATTGATTTGCAAGGAATTAATATGAGCAGGCAATGAAGGGGAGCACAAAGTGAGGAGCATTATTGGGACAGCCCTGTACCTGGGTGGTCAGCAGGAAACATTGGCAGAGACCCTATTGTTTACTGTGTGAACAAAGCAAATATATCACCTCTATGGCAAAGGCTCCTGCAAAACAAAAAGGCCCGCTCTCTGGAGATAACAAAACCTTGATGCAGGCACAAGAGGGTTCAGGGAGAAATCAACAACAAATGGTTTTGCAGATTCAGTCCCCACAAGTCCTGGGGTTACAGATGGATGATATGCATACTATAAATTCAGTTATCAGAGATTTAAAAAAGAAGTCAAAGACAGTGCAGCAAACTTGACGAGATCAATAGCAGAGCTAGATAAACATGTACTAGTGGCTGAAAAGAGATGGGGAGTAGGTTGAAACCACACTCTATGATCAGGTGCATGAACAGGCTGAACTTTCTCAAAGTGTACCAAGGGTGCTCCAGAAGCACGAAATGAGCAATACAACAGAATTAATCCAGAAAAGCAGCGTACACCAGGCAAGAAGTAACACAGTGTAGTACAGCTGGGCAAGAAGAAATCAAACAGCACAGAGGAACTGAACTGATTGATCAGAGCTGACAAAACCGCCAACTGCAGCCAAGTGGTTCAGGTTATTGAACATTCCACTAAGCTGATGGGATTGACTATGTCAGTCCCCTATAGCTAGAAAATGGGACTCATTATAAGTTTAGCGTGAGCCTTGCCAGTAAAACTTACGAAAATTTCCAGCGCCAGTGAACGGGCAATTACCGGGTCATTACGGCCCTGCCGGACCCGGTAATTGCCCATTCGCGGGTGCCGGAATTAAATGCTCCCCATTCCCATTTGAGTCACATGGGGTTCAATGGGAATGGGGAGGGTGGGTGCACCGGCACCATTTAAAATGGTGCCGGTGCATCCGAAATGCTCTGCTCGCTGGTGCTGTGCCGCCCGCCAGGTCAGAGGGTGTAAAACCAACCGCGAGCAGAGCTCGTAGTTTGCCGGTCCGGTAACTACGGTACCGGCAAGCTTACCGGTACCATAGGTACTGTACCAGCAAACTTATAATGAGTCTCAATATATTAGCTGAAGATGATTAGCGCAAACAGTCCTGCCTTCCCCCTTGTTCATCACCTCCCCTGTGGAACCACATTCCTTCCCGCTCCACCCCATGAATTAATTTTACTGTTTAATATGTAATTGTGCTGACCTCTGGAACTTTATTTATCTGCCATTGGTATGCACACATAAAATACATGAAACATCCTGAGCTGGAGAGAAGGGAGACATTCACACAGCATCCAACCAATGGGGGGCCTTGCGGACATCATTGAGGACACAATATACTTGTTGGCTTTTGGGGACACCAAAACTCACCTTCTTATTAGCCCGGCTCACCCCTTCATCCCACATCCTTTCATCCAGACCCATCTGCCAATAGGGCAATTTGGAACCACTGATCGTACTGTGATTTTTCTTCCCGGAACATATTCTTGTGAATTTTAATTCCACTGGTCTCAGCGAGCGCCCGTAAGCCTGCCTTTCCGACCTTGTATGTATCAGTGTGTTCCATTCCCAGTGACAGCTGTTTATTATTATTATTATTATTTGAAAAAGTATAGAGCGAGGAGTAAGGTCCAAAGGCATCTAGGCGCTTAAAAGGGGCACAAAACCCAGAACAATCATTATTTCATACTCTAACTAAAAGAATGAAATTTAGAACATATGTGTTTTCAATGCTCTTCTGAAAAGGAGATATTCAGCGAGTGTTCTCAAAGATAGCGGGAGAGCATTCCAAAAACGTGGGGCCAAAACTGAGAAAGAGCGACCACCAAATCGCATTTGCTGATATTTGGGAATCTTGAGAAGCAAATGAGATTAAGAGCACAGATTTCTCGCTGGGCAATACCTTTCTAATTTCACTTGTAAGTATTGGGGATCAACATTTTGCACTGCTCGATGGATGATAAAAATAATCTTAAATTCAATTCGGGTGGCCACCGGCAACCAGTGCAAATGGTGCAGGAGAGCTAATGAAGGAGTCACCCGAGGGACCATTAGTGCCAATCGTGCTGCTGAATTTTGAAGTACTTGCACTGTGGAATCTGTTACTTGGGCTGGCCCAGATAGATACCATTGCATTCATCCAGGGAGCCCATTATGGTGGATGGCACCAATGGTGTGTGGTTTGCTGCATGAAGCAAAGGAAGAATATTCCTGAGAGCCAGGATTTCTGAACTCTGTCCTGGAGGGGCAGAGGTTCAGAAGGCCAGCCTAGTTTCTTGGAACAGGGTAACCTCTGGACAAGCCAGACCAATCAGGGTAGCGATGGCGGCGGTCAAGACTAGGTCTCAAGAGGGGTGAGGGTGACTGAAAGCCTGCAATGAGCACACAAAGCAAGGACGCTTACAAATTACTCCAGACAGGTGTTATATTAAAAATATAGACACATTTATTACAAGGCCTTTGTAACATCGACCATAGTAAAGAATCACGGTAAAACTCCAATAAACCAACACATCACAAGCAATACAACATATATACAAGACCAAGGGGTCTAAAGAGTTAGAAGCACGAAATATGCAGACCACCTAGATGGGGAGGAAAACAGGCAGTGCAAGTAATCGTTAGACCCAGTTTGACATCAGAGGCCACCTAACTAGAAGGAAGTCCGAGCCCTACGAAGAGTGGAGCATTGTGCTCAAAAGTACCTGCACACGCGGGTGCCAACGGGCAAAGGAGAGTCTCTTCAGGGAGATCAGGCAGTTCAGAGAGGTGAACAAAACAATGATGAACCGTTCCCCGCTACTCAAGCGCGGCCTCCCCTTGTGGGCAGAAGCAGGGCGCGAGTGCAGAAAAGGGGTGCTGTTTACGACAGCGATGGAAAGTCACAGGCTCCTGCGAGAGGGCGACCGGTTAGGGTATTGACTACTCATCGGTCCCTGATGCAGGCAGACCCAGGCTTCTCTGGTTTCGGTAGTGGCAGGTTCAGATGCGATCAGCAGGTTGTCTCAATGCCGTGTAGATTCCACGACAACAGGAGTCAGGGTCGAGGGTGTCCCAAATGCAGCGAACACGCACAGGTTTGTTACCACAGCAGGGTAACTAGGCAACCGCAGGTATTCCGGTCCCAAAGCACACATCTCACTTCAGACCTGGGAATGCCAAGTGTACAAATCATGTGAGAGTGCCGAGGACACAGGATTAGCAGTAAGCCAGACGGAGGTGACAGAGCAAGGTTCCTGTGTAGGCTGGTCAGTCCACTGGATGGCCCAGGGACGTTTCCGAAGGCTTACGTACAGGATTTGGTGAAGATGTTGAGAATAGTTGTTCCCACTATTCTAAAGGGTGAAAGCGCCCGTACAGGCCTTCTCGTTCGATCAGAGGCAGAGGGGTCTCACAGGACGACAGCAGTGCAGGGTGCCAAACCTTCAGCGGGTCACCAGCGATTCCTCGACTCAGCTTCTTAGTTGCAGGATACTTGGCTCCTTATCCTTTGTTCGTGAGAACTCAGGAGATCTACATGGTAGTGGTGTTTCCTGCCTCCTCTTATCCAGAGTTCCCTTTGTGCCAAAACGGAGAGGACCCAATGGGAGATCTGCTCACAAAACACTCACACCATACGTGGACCTATCACGGACCACGGTGGTCCCAGGCATTCAAGACACTCTGGACTCTCTGGCACCCAGGATGTGTATTGGGAACAGACATCCCAGCCCACATCCTGGAGGCACACACAAGGCATGCAGAAACCCGCGAAAGCGGTGTGTTCGCGGGAAAGTGCATGACCAAATAAGGACTGCCCCAGGTCGGCTCGACCTGGGGGAAAGCGAAGAACCTCGTGGCATGGCCATTTTGGAGGCCAGGCCACCCATTTGGGCCAAAACGTGGGAAGCGCGGTTAACATGGCAAAAAGGGGTTCAAAACACAAAGAAATGATAGCTGCCACCAGTCCCGTCCGTGACACACTTGCACATTTCATGATAAGTCCAGCGAGAGTTTCTAGGGCCATTGGAATGACTAGAGACCCAAAAGCGCGGTAATGTAAGTTACGGTGCACTCTTGTTTCATGTTGCTCAAAAGCTGCAACATGAGGAACGGACTAAGGGAAACGAAGTCTCCCGGTACTGACTGTCTTAAGGGCATGTCAGTTTCCCCGTAAGAATGGAGCGAAAGCCCAGAGGAGTAAGGCGGAAGGCTGCGCTTCTCCGGCAAAGTCTAGATCAGGGTGTAAAACAACAGCAAAAAGTTTGGGGGTTGCCACATGGAAGGAAAATTACCTACAATTATGAAATCTTTCCTAACAAGCATCCTTCCAGGACGGATCTGAACCATGCTAAAAGAGGTCCCATAATCCCAGCTTGTTCCAGCCTAGTTAGTAAAATGTCATGGTATACCGTATCAAAAGCTGCGGAGAGATCCAGGAGAATAAGTACTCTGGTCCCTCTTCGGTCCTGTAGCAGCGCAGGATCATCTAACAAAGATATCATTACAGACGCCTCATTACAAACTTGCAACAGGGTCCGCCACCCATGAATGGGCAATTACCGGGGTATTCCGACCCTGCCGGACCCGGTAATTGCCCTTTAGCGGGTGACAGAGCCAGTAGATCCCCATTCCCATTTGAGCTCCATAGGGCTCAATGGGAATAGGGATGCCTGTAGCACCGGCACGGTTCATTACCGTGCCGGTGCTACAGGTTTGCTGTGCTCACTGGTGCCTTTCATTCCACCAGGGCAGACCTGGTGGAATGAAAGGCACCCACGAGCACAACTCAGAGTTTGCCAGTCCGGATACAACGGTACTGGTAAGCTTACCGGTACCATTGTATCCGGACTGGCAACCTTATAATGAGGCCTTCTGTCTCCATCTTGGGGCATAACCCAGATTGAAATGGGTGTAAGAAGTCATTTTCTTCAAGAAATGTAGAGAGCTGCGGGGTAATCACAGCCTCCATCAACTTCATCATTACTAGGAGAAAAGTAATGGCCCTGTAATTAGCAGGCACTTGGGGGTCAGAGTTTTTTTTTTTTAAGGAGGGGCAGGACTCCTGCGTGTTTAAGGGTGATTGGAACTATGCCCATTGAAAAAGAGTGCTGTAATGCATCAGTTAACATTCCAATAGCCCTATGAGGGAGGGCTTTCAAGATGTCGAGGGGAGCTGCATCGAGGGGGTAGGCCGATTTCAGCCCCAGAAGAGCTTTCCAGGTAACTTCATCATTTATTGATTCACGTTCATAAATATTAACCAAAGGAAACAAAAAAAGTCAATTTCCGGCCATATTCCAGAGCTGTAGCATGGCCTCCTCAGTTTGACTATCTTTGATGACTTTAAAGGTATATAGAATTTTTTCAGAAAAGAAAATGCTAATTTCATCACATCTTAGCTGAGGATCTGGTGGTTTAGTGGAATTTCCTGAGGGGCAGACTAGTAGCTCCTTGGCTACTAAAAATAATTCTCTAGTAGATCAAGATGCTTCGATTATCCAGATGGCATAATGTTTAGATTTAGCAATCCGAATCATATGGTGTTAGCAAAGCACAGCTTGCTTATAAATATTTCATATATCAGCATCATATTTCATCCACCATTTTGATACCCAATGATACCCTGTCCAAAGTATGGGATGCCCTCTCCTGTTCCCATTATTCCTGCTTTTGGTAGGTACGCCCCCTGGCAAGCGCCGTATCAGCACTTTCACTACAAAAGGATGACAGATTTTGAACAACAGTTGGAGTGTATATTGATGAAGCATGAGGACAATGAGAACAGATTACGTAAGAATAACATCAGGCTGAGGGGGATTCCCACACAAATTGGTGATGGAGACGGTAAGAGTATGTCACAGCACTCTTTTGTCACATTCTGAGCATGTAAGGTGATTCTGCTATACTGCTGGATATAACACACTGTTTAAACTCGACAGACCAGCAGAATAGAAACCTAATTCCCGTCGTCCTAACGTGGGTTCACCTATTTGAATTCAAGGACAAGATCACAGTAGCGTCTAGTAAACAGAATGTGATACATTTCAGGGATGCCTTGATTTTGCTGGTTCATCAATTAGTACAAGCAATGCTGCAGAAGAGAAAAAGCTTGCTGTTGGTTACAAACTGGCTTGGGGTAAAGGATGTGATGTATAGATGGGCCTTCCCATGTAGATAGATATTTGAATTTGAGCAGAAGTCATACAATATCAGTAAAGAGGAGGACGTTGCAGAATTATTGGAAAGGGCAAGGGGGTCCTACTGCCAGAGTCGTCCCCAGATAGAGAGTGAGATAAGTGGGGGAAAAGAATGTCAGAGAAGGAAGGGTGGAAGAGGAGGCATCTGTACCTCTGAGGGAGAGTAAAAGGGGAACAACCTCCAAATATCACTTGAGGAGAATGGGTTTGTGTCACTTGGAATTATTATGAAGAGGAGAGGGCTAGTCATGGGTTAAATGGGTTCCTGCGGTTTGCAGTGGGCATGGTCTTGGGCGATAAGTTGGTGGAGGAGGATGGAGGGAAGGAGAGAATATCTTCTGTGGGTGGAGGTAGAAATGGGGATGTGGATGGGTTCAGCAATCTGACCCTTAGACTCCTTAGATGAACAAATGGTCTGGAGGCGGGAGAATTTGGGGAAGTTAGTTTGGTTTTATGTTATTGTTAATGTTAATGTTAAAGGATATTTGTAAAGCACACTATCACCACCAGAGTGGTCCCCTGGCGCTCTGGCGGCTCTGAAAAAGGGAAGGGGGGGTGAGTTAGTAGGAATAAGCTGGAAAAGTGCAAGAGAGCAGTGATGTGCTGTTGGCAGTCTAAGTCCGGTCGGTCCGTTGGCTGGGCTTGGGGTGTTTTCAGTCGGTAGATGTTGTGTGCTGTTGTGCAAGTCTATGTGTGGTTTGTTTTGTTGTTGCAATGTAGTGAAGTATGTGCGGATTGTTGTGTTGTAGGCTTGTGGTTGTGTTTGGTTAGAGTTTGAGAGGTGTATGCAGAGGGGTGAAATTGTTAGTGGATCAGCTAGTTGACAATGCTGTTCTTGCAATTATGTCTAGGTGTGATGCTTATCATTCACTACTCCATCCAAGTGTGGTACTAGTTAACATTCGCAGTTTCGTCTAAGTGTGGCGCATGCTAACATTCATATTTCTATGTGGGTGTAACACAGGCTAAAGTTAGGAGTTAGATCTAAGTGTGGCACATGCTAACATTCACAATCCTATCTAGATGCGACAGAGGCTAAAGTTGAGAATTCCATCTAAGTTTGGTGCATGTTAACATTCATATTTCTATCTAGATACGACGCAGGCTAAAGATAAGAATTACATCTAATTGTGGCACATGCTAAGACCGAGCTACTTATCATAGGTTCCCACGCTGACCTAAACAAACTAGACATACAGTACAAAGCATTCAACATTGATGGGCACATTATCAAAGTCGCCAGTGAGGTAAAAACACTTGGCGTCTATTGGACTCTACTCTCTGCCTCAAAAGGCAAGTCAATGCCACAGCTTCAGCCACACCATATACCAATAAATTGATCATTGCCTGCAAACCCTACCTATCTACCAATAGCTGCATCACACTCGCCAGGTCTATGATCTTATCCAAGCTGGACTACTGCAACAATTTACTCACAGGCTCTTCTGAACAAAATTTGAATAAATTACAAATCCTACAGAATAATACTCTCAGATCAGCCTTAAATATCCCTCGATCCAACCACATCTCTGCCATAAGATGTGATACACATTGGCTCACAGTGTGAGATAATATTTCTCTGCATACGTTAGTAATCACACACAAATGCCTTTCTAAATCTGTGCCCAAATATACAGCTGGCAAATTCTCCAGGAATCAATCCACACGACCAACCAGATCCTTCTACTCACATTGCCTCAGCATTCCTAAATTCAATCTAAAAACTGCAGGTGGGTCTAGCTTCCCAGTTTTAGTAGCAAAGCAGCTATCAGGGCTGAACCTTCTTTCTGGGCCTTCAGATCCAAAGTAAAAACAAAGTATTATATTTTTTATTATTGCTATAATGGTATATGTTTTTGGTTCCAGTTTAAGGTGACATAGCTGGACGGGAGACAATGAGAAAGTACTCACAAAGGATGTGATACTGCAACATCTGTGGGTCAGAAAGAAATTGATAGATGATGGATGATTTGGGATTTGTTACCCTGCACGTATGAGGTCTTAAACCCACTTCAATATTGCATAGGTTAATGGAAATGAATACTTCTATTGTCTTTGTGCTTGAAATGCATCTGCTGCCATAAAATGAAAGGAGGATGAGACATATATCATTCCTTTATCAATATTTTGCAGCCAGTGGGTTCAAACACAGAGGGTTGGCGATCATTTTTGGTAAAGAGATTGGATTCACAAATCAGTATGTATATAGATATCCAGAGGGTAAATATTTGATTCTTAAGGATCTTAAAGTGGGGAAGCTCTTTATGTTGGTCTTGTCATTAGGTATTGTCTTATGCATCTAATGATCACCAGGACTATTACATTAAGGCTCATTTTGGGAAGTTAAGGGGGCTTTCTGATGGTCAGGAGATAATATTGTGAGACTTCAAATGCATGGTGGATCCAGAAATGGATTGAATGCTCCCTCCACGGCAAACTAAAAAAGATATATGCTGGAGTTAGCAAGACTTTTTGGGGTAATGGGGTGAATTGAATCTTGGTACATTTTTCTCAAGGGGGAAAGAGATTCCACTCATTTATCTGTGGTTCAAAGGGGTTTTTCGAGGATAGATATGTTCATGGTTTCTTCGACTCTGGTCCCAGTGGTACTCTCAGTGGACATAGGCCATCAATACCTTTCAGATCATGGACCGGACATATTTCAGATACAGATTGGCAGGCCTCTAGATAATAGGAGGACCAGATGGCACTTAAATTATCTGGTTTTGCGAGTTGTGTCAATTAGAGCTCACATGGAGGAAGTGATTTGGAATTATTTTAAAGAAAATTCTGTGGGAGATATGGATTGCATAATTATTTGGAATAAGTGTAAGGCAGTGATTAGAGGGAATTTATAGGGAAATTACAAGCTAAGCAATCCTATTATATAAAGAGAAATATAGCAAACCGATTCCTAGATGCAAAATTAGATAACTACAACATCTTCGAGGCATATTACAAACAATCATTTAAGGGAGAGACGCTATATCTTATTGGTCAAAAATAATTTTTACATAGGGCAGGATTACCGCAGGTATCAATAGAAAACTGTGAGTTATTAGACACTCCTATAACCCCTACAGAGGTCGAACATGCAATAGACACCTTGCCTCACAATAATACACAAGGACAAGATGGCCTTGGGAACGGTTATTATAAAATGTTTAAAACAAGGTTGGTACAACCCATGACTAAGCTCTTTAATGCTATTCTTTCAAAGGGGGGGGGGGCTCTCAACGATGTCACTACTACTCAAAGCAGGTACAGACCCAATGGAATTGTGAGTTATCTCCCTAGCTCACTCTTTAATGGGTATGCTAAAATATACATCAAAACCCTGCCACTGCATTGCTGTTGGTTTTACCTAAAATAATTCATTTGGAGCAAACAGAGTCATAACAGGTCAGACTACACAGGATAACGTTAGGAGGGCGATAAATGCAATTGATTGGGGGAGGTGATCAGGGCAGAACAATTCTGTATTATTATTGGATTCTCTGTAGGCATTCAATTGAATATATCTACGACAGACACAAGAAGCATATGGTTTAGGGCATACTTTTATCCGAATGGTTTTAGCAAACTTCCATATTCCAGCCATGAGAATTAACATTAATGGTATGTTGTGTGTGTCTACCAGCACAAAGAGGGGTATGCGTCAGGTCTGTCTGTTATCCCCCTAATTTTTGCAATGGCTGATGGAACCTCTCGGGTGTGTGGTTCTATAGAATAATATGATTGAAGGGGTTCTGTTTATCTTGGGAGATACAAGGAAGTCCTTACCAAGGGCGCTGGAGATCTTGCATGGGTTTGGAGAGGTCTCAGGGTTCTTGATCAACTATACAAATCAGGTGATTGTTTGGAGTGAGGAATATCTTATAGTCCGGGAACAACATGGAGTGGACTATCTTGGGTGACACTGACACCATCTTTAAAGGAGCTATGGATGGCTAACATCCCTCCCCTTTGGAAGAGATAAATCGAAGTGCTTAAACAGTGGGACTTGTCATGGTTTGCTAGAATTGCAGCAGTTAAAACTACTTTGCTCCCTATGTTTCATGGACTTCCTATTGGTATCCCATCTCTAATGATCAAACAGTAGCCGAGGGAACTTTATTTGTAACAGGAAAAGGTCTGGGATTCCTAGACAGGTTTTCTCTAGAACCCTGTTGTTGAGCATATTGGGGGTATTGTTGGGTATTTTGTGGATATTTGGGGCTTTGCGGTATTTTCTTACCACCAAAATACTTTTAGCAATAATCACTCTCTGTATTCATATTGGGTCACACATAACAATAATACATTGCATTATTTCAGAATTCAGACCTATTTAGATGATGTGCGCGGTAATTTGTGTGGTTGGTTGGTATATTGGTTGGTTTATTTGTGGCCCCAATATCCAACATCCCTTGTTTTTTATCTAGATTGTTCTTGATCACTAGAGAGACCTCAGGCCTACATTTTAGGGATACCACATTTTCAGTGTTAGTGTTGTGTGCCACCATGGGCTATTGTGGTATTTTTGTGGTAATTTCCACTACCTTATATACGGTATGGAACTATGTCCAGAGAGTCTCTCTTCCCGTTGGCTCATGTACCTCCAACAGGCTATGCTACAAACAGTCACTCACAACTGTCCATACTGAATAGAATCATGCACACATCTGTTTTAAAATGACAATTGCACTGTTTAAAAATCTACCCACGTTTAAACCTTTTCCCATGCAAAATGAAAGAGAGAAATAATACACACTAGCTATCTGTTTTCAAATATTTTTGTATTATAGAAATTTCTTTTAAACACAGTTTAACTTTTTTTTACAGAAATAAATGAAATGGTACAACATTATTTGTGATAAAATGAACAGAGAGCTGCGAGAATATATTCAATTGGTAACATTAAATATGCTGATAAGGGACTGGGACTCCCTCGAATACACTGACTGAACAGTTTTGCACACTTTTGCACAGCTCCCACACGCTTCTGTAATTACCTTATCTGTTCAGCATGAGTTTTCTCCGGCTATTCTCTTTCTGAATTTGGCTCCCTTGAAGATTAACCCCAGTGAAAACAAGCGTCTGCCGTTCTCAAACCGGGGTTATTGCCTGGAACTCTCAGCTTTTGCAGCAGGAATGCCTCAGCCAGGAAACAGGTCCTTCTCCCAGCTCTGCAAGATCTCAATTGTCCTCCCCCTCCCCTCAAGCTTTTCCAGCAAAGTTCTAATCACAGCCTCTAGCATGATACTTGCTATGACGCTGCTCCAATCAGAATCAATCATGTCATCTCCTCCCTCACTACACAATGACTCATTTCTACAGTAAAAATTGTAACAAACTGATTTCCTGTTCCTTCGAGCTCTTTGCTTCCTGTAGTTATGTGGACAGAGCAGCAGAGAAAAAAAAATGAATGTGCGTTTAAAAGTTCACTTTCAGAGTAGACCTAATTCTGCAATGGAGACACATTTGTATTAGTGGGTTATGTTAAATGAAGTTTTATTAGTCAGTTTAGTTATTAATAAGGTTAGTTGTTAATTTTCAAATGTGTCTCTTGCAACATAGGCATTTCAGGTGAAAAATAGTGTGCATTTTGAATGTGCACATGTGTGCTTTTAACTGTAAAAATAGATTTGCCTCTTATATGTAAAAATCGTTTTTGACTGAATAGCCTGTCTTTACTTATATGTCCATGTTACTCTGGCAACACATATAGCAATGCACCACACCCATGTGGTGGTGCTGGATCAAAAAAAAAATGCTACCTGTGCAGTAGTGCTGTATTCTGTGCTGTAACACGCCAAATATCTTTACAGTATCCAAGATGTTTGGAGATATTTACTTGCTGCTCATATCACGCCCATGTCAGACTAGACTTTATGACCTGGGGCTAAAGGATGGCGGGATGATCCATTCCACTTGGTCATCTCCCTTTTTTGTGGGGCAACGCAAGACAAGCTGGTGGTCTGCTATTGGACTCAACTAAGTGTTGGTTAATTTGTTGAAATAGGGCATTGAGAATGAAGGGATTGAACCCGGCGTTGGGACCCCTGTCATCTGTCAATCATAACTCTGTATTTGTACCAGGGATGAGAAACATATATTTAGAGCAGTTGGAAGGACAGGGAGCTATTACGGTAGTGGATCTTATAAGGATGGGATGCCCCTCTCCTTCGATGAATGCAAAAAGAAATGCAAGTTAGAAGAAAAGGAACACTTCACATAAATACAAATAAGGCATTGGAACACACATAGAGAGGTGAGAACCGCTGGTACAAGACTACCTGGGAGATTGAGATCACTATGAAAGAAGAAGGGGTGAAATATAAGGGTGTCTCTACGTCCTACAGGCCATTAGATAATGTTTCTCCTGATGATTGATTACTCTATATGGAATGGTGGGAAAGAAGATTAGATGTTACCATAGAAAGGGAAGTGTGGGGACAGATTTGGATAAAGGGCACATAAGACTTTGAAATGCACTGCTTTTAAGGAAATAGTGTGCAAAATATGTTTTCGATGGTACCTCGCCCCTCTACAAATTAATAGAATAACAAACTCCTCCTCACCTCTTTGTTTAAGACAATGGTGCTCATTACAAGTTTGCCAGTATTCCAGTGGTAAATATGCAGGAAGACTGGCAAACAGAATTACTGATACTACCACTTGGTCCAGTGGTATTACCTCTTAAAGCCATACCATCTGATTACAAGTGCCTGTTTGCCAGTGCAAATCCCCATTAAATCGAGTCCATAGGACTCCATTGGGGATTTTTGCCGGTATTACTTATGGTAATACCAGCGATTTCTGGAGGTAAAGTGAAGGAGTTACCTCCAGCTTGAAGCTGGAGGCAACTCCTGCCCATTACCTTCAAAGATCTCTTAACAACATGCAACCCTGTTAACCACAATGACCTGCACAACAACCAAGTAACTATGACAGATGCAGGCAGTAAAGCCCTCATCTTGTTGAAATCGTGACTCCAAATCCTGACCCACAATTACATGCCATGGAAACGCATAACACATTTGATGCCCAGAATCACAATGAGCTGGCTGCTGGATCTCAAGGTACACAATACCTCAGGTGAATGCCTTCCTGGCATAGCTCCAGCAACCACTCCAAAGTAACTATACAACTATGTAATACTGTAAATTGTGTGTTCAATACTGTAAATGTTTTATTCATAGCAAATTCGTTTTATGTAACATTGTAAGCTTCGCATATACTTTCTGCTGCGTCCGGTAACCTTTGGGTCCGGAGCGCATTACAAATAAAGAAAAAAACAAACAAACAAACAAACAAACAATGATTTGGCAGTGCAGATTGTCAGAGATGTTTACTTCTTTCTGCAAGTCTACTTTGTGATCAAGAATTGCAAATGTCACATAGCTATGCTCGGGGCTGTATCCCCAACCCCTCCCACTCCTGCAACTGCCAAACACAATTGCAACAGTCATTATGGTTGTTTATTTCTACATTAATTATTGCAGTAGAATGTATTCAAACCTACCCAGAAGATATAATTGTAAAAAGCGTGCATTTCAAGTCTTTAGGCATAGTCCAAATATCCCTCCATGATCAGACAATGAAAATTGGCAAGGATTATATAATGCTGTAAACCATCTAGAAGTCTGAGAACTAACTTGAAATAAATTCACATCTCCATGATCGGATGGTGGAAAAATGGGGGTAAGCCTCTTATGTAATGTAATGTAATAAGAACGTATAAAGAGCTCCTTCACCAGCAAGAGCATCATGGCGCTATCAGGCCGAAGAGTGTGTAGCAAAGGAGGGTGAAAGTGGAGAATCCTATTTAGATATGAAGAGGTGGGTCTTCAGTGACCACCGAAAGGAGAGTTGGCCTACAATAGCCATCGGAGACAGGGGGGAGGGATTCCATAGCAGAACTGCTGTGACAGAAAACGAGCGTCCTCCAACATGAGCCCACTTAAACATTGGAACTGAAACCTTGAGAGAAGAAGCAGAGCAAAGACACTGTGCAGTAATATAAGAACAGCATTAAGCCTGCAGGTATTCTGTCCCTTTGCCGTAGAAAGCCTGGTGAACCGGACAGAGGGCCTTGAACTTAATGCGCTTGGCCAGTGGGAGCCAGTGAAGATTAAGGAGTGATGGAACAGAATCTGGGTGCCCCAGCTGCCAAACGGCACCTGTAGCTTCTGGAGCAGGTAGCCTGACTGAGCCAGATACAAAGCATTGTAGTAGTCATGGGAACCTGATATTAAAGAGGACACCACAAGAGCGCAAAAGTGAGCAAGAAGGTAAGGAAGAACCTTTTGCATTATCCGCAGATTGAAATGAACTGACTGGCACACTGCACTAATCTGAGATTGCATAGAGAGAGATTTCGAAAATGTTACCCCTAAGTTTTTAACAACCATCGAAGGCACAGGCACCAGACCCATCTAAGGAGGTCAAAAGGCTGAAGACCACCTGGAAGTGGCCGAGGGGGAACCAACCACCAGCACCTCGATTTTCTCACCCTTCAGGCACAGCCAGTTCCTACCTATGCAGAGATGAATTGCCAGAAGGCTCGACCGGCTGCATTCCGGGGAGGCCGGGAGAGATAAATCCAGCCACACCAACATCTGTGTGTCATCGCCACAGGAGAAACTACGGAAGCCAAAAGAATGAATCAAAAGAACAAGAGTCTGAATGTACAAATTGAAAAGAAGAGGAGACAGAGACGGACCCTGGGAAACACAGCATGAAAGAAACTTTGCAGCTGAGGTAAAAGGAGGAAGGGAGAGGGACTGGGTCCACCCTGAGAAAAAAAGAGGCGAACCAATCCAGTACTTGGCCTGAGAGGCCAGCCAATGACAATCTCCCAGGCAGGATTGCGTGGTCCACGGTGTCAAATGCGACCAAGAGATGCAACAGGAACAGAGCTGCTGTGCTGCCCTGATACGCGACTTGGGCCAGATCATCGGCCACAGTCACAATAACTGACTCTGTTGCCAGGCCATGCCAGAATCCCAATTAAAAAGGGTCTAGACACCCAAAGTCCTCGAGAAAGGCACAGGGAAGTAAAGTCACCAGGGCTTCCAACAACTTCATAGGGAAAGTAAGGAGAGAAATTGGCCCAAAATTGGAAGGAACAGCCAGGTCAAGCTCAGGTTTCTTTTATAAAGGAAAAATCAGAGCATGCTTAAGAAGGGAGGAAATGTAAGCTGACGCAAAGGAGGAATTTTACAGCTGCCGTAAGAACATGTGAAATGCTGGGGCAGATGTTCTTCAGGATATTGAGTGGGATAGAATCAATCAGGGAGGGTGATTTCAAAGCAAGAGCTGGTAAGACCACAGTGGCCTCAGAAAAAACTGGGAAAGCTGGGAAAGCTGGGTGCGCCAACACTGCTGGAAGGTGGGCTTGGATCAGATGTGACTGAAATCTTCTGATGGATGACCAAGATCTTCTCCTCGTTTGCGTTCGGTCTGCCTATGGGCAAGCTGCAACCCAGAAACACAGCTCAGAAGTGCGGCCATGAGGCAAGAGTCTAGAAATTGCATGCGGCTAGGCCTGGATCTCACTGAGGGATGGCTTGAATAAAGCAAGGTGCTTGACATTTCCCCACTGCCTTTTAGGGGGGCAGGGGAACGGCACCAGGGGCAGCGCTGAAGAGAATTCAATAGCAAAAGGAATAATAAAGTTATCTTACAGGCTCATATTTCAGAGCTGCTCTAAGATGTTTCTCTTCTTCGCAGCCTTTTTTTATGACAACCAACACTCTTGGTCTTGCCCCTTTCTGTTTTTTTTTCATTAACAACAATATCTCTTTCTGGTCAGATGTCTAAGATCAGCCCCATTTCCGCTGGGTACACTTGAAGGATTGATGTATTGTTCTTTGCACAATATTTACACAGTCCTTGTCTGAAGTGATCATCTGTACCGTATTTACTCTTACTGTTTCTGT
Organism: Ambystoma mexicanum; assembly: GCF_040938575.1. Taxonomy (NCBI): domain Eukaryota; kingdom Metazoa; phylum Chordata; class Amphibia; order Caudata; family Ambystomatidae; genus Ambystoma; species Ambystoma mexicanum. The sequence continues at coordinate 23,621,812 of NC_090924.1, forward strand.
ATATAGATGTTCCTTCACCATCACTGCTATAAACCCAGCATGGTTTGCTGTTCTATACAGAAAGTAACGTGTATTCAATGTGTTAATTAACATGCGTTTCCCCATAAAGAGTTCATAATAGTTTCTGTATAACAATAGCAAAGCCTAATGCAATGTTCGGTCTCGAGAGGATAGCTCAGCAGCACCGTGCTCGCCTTGGAAGCAAAATGACACCAAACAACACGTGTTCGATCCCCGATCCCTGGTTCCTTGCTTAGAAACCTCAGGGTATTTAGCGAGTTATATATAACACTATCATATCAATATGTGTTTGTCTCCAGAGTGGTGTAAGCATTTTGAAAGTGTATACAACCAGTGTATCTTTGAATTAGTTCTGGCTCGTGGAACTCTTGATAATACATTGCAACCAAATTATCCTGAGGATGAATTTCCTTGGACCAAATGTCAAACACTTCAATCCTCTCTGTTCAAGATTCAAGAAACAATTACTCTCAGTATTCTACTGAATATATATATATATATGTATATAGTCATAAGTTAACTTTAACACGCAAGGGGCCTCATTACGACCCAGGCGGTAAGTTACCACCTGGGTCGTACCTTTACCACCATGGCGTAAACTACGTTTACGCCATGGTGGTTGGTGGATTTACCGCCCCATTCCGAGGTTGGCGGGGCGGTAAGTCCCCATTAACCCCATTCCCATTTTTGCCCCATAGGGCATAATGGGAGTGGGGAAGGCGTTAATTACGCCACCGTAAATTACGGTGGCGTAATTAACAACAAGGTCCCTTAGCGCCATGGATTTTAACACCTGCTAAAAGCAGGTGTTAAATCCTCCATGGCGCTAAGGGACCTCGGAATCAGGCGGTAAGGGTCGGCGCTGTTTACGCCGCCGTAAACCCCTTACCGCCTGGGTCGTAATGAGGCCCAAGGCCCTTTATGATGTGGATTTGGAGTCAAGCTCCGTGTCTAACGCCTTACAGAAAACTAAACCTATCTGGAGGACAACGGGTGAGAAGAGGTATTTGAGTCATGATGTACTTGTTTTAGAAAACAGCCATCATTAACTGTAATGTTGTATGCTATATGGTACTCACATACAAACAACAATCTTATTTTTGTCAATCTTAACAACAACATTAAACATGCACTGTTTACTCGGTTTATTTCTAACAAGTTTGAGTTTTATACCATTCAGCAACACGCTAATGACAACAAGCTAAATGCTGGTTACGCATCACAGTGAAGCCATCTGAAACAATGTCTATGCCATTTTTGCCAAGAAAATAAATGATCCAGTAGGAACACTGGGATCTTGGAAGCATTCTAAATGCACATAGATTTCTCCTCCTGGCACCTATACACTTTTAATTGGAACACATCTACACTTCACAAATCATTAACCACAGCATGGCACAAAATCTTTAAATGAGAACATTTACCAAAGACGACGCGGGTGTGCGGGCTAGATGGAGCACAATACATTTATTGTCCAAGATCATATGTCAATATGCATTTGCATAGCGCATCAAATACATTTGCAACCATGTGTATGAAGAGTTGTATTGTATGTTTTCTTTAAAAAGAGTATCAAACCTGCAACAACGTTTTTCTTGCATTTGAGTACATGTGAATACTGCCTATTTTATAAAAATAATTTAATACAGTCTGGTAAAAAATAATTGTGAGAACTGGTCAATTCTTGCTTTGCTTTAGACTGAACTGATGAATGTTTATTTTGTTAGCATTTTATTTGACTGAGACAACCCTCCCCCCTCCCCCTCCCCGCCCCTTCTCTCCTCACTCTTTGTCAAGCACTTAGCTACTAGATATGCCTCTGGCCTGGTATGCTTTGATCATTCGGAATCTTCAAGGCCTAAGAATGGCGACTATAATCCCTTGTTCTCTTACCGCCTTGAAGGGCTTTAAAGCACTTCACTTGTGTATAAGCACTGCACAAATAAACAATTACAATTATAATTACAACATGGTGATATGAACAGAGGCACTACATTCCCATTTTTGGGTACTTTATACAAATGGATACATGAAATGTGCACGAAATAGGAGCAGGAAGAGTGAACATGTTACAGGCAAACAGTTCAATTATATACAGCATTTTATACAATTTATAACAGTTTCCAATTAATTTCAGGGCAAACGTAAGTACAGAATGTCATTCCGTCTCTGCTACAAACCAATGAATTATGTAAATTGAAGATTTGTTGCAAATATACTTATTTAGAGCCAACAATAGTCGTGTTTTATATAACTCTTGCATTTTGTATTGGTTCAAACGATAGATATTGCCAAACTCAATAATACTCTTTTGAATGTCCTTGGAAAGAGGATTTAAAACTTTACTTAGATGGGAAAATGAAAACTACAGCTAAAACACAGATTTCTGCAGCTGATGCCTTTATCCATTCCCTCACCTACAGTACCTGTCAGCACATTCTGAGTGTATCACGTTTTCCTCATTGGTCACATGGGCCACAGATCGTGGTGCTGGCTTGGACTCAATCTTCGATATTGATTGGGCACAGGCTGTTGAGATGCTGTTTAACATGTTAGCACTATTTGACCCTTTGACATTCAAGCTTGGTGGGAACATCCACTCGCTCCTGTGGTGGCCCTGACCACATTGAAAGTGTGAGTGCGAGGGGAGTATGATATAGCCGTACTAGCAGGCACATATGTGTTCAGACACTCATCACTCTCGGCAGTAGCTTTGGCTACTGGTTTGAATGTCTACCAGGTGAATCTGTGATACATGTGTGTCCAGGGTTTGAAGCTGGGGTTAGACTCATCAACTGAGTGAAAGACTAATCAATTAGGTTATCCCAATCAAAAAGGTCAAAGTATTTGATCTACCCACCCCTGCTACATTTTAATGAGTTCAGTCATTTTTACATGTTACACCTGCAGCAATTATTGAATATGAACTGCATCATTCTTTTCTGCTTTGATTGGGTCCTTTTTCCCCACATGTATTTACTATATAGAATATTGTTGGCTTATCTTTATTGTACTGTATTTGCTTGAATACATTGAAACAAAACCACCAACATATATTTTAAAAAACTGCATGTTCCGAATGGTGCTGGAGCAGGTGAGAATCAAACATACCTCGTTGTCCCAAAGGCATCCGTTCCAGAAACACATCCAAACACTTTTCTTGGATGTTATGCTTAAGTACAGCACAGTTGAGGACTGCGGCACACATACTCTGTCTATTGTATCAAGCTATCTTGTTGCCTCCTGGCCCTGCACTTGCATTCTCTCACTGCTCTGTCTATGGTTGGTCTACCACAAAATGAAACTTTTACACCTGTCTTTAAGTTTCTCCTGTCTAATCGAATTTTATAAAGGTCCCTTAACAGGGTGCGCCTATGCTTAGTGTGCAATGTCATGCCAGGCACCCAAGACGTTGCCCCTTCCCCATCCCCCCCTATAATTGTTGGTAAAGGCCTTTAATAGAACCTTCCGATATTTTTGCTGCAATTATTTGCAAGGCATTTGCGCCCTCTTCCCCCATAGAATGTGCCTCTCCCTTCTGACACCTTCAATTGGTGTCTCGTGAAAAAATCGCGTGTGCATTGATAGCATTGCTGCCCCCCCTTTTACCCACCCTGCCCACATTAACGTTGCTCAGATTGACAATGTACTCCCTTTGTGCTTTTGGTATGGCACCTCCCAGACAGCTCAGACCTCCTCCCGCATACACTCTGTCTGCTCACCCTCAGTACTCCCTTTTCAGTTTATATAAGAGCCCTTTCCGTTGACCCCTGTTTGTGCTCGTGTTTGCTGGCAGGGTACTTTTGCTCAGTACCCATGAAGCATAACCAGGGAACCATTACGGCCAAATGGACATTCAAGATAAGCTGCTATTGAGCCTTTCTGTAGACCTGCTCTCTTGCATGGCTGACACCTTTGGCACTTGTATGCATTCCGGCACAACTGTAATGTCAGGGAATTGTGTGAAGTCATAGAAATGTCCTTTGATTGCATATATTGAACTGAGAGTAGAATTTAGTACTATGTGTACAGCTGCATGACATAATAGGTCACTCTAAACCTAGGTGAGAATGTGCAAGAAGGGTGGCTGTGCACCATGAACCTGTGTTGGAATGTGCCCGTTTTTAGGAAATGGAAGACAGACACCATCTTGGAAAGAGGGAGCATGAGTGTGAGTATACCTATTTGGTTTTCAAGCTCCCTCTCTTGAAGCAGTATGTAAATCATGGTGGTCCTGTCCAAAAGAAAGATGCTCAGGATCTCTGGGTCAGTTAGGCCCGAAATGGGCATCAGTATCTAGGTTCGGGTGGACTGCATACTCCCATCCTCCCTTGTATGGCTTTTTGTCACCAGGTTACATCATTCTTCTTGCACTTAAACAGTAGGTACAGCCCCCAACCATTAGCAGTAGTACTCTAGAAGCCTACATGGTGTTGTGTGCATTGTGTAGGTGTGGGTGGGCATTGTCTGTCCTTCTGCTGTGAATGGCATGCGCCTGTGTTTATTTTCCCTCACTTGACAGCCATTACCTCCTCCTATTCGGTGAAGATAACTATTTGAGGTATTCTGCTGGTTATCAGGTAATCTTAGATTACATTGTGTCAGGCTTACCACGTGTGTATAGCAGTGTTAAATCTAATTGGTGGATGGTTTAGGCACATACGCGCATATCCACATTAACGAACCATGTCACCTGATTGGGCGTTGTTGTTGATGCAGCTATATAGTGCATGCACTCCAATTGGTTGGCACAGAAAGCATGTAGCTTATGCACATGACCCACAGCCTTTTCAGTGAGAGCACCCTATCAGGTAGTGCAGTTAATTGACGCGGCTACGGACGTTTGTGCCTTCGTGGCTGACCAGTCGGATTATGTGAACTAAATAGCCCCATCAACAGGTGTGCACAATCAGGCGTCAACGCAGCTACGCGCATTCATGCATTCTGTGCCGACCAGTCAGATTACGTGCACCATATAGCTGCATCAACGACAGGGTCCAATCGGACAGCATGGTTCGCTCATGTGGCTGCGTGCATTTGTGCCTAAACCATCCACCAATTAGATTTCACACTCTGCTTATGTGCCTACACATGGCCTGTAGCCTGGTCAATGACGGCACCCAATCAGGTGGAGCAGTTCATTATCTCAGCTACGTGCATTTGTGCCTTCTGGGCCAACTAATCAGAGTATGTGCAATATAAAAGCACATCAACTGGTGTGCCCAATCAGACGGTGTGGTTCATTAATGCGACTACGCATATTTATGCCCTCCGTGCCAACCAATCAGACTTCGTGCACGTCTTAGCCACGTCAATGACAGGGCCCAATCAAGCGTCATGCTTCTTTAATGCGGCTAAGCGCATTTGCGCCTTCCGCACTGACCAATCGGATTGTTCAAATGATATAGCCGTGTCAATGACAGGGCCCAATTATGCAGCGTGGTTTGTTAAAGTGGCTCTGTGCATTCCTGCCTATTCCATCGACCAATCAGATTTTGTGCTCAGCTTACAGACATACACAGTACCCATAGCTGCATCAACGAGAGGGCACAATCAGACGGCACGGTTCGTTACTGAGGCTACGAGCATTCACGCCTAGGACATCGACCAATCAGATTTTGCGCTCTGCTTACATGCCTACACATGACTCGTACCCACATCAGTGACAGGGCCCAATGAGGCGACGCGGTTCGTTAACGCGGCTATGCACATTCGCGCCTAAACCATTGAGCAATCATGTTTTGTTCTTTGCTTACATGCCTACACATGACTCGTAGCCATGTTAACAACAGAACCCAATCAGGTGGCCTGGTTTGCTAACCTGGCTACTCGCATTCACATCACGTTCCGCTTACACACCTAGACATGCCCCATAACCGCATTTAAAGCCTCAAACAATTATATGTTGAGTTCCGTAAGGCGCAGCTATGACAATTAACCACGCATGTGGAATTGATCCATCAGAACGCAACCTCTGCACCAACCACCTCCACCACCGTACCTACCACAAATTCCACAGGGTCCAAACTTCCCTCACTGCTTCTTACACCAGACTTGAATGACTGCAAAGTTTTGAGCAGACATTGCCACAATTGGGTCACAATGAGAGATGCCACCATAGATGGCTGGGAATGTCGCAATTTCAGAACACCAGGCCCACTGCCACTAGGACTATATCATTATTTTTTAATTGGAAACCCCCTTTTAGTAAAAAGTAAAAAAACAAAAAAACCTAAAAACTGAAGAATACAAAAAAAGTTATATTTCTTTATTTACCCATTGTTATATGTGTAAACCCTAATGTTCTTCCCTTCACAGTTCCACCCTCCTCCTCTCCTCTCCTCCAAATCAGCCTTTCCAGGGACTCCCTCTAAGTTATTTAAATAGATAAAATGAAATACAAACTGCACTAAAAGATCACAAAGTCTTAGGTAATCTATTTTATGCAGTTTATGTTTGCTAAAATCGATTTTTCACTGTTTTTTCTTTGGAGCCATGGGTATGCAGTTCAATGGCTTTTACTAATAGCTGCGGCTATGAAAGGGTACATTATAGCCAATGGTAAAACATGTACTGCCCCATTGGACCGAAGACAGCCACGCCTAAGGGTTAAAAGACATTCTTTACATATTTATATATGTATGTTTTCAGTAGTCCTTGTAAGTTTTATTTTGAGATTATATAAAGAGTAAGAAATGGTGGGAGTCGGGTGCCGAAGCATGAATAGATTCTTTAACGATAGGGTGGGTGGGCAGAGGTCAAGAGTGTGGGGGTAGGCTAGATAGGGGCAGACGGGGTGTGAGTAGAGTGTATTGATGAGGGAAGAGTTGGTATGGGTACAATGGTGGTCGAAAAGCTGTCAATAGGGTGAGTGGGTGGGGGAAGTCAGGGTTAGGTATCATGGGTGAGAATAAAGAGGGGGGAGTATGGTGAGTGGTTGTGGTAGAGAGGGTGCGGGAAGGTTGGGTGGATATAGACAAGGTGAGATAGAGTAGGTATGCAGAGGAAGAGACACTAGTCAGAGCCACAGTAAAATGTGCACAGTGATTATATCATCATTTGTGCTTTTCTGTCTGTAAAAAAGGAATTACAATTAGTTACAGTTGTACACATATATTTAATTTGTTTTACCCTCAAAAGTAGTACATCATATGCACTATCTTTCATACAACATTTGTACGTAGAATACTTCACATATAATAATCATTGGGTCATTTGGAAAAAATCCAATGTGGATTGAAAAAACCCATACAGTTTGCGAGGCAACTCCTTTATTGTTCCTCATTGCTTTTTGTTCAGACTACTGCCTCCAGCTGCAGTGGCACCAACCTCTGCACCAGCATCCACCATGGCAACCTCTGCACAATCCACCACCGTATCTTCCATGACCTCCACCGGGACCCGACCTCTCCTACTGCTGCCCAATCCAGATCTGAAGCAGTGCAAAGTTTGGTGCTGCAAATGGCATAATTGGATCACAGTGGGAGATGCCATTTTCTTCCAGAGAAAATGTAGGTCAAGTCCAAGCAAATAAACCTTTAACCTCAGAGGAAGTTGTCAAATCACTATTTAGGTTTATTATTTTCGTTTTAATACAATATTTTTATTTTCAGTGGCATAATGCTATTTCTCATGTCTTTTTCGATTTGTTTACATTTTCCTTCCAGGAAAAAAAAAACCTGCAGACAGCTTGAGGTACTTCATGGTAGAGGTACCTAGAACATTTAAGACAAGTGCAAAGAAATAAACCTTTAACTTCAAACCAACCTCAATCCGTCTACAAGACTAACATTCTATATGGATCAGTGTACCAAAACAATATATTTGCAGTGGAGTGGGAGAAAGAAATGTGTCCAGATCTCGTTGAATTGTCCAGTATGAAAACATCTGACAGCTGGAGGTACTTCATGGTGAAGGAGAACCATTTCTGAAAAGAGATTGAAAAGGTGCAGTGCAAGTTCTGCAAAAAACAGCTACACAGTGAACCTTCCCACATGCCATAACAGAGCTTGAGGATATCCATACTAATACAACAATTAGACCAACTCCACTGAGAGTGTAAACTGTGTATATTTTCATTGTTTATTGAAAAGTAACCTGTTCATAAAAAGGGAAATAGTTTAATATTAATGCTGTTCTTTTGAAAATTAATTTCTTTAGCTGCATTTTAGTGGAAGTTAGAAAACTGCATAGGTGAATTAGTAGCCCCACCATTTGTACCTTTTTTTACAAATAAGGACGAACCAATTGCAAAACATTTCTACAATACTGGTAAGTAGAACTCGGTGAGAATAGGCGTACTATGATGGCACCACATGTAATCTAATAGCAGTGCTTATAAAACAGAGTAGCTTTATATTTAGAGAAATGTGCTACATTGTAGGGATAGCTATTTTGAATAGCATTGGAATAAAGCACAGCTAATGCATAGGTGTATAAACAGGTATGGCTATTTTTAATATCATCTTAGTAAAACACAATGCACAGGTGTAAGAGCAGCACTAACATTCTTCAAATTCTGTAAAGTTAAGAAGAATGCAGTTTCTAAACACTGTTATGGAACAATTAACTGCCCCTTGATATGAGCAGGTCGAAAATAGTAGCAATATATGGCATCTGATAGCAGTGGTTAATATAGCTGACACACACAACACTACAAATAAACCTTTAAATATGTAAATATTCACTGACGCTTTCACATCAGCCACACACTCAGCATGTGCATTGTTTGTTCTGCAATAAGAAGGAGAAAAGTGTACAAAATGGTGGCTTGTATGCTTTCCATAATCAATAGCACAAAAGAGGACTATAGTAAACAAAGTGCTAAAATGGCTGACACATTTTCGTGAAAACCTATTCCAGGCAAGTACACAATAACTAATGTAACACCAACCAATTGCAAACACCAAAACACATCAAAAACCTTTTTTCAATCATCCTTTTCTAGCCGCGGCTATTCAACCCATGGCTTTAAATACCTTCTTGTAGCCACGGACACACATACATTTTCTACTAACTAGAAAACAGACAACCTTAACAAGTTCAAATGACACATGGGTAGAGGTGAGGACATGCAATCAGAAATACATGTAAGTGTGGTCTACATCCACAGAATATTATGATTATTGCACAGAAATGGATCGCTTAATACCCACAGCTTTTCACATAGCACTGTGTACACCAGCAACCAATCAACTGATGTTATATGTGAACACACCAATGTACACCAGGTTGCATGCTGTATACACTTGGGTATGCCAATACTCAACGGAATTGTGCTCCCAACAACTATGACAGCTCCCCCCAATTCCCTGATGGCCTCCCCACATCCCTTGTCCTCTCCCATTCCGCCTATAACACTTGTCATTTATGTGATGCAGTTTCGATCAAAATGTCAACTAGCAGCGGGTATACCCAAAGCTATAGCTGGCCTGTTGCTCTGTACCCACGCGTGTGAGAACACCCAATAAATGTGTCTGTTTCTGTTAGTTGTAGCCGTGGCTATCCAGAAAAATGGCAAAAACTAAAATGCCTTTCTGGTTTTCCCAAGCCCTCACCAGGTGCCCCTAACAACTATACAAGTTCCCACCCACTCCCCTGTAGACCACCACACCTCCACTGCCCTCTCCTATTCCCCCTAAAACACTTGTGGTTTCTGTGACAAAGTTTTTGTTGAGTTTCGGGTGGCCACGGCTATGCATTCTGCCAAAATACACGGCATACCATTGGCATGTATATATCCGGGATTACACATGCTCCTGCGGATAGCTGTGACTACGGATGCCACACAGTGATTAGTGCTATTCTTGCCGCGGTTGCACCCTCCAGTCGTTGCTGCAGTTATCCGCATTTGCGGTTCACCGAATCGCATCACTTGTAACCTAGCCATGGTTATAGTTTTTTTTAACATACTTATTTACACATGTATATATGTGTGTATTCAGCATTCCTTGGAAGTAGTTTTTTTGTGATATATACAGTATTAGAGCAAATGGTGCAGAAGCACGAATAGATTCTGTAGTAGTAGAGTGGATGGGTAGGGGTCAAGAGGGTGAGGGTAGGCTGGGTAAGGGTAGAGAGGTTGTGGGTAATGTGTATGGATGGAGAAAGACATGGTGGGGATACAAAGGTGGTACAAAAGATGCAAGTATGGTGAGTAGGTGGGGGTAGTTAGGGTTAGGTAAGATGGGAGAGAATAAAGAGGGAGTGAGTCTGGTGGGTGGTTGAGGTAGGGTGAGTGGGGGAGGTTGGGTGGATGTAGAGAAAATGGGATACAGTTGGTGCGCAGAGATAGAGACACTCTCCATGGCCACAGTAATTTGTGCACAATAATTATGTCATAATTTGCATTTTTCAGTGTTTAAAAGAATATATATATAATTAGTTAGACAACTAAATACAAGCGGTTGCATTCACCCTCTGAAAATAGTTACACTGTCCACCCACATGGATCCTTTACTTGTGCCCTGAAAAGCAGCCGCAATTAGGGGGAAATAACTGCATCAGTGTTTAGGATTTCGGATGATGACAACACATTTGAAATGTATTTTGTTGAAAAGTCCCTACAAGGAGTTGTGTTTATAATGTTGGTTACATGATGTCAGGGATTAATGTTAGTACAAACAATACATATGCAGACAAACAATGCTTACAGGTCAGAGGCACAGACAGAGAAACTAAAGTAAGGAAAAAAGAAGCAGCATTATCAGAAAATGTTAATAGCATTAAAGTTTATCTTCATGTATGCAAATGAATTGTGTGTTTGAGGCCTGCTTACTGCCCCATATACGTGCACCTTGAGCTGAGCCCATATCCCTAAGTGAAGTACTTTAAGAACATATGACAAGGTTAACGTCTAGATATACAGGACATTTTGAATTTTAATATTCTGACTGTCAGTGAACAAAATCACCTGGCATGGATATTTCAGTGAACAAAAACAAGTGGGCCAGATATGTGATGTCATCTGTGATGTCATCAATGACATTTGTGATGTCATCTTTGATGTCCTGGGTGTTAGTCTTAGCAGTGCAAGGTGGTGGCGCGAGTTATGAGTTTACCATAACTGGCGAATTTCTGGGGGTTTTCAGTTTTACTTGTAACAATAATGTCCCTTTAACAAAGTTTTTTCATTGAATTTCACAGGTTTTTATTAGTGAAACTTAATCATAACGTCCCTTTAACAAAGTTTTTTCAGTGAATTTTATAGATTTTTATTAGTGCAACTTAACCATAAAGTCCTTTTCACAAAGATTTTTTCAGAGAATTCCATGAGTTTTTACCAGTGCATGATATTTTCCTACAACTTACTAACAGTATACTTACCACAATATAGCCAAGTTTATGTCCAATTTACCTTTCACCTTAAAACTTTGCCATTTCCCACCTTCAAGCATCGTTTTTAACACTTCTTTACTTTTTCCACTTTTTTTGCTTCCGTCGACGTCTGCAAACATATGATGTCATTGTGTACCTTCTGGGCAGTGCCACATGAGCATGCGCTTGTGCGCGGCGTGATGACGTGTCCATGCACTTCTCCTTCGAGTCCTTGCTTCGAGGACAGTTCGGAACTGCATTTTCTACTGATCTAGGAACTTTCAAGCTCAAAATGTACCCTTGCACAGCTCCTACAAATATTCTTAGGCATTATCCATTAACAATTTTGTACAAAGCACATATTTGGAAGAATATTAGAAAAACTGCTATTTAACTTAAAAATGACATCAGCTATTGCCATCCCTCCTCCACAAGAGCCACCACCAACTGGAGGCCACCACCAGCTGGAGGACCCACACAACAAAAAAGCACAGTATTTCCAAAGACAATGAAAAGGATTAAAAAGATGAGGTAGATGAAGTGCCTTCCTCTAGCTTCCAGAGAGAATCAAGGGTGTGGCAGTTCTTTACCACTGTTGGGAATGTACCAAAGGCTAAAGCTACAAAAGTGAAATGCACTGATGCAACTTTGTACTCAGTCACGGAATACCTGGACATTACTCCTACGGGACCACCTCCTTGCGCCACCACACCAAATCCAACTACTGCAATACTCTCAGAAAGATTGTTCTTTTCTAAGCAAGTAGTAGTAGGCTGCCTTTTCCTACGTCCCGTCCCCTTTCCTCCATACTTATGGGACATTCCTCCGTCCTGTGGGAGCGGACCGGAGCACTTTGTAAAAAGCATCACTTTTTTCAAAAATGTGTTCTTTCTCTCTTTTTACGCGGGGTACCGCACGCGGCATAACCCAACCCTCCTTAGCTCCGCCCAGTGCATCACCCGTCAGTCCTTTTCTCCGCTCGATCGGGACTGGACACACTTGTATCGTCGGAAGATTTTTTTCTTTTCAGTGTCCTCCTTTCTTGCTCTGGCTTAGTGGCTGTGTAGTAGTCTGTCTATGCCGTTTCAGTTAGGCTTTCCTACTTGTTCTTCTTGTCAGCGATGCTTCGCTAGGGCGTATCCCCATCCTCTTTGTTTAGAGTGCTTGGGTCCGGATCACTGGTGGGACTCGTGCTTTTACTGCGACTCCCTATTGTCCGGGCGCTTCAACGTCGTTTGGAGCGGTGGGAGGAGGTCTTCCCGCGCGCTCCCGCATTGCATTTTCTGATGTTCATTGAGGAAAATAAGAAACGCCCAGTGAGTTCTTTACTTTTTAGAGCACCCCAGCCGGGGGACTCCTTTCCGGGGTTTCCCAGTCTGGGAGAAGCAGCAAAAGCTCTATTACTGGGGCTTGCCCTGAGGTGCCTTATACGTCTAAAAAGTGTACCAGAGTTTTCTCCGAGGGCCCCCGTAAGGGTCCTAGTGATACCGGATTAGTATCCGAGGCTCCTCCTGTAGGGGCTCTTTGGGAGCCCAGTTCTACTGTGGCGGCGGGTACCGGAGCTAGCTTTGAGGTCTCCTTGGCTGGAGCTTCCCGTAAAAACACTGGGGTACCTCCTGAGGCCTCAGTTCAAGCTGTTGGTACCAAATGAAATTTCGAGGCCCGTTGTGAAGGGGCTTTACATACCGGACTCGGGTCCAAGGCCCCTCATTGTGAAGCTAGGGTGATCAACAGTTCTGAGAGGCCTGTTAAGGTCTTGTCGGTGAGGTGTGTTCCACATCGCTCCTGTTCAAGCGGTGACACCCGACCTGTTGAGGGGGAACGGAGTGAGGTCTTGGACCGGAATTCCTCCATTACCGGCGGTGCCGAGGTCATTCCGTTGAAGGCTTGTCTGGCTGACAGCATGTCTCAAAAACATTCTAGGCCATGCAGTACCAGCTCGGCCGAGGTTCCTTGTGTTAAGGATAAGATGAAGACCCCTGACCCACCATTGGAGATCCCTGTCTCACTTCCACATGTGTCGCAGTTCTCCTCTGGTTCTGACAAAATGGCGGCCGCTCCCGCCAAGACTACAGTGGCCATTTTGGATACCTCCCTTACAACTACGCCATCGGCTCTAGGTGTGGGGAGTGGGTTTTCAGGTGAACATCGATTTCCTTGTGGAGATCCTTTTCGTCCAGTGTATGACTGGAATGCTCGGATGCCCATACCGCACAATGTCTCACTTCCTGTGGCATCAGCGCCCTTGATTTATGCGGACACCAGTGGGGAGGGGCCCACTTGGCAACCCTCTCCCTTGCGTCCCTGGAGTTACTCCACTCATGAGGGGCCTCCTCCAGTCGCACCTAAATCATCGGTGGAGGATGTCTTTTTCGGAAAGTTTCAAAGACTTATGCACACCGACCCCATGAAGGAGTATTTTCAAGGCTTGTTTAGTGAGATATGCCCCCCTGTGCCGACGGTCCCAGCCATGGCACCAGTGGTTCTGCCAGGCACCACCTATACCGGCCGTGCCTCCACCGGCTCTTCCTCCCTTGCCTCCATTGTCCCCAGTGGATAAATCTATGGTGGTGCCTATGCAGCGACGCAGCCTTATCCGGAGGTGTCTGATGACGCTCATGGGGATCAGGACAGCGTGACCAGCCCCGCTCTGTCAGAGCCTTTCACGACCGGATGCTGGACATTATGTGTCTGTTGGATGTTCCAGTACCTGAGGCACCCGCTCTGCAGGAAGGGGCTCTTTCAGGGGCATTCACCTTGTCTCCTTCGGAGCGTACCGGCCTGTTCTTGCAGAAGGCCATTTTGGCCGAGGTCCATAAAGTTTGGGAAAAACCACACTCTGGACTGTTTGTCAACAAGAAGATTGACACGCGTTATAGGCTCCATTCTTTCAGAAGAGGTGGCTTTAGTGTTGTGTCCACCCCCCTCCTCCATGGTAGTGGCTACTGCCACTTTACAATCCAGACCTGCTGCATCATCTTCAACAACGGCTATGCAGGTTCTGGCCAAATAGGACAAGCTTCTTGATTCCTTGTGAAGGAGGATTTTCGCTAATTCAGCCCTGCAGATACGTCAAGCGAACGCGGAACTGGTATTAGCAGGGGCGAATATGAAAATGTGGAAAGGTCTGTCAGAGTTTGAGGAATTTATTCCCGCTGGTAAGCTGGAGGATTTTAAAGTGGGTTTGTTAGATGCCAGGGTCCTGCCGCAGGATATGCTGGAGGCCGCGGCACATCATGTAGACACCTCAGCCCGGGACCTCATGCTTGGTGTGGACACCTCTCGTCAGGCTTGGCTGCACGCCACCAAGTTCTCTATAGAGGTGCAGGATAAAGTTCTGGACCTGCCCTTTGATGGCAAGGAGAATTTTCATTCCACAACAGATGTGGAACTGACCAAAACTAAGGAAAACACTCAGACAGCCAAGTCCTTGTCTGTCCTGGTGAAACCGCCTTTTAGGGCACAGAGAACATCCTCGCAGCCTCGGCCCTCCTCTGGTTTCAGGGGTTTTCTGGACCATAAGCCACGCAGGGTGGCTAACCCATTGGGAAATTCCCACCAACGACAGCAACAGAGCCAGTTTTTCTCCCGTTCCTAAGCCTCCTCTTCAGGTTCAGGTGGTGCTGCCACCAAAAAAACAGCTAAATCTAGTTTCTCTGCGTTTGCACGAGACCCCGTGGGAGGACGCATTTTGTCTCATTGGGAGGCATTGCAGACCATCACTGAGGACTGGTGGGTCTTGTCAGACGCTCGGGGGGGGCTTCCACTTCCCCCTACCCCATACATCAATACTCCCTTCAGGCAGTCGGGGTCCCCTTCCCTCAGAGCCGAGATTCAGAAGTTACTGGATCTCAGGGTGGTGGAATTTGTTCCCCTAGGGTAACGAGTGGAGGGATTCTATTCCCGGCTGTTTATGGTGCCCAAGCCCAACCAGGCTGGCCTGCGCACCATCCTAGACCTTTCCCAGTTCAATCTTTATCTACCCCAAGAGAAATTCAAGATGATCAAGCCCTGTCAAATAAAGTCCTCTTTACAGAAGGGCGATTGGCTCAGCGTGGTGGACCTCCAGGATGTGTATATGCATATCCCGATCTGGAATCCACATCGGGGATACCTAAGGTGGGGGAGGAACACTTCCAGTTCTGAGTGCTCCCTTTTGGCCTCAGCTCGGCACCGCATGTCTTTACGAAGATGATGTCGGTTATCGCAGCTTATCTTCGGCTTCAGGGTATCCACGTGTATCCGTATTTGGACGATTGGCTGCGGCGCAGTTCTTGTGCTCTGAAAGCCTCGAGCAACCTTCAGTCTCTCCTCCAGCTCTTGTTCCACCTTGGGCTGTCGGTGAACTGGTGGAAATTCTCCATGACGGTCTCTCAGGACCTAATTTGACTGGGTTGTTTGAACCATACTAATTGTGGTCCTTTGTGTAACTATTGATACTGCTCACTTTACTCTTGAGATAAGTCTGGCTGCTCAGCCATCACTACCACTTGTAGTCGTAATTGTGTCTGGTGTTCCCAAAAGTTACTGCATATGATTCTGCCTAACACTGGTGTACAGCGTTGAGGATCAAGTATAGTGATTACACTTAGAGTGCTGCTATTACCTTGGATAAACTAACCACAAGGCTAAAGATCACTAAAAAGCAATATTAATCATGTCTGATATGGAAAGCTACAGTCAGGAGACCTTCCTTAGTTACACTGTGGATTATCTGAAAAATCTGTTTAGACAAAGGAATCTCTCTGTTAAAGGCAAAAAGTCTGAATTGATTGAAAGGTTGTTAGAGAAACAAAGTATGGAAGGTAGGTCTGAAATACCTAACCCCTCAGCACATGTGGAAAATGATGAGGATGATAATGTGTCTATTATTGATGAGTTAGATGAGGCAGGTGTGTCCCACAATGTAGGCCTGACTACTCCTCTGCCTGCTCAGCAACCTCAACCTTTGTCCACTGGGACCCACACAGGTCCTACACTCAGTCCTGAATTCATTGCTCTAGAAAAGATGAGACTTGAATTGGAATTTAGACGTTTAAATGCTAAAACTAAACATAAGCTTCAAGAATGTAAGCTTTGAGAAAATGGAGATGAACCATGCCTTAGAAATGAAAAAGTTGTCTATTGAAAATGCTTCTCTCCCAGAGTCTTCTTGGTCTTCCAGTCCTAAGAGACCCTGTATGCCTAAAGAAATTGTGGGTATGTATGAGGCTAAGCTTGATATTCTTCATTGGTTGGCAATGTTTGAATATAACCATGGGATTCAAGACATTACAGGGAATCAGTTGCTTCCTTGGCTCTTCAATAGTCTGCCCACTGTTGCATCTGATGTTGTGATGGAGTTTGAGGAGGTGGATAGGATGGATTATGAGTGTGTGAAGCTAGCTTTAATTGCTAGATTTGGGAGGACCCCTTCCCAGTACCTTAAGAGGTTTAGGACCCTCAAAAAGCATGATGGTACCCCTTGGGCTAACTGGGTATGTGAATGTTTGAAAAACATTGATGGTTGGGTTAAGGGTTACAGAGTAAACACTTATGAAGGTATGAGAAATCTTGTTATGTTGGTGTCAATTTATGATGCCTGCTCTCCTGAGCTCAGATAACACTTGGCTGATTCTAAGGAGATACATCCAAAGAAGTTAGCTAAGGCTGCTGTCGTGTGGGTTGCCAACAGGGCTACTCACAAGAATTATGGTGCAACTCAAAAGAAGGATGAGGGAAAGCAGCCAAAGAAAGATAACAAGGATAATTCAAATACCTCCAATCGAAAACAGGGCCCCAAACAGCAACATAAGGGTAAACCACAGGGGAAACCGAATCAGGCTAGTGCACCATCTGGACCCAAACCAGATGGAGGTCAGAACAAACCCCCATTCATCAAAACATTTGGGAAATGTTATGTTTGTGGGTCAACTGACCATGTGAAAGGGGATCCCAGATGTAAGGGTAAACCTTCAGGGGTCCACACTGTCTTGTTAGCCTTCTCCCAGAGGAAGAAGTACCTATGGCAAGTGGAAACTTTCACCTACTGGCTGATGAACCCATCAGAGTCTCTGTGTCTTTAGTGTCCCTGGGCTTGTGGGCTTGTGGGAACAACAGAATTTAGATGTCTATAATTCCACCCAAGAATAATACTAAAGAGTATTATAAAGATAGTGTTCTTGTGAATGGCCAGGAGAGTCCTTCCATCTGAGACACTGGAGCCAGAATAACTGTGTTTGATGAATCATTTTTCAAGGTGGAGGATGCTGCTACGGCACCCAAACGCCTAACCAAGTTAGCTGGAGGCCCTGTGCAAATGCTTCCCCAGTTACCGGCTCTCATCCAGTGTAATGATAAGACTATCAAGATACCTGTTAGTGTGCAGAGTGAATTGCCTGGGAGAGTCCTGTTGGGTAATGACCTGAAAACTATTGGAGATGTGTCTAGTACCCCCAGACCTCCCAGTAAAAGGAAACAAGAGCTCACTAGGCTTGCAAGTAGGTCGACCTTGAGAGACTCTCCAGGGGAGGAGATAGAGGAAACTATCATCCCCCACTCCATAAGAGTTGCTCACTGCTATTTCTGGAAAGAAAGAGGCAAAGGGGAAAACCAAGACCTCTAAGAAAAAGACAGATAGCACCCCTGTGCTACCAACAAGGACATCCCCAAGATTGTCCAAAGTCACACCTGTGACCCCTACACCTGCTGAGGCAGAGTGTGAGGTACAACCCTGTGTGGTTGATCCAGTTTCTGAAGAGTCAGATCTGGAGGAAGACATTGGGCCTCATTACGACCTCGACAGTAGTCATGCCGCTATTGGCGGCATGGCTGCCGCCAAAATCGCGTCCGGGTCTGGGTTCCCAGAATGGGGAATTACCGGGCCATTCCAAAATTTTGGATGGCCCGGTAATTCCTCCCTCCAGGAACCCAGGCCCAGACCTTCCCGATTCCCATTTCAGCCCCTATAGGGCTGAATGGGAATGGGAGAGGGAGCAAACAACAGGCCGATTATGAGTAGCCCGTTGTTTTCTCCCTCTCTTCCCCTCGCGGGACCCGGTAAGGACGCCTGGTTTTACCCCATGAGGGGACCTTGTAATGTGGCGGAACGGGTTTAATGGGTCCGCCTCCTTTTGCGGAGCCCGTTAACCCGTTCCGCCATGGTCGTAATGAGGCCCATTGTTTTAGTAGGAGATCTCGACCCTGTTGACCATCCTGAGCTGCAGTCTTTACTGGCAGAAGGTGGACCCAACAGGGCAGATTTAAGCAAAGGACAAAGAGAGTGTCCTACTCTTGAAGGTCTTCACCTACAGGCTGCTTCTCAGCTCGATGGGCAAGAGCCTGGGAAGCATAAGTTGCACTGGGAAGATGGCCTCTTCTACAGTGAACCAACTGAGTCAATCCCTGGGGACTGCAAAAACTTGTAGTGCCCCTAGCAAACAGACTCCGGTTCCTACAGTTGGCCCATGAGATACCTTTGGCTGATCATTTGTGTTTCAAAAAGACCAAGGAAAGGCTCTCCTTATACTTCTACTGGCCTAAAATGGGTTCAGAAGTTGACAAATTCTGTAGGAGCTGTTACACTTGCCAAACGTCTGGCAAGAGTGGAGCCAAGAACGTGGCACCCCTGGTGCCTGTCCCAGTGGTGGGAGTTTCTTTTGAGATGGTGGGCATCGACATTGTTGGTCCTCTTGACCCTCTCACATCTTCAGGGAACCGGTTTATCCTGGTCATAGTAGACCATGCTACTTGGTACCCTGAATCAATACTTATGAGGACTGTTACGGCTCAGGCTGTGGCTAAGGCTGTACTTGTTGTTTTTTTTTGTTATTATTTTTTTTTTTTTACCAGAGTAGGGTTTCCTAAGGAAGTGATATCCGAACGGGGATCCAATGTTATGTCCCACTCCATGCATGCCATGTAGAAAAACTGTGGTGTCAATTACACGTTCTCTACAGCCTACGATCCACAGACAAATGGACTGGTAGAGAGGTTTAATCGTACTATGAAGAGCATGATAGGTGCTTTAGAGGAAGCCCTTAAAAAAAGTTGAACTTCTCTACGTCCATCCAGTCAGAGGCCCCTTCGCCCTGATTAAGGAAGGGTTGGAGAGTGCTCCTTCCCCCAAGCCAGTCAGAGTGACTGACTATGTGATAGGTCTCTGGAGGAGAATGTCACACATGATGGCAGAAGCTAGTGATAACTTAAAAGCAGGTCAGGCTCTGGTCAAACATTGGCATGACCAGAAGGCCAGCATGATTGAGTTTACTCAAGACCAGCTTGTACTAGTTATGGTGCCAACAAGGCAGAGGGCCTTGCAGGACAAAAAGGATAGGACCCTTCATGGTTGTGGGCAAAGCTGGAGAGGTGAACTATTTGGTGGACTTAGGCAGACCTATGGAGGCACCCAGATTCTTTCACACTAACTGTTTAAAGGCATATGTCTCAAGACCAGAAGTGGGAGCTTTGCTTCTAGACTCAGCTCAAGAGGAGGAGGAGAGTGAACCTCTAGCTGACCTCCTCAGAGGCAAACCTTTCGATGAAAACATAGAAGGAATCTATCTCTCTTCTCAACAAACATCTGAACAACAGGAGGAGTGCAAAGTTTTGTTAAATCAGTTTGTCTCCCTGTTTTCACTTTCAAAAGGCCTAACCCCTTGGGGTTGGCATGATATTCTCACTGGTGACTGTTTAGCTGTGAAAAGCCATGGTTACAGAATGTCAGAACATGTGAGATCCCACATCAAAGGAGAGGTCAACAAGATGCTTGATCTCAGGGTTATTGAGCCCTCTACCAGTCCATGGTCTAGTCCAGTTGTTCTAGTACCAAAGGAAGGATCCAAGGAGTTGAGATTCTGTGTGGACTATAGATCTCTAAATGCAGTCACCAAGACTGATGCCCATCCTTTGGCAAGAAAAGATGAACTGGTAGACAAACTTGGTGCAGCCAAGTACCTCAGTTCATTTGATCTGACATCAGGCTGTTGTCAAACAGGCCTGACAGGCCATGCGAAGGGGAAAACTGCATTCTCAACCCCAGCAGGACTCTACAGGTTTAAGGGTATACATTTTAGATCAAAGAATGCACCTGCTACATTCCAAAGGATGGTCAATCAAGTTCTGAATGTGATGGAGGACTTCTGCATGGCATACTTGGATGACATTGCAGTGTTCAGCCCTACTTGGAAAGAACATGTTGATCACTTAGGATATGTTTTGCAGGCACTTGATCAGACCCATCTGACCATAAAAGCAAGCAAATGTCAAATTGGTCAGAGCAAGGTTGTCTACCTTGGTCTGAGGTAGGAGGAGGTGAAATAAGGCCATTGCCTTGCAAAGTACAAGCTGTACAAAACTGGGCCTCCCCTACTACTCAAACCCAAGTGAGAGCCTTCCTAGGTCTCACTGGGTACTACAGGAATGTCATAGAGAACTATGGGTCCATAGCTTCTCCCTTGAATGTGAGCTCCTCTCCAAAATTTCCTAAAAAGGTTAGATGGAATGAGGAGTGCACTCAAGCCTTTAAAAACCTGAAAAAAGCCCTTTGTCAAGCTCCAGTCCTAAGAGCTCCTGATTATCATCAACCCCTCATTGTACAGATAGATGCATCCAATACAGGTATAGGCGCAGTCCTTAGTCAACTGGATGAGAAAGGTAGGGAGCACCCGTTTTGCTTCATCAGCAGGAAACTGAAGGAACCAGAAACAAGGTGGGCATCCACAGAGTGTGAATGTGTTGCCATTGTGTGGTCTTTGAAGAAGTTTAGACCATACTTGTATGGATCTACTTTTGTGATTCAAACAGACCACCAACCCTTGAGATGATTAATGCAAATGAAAGGTGAGAACCCAAAACTTCTATGATAGTCAATCTGCCTGCAAGGGTTTGATTTCACCATTGAGCACAGGTCAGGATGTCACCACCAAAATGTTGATGGTCTCTCTAGGATGTTTATAACCGACTAGAGTGAAGAGATTCATCCAGTAGTGGATTAAATCCTCCTGTCCCTTAGCCTGGGTGGCCGGGGGAGGGTGGGGGGTGAATGTTAGTGAGAATTCTCCAGAATGGCTAATTTCCCTTACCTACTAAGTCCCTCAGCAGCTTTGCTGGATTTCTAGGATTCATTTTTTTCACCTGGTAAGAGTATGCGCCTTTTTTCCCACTCTTACATGTGTTTTGCTGTGTGTGTTTTACATGTTTGTGTTCATAGACTGTGGAGCCTCACCTACTCTTTAGGCATCATCTTTTTACTGTGTCCTACACAGCACCTTCAATGCAGTGACACAGGGTTGTCTTTTTCAGACTTCCCCTGTCTCGCATAACATGTAAAGTTGCCTTGACTTTATTAGTCTTTTTAATTCCTTAGACCGAGTACAATCTATCTTACATAGAGTTCTGGAAATGGTTAATAGCTATCCATTTTTGTCTGTTTCTCATGGAACATTATTTTGTTCCCTTTTCATTAAGATTTGGCTGGTGGCAGTGGTAGCTACCCTATTTTTTCTACCACAGTCTATTTAAATAGCCTTGGTACTGTTTTAGGCTAAGTTAGTAGCCTTGAAGTTAAACCCGCTGTACCAAAATTACTTTTATTTGGTTCTGGCTGGGTTTCTTCGCCATTTATTTTTTGTAAAAGTCTTTTTTGTGTTCTACTTTGCATGCCAAACCAGGTTTGGTTCCTTTGTTTGCCGTCCTTTGGTGGGCTTGTGGTCAGAAGCCTTCCTTAGGCACCTGAATGTCTGAGGGGGACAAGATGTGAGGGAGGGGTTTGTGAGTCCCTGCAAAGGTTTTCCTTGGAGACCCATATCGCACTCTGTGTGATTGGCTGTGGTGACTGTCACGCCGGGACAGCCACCCTGCTGGGTGATTGACAGCCAGGCTGTGTGAATTGGGGAAAACTGCATAAAAAGCAGGGCTCTGGGACTTAGAAGGCAGAGTCGCCACTGGATCGAGAGAACCAAAGAAAAGCGGAAAGAAGAGGACCTCTACCATGACTGAACACCCCGGTGATGCCCTGCTGTGGGTCCGCATCTTCGAACTTCGACGACAGGGAAGATCTGCAAGGAATCTTCTCCCCTTGAGTTGGTGGGATCAACCTGTTTGCCAAACTGCAAGCCAGGCCTCCCTCCTCTGGTTGAATTTGCTGTGCACAGCTACAGTGAACCGGATAGCCAGGAGGACCAGAGCCTGCTTGGGTTTTAAGGAGCGCACATTTTATTTGTTGCTTTGCTCTGCTGCTGGTTTCTTCTCTGGGCAGTGCAGGACCCTCCAGTCTTCCTACTTCGTGTCAGTCCAACAGTCGCTTCAGGAACCGTGAGCCTGCAGGACCTGCCAGGAACGTCCGCCTCAGCTACAGCCTTCTTCTCCAATTAAGGTACTGTTCAAATCTGGTCGTTCGTTCCGTCCGACCACGGTAAAAGTGTTTGAAATCTTTTGCCAATCTGAGCTTGTCCTTTTCTATTCTTTAAAGTAACATTTCAGCCAACCAACTTCGTTCTGAACTCTTGTCAAAGACTTAACCGCAAACTACTCTGAACTCTGTGATCCTCTGCAAAGACTTTGGTCCATTGACTTTGGCCCAGGCCTCTTGATTTGATTTCCTCACTGTAGTTACTTTTCAAGATTGCTCTGCTAACTTACTTGTTGGTGCTGCTCAACCTTGGTCTAACTTTGGGGGTCATTCCGAGTTTGGAGGCAGCCATGGTGCTATTAGCACCATGGCTGCCTCCAAACTCGGGTCTGGGTCCGTGGTGTCGGAATGGGGACTTACCGGGACATTCCGACCTATGCGGACCCGGTAAGTCCCCATTTAGAAAACTATTCCCCATTCCCATTTGAGCCCCCATAGGGTTCAATGGGAATGGGGAAGGAGCTAATAACGAGCCCGCAAATAGCGGGCCCGTTATTAGCTCCATGTTCCCTTAACAGGTCCCTGGTGGGAACCGCTAAGGGACCTCGTAATTGGGCCGTAGGGGGTTAACAGCACCGCATCCTTACCGGTACTGTTAACCACCTACCGCCAGGGTCCGAATGACCCCCTTTGTCTTTCCCTCACTTTTAAATTACTGGAGTGAAATTTTGATCAAACTTCATTTTGAGCTTAACTTGCCCAGAATCTAATGGGTGTGGTGTAGTGTATCAAGATTGTGATTTTTCAACTGCTTGATAATAGTGAAATGTTTTTATAACTGATGAGTAAATAAATGTATATTCTTTTACGCAGAAACCTTGAGTCAGTGTTTGTTTGAACCATAGTAATTGCTTTACTTTGTGTAACTATTGATACTGCTCACTTTACTCTTGAGATAAGTCTGGCTGCTCAGCCATCGCTACAACTTTTCTGTGTAGTACAGGCTTTTACCAAAGGTGAATTTGTACTGTCACTTGTAGTCTTAATTGTGTGTGGTGTTCCCAAAGGGTACTGCATATGATTCTGCCTACCAAAAAGAGTGGTCTGCAGTGGTCCGCAAGGGTACGCATGGTAGGGCACCGGCCAGCTTTGGTTTTGTGTCATTTGGAAGCAACGCGGATGCAATAAGCGTCCATGGTGTAACACTGCAGCTTTGTGTTTGTATCGTAGCATATGGAAAGAAGCGCAGTGAGCGTTTAAGCTTTACTTTCTCCCTGTGTTGGTGATTGAAAAAGTGTATCGTACAGTGATCCTTCCAATTAGGAATAACACTATATATTGATGGTTTCAATCAATAAAATACATGCTAACATCTTGCCACCAGATTTGTGTTACACATGGTCGAACATGATTGTATAGACTTGCACGACACTCCTCTTAAAAATTGCTGCAAGAAACTCTCAGATTAAGTGGCCTGCGAACATTAAAGCACAGCCTGACATAATGTACAATTTGCAGAGTAGCTGTTATTGTGATGACCCAAAGGCAATCGAAATAGGCCAAATTGAATATATGGGAGAGGGAGGAGTGTCACATTTGAAGCCTGGAACAAGTACAAATCAAGTTCAAGGCCAAGCTCATACTCAAGGACAATTACTATTGCCCAAACCCGCCATTCTATGTGAAACTGGCAGCAGTTCAACCAAAGAAACTCTGTGCTGGATCAGCTCCCCTGAGCAGCTTATCCAGGCTATAAAGACTATACACTTTCAGCTTATTCTATTATGCGTAAAATAACAGACGTTCCAGATGGGGTGCAGCCAAAGCCTGGGTGACTTATGACTGACAGAGACCCCCTCATTGAACCAGACTACTGATATGAATATGGAGGCAGACACTGGGCCCCCTGCTTCAGCGGACTTTACCATGCTCCAACCAATAATTTCATATGGAGTTCAAGGGGGAACGCCATTTTAGCTCCATATCAAGGACACCAGAAATTGGGGTATTACAGGGCCCACTTGGTCATTCAAATGTGGGTGGAGAGACCTTGGTCCACCTTCCTCCCAACACCCAAACTTCCAATCTGCACGGATTCCTTGGTATAGACAAATGTGAAGTCACCCTGACGGTGCTGAATTTCGTCCTGAATTCACTTGTAACATTTTTGAACTTTTGAAAGGTGAAGTCCAGGTTCATTCTGGAATCATTTTGGAATTGTATTGATTTATTGTCTTTATTGTGCATTTGTAAGGCACGTATACTTCAAGTCAATTGTGTTTCAAAGTGCCCACAGGACAACAGGGAGGGAACAAAGGAATGAAAAGCAAACATAACAATGAAAGATTGAGGCAGACCTACTAGGCGTTGGGAGTATTCACAATGTGCAAGTGCAGTGAGAGAGGGGTGAGGGATTGGGGGTAAGTGCTAGGAGTACCACAGAGGGAAGTTCTTGGGAGTAAGCAGCTGTTCAGTGATTAGGTGAGAACGGTCAACAGCCAATGAACTGGTAAGTGCCTGCCTGTGGTGGCATAGGCCAGTGGGTCCGAAGGCAAGGAGTGGGAGTAGGGGGATGCTGAGGGAGATTGGGTGTGGGAGGCCAGGACTCAGAAGGACACATAAGGGCCCTGGTCACCAATCTCAGCAACTGTGAGGTTTAGCAGAGGAGGGAGGAAGGGAAGGAGAAATGCAATGCTGTAATTCTTCTATAGTGAAAAGGAAGATCTTGAGGAGATTCCAGGAAGTTGAAGACATCTGTCTCAAGACAAAGAGGAAGGGGAAGTCTGTTGAATAGGAGGTAGCTTGCTGAGGAAAGAGATCAGCCAACAACTTGCTGTTTAGCAAAGCACTTGACACACAGAATGTTGGTGCCGGAGGAACGTAAATATTTGGAGGGAGAGTTTATTGTGAGAGCCAGTTGTAGAAAGGGTGGTCCCCAGCCCCAGCCAGCCTGTGGAGTTTGGCAGAGGAGGGAGGAAGGGAAGGAGAAGGTGAAAAGGAATGTTTCACAAAGCAGAGGAGGGAGGAACGGAAGGAGAAATGGAATGCTGTAATTCTTCCATAGTGAGCCTAAAAACAGCAATTAATACCAACATCCTGGTGTCTTAAGACTCAATAAAAACAAAGTTGAGGCAACAATCAGTATTCCTGGATGACATGAAATCAAATTTGACAGTAACCACAACTCAATTGGATGACATAAGAACTTTTTTGTTATGGTCAATAGTATTAAACCTATTAATGAATAAATCGCTGCTACTAACCCAAGAACAAGAGCTGGTACATAACGACTTTGATGATACTCTGCTTTCTAACTCTGTACTGGAGGAGTTTATTAGGCTGGCTCATCTTCCCTGCGAGTCGTAGGACAAACGGGTGACGGAGATAAGGGATGAAGAACTACCCCTTAGGAACTTGCAATCTGACTCAACTGTAATGAAAAGGAGCAGGAAAAAGAAGAAAGGGATTAGGTGACAACGCCCAACATTGTGTTTCATCCCAAGAGCAGAAAACCAAAAATAAGAAGAAGCAGAACATTAAGAATTGCACTAAATAAAAAAGTATCTGTGCACCTTTAACCAGGGGTTGATTAGGAATGATACTGATGATATAGGTTTCCACGAAAGAGGCCGGCAGCTACTAAAACACCAAAAGTGGTGCTCATATTAATTAAAAAGGGGTTAAAGCTCCAATGGTTGAAACTGAGTAATTCATCTGAATTTAACGTCAATTCAGAGTCAGTTCAGATGGCCTGACAAACTGATAGTTGCCGGGTACCGTAGCGAATACTGGGACTGTGGCGATTGCGGCCAACTTTGATCTTGCTGACTTAATAAATGAACCTCAGCCTCAGGGTATCTTTAATACATGGATAAGTGTGTGTAGACAGGTGGAAGATTCAATAAATCATTACCTTTGAAGTGTGATGGGAGACATATGGACACTAGGGCAGTAGAGTAGGGGAAATCAGGAATCAAGGCCAATGTGCCAATGATACATCAGAGAAGGAACCGGAAAGGAGCAATTGGTTCAAGATGGAGTATGTGTTCCAAGTGCTATTCTATCCTTGTTGCCTGATATTACGGTGCTGTGAAACATCACCTCCAGTGATATCTCGAAAGTGGACTTTATACTGGACTTTATTCTGGACTGTAGCTTGAACATGGCAGTGCTTGGCCTTCCATTCATCCCTGTTCAAAACCATCTATTGTCATATACAGATGAGTTGAGACTCAGGGGCATTGATGTCACCATACACAAGGACATTTGGTCTGTTTCCACCAAACATGAGTGTAACTACGAATGTGAGTGTGGTTGTAGGCAGCATCACACCAGAGCAAGCAATGGCAGCCCAGTACAATTTGAATGCAAGGGGAAACTGGTTTTGGGTTCTGGGAAATACAGGGTATGGTAGCTCAGGGGGCATACTTTGAAAGAACACATGTTTAGCATTGCCTTTTTATCATTGCCAGTTGGAACTCTAGGGAGTTTCATCACCTCACCTGCCAGGAAAACACCATTGCCAAACTTAGCGAAGTAGATCTGATTTTTATTCAGGAATCTTTCCTGAAAGGCATGGTTATTTGAAGTATCCCAGCAAATTGCATTTTCAAATAAGCTTGGGAGACCTTGTGGATGTATACTGGTGGCTGTGAAGCAAGACTTGGTATACGCATGGACCTCTTCTGTTCCTATCCTCCATGTATCCAGGCTGTACATCTCACTCCACAAAATGACTTTGGTCCCCTGATGATTATCAACTTGTGTGCTAACTGTAAAGAATTAAAACAGGCCACAACCATTGAACAGCTGGAATTCATTTTGCTGGGAAATCAGACTTCTCAGAGTTCATATCAGGTTGTATTTGCCAGGTGATTTCAATATGAATTGCCTTAGAAATTATACTCATTTTGCAGGTACATGAAGTTTGAAGAGCTCTAGGCGGGAACCGTTCTTTAGACAGTGGGAGCTTATCCCTCTAAATGGGAACATATAAGAAGATCTAGCTGGCAATAACACCTGGAGGCATGGTAAGAAGGTCTCGAGGATTGATTTAATCTTCATTTCAGGTGGGTTATTAAGCAGTTGTGAGCCATTCGGGTTATAGATGCTGAACCTAGTGACCCTTCTATATTACTGGGCAAGCTTGTACATTCATACCAAGGGGAAACCCAGAATTGGGTACCCATTTTATCCAAACATACTCCAAAAACAGGTTCACATGGAATAACAGAAAAATGAGTCAGTTCATGAAATAATGTGCTGTAGCGTGGAACGACAAGGGAAGTAGTACAAGGGGTATTAAAGTCTTCTGTGCCCTGTTTGTTAGAGAACTGCAGGAGACCTTTGAAGGCTTGAAGCAAGGAGGCTTTCGAAGTAGAACCGTTGGCTATCGCAATTAGAAAAGAGGAGAGAAAACAGAGGTCTTGGTGGTTGGCCCTATCTCTGCAAGACAATTCTGGACTTCAGAATACTGGACTACATCATCCTTTGGCCCTTGCCATGAACCTTCCACATCAGTAAAGAGCCTGGGTATTAAAATCATGGCCTCTGGCTCTACAGAAGCCCAAATCTCTGCAGTTTGTCATCCAGGTGTTGTCAAGCTCAAAGTGCTGAATAAGGTTCTTTCTTTTCTATCGACTGATTCCTGCTAAACAATTGTGACGGCTGCCATCATGGGATCAATCGATTATTGCAATGGGATCGCCCTTGGTCAACCAGAGTTTCTGCTTCAGCATCTTCAGATCCTTCAAAACTCTGTGGCTAGGATTGCCATAAATGCTCCTAGAATGACCCACACCCATGACCTTCTTCGTTGCCTTAACTGGCTCCCTGTTAGGAGCTAAGTGAAGTTTAAAATTGTGTGCATTGTTCTGTTACGCTCACCTGGTTCCCACAGGGGCGTCGATCGGACCCAGACAGCTGCGGTCTCCACCAACGTGATGCGTAGTGCCGATATGACTGTCTGGACTGGCCCGCCTAATCTCGTCTGCTTGATCCGTAGAAGTATTCTCCTGCAAGTGGAGAAAGGGATTTAGCCACCCGTGGATATGAGTGATAGCCCCCTCCCACTGTTCTCGTTCTCCCTTCTTGTCACCTCTGATATCCCCTTTTAGGAACCTCACCTTATGTTTTTAAATGATAAGCTCTCCATCCTGCGTGGATTGCAGGGGCGTGTTGATGCCATTTACTTCACTGGTTTGAAGGTGTGGGAGAGTTCCGGAGAGTATAGACTCTGAGGTTCCTGGCAAGGTTCGGTAACTATCAAGTTCATAGAGTTCAATATGTCTGATGATTCACTCTTGTCCCCCCTTCCTTCCTTGTCTTGCAACTAAGATCATGAGAAGATACCCCTTGTGGCAGTTGGTGGCGCTCAGGTAAGAGTCTGTATTACCGGACGCCGTCCGGTAAATGTTGCTGGTGTTTAACGTGTTGTTTTCTCTCTCTTTGCAGGTGCGGCACATGAAGATGTGGAGAGTTATAGAATAATGCCTCCGGTGGTAATCAGGTAAGTCTATGATGATAAGTGTTTTATTTGTTGGTTTTCTCGGCTCACCTTGTTTTCTTTTGTCCCTCAGGTGCCGGAGTTCGGCGAAGAAATGATGGAGGCAGTGCCGAATCGAAAGATGCTACAAGGACTAGTGAGTATGGCGCGGCGCTGCAGCTGGAGATGCAACGCGTACAGAATTGATGTTCTTTCCAGGTCCGGAGGCGAGATGGATCCGAAATCAGGTGAGGAATTCAAAATAGTTTGTTTTCTAATCTTGTCCTTTTCTTTCCTCTTGGTTTTAGGAGCTCCAGGTTCGAGGCGGGCGTGGCAGAAGACTGGATGCAGACTGCCGTCACGGTGAGCGTTACGCTGCTGGATGAAGAATAACGCGAAGCGTGTGCTGTTGTTCGGGCGTGGTTTAAATAGCCTCCAAAGTAGTTCCAGGTAAGAAGTTCCCTAGAACCACGCCCGAGTAAAAAATAGTCCCTCTATAAAAATAGTCCCATCCAGGCCTCACGTTGGCTTGGACTCACTAGCAGCCTGGTCTGCATCAGGTAAGTAAAGTCTATGAGCCTGGCGCCTATGGCACCAGGACTGATTTCCATGATGAGCCTGGCACCTAAGGCACCAGGACTGAACCCAAATAGCCCCCAGCCGGGGCAGTTGGGGTTTTAGTAAGTATCTGGATGCCTGCCTCCGGAGCTGATGGGCTTGGTCCTGATGCCCGGGGGTAGGCATCATGACATGTTCACTGTGCCATCCACCACATCGGGGATGAGTTTCTCCAATTCAGACTCTCACCCTACCAACCTAATAGGCCTCTCCGATCAGCCAATCAGTCTCTGCTGTTTGTTCCTCAATTTCAGCAAGCTCGAGTTGAAGGCAGATATTTCTCTGTGCTTGATCCATCGCTGTGGAATGCCCAACCACCTCAGATTCGGGGCATCCTCGTTTTTACTTCCTTTTGAAAGCAGTTAAAAACTCTTTTACTCTAGTTCCCGCTTGCAATCTCCCCATCTCCTCAGTGCCTTCATGCCCCCAGGTCTTGTTGCGCTCTACAAATCTCTATACAATACAATAAAATACAATACCTCCCGCTTGTCATGTCTAGCTACCGCTCGATCCATAGCTACCCACTATTTCCCCTGGAAATCCACTCCCTTATTATGTGCATTTGTACCACCTCATAATACAGCCAAAAGTCAGGGGGCACCATCACTCCCTCCCTCCTCACGGTCATCAAAAGGGCCCGGCTCAACCTCTACCTCCTCCTCACTCATATAAAATCACTTGTCAATTTCCCAATTCCTTGAAGAAACTATTTTTGACCGCTGTCAGCATTGCTTGGAACAGATAAAGTAGCCAGTAGAGCATCACCATCTGCCATTCTACCCACCCATGAGACCCTGAGAGCATAGACGGGTAATTAGCTGCATACCAACATGGTAAAAGTGGCATGAGCCGAACCCCCATATATTGTATCCCTTTAGACTTCCACGAGAAAGGTGAGGATGCTTTCAACTCTGCTACTTTACTTCAGCAACTCAGACTTCTCAATGTTGATTTCAAGACCAGAGACCTCCACAAAGTTCTCTAGTAGCATCCTACATGTCACAAATGACTGTCTCAGGTTTGTTAATGTTAAAAGCATGTCAACTGCCGAAGGCAACAACTTTATGTTGGACCCTGCCAAAGGGTATCAAGTGTACTTCCCTTGATACCCTCAGGGCCTCCAGTAAAGGTTCCAAATATAATGCATGAAGCAGGGGGCAGAGGGGGCATCCCTGCTTGGTTCTGCTACTTAATTTAATGAGCCAAGATGTGGACGCGTTGATAAGGAGGCGAGCCTTAGGTGTCTTGTAATTAGCCTGTACCATTTATAGGAAATCCTCTCCCATCCCCATCCTTTCCATTACTCTAAACAAAAAAAGTCCACTCCACACTGTCAAAAACATTCTCAGCATCCAGGGATAGGAGGATCGAGTGCACCACTGTCTTGTTGGCCTTCTCTAGTAGGTGTGCAACCTGCCTGATGTTATCAAATGTCTGCCTCGTGAGTGCAAAGTCTGCATGATCAGGGTGGATCAGGCCTGGGTGACATGCCTCTAGTCTGTTGGCCAGGATTTTACTGTATATTTTAGCATCAATGTTTATCAATGTTATTTTGTGTAAGATGTGCATTTGGTGCAGTCTTTGTCAAGCTTGGGGATTAGAGCTGTTTTTGCTTCCTCAATAGAGGCCAATATTCTCCATGACTCCTGAAAGTGATTAAATAAGCTGGATAGATATGGGGTCAGGACTCCAATGTATGTTTTGTAAAATGGCAGCCTAAAGCCATCTGGTCCCGGGTCTTATTTGGGGGAGCCCTGCTATTACCCTTCGGACCTCTTCCTTTGTGACTTTCCTTCTTTCCCTTGCCTCCCCTCCCAGAGAGGAGAGTTGAATCCCCTCCAGATATTCTATTTGGCACTGGGGTGAGGGGCTCTGAGTCTTGTACAGGTAAGTGTAATAAGTAGCGAAGCATTGCTCGATTTTCTATGTGTTAGAGTGGTGGGGGCGCTGATCACCCTTTATGGCTACCACAGTGTTGTCCTGTGCCAACCCCCCTAAGGAGATGTGCGAGGAGCATGTCCGTCTTGTAGGCTTTTGCGTAAAAATAATAATGACCCCACTGCTCTTTTAGTTCTAAGTATGTTAAGTTGGCCTAATGCATGCCTGTATTCCTTGATTCGCTTCTTCAAAGGTGCCCCCTTGCTCCTTCCCCTCCCCCACTTGACTCCATGCCTCCTCCACCTCTTACCTCTCTGTCTAGCTGGGTCTCAAGTACTTTTAATTGCCTGTCCTTTTGTGCCTTGGCGGCAATACATTCCCTCTTATTGTCGCATTGAAGGAATCCCATCTGACGCTTTCTCCCCCATCCGCTGCGCAGTTTAGCTGAAAGAAGACCCTAATTTTCCCCTCCAGTTCCTCTCCGATGACTGAATCCCAGTTCAATTCCCCTGGGAACTTCCAGCCCCAGATCCTTGCCCTGTGATCCAGTAGGTGCAGCTTCATTGCTACTGCTTTATGGTCTTTTATACCCAGGGACCCCACCTATTTGTCCTCTACCGCTTCCTCTACTGCTTCCAGTGGTGTCATTAACTTTGCGATCCATTCCATTCCGAATCACCAATACCATCCCACGTGTCTTCGTGGGGCCTGGGGCATGAACGATTTTTGAGTAGCCCTGCAATATGAGCCTTGTCTGTTTCCTCTTCAGAAGATATACTTCTCCTGTATTGCCAGGACATCTGGGGGTGTTCTCTTATTGAACTGCTCCAATTTGTTCCTCTTGAGAGGGTTGTTAAGCCCTCTCATGTTATGCATTGCTCCCATGCTCGCCTTTTCCCCTTCTCTCGTGCTATATTAATTGATTGATTGATTTATTGATTTATTTATTTATAGAGCACTTTATGCCAAAGCGCTGTTGCTGTGTATTCGTCCCTCCCTCCTACCCTTTCACTTCCTGCCTCTCTGCTTCCTGTGTGTAGCTACAGTGTTTTCTACTCCCCTATCTTTCAGCCCGCCCACCGATCCCCATGATCCCAGTCCCCCGCTCTTCTCCCCTCCCTAGCCAACCCCTTCCTGCCTCCGACATCCCAATCCCCAATTGCCGGATGTGTCCCCCTCTGAATCCTCTTCCCTGCCCCGCCCCTTTCCCCTCCATCCCCCAACTTCCTCTCCAACCTCCCCTACTCCTCATTCCCCCGCTGCGCTCCCCAGAGCCTGTTTGCACTTACTGAAATCAAGATGGATCGTCCTTCCTCTCTCTTAGTACAATTTCCCTAATTTCTGTTCCACCACCCCTGGTGATTGTGTCCTTGCCCATCTCCTGCCTCGTTCTCCTGCTGACATCCATTCCCATGGTCAAAGCCTTGTTAGAATCCCCTGCTGATGGTAATTATCTTCCTGAAGGTATTAGCTTGGTTCCAGTTGCAGAAGGTTGACCCCCGGGACCGTTGTTGTTCGCTTTTGGCCTCCTTCCCAATCAAAAAAGATCCCAAATGAGAATGTCCATTTGTAGCTGATCGCCATACAGGATAGTGCCCTCACCACTGGGCCCATCTGCCATCTCCTGAGAAGTGTACTGCTTGCCAAATCTTGGTACAGGGAGATCTCAGTTCCATGGTAGTGTACCAGTTCTTTTGCCCTTGCTGCCCACAAGACTGCCTCCTTCTGAGCTTAACCTGAAAAGGACGCCAATACATCTCTCAGCCTACCGTTGGCTCCCTGTGGCTTTCAACCTGTCCTGTGGATGCTATCCTATGCCATCTCCTCCGGACCTCTGTCCCCCAATATATCTGAAATTATCTTCCTGACTTCTGCCTTCAAGTACTTATCAACTACTGTATCTGGCAGGTTCCTAATTCTTATATTGATCCTCCTAGATCTGTTTTACATGTCTTCCATCTGTCGTTTTAAATTCAAGGTAGCCACATTCAGTCTCTCAATGGCCTCACTGTTTGCCATGGTGTCCTTATCAACCTCTTGGAGGCCCCGCTCCAGAAGGTCAGTCCTCTCCCCTAATTATCACACCTCTTGCTTCATTTCTGACAGGGCTATGGTAAGATCGGATCTCATAAATTGAAACTGCTCCTGAAAGGCCTTCCTAAGCGAAGTCTGGAGGGTTAGCTTGTCTGTGTAGAGGTCTTGTTGTGAGATCAGCTCTGCACTCTGCCCCCCTTTGAACTCCCTTGTTCTGCCATGTTTCAGGTCTCTTTCGTTGTTCCCCTCGCCCTTTGTGGGGCTGCCCATAGGGTGGGACCACCGACTCTGTGGTTACCTGCACCTGCCTCGAGGATCTCGCCTTTGTCTGTGACAAACGCCCATCTGCTCTGGGGTCCACACAACTGGGGTGTGTCCTGTGTGAGGGGAATCCCTGGGGTGCCCTCCCCCAATGTGGTGTAGGGGGCACAATTGATTGTACTCCCCTATGCTCTAAGACTGTCTGGAGGGGCTCTACACCTGTACGTTTCACTGGGTGGCCGCTCCTCCTCTTCAACTGGGTCCTTGGGGGCCTCTCAGCCCTCCTGGTTCCCCTGAGTCATGCTCCTTTATTTTTGTCCCCGAAAGTGCCCCTCTTGCCCCCACGTATGGGTGGGGGCATTGGAGACCCTGTCCAAGTTGGGTGGGTCTCTTTTCCCTTGGGTGGAAGTTGGGGTAAAACCCTCGTTCTCTCCCTAGTGCCAATTCTTCACCTTCTAGCTCCTTCAGACTAGCTCTTTTTCTGTGGGAAATTGACCCCTCCTCCCTGCCAATCTGCAGTCCTTAAATCTCCCCCTTTTGGGGCTCCTGCATGGGGAGCTGACCCTCCCATGCTTCCCAGGCTGCTTTGGAAGCTGAAGTTGCTGCTTCCACCTCTGCCAAGGTCCTTCCAATGTCCGGAGGCCTGATGTCCATCTTCTCCTCATGGTGATAAGCTCACAGGGACTGGTGCCCACGGGAGACCAAGCTCCTTCCCCTATGCCTGCTAATGTCCTTGAGGCTCCCTCATGGGTTGGGGACCGCTCCACCAGGGTCCTTTGTCCTGTGGCCTTGCCAGTACCCTGCAGCTCGAGGGTGCTTGGCTCACTCGATCAGGAGCCTTCCTGCACTGCCAGGAGGCCGTATTTTACCTGCGCCCCCACCAGCGCCTCTCCACACAGCAAAGTGCCAGCCTCCTTCGGCTCTGTGCTCCTTCAGGCATTGGAAGTGCCGTCCCCTGCACACTGTCTAAGATCTGTCAAAACAGACCAATAATTTTTAACCATATGGTGTCTGATATACAAAACACCATATGTAGTTAATGCTCTTCAAATGTATTTATATACTGTTCATCAAAAATAATTGAAATGGAATTCTTTCATAAGTATTATTAAACCAAAACTTTCATTATTAACACAAGAGCTTCAATTGAATTAATCATTTGATGGCCCAACGCGTTTCGAGTATTCACACTTCATCAGGGGCAAAATTTACAATTTTCAAGTACCCTGCAGCTCGAGGGTGCTTGGCTCACTCGATCAGGAGCCTTCCTGCACTGCCAGGAGGCCGTATTTTACCTGCGCCCCCACCAGCGCCTCTCCACACAGCAAAGTGCCAGCCTCCTTCGGCTCTGTGCTCCTTCAGGCATTGGAAGTGCCGTCCCCTGCACACTGTCTAAGATCTGTCAAAACAGACCAATAATTTTTAACCATATGGTGTCTGATATACAAAACACCATATGTAGTTAATGCTCTTCAAATGTATTTATTTACTGTTCATCAAAAATAATTGAAATGGAATTCTTTCATAAGTATTATTAAACCAAAACTTTCATTATTAACACAAGAGCTTCAATTGAATTCATCATTTGATGGCCCAACGCGTTTCGAGTATTCACACTTCATCAGGGGCAAAATTTACAATTTTCAAAGTTTCTACAAAAGCAAAAACAAATTACGGAAGAAAGTATTAATGAATAATATTATAAAACTTAAACAAATCTACTGTGCAACAACAGTTTGTGGCAATCAAAACAATATACATCTTCAAACCAAGCATGATAAATACATGATATGGGTAACATCTATGTAGTGCTTCAATATTGACATCAACATTGTTATCAACCTAATGATGTACATTTTAGATTAAATTTGTGAATTCAACACTCCAATCGGTCCAGAAAACTAAGGACTATTTATTTGAACAAAACCTGTAGATAAGTGTATGATAAAGAGATGTAAAGAGAAGTGAATTCTGCTGAAATTGTGTTTAGGATGTATTTTTCAAACTGGAATCAAACGTTTTCTTAAAAAGGATGAGAAACATCCGGCATTATATGTGGGAGGGGCTATCACCCAGGGAATACAGGATACTACCTGTAAAAAATAGTAATCGGGATATTAAGGGCTGAATATGCACAATTAACAAAAATAAATTTATGTTAAAAAAAGGAGGTGCTAACCTTATTAGGTGTATATGCCACATGATGACACTCCAGCCACCGCAGTAGTTTCCAAAAGGAATGTATATCAAGCCCGTACTCTATTTCTATGAGTAATCAAAAAGACTCCACATCAGCGAATTGCATGGGAGGGAAGAAAGAGTATACAAAAAGTACTTAGTCTCATGGTGTAATTGACCGGGTCTACAGTAACCCAGAATATAAATCAATTCAAGACTTACTTATTTACACGAAAAAGAAGTCGCTCCGCAGAACACGAGAAGAATCACAGGAGCAGGCGCCGCCGCTGCTGGATGTTAAGATTTTTATCGTTGTCCAGTTAATATAGCGTCATTAGGGTGACGATTGCGCGTCCTATGTCACACGCGTCATAGCGTGATCCCGTCAACGGGAGCTGATGTCATTGTGCGCATGCGTCGTGCTATTGTCCAGTAATTAGCATGATTGAAATGAAAGACGCGGCCGCGTCAGAATTAGATGTGTCAGAAGTACATGAGCGTGATGACAGCTAAAGTTCTCATATACGATTGTAAAGAGAAGTGGAACGCATACAAATGCATTCCGAAACCGGTTGAGATCGAGTGTCCAAATAAATTTAGCCAAACAGAAATGTAGGGATACGGTTCAACAAAATCTGTGAGTGTAATCATAGTTGGTGTTACTTACACAAATGGGAAGAATAACTCAGAAGTAGCAGAAAGTGAAGGC
This sequence comes from Ambystoma mexicanum, assembly GCF_040938575.1. Classification (NCBI taxonomy): domain Eukaryota; kingdom Metazoa; phylum Chordata; class Amphibia; order Caudata; family Ambystomatidae; genus Ambystoma; species Ambystoma mexicanum. The sequence goes on from NC_090924.1 coordinate 23,658,640, forward strand.
GTGGGATCTATATCCTACAAAAGATGGTCATGGACATATAATATTATCTATTGTTATTGTCATAAATTCATGTTAACCTCAAATGATAAAATGTTCACTGTGTTGCTGTTCCATCTATGGATTCACAATCTGATACATGATATACACATCCGTATATATACAGTACTTGAATATTCATAGTAAGCAACTCCTATGTAGTAATGACTTCTGATACAATGTTCAACTCATTCAACAGTATCTGGTAAATATGGTAAAAACTGATGGAAACTGCTAAATAGAGAAATGGTAGCTGTTTTATTGAAAAGGTCGCAGATAGTAATCTTCATTAATCCCTAGTGGGTGAAGAGAGTCAAGGCGATGGATCCAGTATAATTCTCTTTGTGGATAATCTCTTTTATAGATCTCCTCCTCTTGGGAGGGGGTGGAGTACCTCAAGTATAACCACTCTCATTTGTGCAACATTGTGTTTGTGATCTCGAAAATGCCTGTAGACGGGTGACTTAATATTTTTGGTTCTGATGTTTGATTTATGCTCTGTCCATCTTTCTTTGGCTTTCCTGGCTGTTTTGCCCACGTAGTATTTACCACATGGGCATCGTAGCGCGTAAATGACATTTTTTGAATCACATGTAGTATATTGTTTAAGTGGAATTTTCTTGCCAGTATTGGCATGTCTGATGTGATCACCCTTAATTACATTTGAGCAGTGTTGGCAGTTGAGACAGGGAAAAGTTCCATTCTTTGGTTTGCTCAGGGTGCTTTGTGTAGATTGTTTTACTTTTTCTGCTTTGTTCAATCTGTCTCTAAAATTACTGCCCCTTTTAAATGCTAGCATGGGTGGTTCTGGAAAAAGAGTATTCAAATGAGGGTCTGTTTTGATAAGGTCCCGGTTTTTATAGATTATCCGCTTTATTTGAAAGATTTGACTAGAATATCTTAGTGTATGTATTAAGTTGTGTTTGATATTGTTTGGTTTCTGTGTCAAAAGTTCTTTGCGACTTTGTGTTTCTGATCTCCGTATCGCATTTTCCACTAGGTCTTCAGGGAATCCTCTTTCAATAAATCTGTTTTTTAGGATCCCAAATTCATCCTGTAGTTTTTCTGTATCGGAAGTGATCCTTTTAATTCTTAGAAGTTGGCTATATGGTAAATTATCCTTAAGATGTTTAGGGTGAAAGCTTTGGAAATAGAGAGAACTATTCACATCTGTGGGTTTTCTGAATATCCGTGTTTTGAGTACTTGGCTCGTAATTTCAATTGTCATGTCCAGGAAATTGATGGATGGTTTACCAATTTCAATGGTAAATTGAATCCTGTTGTTACAATTGTTAAGAAATTCCCAAAAGAGTTTCAATTCCGATTCCGTGCCTATCCAGATGCCAAACACATCGTCAATGTATCATAGCCAGGTTTTGATTTTGTCCTTCCAGACAGGATTTTCCAAGACAAATGTTAGTTCAAAGTTATACATGAAAATGTTCGCATATGAAGGGGCTACTGATGAGCCCATGGATGTTCCTGATTTCTGCAAATAGTACTGGTTGTTGAAATGAAAATAATTGTTGTATAAAATGAGGTTGATGAGTTCAATGGCAAATGTTTTATGAATGTTGATGTCTTCATACATAAGTAGAAACCATTCCAGGGCTTCATTGCCATGATTATGTGGGATAGATATCTATAAGCTACTAACGTCCATAGTGAACAGTAGAATATTTTGTTGGTCCATATCGATCTCTCTAATGATTTGTAAAAAATGTGTGGTATCCTTGATGTAGGTTTCCGTTTTCTGTATAAATGGTTGTAGAGCTGTGTCTAGATATATTGCCAATGGTTGAAAGATACTATCACTCCCTGCTACTATTGGCCGTAGGGGTGGATCTGTTCTATTTTTGTGTATTTTAGGTAATCCATAAAAGACCGGTGTCACAGGATGTGCATTAATCAGATAATCACTTGTTCTTTCTGTGATCCAATCTAGATCAGCTGCTTTATCAATTGCTTTTTTGATGGTATCTTTAATTGTGAGAATAGGATCTCCGTCTAGTTTCATGTAGGTATCTTCATCGGATAGTAATTTATAACATCCTTCATTGTATTGGGTAGCGTCCATAATGATTAAGGCACCGCCTTTATCCGCTTGTTTGATAGTGAGACTGTTGTCAGATGCTAACCCCTTGATGATGTTTAACTGGTGTTTCCTGATGTTGTGTTTTTAGACATCTGGGAGCCTTTGTAGTTTTGGTTTTAAATAGATTAACCAATGAATGGTTGATTTGAGGATGAAAATTGCTTTTGCCTTTGATTTCCAAAAATTGTCGAGTCTATCTCTCATGTGTCTCTTCAGTCAAATTTTCAAAAAATATTTTCAGTTCCATTTTGCGAACTAGTTTGAATAAATTTATTTCCTCTTCGAATAAACTTGTGTTGTTTGTTGGGATAAATGAAATTCCTAGATTAAGGGTATCCATCTGCGATTGTGAAAGCTGTTTTGATGAGATATTGATAACCATGGGATCTTTCAATGTCTGTTTTTCTGTCTGGGTTTCTTTTTGCCATGTCTGGCTTTCCGTCTCCTACAAAAGGTTATGGTACTGTTGGGGTTGTTAAGCTTGCAGATGCTGGTGGTATATTAGCCGTATTTGGAACTGGGGTTGGTGTTCCACTTGTGTATGGTGTTTCCTCTAGTTCACCACTGGTGACTTCACCACTATCTGTATTAATATTTATAGATTGTGGTATAGATTAGGGAGTCGGTTTGTTGTTATTATAATACTCTTGCCAGGAATATACTATATCCCGAGCGTAATCAAGTGTGTCCCATCTAAACTTTCTGATCTTCCGTTGTTCAATTCTTTTTTGTAATTGTCAAGTTTTTGATTTGTATCCTCTAAGATTGCTTGTAATTCAGTAGCAGTCTTTAATTTAGACAGTTGTGATGATACTTCCTCTATGTCCTGGTTGATTTCAGACAGTGATTTTGCTAATTCCTCTATAGTCAATAAAATGAGGTCCAAGGAGCACTTATTTAGTATTTGTTCCCAACGTTTCACAAATTCTTTATGATCCTTACACAGAGTGGGGCGTAGATATACCGGGAGTTCCCCACTTCTTGTTTTGTTATTGTACCAACCCAGATGCCAAGGTTGAGATTATCTCCCCCGCACCTCAATATATTTGTAAACATTTTTCTCATAACCATTTGAGGATTTATTTCAAACTATTCACAAATATTGTTACTATTAGGTGTGCATAGTGTTGTATTACTTTTCTCCTTTATGGCATTGGGCCAGCCTCCCCACACTGTCTGCTTCATGCCTAGGAGAGCTCAGTGTTTCTTCGCTCCCTTGCCATCTCACCTCACCTTCTCTCCTCATATTGGGAGGGGAGAGGTATCCTTATTATGATGCCTTAGGACCCACCTAGGTCTGCATGCCGCTGCTGGCCACCCACTTTTTCTTCCTAAGTGGCACAGCTTTCGTGGCACTGCACGCCTGGAGGCGGGGTATTGTGGCCTCCTCCCGCTCTGTGCTTATTATGCCGACTCATCGGCCGGCCCCTTAAACATACGTCACCTGGGTGATTTTGTTCTTCCCACACTATGCACCTCTCTTGCCTGTTCCCGGCTGGTGGAATGCAGGTTTTCATGTTCCGTGCTTTGAGAGTGGCTGCCGAGACACGTCTACCAGGTGTCGGCAGCAATCTTGAAGTCCCATCCTGACATTTGAGTTTATAAACAATTTTATTTTTAACTTTGAATCAGTTGTCTGTGTCTTGCTTCCTAATGCATTCACAGTATCCTTCATGTCAAACTGGAAGGCTATTCCAGTCACATACCCCAGACTGTTGCCTCCACAATTAACTATACTGATTTCGGTATATAGAAACCATACTCTTGCTCAACGGTAACAATGCCACTCACTGTAATCCTCAAACTCCATAGCAGGAGACGTCTACTTCTTCTAATCCAAGATTAAAAGAGATGCCACAGTGCTAAGTGTAAACCTTTATCCAGTGTACCCATGAATCTCCCAGTATCCACACACTTTGCTTCTTCATAGCCTTACCAAAAAATCTGATTGGCTAATCCCCAAAAGTCCACTGACGTTCACAACTGTCTGTATTCTCTGCAGTCCTCTTTCCATGCGGGGCAACCTTAAAAGAACCAGATGGCACGTGCGGGTCCGCAAACTATCCCAGACATCCGTCTACACTGTCGCACAGGTCAGCCCTTCTACCCTTTATACTTTTATGTCTGTAACACTCCCTCATTGGCTACTTTAAACAGTCACACATCCATCCACCAATCACATCCAAAACTCTACATGTAACCCTGTCATCTCAGTTCAACACTTCAGATGAACATTTCAACTCTCAGAGTACATGTCTCCTGTCATGCACTGCTTCCTGAATCAAAAACTATGGTGTAACTCTTCAAGATTTCTATTTGCAGATTCAACAATGTCTACATCTAACAATACAGAGAACAGTTATGCTTATATTTGTGTAAGTAATTTGTTTCAACAATTTCATAAATATATATGCATGGTTGCTGCCACTTACCCTGTAATAAGCATCTCAATAAGCATATGCTCTTTTTTAACCACTGCATTCAAAAGCCATGTATTGCAACATTGTGCACCTGCTCACATTAAGTGGCAGTTACTTACATCTAGTACAAACATATTGCTCTTCGTCACAACAATTGCCACTTATCAGTGTTCTACAAATCTTGTGCTAAGTGGCAGTTACTTACATCTAGTACAAACATATTGCTCTTCGTCACAACAATCGCCACTTATCAGTGTTCTACAAATCTTGTGCATCTGCATTTGCCTTACTTGTAGAAAAAAGGTTACAAACGGTGCAGCTCTAAATGCACATATGCAGTTTTTAATTTTCAAGAAAATACTCCTGAAAAGAAATATTCTTATAAAAGAACAGCATTTTTCCTTATGTATAGATGTCATTTTTCAAACCGTTTTCATTACATTCCTTATAGTGCCACTATTCTCCACCTGCACACATATATGTGAATAGTGCAAATGTATTTATACATGTTTTCCCTTTCAATAAATGGCTACTACAAACATGCAAACCTAAATGCAACACTTGCCCTTACAGAAAAAGACTAGTCTTTGGCAACCACTACAACACACCATATACTAACAACATACACTACTGCAACTTTAAAGTTCCATGGTATTATCACTAGGCCACAGTTTACCCTATTTTTAAAAACACTGCAACACCTTACAAATCTATTGCACAACGATGAGTGTGCTTTCCTTATTCAAAACACCAGGACAGAAATTGCCCTATTGCAAAACAGATGGATGTTTCATGCATTTTTGCATCAAGCAAACTTTGGTGTAGATCTAATACCATTCTACATTAGTCCTACAGCAAACGTTCCCATGCTACAAACATTCACTACATATGCATCCTTTGGGTGGCCACCAGGGGGTGCACAGGCAATGGCAGCCTGAGTGCCGAGAGCTGTCGAAGAAGGGCTGTTAAGGGACTTGAGCCGCCCTTGAAGGCCCTCTGAGAGCGTTGGTGTGTGGGACCCTGGAAGGGACCACATGAGGCAGCCCCAGCAAAAATAAAACAGCATCCTCGGACCCCCACAAGGCGAAGAATGAGCCCTCATTGGACTGGGCTGGAGAGCCAGGCCAAGACTTTGAGCGGGAGCCAAGTGGGGCGAAACTGCAGAGCAATGCAGCCGCTCTAGGGCAACACCGGACACAACCCCAGCAGGAGTGGGTGTCCCCCCCAGCCACTTTCACGGGGCGTGGGAGGGGACTGCTTCACCAGGACAGGACTTTGAGACCAGGGCAGGCGGCCCCATTGGAGGAGCAAGGGAGAGGAGTGCAGAGGCCGTGAGTGACCTGCGACGACTCGAGTCCCGGGAAGGTTGCAGCCGGATCGGAGGCCTGGATTCCAGGACAACGAGGACCATAGACAGAGGGAGCCCCATAAGAGTGCTCTGGACTCCAGGATAAGGTCAAGGTGGCCCTTAGTGGACATGCAATGAAACGCCCACCTCCTAGACTGCGGTACTCAGGGAGCATAGAAGGTGAGAGGGGGAGGGGCACCAAGAAATCCCTGAGTGCCAGGGACAGTAGACCAGCACAACCTGCACACACTTGTCCCGAGGGGCCCAGGGGGGCCAACACAAAGAGTGGAGAGAACTGCAGGTGGGGGTGGAGCAGAGGATGCACCCTCTCCAAGCAGTATCTGACCAGCCCAGGCAAGGGAAGGGCCCTGCACTATAAGCCCACACGGCTGATGCCACAAACAGCAAAATTTCATTTTTCTGTGCTTTCCTCCACACAGACAATCTACTACTTCCAGAATCCAGGGGCTACAGCCAGGCTCCCGCGAGACATTGGGCCTGGTTGGGCCACTTTCAATAAAATCTTTGGCCCAGTGAGAGGAGGCCCACGGATCTAGGGTATCCCCCATGGAACGCACATCACGGTGCGCCCTTAAATCAGTGGCCCCACAGCCCCCTGCGAATGAGGGGGGCGGAATGACCCCTGTGAGGCCTTAGTCCCTGAGTTAGGACGACTAATGTAGGCGGGAGGCACTTGTACTGAGGAGCGGGGTTTCACTGACGGGCCCATAGATCAGTGCGCACCCTCTAGTACCTGTAAAACAAGATAGCTGCACTGTGTGAGGACTGGGGGTGCATGATTCACTTGCTCCAACACGACTCAATAATGAGGACTCAGTATTTTGGCAAAGTACATCAAACAGAGAAACAAATGGAAATAAGCAGCATTTCGATCACCTGTCTCGATCCAACTTCCTCGAACTTCAGTCGATCAGCAATAGTTATAGGCAAAACTCGTCATCACTGACGTCTAATTGTACAAAAACTCGACAAGCAATACAATTGGTTAGGAAAGGTAACTCAAGTATATGTGCTATATATGTATATGATAATAGGGCATACGTATTGGATAACTCTTATCGGGTGGGCGTCTACGCCCTCCCACTACATCACACGTGATTGACGTTACTACAAGTACAACGTCTTATTGGTTCTACTATCTATAGGACTCCAGATAACTTGGGCCATTGTGGTAGGGCAGGTTACACCCCTAGACATAAATCCCCATTTTAATTAGCAGCATGCAGAATGGACACCCATGTGCCTGGTGTCCCAAGTTTCACCCTGCCTCCCTTCCATCAATCAGTATCTTAGGGCTATGTGTCAATTAGTTGGCTGGGTATGGCCTCGAAAAACTGTAGCCTCTTATCGGGGAATGTTATGGCATCCTCGGGTCCTAGATGACATCAGGCGGTGGTACCTCTTCGCGCCTGGCTGGTCACATGTTAGTTCTCCATGAAACTGCTTCAGTTTCCAGCTTTTAGTGCATTTAATTCTGTTTCAGCCTCGCCACCTGCATGGGCCCCCCTTATCTTGACCTTCATGGGGCAGGCTGGTATGCTCTGAAGTTTGAGTCTTGTTAGCTGACGCTCTCCTCCCTTTCTCTGGTTGACCTCGATTTCCTAGGCATGAGCCGGTCTTTGTTGAGTTTCGATTCCGTTCCTTCTCCTGCCTCTGGCTGGGTTACGAAACTTGGCCTGTCAGGCCTCTGGCAGCCTGGGTACATTTATGCTTTTACAAAATGGAGTCGTATGTTCATAATGTGTCTTATTGAGGTAGTTATATAGTTGGTGCTTGCCGCTCTAATCTTCTACTAAGCATTGCAAGCAGTATCGTTTCTTTAGCCTCTTGTGTTCCAAGTCTATTTACACACGTTTAACTGGTCGGTTGTTTCCATCTTGTCTCGTAGCAACGTTTCCTTACGTTTTAACATTCTCTGTGTCCATTACATTTATTTTCGTAGTTACTCGCACTGGTGTGCTTGTCTTCGATAGCCACTTTTTTTCATTCACAAGTCTGTTCAGGCCCTTGTGTCATTTCCAATGGCCTTCCATTAGGGCTCTTTGGGTCTCTAAATGAACCGTCTGTAGGTACTCTTCGTTTCGTACAGCAGCTGGTACGGCTGTCTGATAGGGTACCGTGCTGCCCAGGGTTGTCTGGTTATGGGTGCTTCACCAGGTATAGATCTTCTGATGTATACTGGGCAGAGTCCCATCAGCTCTTTGTTGATTCATTTGCTCCTCATATGTCACATACCTTGGCGAGTACGCTCCTGGTACCTCGAACTGACGGGATGGGGTGCAGGCCATGTCTGGGACCTCCTCTACACTCCCCCCTTTGGTCGGTTCATCGACCAATTCTGCAACCTCTTTTGTATTTATTTCTTTATCCATTTTCCTTCATATCTTATTCGTTTCTTAAGATATGTGAACTTTGTTCCTTCTGGTGCAAATTTGCTGGCCTTCACAAAGTTTCTTATTTCTTCCAGGTCTCTGGGCTTCCACCCTGGCTCGACATCAACCATAATTTTCATCCACATGGCTTTCTTCGCAGTTTTCTGGCAATGTGTAATGATTATCTTGATAACACAGAATCCTAGCAGTACCATTGCTAGTAGAGCTCCCAGAAACTTGAATATATCTGCCATCCATTGTAGGACCCATGAGAACAGGGCTCCAAACCAGCTGTCATCGTCCACTTCATCACTTTCATCAATCATCTCGTTCTTCAAGTTTGTCAACATACTTATGGCCTCTGTTAAGGTTCAGTTTTCTTCATCATATGATGGTACAAATGTGCAACATGATTCTCCGATTTTTGCACAAACACCTCCATCCATTGCTGTGATCATGTCAAGCACATATCTGTTTTGGAGGGTCATCAGTCTGATTGCTCTCAGCTCTTCTTTGATCGCGTTACATCCTTTTATAGTGGTATTGATGGTCTGCAATAACTCCCATCTGGTTATCTGCTACCATTTAGCATTCACTTCAATTTGGATGTGGGGCGTGAGTAGTGTTGTGAATACTGTTAAGGGGAGGCTAAACAGTATGTGATCATACAGGATTGCATGGAATGCTTCTTCTGATTTGGTAGAAAAGTAATTTTCTCTCTTCATTCTGGATATCAGTTCCACAGATCTCCTTCTTCTTAGATGAGCATGTGCTTTCGGGAAACTGTCCAACTTCAGGTCATTCTTAGGGATCACTAGCGCGGGAACGTGGACGTTCACCAGTGTGCATATGCCTGCCCAGTTTTTCGGCAGCCTTATGTATGCCTTGGATCCACACACCCAGTAATGGTCCATAATAACTGCGGTTCCTTGTGTCATTCCCTCAAAGATTCATCCGCAGTTTAGATTCTCTCCCATCTTACTTGTGCCATTGTTTCTGAAGCATAGTTTTGGGCTCTCCAGTGGCACTATCTGCAGGGGTCCCCCTCTATCTTCGACCCATGTTAGTAACTTTACTAGCTTTTTGAGAGTTTTCTATTGCTTCCTTGCAGGCTGCAAGGACCATCCAAGCTCGGCAGATCGTTACTCCTTCTTCCCATCCTTTTGGGGAAACCACTGTTCCCCAGATCTGCATTTGGCCTCTGTTCTTCCAGACTTGTGCTTCTTCTGCAGTTTTTCTTTGAATGTTCAGTCTCGGGTTTGTCACCCATCGTGTTCCTGATCCTTTGACGTCAGGATTCTGGTATCGGATCACGTGATTCCTGGTGTGTGCCCTGTTTCTTGTTTTAATATCCTGGAGGTAGCCATCTTCATCTGGGTAGTCCTTTCTGGTGGCTGTTAATATGGATTTCTGAACTCTGACCTGGAGGGGCAGAGGTTCAGAAGGCCAGCCTAGGTTCTTGGAACAGGGTAACCTCTGGACAAGCCACACCAATCAGGGTAGCTATGGCGACGGTCAAGACTAAGTCTCAAGAGGGGTGAGGGTGACTGAAAGACCTCAATGAGCACACAAAGCAAGGACACTTACAAATTACTCCAGACAGGTGTTATATTAAAAATATAGACACATTTATTACAAGGCCTTTGTAACATCGACCATAGCAAAGAATCACAATAATACTGAAGTAAACCAACACATCACAATCAATACAATATATGTATACAAGACCGAGGGGTCTAAGGAGTTAAAAGCACAAAATATGTGGACCACCTAGATGGGGAGGAAAACAGGCAGTGCAAGTAATCATTAGACCCAGTTCAACATCAGAAATACACCTAACTAAGAGGCAGTCCAAGCCCTACGAATAGAGGAGCCTTATGCTCAATAGTTCATGCACGCGCATGTGCCAATGGACAAAATAGGGTCTCTTCAAGGGTCTCTGACAGTTCAGGAAGGTGGATGAGGCGATGAAGAACAAGTCCCCACACTCAAGCAAGTGCACTTGTGGGCAGAGGCAGGGTGAGAGTGCGGGACGGAGCCGCTATTTCCCAACAGCGGTAGAAAAGAAATGGGTTCCTGCACTAGGGGCCACCGGTTGGGGTATGGACTACTCACTGGTCCCTGACGCAGGCAGACCCAGACTTCGCCAGTTCAGTTCACTTTGCTGGCAGATTCGGATGCGACACTCTGGACGTCTCGACACAGTGTAGTTTCCGCGGTAGCAGGATACAGGGTCGGGGGGGTCACAAGTGCAGCGAATTTGCATATTTCATTGCCGCAGCAGGGCAACACGTTAACCGCCTTTACTCCGGTCCGGGCGCACTCGTCTCACTTCAGACCTGGGAATGCCAAGTGAACGAAATTCAGTGTGAGGGTGCTGGGGCCACAGAGCAAGCAGGATACCAAGTTTCGAGGGCTTCCTCGAAACGACGGTGGTGACAGACGAAATGTCCCGTGTAAGCTGGTCAGCCCACTGGTTGGCCCAGGGACACTTCCGAAGAGACTTACTTGCAGGGTTTGATGAAGGTGCAGAGAATAGTTGGTCCTACTATTCCCATGGGTCGAAGAGCCTTCGCAGACCTTCTAGGATGATCAGATGCAGAGGGGTCTCGCAGGACGACAGCGGGCTCAGGGTGACAAACCTTCCAGCAGGTCATCAGCAGTTCCTCGACTCGGCTTCTTGTTGCAGCATACTTGGCTCCTTATCCTTTGTTCGTGTGAACTCAGGAGTTCGACATGGTAGTGGTGTTTTCTGCCTCCTCTTATCCAAAGTTCCCTTCACGCCAAACGGAGAAGACCCAATGGGAGATCTGCTCACAAACACTCACTCCATACGTAGAACGATCACAGACCACGGTGGTCCCAGGCATTCAGAACACTCCAGTCTCTCTGGCACCCAGGATGTGTATTGGGAAAAGACATTCCAGCCCACATCCTGGAGGAACACACACAAGGCATGCAGAAGCCCGCAAAAGCTTTGGGTTTCACGGGAAAGTGCATGACCAAATAAGGACTGACCCGGGTCGGCTGGACCTGGGGAAGGTGAAGGGGCACAGTGGCCAAAGGACAGGACAAATAACCGCGTGGCATGGCCATTTTGGAGCCAGGCCATCTATTTGTGCCAAACGCGATAAGCGTAGATAACATGGCAACAAAGGGTTCAAAACGTAAAATAGATAGCTGCCACCAGTCATTTTCATGACACACCTGCACAGTTCATAATAAGTCCAATGAGAGTTTTTAGGGCCTTTGGAATGACTAGAGACCCAAGGCTGCGGTAAATTAAGTTACATTGCACTCTTGTTACATGTTGCACAAAAGCTGCAGCATGAGGAAAGGACTAAGGGAAACGAAGTCTCCCAGTGCTGACTGTCTTAAGGGCATGTCAGTTTCCCCATAAGAAGTGAGCGAAAGCCCAGAGGAGTGCGGCAGAGGGCTGCGCTTCTCTGGCAAAGGTTAGATCAGGGTGTAAAACAGCAGCAAAAAGTTTGGGGGTTGACACATGGAGGGAAAATTACATTCAAATATGAAATCTTTCCTAACACTCGCCCCTCCCAGACTAAGGACAGGAGGAACTAATCCACCCCTGGATGAGTTTCTTGTTCAGGTCGGTTAAACATTCTGGACAACCCATCAGCTTTGCTATGTTGGACACCTGGCCTATGCTCAATAGTGAAGACAAAGCCTTGCAGACTTTTGGACCACCTAAGCAACTTTGGATTCTCTCCCTTCATGTTCATTAGCCTCTTTAAGGGCTTATGGTCAGTTTGCACAGTGAAGTGGGTCCCATAGAGGTAGGGCCTCAGCTTCCGTAGGGCCCACACAACAGAGAAACATTATTTCTCTACTTTGGACCATCTGAGCTCTCTGTCCTTAAGCTGGCTACTAATGAAGCCAATAGGGTGTTCCTTACCCTTCTCATCTACATGCGATAGTACAGCTCCTATCCCAGTGTCAGAGGCATCTGTCTGCACAGTAAAATGTCTTTGGTAATCAGGAGCCCTGAGCACAGGGTCCTGGCACAAGGAGTCTTTTAAGCCACGGAAGGCCTTCTCACACTCTTCAGTCCAAGTTACCTTCTTGGGTTTCTTTGGAGTAGTGAGGGCAGTCAGAGGGGCAGCTATGGTGCCATAGTCTGCCATGAAATATCTGTAGTACCCAGTGAGTCCTAAGAAGGCTCTCACTTGAGTCTGTGTAGTGGTGGTAGGCCAGTCTTGTACTGCTTGTACTTTACTGGGTAGAGGCTGTATCCTCCCTCCACCCACTTCATGTCCAAGGTAAACCACTGAGGCTTGTCCAATCTGGCATTTACTGGCCTTTATGGACAAGTGGGCCTTCTGAAGAGCCTGTAACACAATCCCAAGGTGTTTCACATGGTCTTCCCAGGTAGCACTGAAAACTGCTATATCATCCGGATATGCAAGACAGAATTTGTCCAACTCATTCAACACATGGTTCACAAGCCTCTGGAAAGTGGCAGGTACATTCTTCAACCCAAAAGGCATTACCCTGAACTGGTAAAGGCCCTCTGGCGTTGAAAAAGCTGTCTTCTCCTTGGCATGTTCTGCAAGGGCTATTTGCCAATAGCCTGCAGTGAGGTCAAACGTGCTGAGGTACTTGGAGGCGCCGAAGGTATCCACCAGCTCATCTGTTCTAGGCAAGGGGTGTGCATCTGTCTTGGTGACAGCATTCAGAGCCCTGTAATCCACACAGAACCTCAATTCAGAAGTGCCTGCTTTTGGAACCAAAACCACAGGGCTGGACCAACGACTACGGGAGGGTTCAATCACCCCAAGATCCAACATTTTGTTGACCTCTGTCTTAATGTAAGACCATACTTTGTCTGACATTCTGTATCCCCTACTTTTGGTAGATACACTATCTCCTGTGTCTATGTTATGTTTGCACCAAGGTGTCAAACCAGGGGACTGCGAAAACAGGAGGGAAAATTGCCTAAGCAAACTTCTCACCTCGGCCTGTTGATCAGAAGTCAGGTGAGGGGCCACTCTGACACCCTGAATGGAGTTATCTGAAGGACTGCTTTGGAATAGGTCAGGAAGAGGTTCAAATTCCTCTCCCTCAACATCTAAAGCCAATAGCAGTGCTGTGATTTCAACTCTTGGAATGAAAGCCTTCAGCCTATTTACGTGGAACACTTTTGGAGCCTGTCCAGGCCTTTCAAGGTCCACTAAATAGTTGACCTCACCTAGTGACTCCACCACTGTGTAAGGGCCAAACCATTTATCCTGTAAAGCCCTAGGCCGTATGGGATTCATGATCAGGACATTCTGACCAGGTGTAAAGTTAATGAGGGAAGCATTCTGGTCATACCAATGTTTCACCAGAGCTTGTCCTGCCTTCAACTTGTCACTAGCCAGACCCATCAGGAGTACCATCCTTTTTCTCAGCCCTAACACATTTAGTCTACTACGTTGGTAGTAATGGGGGGAGTGGGCATCTTCCATCCCTCCTTAACTATGGCTAAGGGTGCCCGCACAGGGTGACCAAACAGAAGTTCAAAGGGGCTGAAGCCAACACCCTCTTGTGGAACCTATCTGTAGGCAAACAGTAAGCATGGTAAAAGAAGATCCCATTTTCTTCTTTGAGGTTCTTCCAGAGCCCCAATCATACTTTTCAAGGTCCTGTTAAACCGTTCCACTGGACCATTGGTCTGGGGGTGGTATGCGGAAGAAAACTTATACGTGACCCCACATTCCTTTCACATACCCTGCATATACTTTGACATAAAGTTGCTGCCTCTATCAGACACAACTTCTTTAGGGAAGCCAACCCTAGTAAAGATGCCAATTAAAGCTTTTGCAACTGACTTGGCAGTCACAGTTTTCAATGGGATGGCCTCAGGATACCTGCTGGAATGGTCGACCAGCACCAGGGTAAACCTATTGCCTGAGGATGTTTGGGGGTCAAGGGGACCAACAATGTCGATCCCTACCCTCTCAAATGGTACCTCCACAACTGGGAGTGGTACCAATGGAGCTTGGATTGTTGAACCACTCTTACCAGATAACTGGCAAGAGGCACAACTCCTGCAATGACTTTCTACTTGCACCCCCATCTTGGGCCAGTAGAAGTGCATGGATAACCTTTGCTTGGTCCTCTTAATATCAAGGTGACCAGCAAGGGGCACTTCATGCGCCAGCTGCAGGAGGAAGGGTGTTACAGCAAGGGGAACCACCAACCTCCTATGGTCTCCTTCTGTAGACTCTATAGGCTCACTATACAGGAACCCACCTTCTCATTAAAATCTGGTGCTTCCCAGGAGGTTCACCCTCAAGCTGGGAGCAGGCCTGTCTCCTTAGGCCTTCCAGAGATGGGCACTGACGTTGGCCTTTACTGAATTCTTTCCTGTCAGGACCACCTTGTTTGTTTGTTTGTTTATTTTATTTGTATAGCGCTCCAAACCCAGGGGTAGAAGGGCGCTTAAGAATACGGTTATAGCGTTTGAGAAGTATCTTTGTGATACATACTTCATACAAATTTATAATACATACATATAAATGCAGTTGTCAATAGCAGTTATCAATATACAGTGCACATACAATACGCACAATATACAATTTACAATATAAATACAATGCCTAAACCAGTTACCGCACGGGGTGTAAGGTCTGGTGTTAGTGGGGCTACTCTTTGTTTAGGAGCCAGCTGATGACCTGCTTCCTGAAGGTCTGGAAGGGTTTGATAGTTTTGATGTTGAGAGGTAGGGTGTTCGAGAGTTGGGGGGCAAGTACTGTGAAGCTTGCCCCTCCAGCTCTTTTTAGGTGGTATCTGGGCACTGTCAAGCATAGAGTGCTGGCGGATCTGGTGGATCTGGTAGCAGGTTTCATGGTGAATTTGTTAACTAGATATGGTGGTGCTAGATGATTGAGGGATTTGTACGTGAGGCAGATGGCTTTTAAGCCTATTTTTTGGCGTCTGGATAGCCATTTGCATGCTTTCCTGGTGTCAGAGATATGCTCTTGTCTAGGAATGTTGAGGGATGCACGCAGAGCATTATTTTGTATTACCTGCAGCTTGTTGAGTACGGATTGATTAGCACCTAGGTACAGGCTGTTGCAATAATCCAGTTTGGATTGTATGAGGGCCCTGGCGTGGGTGAGGCAGCTTTTGGGAAATAGGAATGGTCTGCTGGCCCTAATGAGCTTGCCGGTGTAGACAGCGGCTGAGGTGGTCATGTTGGTGTGTTTGGTGAGGTTGGTGTTGGCATCTAGATAGAAGCCAAGGGTTTTCACGCTTTTGGCAATAGGGATGGTGTGGCCATCGATGGTGATGTTATTGTAGCTAGGATTAAGTTTAGATAGGGTGTTGGTGGAGCCACGATGAGGAGCTCTGTCTTCTCATCATTCAGGCAGAGACCATGCAAGGCCATCCATGCCTAAATGATGGAGAATATTTTGTTGATCCGGGCGGCGCCTGCTTGGTAATTGCCTGTGATGGTGAGGAGTATCTGGGTGTCATCTGCGTAATTTGTGTAGGTGACACCCAGACGGTCCAGTTGGTCAAATAGAGGCTTTGTAAATATATTGTACAAAGTGAGGGATACACAGGATCCTTGTGGGACCCCGCATGTGATGGGGATGGGGTCTGCTGCAGCTGTTGTAGAGAAAACCCGCATGGTTCTGTTAGCCAGGAAGGATTGTATTCATGTGATGGCAGAGGAGGAGAAGTGGGCTACGGTGGCAAGGTGATTACAAAGGATTTCATGGCTGACCAGGTCGAAGGCCGCTGAGAGGTCTAGTAGGAGTAGGATTGCGGCATTGCCTTTATCTTTCATTTCATCAATCTGGCTTTTGAGATCAACAAGGGCGGTTTCTGTTCTGTGTTGAGGTCTGAAGCCAGATTGACGTATTCCTAACAGTTGGTTGGATTCCAAGTATTCCTGAATTTGGATGTAGGCAACTCTGTCTAGGTTTTTAGTAGGAAGGGGACTGTGGTGATGGGCCTGTAGTTGGTGGGTATGGCTGGGTCGAGGGATTGTTTTTTTAGGAGTGGGAGAACCCATGATTGTTTTAAGTTGCTAGGGATCGAGTTATTGGTGAATGATAGGTTGATAAGTTTGGTGATGAAGGGGGAGATCTCTCTGGCTGCATCTTTTATGATCTGTGCAGGGCAGCTATCTCCTTTGCAGTTTGAGGGTTTCAAGGAGGTGATGAACTTCAGGGATGGTGACTTTCTTAAACGAGAAGCCTGTACTGGTATTATTAGGTGTGGGTAGGCTAGGGTTGGTGACCTTATTATTGGAGAGTTGTTGGCGTTTGTCCTCAATTTTAGTTTGGAGTCCTGAGATTTTATTGTTGAGGGCGTTTTGGATGCTGGTTCACCAGGATTTGTCTTTCAGGCAGGTGTCTGGAGGTGAAATAGGGTTTTCTAGTTCCTTCAGAATTTTAAATAATTCTTTGGTGGAGGATACTGCCTGAACAATCCTGGTGTTGTATACATCTTTTTTGGTGCAGATTATCTCGCTTTTGCAAAGTGAGGATAGGCTTGTGAGGTTGGATTTGTTTTCCGCGGTGGGGTTAGTCTTCCAAGTGTGTTGTGCCTTGGCTTTCTCTTTTCTGAGTAATTTGAGCTCAGGGCTGTACCACGAGTTCAGATGAGCTTTGGGTTTGTCTTTGCGTATTTTCAGGGGGGCAACGGTATCCATTGCTCTAGTCATGGAATCATTGAAGGTGTCGATCAGCAGGTTTAAGTCAGCGTTGGCTGGGAGAGCATTGAGGGTGGGTAGGACCAGTGGTAGTAGGGCTTCAGCAGTAATGTTGCGTTTATTCCTGGTGGGACAGGCTGGTGTTCTACTAACAAATCGTTTAGTTCAGGATGGTTATTGGGGTCAAATACTTCAGGGATCACCACCTCCTTGTCAGGTCCGGGTGATTGACCAACTACCTCCACCTCAGTGGTAGGCGAGTTAGGGGGAATATTCTCTTCCCTCTTTTTGGTTTTTTGACTCCTTTAGCCTTGGGTTTCCCCTTTGGCTGGGGCAGGGCATTGATCTTGACCAGTGCTGCTCTCATTTGAAACCTTGTGCAGGGTCTGTCAGCAGTATCTCCCACAAGCCCTAAAGCTCTGATCATTGCCCAACAAGACCTTTCCTGGGACACTCCTCTGAATGCTCACTGGAATCCTGACTGCTGTACCATTGATAGGAATATTTAGAGATATTACTGGGAACATGAGAGGTGGGCCGTCAGCCAACTTAGGGGGCATCAGAGTAGCTCTGGGAACTTCCTCTGGGTTTACCAAGGTAGAATGCACTACAGTTCGACTGTACCCACTATTCCTAAGAGCTGGAGTATCTACTCCATTGATCAGCACACTGTCCTTAAAGTAGTGCTTGGTGTTATCTGGAATCCTAGCATAAGCCTCTGAGACTTTAGGCTCCCAGGTTCCCAGGGAAACTAAAACTACCTCAGCTTCTATCCCACTGGGGAAGGAGTCTGAGGAGAAGGATGCTCCGGTAATCTCTTCTTCCTCGTAGGAGGAGAAGGCCAGATTAGCAGAGTGGACCCCCAAGGTTTTGACCTTACATCTGGGATCCCCCTTCATGTGGTCAGTTGCTCCACAAGCAAAACAAGATCCATTGGGTCTGTTCACATAGGGAGGCTTACTATAACCAGAGTTTGGTTTTGGAGGCTGACCTCACTACCCTGTGAGTTCTCTTGTGTTTTACCCTTATTTTTCTTTGTGTGGCCCTTTTGGGAAGAAGATTTATCAGTTTCCCCACCCTCCTTATCTTTGGACTTTTTCCATTCCTCCTGCTTACCAGGATGAGTCTTTTCCTTATGGGACACTCAATGTGACATCCATAAATCTGCTGCAATGGCTAGCTTCTTAGGATCTATCTCCTTGGAATCTGCCAAATGCTGCTTAAGCTCAGGGGAAGAAGATGCAAAAATATGTTCCAGCATGACAAGATTTATCATACCTTCAAAGGTAGAAACCTTATAACCTTCGACCCAGCCAGTCAAGTTTTTTAAGGATTCAGTTACATAAGATACCCGAGTACCACCTTCTTTTTTCTTATACTCTCTGAATCTTTTTAAGTATTGGGCAGGGGTCTTTCCAAACTTTAAGATGAGAGTTTGCATCAACATTGCAAAATCTGCTCTCTCAGCTTTCAACATTTCCATAATGGCACTGCCGCCAGAATGGGGTAGTTTGCTAAGTAACCAGGCAATTTTATCAGCATTGTCAACTTGTTGAACTTCACATGCATACTCGAATGTATTCAGCCAGTCCATAATGTCATTCTTTTCCTCATACATACTGAGCAGATCTTTTGGAAACCTTGGATGAGAAGAGGCCCAGACCCATGTCCAGGACCCTTGGATCCATTGGCAACTTGAAGCTTGGCCAGTTCCAACTGGTGATCCCTGTCTTTTTGCTTTTCCGCCTGCTCTATCTTTAGTTTGGCCATGTTGAACTCAAGCTCCTTCTGCCTAAACAGCAGCTCTAGTTTCTTGAATTCAAGTATGGCCTCCCCATCAGCACTGGCAGAGGAATTATTCGACATTTCATCCTCCCTGTCCTCATGGTCGCTGTGGATCAGTGCACCGGTAAAACCATCAGTTCTACCAGTGAGAGCAGCCCCACCTCCTTCTGCCCTGTCCTCGGAAGATATAGCTCTAAACTGAGCTTCTTGCCAGTCCATGATTCTCTGGATCATTTCTACTTTTGTGCCTTGATAGGAATATTTACAGGTATTACTCTCAGCACACATCTTTCTCAATGTGTCAGATTTCGAAGCATTTAAAGTTCACAAGGTACTTGTTTCCATACTGTTAGATAGGACTATGGCCTTTTAAAAGTTATACTATGACAATCCACTATATGTCCTGGTAGGAATAATTCGAAATGCCTTCGCTCGTGCCCAACACTGGATTCCTTCAGTCCTATCCCACCGCTGTACACCAATTTGTTAAGATGGATTTATGAACTCTGACCTGGAGGGGCAGAGGTTCAGAAGGCCAGCCTAGTTTCTTGGACCAGGGTAATCTCTGGACAAGCCAAACCAATCAGGGTAGCTATGGCGGCAGTCAAGACTAAGTCTCAAGAGGGGTGAGGGTGACTGAAAGACCTCAATGAGCACACAAAGCAAGGATACTTACAAATTACTAAAGACAGGTGTTATATTAAAAATATAGACACATGTATTACAAGGCCTTTGTAACATCGACCATAGCGAAGAATCAAAAAAATATTGAAGTAAACCAACACATCACAATCAATACAATATATATACAAGACCGAGGGGTCTAAGGAGTTAAAAGCATGAAATATGTGGACCACCTAGATGGGGAGGAAAACAGGCAGTGTAAGTAATCATTAGACCCAGTTCAACATCAGAAATACACCTAACTAAGAGGCAGTCCAAGCCCTATGAAGAGAGGAGCCTTATGCTCAATAGTACATGCATGCGCTTCTGCCAATGGACAAAAAAGGGTCTCTTCAAGGGTCTCTGACAGTTCAGGAAGGTGGATGAGGCGATGAAGAACAAGTCCCCACTACTCAAGCAAGACCTCCATTGGCGGGCAGAGGCAGGGTGAGAGTGCGGGATGGAGCCGCTATTTCGCAACAGCAGTATAAAAGAAATGGGTTCCTGTGCTAGGGGCCACTGGTTGGGGTATGGACTACTCACCGGTCCCCAACGCAGGCAGATCCAGACTTCGCCAGTTCAGTTCACTTTGCTGGCAGGTTCGGCTGCGACACTCTGGACGTCTCGACACGTGTAGCTTCCGCGGTAGCAGGATACAGGGTCAAGGGGGTCACAAGTGCAGCGAACTTGCACAGGTCTTTGCAGCAGCAGGGCAACACGGTAACTGCCTTTACTCAGGTCTGGGCACACTCGTCTCACTTCAGACCTGGGAATGCCAAGTGTACACAATTCTGTGTGAGGGTGCCGGGGCCACAGAGCAAGCAGGATACCAAGTTTCGAGGGCTTTCTTGAAACGGTGGAGGTGACAGAGCAAACATCCCATGTAAGCTGGTCAGCCCACTGGTTGGCCCATGGACTCTTCCGAAGAGGCTTACTTGCAGGGTTTTATGAAGGTGCCAAAAATAGTTGGTCCCACTATTCCAATGGGTCGAAGCGCCTTCGCAGACCTTCTAGGATGATCAGATGCAGAGGGGTCTCGCAGGACGACAGCGGGCTCAGGGTGCCAAACCTTCCAGCGGGTCACTAGTGATTCCTTGACTTGGCTTCTTATTGCAGGATACTTGGCTCCTTATCCTTTGTTCGTGTGAACTCAGGAGATCGACATGGTAGTGGTGTTTCGGCCTCCTCTTATCCAAAGTTCCCTTTGCGCCAAAACGGAGAGGGCCCAATGGGAGATCTGCTCACAAACACTCACTCCATACATGGACCAATCACGGGCCATGGTGGTCCCAGGCATTCAGGACACTCCAGTCTCTCTGGCACCCAGAATGTGTATTGGGAACAGACATCCCAGCCCACATCCTGGAGGCACATGCACAAGGCATGCAGAAGCCCGTGAAAGCTTTGGGTTTCGTGGGTAAGTGCATGACCAAATAAGGACTGACCCAGGTTGGCTCGACCTGGGGACGGTGAAGGGGCACGGTGGCCAACGGACAGGACAAAGAACCTCGTGGCATGGCCATTTTGGAGCTGGGCCACCTATTCGTGCCAAACGCGGTAAGCGCGTGTAACATGGCAAAAAAGGGTTAAAAACATAAGATAAACGATAGCTGCCACCAGTCCTGTCCGTGACACACCTGCACAGTTCATAATAAGTCCAGCGAGAGTTTCTAGGGCCTTTGGAATTACTAGAGACCCAAGGGTGCGGTAAAGTAAGTTACATTGCACTCTTGTTACATGTTGCACAAAATCTGCAGCATGAGGAAAGGACTAAGGGAAACAGAGTCTCCCAGTACTGACTGTCTTAAGGTCATGTCAGTTTCCCCATAAGAAGTGAGCGAAAGCCCAGAGGAGTGTGGCGGAGGGCTGCGCTTCTCTGGCAAAGGTTAGATCAGGGTGTAAAACAGAAGCAAAAAGTTTGGGGGTTGACACATGGAGGGAAAATTACATTCAAATATGAAATCTTTCCTAACAGTGGCCCATATCAGTGAAGCGTCTCTTCCCATAAATTGTTCTCTGGTGTTGCACATTGCTACGTGTGACATACGGTGTGCTATGGGGACATCAATTTCTACAGCCACGAAGATTTTGGATTTGCCCATGCTGTACGGCAGGAGAGAAGAGACAAAGCATTCTCCTTCTGTCCTACTTCCGTCATGTGCTGGTACCATATGTTGTTTCCGAGATGGGCTGTGCTGTCCAGGAAATCATTGAGTTCATTGTTGTCTTCATGTGGGTTTCTCTTAATCCTCAATGTCCTTTTGTAGTTAGCTATAACCACATCTCTAAATGTGTCTATATGACTCTTTCTTGTCGGAGGATTCTTGGGTATGCTTGTTAGCGGAGCGGGTTTCATTACCTGTATCGCTGTGGTAGGGGAAGGTTTTGCATTTCTTTTCCTTTCCTTTGATAATGTTTCATCGAGGTTCTCCGGCTGCCATTGGCTCACCAACTCCCCAACGTGTGGCTGTGTCGTAGATCTGGTGCTTGTTAGCACTGTTCGAGCTGGCGTGCTCATTATTATAGTCTCTGTAGTTCTATTTTTCAGCTCCTTCTTGCAGTTTCTTTGCTCTGACTATGACTGGGAACAAATAATCTATCAGTGCTTGCGTTTTCTCTGTGAGTTCCTTTGTGGCTATTGCTGTTCTTTCGAGGGATTTTGATATGCCCTCTCTCTTGGGTTTCTCACTTGCCTTCTCTTGGTTACTTCCACTATGTTCTGGAACTGATTGTTTGGCAGGCTGTCTCCCTTTCTCTGCAGCCTTCGTTGGAGGCCCTGTAGCCATTGACACTTGCCCTTGTCTGTGTGCATCCTGTGTGTGGGTGCGTGCAGTGGTCAGTGCCGCGTTTTCATTCATTCCGTGCTGACCCTGTCTCCAGCTTTTCTCTTCATTTGTTACCTCAAATGTGTTTAAATCACTGCTAATTACATTTAATTGTATTTACTTAATTTTACCATCAAGGTTTTCTTGGGACTTGAATTACTATATAGGGTCTGTGTGCTTTCATAGGCCCCAGACGTTCAATATCTGGTGGGTGCACTGAGATTGGGAAACTTTGTGCCCCAATAAAGAAAGCAGTTCTGATTGTTAATGACAGAAAAACAATAATAATTACTATACATATGAACATTATCGTTCGGAAAGACAATTTGCACATTTTCTTCCAGGGAAGCGGGGGTGCCCTTCTGCTGGGGGTTAAACCAATTTACTGTTCTGGGCCCCCATTTCGAACAAGTTCATAGTCAGTTATTTATTCCTTCTCTTGCTCTGATCTCGTAGTTCAAGAGTTCATTACTATCAAAGTGACAAGTGCTTTACAAATGTCCCCCCTCTTGTGGGTGCTGTCGGTGATCTCTGGGTATGCAGTACAGTTCCTTTTGCTAGACTATGGAAAAGGGTTAGGCTAGCAACCTTGGTACATCACATTCATAATGCATATCTATAGTAGGTAATGTCACCTCAAATTTGTCTTGGTCCTGAGGACATGCTGGAACCTGTTCAATGCGAAGGAATGAAAAGACGGAACTGCTAAAAATTACACAAAAATAAAATGTTGTAAAAATAAAAATAAAAACAAAAGTGAACATGAAAAATAAAATAAAAATGAAAATAAAAATAAAAAATAAGGAAAAGTAGAGGGAAAGTACAAAGAAAAAATAGGATGGTGTAGTTCTTGTCTTTGCTCTCCTTGATCTGTCCTGCGGCTGAGTGGTTGAAGAACTGTGTCTCTATCCTCGATCTGTCCCACAGCAAATGTCTTACTGGAATCTCCTAAGGTACTCTCGCTGGAAGTTGGATAGCTCCACCTGGAGCATTATGCCGTGGAGGAGTGTGCCCATGTGTGGGGCGTTGGCCGGATCTCTAAGGAAGGTGATGACGTCAACATCTGCAGGCCTTCCCACCATTTCCGGATAGTCTCTGACTAGTCTAAGCAGGACGTTGTGCACCAGCCGGGTGACTTCGGGTGATAGGGACATTTGTCCTGTGTTGGCTGGGTCCTGGTCATTAGTTTTTCTTTTGATTCGCACAGTCTTTGCACTTTCCTGTTGCATGTACTACCACAAGGTGATTTAGTTTAGTCCACAGCTGGTTCAACTAGGTTTCTTGGGTCTCTGATGAAAGTGCGTGTGTCAGTTGTTCTCCCGACAAGTCCTGGGCACTTCTCGATTATTTGAAAGAACAAATTAAATGTGAGTTCATCAGTGTCTACTTGCAGTGGAAGCATTTGTGTCCTCTTCGCTGTGCTCGGGTAGCTCGGCAAAGGCTTCCGTGACAGTCAGCAGTTGCCAAATTACCATCTTGTTTGAAGGCTTTTGAATAAAGTCTTTGACACTTGTCTCTCTCCCTATGAGTGATGGATAAGATAACACCACGAGTTGAAAATAGGTGAGTACATCCCACTTGAGACTTCTGGTGGAATGTACCACAAATTCTGTGAACAGTCTCGATACTGGTTGCTTCAGGATACTGTGTTACACTCTCAGAAAATATTTTATTTGCAGTATATCAGAGTCTTGATTCATTGTACTACTCGGGCGTGACATGCTTTCAAAAGTTAATTTATCAATGTTGTTGTGGCTTTGGATGTGCTTCTCTTTACCCTGCAACTAGGATGCACAGGGTGTTCGTTTGATGTCCTTTATTATCTTTCACTGGTTTGTGAAAATGTCTTGTTAAAAAGCCACACTTTAAAACGTAGTTCTTTTCGCCTTTAATTCGCAGCTCATGCGTCCTTCTTCCTCGTCATAGATCTTGTCTGCACGTGCTGAGGTTCTTCCGCATTGTCTGTGGTTTCTTTGTGGTTAGATGTAGCTTGGGGTCTCTCTCCTATATAAGGTTTAATGTCATTTATGAAGATCCATGCCCTTCTGCACTGGAGCTTGACGGCGGAAGGGGTGCAGTCCTCTACGATGAAAGGGCCATTGAATCGTGGCTCATCCCACCTCTTCCTGATAAAGTTCCTTACGAGCACATTGTCACCAGGGAAGACGAGGGGCGCATGTAGACTTTGCGCGGTGTCTGCTTCAGCACTTCCTGATGTGTTTTGTGCTGCGCTGTCCCCTTTTCGCCATCGCTGCAGCTGTCCTGAAATGACAGAGGCGCTGGATGTCATACAGTCAAGGTACTCCTGCATCTCTGTTCCCAGAACCTCTCTAGTCGGCTGGGCATCACATCTAGCTCTATCCCGGGGGGTAAAAGGGGTCCTCATCCTTCTGCCTGTGACTATCTCGTGCGGCGTGAGATGATGGTCGGAGCCTGGTCGGTTCCGAAGTGCATACAATGCCAGTGGTAGACAGTGCAACCATCCCTTTTTTAATGTGAGCTTCAACTTGGCTATCCTCTCCTTTAACAGGTCGTTGAGCTGTTCACATATTCCATTCCCCTCCGGGTGATACACCGACGAGAACTTGTGCTTTATACCAAGCGACAAGCTAATCTGTTCAAAAACTGAATTTACAAAGCGGGCCCCATTATCTGATCTCATTACCCCGCACACTCCCCATCGAGGGAACACTTCCCTCACCAGAAACTTGGCAGCACAGATAGCATCGGGGTGTGTACATGGACCTGCTTCTATCCATCTAGAGAATGGACACACCACCACAATTAAATACCTGTACCCATTGCACACTTGAATAATATTGACATAATCGATGTGTAAGTGCTGAAATGGTCCATTTGGCCTGGGGATAACTCCCCTCACTACTTTTAATGTGTGCCCAGCGGTGAATTGCTGGCAGATTATGCAGTTCACCATGAAAAATGCAAAGTGCTCTGCTAAATTTGGCGTGAACCAGTCTTCTGCGAGCATTGCAGCTAGATTTTCTTTTGACATGTGGATGGGGTAGTGCAGTTGTTCTAATGCTACCTTTAGTAGGGCGACAGTCATCACTGGTTTACCAGTGCGTCTTGCCTCCACAAACTGTCAGAGGGGTTTAAGGAACACCCTCGATGCTTCCACAAATGTTTCTCCTCCTGAGGTGCCTCCCCTTTGCGTTTCATTAGCTGAGTCTGCCCCATGTTACTATAGGCCTCAGGTGTGGCTCATGCTACCATCATCCTCTCATGGGTACGTGCCACCTCCACGTCCATGATTGTTTCATTTTTGGATACCATGCGCTTGGCTTCCGTGTCCACTTCATGGTTTCCACGTGACACGAAATCTGTCCCCTTGGTGTGGGTGGCGCATTTCACGACTGCTATGCCCACTGGGAGCTGTAGTGCTTTTATCAACCTGTCCAATAAGGCTGCGTGTTGCACTGGCGTGCCGTCCGTTCGGAGGTAGCCCCTCCTTTTCCAGAGCGCTAGACCTGCATGTACTGTGGACGTCATATAGGCGGAGTCACTGTACACAGTTACTTCCTGGTCTGCATGATTCTCAATGGCGAGTATCAGCGCCAATAGTTCTGCAGCTTGCTCAGAATAGTGAGAGGGTATTCGCGCACTGACGAGTACTTGGGACTCTCCATTCGCTAGGTGTTTTACCACGGCCACGCCTGTATATCTTTGTCCGTCTTCTTGATCGATTCTTGAAGAACCGTCAATAAACACGATTTTGCCACCTCCCAGGGAATTTTCCTTTACCCTGGGGATTTCATCATAGAATTCCTCATATTTCGCACAGTCATGTAGAGGTTCTCCCTCTGTGACTGGCTCAGCTATGAATGTGGCTGGGTTCACAGTTTTACATCACACTATTTTGATCGATGGGTTGGAGATAATCACTTCATATGCAGATGGCCTCTGAGATGTCAGCATGCCCTTTGGTTTTTCTAATATGGCGAATAACGAGTGCTCGACGTACAATGTCATGGAGCACCCCATCACAATGGATGATGCCTTTTCAATGGCGAACACGGCAGCAGCTAGATTTTGTTCGCATGGGAAGTGGCCTTTCATGACCGGGTCCAAATTCCCGCTGTAATACGCTAGGGAGATTCGCTGAGCGAGTACTGCCGTCATGAAATTGCCATCGGTATGTGAGAACAGATAGAATTCCTCTGCATAATTAGGAATCCCGAGAACTGGGGCCGCACAAATTGCCCCCTTAAGTTCTGCAAACCCCTTCTCCATTGCCTCAGTCCATCCAAATTCTCCTTTTGTTGCCTGGGCTTTCTTCAAAGCCTGAAGCAAGGGCTTGGTATACGAGCTGTAGTTGAAAACCCATGCTCTGACATAATTGCACAGGCCTAAGAAGCTTTGCATTTGTTTTATCGTGAGTGGTTTAGCCGTGTTCATGATAGCTTCAGCCCTTTCTGGGGTTACCTTTTTCCCTTCGTCTGAGATTAGCTGGCTTATGTACAGCACCTCTCGCTGACAGTATTGTAACTTTTCCTTATCAACTTTATATCCTTTCTCAGCCAGGATAGTCAGTAGCTGGACAGAGTCGCGCCTGCATTGTTCCTCAGTGATGCTGCAGATCAGAATGTCATCCACATACTGCAAAACAACACTGTCTACTGCAATATTGCTTAGGTCCATCTGCAGGACTCTGTTGAAAATGGATGAAGACTCACAGTACCCCTGTGGCAACCTCATGCTTTTCAGGTGCATTTGTATGAAAGTAAATGACGTCACGTCTTGAGAGTCAGGGTGCTGCGATATTGAGAAAAATGCATTTTTCAAGTCAATCACCATGAAATATTTTGCCTCAGTGGGTATGTTGCATAGAATTGTGGATGGATTAGGGACTAGAAGGAATTCGGCTTCAACTATATTGTTTAATGCTCTTAAATCTTGGATTAAATGCCAAGACCCTCCCTTTGATTTCTTGACTGGGTAAATCACTGTGTTGCAAGATGATTCTGACGTCACTAGAATGCCCTGCTCCATCATGGTGGAAATTGTCTTCGCGATTCCCTCATCTGCCTCTCTGGACATAGGATATTGTCGTGCTCTCGGTAAAATTCCTCCGGGTTTCAGTTTAATTTTCACTTCACCTGCCCCCCTCAGGCCTACGTCATAGGGCCCTGTAGTCCATACCACGGCAGGCACTTGGGCCATGTCGTCATCAAAGTATTCTGGACGTATCAGCGCCAACATCATTTTCTGTGGCACCTCCCGTTTGATCATTTTGACCCAAAATATGAGACTTACTTCCACCCTTGTCTCTTCTAGGTCAGGGTGTTCTTCGAACAGATCGTCATCGGTGACGTCAGTTACTCAATTCCCTTCTTCAATGGCGATAATTGTACACCATTGTCTGCCTTCGTCATCATATCCTTCGACCAATACCACTTTCCCTCGCACCGCGGCAGATTATATCATTAAGGGAAATACTTGTCCCTCCTCTTCGTGCATAGGTATTCTGGGACTGAATAGAAACTCATCAGGTGTATTCATAGTTCTATCTGCGAGGCATGACAATCTCGCCATGAGCACCCGCACCCCATATGCGAAGACTTCTGGCTCTAACGGTATAGCTCTCATGGCTATGTGTCATGAGTATGCTCTGATCATTTCGCACACGTTCGAATAATGCATTCCTGGAGAGGAGCACACTATACCGTTCTCGGTAAACGAGATTGTCATATTCAACTTAGTCATTAAGTCCTGACCCAGGATGTTTACTGGGGTCTGACGTGAATATAATAAGGGTACATTCATTTTGCGCTCTCCCCCAAAGACTGGGAGTGCGTCTGTAAAGGGAACTCTACTGTGAGCTCTCGTGAAACTCTGAGTATCTTTGGCCTTGCCAGACAAGGAAAACTTGCCTTCTCGTATGCATGAGCGTGTCAACCCCGTGTCAACTAAGAAGAAATATTCTTTACCCCCTATGATGACATTAACCCTAGGTTCCCTATTAGGGTCTGGTGTCACTGATAGGATAGAACACATCAGAGTCCCCCGTGAGCAGTACTATTTCATATATAAGTTTGGGCCACTGTATACTTGATGATTTCCCCCAGCCCCAGGGTTGACTCCCCCTCCGGAGCTAGTGCCCTGTGACATTTGCGATGGTGCCTGCTGGGATTGTCCCTGCGGTACATTCCCCATGTGTGGGGGTTGAACCACTTGCTGTGCACCTTGCTGCAGGCCTGGCGCTTGCTGCGGCACTGTGTGATTTTGTGCACTGCCCTGCTGTGGGACTGCAGGCTGATTCACCATGCCTGCCCCATCCCTTGGCTATTTTGCCACATGCCTTGGCTTCTGCACACGCGCGCCACATGTCCTGTCATTCCACACAGCCAACACACTGGCGGTGGTCGGGCCATCGGTCCATCTGGCGTAGCTGGACTGCCAATCTGCGCGTTCTGAAAGCATCTTTGATTATTCTGAAAGCCTCCCTGGTTACCTCAAAACCCACCCTGATTACTCGGCCATCCTCTTCCTCAAAAACCCCTTCCCTTCGGGTAAAATCCTGCGCTACCTTGGTTATTCTGGGATGGGTTAGCTACTGATTGCATGCTTGGTTTAGCTGGGCTTGTCAGCATGACTGCCTCGAGAGCATACTTTGAGAGTTTCTTTTGCACCAGCTTTGCTTCCTCACCCTTATGAGTTACCTCCTTCTTCCGGTTCTTTTCTTGCAACAATCTTCAGTAGTCTACAATTGTCAACTGTATTTCGGCCCATGGTTTTGCTTCTACTCCTACCAGTTTTTTGAGCTGCTTCTGCACCGGTTCAGGCAACCTCTGGCATAATATGTGGTAGAATACAGGGATAGATTTTGTCCAAGACTCATGCATTTCGAGCACCCGCGCGTCTTGAAAATTCTGGATATAAATCAACGGATCCTCTGACTCTTTCATTTTCCGAGTCATTATAGCTCCCATATCTGAAGTGTCTGGATATAACGTTTGCAGCGCTTTCCACACCGCTGCTCTACAATTATTAAATGGCGCTCCGTCATGGGAGGTGTCAATTATGGTTACCCGAGGGTAACCTGCCCGTTTCCATACATCGTCTGCTCTTTCACCAAGTATGGCGATTAGGAGGCCCTTAATGTCCCCTATAGCTAAGGTGACACCCCCCGTCATTTTCTCCAACTCATGTATCCACTTTCCGGCTCCCGATGTCAGCATTGGAAGCTTATTTTTAAGGATCTCTCGGTCCATGTGTGGCCATGGAATATATTGTGGTCTTGCTCCCCCCTTTTCTAGTAACGGGAATTGGAATGCATAGTCTTCCCCATAGCTCCTCTGTCTACCGCTGGAGCGGCATTCCCACCTTGCCGTCTTCCTGGCAATGCCCTTAATCTGTCTGCATAGGTAGGTGCTGATCCCCCCCTCTGACCGTGGGGTGTTCCTTTATGTCGGCAGGACTGCACGGCAGACTTCAGTGTGATAATTGCTAACTCGCTAGCATCTGACCATCGCACCCCTCGGTCCCCTGGGAGCCGTTTTTCACACCGTCTCCCTTCCTCGTGTGCCATATCCTCCATTTCCCCACCGGAGTCAGATTCTGAATACTCCCAGTTTACATAACTCCTCGCATCCTCTTCGTTCTGCCCAATCTCCAGCCTGTCTAGGGACAGTCCCCTGCTCCCACTACTTCGGGTGACATCCTCAGTGTCATATAGCTGAGTGCTCTCCAGGCGTTCATCTTCCCTTCCCCCTTGGGATATTTGCTCCAACCCCATCTCATCATATATTTTATCGATCATCTCCCCGATACTTCGGGTGTCAAAGTCATCTTCAATATTTGTCCCACTTATTCCTTGCACCGAGTCGTGTGCAGGAAAGAATTCTTCTATGTCTTCCTATTCTACAATAGGATTGGGTTTTTTAACTTCCCGCTCCAGATATTCAAGATCTCGTTCCCTCTGTCTGCGCTTACGTTCCATTTCCTCATTTACTTCCTTGCACTTCCTTGCTTCTTCTCTAGCCTTATCCACTTCCTGCATCCTTTCGTTTCTACATTCCTTTGCTCTTCTGATTTCCTCATCTTCTCTTCTCTTCACTTTCATTTCATGTGCTCTTTGCTCTTCTTCCGAACTTTGCTTATTATGTTTGTACTGGTCGTAGGCTGCCTCCTGGTTGCGATCGAGCTGTTTCTCTTGCTCTACGCGATATAGTTGTTCTCGTTTTAGCCTATCCTTCGTTCTTGTCCTTTCATCCCTTACTTCCATCTCCTTTTCACTCTCTCTCCTTTGCGTCTCATCTGACCTCTCTCTTGGACTTATATTATGACTTCCTTTTCCATCCAACTTCAGCCATATCTGGCCTCCCATCCATTCGTCTTTCATGAATGCTATCTCATCAATTCTACCTTAATTTCCCTTTCGTTTACTTCCCTCTCTCTCCTTATCAGGAGGTGCACAACTCTGTGCCCGATCTTTTCCTTCAACTTCGCGTCTTTCCTTGTCCCACGAGACCGTGAAGGCAATATTGTTTTCCTGTTCCCTTCCCTTATTGTCGTCACCACTGTATGTAGGCGACTCATATGCAGGGTTGCTATACCCCGTGGCTGCCTTAAATTCTCTTAGCGGGTAAAGCCCCTCTGTCTTACTCCCTTCAATGACTGGCTCAGGCGGGGCTTTTGGCGCGGTAGGCGTCTCACCCCCCTCCATACATACATTTAGTATCCAGTCTGTGGGTGGTTCTTCCACCTTCATCTCTTCAAACATCTTCCACAATTCTAGAACAGCAAGATGTTTCTCTAGCTTCTTGCCTGTATATGTGGCATTTAGAAAAGTCGTCATATGTTGTAAGACGGCTTTAGATAAAGACCCATTCTGTGGCCAAGGCATAAACATCTTGTGGGCAGTACCCTTAACCACTCTGTGCTATACTTTTTTAGTTTAGGAGCATGCTTAGGTAGTTGCAAGCACAGATGCGCAAGTGGGGTGACCTCCATTTCCGATTCCGCTACCAACAATATTTATAGAGTTTGTTATCCTTCTACTAGTATGAGCGAGCACCAGATACGCAAGCTCCAATCCAATCTTTTCCCACCAAAATTTTATTATCAATTAACTAAAAACCATCAATTCATTGGCGATTCCCTCTCAGTTACAGAATCGCGTAAAACCAAATTTCATTTTGGACAATCAACGATACAGTTCTATTACATTTGACGTACAACAGAACACATATGACAGACACTTGAAAGACTAGACAGACACCAGCTGTCATACATATACCTGCCTTCTAATCAATACCCCGTCATGGAGTTTAAACAAACTCCTTTGATGCATCTTTAAACGTCACCGTAGTCTAATTGTCCCTTTATTATATGGGCTATAAGTTCACCTTTCTTCTGACCGCTCTATTAAAGCGCAGGAACTAGGCGAATCCTTACGTTTTTATCTCAGGTGCCCCCCTGGTAATGCTTTGTTTTTATCTCAGGTGCCCCCGTGGTAATCCTTCATTTTTATCTCAGGTGTCCCCCTGGTACCCTTTGTTTTTCTCTCGGGTGTTCCCCCGGTATCCACTTTTTATTTCTATGCTCGAGTCATTACCCCCTATATATATATATACAGACTTCTCTACTTCTGACTAATTTAATTTAATTTAATTTTTTCTCCGCCACCCACCGTTACCTTTCCCTTACTTGCTCTAATGCCTACAAGACATTTGCCAAAGTAACGAGTTTATTGTTTCACTCACTGCTCGCATCTTTTCCTCTCTGGAACTTCGGGATCACCGCCGCTTCCTCTTCCAGCCTTTTAAGGTTTTTTCGTCCGATTGGCTGCCCGTGGGAATGAGAAGGGTTATGCTTGGAAAGGCGGGTTCCTTCAGACCCACTGCAGATTTTTTATGGACTTACACTATCATTGTCCACGGAGATCTTCTCAGTCTACTCAGCCGGAATGGCGAAAGGACTTGTCTTGTGATATTGCTGAAGGCCTAGAGTTACTTTGTGCCGTCGGTCTATAGGTGTCTTATAACTATATTATTCAATAATCAATGGCCGAAACCATCCTCACGCTACCAAGTGTACTGAGGAGCGGGGTTTCACTGACGGGCCCATAGATCAGTGCGCACCATCTAATACCTGTAAAACAAGATAGCTGTACCGTGTGAGGACTGGGGGTGCAGGATTCACTTACTCCAACACGACTCAATAATGAGGACTCAATTTGGCAAAGATAAGTCTGTTTAATGACAAGTACATCAAACAGAGAAACAAATGGAGATCAGCAGCATTGCGATCACCTGTCTCGCTCCAACTTCCTCGAACTTCAGTCGAACAGCAATAGTTATAGGCAAAACTCGTCATCACTGACGTCTAATTCTACAAAAACTCAACATGCAATACAATTGGTTAGGAAAGGTAACTTAAGTATAGGTGCTATATCTGTATATGATAATAGGGCATGCAGATTGGATAACTATTAGCGGGTGGGCGTCTACGCCCATCCCACTACATCACACGTGATTGACGTCACTACAAGCACAACGTCTTATTGGTTCTACTATCTATAGGACTCCAGATAACTTGGTCCATTGTGATTGGGCAGGTTACACCCCGAGACATAAATCCCCATATTAATTAGCAGCATGCAGAATGGACACCCGTGTGCCTGGTGCCCCAAGTTTCACCCTGCCTCCCTTCCATCAATCAGTATCTTAGGGCTATGTGTCAATTAGTTGGCTGGGTATGGCCTCGAAACTGTAGCCTCTTATCAGGAAAAGTTATGGCATCCTCGGGTGCTGGATAACATCAGGCGGTGGTAGGTACTCTTCTTTTCGTATCAGCGGCTGGTACGGCTGTCTGATAGGGTACCATGCTGCCCAGGCTTTCTCTGGTTATGGGCGCTTCAACAGGTATGGATCTTCTGATGTATATCAGGCAGCGTCCCAGTGCAGCTCTTTGTTGATTCATTTGCTCTTCATACATCACATATCTTGGCGAGTACGCTCCTGGTAACTCGAACTGAGGGGATGGGGTGCAGGCCATGTCTGGGACCTCCTCTACAGCCCCACCCAGTGTGTCACCTGCCTGGAAGTGATGGCCCTTCGGGCTCCCTGAAGGGATAAATGGACGAAAACAAAGGGGAACCTCTAGGGCAAAGACCAGTAATGCATTGGAGCAGCCGAACCAATCAATCCACGATCCTGTGTTCCATTAGGGTGGTGGCCCCCGGGACTATGCCCAGGCTGTGTGCCTGCCAAGGTACAACACGCCTAACAATGGGACCATCAAAGGACGAGACACTTCTTTGAAGGAAAGGGTAACGCAAAACGCTTCCCCGTCCCCTCCTCCGCATAAGTTAATCAGCATCTCGGGGGATACAGAGGACTAAGTGGACTGTGGCCACATGAGGGGTGACCCGGGCACCTAGACACCAGAGCCAGGAGTATAAGGGGGAGACTCCCCACTCCACAGGCCCCTGAGGAGGAGACCACAAACAGGTTCATTGACCAGCTGAGCGGAGGCCGAGGAATCGTGGCTGTTGCCCGGGAAAAGGGGAACCCTACTATCCAAGAAAAGATTCCAGAACACCAACCTGGGAACTCAGCTATTGTGCTAGAATCATAGACTTCAGAAAGAACCTCTACATGAGGTGAGGGCCCCAGAATCCAGTACTGGGGCATTTGCCCGCTTTGGTTCTACCTCCCAATAGTGCTCGGCATTGGGGAGAGCGGGCGAAATAGACAAACTCACATACAATGTAGAGTGACAGGGAACTTTCCATCCTGCCCGCCCAGCATCCACGCACCTGACTTTCCAGGAGCCGCCACACCACAGCTGCATGAGCTAGAAGGAAACCCTGCAGGAATTCCGATTCCGAGAGGTGAAGGGGGTTCAGAGGGACTTGAACCTGGACAATAAGATGGAACAAGCCGAGAAACCAGGAAAGGACACCACAAACATGGAAAAGGGTTTTGCAGCTGTGCTACAAGAAATAAGGGACATGCGGTCTGACAGAAGCCAAAATTTGACAAAATGGTCCAGAGAGTGGACAGAGTGGAAGACAGGCTGCAACAATTGGAATCCAATGAGTCATCATCGGCAACCATGGAGGCGCAGATAGACACTAGACTGGCAGCACTGGAGAGGAAGGATGAGGAAAGAGCCCTACAGATGGACTATTTCGAGAACAGGGAGAGGAGGAATAATCTCTGATTTTTTTGGCATCCCGGAAATGGACAGCGAGACAGAAAGGGATATATGCCGAGTGGTCAGGGATGTGATTTGCCTCCTGTTTGGGAACAAGGCGACAATGGAGCCCACAATAGACAGAGCACATAGAGCGGGAGGCAGTGCTGGGGGCCCCCACTCTATCCTGTTGTGCTTTCATTATTATGCAGAGAAAACAAACATTCTGGATGAAGCCCAGAAAGCCAACAGCATCACATACAATAATGCATGAATATTGATTTTCCAAGACCTATCGGTCTTCACATTGGCCAGGTGGAGACAGTGCCGCCCTCTAACGCAATCCCTAAGAGAGATGGGGATATGGTACCATTGGGGCTATCCCTTCTCCCTCTCTTTAGAGTATATGGGGCAGAGAGTGTTCTTGGTTACTGAGGACGACATCAGAGGAGCGATTCAGGAATATGTGGACACCGGCCACAACCAGAGATGGCCCACTGGGGAAGCAGTGGGGGAATAAAACAGGAGAGAGAGGAGATGAGTCCAAGGCTCCCAAAAATTCAAAAAGCTGAACACCCCTCCTCCACCCTATGATGAGGTCTTGAGAGGTTCTAATGGTCGACAGGGGTCCCCACCCGGACCAAGGAAGCATATCTGAGCACTCAGACCATAAGATGGCTTGGTCCCCCAACACACAGCAAGTATGGGGGGGACTGTCATGGAGGGAAAAGGTCTGGAAAACAATGACTTGGGTGGGGGAGTGGAAGGAGGACCTGTGGGGGCTCAATGCTAGAAGTTAATCAATTGAGAGGCCCTGCTGAGGCAGGCTGGAAGGTGGTCCAGCCAAGTACCATGAAGGGGCATTCTACTTGGCTGGGCATCTGGGGAGGGGGGAGGGGGAAGACAGGGTGAATTGATTGGAAGGTGGGGGCAGTGGGAGTCAAGCTCTACCCAGGGGGCAGGGGGGAGGGAGGGAAACGGGGAAGGAGGGGGGAACAATCAGTTTGTTAATGGTTTCGAGCAAACAGTGGCTCTCTAGGGCGGAAGGATGGCAATGGAAATCCTAAGCACAAAAATGGCTGATAACCTACATGTGCTAGAAATAGGCTACCTGGATGTCAGGGGAACAAACTCTCCCATTAAAAGAAACCTAATAAGCAGTGAATTTAGATGGGGAAGCTAGACTTGCTCTTCCTTCAAGAAACTAACTGGGCATGGGGGAAATAACGAAATATACAAGGGGGAGGGATAGGGAGGTTATTTATGCCTTGATTAGATCTAAAAAGAGGGGGGTGGCAATATTAAAGGCTAGTGACTTGGTGTCAAAACAGAGGCCTTGCTGAAGGATCCAGAGAGTCCCTACTTGTTCATTGTGGACTACAGGGAACCCCATTAACTCTGGCAGTGATATACGGGCTGTGGGATGTATCAACCCACTCATCCAAGCCCTGCAACATCACTGTGCATTGCTGGCAGCAGAAACATCATAATGGCCGCCGGAAAGCATGCTGCTCGCCAGAAATCACCAGAATGTGCGCAGTGAAAACCCGAAAAATAGGCTGCCATCTACTTTGTGCCTATGTCAGTAGTGAGCACAGGAGATCACTGGCCAAAACCCACCGTTTGGCTGCTCACAGAGCAAAATCATTGCAAAAGAAACAGAGCTAGTTTCAAAAATCCGTTTTTATTTGGTGTCAAATTTGTAGAAATCATGGCTCACAAACCACCCAAACAGATCCCACCTCCTTGTTGGGTGGTCAACATCATTCTCCCGCAAGAATCTACATGAATATAAGGTCCACAGAAGTGTATCTATATCTGAACAAAGTATATTTTGAGGATTGCTTGCTGGAAAAAATCTGTCAAGAATGGGTGTAATACCGTTCCTCACCTCTACGCGAAAGCTGGCGTTTTAAAACTATTTGTGTAAAATTGAACAATTGACTCCAAACTATGCCAAAAGAAGAGAATTCCATCAAAATGCCATGTAGAGTGCCACACATTGATTTAATGTTGAAAAAGACTGGATTTAAAGATATGTTGCTTATTTTAAATGTATAAATGTATTTTTACAAGGAACTATGTTGCAATTGATCAGAAAGTAACCTGATGCAGTTACAACTCCAAAAGGCTTGCTTCCCCTGAGACCCCTTCACACCTTGGGCCTTCCCACCAAAAGGGAGGATGTCGCATGGATATGTTAATCAGATGGGGAGTGGATTTTCTCTGTTGGCAGGAGAAAGGGACAATAGAGTCTTTCAACTGAATAGGGAATGCTAATTTCGGGTTTGACTGACCTCAAACTGCTAGCAGGAAGCAAGACATGTGACCCTCTGAGTCAGCCAGCTCTGAGAGGTGGAGACAAACCATTGTGTGAATTGAATTGAAAACAAATGTATGTTTTATAAAAATGCTTATAACAAATTGTACCAAGCTGACAAAAATGGGAAACTTTGAGGTTCTTAAAATGAAATATGTCCTCACGATTTAAGACTAAGCTGGATGCTGTGTGATGTTCTGAGACCAAACCCCGGAATTTATTAATATTGCAGCTGCAGTGTTTTTGCTATGGACATAAGAAATTACCGAAATATGCTCAGATGGAGTGTGTATGCCTGTGTCAAATTTGGTGCAGAACCAATATTGGATAACCCACCAAAAGCACAAATAAGTGGTCATTTCTGAACCCAAGTACATAGGAACATGGCACTTAAACAGGGACGTGCCTTACTTAATATGTGATGTGTATATGTATTATGAACAAGTGGTGCTTCATGGAAATGTTTTTTGGGAAAAATAGATTTTCTATGTAAAAGCAAAGGGGAGGGATTTCAGTTGAGCCATAAAACACAGCATCACTCTGACACATATGACACACTGCTCCTGTCTCAAATCAGGGGACAGGAAATTCTCTGACCTATCAGGATCCTTAGAGGGTTGGGCATAGAGAGTCAGCCTCCCCACCCACTTTGGAAACACATAAATAGGGACTGCTGAGACCCAGAAAAAGACACTTTTCTTTCCACTACTCAACTATTCTTGGCAAAGCCCTCTGCCGGAAGACTCCAGACTCCAGATAGATCCAGAGACCAGACTCTAGAACCAACTCTAGAACTCTGAAGCAGAGAAGCCTAATTCACAAGCTGAACCCTTTTCTGCAGGCTTCAGAATCTTTTGCAAACCTGATTCTAACCCCTAAACTTCCACGGGGCCTAACCAAACCATTCAACAGCCTGGCTGTGCTGTTTGCTTCTAGCTAAGAACCCTGTGCTAGAACCAAGATCCAGACCCAGAGAGAGCAGTGCTGTATCCAGAACCCATCAGACCCAGACCAGAGGCCGTGCTGTGAGCAGAACCCAGTGCCTGAGACCGTCCGGTGGCGAGTGAAGCCAAACCATTGACCAGATCTTGACGGGGCCCATTCCATTCCATCCCAAAGCCTAGGAGTGAGTATTTAGTCTAGAACTGTACATAGTCATCTCTTAGTTTAAAGTAATCATATTCAATCCATTTCAACCTGTCCATAACTGCATTATAGAATCTCCTTTGTCTATCCTAAATTCTTCTCTCCTCCACATAATTCTTGATAATTGTAGCAATAATCATTTTTGCGCTGATATTTTCTGAAGAGGGACAGGTGTTTTGACGGACAGAGATCAGAGCGGTGGTGGCGCAGTTCTGGTGGCTGCCCGTTGAATGTCTTGCTTCTTCATAGCTCCTTAGTTTAAGACTATCCTTGTTGGTAAATCTTTAAATCTTTAAAGCGCGATCTATCATATTTGAAATCTTGACTTAATTTCTGAAAAATGTACCTTCTCAAAAACATCCGTAACTTTTGAACCGCACGTCCTAGAAACGAAATTTAACTTTCATTTTGATGCTAAGATCCTAGGCTTACTAACAGACCCAAAGACATTCTTCATAGTCTTTGTGTAATCGCGATTCACGCACGCGGAAAAGTTGCTGCAAATTGCAATTTGCTCAATTTCATTTTTTGTCAAAATAGCTGTTTCTTGCTTTCCACTGCGGAATTTTGTTTTCAATCTGATAATCATTCATGAATCATTACTAGTGTTGACCTGTACCAATCCCAAGTAATTCTCACTAGTGCTGAATATCCTTTAGTGAATTAAAATCATTTTAGCAGATTTTCCCATCCATTGCAATCACATTCAAAAGCATTTTTGACCTGTGTTTTAAAATCATACCTGTTCTCTCTAAGTTTGCTGGGGGAACTGGAATCGAACTGCATTATTTATTGTATTTCTGAAACATGTGTGCCCTCATTTCCATCTCTTCATATTGCATACTGGGGGGAGTGAGTAGTCACAGGGGAAAAAGTGATTATCTTGTCTTTTGATTGAAACCATATCAAGTTTATTTCTGTGCTGCATTTTTCAAATTATTGCATTTCCTTGAATCATATAAAGTATTCCATGCTACCTTATCCTTCCTATTCCTACTCCTATGTGATTAAAGAGATTGTTGATTTTGTAATATTACCCATTGGTGATTACCGTCCATATTCATAAGTGTGCTATTCAGATATTATTTTGTTCATAAAAGTGTGATATATATATTGTTTAATTCTTCAAAGAAACCTTTTAATTTGCACTTACAAACCTACTTCTTGGCTCAGTGAGGTCAGGGGGATTCAAAGAGAGGGGTGTTATATAAGGGTTCATGATCGAGATTTAAATAACTTTGACATAGAAATATATAAATAAGGGCTTCCTTTGGGCATCCCATCCTAAGCATTTACTTAGTTGGGGTGCTGGATTGAAGTCACTTACAGGGACAAACAAATGTCAGGCTTAGTTTTCGGAGGGGGTAAGGGACAAGCTCCAATCTTCATTTAAGGGACACTAATAGTGGGTGGTTCTGAATCCCTCAAGAGATAGGAAGAGGATGATGCTCCCAGGCCGATTACCACACTTCGCAAGGTTTCCACAAGGGTAACCACAAGCTGGTTCTGCAAGATACGCTCTCGAGCACGATCACAGGTGACCCTCCATACACATACTATTCCAGGATACAAGAGTCCTTTTTAAAGATCAACTATATCCTGAGAGATATCACCCTACTTCCCTACATGACAGACCACAGGGTAGACCCAGTTCCCTGGTCCGACAAAGACCTGTTGAGGATCACTTTAATGGGAGGGTGGGGTTAACAACGGAGGGGACGGTGGAAGTGCAACAATGCTCTACTAAAGGATAAGGTAACTGCCAGAATGGTGCTAAAGAACATCGTGGAATACTTCGCCCTGAATGATAATGGGGAAGTCAGTCCACACACGCACTGGGATGCATTTAAGGCAGCTATATGGGGGGGGGGGGGGTCCTAATAAAAATAGCAACTAAAAAAAAAAGGGAGATGGAAGCTCAGGAAAAAACCCTTTGAGAAAAAATTGAGGAACTACAACTGTGCCGCTCCCTGGGCAACTCCATCACCCCAGTCCAGGCGGCAGCACTTGACCACTATAGGACCCTACTGAAGGATCTTTTGCTGAATAAAACAGAGAAGAGTCCTCAGTTCCTCAAACAAAAATGTTACAAAATGGGGGATAGGGCAGACAAAATATTGGTGTAGAAACTGAGGGAGGCCCAAAAAAGCAAGATGGTAAAAACCACGAAAACCGATGCGGGGGAGCTGAGCTAGCACACCCTGAGTATTGGCATAGCCTATCAGCGTTACAACGAAAAGCTTTACGAGTCTGAATTTGGGGGTGCCAACTCCCAAATTGAGGACTTCCTTTAGACAATACCAATTCCATGCCTGACGAGAGAGGCCACTGATAACTTAGAGGCCCCTATATCGGAAGAGGAGATAGTTTGGGTAATTAAGGGAATGAAAGGAGGTACGTCACCAGGGGAGCATGGGTTCTCAGTGAAATTTTATAAAACATTTCACTCCACACTGCCCCTGCCCCCACAGTTAAAGTGTTCAATGCAGTCCTCTCAGGGGATATCCTGCCCGAAACAATGATGGGAGCAATTATAGTGGTACTACCTAAGGAAGGAAAAGACCCCACAGAATGCTCCATCTATAGACCGATATTGTTGCTTAATATGGAGGTCAAGATCCTGGCGAAGGTACTCGGTAAAAGGATGGAGGAGATCATGCCATCACTTGGCCACAGGGACCAGGTGGGGTTCCTAAGAAGATGCCAGGGCTAGAATAACATCCTGAAGACTATAGATATGATCCACTATGCTCAGTGGTCTAACCTTGATCCAAGCCTGCTTTCTTTAGACTCAGAGAAAGCATTTGATAGAGTGGAATGGAGGTACATGATGCTACTCCTCGGGAAGATGGGATTTGGGGAACATATGAGAAAATGGGTAGCTGCTCTGTGCAGGGCCCCCACAGCAAAAGTACAAGTGAATGGAGATCGTACAGCCTCCTTCAGTCTCTCTCGGGGTACAAGACAGGGGTGCTCCCGTGCTCCTTTAATATATGCCCTTACAATGGAACCCTTTGCTATCGCCGTGAGGACACACCCGGGAATTTGGGGAATTCAGAGAGGCTAGGTGGAATTCAAACTCTCCTTGTTTGCAAATGACATCTTGGGATACTTAGTGGAACCTTGCCTGTCGCTCCCGCCCCTCCTCTCCTTAATAGAAGCCTTTAGGAAATTTGTGGGCTGAAAATTAATAAATCGAAATCTATGTTGCTTTCCATCTGAGCCCAAGACCCAATCTTGGACCCCCTACACAGGTTTCTGGGGATCAGTGTTGAGAAAGTCACCATCCGCTACCTGGGCATCCATCTTACTAGGGATTTCTCAAAGCTGGCGCTAGCCAACTATGAACCTATAATGGCCGAGATCAAGACAGACATGAAGCGGTAGGGCAACATGATTTTGTCGTGGTATGGACGCATGACAGTGGTGAAGATGAATGTCTTATCGAGACTATTATATCTTTTTACAGCCCTCCCCACGAGAGTCCTATACCAGATATTTAGGGAACTCCAGAAAGCAGTTCAAGTAATTATCTGGCAGGGTAAGACCCCAAGAACCAAGAGAACTTCTCTCATCCTCCCTAGGGAGGAAGGGGGCTTTTGTCTGCCCGACTTCCGTCTTTACTTTAGTGCCTCATTGCTATGGGTCCTCCTAGAACAAATGAAAGATGACAAGTGTAGATATTGGACCTATCTGGAAGACATAGCTACTCATCCACTCAAGGTGCAGGACCTCCTCTGGGCTCCACGAAAGGCCATTCCAAGCAGGATAATGAATCACCCAACACTAGGGGTACTGTGGTCCATGTGGAGGGAAGGGACACAAACTGAACACCTGACAACATGGCCCTCCCCATTGGCCTCGCTGTGGGGCCCCGTATTCAGGTTTGGAAACAGCAGATTCAGGAATGCACAGTCCTGGTCGGATAAAGGTATGGAAAGGGTTGGTAAACTGTTTAGAGAGGGTGAATTATTGTCGTATGAGGAAGTGGAGGAGGCTCTGGGACTGGGAATTATCTCAATATTCGAATACCTTAGGCTGAAGGTTCTTCTGTGCGATCAGACATGGGGACAAAAGCTCAAGAGACATCTAACTCCCTTTGAGAAAGTATTCCACTCAACCAAATCTAGAAAGGGAATGGTGTTAAAATTGTACAAGATAATAAATACCATCAACCTAAGAAGAGGTTTGGAATAAGGTCTTCAGAATAGCTTACCATGTGAATCTATTTATAGCAGACATGCAGCATAACTTAAAAGTCCTCTTGGACCCACTAAAATTATCAAAGATGTTCACAGGGGTTTCCCTGACATGTCTGAGGGAATGTGGCTGACAATGTTACTTGGCCTCCCACAGAGGGATTCAGATACGCACAGAGACCACATCATATGGGAAACGATGCTGCGAGCAGGGTGGCTAGCCCTGGTGCAGAAATGGAAGAGCCCGGTAACCCCAAGTAAAGAAGACTGGCAGAACAAAGTGAAAAACATGTTCCTTATGGATAAGTTGACCACAATGGTTCACAATGATCCAGGCACCTTTCAAGTAGCCTCGGATGGGGTGAGGCAGAAATGGGGATGGGAAGTGCATTGAAGGATTGATTGGTCCTATGCGGAATGGGGAGGGGACGGTGGTGGTAGGGTGGGTGGTAGGGTGGGGGAAGTGAGGGAAGGGAAGGCGAGAGTGGGGGCCATCATCCAGCTCAACGTGGACAAACTCTGAGACTCGGTGAGTGGAATCACCCGGCACATATTCAAGTACCTGTACCTATGTCGCCAGTAGGGGATGTGGACTCATAGCACATTTCCTATTGTTTTGGCTCACTTTTCCAAGCTTTAGGATCCACTGTTTATGGCAATTTGGTAATT
Organism: Ambystoma mexicanum; assembly: GCF_040938575.1. Taxonomy (NCBI): domain Eukaryota; kingdom Metazoa; phylum Chordata; class Amphibia; order Caudata; family Ambystomatidae; genus Ambystoma; species Ambystoma mexicanum. Next base: position 23,701,366 of record NC_090924.1, read on the forward strand.
GCTCATTGCATTCCAAATTACCAACACACATTACCACTCAGCCACACTCATCCTCAACCCTTTTCAATTACACCCACACAATCCAAATACTTACACTACATCACATATTACAGCAACCTCTGTTAATAATATTCCTACTTATTGAACCACAGCACCACTCTCTTACTCACTAACATCAGTACTGCTAAACAAATTCTACTACCAATTGTTGATTACCCATTCTCCATCATATTAATATAATTATGTTATACAACAAAACCCAATTTCAATGCCATATTTACCCAAACTCATCACATGTATACATCCTCTTACTCTTATAACCTTCCCAACCACACCTATCATCACACTACACAATCACACAGTACTCTTTTTCATCTCTCCAAAATCACACCCACACACCCATCAATTTCATACAATATATGAATAAATATTGCACAACTTTGAAACACACACTTCCTTTTCCCCATCAGACACAACAGAATGTCTACTAAAAACCAACTCTGTAGAAAACAAATAAAATATAGAGCAGATAAATATATCAAACTGTATAGTCAATAACCACTTAAAAAATAAATGTATAGAAAAACATTAAAACAGAAAAGCTAGTAACCTCACTCAACGAAACTAAACCAGTCAGCACTTACAAAAGTAAGCCTCAACTTTCAAAAAATAAAAGTAAAAAAGTCATAGAAATGAAACTAGACCTACAAATGAACTTAACACTATATCTAACAATGTTAACATGGCCAGAGTAAAGCGTTCCAGAAAGACATTTTTACAAAACATTTTCCACTGTAGAGTTTTTAACAATCTCATAAAAAAAATCTAAGAAGTGACTTTCTACGCTTAAAAACTACAGCAGAAAACAAATCCTCGAAGCTCTAATTTATAGCACATTTCTACTAAAGAAAACTTTATTTATATTGATTTTAAACAGAATAAAAGCACTAATTAAAATAATCAATAGAGTACAAAAAGTATTTCTAAACATGTGCAATGTCAATATAGATACATTTTCAAACTTCTGTGAAGGTGAATGGTTTCACATAAGCAGCAAAGGACCATATTTCAATGAAGAGGCTTATAAACAAGAACAAATTGACGCAATTGCCACAGACAATAATGGGCGAGGCTATGTAGTGGTAGGAGACACCATTATAGCAAAATAAACCCTTATAGAAAAAACGTCCCCAAAAAAACGTCAAGCAAATGTTGCATTTGTCCAAACAAGCCCTCCAGTGTACAAATGGACCTGTAGCTAAATATGTAACATACACCAACAATCAGTCAAATGTTTACGACAATTCCTCAGTCACTGTGTGAAACGGAAAGACAAAAGTAGAATCAAAACATTGCAAACCATGGACTCCTGTCCAATACACATCCACATTGGACTGGAAAGACATTCATTAGCCTGAATTTCAGAAACTGCTTGCAAAAGCACTTTCCATCACATCAAAATGTTAGCAACACACCATTTTTCTATGGACATAACCTTGTCCATAGATTGATTATGCAAAACATCCTGCTCTAGAACTGCAAAAATTAAACAACATTCTCCTACATGTAACTGCCAAAGAACTCAAAGGAATATAAGACATCCAAAGTAAATATGTTGGAACTAAAGTTGACATAGAAAATTCAGTAACTTTAGCAAATATTAGGGAAAACCTCACAAACTCCAACCTCCTTACATGCACATACAAAAACGAAATGGCAAAGTTTCATAACACATCTGCTGGAATACCAAAGTATGCGTCTATTGTTGCAGAAATGTTTATAAAAAGATCAAAAAATAGTAAATATGGCCTACAAAATACAGGAGCATGAGGAATCCCAATGTTTCCAATTAGCTTTACATCTAATAGAAGAAAAAAAAACAAAATAACGGACCCCTTAATAGTTTGCACCTACTGCAATAGAAACCTTGACAATAACTAAATGCCATCATGGGCTATCACTAAAAATGTAGATTTTTTTTATTGTGCATTCAGTTTTTAAAACCAGTTGAAACCTTACACTGATTCATCAAAAATGCTTTTAATAAAATGCATTACAAAGTGCTTAATTACATTTCTCACTAAAATACAATCATCACTTCCCTGAAACATTTAATTAATTTCATTTCAAAGCTGCTATTCTGTGTACACTGTTAAGCACAATGTTATACATTGAATACAAAGAGAACAATCTAGTTAATACATTTCAGTCAGTCAGTCAGTCAAACAAGTTTATTCGGTTGTATAAAGCAACCATTAAACGACAAAAAAACACAATGATTACACTAAACAAATTACAAAATCTTAAAATTACACTTCCATAAAATGAAAAGCAAAGAACATTGCCGAAAGCAGGATACAAATACAGTAAGCAATCGGACGGTTGCCTCATCATGAACTACATCAAAAATATTTTAGTAATGATTCATTTAAAAGGCGATACAGAAATGCTTTAACCCATTACGAGTGCTATAAAATTTTCTTACAGACCCTCACCACCTTGCAATTTCAAAATACGATTTCTAAAATACATCGCTCTTTTCAGAAACGTCAAAAGGGCCCAAGCGGTGTAAACTGTTTCAGCGCTCAAGAGAAACACAAGAGCAGCCCTGTGTGTACGGATCATCGACTTCTTAAGGGCAGGAATCAGGGACACTTTACGTATACCTGCATACCCTATACAAAAGAATAACAAATGGGAGAGATCTTCTCTACCATGTCCACATATCGGGCAGCCCGCTGAATCGGGAAAACCCTTCCATTTATAGGTGTTGCCTTGCAGCCGAAGGCAATTAAACCGTGCCCTCGTAATCAGCCACCTGTCCTTTTTTAACGTACTCCAAAGCAGGTAAGGTTGGATTCCCGTTAGGCAGCTAATGCTTGAGTGAAATTCACCGTTGCTATGGCCGCGCTCTTGCAAAGATCTTTTGCTTGCTATGGATTCACCCAACAGGGCTTTGTAGACTGACCCCTCACTTTTGGACAAAATAATGTCAGGCGGAAAAATGGCGCCTAAATTGGCTTCACCCAGAATTAAAGAAACATACGCTAACCATGGAATTTTTTTCCAACCACATTTACCCAGCATAGTACGAATAATAGTATGACACAAGGAAGCATGTTCATTAGTCCACAGCCTAACCCAAAATAAAAGAGGGGCCAATGCCCACTGATCTTCCCAAAACTCCGCACCCAACTCCCTATGGACGGCTATTCCAGATACACTGGACGGGAGTCCAAGCAGGTTTTTCAAAAATGTATTCTCCTTACTCTGGATTTCCACTGCATTCTGGAAACCCCAGATAGCCGCACCATACAGAGTAGAGGCCGCAGTTTGGGTACCATAGATCTTAAGAATCACATCCAATGGCCGGCCCCTACACTTCGACATAAATCTATAGATTTCGCCTATCTGTTGGCTCATCTTAACAGATTGTTTGGCCACGTGGTCTTTACCATTTAAAGCCTCCGAAAAACTTATTCCAAGATAATCAAAAGTTCTAACTCTGGGGATAATTTCATCTGCGCATAGCATGGGTTTCATGGGCACAGGACGTTTTTTACCAACGCACGCCATTACAGCAGATTTCTTGGAGTTAATTTTTAAGCCCAGGTTATCCATGAACCTTGAGTAAGCGTTGATCAGTATCTGTAGGGCCCTAGGTGTTCTTGCGAGAAGGACAGTATCATCGGCATAGGCCAATACTGGGAACCCTCTTCCTCCCAAAACTAGATAATCAGCCATTACTCCAATCAAGTCCTGTGAAAGGCCATTAATGTAGAGGCAGAAGCAAATAGGGGCCAGTACACAACCCTGCCTCACACCACACCCCACCTGAAAGCAAGCCGTGCAGTGCCCCCCAGAGCCACTGCGTACACAGGCCTCATTATTCATATGGAGGTCAACCAAAGCCTGCAAGATTTCCCCTGGGCAACCTAAGGACCTAAGCACTGCCCAGAGCTTAGCTCTATCAACTTTATCAAAGGCGGTGCTTAGGTCCATAAAAGCCAGATAGACAGCCTCGCCCCTACAAAACACGGAATTAGCCACCAGCAAATACAAATTTAAACTCTGTTCTGTGGTGCCCACTCCCGGGCGAAACCCAAATTGGATGTCAGAAAGAACTGACTGTGCCCCGAGCCAGGATTCTATACGGGCCAACAGTATTCTCCCAAAAATTTTAAACGATGAGTCTAATAGGGAAATTGGCCTGTAAGCACCGGGGCTGGACATATCTCCCTTTTTAAAAATAGGGAATATTATTGCCCTCTTCCACGAGGGAGGATATTTCCTCGATTTTAGACATGCATTAAACGCCACAGTCAGAAGTGGGGCCCACAAATCAACCGGGTCCTGGAACAAATCTGAGGGAATCCGATCCGGGCCAGGAGCGCGGTTGTGTGCTTGAAGCCTGATTGCCTTGGCAATCTCCTCCACTTCAAACGTCAGGCAGGGGCCACTAAAGTCTGACTCAGCCACTGAATGTTCAGATCCAAATAGGCTACCAAAGTGCGCCAACCATGCCCCTTCTTCCACATGGGTGCCACTCCCCACATTGGACCAACATCCCTCCGGACCGCTTTTTACGAATGCCCAAAAAGCCTTCTGGTCTCTCTTCATTGCGGCATTCAAAAAGCCTTCCCAAGCCACCTGTTCTAACTCCATTTTCCTTCTCTTTAACTCCTGTTGGTAGGTTTTCCTGTCTTGTGCAATCTTCAATCTAGAACTAGTTGGGTCCTTAAGGGTTCTTAACAGCGATTTCTTTGCATTTTTTACAGGCCTCATCAAACCATCCTCTCTTTAATACTTTACCATTGAACTTAGTAGTTTTAGAGAATTTTGTTGTTAGTGCAGCCAATAGTTAATACATTTCATAAACATATTAAGAAAAATGAATTATCTTAAAAAGCATCACAAGATAAAATATTTAAGAGTATAAAAATAGCAATATATAAACACAAAAGAGAACCCATAGAGGAGAGTAAGCTCACAGACTCTAAAATGACCATCTGTCTGCTCAACCGGAAATGATGCTCACCCGTCAACTAGTTATATCAGGAGTTCAGGGCACGCATTTACCAGGGTCAATCTAGGAGCTTGGGTTAGAGTTCCTATTAGGATTGTTTTCCAGGACCTTCTTTCTTTGCAGCCATGACTGTGGGTATATCTTGTGACAGCAAAGACAAACTATCTTTCGACAGTTTGTATCAAAAACTTAATTGCAGCATTTAATTGTCAAATGCATTTTTCCTTCAGGAGCGCTCTCAAATACATCCATCTGAAATTCTGTTTAACAGGGCAGATTAGGAAATAATGGGAGATAGTTTTATTTTCCACTGTGCACGGTGGGCAAAGTCTCACATTTTGGGATGAACATGTCCTGGTTTTCCAGACTACATGCAAAATTCAAAGTCTGAGGTTGACATACAGGGAGCACTGATATGCTGGGACTATTTTGTCCAGAACTGATTTTCTGTTACCCCTTAGGTTGACGGGTAGGAATTCCAGTTTCTCATTTCAGAGAGCCAACATGTCAACTAGTCGAACTCTGGATTTCATTTGGGCATTTACTTTCAAACAGGCATCAGAGGAGGGCCCACAGTTACCGGCTGGATTGTCCCATAAAGCACCAGCACCCAACTCAGTCTTTATACTTTTGACATGGACAGACCAGCTGCAGCTCTTTCCCCCCTCCATGGACAATTTCAAGTGCCTCATGATATAATTTAGAGCAATCTGTTCAGATAGATCCAGGATTATCAGGGCGGTAGGTGCACCATTAGGCAGCAGGAATGATTTCTTAATACACTTGTTTTCTAATGTTTTCTAGTGTGGTTAATGGCCCTGCATTAGCAAAGCCCCAGGCCTCGGACCCATAAAGGGACACCAGCAATTCTTGCTTCCTGTACAGGTCCAAGGCCGAGTAGGTCGGCCCACTACCATGGCATGCCAAGAATTATGGAGTTACCCCACTATACTTCCACAGGTTTGTTTCAGTTTTTAAGAGCTCCAAGCAACCACCCGATTCCTGGAATCTAATTCCTAAATAATCAAAATAGGTGACCGGTTCTAACCTGATACCGTCAATTTCAATTTCAATTTTAAAGAGCTACTCTTAGCAAACCTTGTTTTAAAAACTATCACTTTGGTTTTTATTAATATTCAACTCTAGTTGCGGTCCCCTACTTTTACTGGTGAATTTATCTAATGAATTCTTCAGACCTTTGGGGGTTGTTGCCAAAATAACTGCATCATCTGCGTAATAGAGGGCTGGCCATTTCCTTGCCCCCAAACTCAGGGCATCAAGACAGCCCTCCACAAGTGCATCAGCCAATCCCTGGATGTATATACAGAATAGGAGAAGTGTCAGGGTAAATCCCTTGTGAACTTCCCTACCCCCTGGAAATGGCTTTGTTCGTTCACCCCCAGTCCAAAACATACTAAAGAATTCTCTGAGTACAGTAGTTTCACTAATTCCACCAATTGAGTGGGGGCATTCCGACTAGATAGAATTTGCCATAGGGTTGTTCTAGTTACTGAGACAAATGCAGTCTCAAATTCCAGGAATATTGCATACAATTTCATTCTGGACAGAGTCTCATGCCTAGAAACACTTGTGTACAGGTGGCTTATAAATGCCATATCATATGATATCATGTCATATCATATAATATCAGAGTGACATACCTCAGAATCAGCAAAAACAACAGAAAACAATGGTTAACAGTTCCTTTACCGGTCTGTAAATCAGCCTGTAAATCTGTAATTGGCTATATTGCAATTGTGCTAGAGGATGCTTCTGTACACAGGTTTCTTAAAACTACCATGAGGGGATAACATTACATACAAATTAGTCCAGTCCTTAAACCCATACACACTGTATCACTTTAATCTTAGACAAAAATTGAAACAGCGACTTACTCAGCTGGTAAGGCACCTTGGACCAACACAATTCCCAAATTACTTTCCCTGTGTTATGATCATACAGCTTAGTAAGTTTGCTAAAACACGCTACGTTGAGTCACCTGAACTTTACAATACAAAAGGAGGTGTTCACGTAATTACCTCTCTTCCAGACAAAGGGCCTCATCACGAGTCTGGCAGTAACCCTTAAATGCGGCGGTAGCGCTATAACCACTGCATTTAAGGGTCCGCCAGATCATGGCTTTGGCGGATTTCCCCCCAGCTCTGAGCTGGGGGAAAATCCACGGCACAATTGCCGATTTTCGGCACGATTACAGCCGGTGGGAAATCCGCCGGCGGTAATAGCGCAAATTTTCCCCATTGGGCCCAATGGGGAATGAGGAATTCCCGAATGGGCCCAATGGGGAATGGGCAATAACCCTTCCACCAAACCCGTGATCCGGTGTTAATAGCGGCGGGGGGTTTGGCGGTAGGGCTATTAGCGCCGGTGCTAATAGCCCCGGCGTTACCGCCCAATTCGTGATGAGGCCCAAAATCTACATCTGTCAGACTGTCATTCCTCCTTCCTCCATCTAGCACAATTCAACATGGTGGGCAGGACTTCAAACTTAAACCTCAGTAATGTGTACCAATTTTTCTAGGAGGACATTTAAAAAAGATATTGTTCACAGACTCCCAGTTTTTTGTGCCCAAGATTCTATTGTATTATATGCTATATTCTAATAACTCGCGTATCTACTCACTGTATCTTGCGTTCTAGTCCAATTTATATTTATTTATGTATTTATTTATTTATTTATTTGACATTTGTCGAGCACGCCAAACCTAAGGGCACCTGGGTGCTGGTTACAATGCAGACAAGAGACAGTAAATACTGTAATGGCAGCAAAGGATACCTAATGCAGTACAATACAGACATGAAGCAGTATATACAGTAGTGGCAAGGCATACCTAAGCGCAGAACAATGTGATCTGTAGGTCTTTCATGGGAAGCCTGGTTTTGTGTCTTTTGTGAAAGGACCAGTAGAAGGAGTCTGTTCTAAGGGACAGAGGGAGGGCATTCCTCTGTTTGGCAGCCACAACTGGTAAGCTCTGCCCCTCTGCCATACTCTTTGTTTATACACTCCTGGAATTTCCTTTAAAATATATCTGTCTAATCCCCACTGTTTCAATTTTTCAGCAGTTTTCATTATCTGAACATCAAGCAGACTTTCTGTGAAGTCTGAAAACGAGGTATTCATAGGAGGCGATGCAAATTTGTTGCATAGTAAAATTATCTTCCATTCAGTGTGAGCTTACAGAGATAACAGGCCCAATTAAAATCTTATAGCACAAATAGGTATGGCCTGTGGCAAACTTACTACTCTCTACACAACTCCCAAATTGAGGACTTCCTTTAGACAATACCAATACCAGGCCTGACGAGAGAGGCCACTGATAACTTAGAGGCCCCTATATCGGAATAGGAGATAGTTTGGGTAATTAAGGGAATGAAAGCAGGTACGTCACCAGGGGAGCATGGGTTCTCAGTGAAATTTTATAAAACATTTCACTCCACAATGCCCCGGCCCCCACAGTTAAAGTGTTCAATGCAGTCCTCTCAGGGGATATCCTGCCCGAAACAATGATGGGAGCAATTATAGTGGTACTACCTAAGGAAGGAAAAGACCCCACAGAATGCTCCTTCTATAGACCGATATTGTTGCTTAATATGGAGGTCAAGATCCTGGCGAAGGTACTCGGTAAAAGGATGGAGGAGATCATGCCATCACTTGGCCACAGGGACCAGGTGGGGTTCCTAAGAAGATGCCAGGGCTAGAATAACATCCTGAAGACTATAGATATGATCCACTATGCTCAGTGGTCTGACCTTGATCCAAGCCTGCTTTCTTTAGACTCAGAGAAAGCATTTGATAGAGTGGAATGGAGGTACATGATGCTACTCCTCGGGAAGATGGGATTTGGGGAACATATGAGAAAATGGGTAGCTGCTCTGTGCAGGGCCCCCACAGCAAAAGTACAAGTGAATGGAGATCGTACAGCCTCCTTCAGTCTCTCTCGGGCTACAAGACATGGGTGCTCCTGTGCTCCTTAATATATGCCCTTACAATGGAACCCTTAGCTATCGCCGTGAGGACACACCCGGGAATTTGGGGAATTCAGAGAGTCTAGGTGGAATTCAAACTCTCCTTGTTTGCAAATGACATCTTGGGATACTTAGTGGAACCTCGCCTGTCGCTCCCGCCCCTCCTCTCTTTAATAGAAGCCTTTAGGAAATTTGTGGGCTGAAAATTAATAAATCGAAATCTATGTTGCTTTCCATCTGAGCCCAAGACCCAATCTTGGACCCCTACACACGTTTCTGGGGATCAGTGTTGAGAAAGTCACCATCCGCTACCTGGGCATCCATCTTACTAGGGATCTCTCAAAGCTGGCGCTAGCCAACTATGAACCTATAATGGCCGAGATCAAGACAGACATGAAGCGGTAGGGCAACATGATTTTGTCTTGGTATGGACGCATGACAACGGTGAAGATGAATGTCTTATCTAGACTATTACATCCTTTTACAGCCCTCCCCACGAGAGACCTATACCAGATCTTTAGGGAACTCCAGAAAGCAGTTCAAGTAATTATCTGGCAGGGTAAGACCCCAAGAACCAAGAGAACTACTCTCACCCTCCCTAGGGAGGAAGGGGGCTTTTGTCTGCCCGACTTCCGTCTTTACTTTAGTGCCTCATTGCTATGGGTCCTCCTAGAACACATGAAAGATGACAAGTGTACATATTGGACCTATCTGGAAGACATAGCTACTCATCCACTCAAGGTGCAGGACCTCCTCTGGGCTCCAGGAAAGGCCATTCCAAGCAGGATAATGAATCACCCAACACTAGGGGTACTGTGGTCCATATGGAGGGAAGTGACACAAACTGAACACCTGACAACATGGCCCTCCCCATTGGCCTCGCTGTGGGGCCCCGTATTCAGGTTTGGAAACAGCAGATTCAGGAATGCACAGTCCTGGTCGGATAAAGGTATGGAAAGGGTTGGTAAACTGTTTAAAGAGGCTGAATTCTTGTCGTATGAGGAAGTGGAGGAGGCTCTGGGCCTTGGAATTATCTCAATATTCGAATACCTTAGGCTGAAGGTTCTTCTGTGCGATCAGACATGGGGACAAAAGCTCAAGAGACCTCTAACTCCCTTTGAGAAAGTATTCCACTCAACCAAATCTAGAAAGGGAATGGTGTTAAAATTGTACAAGATAATAAATACCATCAACCTAACAGAGAGACAGGGTTACATCACTATTGGAATGAAGTAGCAGGGGAGGAACTCACGGAAGAGGTTTGAAATAAGGTCTTCAGAATAGCTTACCATGGGAATCTATTTATAGCAGACATGCAGCATAACTTAAAAGTCCTCTTGGACCCACTAAAATTATCAAAGATGTTCAGAGGGGTTTCCCTGACATGTCTGAGGGGATGTGGCCAGGTAGGATCGAGGGGACACATGTGGTGACACTGTCCGCAAATACAAAAATACTGGGGGAATCTGAGGGGATGGATGGAAGAGGTCACCGGGGAATTACTCCCACAAGACCCGCTGACAATGTTACTTGGCCTCCCACGGAGGGATTCAGATACGCACAGAGTCCGCATCATATGGGAAACAATGCTGCGGGCAGGGTGGCTAGCCCTGGTGCAGAAATGGAAGAGCCTGGTAACCCCAAGTAAAGAAGACTGGCAGAACAAAGTGAAAAACATGTTCCTTATGGATAAGTTGACCACAATGGTTCACAATGATCCAGGCACCTTTCAAGTAGCCTCGGATGGGGTGAGGCAGAAATGGGGATGGGAAGTGCATTGAAGGATTGATTGGTCCTATGCGGAATGGGGAGGGGACGGTGGTGGTAGGGTGGGTGGTAGGGTGGGGGAAGTGAGGGAAGGGAAGGCGAGAGGGGGGTCATCATCCAGCTCAACGTGGACAAACTCTGAGACTCGGTGAGAGGAATCACCCGGCACATATTCAAGTACCTGTACCTATGTCGCCAGTAGGGGATGTGGACTCATAGCACATTTCCTATTGTTTTGGCTCACTTTTCCAAGCTTTAGGATCCACTGTTAATGCTAATTTGGTAATTGCTCATTGCATTCCAAATTACCAACACACATTACCGCTCAGGTACACTCATCCTCAACCCTTTTCAATTACACCCACACAATCCAAATACTTACATTACATCATATATTACAGCAACCTCTGTTAATAATATTCCTACTTATTTAACCACTCTCTTACTCACTAACATCAGTACTGCTAAACAAATTATACTACCAATTGTTGATTACCCATTCTCCATCATATTAATATAATTATGTTATACAACAACACCCAATGTCAATGCCATATTTACCCAAACTCATCACATGTATACATCCTCTTACTCTTATAACGTTCCCAACCACACCTATCATCACACTACACAATCGCACAGTACTCTTTTTCATCTCTCCAAAATCACACCCACACACCCATCAATTCCATACACTATATGAATAAATATTGCACAACTTTGAAACACACACTTCCTTTTACCCATCAGACACAACAGAATGTCTACTAAAAACCATCTCTGTAGAAAACAAATAAAATATAGAGCAGATAAATATAACAAACTGTATAGTCAATAACCACTTAAAAAATAAATGTATAGAAAAACATTAAAACAGAAAAGCTAGTAACCTCACTCAACGAAACTAAACCAGTCAGCACTTACAAAAGTAAGCCTTAACTTTCAAAAAATAAAAGTAAAAAAGTCATAGAAATGAAACTAGACCTACAAATGAACTTAACACTATATCTACCAATGTTAACATGGCCACAGTAAAGCATTCCAGAAAGACATTTTACAAAACATTTTCCACTGTAGAGTTTTTAACAATCTCAGCATTTTTACAAAACATTTTCCACTGTAGAGTTTCTAACAATCTCATAAAAAAATCTAAGAAGTGACTTTCTACGCTTAAAAACTACAGCAGAAAACAAATCCTCGAAGCTCTAATTTACAGCACATTTCTACTAAAGAAAACTTTATTTATATTGATTTTAAACAGAAAAAAAGCACTAATTAAATTAATCAATAGAGTACAAAAAGTATTTCTAAACATGTGCAATGTCAATATAGATACATTTTCAAACTTCTGTGAAGGTGAATGGTTTCACAGAAGCAGCAAAGGACCATATTTCAATGAAGAGGCTTATAAACAAGAACAAATTGACCCAATTGCCACAGACAATAATGGGTGAGGCTATGTTGTGGTAGGAGACACCATTATAGCAAAATAAACCCTTATAGAAAAAACGTCCCCAAAAAAACGTCAAGCAAATGTTGCATTTGTCCAAACAAGCCCTCCAGTGTACCTATGGACCTGTAGCTAAATATGTAACATACACCAACAATCAGTCAAATGTTTACGACAATTCCTCAGTCACTGTGTGAAACGGAAAGACAAAAGTAGAATCAAAACATTGCAAACCATGGACTCCTGTCCAATACACATCCACATTGGACTGCAAAGACATTCATTAGCCTGAATTTCAGAAACTGCTTGCAAAAGCACTTTCCATCACATCAAAATGTTAGCAACACACCATTTTTCTATGGACATAACCTTGTCCATAGATTGATTATGCAAAACATCATGCTCTAGAACTGCAAAAATTAAACAACATTCTCCTACATGTAACTGCCAAAGAACTCAAAGGAATATAAGACATCCAAAGTAAATATGTTGGAACTAAAGTTGACATAGAAAATTCAGTAACTTTAGCAAATATTAGGGAAAACCTCACAAACTCCAACCTCCTTACATGCACATACAAAAAGGAAATGGCAACGTTTCATAACACATCTGCTGGAATACCAAAGTATGTGTCTATTGTTGCAGAAATGTTTATAAAAAGATCAAAAAATAGTAAATATGGCCTACAAAATACAGGACCATGAGGAATCCCAATGTTTCCAATTAGCTTTACATCTAATAGAAGAAAAAAAAACAAAATAACGGACCCCTTAATAGTTTGCACATACTGCAATAGAAACCTTGACAATAACCAAATGCCATCATGGGCTATCACTAAAAATGCAGATTTTTTTTTTATTGTGCATTCAGTTTTTAAAACCAGTTAAAACCTTACACTAATTCATCAAAAATGCTTTTAATAAAATGCATTACAAAGTGCTTAATTACATTTCTCACTAAAATACAATCATCACTTCCCTGAAACATTTAATTAATTTCATTTCAAAGCTGCTATTCAGTGTACACTGTTAAGCACAATGTTAGTTAATACATTTCATAAACATATTAAGAAAAATGAATTATCTTAAAAAGCATCACAAGATAAAATATTTAAGAGTATACAAATAGCAATATATAAACACAAAAGAGAACCCATAGAGGAGAGTAAGCTCACAGACTCTAAAATGACCATCTGTCTGCTCAACCGGAAATGATGCTCACCCGTCAACTAGTTATATCAGGAGTTCAGGGCACTCATTTACCAGGGTCAATCTAGGAGCTTGGGTTAGAGATCCTATTAGGATTGTATTCCAGGACCTTCTTTCTTTGCAGCCATGACTGTGGGTATATCTTGTGACAGCAAAGACAAACTATCTTTCGACAGTTTGTATCAAAAACTTAATTGCGGCATTTAATTGTCAAATGCATTTTTTCTTCAGGAGCGCTCTCAAATACATACATCTGAAATTCTGTGTAACAGGGCAGATTAGGAAATAATGGGAGACAGTTTTATTTGCCACTGTGCACGGTGGGCAAAGTCTCACATTTTGGGATGAACATGTCCTGGTTTACCAGACTACATGCAAAATTCAAAGTCTGAGGTTGACATACAGGGAGCACTGATATGCTGGGACTATTTTGTCCAGAAATGATTTTCTGTTACCCAGTAGGTTGACGGGTAGGAATTCCAGTTTCTCATTTCAGAGAGCCAACATGTCAACTAGTCGAACTCTGGATTTCATTTGGGCATTTACTTTCAAACAGGCATCAGAGGAGGGCCCACAGTTACCGGCTGGATTGTCCCATAAAGCACCAGCACCCAACTCAGTCAGTATACTTTTGACATGGACAGACCAGCTGCAGCTCTTTCCCCCGTCCATGGACAATTTCAAGTGCCTCATGATATAATTTAGAGCAATCTGTTCAGATAGATCCAGGATTATCAGGGCGGTAGGTGCACCATTAGGCAGCAGGAATGATTTCTTAATACACTTGTTTTCTAATGTTTTCTAGTGTGGCTAATGGCCCTGCATTAGCAAAGCCCCAGGCCTCGGACCTATAAAGGGACACCAGCAATGTTGCTTCCTGTACAGGTCAAGGGCCGAGGAGGTCGCCCCACTACCATGGCATGCCAAGAATTATGGAGTTACCCCACTATACTTCCACAGGCTTGTTTCAGTTTTTAAGAGCTCCAAGCAACCACCCGATTCCTGGAATCTAATTCCTAAATAATCAAAATAGGTGACTGGTTCTAACCTGATACCGTCAATTTCAATTTCAATTTTAAAGAGCTACTCTTAGCAAACCTTGTTTTAAAAACCATCACTTTGGTTTTTATTAATACTCAACTCTAGTTGCGGTCCCCTACTTTTACTGGTGAATTTATCCAATGAATTCTTCAGACCTTTGGGGGTTGTTGCCAAAATAACTGCATCATCTGCGTAATAGAGGGCTGGCCATTTCCTTGCCCCCAAACTCAGGGCATCAAGACAGCCCTCCACAAGTGCATCAGCCAATCCCTGGATGTATATACAGAATAGGAGAGGTGTCAGGGTAAATCCCTTGTGAACTTCCCTACCCCCTGGAAATGGCTTTGTTCGGTCACCCCCAGTCCAAAACATACTAAAGAATTCTCTGAGTACAGTAGTTTCACTAATTCCACCAATTGAGTGGGGGCATTCCGACTAGATAGAATTTGCCATAGGGTTGTTCTAGTTACTGAGACAAATGCAGTCTTAAATTCCAGGAATATTGCATACAATTTAATTCTGGACAGAGTCTCATGCCTAGAAACACTTGTGTACAGGTGGCTTATAAATGCCATATCATATGATATGATATGATATCATATGATATCATATGATATCATGTCATATCATATAATATCCGAGTGACATACCTCTGAATCAGCAAAAACAACAGAAAACAATGGTCAACAGTTCCTTTACCAGTCTGTAATCCTGCCTGTAAATCTGTAATTGGCTATATTGCAATTGTGCTAGAGGATGCTTCTGTACACAGGTTTCTTAAAACTACCATGAGGGGATAACATTACATACAAATTAGTCCAGTCCTCAAACCCATACACACGTTATCACTTTAATCTTAGACAAAAATTAAAACAGCGACTTACTCAGCTGGTAAGGCACCTTGGACCAACAGAATTCCCAAATTACTTTCCCTGTGTTATGACCATACAGCTTAGTAAGTTTGTTAAAACACGCTACGTTGAATCACCTGAACTTTACAATACAAAAGGAGGTGTTCACGTAATTACCTCTCTTCCAGACAAAGGGCCTCATCACGAGTCTGGCGGTAACCCTTAAATGCGGCAGTAGCGCTATAACCACTGCATTTAAGGGTCCGCCAGATCATGGCTTTGGCGGATTTCCCCCCAGCTCTGACCTGGGGGGAAATCCACGGCACAATTGCCGTTTTTTGGCACGATTACCGCCGGCAGGAAATCCGCCGGCGGTAATAGCGCAAATTTTCCCCATTGGGCCCAATGGGGAAAGAGGAATACCCGAATGGGCCCAATGGGGAATGGGCAATAACCCTTCCACCAAACCCCTGATCCGGCATTAATAGCGCCAGGGGGCTTGGCGGTAGGGCTATTAGCACCGGTGCTAATAGCGCCGGCGTTACCGCCCAACTCATGATGAGGCCCAAAATCTACATCTATCAGACTGTCATTCCTCCTTTCTCCATCTAGCACAATTCAACATGGTGGGCAGGACTTCGAACCTAAACCTCAGTAATGTGTAACCAATTTTTCTAGGAGGACATTTAAAAAAGATATTGTTCACAGACTCCCAGTTTTTTGTGCCCAAGATTCTATTGTATTATATTCTATATTCTAATAACTCGCTTATCTGCTCACTGTATCTTGAGTTCTAGTCCAATTTATATTTATTTATGTATTTATTTATTTATTTATTCATTTGACATTTGTCGAGCACCCCAAACCTAAGGGCACCTGGGTGCTGGTTACAATGCAGACAAGAGACATACAGTACAGTAATGGCAGCAAAGGATACCTAATGCAGTACATTACAGACATGAAGCAGTATATTACAGACATGAAGCAGTATATACAGTAGTGGCAAGGCATACCTAAGCGCAGTACAATGTGATCTGTAGGTCTTTCATGGGAAACCTGGTTTTGTGTCTTTTGTGAAAGGACCAGTAGAAGGAGTCTGTTCTAAGGGACAGAGGGGGGGCATTCACAACTGGTAAGCTCTGCCCCTCTGCCATACTCTTTGTTTATAGACTCCTGGAATTTCCTTTAAAATATATCTGTCTAATCCCCACTGTTTCAATTTTTCAGCAGTTTTCATTATCTGAATATCAAGCAGCACTTTCTGTGAAGTCTGAAAACGAGGTATTCATAGGAGGCCATGCAAATTTGTTGCATAGTAAAATTATCTTCCGTACAGTGTGAGCTTACAGAGATAACAGGCCCAATTCAAATCTTATAGCACAAATAGGTATGGCCTGTGGCAAACCTAGTACTCTCTTCACAAAAAAAAAAACTTCTGAATGACAAAAGCCCTCATCCAGCAAACTATGAGGTATTTCCAGGCCATAAAATAAGATGGGTTTATAACATTTTAAAAGAGGGATGATTGAACATTTTCCATATTTAAAATTTAAATTTTACATTTGTGCAACTGCCTTTCGAGCTTTAACGTACAAGCCCTCCATCACCAGTTTTTTCCAAGGAGTACTAAATATGTCAAACCCAAGGTACTTCACATTGTCCACCTGGGCTACCTTTACCCCACCCAACCATAAGGACATCTCTTGTTTTGTTACTCTGTAGTAAGGGTTAATAGATGGGTATCAACTTAGAAATAGTCCCACTTCCAAAAGCTCTCCAACAGCTTAACTTGTATGAGAGCATAATCATCCAATCAGTACACTCATTTCAAGCTATTATAGACCTTCAACACAAAACCGCCGAATTGCCTCCATCAGAGTTACTAATAGGCATTTGTGGCAAAGTAGTATATTTGCCATTAGATCTTAAAGAAAATGTAGCATCTCTAGGAGTACAACGGCCAAGAGAACAATCTTTGCTTGTACTAGTTAATGGTGTACCAACAAAAGACAAAAAGATTTTGCAACTTCAACAAAGTTGGAAAATCCCTACAATATCTTAAAGAAAACAATGAATACCACAGACATACAAACACAGAAGAAAAGAGAAACCACCCAAAAAATTGAAGATTCACCACAAACTGGCCAAATTGAATGTCTGAATCCTGTTACTGCAGCCAGCATTATAGACCAGTATAAAATTAAACCACTACATTCCAAAGACACCATAGAAGCTGCATTAGAAACATATCAAATGCATCAAGCTAAATGATCTCCAATGAGCATATGGGAGAAAAGCGTAGACACACCTTATTCTCCTCTTTAATTTCCTACATGAAAATGAGGAAGATATGATGAAAGATCCACAAAAATGAGGGCATCAGAATATCGCTTTTTACAAAGGTATTCTGGAGACCCAATATTCAGACAAAATGTCAAATACATTTTCCACCTTCTGTTCAAAAGTGAACTAGCAACTCTTTGTTATGCAGTTGCACACACATTAAAAACAGGCTCTCATTTCTTAAACATGTCTGCTACCCAACTGCTTCAAAAGATACAAGACAAAGATGATGTTTTACATCACAAATCTTTTGGTAATCTCTTGGTAATCTTGTGTGGTAGAGAAGAATACAGGTTCTGACATCACGCTGATGTATGCTGTGTGCTAGGAACCTAGACCAACCCAAATGGTTTGGTACTTTGAGTTGTGCAGAATATGCCTGGGATGACTTTCCTGACTTCTTACACACTGTAAGCCAAAATAGAGTAGACATAGAAAGACCAGGAGAACTCTGTTCTCTTGACCCTGTCAACATTTCAAGATACTTTCACCATCACCGTATTGCCATGCTCCACTTCATCTGCAGTACACCTACACCTTGAAGAAGTGGAGCACTTCTTTTGGAGAAAAGAATATCAATCCAGAGGAGCAACACACATCCACATGCTTATGTGGATAAAAGTCTCTCCCAATTTTGGCCATGACAGTGATGCCACTGTTTTACAATTTATTCAAAAATACATTACCTGTGACATCCCTTCATAAATCCCTCATAGTGACCTACGTACATACATCTTACAAATCCAAAAACATAGGTGTAGAAAATACTGCTGGCATCGATATAAAAAGAAAGGAAAAAATTATACCAAATGTCCCTTTGTCTCACCTAAACCAGTTTCCACCAAAGGACAAGTAAATAGCTTGATGTCTTCTGATGGACACAATCATTACGACCCAGGCGGTAAGTTACCGCCTGGGCCGTGACTTTACCACCATGGCGTAAACTACGTTTACGCCATGGTGGTTGGCGGACTTACCGCCCCATTCCGACCTTGGCGGGGCGGTAAGTCCCCAATCCCCATTTACCCTTCCCCATTCCCATTTTTGCCCCATAGGGCATAATGGGAGTGGGGAAGGCGTTAAGTACGCCACCGTAAATTACGGTGGCGTAATTAACTCCATGGTCCCTTAGCGCCATGGATTTTAACACCCGCCAAAAGTGGGTGTTAAAACCTCCACGGCGCTAAGGGACCTCGTAATTGGCGGTAAGGGGTCGGCGCAGCTAACGCTGGCGTAAACCCCTTACCGCCAGGGTCGTAATGAGGCCCATTGTAAAAGGGAAATACGCTAAAACACATACAACATTAAAATATATGAAATATCCAAGTACATTGATGATTACAACACAATCATTGCAGTCTTGTGGAATGCAAATATAGACATACAATACATTGCAGAAAATTCCACTGCAGTTGCAAGATATGCCAAAGCTAAGAAGACAGAGCTAAAAGACCTTTTGGATGACATATCATCTGACAAAACCCTGTCACAAAAACTGTACAGATTTGGTATAAAAATGCTGCCACATAGAGAATGTGGGTGCTACAAAGCTAACAACCATTACAATGCACATCCTTATGTGGGAAGTCTGAAAACATTGTCTGGCTAAACCTCGGTCCAACTTCATCATGAAAAAGGGTACTCAAATCCTACCAAGAGATAGAAAAAATAGACACAAATGCTCCCAAAAGCCAGGATATTTTAAAAAACAATGTAATTGACACATACTCTGCAAACAGAAGTACCACTTTGGAAAACATGTGCCTGCAAATCATTGCCCACAACTACTCCTACAAAAACATTGCTATGCTAGAAAAGACAACTGGCAAATATTCAGTCTCAACTTCTGAAGGAAAACTGGTAAAATGTATCAAGCCCAGCCTCATTATTCATATCAAGTTATCGATTACATCTCCACAACATAGAGAACTTACTGCCTGATTCATGGAATTATTTGCGCCGAAAATGCAGATTTGCGCTCCTTTCTGCCCGAAAATCCCTATACTTCAAACAGGGATTTTCGCGCAGAAAAGATCGCAAATCTGTGTTTTCGGCTCAAATAATTCCATGAATCAGGCTGCTAATTATATGGCCCTGCTGCAACTTCTTGTAGAAAAGAAGAAGTATTATTAGGTGGCCATGACACATTTGAAGCTACATTGAAGGTAAATGAAAGCAGCATAACAAATGTCAATTTTAATCAATACAAAAAAATGTTGGACAATGAATGCCAACAAAAGGAAGACATGGAATCTCTGTTAGATACATACATTCCTTAAAACAGTCAAAGTTCTCTTACCGGAGGCTAAGAACCACTTGTAGAACCATTAATTCTAAATGAAACAGAAATAGCCATGGCTGAGGTAGAAAACACTATGCGCCTCATTACACGGTAGCCGGAGAACCATGGCGCTATTAGTGCCATGGTTCATGCCGGTAAAATACCGGCACCGCCTTGGTGGAAAGGGGAATTACCGCCCCATTCCAAGGTTGACGGGGCGGTAATTCCCCCTTCCACCATTGCCCTTCCCCATTCCCATTTTTGCCCCATAGGGGCATAATGGGAATGGGGAAGGCGCTAATTACGGCACCGCAAATTGCGGTACCGTAATTAGCTCCCTGGGTCCCTTTGCGGGTTGGTTTTTAATGCCTGCAAAAAGCAGGCGTTAAATTCCCCAACCCGCAAAGGGACCTCGTAGTAAGGCGGTAAGGATTTACCGGTACCGGTAAAATACCAGTACCGGTAAACTCTTACCGCCTACCGTGTAATGAGGCCCTATGTATCAATCTAAACAATCAGAAGATTTGTCAGTGCTCAAATCACAGCTAAATGATGAACAAATCACCATTTAACTAGAAGTCAATGAAGAAATAGAGCAGGGACTTCAACATCAAACTACAACTTGTAGCTGTAAAAATTATAAACACTGCTCTTGCGTGTAAGTGGGGAAGCTGGTTATAGCAAAATGTTCTTAATTAAAATAATCAGGACATTTCTACAAGACTTAACAGGTCTAGCTGCCTACAACATAGGAGTTGTAATTTTACACTACTTTTCGTCCCAGTAGAACACCAAAACAAATTAGAATACTATAAATTATCAACAGAAGCTGCTACTGAAATACACATCACTCTGCAACAAATGAAAGTTCTCCTGGTTGATGAAGTAAGCATGGTTTCCAACCTCATGCTGGCTTTATTCATCTCAGAATTCCAGAAGTTCTAAAAACTGACAACGAGGAACTATTTGGAGGAAAGCTGATAATTGTTTTTGGAGACGTCCTTCAGTTAACACAAGTAAAAGATCAACCCATTTTCAAAACATTAGGACACAGACAATGCTATAATACACTTGGTAGCATTGGGAATGTAAAACTCTGACAACATTTCCACTACAGTGAACTAACTCAAAACATGCGTCAGTCTGCAAATCTAACCTATGCTAACATTTGTATAAGCATTAGGACTGGTTTGCTTACTAAAGATGCAAAGTCCATATTAAAAACTAGAGTAATGCATGAGCTGTAAGGACATATTATATCTGTTCCTGATGTCATGGAACAATTAACTAAACAAAATGTAAAATGCATGTGCTTAATGTCAACACTTGCAAGCTGAAGCCAATTCAACGATACAATGTTGAAAAAGAGAAATGCAAACCATAGTGCATATCAGCTCCACAGACAAACTAGAAGTGCACAGCATGAAACTCCCTATGTATCAACAAGCAACAACATGGCAAAATAGCTTACAAGAATATATCTCCAACACAGCTAGATAAGAAAAACAATTAACTTTGTGTGTAAACTGTAGAGCAGTTCTAAAATGTAACCTTGATGTAGAGCAAGGTTTAGTCAATGGAGTAATGTATACAGTTGTTGATTTCCAAACCCACCTGACAACCATATCCACATGACAACAACATTCAGTTTGTCAAACTCCACTTTGACAAACTTGCAGAAGTTAAAAGAATAGGTCACACAATAGCACGATGTTTCCTTCTTTTCTAAGACATGTATGTATGCAGAGAACAATTCTCTCTATCTCTTGGATGTGATGTCACTAATCTCAAGACACAATGTCTAACTGTAAAACAGCCACTAATCAACAGTGCCAGCAAATTCTTCAATGAAGGAATGAGTTACAAAGCACTTTCTGTGCACTCAATGGTCTATTCCTAGTTAACCTTCATGCAAACTGAGACAACGCTGACATTCCTTGCATCCTAGAATTAAACAGGCTATGTGCACTGCACACCCCATCTAATAATAATAAGCACACAATTATCTAGTACAAAAACAATAGCAGGTCCATCAAAGGATACAGAGGCACAACTCTCTGGTCTATTCAAATTCAGCAACACAACTGGAGTAAAATGCATTGCAAATGTAGCAACCAATCTTCTCTTCCAATTGCCACCAATTGTTCACACCATTTACTTAAACAGCAGAGACCAGTTAGGTTTGCAAATGCGTGTCCTTCATTCAAATGCCACAAATAATCCTGACAGCGCCTACAGTGTCTCAGGTAAAAGGCAAGAATTGGAGTACTGTGCAGGAAGGGTCAAATTCACCATAAACACAAAGGAAAATCCACAAGCATTCATAATGTACTTACTGCAAGTACTAGAAACCAACAAGATCCCTATGAATGACATCTTCCAGATTTCTTAAATGTGGAAACATACATGCACTCTCTGCAACCATGTTTCACAAGAGCATATCCCCAATGAACGATTAGTGTATGTATCTATACCAAATTCCATTTCACCAACTTCTCCAGAATCCAAATCATAGCATGTTATGCTCCTTTTCCAATTTAGACTATTGTTCTAGCATACAAATAAACTCACAAGGCCAAAATGTCATACTTATGCTTCTAAGGTACAGTGCAGATGGTACCAAAAATAACTGTAAACTCACGAGCTTTACACACTGCCATGTATCTCATATTTATTAATTTATGTATTGAGCATTTGTTAGGCGCCTGTACAACAAAATAGTGTTTCCAGGTACCACAAGGCTAGGGGGTGGGGTGGAGCAGAGGCGTAATGACAGTGGCACAAAAAAAGGAAAACAGTGAATATACAATCGTAGTCCTACTAGGCCTTGTGGCATTCGGACGTTCAATTGCAGTGAAGAGAGGAGCAGAGGTTTGAGGGAGGGATAGGGGAGGGGGTATGGGCAAGTGCTGGTAGGGAGAGGGTGTGGGTAAGTGCTGGTGGGAGCCTGGGACGGAAGTGCCAAGGGGTGCCAAGGTGGCAGACCACTGGCAAGGCAAAGGCAGAGGAATCTGTTGGGTATTTTTGTGGAGATTTGGGGCCTGACGGTATTTTCTTACTGCCAAAATAATCATTCAGATTGGGCTATGTATAACAATAACACAGTGCATATGCATTATTTCAGCACACAGACCTATTTAGATGGCATGCGCGGTTGGTATGTATGTATAGTGGTGAGCATAATTCCTTTGGTTTATTTGTGACCCCAATATCCAGAACCCCTTATTTTGTTTAGATTTTTCGTGTGATCACTAGAGAGAACTCAGGCCCACATTTCAGAAATACCACATCTTCAGTTTTAGTGTGCCACCATGGGCGATTCCCACTGAATTATTTACAACAGTGAGCTATATGTGGTAATTTTCACTAGCTCATATACGGTAGTGAACTATGCCCCGGGTCTCTAATTTTTGCTGACTCATGTACCTTCAGCAAAAGGCTATTTTACACCCAGTCACTTATTATGTTCTGTCCAGAAAACACCCACTTATATACTGAATGGAATCATGCACACAACTACCGCCAAGCCTTATTTTTTAGTTACCTTAAAAATGAAAATTGCACTGTTTAAACATTTCCCCACGTTTAAACATTTCCCCACCACAAAGGAAAGAGAAAAATAAAACACACTATCCGTCTGCTTTCAGATATTTTTTTGTATTATAATTTTTTTTTACAGAAATAAATGAAATGGCACACTCAATGTTGTCAGTGACAAAATGAGAATAGAACGACAAGAGCAGTCTAATTCGCAACTTTAAACATGTTGATAAAACACTGGAATTCCCTCTCCTACACTGACTGAGGAGCATCGCACACATACACTGCCCCCACAAGCTGCAGAGTAATTACCTTATCTATTCCACATGTATTTTTCTCCGGCTGTTCATTTTCTGAATGTGGCAATTCCCTTGAAGAGCACCCCCAGCGAAAATAGGCATCTGTTCTTAAACCGGGGTTATTGCCTGGAACTCCCAGCTTCTGCAATGTAGTTGGGATCTGCTTCTCCCTCAATTATGAACTGCCCAGCCAGCCAAAAAGGTCCTTCTCCCAGCTCTGCCAAAATCGTCTGCCTTCTCCCCCTTTTCAAGATTCTACAGGAAAACTTGGTTACCGAATGCTTGTCCAATAAGATTCTATCATGTCATCTCCTCCCTCACTACACAATGGCTTCTTTTTTTACAGTTGCAAGTGTAACAAACTGATTTCCTGCTTATTCGAAGTCTTTGCTTCCTGCAGTTACTGTGGACAGAGCACAGAAAGGCAAAAGAAAAAAAAAACTTGAATGTGTGTTTAAAACTGATTTTCAGAGTAGGCCTCATTTTGCAGTGAAGGCACATTCTTTTATTAATGAGTTATAATTATTAGTCTTGTTAGTGAGATTAGTTTGTTAATTACCAAATGTGTCTCTTGCAACATAGGCATTTCAGGTGAGAAATGGTGTGCATTTTGAAGGTACAGATGTGTGCTTTTAACTGTGAAAAATGTATTTGCAATTTATATGTAAAAATCGTTTTTGACTGAATAACCTGCCCTTACTTATATGTCCATGTTACACTGGCAACACATAGCTTGAAACAACTGCATCATAGCAATGCACCAAACCCATGCAGTGGTGCTGCATAAAAAAAACATGCTACACATTTATCCTGTGCAGTAGTGCTGTACTCTGTGCTGTAACACGCTAACTAACCTTACAAATCCCAGGGTGGGAAGTAGGCCACCAGGTGCTGGGCCCACAACGGCATTGCTGAATGGGGGGAGTTGGTAGCAACTAGCTAGAGGGTCTGGTGGCCTGTGTGTGTGTTTCATAAGGGCCAGGCGGTTAGTCTCAGTGGCAGTGGGATGATTAGCAGGGAAGGCAAAGAGGCACAGAAGAGAATAGTCTTGAGCGTTTTCCGGAACTTGAGGAGGTCCGGCTGTAGTTTGAGAGCGGCAGGGAGACTGTTCCAAAAAAGGCACCAGCTGAAAAGAGAGAACTGCATCCCATTCTCTGCTTGGAGAAGCATTTAACGCACAGAGATTTGGGTTTAAAGGAGTGAAGGGCTCTACCGGGGGAGTATTTAGGAAAGGAATGTTGTCGATAGCATGGTCTCAGGTGCCAGAAAGCCTTGCGGATTATGCAGAAGATCTTGAATTAGATCTGTGGAGAGATTTTAAGGCTGGAGAGATATGGTCCGTGAGCTTGAGGCCAAGGATAAGTCATGCAGCACTATTCTGCATTAGCTGAATGGGATGTAGGTAGAAAAGGGTGAGGTTGAAGAAGGGGCTATTACAGTAGTCAAGCCTAGAGAGGACCAGAGCTCTGGAGACATTGAGCTTCTGGGGGAAGGTGAGGAAAGGGAGAATGCCTCTAAGGAGGTGGGGCTGGAAGTGAGCCTTGTTGGCATTGCCAAAGATGTGAGGGGTGAAGGTGTGAGAGGAGTCGAAGATGGCAACACGATTTTTGGCCTCACAGAATGGTGAGACTAGAGAGCCCAAGGAGGGCAGCCAGGGGGTAGGTGGAAAACAAGGCGCAGGTGTCCCAATAAGAAGGATCTCCATCTTGCTGGCATTTAAACAGAGATCATTAGCCACACACCATGCCTGGATTGTGGCCAGACACTCAGGGATGAGAGAGGAGGGAGAAGAGGGAAGTTTAAAGGAAATCTGAGTGTCATCAGAATAATGCTGGAAATTAGGAGAGAAGGAATAGATCAGGTGGGCCAAAGGGGTGAGATAGATTTTGAAGAGCCACAGTGACAGGATAGAGCCCTGGGGGTACCACAGGTAGAGAGTGAGGTGTTGGTGGAGAAAGGACCCTGTTACAATTGGAAAGGGTGGTTAATGAGGAAAGAGGGCAGCCAGTCCAGTGCCCGGTCTGTGATTCCGAGTGTATCCCCGAGCCGTTGGTTGGCTGTGGTTGACTGTGTCAAAGGTGGAGGAGAAAACAAGTAGAATGAGAACAGGAGGAGAGTTAGAGTCAAGATTTGCAAGCATGTCTTCAGAGATGTTGAGGAGAGCAGTTTCCGTGCTTCTGGATGCCCGGAATCCATATTGATGGTTAATGAGGCAACCACCATGTTCAGTATGAAGGATCAGTTGGGGGAGGGCCAACTTCTCCAAGAGTTTACTCAGGAAGGGGGAGGTGAAGAAAGGGTAGTTTGCCAGGCAGGAGGGGTTGGCAGATGGCTTGAGGGATAGAGGGAAAGCCAGTGGTGAAAGAGTGGTTACTCAAGTTGGGGATAGCCGGGGTGAGGGAGGAGATGTTATCCTTAATGGTTCTGGAAGAGCAAGGGAGCACCTGTTTGGATGAAACCTTCATAGAACTGACAACTTTGGTGATGTCAGGTGCTATAGGCAGGAGGGAGGAGAGTGATGGGTGGAGGCTGAAGTGCCCAGGGGGGCAGGGGAGCAGGCAAGGAGTGTAGATGGGGGTTGGAGAGAGAGAACAAGATGTCCTGAGTTTTAGTTATGAAGTGTGAGGCCAGGGTGCTGGAGAGAGCCTAGGAAGATAAGGCAGTGGTGCAGACTACAGATGGATTTTTGAGTTCCTTGCAGATTTTGATGAGTTCAGCCATGTTGTTAGTGGCTCCAGAGATGCAGGCTTGGATGTGGGCTGTCTTCTTTGAGCAGATTGAGAAATGATATTGCCTTTGGAGCAGGCGACAGGGCAGTTTATCAGAGGATGAACCTGATGTCTGCCACTTTGGTTCAGAGACTCTGCACTTTCGTTTCAGAAAAGCGAAGTCGAAGTAATGCCAGCTGTTGCACTTGGAGGCTTGCTTCGGGTGGATCTTCATGACAGGGGGAAGGATGTCAAGGGTGTTGGAGATAGCCAGGTGAAGGTTAGTGAGGACAGAGTCAGAAGGAGAATCAGGGGCAGGGGTGGGTGGGGGGATGAAGTAGGAGGCAAAAGTAGCAACGGTCACTTGCTTTATTGGTCAAATGATGGCAAAGGAGGCTGGCAGTGTAGGGGGGTGGCTCGGACAGAAGGCTGCGGGGCCCCAAGTGGGAGGAGGAATGTTCAGGCCAAGAGAGGGGGGGACCGGGTTAGAGATAGGGATGTCTCCAGAGATGAAAGCATCAAGAGTGTGTCTGGCAGAGTGGGTTGGACCAGAAGGAAGAATTGTAAGAGAGAGGGCATTGCAGAGGGTATGCAGTGATTTAAACAAATTAAAAATAATGAATGCAATCTTTAACAAACCTAAAACAACAACAACAATATCGGATACACAGAAGAAATACATATGCGGGGGTGGGTAAGTGGTTAAAATGGGTGGAGAGGAATTGGGGTGGGGTTTTAAACATAGGGAAATGAGGGACTCTTCATTTAAAATGCATTCTTTATTAATTTGTTAAAATCACATGAAACCATCGCAGAGGTCACAAATCTGTGAGGTGACTGATTCATGGGAGTCATGGTAGATATTGAAGTCACAGAGAAGGAGGAGTTTGGAACTAGAGGTCAGAAGAGAGGAAGTGATGTTGGCACATTCAGAGAGGAAGAGAGAGATAGGTCCAGGGGGCCTATAGATGGTGGCGAGCATGAGTGAGAGACTAGGAGAGACCCCAAGCCTACAGACGAGGCATTCAAAGGAGGAGTAGGGTTGAGTAGTATGATAGAGGCAGGGATCCATTTAGGGAAAATCAGGGCAACTCCTCATCCAGGACGTTTAGGGCTGGGTATGGAGAGGAGTTTGAAACCTCTGGTAGGGGAGTGGCAAGAGCAGTGAGCTGGCATTGAACCACTTCTCAGTAAGAGCGAGGACGTCAAGGTCAAACTCTTCAAGAACGAGACAGATGTCAGAGGAGTGTTTTCCAAGAGAACCTTCACAACAGTAGGCATAATATACCACACTGGTGCCACGACTTCAGGCCACTATACTGCACATGTCGAAAAAAGAAGTGGTTGGTTTGAATGCCACAACACTTCTGTTACTCCAAAACATAGGTTACCAGCAAATCTAACAAATGCCTACATAGTATTCTTGCTATCCACATTTTCTTACTAAAGCATACTACAATACACAGTTAGAATACGCCAACGGGTATTTAACTTCTTTAAACATACCCTTCCTTATAATACACTTACAATATGCCTTCAGAGTTATACTTACATAATACATCCATACAACTACAACAGTACTTGTACAATCCAATAGAGTTAGAATATGCCAATGTATATCTAACTACTTTGAACATCCCCTTCATTACAACACACTTTGTGAAACTGCATTTTTCTATGATGGTTTATCATGAGATTAATCCATCCACTAAGTCATTAGTCATTCATTTATACATGCATTCATATGCATCCAGTTAGCATTAGGCTATGTTTGAGCACTATAGTTTTGCTCTAAGCTATACTGGTTCAATATTTGCTGAGAGCCTTGTAATAATGTACACTTGTCATTTATAGCACAATATATTGTGCTTTTAGGCGCTAGACATCTGCTTTGCGTGTTTCTGTCCGTATAATTATGTTTCATTCTGAGCACTGAGAGGGAATTGTTTTTGCAAGCGAACACAGTGTAAAATTTTATTATAACAACTGCCCTTTGGCAGACAGTCAGCTACTGCTTGGCACAGAGAAACAGCATTGCTGAGTGAGGAAAATTCTATGTTTTGGGTTTTGCAAATGAGACAGTCTTGAGGCGAGAAAGAATGTTAGTGATAGCTTGTACTGTTCTTAGAATCAAAGACATGTCATGTCAATATGTTCCAATATATGCTTGCTGGCTGAAATGTATGTATTATGCACATAATATAGTATGCACATAGTTTGAAATGGAATGCTTGCTACGGACACAATTTCACTGTGAATGCGTCATTGTAATGTATAACCATGCTGTTCTGATCAGTAGAATACAGTAGGATGGGTTGACTCGTGTGAGACTCATTAGACTCATGAGAGGAGAGTAGGAGTGTGTGGCTGGAGTTAGAGAAAGCTAGCTAGAGGGAAGAAAGCTGTCTCATCACAAGAGACAGAATCAGAGCACCGCCTAGAGAACTTGCTGTGAGGGGGAGAGAGCATTGCTAGAGAGAAGCATGGAGGATTGAAGTAGCTAAAAGCACTCATAGGCTAGAGAGTGCTGATTGCTTGCTTGCATAGTGATTAGTGCCATTTAGCATTGCATACAATAAAATGCATTTTGCTTTGAAATGAACAGATTGCTGTGTCTTTGTTTACATAGAAATCACAGTACAACATTTCTAGTTTCACAACTTCAAACTTGCCATCATACATATACTTAGATAATACATCCATAGTACCATAATATTAGTATTAAAGTCCAATAGAGTTAGAATATGCCTATGGGTATCTAACTTGTTTAACCATAAACTTCTTTACAATACACTTCAAGCATGCCATCACAATTATACTTACACAAGATATCCATAGTACCACACACATGTATTCTGTAACAAGTCAATATTTTAAAACCACTTAAATGCCACATACGGTATGTAAATACAATAGTTTTTTTTTTAATCCATCATGGATTATTTTTTCAATGACCCATGAGTGTACAACACACAAAATGTACTATTTATGAGGATCAAAAAAGTACATCTATAAGTACAACTGATGTAATTAAATGTTTTGAAGTATGTTGTTTAACAGATTATACGTTTTCTTTTTTCTTCACAGAGAAACAACCACAGATACCAGCCTTCTTATCTTTTTCAAGTAACTATCAACAGTCATTATCAATTACTGTCAGCATATTACTGTATCCATAATTACTAAGGACAAATTATTATACACTTCCCCAGCATCTACAATTGTACATTACAGCCTTCTTACAATATTGAAGAAAGCATCCATCCCCACTATCACAATACTGGTGTAGCCAAAATCTTTAAGGTCAAAATATTGTAACCATTCACAGTGTCCACAATTGTGGTAGGATTATAAATACCATATACACTTTAATAATATCCTTCCACCATATTACAAATACTGTATCCTTCCCTAGAGTAGTTATAATTGCTATACATATATTATTATGTCTGTGGCCGGGCAGCGTCCAGATTCATACTCCCGCTAGAGTACCTATATAATTACTATACACATTTTACACTGACCGTGGCCAATGGCCAGATTCTTGGGGGCATGGCCTGATCAGTAGAATTCAACCATATTATAAATACACACAATACACCTTCAAATAACATGACTCATCCAGAACCCCTCCCAATCCCAATACCATCTGCGGACAAATGGCGGTGTCTGCGGACAAATGTCCGGGTCCACGGCTCAGAATATGTTCCATGGACAGCAAGATTAACCGTGGACTTGGCAGCACATGCACTGCCCTTTTGACCTATAAAAATGCCTCCATCTTACATTTCTTCCACTCCCCCCCCCCCTTCCCAGACACTCTTTCAACCACAAAATGACCTCAAATGTAGTTTCCAGATTCTTTTCACACTTTGTTGTCTGCAGACAAAGGCTGTGGTCCATGGATCCAACATGGTGACCATTTCAGAAAGTTTGACACAGCTCACGTTGTTCAACAGCCAATCAGTATGCACGTTTGATGTCCACAATGCGATCCCCCAATTGGTCCAGTGACGTCTGCAAACTGAATCAGGAAATGAGTCCACGGCCCAAAACGCAGATATTGCTAAATTTTTTACCCACTTCTTGGCCATTTATTTAAAAAACTACTGGATTGATTTACATCAAATTTACAAAAGCACGCTTCCAGGACCAAGCCGCCACTCATCACGAAAGTTTGATGCAAAGGCATGAGCAAACATATTTTTTCCATTATGTCTATGAGGATTTCAAAGGTTTTGGGACCCCCCTATATCTTTGCCCCCCCAGACAAAACCATACCAAACTTCGCTAAATAATTCCAATGTGCCCATATACTTTTTATGCAATGATTCGACAAACAGCACGAAAGTTATAAGCTGCCCAATAACTGTTCTTCCTGTGATTTTAGCAACATAGCCATAACTGCACAGCTGCTACTGTAGGCCGTGTAATTTATACATATATAGAGATGTATAAGACATTCTGTCTCTTGGAGGCCTCATTGGGCCACCTCATGTTGACGTTCAGCAGTAAATAAGCACACAGATGATTCAAAAATTACATGAAAATATCCTCACAAAATTTCTTATAAAAACGAATGGATTTATTACCACAATCTCCCTGATTAAACTTTGACAGAGTCATAATTAGATACAAAGCTGTTTAGCTTCGGGTCACCCTCGTATGCAGTAGTTTGTTGATAATCAGCTTGCTACTTTACATTTTAAAGAAACCACAAATATCAGCATATGGAGAAGTTCTTTTTAACAACATTCACATATTTCTAACATTGACCCGCCCCCTCTCTAACTAGCCATAAACTGACCTATTGGAAATTGTCCCAGTCTCTGGCATGCAAATTAACAGTTTTGCATCCTCACAATTAAAGATACGAACTGCGTAGGGATGGAAACAAAGCCATGTTCATTAAATGTTATCCTGGATCACAACCTTGAATGTTCTATCTTTCTGTTTCCATTTTTCTTGTATCTTATTTATTGAAAATGTTGCTATATAAGCATGACCAGCCTATCCTTGGAAAGGCAATCACAATATATTTCTTCCAATAATAATTAGTTTTAACTATCAGGAATATCCCAGATCTTTCTTAGACTGTTGAAGTGTATATGGCTAATTAGTCTTGAAAATAGGGTCCTCCTATGACTAATCGTACCAGTTATTTTGTCTTGATAAAGGGACCCATCAAAAGATTTTGCCAAAATGTTGATTTGTCTTTACCAATCGTCTCTACCTCAAATTCCCATTGCAATAAGTCACGATAGCCTGTTTTGTGTCTTTACATTCTTTTGATAACAGTATTCAGCCTAATCCTCCTGAATTTCCTAAACCATTTTAGGATGCTTGAGTGAATTGGATAGTGCCTGATGTGTTTTTCAATATGTCTTTTACCATTAGGGCAGTCTTAGGTAGTCAAAGTTGTTTATCACAGGCAGAGGCCTCTTACTGTAACAACATTAATACAAGGAATGCAACAAAGAAAAACACAAAATATGAACTGCAGCCTGTGCACGGCATTTGAAAAAGACATATACGAAGAAATGTGCGATGTCAGTAGCCCAACTACAACAGGAGTTTATGTCCAAAGTATATCACTAGGCATAAATCAAAATCCCTGCAGAGTTACATGAAAGTACACAGCAGCCTTGTATTAAAGAGAAAGACATCCAACCTGGGATGAAAAGCACAACATTTTTAGGAATCCAAAAAAACGAATTGGGCCCTGTTTAGTGTATATTTTCTTACACTAGACTGAAAATCAGCTTAGTACAAAGAACCATACATAGATATTAAATATAAAACTATTGATAAGTGTACATTGCAAAGACATGTTACCATGTTTCGATGTTTTGTGGAAATGTAAAAGCCATGGGGAAAATACAATGACGTTTAAAGGCTGCATTTGTGAACAAAGCAACATATTTTATTTATTTGTTTATTAAACATGTGTAAGGTGCCTATTCACAAGGGAGGAAAAAGGGGGAAGGGCTGGGGAGGGGGGACCAGGGTGGCAGGGGTGAAAAGCAGGAGTGGGGGTCCAGGGGACTGAGCAAGTGCTGAGGGGAGACACATGGGGCAAGTGCAGAGGTGGTAAAGGGAGAAGTGTGGAAAGTGGGGGGCGAGGGGGCTGAGAAAGTGCTGTGGGGAGCTATGAAGGGAAAGTGCTGCGGAAGTGGAAAAGGGAGAAGTGCGAGGGAGGGGAGGACCAGATTCAGGCTGAACCGGGAGTGTTGCCTCAAAGGCAAGTGCTGGTAGGGATGCTAAGGATGCTAGGGGGACTGGTCAAGGAAGGCCTGGCTCCTGAAGACTCATAAGGGACAAGGCACCTCTTGCAGCAGCAAAGGGACTTTAGCACGGGAGGGGGGAAGGAAAGAGGAGAAAAAGTCTAGAGAAGTTTCTGGAACTTAAGGAGATCCTGGCTCAAGTCTGAGGGGGGCAGTGAGGCCATTCCAGAGGGGGGCTCCTGCAGAGGAAAGGGATCTACCTCCCACTCTCTGCTTGGAGAAGCGTCTCACATGCAGAAAGTTGGAGCTAGAGGACCAGGGAACTCTAGAAGGGAGGTATTTAAGTAGGGAAAGCTGGAAGTAGAGAGGTCCCAGGCTCAAAACAGCTTTGTGGATGATGCAGAGATTCTTGAATTTGATTATTGCGGTCACTGGGAGCCTTTAAATGAGAGACTTTAGGAATGGAGAGATACAGTCCCTGGGTTTCAGGATAAGGATATGTCTCGCAGCACTGTTCTGGTTTAGTTGGAGAGGGCAAAGGGAAGAAAGAGGAAGAGGCTATTGCAATGGTTCAGCCAAAAGACTATCAGTGCTATGAAGACATTGAGTTTCTGGGGAAAGGTGAGGAAAGCAAGAATGCAGCTGAGGATGTGGAGCTGGAAGTTGGTCCATGATCTGCAAAGAAAAAGAGAAAGCAGAGTCAAATATGACTCTGCGTTTTTTTGCCTCACAAGCCGGTGAGGAGAGGGGAGCCAAGGAGGGTGGCCACAGAGTGGGGGGAAAAGGGAACAGGTGTCCCAATGAGAAGGATCTCTGTCTTACTGGCAAATAAGGCAGAGATTGTTAGCAGAGCACCACGCATGAATAGCAGTCAGACAGTCAGGTATGAGGGAGGACAGGGAGGATGGGGAGAAGGTGGAGGATGGGAGCTTAAAGGAAAGCTGGCCTGGATCTGGGCAACCAAATGGCAATCCTTTCCCCAGGCACAGCAACTCAGCCATAGGATGACTGTGGGATGGCTTTCTTTAATTGAGGAGAACCATCTCCGGTTCTGGAAGCACCTCAAGACCTTCCTCTTTGCCTCTGCTTTCTTTCCTGCCCTCCCCTGTTGAACTCCTGGCTGAAACTGAAAGTGCACTGGTCTGGGGCCCAGGGCCCTCTGTTCTCAGACCCAGGTCCCCTTGCCGCCAGTTGCACACGTGCACTGCCCCCCTGGCAACCTTTGCACTCTGGGGCTGGTTCTGTATTCCTACAGCCCCATACCAGCACTGGATACCCGATGCTGCACTTACCCTTGCACCTGCCACCAGCGTGTCACACTTCTTATTTATTGTTCCTATTTATTGTTTCTATTTATTTCCTGTTTATCCTATGTATTGCACTTACCCTGCCCCTTCCCCCTCACACATTTCCCCTTCCCCACCTCCCCTGCACTTGCGTGATATCAATGTCACCTGGCCTAGTAAGAGCGCTGTCTCTGTCCTCTCTTTGGTCCCCTCCCTTTCCTCGTCGCGGCTTGAAACACTTGTCTATAGGCGCCATGCCATATCATATCATATTATTATGGGTGCCAGATTAGGAATTAATCAACCACAGAACTTAATAATTCCTAAGAAGTAACGTACTTTCGAAGGTTTGTTCACTGGCAGTTAATCTTGTATCTCTGAAATCTTCAGAGGGCCAGCTGATATACCTGCCACTTAGAAAGTTAACCCAAAGAATTATACCTTGGGTTGTTAGAAATTTACATTTTGGTTCATGTAGAATCAGCCCTTTTGGAATGTGTTGTTTAAACACCTAAATTAGGACATTGTCACTGATGTTGAAACACCACTGCTTCTGGAGACACACCAAAGCTCAGCTTCTTATAATGAAATAGCTAAATGTGTGATAACACATTTGTAATCAGGCAGAATCCACATGGAGTGGAACATAGTGGTAGCCAGAGTGGTGGTAAATGGCTGAGATGATGGCTGCCCTTTGAAGATCCACCAGTATGACATCCAACGTTGGTATAGGGTGTATTTTGCTTTTGATAGTTCTGTTGAGAATCCTCATATCCATGCAGATGCATACCTCTCCGGATTGCTTTGGTTTCGACATGGGATGGGTCCACTCACTCTCTTTATGATGTCAGCTTTTTCAAGCTAATGCATGTCTTTTACAACCTACTTCCTCAGGTGAAAAGGGATTTGGTGATGATTTAGAGTGATGGGTTGAACAGTATGGTCCATGCGTGTCTTTTTAGGCACCCTACACCCTGTAATATGCCTCATATTCAGCGCACATCCCTGCAATGTCTGTTATATAACACTTACACGCAAAGTGCACCAGCCCTAGTGTTTCAACCATGTTGCAGCTAAGCAGCATACCTTTCACTTCGGATGTAACATATAATTTGCAGTTGTAGAATCAGCTGTTTTCTTCCATC
Organism: Ambystoma mexicanum; assembly: GCF_040938575.1. Classification (NCBI taxonomy): domain Eukaryota; kingdom Metazoa; phylum Chordata; class Amphibia; order Caudata; family Ambystomatidae; genus Ambystoma; species Ambystoma mexicanum. Next base: position 23,736,519 of record NC_090924.1, read on the forward strand.
CATAAGTTTATATATGTGTTTTTTTTAAGTCATGGCAATTTGCAGAACTGGCTGTAGCTTGCAGAATTAAGACGATGGCATGGCATGTATGGGGGCTCTTGTCTCTATGAGCACTGGCATTTGGGTTGATAAAATGGCAACAGCTCATCTTGGATGTAGACATTTGTTCGGTATGCCTAGTGAGAAAGCAGATATGAAGAATACATCTTCTGCATCTAGGGTGTCAACTTGTTCTTTTCTTCCTTTTAGAAGTTCTTCCATTAGAAGCGCCACTTTGGCTGCAGGACCCCTCGGTTGAGATACGGCCTCCTCTGTCAGTGAATGAGGCCAGGGCGCCCTGCAGACTTTCATGAAATTATCACGTCTTCCTTAGCAGCCATACTGGCAACCTATGGTGGGGCATCCTTGTGTGTGTGGCATTGCACCACCACAAAATTTGCAGGGGATTTTCACTGTGTCACCGGATTGAAATTGAGGTGCAATGTGACCTCTCGCCTTGCCCCTGGCATGAATGTTTTTCTGTGGCATGGTTCTAAATGCCTTGTCTTCTTCCCCTTTCAAGCCTTTCATGGCATCTTACATATGGGTGCCCTGGACATGGCTAGCTCATGAGTGTTACACAGCTCAAGAATGCATAGTAAGTGCAGATTGGGTTCTTTCAAAATCTCTTTGCGTAGTTGCATGGAGACGCATTTTTGTATAATTTGTTCTTATAGTGCATCCTTTTCATCAGGAATGTGCATGTCGCTGTGAGGTACAGAAGCTTTGTGTAGAAGCCATCTAAATATTCAGTATGACCCTGAGTGGCTTGTCACATCTGAGATCTCTCATAATCAATGTTCACCATCAGCGTGAAATAATTCATGAGAGCATTGCCAGTGTCAATACATGATCCTGTGCCTTGAGGGAGAGTCGTAAATAGTTTATATGCCTCACTGCCTTCTTTTTGTCAGCATCCTCAATACCTGCAGTGGCAAAGAACATTTCTAGATGCTCATTCCCAGCTCTTTCCCAGCAACCATCCTTGTGACTGGCACACTGGAGTGCCCAAGGTATCAAACTCAGGCACAAGACAGATGTGGAACTGGCGTGGGCCACTGGGTTACCCCCCCTCGCTTCTCTCAAGAATGCAGCCTCCTGATACCTGCCAGGCGATGTAGATGAGGAGACTCCATCTTCTTACTCCTCAATGCCAGATCCTTCCAGCACATTTCTGATCATCTTCTCTGCAAGTTGCAACTACCTTCCTGTTGCGCTTACAGAATGTAGCAGGAGGAAAAAAAATGTTTAAAGTCACCACTTGGAGACCAGGATTCCAAACAAAGAGTATTTGATCTCCTCCAGCTAGTTCTGGCTGATCCACACGAGCACACTCAATCAAGTAGGTCCATGGATGCATTTGGCACATGTCAAATCTATGCGAATGATAATTGTAATTTTTTATTTATCACACGCTTGATACCCAGAGGTTTTTAAGTGCAGACCTTGGAGTATTGAACCTGTGTTGCTCTGCATTGTCTTGCTTCCAAGGCAAGCGCATTAGCCCTGAGCTACCCTCCCGAGAGCTTGTGAAGTGCCACAGATTGGGTTAGTCGTGTAGGTCAGATATGAATTAAACTGAAACAATCACCTTCAGGTAACTTGGTCATCAACAGAGAGGAACATATGTGGCAAGTCTTGGTCGATGGATCAATTCCAGCATGTCTGGAACATGTGTTAAGATGGATTTATAACCTCTGACCTGGTGGGCAGAGGTTTGGGAGGTCAACCTTGGTTTAGTGAAACAGAGGCAGCTTCTGGTCAAGCCAGCCCAATCTAGGTAGATTGTCAGGCAGTCAAGACTAAGTCTCAGGAGGTGTGAGAACGATTGGAAGCCCACAATGAGCAAACACAGCAATGAACCACAAATTACTCTTAGACAAGTGTATTTGAAAAATATCTATAAATGTATTGTCCGCTGGATCAAATAGGCACAAGTAACTTTTGCAATGAGAAAACAGTTATCAAACAAATCCTTAAACTGTACATCATACATACATTATGTTTCCTAATGCTATGTAGTCATAAGATACCACCAGAACCTGTGAAGAGAGGGTTAAGTTAGCACACAGATGGCATGAGGTAATTCTTTAGATTTTGTTCCCTAACTTTTAAGTTCAACCCTAAGAAGCGTAGATCCTTGTGTAGTTGTGCATAAAAATGTACGATCGCACAGATGAACAAAATGCGGGTCTTGTGAGGGCTGTAGCAAATCAGGAAGGCATTTGAGGTGATGAAGAATTGATTCTCAGTATTTGAGTAGGCTGTGCCCTTTGCGGCAAAGCAGTGTTCAAATGGTGATAATAGATAGTGGGCACAGGCTAACCCAACCAAGTTCAAATACATTTAAGGGATACTTGTGCGCAAAGAGGATTTGCTGTGCCAGGGGGCCACCGGTAAGTGATGCAAGTACTCACCGACCCTCAGCACAGTCCGGACCAAACTTTGCCAGTTTAGTCGAGATTGCTAGTAAGTTTGAGTCCAGCAGTTTCCTGTTGCTCTGGCTCTCAGCGGCTGCGATGGAGGACGAACGTCTGTGACGGGACAGTTATCTTTTTTCAATTTCTAATGGAGGCATGAAGAAAATTCCAGTGCAGCTAGCTTCAGAGCACAGGAGACCAGAACAGCAGGGGATCTATAGTCACTTTCACCGCCCATAAGTGACGCGGGAATCGTGGATGGGGGCAGTGTTATGCACTCTCCTAATTCGGGACCCAGCTGAGCTAGGCCTGCAAAGTTTGGTGGGAGAATGCACAGGACTAAAAGCAAGTGATGTCCCAGGTCTCGGGTCTGCACTCAAGATGGCGGCAGTGCTATGGGCTACCCTGTGATAGAGCTTGACAGTTCAGTAGATGGCCCAGGAACACTTCCGAAGGGGCTCATTCAGTGGGTATGGATAAGCAGGGGACACCGAGAATAGTTGTTCCCACTACTGCAAAGGGGCGAAGACGAAAGCAGGGGTCCAATGGGACAGCAGAGGGTGAAAGGTGCCAAAACCTTCCAAAGCATCTCTGGCTGTTTCATGAGTGTGTTTCTTCATGTAGGAGACTTGGCTCCTTCTGTAGTTCAGTGAGAAAACAGTTGATCAAACTCAAATGGCTGCAGAGCCCCTTCTCTTATCCAAGATTATCGAGGACCTCCAATAGAAGATCTGCTCTCTTGCAGGCATCCCAGACGTGGACCAGTCCCGGCCCACAGTGGTCTCAGTCATTCAGGCACTCTAGAGATCCTGGCACCAGTGGTGTGGTTTGGGACGAGACAGTCCCAGCTCACTTCCTGGGCACACATAAGTGACAGGAAGAGATCGGTTTTCGTGGGAGGTTGCATGACCAAATAAGGAAAACCTGGGCTACTCGACCTGAAGGCAAGGGACACAATGGCCATGGCACAGAATACAAGATTTTGTGGCTCAGCCATTTTCGGACAAGGCCACAGTCTTGAACCAAACACGGTAAATGTGAATTAACTCAGTAAAAAGAAGTAAAACATTATGAAAAGCAACTGCTGCCATCAGTTCGTCCCAGGCACATTGTACAATCACCAAAATATCCTTAGATGGTGTCCAGAGCCATAATACAAAAAAGGACCCGAGGGCACGGTACTGGAAGGTACATTGTGCACTGTTAAAAAGTTGCCAAGTTGCCAAGTTCACATAACATGTGAACAAAGGCCCAGCGGAGTTCAGCTGAAGGCTCAGCTCCACAGGAAAAGTCTGGTTAGTATAGCCAAATGAAAGTAAAAAGTTTGGGGGTTCAAAAATGGAGGGAGAATTGCACATAAATGAAATATTTTCTAACAACGTGCACAGGAAAACCACACCCTTGCAATGATGTTGTGCTCTCAGTGTTGCTTGGAGTGAATGCTGGGGGGGGTGAGTAAGCTCCTAGTCAGCAACTGTTTTATATGTGTAGGCATATTAGGTAGTGGGGAGAGGCCTTACAATAGAATTAAACAACTTGACTCTTGTTAGAACCAGAACTCCCACCCCCAAAAGGTCGGTTCCTTTTATTCCTATCATGATGTCACATCTGTCTGTGCCACATGCGCGGTGCGGGCTGACATCACTACACAAGGCACAACATCTTCAAAAAGCAAGACAGTGGGTGCACAGGTGCCATTGCTCGGCAGGAACAAACGTGACCTATCTCTGAAAATGACAGAATGGATGCCTGCATTGCAGAAAATGTCAGACAAATCAAGTAAATTGTTACAAAAGGATTGAAAGATACTTTTTACAACATCTTTTATGATTTAGTTTACAGTCATTTTTTTCAAACATGCAACCGTTACACCTAAATATGAATATTATATTGCTACTCAAGTTAGCCCCATTACGAGCACGGCAATAATTCTGCGATTTTTCTGTGGAATTACCACCTAATGCGATCACATTTATAGCCACTTGGTCCAACATGATTTATGCCAGATTATGAGCTGTGGTTTAACCGTGAGCATCAATTCTGCTGCAGAAAATCTGCTATTTTATTTTAGGCATAGTTTAGGATGTGCGTCCAGATATATGAAATATGCTGACAGTAAATCCTCCACTTCACCTCGAAATTCGGTGTTTGGTGGTGCAGTAAAAGTGGTGATATTTTTAATACCCCCAAACAAGTGTCATACATTGAATTAAAGCCAAACATTGCCCTCACTATCACGCTTGTAATTGTGTGCCAATGTTAGTAAAATCAGTGAGCTGGCACTCTCAAATTTAACAAAATCGAGGTTAATAGTGGAGTGTGAATTTGTAACTGTACCACTAGGGCCAGCTTTAATTGTATTGGTGTATGGTACTGTGATGAAAAAATTAGCTTTTAATATGAAAAGTTGCAGCTGTAAAATGCAAAAGTAAGCAGAAGTAGAGTTTGAGCATTTATACAAAATACATTAGCTACAGGCTGTACTTACACACGACGGCCATGTGCTGTTGTGAAAGAGGTGCTGGCCCATATACGAATGCATCTTCCTATTAAGCAGGCTTAGATGGAGCGCTTCCAGTTATGATCCATAAACATGAATGCATCCGATGTTTTCCTTGCATTGGGACCAGGTGAGGATCATAATGGGAGAATACAAGGCAGATGACTCAGAGATTCAGTGCAGAAGCATGACACAACATGGGCCATTGAGTGTTAAAAAGCCAGGAATGTCCAAAGTGCAGGATATCCTGAAAGCAGGTCTCTAAAGTATTTTGAGCATAAATTAAATATGTTATGGCTTTCAGACCTCACGGTTTATCTGTACAAGTATACATATGAGTGATACATTATTTATAACCCCGCCCGACTAAGTGCTCGGTGTTGCCAAGGATATTTTCTTAAAATGGTCCATTAAGACATGTGATGAAAAAGCATGAGCAGTTCCTGTGCTGTTTGGAAGGCCGTGGGAAACATGCTTCGTTCGTGAAAAGTTAACTGGCATTGATGTTCAATGTTAAAAGATGCTGCTGAGATGTGCATAAAACATTTGTTGGTTCCAATGTTGTGCCTTGTTTATGAGAAAATATGTTTCTTCATAAAATTAAGTTTGAACCTCTGTAGTACTGTTTATATAATTTGTGATAAGGTTTAATGATAGGGCAAAATAAAGTTAATAACCGAAAGAAAACCATGTTCCCATAGGTTTTTCTTGGAATTTGCATTTATGATTCATTGCCGCTCATTCCACAGGCGGATCCCACACTCTCGTCTGAAATCCAATGTCTTGTTTTTTTTCTCCCATTGGAAAACTCTTCCTATGGGATGTTAGCATTGATTACATCTATTTCTGATCATCTGTAAACCTGCCAAGATCAGATGTATTGTATTACTGTGTTCTTCACACTGCCATATTTGAGTAGCAGCATGCTCAATTTGTGTAGGTGTTTGTCAGGGATGAGCCAGTCCCTATCACACAGCAAGCAAAAGCAGTGTGCAAAGGCCGTGCGTCGCTTTCTCCTAGGCCATTTCTTTTTTATAACTCTTTATATTTAATTCACAAATAAAACAACACGAGAGAGCATACACATCTTTGTGCTTATAATTGTAACAGCTCAAGGTGTAAACGGTTTTTCCCGCCATCCCCATCCCCCTCGATTCCACAAGTCCAGAGTTCAAACCTCCTCGGCCCCCTCTAGGTGATTCCATTCATGTCCTGAGTGGTCATCGCATTCCCATTGCTGGGAACCAACTCCCTACTCCCTAGCATAACTACTACATTCATCATATTAGCACCCTGTCCCATCTCCTTCATATCTTTTAAACTTGCTCAGGGCAGCCTATGCGCCTATCTCTTCAATGGATCTGCAGTCGTCCTTTGCCTCCGTCCATTTTGCCACCGTTGGCAACTTGGCTGTTCCCCACACAGCTGCCAGATCCCTCCTCACCAGTATCAGCCCTGCATCATTCAGTTGCTTCCAACCTCTAGAACTGACAGTGTCTCCCAGTATATGCAGTAGGGCCACCTTGGGGCATCTCAGTATCTCTCTCCCCTCCAATCATGACACAATTCAAAGAATTGGTTTGCAGCAATCCCAGATCATGTGAAAGAAAAACTGCACCTTACACTTCAGACCAGTGTCATCCTCCGTTCTACCCATCTTGCATAAACTCGACCTCAAGTAATATACCCAGTGTATGATCTTTATTTGTACCAACCGGAGTCTTGTGGACATGTTGACTTCCCTAACTGTTATTTGTGCATCTACCCATTCTTCCTCTTCCAACACACACAAGCCCAGTTCCCACCTGGCTTTGACCCTACTCAACTTTTGCTGCATAAAATGATTCACTGGCAGGTAAAGTATTGTGGGAAAAATGCAAGTTCAGCTCGGTAAAGAGGAGCAAACCTACCAGCAGTGGGATTAGCCCACTAAAAGGGATGGGGGTTCATTGATAGCTATGCACTAGGCTGGAGAATGCCCCAATTAGTTGTTTTTGAAGATAACAATATATAGGCAATAAAGTTAAGTTACAGGTAGGTATACAAGTTTTAACATCAACACGAGGCACAGTGAACAGGCCTAGAAGCATGCTAGTTTAGAAACATGTCCACATTTCATTAACTTTCTTAGTAGACGCAGAGACTGACAGCACATTGAAAATTAGTAGACGCAGAGGCTGACAGCACATTGAAAATTACACGTTTCCAGGATCGCACTTTAGGAAGCAAACAGCCTTTGTTACTTTCGAGGTCAGGAAGCACAGCTTATGGGTCCCGTGGAAAAACAATGAATGTACAACCATTTTATAATTCGGCATTTTCATTTTTGAAGCTGGTCTACTGACAATTTCAAATGCCCATGGCAGTATTAAATTGCTCTTTAGCTCATCTTAGCTTGGGAAGAAGTTCGAAGAGTTCCTGAAATGCAACAATAAAGCAGTAACTTGTTAGTGGTTTAAGGCTCTGGCATTGTCATGGTCTAATACCTTCCCGTGAGAAGACAGATGGGGATGATCGGTGGCAGTTGAATAAAGATCCACTGGTCATCCCAAATGTTTCAATACATTAGCACTGCCAATGTGGGAACTGGAGGCTGGATTATAAAGTCACAAGTGTGGACTTGGGTGATCTGGTAAGGTATGCGAGACTCAATCATTTAGAGATAATGTATGTCCCTATATAGGGGTATGACACAATCCCACCAATCAATCGTCCATGGAGGAATGTCCTAATGTTGCAATGTGGTTTGATGCTAATTAGTTTATGAAATATAAAAGCTTTTGATTTTGAGACATATCTTTGACAGTGCTTTTCATGCAGTTCTGTTCCACATTCTGATTGAATTTTGCTTTCCCAGCTGCTGAGCTCGTATTCCCAAGTGCCCTTTAATACGAGGTAGCAATACTCAGAGGTGGATGGGGATGCAGAAGTTACTCAGACATCAATAATCAAAATGACTCAGGAAGTTTGGCAAAGTGCTTTTCTGTTTTAATATCAATTATCTAAAACAGGGAGTACAATGGGCTTCATCCAACGCGCACAGCTCGGTCTCAAAGCTTTTAACAAAAACTGTTATTTAATAAGAAATATTTGTCACTGCTGACATCATATTACGTGGCAAACGACAAAACTTATGGGCACCTGTGATTGGCTCTCTGTGAAAAACTAAGTATATGTTCTATATAGTCACTGGTTATTATTGGGTACTTAAGTCAGGTGGGCATATAAACCCACTCCCAATAACTGGCCACTATTGTCATCACTAAATACACAACGATTCATTGGGTCTTCATACTATATGGTTTCTTCATTACACGGCCCACTATGATTGGTTTAGCACCCTTGTACCCTTCTGGAATATTCCTCATGCTAGCAGTGCGCAGGCTTCCACTACAGGTGCATGGAAGCTCGGTATGATCATGCCTCCCCTCCAATTAACCCACTATCTGTCAACACTGCTTCAGTTTGTTCAGACAATTAGCTTTTGAACTTGGCCTTGTACCTTTGGACTTCATCTGGGAAATAAAGGGATGATAGCTGCACTGTGTCTTTTCGTTTGGTACAGCCTGACCTAAGCCATTATGATTTTACTCATGTGACTTGAAGACCACTCTTTTCGATCCTTTTGCAGTATTTAATCCTTTTAAACGATGAACTGTAGAAACCTGCACTGTTTTTGCATACTGCTTCAAACAAGAGCGTGTTCCTTTCTCACATTAATTGTAGCTTTATTGACAGGAATCAGTTATACTGTGGTCTTTTCCCTTGGTTCTGAACCAGCCCCATCATCTCCAAAACATGCCATGCCGTCAGTAATTTCCAGCTGTGCCACACATTTGAAAGTCTTTTTCCGGTTCATAAACTTTCAGGCCTGCTAAAAGTGCGTTGTGGCACATCCAGGTATATACATTCCTATGTATATACATTGGTGCATCGCCACAATCTAATTCACTACATAGCCAGCCTTATGAATATTTTTCCCTACTTACGTTTCCAGCAACTGCATATGTGTAAACTGATTCACATATTCTTCAGTGTTTCTGTAGACTTAGCGTCTTCATCTCGAGCACAAAATGTTGCTCATCTGTACCGTCTATTCTATAAGTCTTTAGAGAATACTTGTAATGCTTCTTCTCTCCCTCCATCTTCTAGATATGTCAACTCCCTTTCATGTGACGTCATCAGGCTCCTTTCTGTGTTCAAATGCACATTTCTTCCACTATTTCTTCCAAATGTCTCCGTCCAGTTAGATAGGGTTTCCTTTATGGGTCTCTTGTCTCGAAGGTTCTCTGTGGTATTGGTACACTGACTGGAACGGCACATGTTGTCATCTCTGGTTCCCAGCATATAGGCAACATAGGGGCGGAGCCTGGAGTGAGAATGTCTGACTGTACCTCTACACTCCGCCTATGGGCGATTAATCAACCACTTCTTTATCAATCTGTACATCAAGACATCCTCGTCTGAAAAACAGGTTCTTGGGGACCCAGATTTTCATGACTCCATTCAAGCCTCCTACTGATTTCACATGCTCATCAACACTACATCTCATAAGGGTGCAGTGTCCAGTAAGGCTACAATAAATCCATCTTCCCACGTACTTCTTCCGATGTTTGGGATACAGGAACTTTGTACCTTCAGGTGCGGGTATGCTGGCTTTCACTTAGTCTCTGATCTCTTCATCTGTCAGTTATTTAGTCATCCATCCTGATTCAACATCAATCATGATCTTCATTCCTACAGCTTTCTTTGCATTCTTCTTACATTGTGGGATTATTATCCTAATCACACAAAATGCAAGCATGATCATAACCAACGGGGCTCCAAGAAACTTGAACATATCTGTCATTCATTGTGGAACCCATGAGAAAACTTCTCCAAACCAAGTGTCATCAGCAATGTCTTCTACTTCATCAATCATCTGGACATTGATTGATTGATATTTTATTTCTATTGCACTCATACACAAGTGTTTCAGAGCGCGACCAGGCAGGGAAAGGGAACAGGGGAGAAAAAAAACAACAATCTTACTAGGCCCAGTGACATTGAGAACATGCAAGTGCATGGTAGTGGGAGAAGGGGTAAAAGTGCATGGAAGGGGGAACAAAAGGAGAGTGCAGAGCGAGAAGGAAAAAAAAAATAATAATAATAAAATAATAAATAAAAATGGAACAAACAATGGAAGTGCAGCCAGCAAGTGGCAAGTGCTGGGTTTATGGCAGCAGGCTGTGTAGGTCTGAAAGTGCAGAAAGAAAAGGGGAGGGCTGTATGGGTACAGATACAGACCCCAGTGCAGGGGTGGCCCGGAGGCAGTGCGTGAGGGTGGCAAGATGAGCAGGTACTTGGGCCCAGAGGACAGAGGGTGGCCAGGTGCATGGTGCCGAGGGAGAGCAGAATCAACAGGGGAGAGCGGAGGAGAAGGCAGAAGCAAAGAGGAGGGTTTTGAGGTGCTTCCGGAACTGGAGATGGTTCTCCTCAAGTTTTAGAGTGGCAGGGAGGCTGTTCCAGAGGGAGGCCCCAGCCGAAGACAGAGATCTACCCCCAGCTTGTTTCTTTGAGAAACGGCTGACCCTGAGAGAGTTAGAGGTAGAGGAGCGGAGTGCTCGTTGACATGTGAGTCTGTCAACATGGATATGGCCTCTGTCAAAGTGCCATTGTCGTCATCATGAGAAGGTATAAATGTGCAACATGATTCTCCAATTTTGGCACAAACACCTCCATCCATAGCTGTAATCATATCCAACTTTGTACGAGGGCGTGGTCCTGTCCTCAAACGTTTTCACACTACAATAATTTGTTGCAGTGATTATTCAAACAAACCTCCACATTAGTGGTAATACATCATAGCAAGTATGCATTACTGGAAGAAGGTTCTGATCCAAATACTGGAGAAAAACTATGTCCTTTATTTTAATTAGGTCACACATGTAGGTATTGAAATGGAAAGTAGAACATATCACCAAATACACATTTTGTGTTAAATAAATAACATATTATTCCAATGTTATGTACACATCAATTTCCAAAGGTGCATGTACATTGGTGACAGGCGGGCACTGAATCTAACATTTTCAAATGAATAGAAAACCAAATTCTGAAGTGTCTTGTGAAAATACACTGAAAGTTCAAAGGCACATCTGCAAAATTCATGCGGTGCGTTAACAACACACCCATACAATAGTGCGGTATTGTTTTTCCTGTACAAAGTTTTGCTAAATATTACTTCGTATTTGACAAAAAACAATGTATTTCAACAGTTTAAACAATATTATGTGAAAATCAAAGCAAGTCGCTTAACGACCAAAAAACCTTAAAAATAGGGTCTGCTGTAGGCTGGTTTGAAAGGAATAACCAAGAAACTGGTGATCATATCCAAGACATATCTGTTCTGGAGAGTCATCAATCTTATGGTTCTCAGTTCTTCCTTGATTGCATTCAATCGTTTCATTGTAGTTTTTATTGTCTGCAGGAGCTGCCATCTGGTTATCTGTAGCCATTTTGTATTTGCTTTCATCTGGATTCTGGGCATGAAGAATATTGTTAATATCAACAAGGTCTTGCTGAATAGTCTGTGTTCATATGGAATAGAATCAAAAGTTTCTATTGATTTTGCTGAGAAATAATTTTCCCTCTTCAGTCGGCTCAAAAGTTCTGCTGATCTCTTCCTCCTTAGATGTGCATGTGCTTTCAGAAGTCACCAATTTTCAGATCACTTTTTGGAATCACAAATGCTGGAACATGGACATTCACTATGGAACACAGTCCTCCCCAATCCTGGGCAGCTTCATATAAGCTCTGGATCCAAAAGCCCAATAGTGATCCATTATCACTGCTGTCCCAACACTCATTCCTTGTGCATCAAAAATTCGTCCACAGTTCTGATTTTCTCCTATTTTTCTTGTGCCATTATTTCTGAAAAATAGCTTTGCCCTTTCAAAAGGCACTATCTGCAAGGGTCCTCCTTTATCCTCAACCCATGCCAGTAGTTTAGCAGGTTTCGAACATACAGGTTTATACAGCTTTTGCACATTGTCAACAGTCGGCTGGTAGTCTCCCATTACTAGCCAACCTCTGCATATTATCACACCTTCTTCCCAACCATCTGTAGAGAGTACTGAACCACAGATTTGCATTTGGCCTCTTTCTTTCCATTTTCAAATCTATTCCTTAGTTTTTCCTGAGCTTTCCAGTCTTCTGTTTACTTGCCATCTGATTCCATCTACCTTTATTCCAGGCTTCTCATATCTGATCATGTGATTCCTAGTTTGGGTTCTTGCTTGTGTCTTTGTGTCCTGCACATAGTCATCATCATCTGGATCCATTCAGTTGCCCATTTTAGGTACGCTGTCCGACCCATAAACTGGCCTCTTGTTTGACAGAATGCTATGTGAGATAGGCAGTGTGCTGTTAGGACATCTATTTCAATGTCTATGATGACCATAGATGTTCCCATACTATAAGGCAGGAGTGCACATACATAGCAGTCCTCCTTAGACATCCTCCTACCCACCTCTTCATGTGCTGATACCAAATATTGTTTTCTAAGTGTGCCGTCATCCTCTGGTGCATATCTCTTAGGTCTCCTCCTTGCTACATGCGGCTACATGCGGCTCAATGAAATCATCATGCATTATCTCAGCATAACTGTAACGCTCACCTGATTCTCGCAGAGGCGCCGGTCTTGACTGGGCGACTACCGTATCTTCAAAGGTGATGTGTAGCACCCGGTTGGCTCTTTGGGCTGGACCTCTGTGCACTGTATGCCTGACGTGTAGAGTAAGATGTCTGCAGATAGAAAAAATGGGGTTAATGAACTGGGGTTATTGGGGTGTCCCTATCTCTTTCCTCTTCTCCTCTCCTGTAGACCCCCAAAGGTTAACGCTCTCACCTTAGGTAAGTGAATGCCAAGCTCTCCATCTGCCTCGGGGCAGGGTGCTGTAGCCAGTTTCTTCACTGGATAGGTAGCACAGGCCTCTTGACTTCAGAGGACTGCTGTCCGTCGTTTACTGCACGAACGGTAAGTTTCGAGTCATTCAAATGTCTTTTTAAAGTCTTTAGTAATGATGTCTCTTGTTTTGCAGGGTTCCGGCGATGGCGGATGACGGGCTGAAGTGAGTTGTAGATGGAGCCCGTGTGATGAATAGAAGCGCCTGGAAGCACGTGAGTAAGCGCTTGTTGCCTGTTTCACGATGCGCTCTAACTGTCTTTTTATTTTGCAGGTACGAGTTCGGAGCGGCTGCAGGGTGCCGGAATACCCACTGGATTAGATGTGGAAAGGAGTAATGGCACGTGAGTATTAAAGTTCCCCAATGTCTTTAAACGCACCTTGTTTTGTCTTTCAGATGCGGATGCAGCGCCGAAGGCCTCCGGAGCCTGCGAAGAGTTGGTAAGCTTTTGTCTTTCAGATGCCAGAATGCAGTATGAAGACCTCCGGAGCGCACGAAGAGTAGGTAAGCCTTTGCCTTTCAGATGCCGGAATGCTAACCTGTTCTTTCTTGTCTTTATAGGGGTTGCTGAAGACTGGATTCAGGATGGTAAGCCTTTTTCCTTAGGCCCAGGACTGGATGCAGAAGACACGATGAGCGTCCTGCTGCAGAGGGTGCAGAATAACGCAAAGCAAGATTCATCCACCGGGTGTGGTTTAAATAGCCTCCTGTAGTGCTTAGGTGTCTCCTTCCACAGCCACGCCTAAGTAAGAAAAGAGTTCCTGGTAAGAAAAGAGTTCCTGCCTTCCAGAAGAGTTCCAGTGTTCTAAATCTAGGGAGTGGCTCCAGCCCCACCCAACAGGAAAAGTAGTTCCAAACAGAAGAGGATCAGAGGCTCAACTGGCAGGCAAGTAAGCAGCATGGTCTGCTGCAGGTAAGTCCACCCAAGCATTATGAGCCCGGCGCTTCCAGCGCTGGGACTGGGCATATTTATGAGCCTGGTGCCACTGGCGCCAGGACTGGGTCCAAAAGGTCCCAATTGGGACTGGTTGGCACTCGGAACCTGGGTTATGGATCTGCTTCCAAGGGAGTTGGGAAAACCCTGACCTTTTGGAAGCAGAGATCATGACAGTACCCCCCCTCAAGGCTCCTCCCAAACCGGGCTTCTCCGGGGGTTTTGGCTTGTCAGGAAATGTTCGGTGAAATCTTTTGATTAGGCGAGGAGCGTGGACATATTCAGCAGGTTCCCAGGATCTCTCTTGGGGGCCGTAGCCTTTCCAGTCAATTAGGTAGAATAGTTTAGATTTGGAGATCTTGGAGTCCAGAATGCTTTTGACTTCAAACTCGAGTTCTCCATCCACTAGGATAGGTTTTGGAGATTTGGTTAGTCGGGTTTGAGGTTGCACGGGTTTTAATAGAGAGACGTGGAAGACCGGATGTATCTTCATGTGCGGGGGCAAGTCCAACTTGACCGCTACTGGGTTTACTATGGTAGTGATGGAATAGGGACCAAGGTATCTTGGGTTGAATGTGCGTGGCCCTTTTAGAGATAGATATTTGGTGGATAACCAGACTTGATCCCCTACTTGATAGTGAGGGGCTTCCTTCCGATGTTGATCTGCTCCTTTCTTGTATTGTTCTTTAGCCCTTTGAAGGTGAGAAACAGCTTCCTTAAAGGCTTGGGTGATTGTAGAATGCAGGTAGTCTACTGCTGGTGTTTCAAGATCTTGGAGGGGATCCAACTCCGAGGTTCGAGGGTGACTGCCGTACAAAAGAAAAAACGGGGTTTTCCCAGTTCCCGAATGGACAGAGTTATTGTAGGCATACTCGGCAATCCAAAGGATATCTTTCCAAGTTTTTTCAGTTTGTTGCAGCATGCAGCGTAAATACTGTTCCAGAGTTTGATTGGTCCTCTCGGTTTGTCCGTCGGTCTGAGGGTGGTGACTGGTCGATAGTCTCACATCAATTTGAGCCGACCGACAGCAACTTCGCCAAAAATGAGAAATAAATTGACTACCTCGATCCGAAATTAGAACCGAAGGAAAACCGTGCAGTCGGACGATGTTTTCGAGAAATTCTCGGGCCAGAGTTGCTGCTGTTGGCAAGCCTTTGAGCGGAATGAAATGCGCCATCTTGGAGAATAAGTCCACGATTACTAGAATCGTATTGTATCCGGAGCATGGAGGTAGATCGGTGATGAAGTCCATAGAAAGCGTATGCCAAGGGCGAGGTGGGATGTCAATAGGGCGTAAGAGGCCTGCTGGTCTTTCCTTTTGACTCTTGTTTTGGGCGCATACTCCACAGGACATTATAAAGTCTCTGATATCTTTTTTCCAAGACGGCCACCAGAAGTAGCGCTTGATCTTTTCTGAGGTCTTGGCTATACCGGGATGACCTTCCATTAAAGAGTCATGATAACAAGAGATTACTTTTTTCTGTAAATCTGTGCTGGGTAGGTATAATCGTTCTTGGAAATACAATAAGTTGTCCTTCACTGCAAAGTCCTTTCCCTGCAGATGCCAATTCTGTATATCTGCTGGAGTTACAAGTTGCCTGGCTTTATCCTTAACTTCCTCTATGGATTCTGTGGCGATTACACCCAGAATTCTTTGTTCGGGAATGATTGGTACAGGTTTAGGGTTGATCAAGTGTTCTTCCACTCCCATCCGAGAAAGGGCATCGGCTTTACCGTTCTTTGTACCAGGTCGATAGGTAATTATGAAGTCAAACTCGGCAAAGAATAATGCCCAACGGAGTTGTCTAGAGGATTGGGCTTTTGCGGTTTTCAAATATTGCAGGTTTTGGTGATCCGTAATCACAGTAACGGTGTGTCGGGCCCCCAGCAGATAATGCCGCCAAGCCTTAAAGGCAGACTTGATAGCCAGAAGTTCCTTGTCAGTAATCGTGTAATTGACTTCAGGAGGCGAGAATTTGCGGGACCAAAATGCCACGGGATGCAACTGATTGGTTACCGGGTCCTTTTGTGATAGAACTGCCCCCATGGCAAGGCTTGAAGCATCAGTTTCCACGATGTAGGGGAGTTCGGGGCGAGGGTGTTTTAAGATTGGTGCAGAGATAAATTTAGTCTTCAAATCCTGGAAAGCTTGTTCCGCCTCGGTAGACCATTCAAAACGTTTGTTTTTCTTTAACAAGGCAGTGATGGGCTGGACTATTCGAGAGAACTCGGGGATAAACCTGCGGTAAAAGTTAGCGAAGCCTAACATGCTTTGCACACCTTTTACGGAGGATGGTGATGGCCATTTGAGAACTGCATCGACCTTCTTTGAATCCATACGCACTCTGCCAGGTGATAATATGAATCCCAAGAATTCAACTTCAGTCACGTTGAAAACACATTTTTCCAACTTAGCGAAAAGTTTGTGTTGACGCAATCTTTCGAGGACCATTTTCACGTGTTTCCGATGTTCAGATTCCGATGAAGAATAAACGAGGATGTCGTCAATGTAAACAACAACACATACATCTATGAGCTCTCTGAGGACATCGTTCATAAAATATTGAAAGGCGGCCGGGGCATTGCAAAGTCCGAAGAGCATGACCTGATATTCAAATAGCCCATACTTGGTGCGGAAGGCCGTCTTCCATTCATCGCCCTCTTTTACTCGTACCAAGTGGTAAGCTCCTCTAAGATCCAGCTTTGTATATATTCATGCTTTTCTGACTTGGTCCAGGAGTTCAGGGATCAAAGGTAACGGATATCTATTCTTAACGGTGATCTGGTTCAGGGAGCGATAATCAATACAAGTTCTAAGGTCTCCTTCCTTTTTTGGAACGAAGAACAAAGCTGAAGAAGCAGGGGACTTGGAAGGACGAATAAACCCATTTGCCAGGTATTGATCCAGGTATTGTCGAAGGTGAAGGTTCTCAGGCTCGGTGAGGGCATAAATTCTACTACAAGGAGGAGTAGATCCAGGTATCAGGTCTATCTGGCAGTCATAAGACCTATGAGGAGGTAGAGAGTTAGTCTGATCCTTCCGGAAAACATCTTGGTATTCTAGGTATTCGGGAGGTAACTGGGGAGTCTCTGAAGAAATTGCGGCCAGTGCAACACCAGGTGGAGGGTGACAAGTAGAGACACATTCTGGAAACTGGACCGTTCTTGCTCGCCAATCGATCAGAGGATTGTGTTTCTCTAACCAAGGTATTCCTAGAATAATCTGAAACTGAGGGGCCTTGATCACATCGAACACGATCTTCTCATGGTGTCCATCTTGACTTACTAGCGTCACTTCTTGAGTGGTATGCGTTACTGGCCCGGAGGCTATCTCCGTACCATCCACCGTAGTAATGACGTCCTTTACAGCCTTGGGACAAAGAGTTAGATTCATCCTCAAAACCATTTCATGATCCACATAATTGCCGATGGCACCGCTGTCGACGTAAGCTTCAATTGCATGTAATCGATCCGGATTATCAGGGCTAATGAGGACCATAGGTATCACGAAATGCGAGGTCACGGAACTGGTTTTTACGCTCGGCAAGAGGACCTCTATTCTTGTCGGGCGAGGTCGTTTCCCTGCTCAGAGTTTGTAACTTTGGTAACTGCAGCTCCTACTGCCTTCTTGGCAGGTTTCACCGGACAGTCTCGAAGAAAGTGCCCTGAGTTTCCGCAATATAGGCATAATTGCAACTGTTTCCTCCTTTCCCGCTCCCGTTGTGTTAGAGGACCTTTCAGACCCCCTATTTGCATGGGTTCCCCGGAGTCTACTCCTTTGGAAGGAGTTGGCGTTTTGGAAAATACTCGAGCATCAAACTTGGAACGATCGGCCTTCCTGTTCTGCAGCCTGTGATCTATTTGAATGACCAAGTCTATGTAATCCGAACAGTCTTGTGGGGGATTCACTACTTGGGCTAAAACGTCTTTGAGCTCTCCACGTAGACCTCTATAAAACAGCGTAATCCTTTTGTCCTCAGGCCATTGAGTTTCCACTATTAGTCTATTGAAAGATGCAATATAAGCCAAAAGGTCTTGATTACCCTGTCGCAACGAAAGAAGCTCATTGTCCAAGGCCTGCCCCTGTGAATGTCTTGCGAACAGTTTTTCCATACTAAGCTGAAAGGCTTGAAAATCATGGAGAACTGGATCATCTTGATGAACTAGAGGGATCGACCAGTCTGCCGCATTGCCACTAAGGTACGAAAGTACAAAAGCTACTTTAGCTTGATCATTTGGAAAGGCTGCTGGCCGGCATAAGAAGTGCAACCGGCACTGATTGATAAATACTGCAAACCTCTTTGGGTCACCAGAAAATCGCTCGGGCGGGGCCAGAGGTACATTCCCAGGTAGGTTGATCTGCACTGGATTCATAGAGGATGTTGAAGGAAGATTTGCCCCTGATGCGGGTAACGGGGTCTGTCCGGCTTGTGACTGTAGCACTTGTCTAGCAAGATTGTCTGTTCTCTCCTTGGAAATAATTAGTTCCCTTCTTAGAGCATTCGTTTCCTGACGAGTTGCATGCACTTCTGCCCTTAGTTCCCCAAGTAACCGGGCTAGGGGGTCAGTATCCGAGGTTTCCATAGCGCCTGGGCGAGAGTTTTGCGGTAGGCTTTGCGTTCTGTAACGCTCACCTGATTCTCGCAGAGGCGCCGATCTTGACTGGGCGACTACCGTATCTTCAAAGGTGATGTGTAGCACCCGGTTGGCTCTTTGGGCTGGACCTCTGTGCACTGTATGCCTGACGTGTAGAGTAAGATGTCTGCAGATAGAAAATATGGGGTTAATGAACTGGGGTTATTGGGGTGTCCCTATCTCTTTCCTCTTCTCCTCTCCTGTAGACCCCCAAAGGTTAACGCTCTCAACTTAGGTAAGTGAATGCCAAGCTCTCCATCTGCCTCGGGGCAGGGTGCTGTAGCCAGTTTCTTCACTGGATAGGTAGCACAGGCCTCTTGACTTCAGAGGACTGCTGTCCGTCGTTTACTGCACGAACGGTAAGTTTCGAGTCATTCAAATGTCTTTTTAAAGTCTTTAGTAATGATGTCTCTTGTTTTGCAGGGTTCCGGCGATGGCGGATGACGGGCTGAAGTGAGTTGTAGATGGAGCCCGTGTGATGAATAGAAGCGCCTGGAAGCACGTGAGTAAGCGCTTGTTGCCTGTTTCACGATGCGCTCTAACTGTCTTTTTATTTTGCAGGTACGAGTTCGGAGCGGCTGCAGGGTGCCGGAATACCCACTGGATTAGATGTGGAAAGGAGTAATGGCACGTGAGTATTAAAGTTCCCCAATGTCTTTAAACGCACCTTGTTTTGTCTTTCAGATGCGGATGCAGCGCCGAAGGCCTCCGGAGCGTGCGAAGAGTTGGTAAGCTTTTGTCTTTCAGATGCCGGAATGCAGTATGAAGACCTCCGGAGCGCACGAAGAGTAGGTAAGCCTTTGCCTTTCAGATGCCGGAATGCTAACCTGTTCTTTCTTGTCTTTATAGGGGTTGCTGAAGACTGGATTCAGGATGGTAAGCCTTTTTCCTTAGGCCCAGGACTGGATGCAGAAGACACGATGAGCGTCCTGCTGCAGAGGGTGCAGAATAACGCAAAGCAAGATTCATCCACCGGGTGTGGTTTAAATAGCCTCCTGTAGTGCTTAGATGTCTCCTTCCACAGCCACGCCAATAAAGATTACCCCTGCTAACTGCGCAGGGAGTATTAATTCTATTAAAGACTAGGAGGCGAGCATTATGCTTCAACTTCTTTAATTCACTACTCTTCACAGCAGTTTCAACAAACTCAAAACTATACAAACTCTGAAAAACAGTCTGAACAGACTCTTTCTTCCTTGAACTACAATCCCCATAGTCTCTGTAGTCCATCCTACTCCAGCTCAGCTATGACCATATCCTGTCCCTGAGCTCCTCCTCTTTTTTACTCGCTCTGAAAGTCCCAGAGAAAACTCCACACTTAGTCCTGCAACTGGCAATGACTTGAACCGTTCCAAACGAATGTCGCACTCCTTAAACTCAGGCAACGACTTCTACTCGTCTTTCCCTTCAATTATTCTTCTGCTCCTCCCCTAGAGATAATAGAAAAGCAGAAAATTCAGGGAGGTGTCCATGTATTGCTGTCATTCACATATTATTATCACATACAAACATTTAATAATATGCACAATACATTTCTCGGGTGGGAATTTAATGCTCGCCTCCTAGTCTTTAATAGAATTAATACTCCCTGCGCAGTTAGCAGGGGTAATCTTTATTCTATGACAAGACTGGAGGCGAGCATTATGCTTGTTCAAAGCTGTCCCAATACTGCACTCGCCATATTCTCTGTTGGTTTAAAATAAAATTCTCTAAATGTGCGATCATTCGCCCAGTCCGCTGCTGCCATAATATCTTGCAAGGGAACCCCTGTCCTATATGCTTTGGACGCCATGGCCCCTCTCACTGAATGTGCGCCGAATCGCTGCAAATCGATCCCTGCTGCTAGCATCACTTCTCTGACCCATCTCGCTATGGTAGCTGTCTTTACCGCCTGAAAGGGCTTCCTACGCGCTATCAGCAACTGGCTTGTACTACTCGCTCTATCCTCTGCCGTCCTGGCCTCGTATTCCTTGATGCAACTAGCCACGCACCATTTGACATTACTGGGGAAATAGGGGTAGTGCACTGTGGATGTACTTGATTTCGTCCTTTGCACTACTACGAAGGTCACTCCTTCTGGACCGAACCTCCTCCTATTGATTTCCAAAGCCCTAACATCTGACACCCTCTTGCAGGATATGAGACATAACAACATAGCCAATTTGCCTGATAACTGCTTGAGCGATAAGAATCTATTCACCGGCCACCTCTCTAATAATTTCAAAACTGTCGTAACGTCCCATAATACCGTATATCTGGGAACTGGTGGCGCTTTAAATTTAGCTCCTCTAATAAGCCTACACACTGCTGGGTGTTCACCCGCTGGAGCCCCATCAATCGGCATATGACCAGCGGAGATTGCTGATCTGTACACTCCAATAGTGCGGAAAGCTTTCCCATCTTGCAGCAGGTGTGCTAGAAAATTCAGTATGGCTACTATAGGAGCAGAAATGGGATGAAAACTTCTCCCTCTACACCAACCCGTCCACTTGGCCCAAGCCGCGTCGTAGCTCCTCCGAGTCGATGGAGCCCAGGATTCGGCAATAAGTTCTGCTGCTTGCATCGAAATGCCTGGCAGATCCCATCGTCTCCTGATATCCTGCACGCGATGAGCGGGAGTGTCTTCTTCATTCTCAGAGGATGACACTGCCCAGCTGGGTCCGTGAGCAATTGTTCCCCTTCCGGGAGGATCCTCGGCAGGTCTATCAAACGCTCTATCAGCGTCGGGAACCACACTTGGGCTTTCCACAACGGTGCTATCAGCACTAGCTCTGCTTTCTCCCTCCGACACTTCGCCAGCACTCTGCTCAACATCATGAACGGATGGAACGCGTAATGAGTGCCGCCTGTCCAGTCTTGCAGGAATGCGTCCGTACCTCTCGCGTCTGGATCCAGCCTCCAGCTGAAGTAGCTGGATATCTGGGCGTTGAGACGGGACGCAAACAGATCCGTGTGTAATGGACCCCATTTCTGAGCTATCGTCTGAAACACTGATGGATCTAACTTCCAATCGCTGGAGTCTGTGAGGTACCGGGAGTTCCAATCTGCTATCACGTTCAGTGTGCCGGGTAAGTACTCCGCTGTCACTGATGTCCCCGTCCTCAGGCAATAGTGCCAGAAATCTTTCGCTAGCTCGGCTAGCAACCTGGATTTCGTCCCTCCTAAGTGGTTTATGTAACGCACTGCCGATATGTTGTCCATCTTCAGTAGGACGCAAGACTTCACTCTCTCCCTCGTGAATGTCTTTATCGCGAAGGAGCCTGCTAGGAGCTCTAAGCAGTTTATGTGCAGGTTCAGCTCCTCTGCGCTCCATTTCCCTCCGGTTTGCAACTCTCCGCATCGCGCACCCCAACCTATACGGCTGGCGTCTGACTCTATCACGAGGTCCGGCCGGTCTCCGAATATGGCACGCCCATTCCAGGCGTCCATATTCTGCAACCACCATTCCAGTTCCGTGATCGATTCCTGGTCTAGCGGTATCGATTGATGATATCTCAGCCCCTGTTGCAGGTGTCTGATTTTCAATCTTTGTAAAGCTCGATAGTGTAAGGGACCTGGAAAAATAGCTTGTATTGAGGCTGCCAGGAGGCCCACAATCCTCGCTAGGATCCTCAGAGATATAACTCTCTTCTCTAGGCATGCCCTGATCTCTCTTTTGATATCTCGGATCTTCCTTGCTGGAAGTTCCAGAGTGGCTTTCCTCGTGTCTAGGATGAAGCCGAGAAAATCCAACCTCTGTGCTGGCTTCGTATCGGACTTCTCTGTGTTCACTAGAAACCCCAGTGACTGCAAGAGATCTAGCACCCACTGCGTCTGATATTCCAGTGCCCTCTGATCTTCCGCTAGAAGCAATAGGTCGTCTAAGTATATGATCAGCCGAATTCCCTTCTCTCGGATGGCTGCGGCTACTGGCTTCATCAACTTCGTGAACGCCCAAGGCGCTGACGCAAGCCCGAATGGCATAGTCCTGAATTGCCAGAATTGTCCCTTCAAGCGAAAAGCCAGAAATCCCCTGAACTGCTCCTGTACTGGGACTGTAAGGTAGGCATCCTTTAGGTCTAACCTGGTTAACCAGTCTCCCTCTCTCAGGGAGTCCCTGAGCTGATGGATTCCTTCCATCTTGAAGTGATGGTAAACTATCCATCCGTTCAGCTCTTTCAAATTTATTACTGGGCGTACTTTCTCTTTCCTGTGAACGAGAAACATGTTGCTGAGAAAGCTTGGGTCCCCGGGGCATCTTTCTATGGCTCTCTTCCTCACTAAGAGCTCCAACTCGGTATTGAGGGCTGCTTGCTCCCCTCTTGCTAGCAGCTGGCACTGGGGGGCTTTTGTCTGCACTGGGTCTTGGATGAACTCTAGCTGCAGACCTCTGACGGTTTGCAAAATCCAGGCATCGCTGGAAAGCGCGCGCCAGCTTCCCCAGAACCTCTTTGTTCTCCCTCCCACTGGAGGGTATGTCCCCGCTCTTACCTGGTGTGAACCCTTGGCCTCGTCCGAAGCCTCTTCCACGTCGTCCTCTGTTATAACGACCTCTGGCCGGGAAGAACGTGTCTTGTTGCCTGTTCTCCCAGTATTGGGCCCTGTTATTCGGGGGTCTTCTGCCTCCTTGTTGGCGACCGGTCGGGCGACCCCTGTAACGACCGGTCCCGGCAAAAACTCTCTGCGGGAAGATCTTACGGATTGACGCTTGCGCCTTCTCCAGTGATGTGTATGTGCCTACGAATCGGCCCATCTCCTTCCCGAAAGTTTCCCCAAACAGGAGGCCTTGTGCTGTCTCTCCGGCCTCGTAGGAAGCCAGGTCGCTGAGCTTCGAGTCAATCTTCAGAAGCAATCCTCTTCTCCTTTCGGAGGCTATAGCGCAATTCGCGTTACCTAAGAGGCAAACCGCCCTTTGCGCCCAGCCCGCTAGGGCCTCTGGATCCACCTCCTCGCCTGTATCTTTCGCTCTCTCCGCCAAGTCCATGATCTTAGCGAGCGGACCGGCTAGGTCCAGGACCTTCTCCTGGCAACTCTTCCATGATCTATCAATTCCTTTACGGGGGTCCTTACTGGTCTTTGAAACGAAGGTGAGCATCTTTGGATCCAATTCGGGGGCTTCCGCCACTTTCCCCGGTAAGTCCGGCCTGGGACATTCCGCTCTAAGTCGCTGGCGGACTTCCTTATCCAAGGCTTTCCTAAGCCTTGCTGTCATGTACTGAGCCACTCTCGGAGAAGGCTGCCAGTCGGAAGATCTCGGATTTCTGATGGCGTCCGGATCGAACATATCATCTTGCTCCTCGTTGAGGTGCTTCTCTTTGCGGGCTTTCTTTCCCCCGCTGGGCGTTGCCCACTCCTCCTCGACTGGTTCCTCTGGCTCTTGAGGGGATAGATCCTCCTCCTCTGGCTCTTCTTCCGAGCCTGGGTCATCATCTCCCACATTATCTTCCCCGGGAGAGGGGGTCATGAGGTTTGGCACGGCCTGATGCTGCAAATATGCTCTCTTAAGCTTCGCGAAGGCGTCGGCGACCTCCGGGGCCTTATCTTCCGCCCCATCCGATGGGCCCTGGGGGTCTGCAGAGGCTTTCCTCTTGCGGGCCTGAATACTCCCCTTAGACCCTGCTCCAGAGGGTTCCATGGGCAGGCTGCGAGTCGTCTTGGTGCTTTCCTTAGGCTGATGAAGCATGGCTTCTAGCGTCTCTAGCCTTTCCTGTAAGGGTCTCACCCCTTGAGCCACCGCATCTATCAGGGAATTCCCCAGCACCTCCTTGAAGCTTGCAGCCAAGTCTAGGGACTGCTCCTCCTCACTCCACTCATATTCAGACATGGTAAGGGGTGCTGCGTGCCTCGGTACCTGCGTGCAGGTGTCTTCTGCTGCCCACTTCCTGATAGATGCTCCTTAGATTCTCTTTTTTTTTTTTTTTTTTTGTGTGGCTGCACCGGACTCTTCTCGTTATATTATGCCTGTGGTGGCTTGTTAACTTTGCAAGACCGCTGTATGCCTGTAGGCAGAAAACCTTTTTTTTTTTTTTTTTTCTTTTTTATACTCCAAGGTCTCGCTCCTGCTGCCTCCTCTGAGGTAATGCAGGCCCACGCTTGCTGGGCGCTTCACGCGCACGTGGAAGTCAGGACTCTCGCCTCCGGGGCTTCGAATCGCTCCAAATGTGTAAGCTCTTAAGCTCTTACTGCTGAAGCCGCGTCGCGTAATAAAAGCGACGCGGCTCTGCGCTTCTCCAGCTCCGCCCCTCCAAGGGTGGGGGGAAGAAGCTCTTCTTGTCCCTCAGCGAGGGCTCGCCGCGCTCGGCGCTCGGCTCCTCCCCCGCAAGGGAGGGGGCCCGCTGCAGCGTGCCCGCTCCCCGCTGAGTAAAGGGAGGTTCGGGAAGCTCTAGGGCCCGGCGGGATACCCCTCGAGTGCCGGTAGTGCGGCACGGGGCTGGTGGTCGCCAGAGCTCCCGATGCTGTCGTGAAGCAGCTAAGTAGAACGCTCCGCGAGGACGCGTAAATGCGAAGATTCGGATTCGAACGCTGTTCCGTCACATTACGCCTTAAACTCTAAATTAAACTTAATTACTGCATTAAACTCTAAATTAAACTTAATTACTGTCCTAACACTGCCTCTCAGTGTGAACTTGCCTCGGGGGCACTTGAACCCTCCAGATAACTTAAATCCTACGCAAATGTACCATAAAACCACATTAGTCTAAGAGATAAATAGAAAGTTACTTATCTGCTTGAAGAGCAGTAAAAGAAGAGGAGGAGCTCAGGGACAGGATATGGTCATAGCTGAGCTGGAGTAGGATGGACTACAGAGACTATGGGGATTGTAGTTCAAGGAAGAAAGAGTCTGTTCAGACTGTTTTTCAGAGTTTGTATAGTTTTGAGTTTGTTGAAACTGCTGTGAAGAGTAGTGAATTAAAGAAGTTGAAGCATAATGCTCGCCTCCAGTCTTGTCATAGAAGTAAGAAAATAGTTCCTGGTAAGAAAAGAGTTCCTGCCTTCCAGAAGAGTTCCAGTGTTCTAAATCTAGGGAGTGGCTCCAGCCCCACCCAACAGGAAAAGTAGTTCCAAACAGAAGAGGATCAGAGGCTCAACTGGCAGGCAAGTAAGCAGCATGGTCTGCTGCAGGTAAGTCCACCCAAGCATTATGAGCCCGGCGCTTCCAGCGCTGGGACTGGGCATATTTATGAGCCTGGTGCCACTGGCGCCAGGACTGGGTCCAAAAGGTCCCAATTGGGACTGGTTGGCACTCGGAACCTGGGTTATGGATCTGCTTCCAAGGGAGTTGGGAAAACCCTGACCTTTTGGAAGCAGAGATCATGACAATAACTCTTTCTTACTGGATGGATCATAGGAACATTTGTCAGTACAACTGGTGTTTTTACCTGTACTACTAGTGCAGGGGTAATTGTAGAAGACTTCTTTTGTCTCTCTCTAATAATCTGTATCTGATGCACAAGGATAACATCCCAGATATATTTTCCTAAATAAGGACATCTAGTGACATTTGCCACAGGGCCAGGTGTTTTCAGTTAAGCTAATGGAGTAGGAACAATCACATAAGGCCTAGGGTCTCTTGCGATTTGAATGTCTCCCTTCTCTTTAGGAGTAGCATAAACAAAAGAAACTCTCCCTTTTTTTTTGGATCCATAACATATGAATCATGTATCACCAAGACCAGAATGACAACAAAAAACATAAGACAGGCATAAACCATGCACCAGTAAAAGATGCCCCAACAACATGAAGATGCTGATCACCGTCGTCTCTCTCTATCCGGAATAGCTAGGTGGTTTATAGACCACATGATTTGCCTGTACTTAACTTTAAGGAAAGAAAAAATGCTTTATTCTGGCAATCTTACACCCACTCTGACAGCTGCTGTATCTTTTCCACGAGTTCCAAAAGCAACTGGCTGATTGCTTGATGATTAATCGGGTTCTTTTTGAAGACAAATGTGTCGTCCTTTCGCCAAACAAGGTAGGCATGTGCTTCGAGTAGGTAGTAGAAGATTAATGCCACTAAATGATGGACATCTTCCTGTAACAACACCATTCACTTAGTTCATGAAGAAACATCATACACATGATGAATCTGTTCCATAATGTCAGGTAGCAATTGATTAAGGGCAAGCTGATTTTTCTGATCTCTCAGAAATGTACGAATGTCAGTTTGCCTACCAACATGATGTGGGCGCTGTACAATCAAAAAGTGGAAGACCATATGTAAAGGACCAGTAGGGGTTGTCTGTACTTCCGCTCTCTATATGGTAGAGGAGAGGCACAGAGGACACCAGCCAAGATTCTCTATTATTGGTACGTGGTCGAGCAATCAAGGCCTAGCTTCTCAGGAGGTGATGCGGGCTGGTTCTTAAGTACAGTGTACTCCCCGAACCCCCACAAAGGAATGTCCACACACTGTATTACTGAAAACACAGTCTTTATATAATTAATATTCAAAGGTGTGTACACGATCACAATAACGCACTTTGTACTTGGAAGTCAATAATGATAAATATATACACGTCTAGAGTGGTACCACTAATGTTATCAAATCTTATTAAAGTGCTTCAACTGTACGGTTAAAATGTCATACAGATCAATAACGAGTAAACCAGCAATAGAGATAGGCAGGAACGTAAAATGGTTGAAACAATAGGTAGAATGCTGACCCCTACCAATAGGCACAGTTCTGTATGGAGATCCCCCCCACCTGGGCAATCTGTAAATAAAGATATATAGCACAAGCCCAGTCCATATATTGTTCGCTAGTCTTACTTCTTCCTATTAAGGTTTTACCACCCCAATGTACTCGGTGGAGTAGAGTTCTCCGATGATGCACCGACCGATCCTTCTTGAGTGCCTCCCTTTCAGGCAGGAGCCACAGATCGTCGAGAGGTGTCGGGGAACTTGGTGTTCGGTGTCGGGGAATCGACGGCCCTTCTTGAGTGCCCTCCCTTTAAGGCAGGAGTCACGGGTCGTCGAACGTCCGACGGTGAACAGGTTGAACTATGGCAGGGAAGTGGCAGCTTCGTTCCTAGCGGTGCTCGTCGACGACAGAGCGTTGGCGTCCTGCAAGGAAGAGGCGTGCGGGGCACCTCGGTGACAATAGTTCTGGATCGCAAAGAGATGATGAAGAACTGTGGCCCAGCAAGGGCGTCGAGTCGTCGGCGTCTCTGCGGTCTGTAGGTGGCGGGAAACCCACCTGTGGATACTCCTCGGCGCGTAGACGGTCGGGCCTTCTCCAGCGGGAGACAAGCGGGTGACCATGCAGACGAGAGCGTCCGATGATCAATGGAAGTTCTTAGGCAAACAGGAACACGACGGCTCCGGTCGGCGACGGCGGTCGGCGACAGTGGCGGACAACAGTCCGAGTGCTTCTCCTTGGAGTTCCGCAGCAGTCCCCGTATCGGGTCGGCAGCCTGTCGTAGGTCTGTCTACCAGGGAGCGTTGGCAAAGATCAGCTGTGCACGATAGTCCCTCGTAGCTCGGGAAGAGGGCGCCTTACCAGGTCCTCTCTGGGTCAGTCCTTGGAGGCACAGCAGCTTTCAGATTGTGAAGGAGAGCAACAGCAATTCTTCTCGTCAAGCAGGGCTTCAAGGTCAAGTGTCAGTTAATCCAGTTCCTCGTAGTGGACTTCAGCTTCTGAACACGATTCCTAGCAGTGAGAGGTCCGCAGATATACTGTTGATCTCCCATTCATTCCGCTGGGTCACACTCAAGCATCCAATCACGACTACGGGCATTCATGCAGGCAGGAAGCCAATCAGGCATACGAGGTATTCAGGCCATTCACTTCTCTCCAGACACTCTCAACAAGTTATGTGTATTGGGACAAGTACCAAGCCATTCAACTCCAAGCTGCATTCATACCGGTTTCGGGCAGGGTTGTCTCGGTCATTGTGTCAACCACCAGATACTAGACACCAACAACACAGAATGCATATTCGTCACACACTCTATTCACCCAGGTCCCACCCACAGGAGGTACCGACAACATACATCACCGGGAAGGCTCCAGCTAGTCTGACTGGGCCTTCACAACAACACCATATATGGCACTTCCATCCAACAGCCAGTCAGGGGGAAGGGACAGAGTCAGGGCTTCCCAGGACTTTGGGAAAACAAGGTAATGGGTAATAGAAAGCAAGAGACCACCGGGGCCATCTTGTTTTCCATCAGGAATCAACTGATCCCAATGGCAGGGCCGGGGTATCCCAAAATGGAGGATACTCAGCGCACCTGTCAAATTCAGCATGGAGCTGCCACTTGCCCATACCCTGCTCTGTGGGCCACCCGCAGGTGCCCAAAAACATACACTAGGGGCACAGGGTTGTACCCCCACCCATGGGTGCCATAAGGGTATCCCACAGGTCCGTTCACCAAACCAAAGAAAGAGAGCTGCACCGCCAGGAGTCCCACATGAACTCCTGCGCGGAAAACATGACAGAACACACGATGAAAAGCAGTAAAGGACAAGGATGCGGAGGCCCTGTCCCTCCGATGCATTTCCAGCATCACACCATACTGCATAGTTTATGAGCATCATCATTAGACAGGATCATTTGGTCTGTTCACAACGATGCACCACGTGATGAACAAGCTTGTTTTCACAGTTCATGAATCAACCAATTTGATATGATATGATATGATTGTTTATTTATATAGCGCCTATACACAATGTGTTTCAAAGCGCTTCAAGGCAAGGCAGGGAACAAGGGAAAATACAGCCACATTCTTACAGGCCATGAACAGTAAGGATGTGAAATTAACTATCGTACTCGGCCTGACGACATTTCAGACAGTGCAAGAGCTAAGACATAGATAAGGAAGGAAGGGGGAGAGTAGGAAGGAAATGGAAACCGACAGGCGACTACCGTACTAGGCTTGACGACATTTCTGGTAGAGCCGGAGAAAAACAAAAGGTGAGGGAGAGGGGTGCAGAAAGGGACGGGAGGAAGAAAACAAGCGACTATCTTATTAGGCCTGACGACAATTTATTACAGGTTGATTGCTGGGATCCCTCAGGAATGCACAGGTGCTTGTGTGTCGTACAATAAGCTGCGGATGTTTACAAACCAAAAGATAAAGAATCAATCCAAGTAGCCTATGAAAATCTTCATCAAGCAGAACCATCCGTATACTCAAAGAAATGTTCAGACAATAATTTGATTTGGTCTAGAATTGCTGCCAAAAGTTGTCTAATCGCTGGACCGTTCTTAGGATCTTGTAGAAAAGTATGAATGTCATCACAGCAGCCAACAAGAACAGGGTAAGCTCAGAGTATGAAAATGAAGACAGCAAGAAGTATTCTGTGCATATTCACATCAGTGAAGACCATAGAATCATCCAAAAAGAAACTCTGTTTGGGAGAGTCCGGGAACTGCTCATTTTTCCAGTCATCAAACACGAAATCCAAGTTTGGCATTGCTCTGTTACTTCTTTTGTAGTTCAATGTCAAATGTCAACACCTTTGTTGCTTAAGGACAATGTCTTATCCACTCCCTGCTGTAGCAAATGCAAAGAATGCTTTCCAGGAAAGCCACAGTACAAAGTTTTCTTTTTCTATCCTTAGATAGTCACTGCATCCTTGTTCCTCATCATTGATCTTGTCTGCACATGCTAAACTTCTTCTTCTTGACTTGCTTCTGAATGGGTTGGGGGTGAGGGAGGCTCTCCAGTGAAGATTTTCATATCTCCTTGATGAATCCACGCTCTTCTTCCTATAACTTAGAAAGCTGAAGGTGTGGTAGTTTCCACAATGAGCAGGCTACCAAATCTGGACTTCCTGTTAAAGTTACAGATCAGTACCTGGTCTCCTAGAAAGACCTTTGGTACAGATAGTTCTTGCACTGAAGTTGCTGACTGGTCTCCATCTGTCTTCTTAGCCCGACACCCGGTCCGCTTAACTTGGTCTGAAATGACAGAGATACTTGTGGTCTTGCATGTTAAATATTCTTGCAGTTCAGTCCCTAATAGTTCTGCAGTTGTCTGGGCATCACTCCTAATCCTCGATGAAGGAGTTAGAGGCGTCATCATTCGTCTCCCAGTGACTAATTCATGGGGTGTGAGTTGGTGGTCTGAGCCAGGTTGGTTTCTAAGCACGTATAATGCAAGGGGCAGGCAATGCAGCCAACCATTTTTCAGGGTAAATTTTGGCTTGGCAATTCTTTCTTTTAATAGGCTGTTGAGCCTCTCACAAATCTCATTTCCTTGAGGATGATAAGCTGAAGGTAACATATGTTTTATGCCAAGCAATACGCTGATTTGTTAGAACACTCATTCACAAAATGGGGGCCATTATCTCATCTCAGCACCTCACATACTCCCCATCTAGGAAAGACTTCTCAAACTAGGAATCTCGCTGTGCAAGTAGCAGCAGGATGTGTGCATGGACTTGCTTCAATCCATCTTGAGAACGGGCACACTACCACTATCATATACATATAACCATATAACCAGTACAGACTTATATAATCAATGTGTAGGTGCTGAAAATGACTATTTGGTCAAGGAATAACTCCTCTGACTGTTCACAATGTGTGCCCAGCAGTAAACATCTGACATATGATGCAGTTTACTATTTAAAATGCAACATGTTCCAACAGGTTCTGTACTAACCAATCTTCAGCAATAGCTGCTGCAAGGCTCTCCCTAGTAACATGTGCAGGGTAGTGTTGCTGTTCCAACGCCACTTTTAGTAAGGCTACAGGCATTACTGGTTTACCAGTGATGTCCTGTTGCCACAGTACTTTGGTGGGGGATAAAGAACACCCTCTCCGTATCCACAGATTTTTTTCTTCCTGCAAAGTGCTACCCTGTATTTCCATGATCTGCGTTTTTGCCAAATTATTAAAACTATCATTCACAATCATCATCACCACAATCTTTTCTTTCACATCAGGTGTATCAAAGGTCATTATGTCCAGAGAAAATGCAACTCTCTTTGCCTTTTTGTTTGCAGCTTGGTTTCTAGACAAAATAAAATCTGTTCTCTTAGTGTGTGCTGCACACTTAGCTATTGCAAAGGCTACTGTGAGCTGTAGTACTTTAATGAGCCTATCCAATAAAGAGGCATGTTGCACCTGAGTGTCGTCTGCTCGGAAGTAGCCCCTCCTGTTCCAACATGCCGATCCTGCAAGCACGGTTGTCGTAATGTAGGCAGAGTCACTATACATTGTCACTTCCTGGTCTACGTGTTTCTTGAGCGTGATAATAAGCGCCACCAATTCTGCAGCCTGTGCTGAGAAATTAGATGGAAGTCTTGCACTTGCCATTAGTTCAAACTCCCTGTTAGCCTTATGCTTTACCAAAGCAGCACCTGTATATCGTTGTCCATCAGTTTGATCGATTCTTGAGGAACCATCAATAAAAACAATTTCTTCCGCGGCGAGATCATTTTCTTTCACTCTCGGATATCATCATAGAACTCTTCATAATTCGAGAAGTCATGCACTTGCTCGCCTTCTGCCAATGGTTCAGCAAAAAAACATGGCAGGGTTCACCATTTTACATCTAAATATTTTAATCGTCGGATTCCATATTACTACTTCAAAAGCAGAAGCCCATTGAGATGTCAAGGTACCCTTAGGTTTTTCTAGGACTGCAAACAGAGCATGTTCAACAAATAATGTCATGGAGCATCCCATCACTATACTAGTAGAATTCTCAATAGCAAACGCTGCGGCTGCCAGCAACTGTTTGCCCAGGAGTGACCCCTCATGACTGGGACTAAAATCCCACTGTAATACGCCAGGGGCTTATACTCTAACGTAGTTCTTTGCGTAAGCACTGCTGTCATAACTGTTCCATTCGTCTGTGAAAATGAAAAGAATTCCTCTGCTTAATTGGGAATTCCTAAAACTGGAGCTGTACAAATAGCTTTTTTTCAATTCATCAAAGCCATCCACCATTTCCTCAGTCCATTCAATCTTTTTCAGGTTCTGTTGTGCTTTTTTCAAGGCTTACAGCAATGGCTTGGTATACGTACTGTATTCAAATACCCATGCTCTAACATAATTACATAGTACTAAAAACTGCTGCATTTGTTTTATCGTGTGCAGTTTTGCTGTTTCAAAATCGCCTCAGCCCTTTCTGGTGTAACTTTCTTTCCCTCATGTGAGATTAACTGTCCTATGTACATTACTTCCTTTTGGCAGTACTGCAATTTCTCTTTATCCACCTTATATCCTTTTTTTGCAAGAATAATCATCAATTGAATTGAGTCACGTTTATCCTCTTCTTCAGACACACTGCAAACTAGAATGTCATCTACATACTGCAAAACAACAGTCAGCAAATCTATATTACTGAAGTCCATCTGCAGGACTCTGTTAAAAATCGATGGAGACTCAGAATACCCTTGGGGGAACCTTGTGCTTTTTAGTTTATCTAACGAAATGTGAATGACGTCAGATCTTGAGAATCTTTGTGCAATGGGATTGAGAAAAACACATTTTTCAAGTCACCCAATGTAAAAATTGTGCTTCAACTGGGATATTACATACAATTGTTGCAGGGTTAGGAACTAGAGGGAACTCTATCTCTACAATTTGGTTAATTGGCCTCATGTCCTGACTTAAACGCCACAAACCCCTTTACTGCAGTATTACATGGTGAGTCTGATGTCACTAAAATGCCTTGATCCGTCATAGCTGGTATAGTCTTAAAACTCTCCTCATTTGCTCTCTGGACATGGGTTATTGCCTTACATGGGGTCAAATTGCTCCTGGTTTCAGCTTAATCTTAACCTCTCCTACTTCTTTCAGTAGTCCTATGTCATAAGGCTCAGTTGTTCATAAAGAAATGGGCACCTTTTCCATATCCTCATCAAAATATGTGGGACACTGTCTCATGATTGCCATTCGCTGTGAGATATCTCTTCTTTCTGTTCTAATCTGATATGTGATGCTTATTTCAAGCACCACTTCATCATCTGACGTGTCTTCTTTAAACATATCCTCATAAGTGACGTCAGTTAATCTGACCCCTTCTTCAATAGCAATCACTGTCCTCCATTGCCTGCTCTCATCATCAAATCCTTCGAGCATGGCCAATTCTCCCCATACTATAGCTGCTTATAATTCTAGGGGGACTATCTGCCCCCCTTCCTCATTCATAGGTATCTGTGGTCTGAATAGAAACTCATCAGGTATTCTCATTACACAGCTCACTAATCAAGGTAGCCATGTCAACAAGATGTGTATTCCATAATGAAAAGCCTTGGGCTCCAAAGGCTTTCCTCGCAGAGCTATTTGCCCTACGAATGCCCAAATAAACGGACTCACATTTAAATAATGTATTCCTGGCGTTGAACACACTGTGCCTTCATCAGTAAAAGAAATTGTCATATTCATCAAATCCCACCCCAGTATATTAACTGGCGTCTGTTTCGAATACAATAATGGATCAGACATGTAACATTCTCCTATTGAAACTGTACATTTTTCAGTAAAAGGAACTCTACTTGTAGCTCCTGTGAAACCTTGAGCATTAATGGCAAGACCTGACAGCGAAAATGTCCCCTCTCGTATACATGAGCGAGTCGCTCCAGTGTCTACTAAAAACATACATAATTTGCTTCCTATCGTGATGTCAACCCCAGGTTCCTTATTAGGATTAGGTGTTACCGATAGTATTGAACACATCAAGTCCCCCTGTGAGTTGTCCTGTTGTGGGTACATACTTATCCCTGTACCTGTAAAAGGATTTCCACCCTCAACAGTGACACCCCCTATCCTAGGAATCAGCAATTGTCCTGTGTTTGCACTCTGTTGTATTCACATGGATGCATGCTGTGAGTGTCCTTGTGGCGGACTCAAAGATGCTTGCTGTGATTGCAAAGCTTGTTGTCCTCGCAGTGCTTGTGTCTGATATACTGTCTGATCCTGGGCAGATACATCCCTTATTTGCGAGCTTTATGCTGGAGCATAAGCTTCACCCCCTCATGAGAATTGCCCATTCTGTACATACCCTTGACTCCTACATGTTTTTGCTATATCCCCTGTCATTCCACATGTCCAACATACAGGAGAGAATCTCACAATTTGTCCATCATGCTTACCTTTATTATTACCTTGATTATTCTGAAAATATTATTAGGTGATGATGCACGATGATCAACAGAATTTCTGGCCATGGCTTTGCTTCCAAACCCACCAATTTCTTGAGCTGTCTCTGTACTTGTTCCAGCAACCCTTGGCATAGAATGTGATAAAACACTGGTATGGATTTCCCCCACGGCTTTCGCGTTTCCAAAGACCACTGCTCTTAGAAATTTTGAATATATGCAAGTGGATCTTCCCCTTCCTACATTTTTCATGCCATTATAGCTCCCATATCTGACGTGTCAGGATACTGCACTCTAAGTGCTTTCCACACCACTTCTCTACAGTTATTAAATGGCGCACCATTGTGTGCTGTGTTCTGCATGGTAACTCCTGCATATCCTGCTCTAGACCAATGTCGTCAGCACTCTCCCTAAGGATGGCTGCAAGGAAACCTTTAATGTCTCCTATGGCTAACGTATTACCTCCTATCATTTTTCTCTAACTCATAGATCCATTTTCCGGCACCCAGTGTTAAACTGGGCAACTTAAGTACTTATCCATCTGAGGGAATGGAATATACTGTGATCTGCCCCCCCCCCTTTTTCTAATAAAGGAAACTGTGAAATTCCCATATTACAAACGGCTTCCTTTGTTTGCCTATCCATAGTAGGGACAATGGTTCCCAATTGTCTTCTTCCTGGCAATTACCCTAATATGCTTACATACGGCAGATATTCACCCCGCACACTCTGAGATTGTCCTTTAGATCTACCTGCCCACGTCACTGGGTCTGGTGTCCTTGGCTTAGGTAGGTCCAGGTCTGACCATCTAACCTCTTTATCTTTTTATAAACATTCCCCAGACCCACATGCACCGGTCCCTTCTACCTCACGGAAAGTTCCCCCTTCTTCATCTGACATTTCTTGTCCCCAACGTACGTGACTACCCTCTATCCAGAGACAGAGCTTGGTGCTCGGAACTAAACAGACTTTTCTTGTGATTGGGAAATCTCAAGTTGATAATTTTTCCCTTGACTTTTTAATTAATTTTGCGTCTTCATTTCATGATATGCTTTTGCAATTCGGTCCCCGATAGTTCCCTCTTCAAAATTGTCCTCTAGATTTACCCTAGAAGGCCCTGCTATTGGCTCTTGTGATGGGAAGAATTCTTCTATGTCCTCCCATGATACTACTGGATTCGGATTTCTTAACTCTTTCTCAATGGGATCAATGTTGTGTTCTCTGTGCCTCCTTTTCCGTTCCATTTCTTCATCTAATGCTCTTTGATTCTTTGCTTCTTCCCTAATTCTTTTTTCCTCCTGTCTCTTCATCTCTCTTCTCTCATTTGCCCTGCGTATTTCATAATTTTTTTGCCTATGTATCCTCTTTTCTCTTAACTTCTCTTCCTCTTACTCTCCTCTCTTCTTGTCTATTCTATCCCATTCTTCGATTGCTCGCTGCCTATTTTCATACATCCTTTGCTCTTCTGCTCTTTCTTCCTTCCTTAGCTGTTTTTCTTGATACAGATGTTCCTGTCCTTTCGTTTAAGCTCGTCCTCTTTCAATTGTTTCTCTCTATCCCTGTCTTTTTTATCTTGCTTGTCTTAATCTTCTTTTTTCCGTACTTCCCCAATGCTTGTCCCATCGAGTTTGAACAATATCTGACCTCCCATCCACTCAT
This sequence comes from Ambystoma mexicanum, assembly GCF_040938575.1. Classification (NCBI taxonomy): domain Eukaryota; kingdom Metazoa; phylum Chordata; class Amphibia; order Caudata; family Ambystomatidae; genus Ambystoma; species Ambystoma mexicanum. The sequence continues at coordinate 23,772,693 of NC_090924.1, forward strand.
TATGTATGAGCGCTATCTTGTCAGTTGTTTCTTTTTCTCCTTTCCATCTCTTTATTTCCCTTTCTATATCCAGAGTCATACCTGGTCGTTCACTTCTCTCTTTGTCCCGTGGGACTACAGAGACCATGTCATTCTCTGGAGCTTTCTCTGAACCCTCATCACTGCTATAAGCATGTGGTTGATATGTTGGGTTACAATACCCTGCTGCTGCTTTTAGCTCTCTGAGTGGATACACTCCATCATTTTTTGACTTATCATCATTTGCTTCAAGTCTGGTTGTGTATACTGCATGCAAATATGTGGTCATATGCTGTAAAACCGTTTTTGACAGCGATCCCCCTTGTGGCCATCACATGAACATTTTGTTTGCCATTCCTTTAACCCATTCTGCGCTATACTGTTTGAGTTTCGGTGCATGTTTGGGTAACTGCTGTCACATATGCACAAGTGGAGTAATATCCTCAATTGTGGCAAGGCTTACTTGCCTGTCGATACTTCCCGTGCTTCACACAAAAATAACACTTTACACAACCAAATAGTCGCAGCTCAAAACCTCTATACTTCGTTTCACTTTATCTTTTCTACTTAGTCAATACTCTAAATATCACACATTCTTTTTAAATACACAATATTTTCTTGTTGCTCTTCCACATTTCACTTTTCTTCTGACTTAAATACATATAACATACAAAACATACAAACATACTTGGCCAGCCCATATGTATCTCCTTGCTAACGCTCCTCACGGCTTTTATTGCCCCTAATTTTTACCCTTGATGGGGGGGTGTAAAATATCTTCCTTAACAGATCTGTCTGGTTGTCTCCTCTAGATCTATTTATAGATTTTAAGATATTTTCTTCTGACATTCCTGAACACAGGCTTCTGGGCTAACATATGGAAAGCTCATCGTCCATACATCTCTTATTCTATACCTTTTATCAATATTCATAATACTCAACCAACCCTCCATTACTTTTCCCCCTTGTTAGTTTTCCCCATGCATACATTTTGTCAGGTTCCTCAATCTACTCACCATTTGTCTTTCGACTTCCGAGTGTCAGGATCGTCTCTTCCTCAATCAGCCTATTCAGTGTTCTGTCTGTTCAGCTTCCCATAGAAGTCGGGAGGGAGTTCCAAGGGGAAATGTGAGGGACCCGTCCTACCTAACCTTGCAAGGGTTTGTACTTTGATGTAACCGCTATCTACAGGGAGCTTCACGTCCTTTCAGCTAAATGGCGGAGGACATCAAATATTACCGGGACCCCAAAATTTTTACTTGAATCAATGGGTCTTTAACCATCAACTCTGCTACCAAGTGAAATCCTATTCCCAGGAGCCCTTTAAGATGAGGTAGCAATACTCAAAGGTGAATGGGGATGCAGAAGTTATTCAGACATCAATAATCAAAATGACTCAGGAAGTTTGGCAAAGTGCTTTTCTGTTTTATTATCAATTATCTAAAGCAGTGAGTAGAATGGGCATCATCCGATGCTGCACAGCTCGGTCTCTAAGCTTTTAACGAAAACAGTTCTTTCATAACAAAAATGCATCACTGCTGACATCATATTATGTGGCAAACTACAAAACATATGGGCAGCCGTGAGTGGCTCTTCGTGAACATCTAAGTATATTTTCTATATAGCCACTGGTTATGATTGGGTACTTAAGTCAGGTGGGTATCACAACCCACCCAATAACTGGTCACTATTGTCATCATTAAATACATGGCTATTCATTGGGTCTTCATACTATAGGGCTTATTCATTATACGGCCCACTATGATTGGTTTGGCACCCTTGTACCCTTCCTGAATATTCCTCATGCTAGCAGCACGCAGGCTACCACTACAGGTGCATGGAAGCTTGGCATGATCATGCCTCCCCTCCAATTAACCCACTATCTGTCAACACTCCTTCAGTTTATTCAGACAATTAGCTTTTGAACTTGGCCTTTTAGCTGTGGACTTTACTTTCGGTACAGCCTGACCTAAGCCATTCCGATTTTACTCATGTGACTTGAAGACTACTCTTTTCGAGGCTTCAATCCTTTAAACGATGACCTGTAGAAACATTTACTGTTTTTTCATACTGCTTCAAACAAGAGCATGCTCCTTTCTCACATTCGGTGTAGCTTTCTTGGCAGGCATCAGTTACACTGTGGTTTTTTCCATTGGTTTTGAACCAGCCCCATTGTCTCCAAAACGTGCCATGCCGTCTGTAATTTCCAGCTCTGCTACACATTTTAAAAGTCTTTTTCCTGTTCATAAACGTTCAGGCCCGCTAAAAGTGCGTTGTGGAACATCCAGTTTATATACATTCCTATGTATATACATTGGCGCATCGCCGCAATCTAATTCACTAAATAGTCATCCTCATGAATACTTTTCCCTGCTTGTGTTTCCAGCAACGGTACATGTGTAAACTGATTTACATATTCTTCAGTGTTTCTATAGACTGAGCATCTTCATCTCGAGCCCGAAATGTTGCTCATCGATGTCTATTCTTTAAGTCTTTAGAGAATACTTGTTATGCTTCTTCTCTCCATCCAGCTTCACGATACGTCAACTCCCTTTCATGTGACGTCATCAGGCTCCTTTTGGTGTTCAAATGCACATTTCTTCCGGTAGGTCATCCAAAAGAGTGCAATGTCTCTGTCCAGTTAGATACGGTTTCCCTAATGGGCATCTTGTCTCGAAGGTTCTCTGCGGTATTGGTACACTGACTGGGACTGCACTTGTCATCATCTCTGGTTCCAAACATATAGGTAACTGGAGCTTGGAGCGAGGATGTCTGACTGTACCTCTACAATGTGACTGGGCCCTGAATAAATTGCATTACTTCTTACCCGGTGTACACTCCTTTTTAGACTACTTTTGTAATTTTTACTGGTGAGTCCCGAGGCAACCCGCTGAACAGTATCATAATCGCCTTCTTATCGATGCTCTCAGCATATAGATTGACTCCAAGGGCATGTGGTCAGTAATGTTGTTGTCCCTCCCCAATTGATTATACATAGCATGTTTTAATCTCATATAAGTGTTTTGATCTCTCGCACCCAACCAATATCATCCACATATTTCATGTAATAACACCAACTCGTTCCTGTCAATGACATCTCCCACCTTGGTTATCCCCTTGATAGCCCAGCTACTGTGTTTGCCCAGCTTGTATACCTATGGTATATTTGTGTTTTCCCATAGCGGTGATAGTCTTGCAACTACTCTTCTAAATCACATGGCTCTCATGATCTTCTTCCATACTTCTATGACTCTTTGCACTGCTGATATTAATGCCTGGCCTCCGGGGCTACTATGCAGTATCTGCATCAGGGTTTTTCCACCCATCATCCCGACATCCAACCTAGTGTGAACTGAATCGGCACCCCCAAACATCCACTCATTTCACACAACCAGCTGCAC